>NC_086448.1:522902974-524279152 GCF_028390025.1 Pseudophryne corroboree | reverse complement strand
ATTCTATGCTTCAGTAAGATAACTTTCCATGTGCATTAGTGTTAAGCCATTTGTAGAACTTGCCATTAGTGTGGAGAGGTTTGAGGCAATGTGGCAGTTCATGCCATGTCAAAAACAGTGATTAATGGCCTGAAGTGAAAAAGGTGCCAGCATGAGAAGTAACTGGTCCTAACTGTTTTGAGTGTAGAAAGGTGGGTCATTTGCAAGTCCAAAGTCCCATATTATAGAAGCCCGTGGATATTATCCTGTCTTGTGCTGGTCCAGTCCACTTTGGTAACTGCACTATGGGTCCCACAACAAGAAAATCCTGGTTACTTTGTGTGAATATAAAACTGGACAATTACCAGTGACTAATTTTCAACTGAACTTGAAAATAGAACCAACAGAACCATTTTAGCTGGTACAGTCAAGGAACAAACAGACAAGATACTAACCCCAGTAGTGCTGAAGCTACAATATTTCCTCATCATGGGGCAGAACTTTACTCTCTTTAACAAAATAGTGAACAAGTAACGAGAGAAATTCTAGAGGCCAGTTGTAATGACGCCCGCGTTCGGCAACCGTGCGGAATGCCAGTCGAACTTGGAAGGGTGACACCAAAGTGCCAGCGAAGGAAACAGGGGTTGGGATGTGTAGCCCCGCCCATGAAGCCACGCCCCCTTTTAGCAACATTGCTTTGTTCTGTGAAGCCCCACCCCTGTTTTTGCGACCCCCCCTGTTCCACAAACCACGCCCTCTTTTGCGGCTGCTGCATCGGGTGTCAGAGTGGTAAGTGATCCCACTGGATGTAGATGTACAAGTATGAAAAATACCCTTTCCAGAGTGAAAATGCTGGACTATACAAACTACTCTTCTGGGAAGCTAGCTTGGGAAATAATCAAACCTCAAAAACCAAAACAGGATAAGTAGCATAGTTGAGAGAAGCACCGCACTGTCTTTCTGGGTGAGACCATGGGTGAAATGCTGCTGCCTAGGGCAATAGAGGAGTGCTGTAATCTAATACCAGTACAGTAGGATTTTGCTTAAGATCATCTTAATCAGGGGTTCTCCACTCCAGTCATAAAGTACCACCAACAGGTCATGTTTAATTGCACATATAGTCACTGCCCATTCAACATACTGTTTTCTTATTGGCTTTCTTGATGTCTAACATTTGAAAGGGTTGCTTTTGTGGTTCAGTATGTAGTATTATGAATGACTGTGATTTAAGTCATTGAGTGATGTTCATCATATGTTCATAGAGTCTTGTTTTGAATTTACAAATATTTCTGCCAACAGTTATGTTCCTGAGGAAACTGGATGCTCTTTATCCAGCGAAACGCTTAGCGCCTGAGTCTCTCCCACTCTGCTGACATTTTGGACTCCTGCTTTTAAACCTTGTCACCTGCTCCACCATTGGAACTTGCACTGCAGCAATTTATAGCTGGATTCCCCTTCAGCCAATTTTGGACTATCCCTAAGGCTGAGTTAACAACAAGGGTAAATTATACTGCTTGAACACTGATTGCATTATTGGAGACTGTCCTAACCAAGTATGAGAAATATTTCATAGGCGTAGCAGAGTACATTTGTGTTTATCAATTCCCACTGGTGGCATTTCATGATTTTATTCATTCTCTTTATGTGTATTTTATATATTTTTATTTTATTTTAAATCTTTGATTGTATAGCTTGCCTTAGTGAATAAATTGCGATTTTTTTTTTTAATATTCCATAGAACAAACCGTCCATCTTGTCATATATTTTGTTACAGCCAATGCTGGTATACCTACTTTTTTTGGTTTTAAGTGCCCTTAACCATCCTTCTACCAGCTACTGCTGACAGCGCACTTGCATTACTCTTTGAGGTGATATATGTTTGTGCTTACACATAGGCCTGGATGTAATGTGAATCGATAATGCCACCTAAGAATTTTTCGTACCACATTGGATATTACAAAATGTGTGTCTATTTCCTGGAACTCAGTCAATGTAATGGTGTGCGTCTTTTTTCCGGCTTCTGCATATCGTATCCAAGTTGTCATGGTATTTAGACTAGAAAACAATAACATACAATATTTTCGGCTGGAATGCGTCTTTTAGTATAGGAGGTCACCATATCAGAGAAAGTTACCCATTGGCCCCCAAAAGTCCCATGATTAAAGCAACACACATCCTAAATAAGCCCCAGTCCTCCATGACGTACAAGCAGCTTATGCTGATTTAAATGATATACGGCATGGCTATATTCTGTGTGTCATCGCATACCAAATTATGTTACAGTGTTTGTCTGGAATACACTGTAGCATAACATTTTGTATGATGATACAGTTACAATTACACACTGAATATAGCCATGCTGCATATCTTTTATATCAGCATAAGCTGCTTGTGCGTCCTAATACAACCATTTGTGCACCAGATGCATTTTCCAGTGCAAAATTTGCACAAATTACATGCACACTACACAGATTGTTAGAGGTCAAAGTTTATTTTGTTTATTTTTTAAATGTGTTAAAAAATTATTTATTGTAATTTATAAATGTGCTTGAAAAGTGTACTTAGAATTGATTTCCAACATTTTTATAATCAACTTGGCCAAAACAACACTTCTGAATTCTCTGAGAGTTTTAGAGCTGTTTTTTGTCCGACTTGCAACATCAGACTCCATTACATTGTATACTTAACATGGGCAAACATCTGGATCCAACTTTTATCTACTTTAAAGCAGAAAGCTGGTATTTGGATGCTAAAACATTAGCCTACTTTGTAAAATGCCCAATGTTTGTGGCTAAAGCTACAAAACTCAGACACTTTGCCGCTATCTGCTTCCATTATATACTGGCCATTCCGAGTTGATCGTAGCTGTGCTAAATTTAGCACAGCTACGATCATTCACACTGACATGCGGAGGGACGCCCAGCACAGGGCTAGTCTGCCCCACATGTCAGTGCCGGCCCCCCGCAGAAGTGCAAAGGCATCGCACAGCGGCAATGCCTTTGCACTTCAAGAGTAGCTCCTGGCCAGCGCAGCTTTAGCGTGCTGGCCGGGAGCTACTCATCGTTCCACGGCCTACAGCGGCTGCGTGTGACATCACGCAGCCGCTGCGGCCCACCCCCCGTTCGGTCCAGCCACGCCTGCATTGGTCGGACCGCTCCCACAAAATGTTGGCCAAACGCCGCCGTTCCGCCCCCTCCCGCCCAGCGATCGCCTCTGCCTGTCAATCAAGCAGAGGCAATCGCAGCCCTGCTATGGCCTTTTGCCATCTGGCATGCGCCAGCGCACTACAGCGCTGGCGCATGCGCAGTAGGGACCCGTTTGCTCAGCTGCGACAAAAAGCAGTGAGCGAACAGGTCAGAATGACCCCCGTAGTCCTAAAAAGTGTAAATAAAAAATTGTAAGTTGGAGGTGAGTGAATTAATTCCTGACCCACTGGGAATGATTCAGGCCGACAGAGTATATATGATATTAAGAAGCACTACCCTAATTGGAGCACTAAGACATACAGAAACCTATCTAGTAATCCTTTCTACAGTCCACCAATCAGCACCACCCATTACTGTTCAACCACAAAAACCATATATATACCAATGACAGTTAAATGTACTTCTTGTCCCCTACACTCTTCCCATTGCTCTTCTCTTGTTTATCCACCTGTTATCTCCTCATGGATTTGTCAGTACTTTCTCAAACTCAATATGTCTAAAATGAAACTCATTGTCTTCCTTCCTTCCAATACCTACACCTCCCTTTCTCGCCATCAACACTGACAACACTACACTCTCCTGTGTTTCTCATGTTTGTTACACAGCATCATCTTCTCGCCCTTTTACTCCACACATTCAGTCTCTCTTCAAATTCTGCTGCTGCTTCTACCATTGCAACATCACCATGATTAGCCCAATCCTTACCCTTTATGCCACTGAAATTCTTGTGCACTATCTCACTATCTATTTTCTAGACTACTACAATGTCCTCCTTTCCGCCCTTTCACTAATTTGCCTCCTGCCTACCATTCCATCCTCAGCACTTCAGCTAACTTGATTTTACTTTTTTGCAGCTCTTTTTCAAACTCCCAATTTTTATTAACAACTTCCTCAGTCTCTCCTCCCTTACCTCTAGAGCATCATCTGCCTCAGCACTCCCTGACACACCCTCTGCTATTTGAACAACCACTTCCTTACCAGGTCACTGATAACCACTTGGTACTTTCTAATACCCCTTTTACACCAAGCCAAAAAACTTGGGTCATTGCCAGGTCAGCTGTCAGTGTAAATGGCTCCCAAAAAATAACCCGGGTCAATTTACCCGGCCATCCTACCCGGTTTTTGACCAGGGTTGAACATGGGTAGAACTCGTGGGTAAATGGGTAACCCGAGGCATCTGATCTGGGACCCGTTTATAGCAATGGGAGAGCCCATACCTCCCACCACAGCATCCTGCGGGTGGTCCAGAGATTAGGGAACAGGGCACATGCCATCTCTGCTGCTGTCTGTGCTGCTATGCACAGCAGTGGTGCCGGTGTGAGGGTGAATGGATGCCAGGCTCATGAGTGCAGCGTCCATTCACTGCACACACGGAGGCTGGGAGCAGCCCAGCAGCTTCCAGAATGCTGGGCTTGCCCCCAGCATGATGTAGGCCCCCCGGGGGTCTTGTTTTACAGCTTTCCTGGTGCTTGGAGATGAGGTAATCTCCAAGCATCAGCCTTAAAGGCCCTGCACCCGTGTGCAGTGTGAATGGTGCCGATCCAGGAATAAACCGGGTTGGCACCACAGTGTAAACGAGGTAAATCCCGGGTCTGACCCATTTGGAACCATGTTCCAAATCTCGGGTCAGATCCGGGATTTTGGAGTAAAAGGAGTATTACTAAACATTGCATAGGTATTCTAATATAACCTGGTAAAGAAAGTAGGATACTTTTTGCAAATATGGTAAAACATACAGCTATCTTTTTATTGGCTGATACAATGTTACATGTACTATTATTAATTTTGGAGAAGCCATGTACTGTTTTGAGTGCTGTTATTTTGTATATAACATAATATAATTAGACAATTGCAGTTACTAAGAGACAAAAATAAATGTTATGTTATGTTATCAAGTCATGTTATCCATACCAGAATCAAACTTTAATATTAATTGTCAACATGAACCAGACATACAAGAATATCTGTTCATGGAAGGGTATTTTGTACTAACACTATACTGTAAAGCCTTTGGCTAGTGAGAGAACAGCATATTTCTGGCTTCTAACAATATCCGTTTTAATTGAAGGGTTGAACTGCTGAAACATTGAAAAAACAACAAAATGGCCCAGGGAAACCTACATTTATTTTATTTAACATTACATGGGCAACTGGCATTTTATTGATTTGCACCTATAATAACAATGCATTACCTTCTTTTGTTATCTGGCAATGATTGCTAAATATAGGGTAGAGATTGAAAAAAATGTCAAAACACTTTATTATGCTGTGCGATAAATGGTAAACATGATAATATACAGGGATTTTTATAATGGTATTTTTTCTGGCCTTTTATGAGGCTTCACAGCATTTGGGCAGCCAAAATATTTGTGATCCTTCTGTTTGTCAACCTCCCAGGATAGACAGTCTAACTGCTCTCGCTACAGTAGTTATATAATCCAAATTGCATTACAGAAATAAATAAATAATGCACTAATAATATAATGCTATTACAATGCAAAGAAAATAACAAAAATACATTGTTATACATAAGCAAACGCAGGGGGGGGGGGGGGGTCCAGTTTCCCAGAAACCCCCTCTTGGTAAGTGGCTCAAATTATGACAACAATAGCAATGGTATATAATACAATTGCTACAGAGTATCATGCAGTTTAATGGACAGAGCAGAGCTACTGCAAAGCTTCTTCTATCAAGTTTGCTCTGTGTGCTTGGATCTGTGTCCTCAATCACCGCCCTGGACCAGAGAGTACCTATCAGGAAGGAGAGACAGGAGCCTTACCATGAGGTGGGAGAATGTGTGCTTAAAAAGTACTGGTTCTATTATGTTTGTATATTTATTTATTTATTTATTTATTTATTATGGTACTGTAGGTAGAACCTTTTCTTGACCGCTTAATTATATTATTTAAATGTTTGATACAGCCTATACTACAGTATAGACAATCTATAGCAGGCCTGGATAACCTGTGGCTCTACAGCTTTTGCAAAACTACAGATCCTAGCATGCTCTGCTTCAGTTTTAGCATTCACTAATAGCAAATCTGTGGCAGGGCATGCTGGGACTAGTAGTTTCACAACACCTGGAGAGCCACATGTTGGCTGGGCCTGATCTATAGTGTTAAATATTAATACTGTATTCCATACAATATCCAGTATATACAATGACCAATGTTTACATTAATGTCCAGGGTCGTAACTAGGTTCTTCTACCACTCCCCCAGATTCCTGCTCTTACTCCGATGTTCTGCAGAGTGGGAGATTGTGGACAGCTTTTGGAAACCCCCCTCTAGAAATTCTGAATTTGATACTGCTATATCTATAAGAAATATTAAATAATTATCAAAAATTAAAGAAACCCATGGATTAACCAGCTGCCGGCCAACACCATACATCTTCAATATAGTTAAGGACAGGGCTACACGCCAGCAAATTTAATATTTCAAAAGCAGCTCATTTGAGTTTTTTATTAGTGCACCCAGACAAACAGGAAAGCATCCTAGAAGAGTGCAAACGTTTCGATCCCTCAGTGCAATTTGACATCATACATCTGCCTTTATATATAAAATACCAGGCTTTAATAACTAGCAACCTAAGGCTTTAAAAATGCGGTGATTGATTTAATAAAGAAATTGAATGTTGTTCTCTATAGTGGTTTTTTTTTAAGTGAAGTGGGTTAAACTGTTACAGATGACATTTGGGGGACCTCGACATGAACCACATAATTTTAAGGGACGACATATTATACATAAGATAAAAAAAAACATTGAGAATGTTTGTAGAAAAGAACAGGGTATCTGTTGTGCAGTTTATTAGCTGTAGGCGTTTATTCGGAATACATATGATATCCCTGCAGACGGCATGCGGGCTATCACTATACTGACAACGGCATCCCCTCGGGTGGAATCCCGGCAGCGAGTCCCCTCACGGGCAGACTGCACTTGCCACACTTCAGCCCCGGTGGCTCGCTTCGGTCCCCACAAGCTCAATTCCCACTTGGTTGGTGATGTGGACCCACAAACTGAGTGGGAATACACTGCGTTTGTCAGGATTCTGGCCGACGGCATTACATCAGCAGTCGGGATTCCGGCGTTGTTCTCCTGAATGCTGGGATTTCGACAGCCGGTATATTAACTGCATCATGTTTATTTGTAGGGTACTGCATTACTTGCCCATGTATGAAAAACCGTGTCATCAAAATAGCTGTAACATAAGAGAATTATATTTAATATGGGAAATAGAGATTGTACTGTAGCTACAGCTTGGGTACTTTAGCTGCAAAGGGACTCTATACCAATATGCTTGTTTTTTTTTAAACACCACTTACTATTCAATTTTTAGATCGTATACTGGAAACATCAGTCTATTACAATTACTTATGTTTATATTGGTCATTGCTGTATACTGTTTACTATTGTATTACTTTTTCTATTTATATACACTTTAAGTATTCACAGGTTTATAGCTTTAGGTATTGATAGTAAGTATATACAGTATTATATACATAATTTATGTATATTATGCACACTATGTAGACAAAAGTGATAGATACTGACAGCAAATAGATCCACAAGATTTTATTGACCTCAGTACTTTGTAAGTCCACCATGTGCAGTGATTACAGCCTATGATGACCACATTTTCAAACTTGGATAGCAAGCCATTTTCTTACCAAATGATCTAATCGGTGCCTTTCTACCTGTTTTATACCTTCACGAACACGTACTGTATCTGCTGCAGGAGCACGCTATATCGTTTATGTAGGGAGTCCAATCACATTTGTCTATATACAGTAGTGTATATAAATTCTTTCAGGTGTTTATAATTATGGAGCTTGGACGAGGTGCACTGCACTCTTTTACCTAGAATATGTCAGTAAGTACAGGGTTGATTTAAGTTGCTGCCCTGGATACTGAAATATTTTTCTTACCTTCCAAGAGAATGTAATAATGGAAAAAAAAATCTTATGGCATAAATCTTTAAAGTATCTTTATTTTGTGTATATATGTTAATTTATATAATTAACTAGTTAAAAGCCCGTCAAAATGACGGACACCAGGGCCGGATTATGGGGGCGTCACTACTAACATAGGAGCTGCCGGGTTTCTGGAAGTTGCACTGCTAGGAGCCGTGGCGCTGTCATGCTGAGCGTGTCTGTGTGTGTAGCATTAGCCTTTTATATATATATATATATATATATATATATATATAAATTCCTGATGTTTACCCAAAAGGGTCAGACACAAGGAGACCAGCACACCACCAAGTAGCAAAAATGAAAAAAACATTTAATATGTTAGCAGCATTATCAGGCCTTTTGAAAAAAATTGCTTTGTACTCATCAATATTCACTGAAAAGAGTCCATATATCAAACAGCCATCCCAACGGCCCATTTCGGTTGTCACACCTTCATCATGGGGTCAGCTACAACATAATACTCAAACATAAGTCCTTATAAAGCTACACAATCAATGTGAATAAGATACACCTGCTCAATCCAATTACCAAGTGTTAAAAAACACCTCCCAAACAATGCAGGCGAACCAAAGTGGAACCAAAGATACAGGACAAAGTTCCCAACACCACTGTCGCTGGTTCCGCCGTGCCGGAAGTG
The DNA here is from genome assembly GCF_028390025.1 of Pseudophryne corroboree. Taxonomy (NCBI): domain Eukaryota; kingdom Metazoa; phylum Chordata; class Amphibia; order Anura; family Myobatrachidae; genus Pseudophryne; species Pseudophryne corroboree. The sequence goes on along the minus strand of NC_086448.1, from coordinate 524,270,355 downwards.
ACGTCACGTAGCCGCGATTGTCAACATCCGCCAAAAGCGGAACCCGAGCGCCGAGACAGATTTTCAAGGCACTAACGATGGTGTCGCTATGCCGGAAGTGACGTCGCGTAGTCACGACAGTCAACATCCGCCAGGCTGTGAACCAGCCTCAGATCTTGGGCAATGTCACTGTATCCAGGTTCAAAGATCTGCACGGATCAGTGAGATCTGTGCATGGTTATCTATGGGAAAGGGTCTGTTTACTGTAAAAACTTGAAAAAAAAATTGTGTGGGGTCCCCCCTCCTAAGCAAAACCAGCCTCGGTCTCTTTGAGCCGGTTCTGGTTGCAAAAATATGGGGGGGGGATTGACAGGGGTTCCCCCATATTTGAACAACCAGCACCGGGCTCTGCGCCTGGTCCTGGTGCCAAAGATACGGGGGACAAAAAGTGTAGGGGTCCCCCGTATTTTAACACCAGCACCGGTATCCACTAGTCAGAGAGATAATGCCACAGCCGGGGGACACTTTTATATAGGTCCCTGCGGCCCTGGCATTAAATCACTAACTAGTCACCCCTGGCCGGGGTACCCTGGAGGAGTGGGGACCCCTTAAATCAAGGGGTCCCCCCCTCCAGCCACCCAAGGGCCAGGGGTGAAGCCCGAGGCTGTCCCCCCCATCCAACGGCTGCGGATGGGGGGCCATGTGTAAAAAAAAGAATATTGTTTTTTGTAGCAGTACTACAAGTCCCAGCAAGCCTCCCCGCAAGCTGGTACTTGAGAACCACAAGTACCAGCATGCAGGGGGGAAATGGGCCCGCTGGTACTTGTAGTACTACTACAAAAAAATACCCAAATAAAAACAGAACTCACACACCTTGAAAGTAAAACTTTATTACATACATGCACACCTACATTCACACATACTTACCTATGTTCACACGAGGGTCGGTCCACTTCTCCAAGTAGAATCCATGGGGTACCTGTGAATAAAATTATACTCACAAAAATCCAGTGTAGATCGGTCCTCTTCTGAGCTTGTAATCCACGTACTTGGCAAAAAAACAAACCGAAAAACCCGAACCACGCACTGAAAGGGGTCCCATGTTTACACAGCGGTTGACCGCGAGTAACCTCACCGCTGACCGCAAAGTTCCCACCATTGGATACAATGTAGCGCCTATGCGCTACATTGTATCTCTGCCGTGCGCAGCCTGACTGACAGCTCAGGAGCGCACAGGCAATCAGGAGAGTGCCACGATGTGGCGCTCCCTGATTGGCTGAAGGGACCCTCTGTGACAGGAGTCACGGGGTGTCTCGGCAGTCGGGGAAAGGGGTCCCATGTGTAAACATGGGACCCCTTTCAGTGCGTGGTTCGGGTACGTGGATTACAAGCTCAGAAGAGGACCGATCTACACTGGATTTTTGTGAGTATAATTTTATTCATAGGTACCCCATGGATTCTACTTGGAGAAGTGGACCGACCCTCGTGTGAACATAGGTAAGTATGTGTGAATGTAGGTGTGCATGTATGTAATAAAGTTTTACTTTCAAGGTGTGTGAGTTCTGTTTTTATTTGGGTATTTTTTTTGTATTAGTACTACAGGTACTAGCAGGCCCATTTCCCCCCCCCCGCATGCTGGTACTTGTGGTTCTCCAAGTACCAGCTTGTGGGGAGGCTTGCTGGGACTTGTAGTACTTCTACAAAAAACAATATTCTTTTTTTTACACATGGCTATCAGCCCCCCATCCGCAGCCCTTGGATGGGGGGGACAGCCTCGGGCTTCACCCGTGGCCCTAGGGTGGCTGGAGGGGGGGGACCCCTTGATTTAAGGGGTCCCCACTCCTCCAGGGTACCCCGGCCAGGGGTGACTAGTTAGTGATTTAATGCCAGGGCCGCAGGGACCTATATAAAAGTGTCCCCCGGCTGTGGCATTATCTCTCTTACTAGTGGAGCCCGGTGCTGGTGTTAAAAATACGGGGGCCCCTTACGCTTTTTGTCCCCCGTATTTTTGGCACCAGGACCAGGCGCAGAGCCCGGCGCTGGTTGTTCAAATATGGGGGAACCCCTGTCAATTTTTCCCCCATATTTTTGCAACCAGGACCGGCTCAAAGAGCCCGACGCTGGTTTTGCTTAGGAGGGGGGACCCCACACAATTTTTTTTGTTGAATTTTAACACTTTAATTTTTTTTTTTTTTTAAGGTGCACAATGAAGCCCTGCACAGATCTCACAGATCCGGCCGGGATTCCTTGTGTTTTGTCAGGCAGTGTTTTACTCATCACTCCTGTAAAACACTGCCTGACATTACGAATCACATCGACATCGGAAAAGACGAATGTTGCAAACTCGGCAGATTAGTAAATAACCGTATCAGGATTCAAAAAGTTGCAGTAAAATGCACCCGATACCATTCGAGTTCAAACACCCTTAAAAACTGCAAAAACACGAATATTAGTAAATATACCCCCGTGTTTGGGTTTTGGTTCTAAATCATCAGAGTGTTTTGGTTTGGTTTTGGCAAAACCAAATCAAGTGTTTTCATTTTGAATGTAGTTTTCTTTATAAATTATAAAAATAGCTAAAATCATGTAACTTGGGCCAGTTTGTGTCCCTACAGTATTTATTTCCAGTCATTTCTAGTAAATTTTGACAAATGCTGACACCTGAGATCACAAGGGAGGGACTTACATGCAATCCGAAACACGGTTTTGATCCAGCATCTAGAGCCAGAATCAGAAATTGCAGGAAGACCCAAGTTGGGACTAGGTTCTGCTCAGAACCCAAAGTGACCCGAGCCAGGACTCGGTTCGTCTCGAAATCCTAAAGTTCAGGTGTGTTCGGTTTTCAGATATCCCAACCACTGATCTTTAGTTTTATGTTGGTTTCTAAGTGAAATGAATACAGTAGTTTGGTATGATTGGAAACCAATAACAATAACTAAGCATATTGTATATTAGATAAGAATGGGCTGCCTCAACCACTCCACTGTTCTGTATGTTCAACATGAAGAGAATTTAGTACACATAGGGGGTCATTCCGGCCCGTTCGTACGAAGCGGTTCTTCGCTGCGGTGCGAACGGGTCCGGAATGCGCATGCCCGGCGTGCGCATTGCGCATGCGCGATGTTGCCCGGCGACAGGGGTCGCTGGGCAAAGACGCTAGCAACGAAGAAAGAAGTCGCAGCGGCGACCGCAAGAAGATTGACAGAAGGAAGGCGTTCCGGGGCGTCACCTGTCCGTTGCCAGCCGTTTTCAGGGAGTGGCAAGGAAAACGCAGGCGTGTCCAGGAGAACGGAGGGCGGAAGTCTGACGTCAAAGCCGGGACCTGCATCGCTGAGATCGTCGCACAGGGTAAGTAGGTATAGGGCTACTCTTCTTGTACACAACACTTTTTTAGCAAAGCAGGACTGCACAAGCGTTCGCAGCCCTGCTAAGCTAAAATACACAACCCCCCCATAGGCATGGATTAGTTGATCGCACCAGCAGCAAAAAATTGCTGGCTGCGATCAACTCGGAATGACCACCATAGTCCAGGTCATCACGTAACTCTGATGAAATTTTGGTGCTTGAGAACAAAAAGGATCACTGTGAAAGCATCTTCTGGACTCACAGACATGGATTCAAGAATGGAGTGTTATACACTGTGGATAAGCACACTAATACTTTCTATCTAGTATACTTCTGCTTATACAGTAGGTGTACTTTCAAATACCAGTAATTACAGCAACTGACCAGCTGTTGATGTACAAAAATATTGCAGATGCTTAATGATTTCACTTACAACCTAAGGTTCCAGCAATGTGATAATTACTTTAATAAATGGATTTCAGATAAAATTGTGTTTTCCAATGTTTTTTTCATTTGGTGTAAACCTGTTTTGGGTTTATGACTATAGAATACTTTAAGTTCAAGAGCTGGACAAAAAGATTATCATATATACAGTATAGCAAATAAAATGTGTTTGGTGCAACAAGCAAGTATTTATCTAGACTCAGAAAAAGTGTCACTGATGCTATTCATTAAAGGAGTTACTGTAGATTATGGAGGGAGGAATAAACAATGTTCAGTAAATTTGAAATTCAGAAACTGTTCTCGTTTGTGCGCACAAAATTAATGGTATGGGACCAATGTTTAGTCGATTTAGGAACAATTTGCAAAGCCCATGATTCAGATGCATTAGTCACAGAATAAGTGTCAGGTTCCCTACTGATACAGCCCCTGAATTAGCCTCCGTGTATATGCAGAGGATTCTCACCCTAGCGTACCATTTCTTTTCCAAAATGGTGTGATTACTTCCCTCCCAAAGGTGTTCCACAGTGGCCTTTCTACACATTTAACAAGAAGATTACTGTATTCAAGGAGATGACTGCAAGCGTAAAAGTTACTGCATATAGGCCCTCATTCCGAGTTGTTCGCTCGGTATTTTTCATCGCATCGCAATGAAAATCCGCTTAGTACGCATGCGCAATGTTCGCACTGCGACTGCGCCAAGTAACTTTACTATGTAGAAAGTAATTTTACTCACGGCTTTTTCATCGCTCCGGCGATCGTAATGTGATTGACAGGAAATGGGTGTTACTGGGCGGAAACACGGCGTTTCAGGGGCGTGTGGCTGAAAACGCTACCGTTTCCGGAAAAAACGCAGGAGTGGCCGGAGAAACAGTGGGAGTGCCTGGGCGAACGCTGGGTGTGTTTGTGACGTCAACCAGGAACGACAAGCACTGAACTGATCGCACAGGCAGAGTAAGTCTGAAGCTACTCTGAAACTGTGCTAAGTAGTTAGTAATCGCAATATTGCGAATACATCGGTCGCAATTTTAAGAAGCTAAGATTCACTCCCAGTAGGCGGCGGCTTAGCGTGCTAAATTCGCCTTGCGACCGATCAACTCGGAATGAGGGCCATAGATTCCATAAGAGCTAATAATCTTGAACTATCGCTAATATCCAGAAGATGCAGACAAAATTGACACTAATGCAGGAAAAGTTGAAATAGCTGCATATATCAGTAATGGCCAAATCCCTATAGGACCTCCCAACCTCCCTTAATGGGAGTTGGGACCCCCGGTTAGTGTGTCAATGGAACCTAAACTCAGATTGGCTATGCCTTAAAATGATGGCGATATGAGTGGACAATATTGTAAATTCATAGCCAGAGTAAGATATTATTCATCATGAAAAAACACACATACTGTACTTCACAGAGTGGTGTATGATCCTACCACTACTGAAAGGAGTATACTATCAACAGGTCCAATTGTTGTTCCAGTACCTCCCTTTCTTCAGGCTTTTTCAGTAGATTATGTAGAACCTCATGATTGTGGTCCAGTAGAGGCTATCTTAAGGTCTGTCATGATCTTCTCTGAAGATGGGTAAAGAAACACCCTGGAATGCCACATTCAAATATCATCAGTTTTGTATAGGTCTCAATAATGAGCTGGCACATATCAATTTATTTTCTCAATGTTTCGCCACTGATGTCAGCTTATGGAACTGGAGGAAAAGTGAAGAGATCTCCAACTTTCAAATTCTCCCCTATCCTTTACATTACAATGCCACAAGCAGACAAGTTATCATCAACCCTTTCTTCTTGAATGTCCCTTACATGGCAACTCCAGACTTAGAATGGGAAAACAATAATAAAAAAAAAAAGGTAACAGCACTCTAAATATTATAAAAAAAGATAACATGAATTACATACTGTAGGATGGAAAGGACAAAAACATATTATTTAATAAATTGATACATTAAATAGCGCATATAGGCCCTCATTCCGAGTTGTTCGCTCGGTAAAAATCTTCGCATCGCAGCGATTTTCCGCTTAATGCGCATGCGCAATGTCCGCACTGCGACTGCGCCAAGTAAATTTGCTATGCACTTAGTAATTTTACTCACGGCTTTTTCATCGGTCTGGCGATCGTAATGTGATTGACAGGAAATGGGTGTTACTGGGCGGAAACAGGCCGTTTTATGGGCGTGTGGGAAAAAACGCTACCGTTTCCGGAAAAAACGCAGGAGTGGCCGGAGAAACGGAGGAGTGTCTGGGCGAACGCTGGGAGTGTTTGTGACGTCAAACCAGGAACGACAAGCACTGAACTGATCGCAGATGCCGAGTAAGTCTGAAGCTACTCAGAAACTGCTACGAGGTGTGTAATCGCAATATTGCGAATACTTCGTTCGCAATTTTAAGATGCTAAGATTCACTCCCAGTAGGCGGCGGCTTAGCGTGAGCAACTCTGCTAAAATCGCCTTGCGAGCGAACAACTCGGAATGACCTCCATAGCACATGCTCATGATAAACCGCAATACCTAAACTCCATTAACTCAGTTCATATAGTGCATGCAGAAAAAAAACCCCATAAAAGTAGCGATGAGCGGGTTCGGCTCCTCTGAATCCGAACCCCCCCGAACTTCACCCATCTTACACGGGTCCGAGGCATACTCGGATACTCCAGTATTGCTCGGTTAACCCGAGCGCGCCCGAACGTCATCATCCCGCTGTCGGATTCTCGCGAGATTCGGATTCTATATAAGGAGCCGCGCGTCGCCGCCATTTTTCACTCGTGCATTGGAAATATTAGTGAGAGGACGTGGCTGGCGTCCTCTCACTTTGTTTCAGAACTTTCAGGGGGCTGCAAATATCTTTATTCTGGGGACCAGCAGTATTATAGGAGGAGTACAGTGCAGAGTTTTGCTGACCAGTGACCACCAGTATTATACATTCTCTGCCTGAAAAACGCTCCATATCTGTGCTCAGTGTGCTGCATATATCTGTCCTCACACTGCTTTATTGTGGGGACTGGGGACCAGCAGTATTATATAGGAGGAGTACAGTGCAGAGTTTTGCTGACCAGTGAACACCAGTATTATACGTTCTCTGCCTGAAAAACGCTCCATATCTGTGCTGAGTGTGCTGCATATATCTGTGCTCACACTGCTTTATTGTGGGGACTGGGGACCAGCAGTATTATATAGGAGGAGTACAGTGCAGAGTTTTGCTGACCAGTGACTATCAGTATTATACGTTCTCTGCCTGAAAAACACTCCATATCTGTGCTCAGTGTGCTGCATATATCTGTGCTCACACTGCTTTATTGTGGGTACTGGGGACCAGCAGTATTATATAGGAGGAGTACAGTGCAGAGTTTTGCTGACCAGTGACCACCAGTATTATACGTTCTCTGCCTGAAAAACGCTCCATATCTGTGCTGCATTGTAGTATATAGTAGGAGTACAGTGCATAATTTTGCTGACCACCAGTATATAATATATAGGAGTACGGTACAGTAGGCCACTGCTCTACCTACCTCTGTGTCGTCAAATATACTATCCATCCATACCTGTGGTGCATTTCAGTTTTGCACAGTTTGCTGACCACCAGTATATAATATATAGCAGTACGGTACAGTAGGCCACTGCTCTACCTACCTCTGTGTCGTCAAGTATACTATCCATCCATACCTTTGGTGCATTTCAGTTTTGCACAGTTTGCTGACCACCAGTATATAATATATAGGAGTACGGTACATAAGGCCACTGCTCTACCTACCTCTGTGTCGTCAAGTATACTATCCATCCATACCTGTGGTGCATTTCAGTTTTGCACAGTTTGCTGACCACCAGTATATAACATATAGCAGTACGGTACAGTAGGCCACTGCTCTACCTACCTCTGTGTCGTCAAGTATACTATCCATCCATACCTGTGGTGCATTTCAGTTTTGCACAGTTTGCTGACCACCAGTATATAATATATTGCAGTACGGTACAGTAGGCCACTGCTCTACCTACCTCTGTGTCGTCAAGTATACTATCCATCCATACCTGTGGTGCATTTCAGTTTTGCACAGTTTGCTGACCACCAGTATATACTATATAGTAGTAAGGTACAGTAGGCCACTGCTCTACCTACCTCTGTGTCGTCAAGTATACTATCCATCCATACCTGTGGTGCATTTCAGTTGTGCGCAGTATATATAGTAGTAGGCCATTGCTATTGATACTGGCATATAATTCCTCACATTAAAAAATGGAGAACAAAAATGTGGAGGGTAAAATAGGGAAAGATCAAGATCCACTTCCACCTCGTGCTGAAGCTGCTGCCACTAGTCATGGCCGAGACGATGAAATGCCATCAACGTCGTCTGCCAAGGCCGATGCCCAATGTCATAGTAGAGTGCATGTAAAATCCAAAACACAAAAGTTCAGTAAAATGACCCAAAAATCAAAATTAAAAGCATCTGAGGAGAAGCGTAAACTTGCCAATATGCCATTTACGAGTGGCAAGGAATGGCTGAGGCCCTGGCCTATGTTCATGGCTAGTGGTTCAGCTTCACATGAGGATGGAAGCACTCATCCTCTCGCTAGAAAAATGAAAAGACTTAAGCTGGCAAAAGCACAGCAAAGAACTGTGCGTTCTTCTAAATCACAAATCCCCAAGGAGAGTCCAATTGTGTCGGCTGCGATTCCTGACCTTCCCAACACTGGACGGGAAGAAGTGGCGCCTTCCACCATTTGCACGCCCCCTGCAAGTGCTGGAAGGAGCACCCGCATTCCAGTTCCTGATAGTCAAATTGAAGATGTCACTGTTGAAGTACACCAGGATGAGGATATGGGTGTTGCTGGCGCTGAGAAGGAAATTGACAAGGAGGATTCTGATGGTGAGGTGGTTTGTTTAAGTCAGGCACCCGGGGAGACACCTGTTGTCCGTGGGACGAATATGGCCATTGACATGCCTGGTCAAATTACAAAAAAAATCACCTCTTTGGTGTGGAATTATTTTAACACAAATGCGGACAACAGGTGTCAAGCCATGTGTTGCCTTTGTGAAGCTGTAATAAGTAGGGGTAAGGGCGTTAACCACATCGGAACATCCTCCCTTATACGTCACCTGCAGCGCATTCATCATAAGTCAGTGACAAGTTCAAAAACTTTGGATGACAGCGGAAGCAGTCCACTGACCACTAAATCCCTTCCTCTTGTAACCAAGCTCCTGCAAACCACACCACCAACTCCCTCAGTGTCAATTTCCTCCTTACACGGAAAAGCCAATAGTCCTGCAGGCCATGTCACTGTCAAGTCTGACGAGTCCTCTCCTGCCTGGGATTCCTCCAATGCATCCTTGAGTGTAACGCCTCCTGCTGCTGGCGCTGCTGTTGTTGCTGCTGGGAGTCGATCGTCATCCCAGAGGGGAAGTCGGAAGACCACTTGTACTACTTCCAGTAAGCAATTTACTGTCCAACAGTCCTTTGCGAGGAAGATGAAATATCACAGCAGTCATCCTGCTGCAAAGCGGATAACTCAGGCCTTGGCAGCCTGGGCGGTGAGAAACGTGTTTCCGTTATCCACCGTTAATTCACAGGCAACTACAGACTTGATTGAGGTACTGTGTCCCCGGTACCAAATACCATCTAGGTTCCATTTCTCTAGGCAGGCGATACCGAAAATGTACACAGACCTCAGAAAAAGAGTCACCAGTGTCCTAAAAAAATGCAGTTGTACCCAATGTCCACTTAACCACGGACATGTGGACAAGTGGAGCAGGGCAGACTCAGGACTATATGACTGTGACAGCCCACTGGGTAGATGTATTGCCTCCCGCAGCAAGAATAGCAGCGGCGGCACCAGTAGCAGCATCTCGCAAACACCAACTCGTTCCTAGGCAGGCTACGCTTTGTATCACCGCTTTCCAGAAGAGGCACACAGCTGACAACCTCTTACGGAAACTGAGGAACATCATCGCAGAATGGCTTACCCCAAATGGACTCTCCTGGGGATTTGTGACATCGGACAACGCCAGCAATATTGTGCGTGCATTACATCTGTGCAAATTCCAGCACGTCCCATGTTTTGCACATACATTGAATTTGGTGGTGCAGAATTATTTAAAAAACGACAGGGGCGTGCAAGAGATGCTGTCAGTGGCCCTAAGAATTGTGGGCCACTTTCGGCATTCAGCCACCGCGTGCCGAAGACTGGAGCACCAGCAAACAGTCCTGAACCTGCCCTGCCATCATCTGAAGCAAGAGGTGGTAACGAGGTGGAATTCAACCCTCTATATGCTTCAGAGGATGGAGGAGCAGCAAAAGGCCATTCAAGCCTATACATCTGCCTACGATATAGGCAAAGGAGGGGGAATGCACCTGACTCAAGCGCAGTGGAGAATGATTTCAACGTTGTGCAAGGTTCTGAAACCCTTTGAACTTGCCACATGTGAAGTCAGTTCAGACACTGCCAGCCTGAGTCAGGTCATTCCCCTCATCAGGCTTTTGCAGAAGAAGCTGGAGACATTGAAGGAGGAGCTAAAACAGAGCGATTCCGCTAGGCATGTGGGACTTGTGGATAGAGCCCTTAATTCGCTTAACCAGGATTCACAGGTGGTCAGTCTGTTGAAATCAGAGCACTACATTTTGGCCACCGTGCTCGATCCTAGATTTAAAACCTACGTTGGATCTCTCTTTCCGGCAGACACAAGTCTGCAGAGGTTCAAGATTACACCTTTGATAAAGTCACATGATCTGTGACGAAACGCGTCAGGACCCCGCCTACTTGCACACCTTGACTTCATTCACCATACAGGTAGCAAGCTGCTGCCCTTAGCCTGTGACACCTCGGCCTCTGCCCCGGCTTCCTCCTCCACCGCCGGTAATTTCCATCCGCATGCTGAGCCTGTCACATTTGGACTCCCGTTCCGGCTTTTCTATCTGCTGCCGGTGATTTCCATCATCTGGGTGAGCTACAGAGAAACCTCGGCTTCGGTCACGGCTTTACCAACTGCCGCCGGTGACCTCCGCCAGCACGCCGCTGAGTAACTGCTTTCATCTATTCAGGGATAAATACGTCCTCTCCTTCTGCTGCATTATTCAGCACTGGGCACTTCAGGAACATCGACCGAGGATGCTCGGTCGGGACCAGCCCACGGAGAGATACCTGTTATTCAGCTGCTCATCTGATTGTGGATCCACATATGGACATGCAATTTGACTTGCTTCCTCATTAAAACCGGAGGATATTATTTCCTTATAGATTCATAAGCTCAAGGTGTTTTTGTTGTTTTATTGCACCATAATATTGTTTTTATGTGCTAAACTAATGCTATCTATATAATAAAACATTTTTATATTTTCACATGTCAGCTCCTAATTAGTATATACATGCTCTTACACATTGCGCAGCCATTTTTCTTTCCTCATCTTATGTCTTGCTATTGAACACGCACACAGTGTTCTGTGGCAGCGCATGTGGCAGAGCAATTATCAATTTATTCAATCATTGGGTATTGTTCTCCTAGGCGCTTTGTGGCAATTCTTTGTTTGTGTTTCCTGCAGAGGTTCAAAGACCTTCTGGTGAGAAAATTGTCAAGTCAAGCGGTACGTGACCCGTCAACAGCTCCTCCTTCACATTCTCCCGCAACTGGGGGTGCAAGGAAAAGGCTAAGAATTCCGAGCCCACCCGCTGGTGGTGATGCAGGGCAGTCTGGAGCGAGTGCTGACATCTGGTCCGGACTGAAGGACCTGCCAACGATTACTGACATGTCGTCTACTGTCACTGCATATGATTCTCTCACCATTGAAAGAATGGTGGAGGAGTATATGAGTGACCGCATCCAAGTAGGCACGTCAGACAGTCCGTACGTATACTGGCAGGAAAAAGAGGCAGTTTGGAGGCCCTTGCAGAAACTGGCATTATTTTACCTAAGTTGCCCACCCTCCAGTGTGTACTCCGAAAGAGTGTTTAGTGCAGCCGCTCACCTTGTCAGCAATCGGCGTACGAGGTTACTTCCAGAAAATGTGGAGAAGATGATGTTCATCAAAATGAATTATAATCAATTCCTCCGTGGAGACATTCACCAGCAATTGCCTCCAGAAAGTACACAGGGACCTGAGATGGTGGATTCCAGTGGGGACGAATTAATAATCTGTGAGGAGGGGGATGTACACAGTGAGAGGAGTGAGGAATCAGACGATGAGGAGGAGGTGGACATCTTGCCTCTGTAGAGCCAGTTTGTGCAAGGAGAGATTGATTGCTTCTTTTTTGGTGGGGGCCCAAACCAACCAGTCATTTCAGTCACAGTTGTGTGGCAGACCCTGTCGCTGAAATGATGGGTTTGTTAAAGTGTACATGTCCTGTTTATACAACATAAGGGTGGGTGGGAGGGCCCAAGGACAATTCCATCTTGCACCTCTTTTTTCTTTCATTTTTCTTTGCATCATGTGCTGTTTGGGGACTATTTTTTTGAAGTGCCATCCTGCCTGACCCACTGCAGTGCCACTCCTATATGGGCCCGGTGTTTGTGTCGGCCACTTGTGTCGCTTAGCTTAGCCATCCAGCGACCTTGGTGCACCTCTTTTTTTCTTTGCATCATGTGCTGTTTGGGGACTATTTTTTTGACGTGCCATCCTGTCTGACACTGCAGTGCCACTCCTAGATGGGCCAGGTGTTTGTGTCGGCCACTTGGGTCGCTTAGCTTAGTCACACAGCTACCTCATTGCGCCTCTTTTTTTCTTTGCATCATGTGCTGTTTATGGACTATTGTTTTGAAGTGCCATCCTGTCTGACACTGCAGTGCCACTCCTAGATGGGCCAGGTGTTTGTGTCGGCCACTTGGGTCACTTAGCTTAGTCATCCAGCGACCTCGGTGCAAATTTTAGGACTAAAAATAATATTGTGAGGTGTGAGGTGTTCAGAATAGACTGAAAATGAGTGGAAATTATGGTTATTGAGGTTAATAATACTATGGGATCAAAATGACCCCCAAATTCTATGATTTAAGCTGTTTTTGAGGGGTTTTTGTAAAAAAACACCCGAATCCAAAACACACCCGAATCCGACAAAAAATTTTCAGGGAGGTTTTGCCAAAACGCGTCCGAATCCAAAACACGCCCGCGGAACCGAATCCAAAACCAAAACACAAAACCCGAAAAATGTCCGGTACACATCACTACATAAAAGGTGCCTGTTCCTTAATAATGATGATCAGAGCCATCTATTTGTTCAGTTACTTGTGTATCACGTCCTTTATTATCCAGCAATAGTATATATTTACCCCATCTGTGTACCAATTCAAAGGGGAATCCCTTTAGCGGAGATTCATAGTGCACAGGATTGGATCTCTCAGATGCATACAGTATCCTTAGTTGGGTAAATCTGGAGTTTAGTAGATGATGTGTCCACAATATAGTAGTCATGCGGGATTAAGTTCGGAGGTCTGGTTAGGGCACCAAGTCGAAAGTTTAACGATTCTTGTTAGGGAACATAGATACATAGCATTTGATGTCAGATAAGAACCACTTGGCCCATCTAGTCTGCCACTTTTAATTATCCTTTAGGTAACCTAACATTATTTAATCCTTAGTTCTTTGTAAGGATATTCAAATGCCAAGCACAGTCTTAGCCTCTACCACCTTTGATGGGAGGCTACTACACTTACCCTTACCCTTTCTGTGAAGTAATTTTACTTAAATTTCCCCTGAACCTACCTCCCTCCAGTTTTAGTGCATGTCCTCGAGTTCTAGTGCTTCTTTTCCTTTGAAGAATGTTATCTTCTTGTATCTTGTTAAAACCTTTGGTATATTTGAAAGTTTCTATCATGCCCCTTCTCTGCTCCAACCTATACATGCTTTTGGGGTTTATTTAATAAGCCTTGGATGGGGATAAAGTGGATGGAGATAAAGTACCAGCCAATCAGCTCCTGTCATTTTTCAAACCCAGCCTGTGAAATGGCAGTAAGGAGTTGATTGGCTGGGACTTTATCTCCGTCCACTTTATTTCCATCTAATAGTAAATAGTCATTCTGGGTAAGTTTTGTGATGTAGGCCATGCACCATTTTAGTTGCCCTTCTTTGTATGCTCTCTTATATATTTATATCCTTCTGGAGATATGACCTCCAGAACTGGACACAGTATTCCAGATGAGGTCGTACCAGTGACCTATACAGTGTCATTATTACTTTTTTATTCTGCTACTGATTCCTCTCCCTATGCAACCAAGCATCTGAGCTGCCTTTGTCAGTGCTTTGTTAAGTGGAGATAGGTGCTTCTGATGTGTTTTGTTGTTACATCCATAAATCTATCAAAGGTCCATGGTATGGGAAATGCCCTGATCCAGGCACTATAATTGGGTGCTGTATGGGTCTCAACAAACCTTCTATTTGACTATTTTCACTTTGCAACCTTAGGATACCATTCCAAGATTGTCTTATAAACAAATACACATACTTTCAATTCGGTATGCAGACTGTTGAAAATAAAAACGAAAACACTTAAAAGTCTCTAATAGCAGATTAATGGCATTAGTTCACAAGTGCCAAGTGGATTAAGGGGGTAATTCAGAGTTGATCACAGCAGCAAATTTGTTAGCAGTTGGGCAAAACCATGTGCACTGTAGGGGGGGGGGGGGGGGGGGGGGGCAGATATAAAGTGCAGAGATTTAGATTTGGGTGTGGTGTGTTCAAACTGAAATCTAAATTGCAGTGTAAAAATAAAGCAGCCAGTACCCTGCACAAAAACAAAATATCCCACCCAAACCTAACTCTCTCTGCAAATGTTATATCTGCCCCACCTGCAGTGCACATGGGAGGGTCATTCCGAGTTGATCGCACACTGCAACTTTTTGCAGCCCATGCGATCAACTAGATGCCGCCTATGGGGGAGTGTATTTTTGCATAGCAAGGCTGCGATCACTTGTGCAGCCCTGCTATGCAAAAAAAGTTTTGTGTAGAACTAGACCAGGGTAAGAGTTACTAACTAGCTGTGTGAGTAAGATAAGCGACCCTAGTGGCCGACACAAACACCGGGCCCATCTAGGAGTGGCACTGCAGTGTCACGCAGGATGTCCCTTCCAAAAAACCCTCCCCAAACAGCACATGACGCAAAGAAAAAAAGAGGCGCAATGAGGTAGCTGTGTGAGTAAGATAAGCGACCCTAGTGGCCGACACAAACACCGGGCCCATCTAGGAGTGGCACTGCAGTGTCACGCAGGATGTCCCTTCCAAAAAACCCTCCCCAAACAGCACATGACGCAAAGAAAAAAAGAGGCGCAATGAGGTAGCTGTGTGAGTAAGATAAGCGACCCTAGTGGCCGACACAAACACCGGGCCCATCTAGGAGTGGCACTGCAGTGTCTCGCAGGATGTCCCTTCCAAAAAACCCTCCCCAAACAGCACATGACGCAAAGAAAAAAAGAGGCGCAATGAGGTAGCTGTGTGAGTAAGATAAGCGACCCTAGTGGCCGACACAAACACCGGGCCCATCTAGGAGTGGCACTGCAGTGTCACGCAGGATGGCCCTTCCAAAATACCCTCCCCAAACAGCACATGACGCAAAGAAAAAAAGAGGCGCAATGAGGTAGCTGTGTGAGTAAGATAAGCAACCCTAGTGGCCGACACAAACACCGGGCCCATCTAGGAGTGGCACTGCAGTGTCACGCAGGATGGCCCTTCCAAAAAACCCTCCCCAAACAGCACATGACGCAAAGAAAAAAAGAGGCGCAATGAGGTAGCTGTGTGAGTAAGATAAGCGACCCTAGTGGCCGACACAAACACCGGGCCCATCTAGGAGTGGCACTGCAGTGTCACGCAGGATGGCCCTTCCAAAAAACATTCCACAAACAGCACATGACGCAAAGAAAAATTAAAGAAAAAAGAGGTGCAAGATGGAATTGTCCTTGGGCCCTCCCACCCACCCTTATGTTGTATAAACAGGACATGCACACTTTAACCAACCCATCATTTCAGTGACAGGGTCTGCCACACGACTGTGACTGAAATGACGGGTTGGTTTGGACCCCCACCAAAAAAAGAAGCAATTAATCTCTCCTTGCACAAACTGGCTCTACAGAGGCAAGATGTCCACCTCATCATCATCCTCCGATATATCACCGTGTACATCCCCCTCCTCACAGATTATCAATTCGTCCCCACTGGAATCCACCATCTCAGCTCCCTGTGTACTTTGTGGAGGCAATTGCTGCTGGTCAATGTCTCCACGGAGGAATTGATTATAATTCATTTTAATGAACATCATCTTCTCCACATTTTCTGGATGTAACCTCGTACGCCGATTGCTGACAAGGTGAGCGGCGGCACTAAACACTCTTTCGGAGTACACACTTGTGGGAGGGCAACTTAGGTAGAATAAAGCCAGTTTGTGCAAGGGCCTCCAAATTGCCTCTTTTTCCTGCCAGTATAAGTACGGACTGTGTGACGTGCCTACTTGGATGCGGTCACTCATATAATCCTCCACCATTCTTTCAATGTTGAGAGAATCATATGCAGTGACAGTAGACGACATGTCCGTAATCGTTGTCAGGTCCTTCAGTCCGGACCAGATGTCAGCATCAGCAGTCGCTCCAGACTGCCCTGCATCACCGCCTGCGGGTGGGCTCGGAATTCTGAGCCTTTTCCTCGCACCCCCAGTTGCGGGAGAATGTGAAGGAGGAGATGTTGACAGGTCGCGTTCCGCTTGACTTGACAATTTTCTCACCAGCAGGTCTTTCAACCCCAGCAGACTTGTGTCTGCCGGAAAGAGAGATCCAAGGTAGGCTTTAAATCTAGGATCGAGCACGGTGGCCAAAATGTAGTGCTCTGATTTCAACAGATTGACCACCCGTGAATCCTTGTTAAGCGAATTAAGGGCTCCATCCACAAGTCCCACATGCCTAGCGGAATCGCTCCGTGTTAGCTCCTCCTTCAATGTCTCCAGCTTCTTCTGCAAAAGCCTGATGAGGGGAATGACCTGACTCAGGCTGGCAGTGTCTGAACTGACTTCACGTGTGGCAAGTTCAAAGGGCATCAGAACCTTGCACAACGTTGAAATCATTCTCCACTGCGCTTGAGACAGGTGCATTCCACCTCCTATATCGTGCTCAATTGTATAGGCTTGAATGGCCTTTTGCTGCTCCTCCAACCTCTGAAGCATATAGAGGGTTGAATTCCACCTCGTTACCACTTCTTGCTTCAGATGATGGCAGGGCAGGTTCAGTAGTTTTTGGTGGTGCTCCAGTCTTCTGTACGTGGTGCCTGTACGCCGAAAGTGTCCCGCAATTCTTCTGGCCACCGACAGCATCTCTTGCACGCCCTTGTCGTTTTTTAAATAATTCTGCACCACCAAATTCAAGGTATGTGCAAAACATGGGACGTGCTGGAATTTGCCCATATTTAATGCACACACAATATTGCTGGCGTTGTCCGATGCCACAAATCCACAGGAGAGTCCAATTGGGGTAAGCCATTCCGCGATGATCTTCCTCAGTTGCCGTAAGAGGTTTTCAGCTGTGTGCGTATTCTGGAAACCGGTGATACAAAGCGTAGCCTGCCTAGGAAAGAGTTGGCGTTTGAGAGATGCTGCTACTGGTGCCGCCGCTGCTGTTCTTGCGGCGGGAGTCCATACATCTACCCAGTGGGCTGTCACAGTCATATAGTCCTGACCCTGCCCTGCTCCACTTGTCCACATGTCCGTGGTTAAGTGGACATTGGGTACAGCTGCATTTTTTAGGACACTGGTGACTCTTTTTCTGAGGTCTGTGTACATTTTCGGTATCGCCTGCCTAGAGAAATGGAACCTAGATGGTATTTGGTACCGGGGACACAGTACCTCCAACAAGTCTCTAGTTGGCTCTGCAGTAATGATGGATACCGGAACCACGTTTCTCACCACCAAGGATGCCAAGGCCTCAGTTATCCGCTTTGCAGTAGGATGACTGCTGTGATATTTCATCTTCCTCGCAAAGGACTGTTGGACAGTCAATTGCTTGGTGGAAGTAGTAAAAGTGGTCTTACGACTTCCCCTCTGGGATGACCATCGACTCCCAGCAGCAACAACAGCAGCGCCAGCAGCAGTAGGCGTTACACGCAAGGATGCATCGGAGGAATCCCAGGCAGGAGAGGAATCGTCAGAATTGCCAGTGACATGGCCTGCAGGACTATTGGCATTCCTGGGGAAGGAGGAAATTGACACTGAGGGAGTTGGTGGGGTGGTTTGCGTGAGCTTGGTTACAAGAGGAAGGTATTTACTGGTCAGTGGACTGCTTCCGCTGTCACCCAAAGTTTTTGAACTTGTCACTGACTTATTATGAATGCGCTGCAGGTGACGTATAAGGGAGGATGTTCCGAGGTGGTTAACGTCCTTACCCCTACTTATTACAGCTTGACAAAGGCAACACACGGCTTGACACCTGTTGTCCGCATTTCTGTTGAAATACTTCCACACCGAAGAGCTGATTTTTTTGGTATTTTCACCAGGCATGTCAGTGGCCATATTCCTCCCACGGACAACAGGTGTCTCCCCGGGTGCCTGACTTAAACAAACCACCTCACCATCAGAATCCTCCTGGTCAATTTCCTCCCCAGCGCCAGCAACACCCATATCCTCCTCATCCTGGTGTACTTCAACACTGACATCTTCAATCTGACTATCAGGAACTGGACTGCGGGTGCTCCTTCCAGCACTTGCAGGGGGCGTGCAAATGGTGGAAGGCGCATGCTCTTCACGTCCAGTGTTGGGAAGGTCAGGCATCGCAACCGACACAATTGGAGTCGGACTCTCCTTGTGGATTTGGGATTTCGAAGAACGCACAGTTCTTTGCGGTGCTACTGCTTTTGCCAGCTTGAGTCTTTTCATTTTTCTAGCGAGAGGCTGAGTGCTTCCATCATCATGTGAAGCTGAACCACTAGCCATGAACATAGGCCAGGGCCTCAGCCGTTCCTTGCCACTCCGTGTGGTAAATGGCATATTGGCAAGTTTACGCTTCTCCTCCGACAATTTTATTTTAGGTTTTGGAGTCCTTTTTTTACTGATATATGGTGTTTTGGATTTGACATGCTCTGTACTATGACATTGGGCATCGGCCTTGGCAGACGACGTTGCTGGCATTTCATCGTCTCGGCCATGACTAGTGGCAGCAGCTTCAGCACGAGGTGGAAGTGGATCTTGATCTTTCCCTAATTTTGGAACCTCAACATTTTTGTTCTCCATATTTTAATAGGCACAACTAAAAGGCACCTCAGGTAAACAATGGAGATGGATGGATACTAGTATACTTATGGATGGACTGCCGAGTGCCGACACAGAGGTAGCTACAGCCGTGGACTACCGTACTGTGTCTGCTGCTAATATAGACTGGATGATAATGATATGAAATCAATATATATATGTATGTATATATAATATCACTAGTACTGCAGCCGGACAGGTAGATAATATATTTATTAGGTAATGATGACTGATGACGGACCTGCTGGACACTGTCAGCTCAGCAGCACCGCAGACTGCTACAGTAAGCTACTATACTATAGTAGTATGTACAAAGAAGAAAGAAAAAAAAAAACCACGGGTAGGTGGTATACAATTATGGATGGACTGCCGAGTGCCGACACAGAGGTAGCTACAGCCGTGGACTAACGTACTGTGTCTGCTGCTAATATAGACTGGATGATAATGATATGAAATCAATATATATATGTATGTATATATAATATCACTAGTGCTGCAGCCGGACAGGTAGATAATATATTTATTAGGTAATGATGACTGATGACGGACCTGCTGGACACTGTCAGCTCAGCAGCACCGCAGACTGCTACAGTAAGCTACTATATTATAGTAGTATGTACAAAGAAGAAAGAAAAAAAAAAACCACGGGTAGGTGGTATACAATTATGGATGGACTGCCGAGTGCCGACACAGAGGTAGCTACAGCCGTGGACTAACATACTGTGTCTGCTGCTAATATAGACTGGATGATAATGATATGAAATCAATATATATATGTATGTATATATAATATCACTAGTACTGCAGCCGGACAGGTAGATAATATATTTATTAGGTAATGATGACTGATGACGGACCTGCTGGACACTGTCAGCTCAGCAGCACCGCAGACTGCTACAGTAAGCTACTATACTATAGTAGTATGTACAAAGAAGAAAGAAAGAAAAAACCACGGGTAGGTGGTATACAATTATGGATGGACTGCCGAGTGCCGACACAGAGGTAGCTACAGCCGTGGACTAACGTACTGTGTCTGCTGCTAATATAGACTGGATGATAATGAGATGAAATCAATATATATATGTATGTATATATAATATCACTAGTACTGCAGCCGGACATGTAGATAATATATTTATTAGGTAATGATGACTGATGACGGACCTGCTGGACACTGTCAGCTCAGCAGCACCGCAGACTGCTACAGTAAGCTACTATACTATAGTAGTATGTACAAAGAAGAAAGAAAAAAAAAAACCACGGGTAGGTGGTATACAATTATGGATGGACTGCCGAGTGCCGACACAGAGGTAGCTACAGCCGTGGACTAACGTACTGTGTCTGCTGCTAATATAGACTGGATGATAATGATATGAAATCAATATATATATGTATGTATATATAATATCACTAGTACTGCAGCCGGACAGGTAGATAATATATTTATTAGGTAATGATGACTGATGACGGACCTGCTGGACACTGTCAGCTCAGCAGCACCGCAGACTGCTACAGTAAGCTACTATACTATAGTAGTATGTACAAAGAAGAAAGAAAAAAAAAACCACGGGTAGGTGGTATACAATTATGGATGGACTGCCGAGTGCCGACACAGAGGTAGCTACAGCCGTGGACTAACGTACTGTGTCTGCTGCTAATATAGAGTCTAGACTGGATGATAAATTATTGATAATGAGATGAAATCAATATAATATCACTAGTACTGCAGCCGGACAGGTACTATATATATTTATTATGTAATGACTGATGACGGACCTGCTGGACACTGTCAGCTCAGCAGCACCGCAGACTGCTACAGTAAGCTACTATAGTAGTATGTATAAAGAAGAATGAAAAAAAAAAAACCACGGGTAGGTGGTATACAATATTATATATATATATATATATATATATATATATTATATACAATTATATATATATATATATTTATATATATATATATATATATATTAAACTGGTGGTGATTGATTATTAAACTGGTGGTCAGGTCACTCACGTTGCAACTTGCAACTAGTACTCCGAGTCCTAAGCAGACAATCACAAAATATATTATTATACTGGTGGTCAGTGTGGTCACAACAATGGCAGTGTGGCACTGACTCTGGCAGCAAAAGTGTGCACTGTACGTTATATGTACTCCTGAGTCCTGCTCTCAGACTCTAACTCCTCCCCACTGTCAGTGTCTCCCCCACAAGTCAGATAATACACTTACAGTCACACTATCTAATCTATATCACTTCAGCAAGTAGTATAGTAGTATAGTAGTACTCCTCCTAATAATGCTCCCCAAAATTACTACTACTGTGTCTCTCTCGTCTCTACTGTGTCTCTCTCTTCTCTAAACGGAGAGGACGCCAGCCACGTCCTCTCCCTATGACTCTCAATGCACGTGTGAAAATGGCGGCGACGCGCGGCTCCTTATATAGAATCCGAGTCTCGCGATAGAATCCGAGCCTCGCGAGAATCCGACAGCGGGATGATGACATTCGGGCGCGCTCGGGTTAACCGAGCAAGGCGGGAAGATCCGAGTCGCTCGGACCCGTGAAAAAAAACATGAAGTTCGGGCGGGTTCGGATTCAGAGGAACCGAACCCGCTCATCTCTAATCACAAGCAGGTGACCAGTGCAGTCTACATCAGCGCAGGAGCTGTGTGAAGTTTCTGTACATCTGAGAGATTTCCCATGTGATATTTTCATCATAAACTGCTGACCAAACATTACCTCCAAAAAAGTGCTGGGCAACCACTGGCAAAATGTTTTTTAAATTGTACTAAATTATCTAATCCACTTCTTGGCTTTCAATGACTACAGATCCTTGGCAGTCCTCTGGAGTACTCTACTTGGTCTTTGTACTATTGATACTATTATTATTTACCCTCCTGTTATTTGGAATTCACTATCTGTATTACCAAGAGATATTCAGGACCATACAAATACATTTTAATGTTAATGTTTCAATACAGTATTGTCCTAAATTTTATTTGAGCCTATGAAACCTCATAGTATGTACATGGTAAATATTAATGAATACCTATGACTATATACACAATCATAAGTGAGACATTTGTACCCCAAAGTCATTCCAATGGAATATATGATCAAACACTATGAATCATAAAAGGAAAAATGATGAAAGAATGTTACAGGTGAAATTCGGAGCAATAAACACAATCAAATGTTTAATTCTTGTAATTAAAATGTCAAGTAGACAGCTACTCTATTATCCTAAGTGTAGAGACCGCGGCAATGCATCTGAATTCCTTGTCCACACAAGCCCTAGAGGTGATGCTGTTCTCTACCAATTCAGTTTTCCACTTGAAAAATGGAAGAAAATGAGTAACATTTGTTAAATCCGTTTTTCATAATTTTTACATTTTGTGTACACTGTGCCTTCCAGCAGTGGCACAGCCTGACCACATTTATATCACTAGTTTTGTCACAAAAATCTATGGAAAACACATTAGTGCCAATGAACATGGGTCGCTTTCAAATTATTACTAATTGCATTGCAAGAAATCAGGTAGAACCATAGTAGAAATTACATATATCACTTGAAAGTTAAACATTTGAAAAGTACATTGATTATGACCAGGTAGAGTAAAGAAACACTATAGACTGTGTCATTGGCAGAGTTGGATCACACTGCTATTGTGACAATTATGCACCCTGGCCTTATTCAGGATGGATCGCTTCTGTGATCTCCTTCACAGAACGGTTCCTGTCTGATCGTAGGCAGCCCTCTGTTAGCTTCTGTTTGATTGACAGGCAGAGGCTTCCGGGGACGGGGATGGCCAGTGTTACAGGAAACGGCGGCGTATTCCGGGAATGGCGAGGACAAGGTAAGCATCTAGAGACACAGATTTCTTGGCCTCACAAGGCAGCCTGGGGATTACTCAGATGGACATTTGCGGGGAATATCGCAGCCATCGGTCATTGGGGGTCATTCCGAGTTGATCAAACGCTGCCGATTTTCGCTGTACTGCGATCAGGTCTCTACTGCACATGCGTATGCACTGCAATGCGCACGCGCGTCGTACGGGTACAATGCGGATCGTTGCTGAGCTATGGATTTAACGAAGAATCCATACGCACAGCTAATTGCAAGAAGATTGACAGAAAGAGGGCGTTTATGAGTGTGCACTGACCGTTTTCTGGGAGTGGTAGGGAAAATGCAGGCGTGTCTGGGCGTTTGGAGGGCGGGTGCGTGACGTCAATTCCGGCACCAAAATGACTGAAGTGATTGCAAGGGCTGAGTAAGTTCAGACCTACTCTGAAACTGCACAAGATGTTTTTGCAGAGCTTGGCTGCACAGGCGTTCGCACACTTGCAAAGCGAAAAAACACTCCCCCGTGACTATGCGTTTGCACTGCTGCTAAAAACAGCTAGTGAGCAATCAACTCGGAATGAGGGCCATAATGTCGATCCCAGGCTGCAAAGCCAGTTGCATCGATGGAATCACAAATGCCGCAAGGTGGTGATTAACACCTCCTACTATATTTGCATTCTTACTATTAATCGTATTTGCAAAGCTGCCTGCATTCAGCTTTGCAAATGCAATCAATGCTGAATGAGGGCCTCTATACTGAAGGCTGTATTATACTGGCAATCATTAAAAATAAAGAGCAAGATAATGAGGAAGGAGAAAGCTTTGTGGTGCAAACAAAGGCTTCCAAACTCTATAAACACATTCCATTTCAGTGTTCTCAAACAGGACAATCCCGATAATTGCACAATAACTTAAAGATGTCTGATACCTGTATCACCAAATGGCTCAAAATTACAATTCCTCTGAATAAAAAGAAACACCAGGGTTGGGTATTTTGACTGAACAAAGGCCAATTGTGATGTTAAACCTTCTTGCTATTGCAGAGGTCTTATGCACTAAAGGTTTCATTGGGTATTTTAGTACAAGCACTGGTATATATCATTCCAGAAACATACAGTGCTATGAAAATATCAATATACAGCAGGTAAACATGTGCTTTGTTTCCAACTCTGAATCAGACCCTTTCCGTCTAATTGCTGCCCTATCTCTTTCCACTGCTTTGCCTTTAAGATCCTTGAGTAACTTTTCTATTACCACCTCGCCACTATCCTCTCCACCCATTCTCTCCTAGACCCACTTGAATCTGGTCTTTGTCCTATTCATTCCACTAAGGTCACTAGCGATCTTCTTACCACCCAATCTATGGGTAATATTTCCCTACTTGTCCTCCTAAACATAGACATTCCCAGATATAGTCTGGTGACATGTCACACCTGATGAATGCCCTGAGGAAGCCTCAGGTGTAGGAGCTGACGTGTACTTGAACCTGGCGGGTAGGATAAGATTCTTGGACATATAGGGAACCTTAGCACTGATGCCCGAGGCGTGACCATGACAACGGAGTAAAAGATAAAGTTCGTTTATTAAACACAGTTTATAAACACCTTGGCAGTTCAGCAGAATGGTAAGCTCAACAGTAGACTGTGCAGACACAGATGGCAGTACAGGTCCTTAGGCGCAATGGTAATAATATACTGTGGCAATGCAGACAGGATGAGCAAAGTCTCTGTAAGACCCGGAGATAAGAAGTCCGTTAGCCACAGCTAACCACTGTAGTAGGGAACAAGCAGGTACTGACCAGCAGATGACATTCTGGAAACTGGAGATGGTAATGATGCACAGGAGTTGAGATGAACACAGAAGAACTGCCAGGAATGCCGGACGGAACTGGCTCAGGGTGTAAGGTGAAGTGGAACTCACCGATGTTGAGAGAGTCCGATGGTGAGAGCACCGATGGTGAACTGTGGATTGATGTAGGATCACCGATGGTGGTTGGGAGCGATGCTGGAACACCGCAGAGAGCTGAAGGTGATACAGGACACCGCTGAGAGCTGGAAGTGATACTGGAACACCGATGGAAGCTGGAAGAGATACTGGAACACCGCTGGAAGCTGGAAGCCGGTGAGGAATCACTACAGCTCACAGAGAGCGATGTTGATATACCAATGAGAGCTGGGAGTGATACTGGAACACCGTTGGAAGCTGGAAGCGATACTGGAACACTGCTGAAAGCTGGTAGCCGGTGATAAATCACTGCAGATCACTGAGAGCGATGTAGGAACACCACTGGAGTCAGGTGGCACCGCAGGGTGGAAAACTAGTGCAGGTCTCTTTAAGTGGAGCAAGGTCACAGGTGCTGGAATACCTGGAAACTGCAAGCAGGAGCATCCACTGACAGGAGAGGCATCTAACACTGGGATAGACAACCAAAGCACTGACGATTATGCAGTCTGGATTCAGGATATTTATACCAGCTGGGAAGCAGATATTGGCTGAGTCCAGAGCACAGCGGATAGACTATGGAGAGTCATGTGATGAGGCCAAACATGACTGCACCCATATTTGGTTCTAGAGGCAAAAGTCTATTTGTACTTAGCATGTGGAACCCTGTAGTAATGGTGGAGGAGACAGCGGAGGAGACCGCGGAGGACAGGAGACGCCATCTATGGAAACAGGTGGAACATGCTGTGAAGTCGCAATGACATCGCTACAGGGATCGCTGAGGGGAGACTGAAGCGATGCTGTACAGCGCGCTGCACGCAGACTGTGCAGGTGGAATCCAGGCTTCGAGCGCAGGGACAGTCTCAGAAGGCACTTAGAAGGTAAAAATGTGTGACTGATTACCCGGATCGTGACACATCCTTTATTACCATCATTGGCTGTGTTCCATTTTGACTGTTTTAATAGGCCTACATTTTTAAGGCAATCATTGTTGTTTATATATTTGTATATTAGTATTAAAGATATAGTTTTTACCCCCATTGATGGGGCCATTAGTTATTGTTTTTATAAGGCTATATCTATTAAATGAAAGTGAAGATCCATATTACATCCAATATGGGTGGCAGAAAGTTCCCCAAGGATACCTTTGCAGGAATTGCAAGAAAAGTCTAATTGTGAAATGGGTACACCCACTGATTTCTTTACTTACCAAGTTGGGTGAATCACTCCATTATTCTATGCATAGTTCGGGAAACGGGAAAGTGTAAAGAAACCTTGATGTGAGCGGTTACACAATTTTTATTTTGAGTTGTGTATGCCTACCTACCTTAATAACCACACTACCAGGTGAATAACAGCATAACTATATCTAAGTGATTGGAGATGGAAGTATGTAAAGTAAAAGAAATTTACCATCTGTACTATAATCACCACCCTATCTATATTTACTTATTCTCAGTGAATACAGGATCATTTACAAAAGACCAGAAGAAATAAAAGAAACAAGGATTCACAACTTTGAGACTGGTACAAGGATTGAGTTTATCCTCCTATGAGAAAATAATTTATTTGTGTGGAGAATTCCAAGTATATTCATTGGAGACATCGTATATGCAAATTTAAATTTTTGTTTACCGTTTACGTCATATATGTGATACACAGAATATTGAGACACACTGGGGCAGATGTGTTAAGAGGAGAAGGGGTAAAGAAGTGATAAAGCAGTGATAAGTGCAAGCTGATAACGCACCAGCCAATCATTATGGATTTGAAAAATGACATTTAGGAACTGATTGGCTGGTGTGTTATCACCTTGTATTTATCACTGCTTTATCACTTCTTTATCCCTTCTCCAGGCTTAATACATCTGCCACAATATCTTAAAGAAAACGTTTGCATATTCATTATTTAAGGAAATAGGAGACATTCCATTTCTTTTAGACTACATTCCTCCAAGTATCTATTCTTGGGGGTAAATTTACTAAGGTCCCGATTTTGACCGAGATGCCGTTTTTTCATCAAAGTGTCATCTCGGTAATTTACTAAGCAATAATCACGGCAGTGATGAGGGCATTCGTAATTTTATGGAAGTCCAACAAAAAAAATACAAATGAATACACCATCGGTCAAAACGCGGCTGTTTAAGTATGAATCTCGGTAATTTACTAAGAAGTGCAAAGCAAAAAAAAAAAAAACACTGCCGTGAAAAATTACAACTCGTAAAAAAGTGCTAAAAAAAAACAGACCTGCTTTTTTTATCCGTGATTGTATAGGCATGCAGGGATCCATGAGATCCGTGCATGTATATCAGTGGGAAGGGGTGGGAAAGTGGTTATTTTATTTAAAAAAATTGCGTGGGGTCCCCCCTCCTAAGCATAACCAGCCTCGGGCTCTTTGAGCCGATCCTGGTTGCAGAAATATGGGGAAAAATTGACAGGGGTTCCCCCATATTTAAGCAACCAGCATCGGGCTCTGCGCCTGGTCCTGGTTCCAAAAATACGGGGGACAAAAAGAGTAGGGGTCCCCCGTATTTTTAAAACCAGCACCGGGCTCCACTAGCTGGACAGATAATGCCACAGCCGGGGGTCACTTTTATATAGTGCCCTGCGGCCGTGGCATCAAATATCCAACTAGTCACCCCTGGCCGGGGTACCCTGGGGGAGTGGGGACCCCTTCAATCAAGGGGTCGTCCTCCCCAGCCACCCAAGGGCCAGGGGTGAAGCCCGAGGCTGCCCCCCCCCCCCCATCCAATGGGCTGCGGATGGGGGGGCTGATAGCCTTTTGTGATAATGAAAAGATATTGTTTTTAGTAGCAGTACTACAAGGCCCAGCAAGCCTCCCCCGCATGCTGGTACTTGGAGAACCACAAGTACCAGCATGCAGCGGAAAAACGGGCCCGCTGGTACCTGTAGTACTATTACTAAAAAAATACCCAAAAAAAGACAAGACACACACACCGTGAAAGTAAAGATTTATTACATACATGCACACAAACATACATACATACTTACCTTATGTTCACACGCAGGTTGGTCCTCTTCTCCAGTAGAATCCAAGGGGTACCTGTTGAATAAATTCTACTCACCAGATCCAGGGTCCCAGGGTCCGCGGGGCAACCATTTGTAATCCAGGTACTTATATAAAATAACAAAACGGAGAGCCGAGCCACGCACTGAAAGGGGCCCCATGTTTTCACATGGGCCTCCTTTCCCCGAATGCCAGAAACCCACTCTGACTGATGTCTAAGTGGGTTTCTTCAGCCAATCAGGGAGCGCCACGTTGTAGCACTCTCCTGATCGGCTGTGTGCTCCTGTACTTTCTGACAGGCGGCACACGGCAGTGTTACAATGTAGCGCCTATGCGCTCCATTGTAACCAATGGTGGGAACTTTCTGCCCTGCGGTTGACCTAAAGTGACGTCACCGCTGAGCAGAAAGTTCACACCATTGGTTACAATGGAGCGCATAGGCGCTACATTGTAACACTGCCGTGTGCCGCCTGTCACTCAGTACAGGAGCACACAGCCGATCAGGAGAGTGCTACAACGTGGCGCTCCCTGATTGGCTGAAGAAACCCACTTAGACATCAGTCAGAGTGGGTTTCTGGCATTCGGGGAAAGGGGGCCCATGTGAAAACATGGGTCCCCTTTCAGTGCGTGGCTCGGGTATCCGTTTTGTTATTTTATTCAAGTACGTGGATTACAAATGGATGCTACGAGGAGCCTGGGACCCTGGATCTGGTGAGTAGAATTTATTCAACAGGTACCCCTTGGATTCTACTGGAGAAGAGGACAGACCCTCGTGTGAACATAAGGTAAGTATGTATGTATGTTTGTGTGCATGTATGTAATAAATCTTTACTTTCACGGTGTGTGTGTCTTGTCTTTTTTTGGGTATTTTTTTAGTAATAGTACTACAGGTACCAGCGGGACCGTTTTTCCGCCGCATGCTGGTACTTGTGGTTCTCCAAGTACCAGCATGCGGGGGAGGCTTGCTGGGCCTTGTAGTACTGCTACTAAAAACAATATCTTTTCATTATCACAAAAGGCTATCAGCCCCCCCATCCGCAGCCCATTGGATGGGGGGGGACAGCCTCGGGCTTCACCCCTGGCCCTTGGGTGGCTGGGGGGGGGGACCCCTTGATTGAAGGGGTCCCCACTCCCCCAGGGTACCCCGGCCAGGGGTGACTAGTTGGATTTTTGATGCCACGGCCGCAAGGCACTATATAAAAGTGACCCCCGGCTGTGGAATTATCTGTCCAGCTAGTGGAGCCCGGTGCTGGTTTTAAAAATACGGGGGACCCCTACTCTTTTTGTCCCCCGTATTTTTGGAACCAGGACCAGGCGCAGAGCCCGATGCTGGTTGCTTAAATATGGGGGAACCCCTGTCATTTTTTCCCCAATATTTCTGCAACCAGGATCGGCTCAAAGAGCCCGAGGCTGGTTATGCTTAGGAGGGGGGACCCCACGCAATTTTTTTTTATGATTTTACACTGTTTAATTTAAAAAAAAAAAAAAAATGAACCCCAGCACGGATCACACAGATCCGGCCGAGATTCATTTTTAAAAAGTCGGCAGTGTTTTGCTAATCACTGCCGTTAAAAACTGGAAAAAAAAACGAATGACATCGACATCGGAAAACCCGAAAAGGCAAAATACGGCAGCTTAGTAAATTAGTCGTAATACATTCAAAAAGTTGCAGTTTTACACTTTCGATGTCATTCGTGATTGAACTTTGACCTGAAACGGGAAAATACGAATCTTAGTAAATTTACCCCTTGGTTTCCTTTTCTAAAACCTTTACATCTCCTTACTTGGAGATCTCATCAGTTCTTATGGCTTCCAATATCAGCTCTACACTGATGACACCCAAAAATACCCCTTCTCCTCTGACCTCCCTCCCTGTATCTCTAAATGTTTTATGTTTTGCCATCTCATCCTGGATATCCCAGCTCATTCTTAAACTCAATAGGGGAGATTCAAATGTTTGAAAAGTCGGTTGGGTGTCTGTCTATTAGATAGGAAAAAACAGACTCCCAAATGACTTTTCAAACATTTGAATCTCCCCCAATATGTACAAATTGTAAGTCATTGTTTTCACCCATCCAGACATGGGCGGATTGGACTACCGGGACTTTGGGACAGTCCCCAGTGCTACCTGCTATTACACAGTGTCCTGGTGCCGGGTTGCATGAAAGCCAGCGCAGGCTCAGATTCTATCACTAGTCACGCTAGCAGCTTCTGTACACAGTTCCCGTGGGTTGTTGCAGACTTCCCCCACCCCTCTCAACTCTCCTCTCTCTGGAATCTGATTGAATCTTTGTCATTATTGACCCACTAGCTCTTCCCTGGGGGGCTGTGTTACAATAAAGAGGGCATTGCGTCTGTATATAGGGGCTGTGTTATCCTATAGGGGACTGTGTGTCTGTATATGGTGGCTATATACCCTATAGGAGGTTGTATCTGTATATTACCCGACAGGGGACTGTGTTTGTATATAGAAGCTGTGTTACCTTATAGGGGACTTTATGTCTGTAAATAGGAGCTTTGTTACCCTATAGAAGACTGATTGTCTGCATATGGGGGCTATGTACCCTATATGAGGCTGTGTCTGTACATACAGGCAGTGTTACCCTATAGGGGGCTGTCTCTGTATATAGGAGCTGTGTTACCTTATATCATGTGTCTGTATATAAGGGCTTTATTACCTTTTGGGGCATTGTGTGTCTGTATATGTGGACTGTGTCTGTGTATAGGGACTGTGTTTCCTTATAGGGGGCTGTGTGTCTGTATATAGAAGTAGTGATACCTTACAGGGGACTGTGTGTCTGTATAAAGGGGCTGTGTTACATTATAGGAGACTGTATGTCTGTGTATGGGAGCTACTGTATGTACCATATAGGGGTCCTTGACTGTATATATGGGCTGTGTGACCATATAGGGGTGTGTGTCTGTGTATAGGAGCTGTGTTACCTTATATATATTGTGTGTCTATAAGGGCTTTGTTACCTTATATGGTACTGTGTGTCTGTTACCCTAAAGGGGCTGTGGTGTTATATAAAGCTGTTTGTCTGTATATAGGGACTGTGGTGTTATATAATGTCTCCTGACCACTACCTCCACAGACCCGCCCTCATTTAGGGCTTCTTCCAGATATATCCCAAGCTGGTTTTCCATCCCAATCCAACCCTGCATCCATGACCTCCTCACCTCCATTCTTCTCTCTATATGATGATGGCACCATCTTTACCTCTGTCCACACAGTTTGCTACCTGAGAGTCATCCTTGACTCTTCCTTATCCTTTACTCCCCACATGCAGTCTATCTCACAATCATGCCACTCTGACCTTCACAATTTCTCTAGAATCATCTGAACCCTCACTGTGAACCACATCAAAACTCTCATTGATGCATTTTTCATTTCTCTATTGTAACCGTCTATCTGGCTCTCCTATCACTTGCCTCTCCTAACTTCAATCTATCTTTAATGTGTACACCAGTTTAATTTACCTTTTTCCATCACACTATGGGCCTTATTCAAGGTTGATTGCAAAACAACAATTTTTGTCTTTAATGGGCAACACCATATGCATTGCAGGTGGGGCTGATATAACATGTGCAGAGAGAGCGACATTTGGGTGGGTTATTTTTTTTCTGTGCAGGGTCAATACTGGCTGCTTTATTTTTACAATGCAATTTAGATTTCAGCTTCAACACACCACACCCAAATCTAACTCTCTTTGCACGTGTTATATCTACCCCATCTGCAGTGCACATGGTTTTGCCCATTAGAGGAAAATACTGTTTTGAAATCAACCTTGAATTAGGCCCTATGTCAGTAACCTCTATGCCAACTACTTCACTAGCTCCAAATCTACCTCAAAATACAGTTCAAATACTCATACTCACATATAGCGCCCTCAGTCACTCATCTCCCTCCTACAGCTCTAAGCTTGTTTCTGTCCACACTCCCACCCAACCTTTCTGCTCACCTACTGACTGCTACCTCACCTCCACTCTCGTCATCTCCTCCCAAATCGCTCAACCAAGATTTCTCCTGTGCTGTCCCCCTGCTCTGCAACCTACTCCTTCCCCCTATCAGACTACCAGCATCCAGACAACATTCCTATAGGGGGCACTCTGCATTTCATTAGTTTTATTGGGTTGGCCATTTAATTAATGACTCCATGGAGGTAGATAATTCATATGAGTCATCAGTATATAAACCTCCTAACCTTGCTACTTGCTACTGATCCTGTTCTTGTGTATAACCTGGTTTGTAATTGACTATTCTCTGCAAAATTCCGGCCTGCATCTGTGATTTTTTACGCAATAACAGCGGTTCTGACATCTAATTTTCTGCACCCATGCTACCAGGCTACTCAGAAGCCCATAATCGACTGATCTGCGAGCGACGCTGTGTCTTTGAATGAAGTCACTGGGACTTGCAAAGCTGCTGGTTGGCGTCTCAATACAAATCCACTTGGCTGTAGCATTTGGAATTTTTTGCACAGTATCTACTTACATTTTTTAAGCGGCGGCCACACTAGCATACAACTCTAAATCAAGCCTTTATTCTGTCTGTAAACACATTACCAAAGGAACTGTACTGTGGTCAAAGTTTATTGGTTGAACCATACTGGCTGCCGAGCCTTGACCATCTGCTCCTCTACCGAGTTGAGACCGAATTCATTGACTCCCCTCTTTAGGTACTATTGGCCTAATTCAGACCTGAATTTTACACATCTACGATCAGTCTTCAAACATGCGGGGGGACCCCCAGCACAGGGCTAGTCCGCCCCGCATGTCAGGCCCAACCCCTCCCCCTCCCCCACAAACAAGTACAAAAGCATCACACAGTGGCGATGCTTTTGTACTGGAAGAGTAGCTCCCATCCAGTGCAGCTCCTGTGCACTGGCAGAGAGCTACACGTCGCTGCCCAGGTCGCAGCAGCTGCGTGTGATGTCACACAGCCTTGGCGGCACCCCCCCAGCGGTCCGGCATGCCTGCGTTGCCCGGACCCGCCCGCTAAACAGCGGCCAAACACCGCTTGCCCGCCCCCTCCTGCCCAGCGACCGCCTCTGCCTGTCAATCAGGCAGAGGCAATCGCAGAGCTAAGATAGCTGTCGGTTATCTGGCATGTGCCAGTGCTCTGTGACGCCGGAGCATGCGCAGTTCAGACCTGATCGCTGCTGTGCGAAAACGCACAGCAGCGATCAGGTCTGAATTAGCCCCTGTGTGTCCACCAAGATGAAGGTTCCACAGAAACTAACACAATCAGTATTACTGTTATAATACATGGCTACATGAACAGTCCAACAGAGGTAAATGGTATCCGGACTCCAGGCCGACACCAAAAAAGGTCGACACACTTTAGGTCGACATGGAAAAAGGTTGACATGAGTTTTTCACATTTTTTTTTCATTTTTTTTAACTTTTTCATACTTTACGATCCATGTGGACTACGATTGGGAATGGTTGGGTGCGAAGCGAGCCATGCGAGGGGACGCGGTGCACTAATTGGGGTTCCCGGTCACTCTACGAAGAAAACGACACCAAAAAAACATAAAAAACTCATGTCGACTTTTTTCATGTCGACCTTTTTCATGTTGGCTTTTTGTCCATGTCAACCTTTTGCCCATGGCGACCTAAGGTGTGTTGACCAATTGGTGTCGACCTAAGGTGTGTCAACCTTTTTGTTGTCGACTTGGAGTCCCAGACACGAGGTAAACAAGCATATGCTTTCTCCTGTATCATTTTTTTGTTTATTTTGTTCTTGCAGTATGTATTTTTATGTTATCAGTTAAGTACAATCCAACAATTACTCATACATACCTCTATCCAAATTCATCAGAAATTCTTTGTAGAAATAAAGAATAATTAAGAGGCTGACATGAGTACTGAGGAATAGAGATAACTGTGAATATGAATTTATAGTATTGACACTCCACTCAGATACAGAGCATGCAGTGGGTAGTCAGGAAAAAGTTTTCATCATATAAAGTTGAATTAGTGTTTTTCATACATTTAAATAAAAATAAATTTAATATGTATGCTGTATTGCTAATTTAATCTCTTTATCAATTTTCTTGTGACTTATTTAAAGCATTTATTATAACACTAATAAGAGTAATGTCAGATATAACAATTCAACATACAAGACCCATTTCTTGATCAGGCTGTAGAATACCGGACATCCCCTTGTTTGTAAAATAAGGAGCGCTGGTTACTGTTACACACACATAAGTACTGTACACATTACTGTTTTAACATATTGACTACTAGGGCATTAGTAGAGGTGTTGATGAAAAAGAAAGTATGATAACTGAAATGAAATTTAAATGGTGTATAGTAGTCTCAGGAGGCACATTACAAAATAATTCACTGAATGTTGTGCTACACACATGGGTCTTTCATGTTAAATTATATGACCATTTCAAAAACTCATTAATATGTCATTAACCAGGCAGACATTTGCTAATTAAATAATTAGCCCTTTTTGTTCAATTTCCATGTTTCTTTGTAATGATGCCCATGCCCCTTATTTCCATTTTCTCTAATTCCATTAAAAAAGATGTCAATGAGAAAGAATTAACAATTCTTTTACAAGATTGGAAAAGAAAATCAAGCAATTAAACTATTATCTTTTTCTTGGACAGGGTGACAAATATAACAAGATTTTTTTTTTTTTTTAAATTAGGAGCAAAATAAAAATATATTTAGTAAAATAGCATGTTTCACATAACCCATCCTAAGTACTGCTAATACTTTCAGGTACAGTAAGACAGTGACTAGTTGAAAGTGCCTGGACAGCATTACTGTATATAGCTTGTCAGTATGAATATGCAAACCGCAAAACAAGTTAATAAGGTAAATCAGTATTTATAGCAAAATATTCAGTTGTACCTGTTTTAACTATTTGCTTTCACCTGATTTTGAACATGTCTAATTAAAAATGAGTTAGATGCACTAACAGCACCCTATAGAGGTGCATACACACTTGCAGAGAAAATGAACAACGTTGCTTATTTTCACCCTTCCTGAGCGACGTTGGTCACTTTCTTGGCAAGTGTGTATGCCGGCGACGACGAGCGATGTGCAGCCCAGCGGGTCGTTAATAGCCCTCACTGTTGGCCATGCATGCAGCTCAATTTAGACTGTAGCCCAAGAGCTGCCTGCATGGCCCAGCTGCAGCGTGATGTCACTGAGCGATATGGTTGTCATATCGCTCAGTGTGTATGCACTGCCGCCGACCGCTCAGCCCGGAAGGGGGAAACATAGGTGACATACCAGTTTTGAAAGAAACTGCATATCACTGTCCTCAGTTGTTGTGGACCCTGCTCCTACTACTATCTTAATCTGGATACACATTGGCCAATATGCCAGACGTTCGATGATGCCGTTGGCGGGTGTGTACCCCCGATATGCCTATGAATGACGTCGTTCACAGACATATCACGTTGGCTGTGCAGCACAGCTGATAGGCAATATATCTTCAGATATATAGGCTCATCTGGCTATGTGTAGGGAAGGTCAGCTGACTGCCCATACACTTGCTGTGGGAGGGTTGACATCACAGCTGTGCATGCAAATTCAAATTACCACCCAGCTGGGTTTCCTGACCGACATGTCGAGCGGCATATCGGTAAGTGTGTATACTTACCTGGATAAGCAGCATGGCCAGTGCGATAGCAGGTCTGCTGACGTGTCGGTCAGGTGTGTACCCAGCCTTACTCTCAGGGCCTGATTCAGAGGTGAACAAAAAAAATGCATGCAATGCCGGTTCAAGCTGTTGAGCGATTATTTGCTACTGTGCATGGAAACCCCTACAGCCCATTTATTACCCTGGGTCTACAGACAAAGGCGCTATTGCGTATAGGAAAACTGTCAGTGTCTTGGGTTCAGATATGGGAGTCTCACAGGCATGTAACAGAAAGCGGGTTGTGTTCACAGATTCATAGCTGCTTCCACAGACATCACATTCAAATGGAGGTGTTGAAGATGGATACAATGGTGGACTGTCTGGGATCACCTGTGGTGCTACTATGTGCAAGGGCATAGATAATGAGCATCTCAGGCCTCGAATATTCCTGCACCAGCTAGTGTCTAAAGCCCCGTACACACGGGGAGATGTGTGCTGAGCGATCTAGCACAGACCGCTCAGCACACATCTCCCCCCCTGCTCAGCACTGTTCGATGTGTGATGAGCGAGAGTGGTGGTCGCTCATTTCACCCAGCAGTGAAATAAGTGATCTCACTAGATTTGGCATGCATGCATGCATGCATGCCAAATCTAGAGCCGGTTATAGCGATGTGTGGGGCCGCACGTCGCTGTTGCCGGCACCCTACACACAGAGAGATCCGTGCTTAATTTCTAAGCAATCTAGTCAGATTTCTTAGAATTTAAGCATGGATCTCTCCATGTATTCCTCCCTTAAGAGTAAAGGCCAGTACTCACTGGCCGATGTCAGAGAGATGTGTGCTGAGCGAACCGCTCAGCACACATCTCTCCCGGTGCTCAGCACAGCGCAATCTGTGCTGAGCGTGCGGGGGGAGACGGGGGGGGCCGCTCACTTCACCCAGCGGGTGAAGTGAGCGACCCGCTAGATTGGCCTGCATGCAGGCCAATCTAGCAGCAGCGATAGCGATGCGCGGGGCTGCGCATCGCTATCGCTGAGGGGGCTACACACAGAGCGATCGTGCTTAAAATCTAAGCAATCTAGTCAGATTGCTTAGATTTTAAGCAGCGATCGCTCCGTGAGTACCACCCTTAAGGAAGAAACTTTAATTTGCATATTTTCACACGTGTGACTCCAAGCGGATGCAGCAGCATCCATCTTTAAATCAGTCCCTCAGTCTGTGGCTTCAATCTTGTATCATTTCTTATTCCTCTATCACTAAATAAATAAATAAATGAATCACAAGTCGCTGCCTTCCACAAGATCAGTCTGAAGCCTGTGCTTCCTGGAACATTCCAATGAGCTCTATGGGTAATTGTTCCATCCCAAACAATTCAAAACCTGAAGCAGCCAGGAGATAAAAAAAGATAAAGACTGAGGGATAGATTTACTATTCGTTGGCTTTTCAAAGCCACCAATGATTAAAAGTGGCAACAGAAATAAATGCTAATTCAGTCTGGTTTAGCATTTCATTCTGTTGCTGCCGTTTTAAATGCATTGGTCAAAATCGCTGATAATCGGCTGAAAAAAACGATGGATAGTAAATCCAGCCTTAAATACTCATTGTCATATACTAATATATTTCCTTTGGCATTTGCACATCTATAAGAAACATTTATGAAATCAGCAGGATGTATATTGTGTAATTATACAAGTTTTGCAATAAATAGGAAATAAATCTGCAAATTATGTAGAATTTTAAAAGCAATGCACTGCACTATATATGTCTTGTACAAATACAAAATAAATACAATAAAAAGTACATTTAGCATTGTTCTGGAAATTATCTACTGTACTGTATATATTGTGTAATTTTTTATTTGTTAATGTTTTATATTTTATAATTATCAGAGTCTTAAACATTTTGTTAAACCGTACCAGTCTAACAATTACACAAATTACAATTTAATTGCAATGCTGCCTCTTTAACCCTTACCATTTACTTTCCTATATCTTGCCATATATGGCACATTGTGGCAAGATTTAGCCATATATGGCACATTGTGGCAAGATTTAGCCATACTTTGTGATTTTTCTTAATTTGTTTCTTTAATATGCTACTTGTCAGCGTCCGGGGTCTTACCGGTATGCTGGATCCGCTGAGCTGGCTTCACAGGCGGCTTGTGGGCAGCGGCGGAGGAGGGCTGCCGTGCCGGGTCCGTTGGCGGCAGTAGCGGCGGTGAGGGGATTCGCTCGTGGCGGCAGGACGCCGCTGCAGCGGGTCTCTCTTGCCGGGACGGTTGCTAGGAGACCAGGGGCAGTGAGCTGTGTGGCTATGCAGAAAGGTCTGCATTCCTGGGCGCCGCCATGTTGGAGACCAAGTTTGAGGCATAGATTTGGCTCCCTGTTTCTTCCAGCCAATCCAGGGAGAGTTCTCCTTATAAAAGGGGGCTGGTTTATGACAGGGAGGCCAGTGCTTCAAGTTACAACTCTGTTGTAGGTGCTTTAGCCCTGTGCTCCCAGGATTCTTGTCGTGTTCTGGTTACTCCTAACCCTGCTTAGCCGGTTCACAGTTGCTGCTGCAGCCCTGCCGTTCCTAACCTACTGCTGCCTGTGTAAGCGCTCCTGGAAACCCCGGTCCAGTAAGACCCTTTGGGGACGGAGGGTCCCGGGCTTTCTGCCTTGTCTTTCAAGCCACGGTCCGCAGTTCTTTGTCTCCAGCCACGTCTTTGAACCAACGTCCACAGTCCACAATTCATTATCTACAGTCTCGTCTTTCAAACCACAGTCCGCAGTTCTTTGTCTCCAGCCACATCTTTGAAGTATCGTCCAGCGTCCACAGTTCATTATCTACAGTCTCGTCTTTAAAGCCACAGTCTGCAGTTCTTTGTCTCCAGCCACGTCTTTGAACTACTGTCCACAGTCCGCAGTTCATTATCTACAGTCTCGTCTTTCCAGCCACAGTCCGCAGTTCTTTTGTCTCCAGCCACGTCTTTAAACCACCATTCACAGTCCGCAGTTCATTATTCACAGCCTCAGTCCACAGTCCGCAGTTCTTCGTCTTCAGACCTCGTCTTTAAGTCAATGTCCACAAGCCACAGTTCTTTCCCTCAGTCTCTTTCACAAGAACTAATACCCACTGACTCATAACTCCACCTACATTCTCCATTGAGCTCTGTTCCATGAGAAGGAAACTATATCCAGCCTCCATATCTTCTTCATCCGCAGACAATTACTTCCTTGGGCAAGTCTCAGCTGCCAGATCCACAAATCCAGCTGCCGGATCCTCAAATACAGCCGAGTGTGACAGTAAGCACTAGCCCCATTGATCCGATAGGTGATCAGGCCTCAGGAGGTGATTCTACCGTGGATATTTTGTCTCGTTTGAGTAAGCAGGAGGCCACACAATCTCAAATTGTGCAGTTTATGCAAAATATGTCTGACCGCCTCGACTCTCTCTGTGTTGCTATGACGGCTCCTCAAGTTGTTACGGCTGCTCCCGCAATAGTGTCTCCAGCTCCACCTTCCCCTGCGCCAGTCCCACTTCCATGCTTGCATTTGCCATCACCTAGTAAGTTCGATGGGAATCCAAAACTATGTCGCGGGTTTCTTAACCAGTGCAAAATTCAGTTTGAACTCCAGTTGGCCAACTTCCCTTCAGCAAGAATATACATAATTTCTTTGCTCTCTGGGCAAGCGTTGGAATGGGCTTCACCTTTGTGGGAGAGTGCGGATCCCATCCTTTCTAACTATTCAGACTTTGTGGCCACTTTTTGAAGAATTTTCGACGAACCGGGCAGAACCTCTGCTGCTTCTTTGGAGATTATGCGCCTACATCAGGACACACGTACGGTTAGCCAGTACGTAATCCAGTTCCGGACTCTCTCCTCAGAATTAAACTGGAATGAAGAGGCTCTCATTGCGGCCTTCTGGAATGGCCTCTCGGAGAAGATCAAGGATGATCTAGCAACGCAGGATGTACCAGACAAACTAGACAAGTTAATCTCCTTGTGTAACAAATTAGACCTAAGGTATAGAGAGCGTTGTCTGGAGAGATCACGGTCAGATCGACCCAAGCCCCGAGTCGTTCCATCCCCGAGACAGCCATCCTCGACTACTGAAGAACCCATGCAGATCAATCGTTCCCGTCTTGCCAACAAAGAACGCTGAGGCGGCGACAAGGGAATTTATGCATGTATTGTGGTGCATCTGATCATTTTGTTTGATCCTGTAATCAGCGTCCGGGAAATGCCTGCTCCTAACTCGTGCTGGAGAGGTTAAGTTAGGAGAATCCTCAGAATTACCTGCCAAGAAAGAGTCTGTTTTGTTAACCCATCTGGAGCTTCCTTCTTCTGCTCTTCTCATCCCTGCGCTACTTGATTCCGGAGCCGACGAAAATTTCATTACCTCTGCTCTGGTTAAACGATCTGGAATTCAAACAGTCCGGTTGGATCGTACCGTTTCTATTACTGCAGTGGATGGAAGTTATATTCCCGAGGGAATTATATCTTTCCGTAGTATGCCGCTTAAGATGAAGGTCGGAGTTCTTCATTCAGAAAACATCTCTTTCCTTGTAATTCCTAAAGCCTCTAACAAACTGATTCTAGGATTCCCGTGGTTGACTAAACACAATCCCCACATAGACTGGCAAACTATGGATGTTCTCTCTGGGGGAAGAAACTGCTTTTGGAGTTGTTTGCTCACAGCAAGATCCCTCTGTTCTTCCAGACCCTCTAGTCTTCCTGCAGAATACCAGGCCTTCCAAGATGTCTTCAACAAACATGGGGCAGACCCTTTGCCCCCACATCGCACTTGGGACTGTCCCATTGATCTGGTACCAGGCAAAACTCCCCGGGGTCGAACTTACCCTCTCTCGCTCCCTGAGACACAAGCAATGTCGGAATATATCCGGGAGAATTTGGATAAAGGCTTCATCCGGGCCTCCACCTCTCCGGCTGGGGCAGGATTTTTCTTTGTCAAAAAGAAGGATGGGGGGTTGCGGCCCTGCATTGACTACAGAGGTCTCAACGAGATAACTATTAAGAACCGGTATCCGTTGCCCCTGATTCCAGAACTATTTGATCGAGTTAAGAGGGCTACGGTTTTTTCCAAGTAGGACTTACGAGAGGCCTACAATCTAATACTATCTGTCCAGGAGACGAGTGGAAGACAGTGTTTAATACCCGAGACGGGCATTACGAATACCTGGTAATGCCCTTCGCCTGTGTAATGCCCCAGCTGTCTTTCAGGAATTCATCAGCAACATATTTAGAGATCTCCTTTATGTTTGCTTGGTGGTGTATTTGGATGACATCCTCATCTTTTCCAAGGATCTGAAGACCCACCGAGAACAGGTCAAAGAAGTGTTAACTCGTTTGAGAAGGAATCAGTTGTTCTGCAAACTAGAGAAATGTACCTTCGAAGTATCCTCAGTTCCATTTCTCGGTTACATCCTCTCGGGGCAGGAGTCACAGATGGATCCCGCTAAAGTCCAGGCAATCCAGGATTGGTCACTTCCAGCTACCCTTAAGGGGGTCCAACGTTTTCTGGGATTCGCCAACTTCTTTCGGAGATTTGTTAAAAATTACTCCTCTGTCATAGCTCCCATTACCGCATTATCCAGAAAAGGAGCAGATCCTGCCAAGTGGTCCACGGAGGCTTTAGAAGCCTTTTCTTCTTTAAAGGAAGCCTTCATGACCGCCCCTGTCCTGCGACAACCTGATCTCAATCGACCGTTCCTGGTTGAGGTTGATGCCTCCACCGTAGGAGTAGGAGCAGTTTTATCTCAGCTCTTCGAGGACAAGAAAGTCCATCCCTGTGCGTTCTTTTCACAAAAATGTTCTCCCGCTGAACAGAATTACGCTATTGGAGAACAAGAACTACTGGCGATTAAGCTAGCCTTTGAGGAGTGGAGGTATCTGTTGGAGGGAGCCCAGCATCCAATATCAGTAATCACGGATCACAAGAACCTTCTATATTTTCAATCAGCCCGATGTCTAAACCCCCGCCAAGCAAGATGGGCCCTCTTCTTTACCCATTTTAACTTTCAACTTAGTTACCAACCAGGTTCCCTCAACAAAAAGGCAGATGCATTATCTCGTTCCCTAAGTTCTGAAGAACCCTCTGATCGTTCAAAGGGACAATTTATCTTGAAGTCCACCTCTTTCTCAGCAACTAGTACTTCTCCACTTCCTCCTCCTGGAAAAATATTCGTTGCACCAAATCTACGCAAGAAACTTCTTACATGGGCTCAGTCCTCCTCCTTCATGTGCCATGCGGGTGGTCATAAAATGTTCAAGTTCATTCAGCGCTCCTAATGGTGGCCTCATCTCAGGACTGATGTTCAGGAATTCGTGGCTGATTGTCCGAACTGTGCCCAACATAAAAGCCCCAGAAGTCCTCCAACCGGGTTACTCCATCCGTTACCTGTGACGCAAATACCATGGACACATATCTCTATGGACTTTATTACCGATTTACCTGCGTCTGGCGGACGAAATACTGTGTGGGTCATAGTTGAGCGGTTCTCTAAAATGGCACACTTCGTTCCCCTGGCTAGTCTTCCATCAGCATCCCAGTTGGCAAAATTGTTCATAGCAGAGATCTTCCGACTCAATGGTCTACTGCAGGAGATCGTATCTGATAGAGGTCCTCAGTTTGTGGCCATGTTTTGGAGATCCCTATGTTCTGCTCTCGGCATAAAACTGAATTTCTCCTCAGGATATCATCCCCAAACAGATGGTCAAACAGAGAGAGTGAACCAGGACCTGGAGACATTTCTACGTTTATTCATGTCCTCCTCTCAGTACGACTGGCTGGAGTTTCTCCCATTTGCAGAAGTTGCCCATAACAATCTCTATCATTCTGCTACAAAATCTTCTCCATTTTTCATAAATTATGGTTATCATCCGAAAGTTCCTGACTTCCAACTTCTACCCACACTCGAGGTTCCTGCCGCAGAATCAGCACTGCGACAATTTACCAAGACTTGGAGACAAGTTCACGAGGCCTTGCTCAAGACATTCAAGAGGTATAAGACCTATGCGGATCTGAAGCGAAAAGCGGTACCAAGCCTTAAGGTGGGAGATCGGGTTTGGGTTTCCACACGTGACCTAAGGTTGAAGGTACCTACTAAAAAGTTTGCTCCCAGATTTATTGGGCCCTACCCAATCAAAAAAGTATTAAATCTGTGGCTTACAAGGTGAAGTTGCCTCCGCATTTAAGAATCCCTAATGCATTTCATATTTCTCTTTTAAAACCGTTGGTACTTAATCGATTCAGAGCTGCTCTTCCTAAATCTCCCAAGATCCAATCAGCACAAGGAGATGAATTTGAGATTCACAAGATCCTCGACTCACGCAGACGATATGGTCGCCTCCAGTACCTTGTTGATTGGAAAGGATATGGACCTGAGGAAAGGTCTTGGGTAGGAGCAGAAGATGTCCATGCTCCAAGACTTCTTCAGACATTTCATGCCAAGTTTCCAGATAAACCATATAGGTGTCCGGAGTCCACCCACAAAGGTGGGGTACTGTCAGCATCCGGGGTCTTACCGGTATGCTGGGTCTGTGGGGCTGGCTTCACAGGCGGCTTGTGGGCAGCGGCGGAGGAGGCTGCCGAGCCGGGTCCATGGGCAGCAGTAGCGGCAGTAGGGAGGTTCGCGAGTGGCAGTGGGTCTCTCTTGCCGGGATGGTTGCTAGGAGACCAGGGGCAGTGAGCTGTGTGGCTATGCAGAAAGGTCTGCATTCCTGGGTGCCGCCATGTTGGAGACCAAGTTTGAGGCATAGTTTTGGCTTCCTGTTTCTTCCAGCTAATCCAGGGAGAGTTCTCCTTATAAAAGGGGGCTGGTTTATGACAGGGAGGCCAGTGCTTCAAGTTACAACTCTGTTGTAGGTGCTTTTAGCCCTGTGCTCCCAGGATTCTTGTCGTATTCTGGTTACTCCTAACCCTGCTTAACTGATTCTCAGTTGCTGCTGCAGCCCTGCCGTTCCTAACCTACTGCTGCCTGTGGAAGCGCTCCAGGAAACCCCGGTCCAGTAAGACCCTTTGGGCACGGATGGTCTCTGGCTTTCTGCCTCGTCTTTCAAGCCACGGTCTGCAGTTCTTTGTCTCCAGTCACGTCGTTGAACCACCGTCCACAGTCCGCAGTTCATTATCTACAGTCTCATCTTTCCAGCCACAGTCTGCAGTTCTTTTGTCTCCAGCCACGTCTTTAAACCACCATTCACAGTCCGCAGTTCATTATTCACAGCCTCAGTCCACAGTCCGCAGTTCTTCGTCTTCAGACCTCGTCTTTAAGTCAACGTCCACAAGCCACAGTTCTTTCCCTCAGTCTCTTTCACAAGAACTAATACCCACTGACTTATAACTCTGCCTACATTCTCCATTGAGCTCTGTTCTATGAGAAGGAACTATATCCAGCCTCCACGTCTTCTTCATCCGCAGACAACTACTTCCTTGCCGAGTGTGACACTACTTTATACACAGAGCCATTTCTAGACATTTTGGCTCCCAGTGGATTCAGTAAAAAAAAATGCACGCAACCCCCCCATAGACATTATAAAGAGTAATATGCCCCACACAATAATGCCCCTGCACTATAATATGCCCCACACAATAATGCCCCCTGCACTATAATAATACGTACACTGTGTAATGTCGTAGCACTAAAAACGAGATATGCCAGGATCAGATGAAAGCATATATGGTTTATTCACACCTCGGCCCAGGTGGGTGTCTAAGAGCATGCAGGCTCAGAGAGACAACTTGGTTACAGTTTATATAGCATGCAGTACATATTACATCAGAAGTGGTTACGTGACAGAGAACACAATCCATTTTTATTACTGACATCCAGATACTATACTTATTCTTGAAATGACCTCCGGGCTTTCATACAGGGGCCATAAGTCAGGGTGAGAGCACTATCCGCCACTCCTGGCCTCCTAATGCCCTGCAAAGAGGCCCATTTAGAAAGTACATTAACTAAACAGCTGCAGGAAGAGAGAAGAATGCTTTATATACTGTTCAGAATACATGTTTTCTGCAAAAAGATAACATTGATACAAAAAGTTCAACACTATAAGCATTCAGTCCCATCATACGGGGTCCAGATTTCTCTGACAATTCCTCCCCCTGACAAATTCCTTTGTCACACATTACTGCCCAGCTTCTCATACACGGCCATTGGGTCACTCATTCCATTCACTCGGAAGGCCTGAATGGTGCTAATGGGAGGTGTTTCAGGCTCCAAAGTTCAAAAACATCAGGAATGGTGCCAAAGGATTCGCGCATAGCTGAGGTAGTGCCTTTATTTAAAAAGGGAACTAAAAAATAATCTTGGTAACTACAGACCAGTTAGTTTAACCTCTATAGTGGGTAAAATATTGGAAGGTATTTTGAGGGATACCATACAGGATTATCTGCAGGTTAA
Source organism: Pseudophryne corroboree (assembly GCF_028390025.1). Taxonomy (NCBI): domain Eukaryota; kingdom Metazoa; phylum Chordata; class Amphibia; order Anura; family Myobatrachidae; genus Pseudophryne; species Pseudophryne corroboree. The sequence goes on along the minus strand of NC_086448.1, from coordinate 524,225,556 downwards.
TAATATTATTAGCAAAAGTCAGCATGGGTTTGTAAGGGGCAGATCATGTCAAACTAACTTCTATGACTATAACTATATATATATATATATATATATATATATATATATATAACTATAACTAGCTTCTATGAGGAAGTAAGCACGAATCTTGACCAGGGTAAAGCAGTGGATGTGGTGTATTTAGATTTTGCAAAAACATTCAATACAGTGCCTCACAAGAGACTGATCATCAAATTACGGGAACTTGGCCTAGGATATACTATTTGCACATGGATAGGTAATTGGCTGGATAACAGAGTACAACAAGTAGTGGTCAATGGGATGTTCTCCAGCTGGGCACCAGTAGTCAGCGAATATCACAAGTGTCCGTACTTGGCCCGCTACTGTTCAATATATTTATAATGATCTAGGAATAGGCCTGGAAAGCACAGTGTCAATCTTTGCAGATACTAAACTGTGTAAGGTAATTAATTAAGAAAGCAATGTGGAGTATCTACAGAATTACGTATTTAAACTTGAAACCTGGGCGTCTAAATGGGGAATGAGGTTCAATATAGAAAAATGCAAAGTTATGCATTTTGGGACAAAAAACACACATGCATTCTACACTCTAAATGAGGAAAATATAAGGGTAACCGTGGTGGAAAAAGATTTGGGGGTGCTCATAGACAATAGGCTTAGTAACAGTACACAATGTCAAAATGCAGCAAAAAAGGTGAATAAAGTGCTTGCGTGCATAAAATGGGGCATTGAGAAAAGGGACGCGGATGTAATCCTGCCACTGTACAAATCATTCACACCTTGAATATTGTGTTCAGTTTTGGGCACCATATTATAAAAAAGATATCGGGGAAATAGAAAGGGTTCAAAAGCGAGCTACTAAATTGATTAAAGGGTTAGAGACACTTGAATACGAAGAAAGGCTTACTAGGTTAAATATGTATACTCTAGAAAATAGGCGTCTAAGAGGAGACATTATTAATATATTCAAATATGTAATGGGTCATTACAAGGAGCTAGCAGGGAATTTGTTAATTAATAGAACTCTGTATAGGACACATGGGCACTCACTAAGCCTAGAGGAGAGAAAATTCCGTATACAACGTAGGAAAAGGTTCTTCATGGTAAGGGCAATAAAGATTTGGAACTCCCTGCCGGAGAAGGTAATAATGGCAGACTCTGTAAATGCATTTATAAACAGATTGGACAAATTTCTAACTGGAAAACGTATCCAGGGTTATAGCATTTAGCAGTGACATTAATATCTGTGAGTGGTAGAATCGTAGTTGTCAATTGGTATTAAACCATTACTTCAGCAGGTGCTTTATAATATGAACAGCTTAACACAGAATACAGGTTGAACCTAATGGCCATTTTGCCTCTTTTCAATCTCACTAACTATGTAAGCAGCAGAAAATTTTGACTGATGGGCATTACCCCTCTGAACATTGGAACATAAACAGGGGGCTGAAGAGCAGAGGGAAGTGGACCAATTGCAGACTTTGAGATACTCTGTCACCCCCTACTAACGAAAATCGGTACACACTTTAAGCACAGGTAAAAAAAAAAAAAGCAATATGATCAATCCACCAATCATAACATACTGTAAGAATCTGGCAGAGCTGATATATCTCTTCCTAGGAATCCAAATGGATCCCATTCTTCTCTTCCTATCTTCCTTATTCCTTTCTGCATCTTTTCTACTTCCCTAATGTAGCCTTTCACTATATCTGAATTATCTTCAATGTAAGTACAACACTCCTGTCCTATCAAGGCAAATGTCCCTCCCTCTGAGGCCAACACCTGGTCTGAGGCAAACCTGTTTTGCAAAGCTACTTTACGCACTTGAGCTAATTCTTCATTTATTTCTCGTATGGCATGACTGGTTAATTTACTATCTTGTCCATGTAGTGAGTATACGCTTCCAATTTTTCTGAAAGAATCCCTACCCCTACCTGGGGGAAAAGCGAATAAAAGAACTGTTCCCATCTATTTTTATATACTATACCTCACCTGCCCCTTTAGAACACTTATCTATAATCAAAATTACGTGGGATTCCGTGCAATATTCTTGTGACTCTTAATATGGAGCTACCTTAGAAAGGACACACTTACCTGATCCCCCTAGTGCTAACCATGAGTAAGAATTTTTCCCACAGAACCAATAAAAACCTCTATGGAGTGCGACACCTGTCACCCTTACATTGGTGAGTAGTGCTAAGAGGAAATATTGAGTGTTGTTATCTATCTTACTATAGGGGTTCGAGCCATGAATGTCCACACTTCTTTTCCAAATTCTAAGTATGGAGTTATTTGCAATACCATAAACATCTCTAAAAGTAGATTTTCCCCCGTCCTTCCCATTCAGTACCAGGACTCCTTGGGGACACTCAGTGTCCCCAATCTGTTGTCTGTTGACTATGCGTAAGGACTTTTTCCTACCATTGTCTGATGTTCCTTGAGCTAAATCATTATGAACCACACAAATGGCAGGGTGTCCTACTCTGGCTACTATCACTAAGGGGGGTGAATTTATTCTCCTCTGAGGACTAATTTTGGTAATAACATTGGATCTAGAAAAATTCTCCCATTATACAGAATCAAATCTCATTGCTTCTTCCCAAGTTACTGGAATGGCTACTAAGGCAAGTATAGAATTATTTCCTTTTAACTCATGCCTATAGTCTGTGATGTGAGTCTCCAGCATGACAGGAGTCAATACAGAGAACAGGAACCAAAGTATCTTAATTTTCTTCGTGGATAGAGAAGCCTTGCTTCTTTCCAATTTAGGTAGCAACTCACCATAAGCTTTATTATAGCCTTTCTGGTGGTCATAGTCCTGTGAGCAACACAAGTGAGGTGGTCTGCAGGATGTCCTCTGATTCACCTCGGGGCGGGTCAGAGCGGACCTTTTTGCAATGCAATGCACGTATCCAGGTGGACTTTTGCCGACTTTCACAGTCGTTGGGGTTGTCAACAGTACCTGGAATGGTCCCTCCCACCGTTTGGACAAAGAACTGCAACGTAAAAAGTTTTTTATCATCACAAAGTCAGCAGGCATCAAATCATGCCAGGCTGCAGGACTGCTCAGCTGTTGGGAAATAGCAGCATCATGAATTGTCTTGATCTGTCTACTCATGTTAATCAGATATTTAACAGTCACATATTGGGCTGTAGAAAAGTCTGGGACTGGGACCATCATAAGGATGGGTAACTTTCCAAATAGAATTTCATATGAAGAAAGGCGTAATGGTCCCGTGGGCGTGGTTTGGATAGAATGCAAAACAAGTGGCAAGTCCTCAGGCTACAAGAGTCCAGTCTGCTTGGTACACTTTTGCGATTTATTCTTTACAGTCTTTTTTAATCTCTCAATTTTTGCACTTGACTGGGGGTGGTAGGGCACATGGATATTTTGCTTAATGCCCATCATTTCACACATTTCTTTGAATACCCTTCCTGTAAAATGCGTACCTTGGTCAGAAGAGATAACCTGTCCATACCGACAGACTAATTCCTGCACTATTTTCTTTGCTGTTATACAGGCTGTTGCCGTGGCTACAGGGCATGCCTCCACCCACCCACTAAACAGGTCTGTACAAGTTAAAACATACTGCAATTGTCTTACCTTTGGGAGCTGAATATAATCAATTTGTACTACCTGAAATGGTCCCTCTGTGACGGGAAGGTATGATGATATTGTAGGCACTTTTCTACCTGGATTGTTTTGGAGACAAATTAGACATCCCTGGCAAGATTTAGAAGCAAATGTAGAGAATCCAGGGGCATACCAGTAGGTCCTGACTAAATTAATTATTGCAGTTTTAGATGCATGGGTCAGACCATGAGTGACCAGAGCCAATGCAGGTAAAAGTGATCTGGGTGCCACTGACTTTCCATCTTTGCTGCACCACAAACCATCAGCATCTGGCTGGCATCCTTCCCACTCCTAGGTGGAGATTTTCTGTGGACCAGAAGTTAGTTGCATAGAAATCAGTGTTTTTGTATCAGGTATACATATTTCAGACATTACATACTGTATACTCATTCTTTTGACATGGCAGTGTATTTTGCTATTTTGACTGCACTGGCATTCCCTTTACACACCTCATCTCTGCCAGCAGTGTGAGCTTGACACTTTATCACAGCAATTTGTTCAGGCTTCATTATTGCTTCTAAGAGTTCTCGCACCCTTTCAGCATACACGATAGGTGTACCATTAGATGTTAAAAAATGTCTAATTTTCCATAGGCTGCCAAAATCTTAGACTACCCCAAAAGCATAGCATATTTACAATTTTGTCCTTTGCTAGTTCACAAGCTCTGGTTAGAGCTACAAGCTCAGCACTTTGAGCTGAGTGAGGAGCTGGCAGGGGTCTGGTCTCCAACATATCAGTCTGTGTGCATACAGCATATGCAGACCCAAGGCTGCCGTCCTCTCATCTTAGGCAGCTTCCATCCATGAACAATGTTAAATCTGCATGAGGGATAGGTTCATCAGTGAGGTCAGGACGTGGAGAAAAGTTCTGTATCACAATTGCAAGGCAATCGTGTGTGTCTTGTGTGCCCCCACCTTCCCCCTCCTCCCTCTGAGTCTGTAAAGACTCATCCCTTATAGGCAGAAGGGTGGCGGAATTCAATGTATTGTAGCACTGGATAATGAGATTACTGGGTGCCAGCAAAGCTAATTCCCACTTAGTGAGCCTTGAAGTGGTTAAATGCTGAGTTTGTTTACATGTAAGTAGGGTCGCTTCTTCATGAGGCATGTACAAATACAAAGTTGATTCGGGACAATGGGCCTAATTCAGAGTTGATCGCAGCAGCAAATTTGTTAGCAGTTGGGCAAAACCATGTGCACTGCAGGGGGGCAAATATAACCTGTCAGATATATTTAGATTAGATTTGGGTGGGGTGTGTTCAAACTGAAATCTAAATTGCAGTGTAAAAATAAAGCAGCCAGTATTTACCATGCACAGAAACAAAATAACCCACCCAAATCTAACTCTCTCTGCAATGTTATATCTGCCACACCTGCAGAGCACATGGTTTTGCCCAACTGCTAACATATTTGCTGCTGCTATCAACTCTGAATTACTCCCAATATCTGCAGATTTGTGAACTAAGGTAGCGGCGGCAGCCACCGCCCGCAAACAAACTGGCAGGGCCCAGGTGACCAGGTCCAAAACAGCACTGGTGTATGCTGCAGGGTGCTATTTGTCTCCATGCCATTGAGTTAACATTCCTGCAGCATGTCCCATCACTTCATGACAAAACAGGGAAAAAGGCTTGTTATAATGTGGAATGCCTAGTGCCGTTGGTTGTAACAGTGACTCTTTCTATGTCTAAAATGCTTGGTCTGTTTCTTCCGTGTGCTGCAAAGGTTCTGGAACAGCGTGTTTGGTTAATTCATAAAAGTGCTGCCGCTAATTGCGAGTAATTAGGTATCCATTGTCTGCAATAACCTGTCATCCCTAGAAAAGCGTGCACCTGTTTTTTATTTCTGGGCAATTGCACCTGTTGAATTTCATCGACTCTCTTTGTGGTTGTGATATGCAATGTCCTATGTATTCCACTTTGGGGGAACATAACTGCATCTTATCCTTGGACACTTTGTGTCCTCTTTCTGCTAAGAAACATAGCAGCGCTTTGGTATCTTGTTCAGATATTGCTAGTGATGGTGAACAAAGCAGTAGATCATCCACATGTTGAATGAGGGTGGAGCCACCTGGTGGTGAAAAATTACTCAAATCCTAATACAATGCTTGACCAAATATGGAAGTAGCATCTGTGTATCCCATTTGTAGACGAGTCCAGGTGTACTGCTGTTCCTTGTAGGTGAAAGCAAACAAATACTGTCCGTCTGGGTGGATAGGGACAGAAAAGAAAGCAAAGCACAAATCGATAATAGAAAAATGTGAACTATTTGGGGGGACTTGCATAAGAATGGTAGCTGGATTTGGGAAAATGGGGAATAGGGAGAGAAGTGCAGCATTTACAGCCCTCAGGTCCTGCACAAATCTCCATGATGTGGTCAGTCCTCCTCTTGTTCCCCTTACTGCCCCCCCCCCCCCCTTTTTTTTCTGATTGGTAGGATCAGGGTATTCGATGGACTCAAGGTTTTAACAATCACCCCTTGTTCCAAAAGCCTTTGGAGCACAGAGAAAATGACTTGTTCTGCCTCTGGCTTAAGGGGGTACTGGGGCAGTCTCGGAGGTTGTTTATGAGGCTTACGTTTGATATGCACTGGTTCTACCGATTTTATGAGCCCTACATCTGAGCTATCTTTAGTCCACAGTTGCTAGTGGATTTCTGACAGCCAGCTTGGTAGCGTCTGCAGGACAGGCATAAGCCTGTTGTTTTCATGCTGCCATAAGGCATCCTGCACGGTGTCAACGTGTTGTTCTGGCACATGCAGGTAAACTCCATCAGGTGAGCAACTGATAGAACACCTTAGTTTTGCGAGCAGATCGCGACCAAGCAAACTGACATGGGCACTAGTGGACAACAAAAAAGAGTGCGTGTCTGTAAGGGGACCGAGCGTGACAGTTAAGGGCCTGAAAGCACCATTTCAACAGGGCTGTTAGATATTCCTACTGCAGTGACAGTTTGTCAGAGGTAGGAATATCTTGGCTACCTGCTATTAATGAAACTGAAGCTCTGGTGTCTATTAAACAAGGTATTTATCAATGATTAAATTTACCATGGGATCATGATTATCTGTAGCTAATACTGGGTACACTGAAGCAGTGACGTGCGGTGGGGTGAGGCAGAGCTTTTCCTGTCATACTTACGTTTAAACCAGAGTTTTGACTGAATAAAATATATGAAAACTACTGATAATTTGTTTGAAATATCTTCTTTGCATTATTCTAATAATTTTTATAGCCCAAACTCTGGAGTAAAAAGTCTATGGCAGGTGAGGCAGTGCCTCACCTGTGTATCCTTTCCACACATCTCTAATCAAAACTCCCCAGATTTCCAGGAGTTTATAATGCTGCACCTATGTATAATGCCCAGATATACCCTTTGGCTCATATATTGCATGTAAATCTGGCTCTGGGGTTAGCCAGTGCCTCCTGAGCCATTTAGCTCACCGCACGTCCCTGCACCGAAGTGTTGGGATCATGTCAGTCTCTATTCCTTGGATGCTGTCTAAAGTCCCTGCGATTGTCAGAGGATTTTACAGAGAGGGTGTTTATATATATATATATATATATATATATATATATATACACACACATATGTTGCTGTGCCTGTGCCACATTATACATGGGGTGATGGGGGTCCTGTCCTTACCCGGACTGAAATGTTGTTAAATTTAAGGGTGTCCTCCTCTTCCCATGGCTGGGTGTCCTCAGTCGTGGTCAGTGCTGCTGTCAGTACTGCGCTTATGAGTCGGCGTGCTGTGCTGCTTGATAAAGTTGCCTGGGCCGGCCAGGCCCTGAATTGTAGCTCTGTCACCCCAATCTCCAGTCCACTTCACAGTGCACACAGACGCCTCACTCTGTCTCCGAGTCACCTCGAGGCCCGCCTGACCACGCCTGTATGCGCTGCGGTGTCCTGCAGTGCTTCCTGGGTATGTTAGGGTATCGCGAGACATGCGGCATCCTAACGAAAATAATAAAGAGTTTTCTTCTCGTCAATATTCGTCAGGACATCATGGACTAATAATTCTTCATCATTTTCATTACGAAGAATTTTCTATTTTCGTTATCGTTACGTTTTAGTCATTAAAAAAACCTTAGTCAATGAACTGTTTTCGGCGGAATTTTCATTGACGCAATTAGCACTGGTATGCAAGCAGTGGATCTGACACACTGCCAGCAGGCGCCTTGATACAAATCCCGGTGGCAGCACTATTTGCATATATTTGCACAGCCTATAGATACAAATTCACAGCTGCAGTGGCATTAGTGTACATCTCTGAAACAGGCCCAATGTCTGCACTGCAAATATTCAGGGTTGGATTAGAAATGAAACGGAGTACTTTATTATTCTGCTGTCTGTATTTGCCATATTTATTCACATTTATAGAGTTATACAATAAAAAAAAATGCTTTAATGGTTTCTTGTATTTTAATGGATGGCTTTGTGAGAAAAAGTATGAACATTGTGACACTGGACTATATGATCTGTATACATATATAAAACCTACAAAGTTGGTGACACAACAGAAAACGAAGTGTAGGGTACTAAAACAGACCAGGTTCGGGTATAATCAGAGAGGCAGCCCTGATTTTACCCTTCAGACACATTGACCATACACGACACAGGATCCAACTCCATTTTAATGTTATGTGACTAAACATTTCAAAGGTTATTAATTGCAAGGATACAGTAGAGCCATCCATAAGAGTTTCAAATAAAGAGCCATTTTATATTGGATATAGCACTGAAATATCTAATGACTTTTGTAACTAAGTCTCAGGTAACTAACAATAGCATTAGACAGTAGACAGGTGAAGCAGAAACATAGATGTATTGTGCGACACTGTGGGTTAAGGTGGTACCACAGTAATATATTTTATTTTATACTCATACACGTATTGTGCGACACTGTGGGTGAAAGTGGTACCACAGTAATATATTTTATTTCATACTCATACACGTATTGTGCGACACTGTGGGTGAAGGTGATACTACAGTAATATATTTTATGTCATACTCATACATGTATTGTGCAACACTGTTGGTGAAGGTAGTACCACAGTAATATATTTAATTTTGTACTCAAACACCTTATTGTGTGACACTGTTGGTGAAGGTGGCACCACAGTAATATATTTTATTTCATACTCATTCGTATTGTGCAAAACTGTGGGTGAAAGTAAACCATAGTGTTAGATTATTATCTCTGACTCATACACGAATTGTGACACTGTAGGTGGTAAATTTTTTGTACAAATTGTGGTGTGTGCTGTACCCCATTTGGTTCATGTTTCTTGATAGATATGGAGGACCAACAATTAAAAGGAGAGCAGGAAGCACATACTAGTGCTGCAGGTGCTGCCACCAGTCATGATGATACAATTCCGTCAACGTCATCTACTAAGGCCGATGGCCAAGGGCATAGATGGCTTAAATCAGCAAGTAAAATCAAAGAAAAAGTAAAAGTCGAATTAGTAAAAGTCAGATAAGTGCAATAATCCAGAAGTTGTCAAACGCGGTCCTCAAGGCACCCCAACGGTCCAGGTTTTTAATTTATCCATGCTTGCCCACAGGTAACTTAATTAACACCACAGTCAATTTGATTTAATCATCTGTGCTGAGCCATGGATATACCTAAAACCAGGACCGTTGGGGTGCCTTAAGGACAGCATTTGAGAACCTCTACAATAACCAATAAAAAAAATTGTCTATGCAATAAAGACCATCACCAATGTCTCCCATGATTAATTTAATTTTTTTTTAAATCAAACAAATGAAATTAAATTACTAATCATTCATTCCTTCCACTAAATACATACTCAACCTCACTTGTGCCCCTGATCAAGTTATTGATAAAGATCTGTGTTATACCATTTTTGCTGATTTGGGTTTAATTTATTTTTTAATTACAAAAAAAGCTAAAATCATATGATTTGTCTTTTTTTTGTTCCTAGAGTATAGTGTTGCAGATCAAATCCATCAGTACAGTCTCCTGGTGCAATCATACTGCAGCTGCATTTCATTGTGACTAAGATGCATTTTTGGCAAAAAAGACACCAGACACTAGCAGAGTCTCATGGGACCTGGTGTGCTGGGAGGGACTGTTTGGAATGATGTATGAGGACACATCTGTATATAATACATTTATGTGTCTATAATGACTCCACCTTGCACTCATTGCAGGTGTCCAGAAATTATTTGATGTCTTCTCTAAATATTTCAGTGACCAGAATATCTGATAAAAGAAACTGCCGTGACTGCTTCTCATAGCCATGGAGTTCCCATGAGCAGTTCCCATGGGCCGATGCTTATCACTCACTGCATTTTCTTGGCTGGACTCTGGATGGCACAGCTGCCAAAAATACAAAGGTCAGGTGCCAGCTTACTTTTATACCATTGGTGTAGGGTGGACAGTCTGCACTCACAGTATGTGTGTATATAATCTGCAGTCCTGTAGCGAGGCAGTCTGCAGTCACAAAGTGTGTGTGTGGGGGAGTGTGTGTGACTGTGTATGAGGGGAGAGAGGACAGTCTGTAGTCCCAGTGTGTGTGCAATCTGCAGTGTGCGTGTGTCTGTATGGGGGAGGGAACAGTCTGCAATCAGAGTGTGTGTGAGGGTGGGGGGAGGGATGTACTGTCAAGTGAGGCAAAGCACTGTACGGGTGCTGACTAGCAATGAGTTAATTAAGCGAGGCTTAATCTGATCACCGGTTGGAACTGGTTGTACTGAATGCCACAGGAACAGTAGATTTAGGACTGGATACTTGACTTGCACCAGTGTTTCTGGATGCTGCTGGGACAGTAAATTTAGAACTGGGCACTGGACTGGTGCTGGTATTTCTGGATGCTGATGGTACAGCAGGCTTAGAGCTGGACACCAGTCTGGAACTAGTGCTGCTTTAAAATGAAAGGATTTTCTCAGAGGAGCAATAACTAACAGTACGCTGGTGAGCACAGGACCTCTCCTCACACTCTAGCCAGTGAGAGATGTTTTTCTGGTGATTAGCCAGTGCCGGAACTGAGCCTTTTATCTACCTTGACAGTTGCTAATTGGCCTGAGGACTAGGAAGGGAATTGTCATAGGTGGGGCAGCAGTCAGCTGACTCACCACAACATGGCGGTGCCCATGGATCTGAGCCGTCGAGAATGACTCCACACCGGAGCCTTCAGAGGAGATTGACCATGGGTGCCCAAGAGTGTTGGTGCACTTGGATGCAACAGTGGAGATCACCACGATGGATTAGCAGGGAGAGACAACGGACAGCTAACTTCTGGAAATCAGTGCTGATGACTAGTCAGTGCCCATACAGGCAAGTGCTGGGGTCTGATTATGGGGTCTCTAGGTTGCAGTCTGGCAAATACAAAGAAGATATTATAAATAGCTTCTTTTAATTATTCTAATCATTTTTATGATCAAAACTCTGGAGTATACAAGACTATAACAGGCGATGCAGTACCTCCCCTGCCTGCCTTGTCCACATATCTCTGAAAAAACTCACCAAATTCCCAGCAGTATACTGCCATAACTGTGTATAATGCCCACATGAACCCTCAGGTTTATGTACGAGTGTATAAATCTGGCAATGATACTATCCAGTGCCTCCCCAGCCATTTACCTCACCGCATGTCACTGGTTACTTCATTGCTGAGTACGAACTTTTCAAATGGCTCACTTCTTTTCACTGCTTAGTACATCTCCCCCATAGTCGGTAGTCTGTGTGGGGGGAGGGGAGGGGGTGCAAGGTGGCAGCCTGAAGTCAGAGAGTGTTTGTGTGGGGAGGGGGTAGTCTGCAGTCACAGAGTGTGTGTGTGTGGGAGGGGACAGCCTGCAGTACCAGTGTGTGTGTGTGAGTGTGTGTGTGTGTGTGTGTGTGTGTGTGTGTGTGTGTGTGTGTGTGTGAGTGTGAGTGTGAGTGTGTGTGTGTGTTGGGGGGGCAGTCTGTAGTCCCAGTGTGAGTGAGTGAGTGTATGTGTGCGTGGGGGGGGCAGTAGTTAAAGTGTGTGGGGGGGGTTGGAGACAGTCCGCAGTCAGAATATGTATGTGTGTGTATTCTGCAGTCTATATTAGGAATACACCTATACTGGCATGCGGTCAAGATCCCAGCAGTCAGAATACCGAAAGGGGACTCCCAACAGTCCTATGGTAGGAATTGTGTTTATAGTTAGGTTAAGGGTTAGGCACTAGGGGGAAGGTTTGGATTAGGCTGTGGGGGGCAGTTAGAGTTAGGCTGCAGGAGGGGTGGGTTAGGGGTAGAGTTAGGTTTAAAATCCTTACCGGGCTCAGGGGGTGATTCAGACTTGATCGCTGGACTGCAAACTTTGCTGTCCTGCATTCAGATAGTCGCCGCCTCCAGGGGGAGTGTAAATTCGCTGTGTAAGTGTGCAATCCCATGCGTACGCAAGCTGCAAAAATCCACTGTGTGGAGTCTGTGCGCAGCTCAGGACTTACTTCTACAGTGCGATGAGAACAGGCTGATTGGGGCCGGAGCTGATGTCAGACACCCTCCCTGAAAACACTTGGGCACGCCTGCATTTTCCAGACACTTCCAATAAACGCTCAGTTACCACCCACAAATGGCACCATCCCATTGCTAACCAGCGATGCCCAGTGTTGTTGTCTGACACGCGTGCGCATTGCGGTGCATACACATGCGCAGTTATGACCTGATCGCCTTTTTGTTAAAGCCGGATTGACATTGTCGGAAACGGGTCCAAATCCGACAGGTTTGAATTCCCGAGTTGTCGGAAAAAATCCGGCACATTGAATAGATCGGTACCCCTTCCAACCTAAAACACTCGGAAACTGCCGTCTTTCCGACAAGATGGCAGTTTCCGAAAATAATTGAATACAATTTTACACACTTTTGGGCCTAATTCTGAGTTGATCGCAGGAGCAAATTTGTTAGCAGTTTGGCAAAACCATGGCCCTCATTCCGAGTTGTTCGCTCGCTAGCTGCTTTTAGCAGCATTGCACACGCTAAGCCGCCGCCTACTGGGAGTGTATCTTAGCAGAATTGCGATTGAAAGATTCGCAAAATTGCGAATAGAAATTTCTTAGCAGTTTCTGAGTAGCTCGACACTTACTCTGCCACTGCGATCAGTTCAGTCAGTTTCGTTCCTGGCTTGACGTCACAAACACACCCAGCGTTCGCCCAGACACTCCCCCGTTTCTCCAGCCACTCCCGCGTTTTTCCCAGAAACGGCAGCATTTTTTCACACACACCCATAAAATGGCCAGTTTCCGCCCAGAAACACCCACTTCCTGTCAATCACACTCCGATCACCAGAACGATGAAAAATCCTCGTAATGCCGTGAGTAAAATACCTAACTATTGAGTAAAATAACTAAGCGCATGCGCTCTGCGAACATTGCGCATGCGCGGGAAGCAACTAATCGCAATATAGAGAAAATCGTCAACGAGCGAACAACTCGGAATGAGGGCCCATGTGCACTGCAGGGGGACAAATATAACATGTGCAGAGAGAGTAAGATTTGAGTGGGGTGTATTCAAACTGAAATCTAAATTGCAGTGTAAAAATAAAGCAGCCAGTATTTACCCTGCACAGAAACAAAATAACCCACCCAAATCTAACTTTCTCTGCAAATGTTATATCTGCCCCCCCCCCCCCCCCCGCAGTGCACACGGTTTTGCCCAATTGCTAACAAACTTGCTGCTGCGATCAACTCAGAATTACCCCCTATGTCTCTAATTCTGGGGGTCATTCCGAGTTGATCGCTAGCTGAAAATGTTCGCTGCGCAGCGATGATGCAAAAAAAGGCACTTCTGCACATGCAGCGCAATGCGCACGCGCAACTTACTTTCACAACGGCCGATGTAGTTTTACACAAGGTCTAGCGATGCATTTCAGTCGCACTGGCACCTGATTAAGGGTTGAAATGCGTTGGTGTTTGGACTGCTATTGCTACCTGGGACCGGAACGAGGTACAGCTCTGTAGGGGGAGCTCTTGCTATACAAAAAAACCCTATATGTTTTATTTTGTGGCTTCCTCAGAAGGTCATATGTGGTACGCATGTATTTGGCATTTTTAATACTTTTTTAATTAGTAAAAAGTTGATGGTATGCACTATGGTTTGTCCACCATTATGTTTTGCATAATTTCACCCAAAAGCGGTTGATATCAACAAAGGTGGAATGGGAACCATGTGGATGCCTCATCTAAACTGAAGGAACCAGAATAATTTGATCGTGAAAGGAGAGACTGTGAATATTGAGCGTCTGATTGGATATACTGAACAGGTTTTTCCTATTTGGAACTGTATACTAAATTAAGTGACTATAGTTAACACCAATATATCTTGAATTGTCTGTCTAATTAAGGATCCAAAACAAATAGCCGGATGTATTAAAAAGGAACTGAAGCTTGATTAAATCTTTAGAGCTGGAAAAGAGGAACAGACGTTTTTTACATACACCTATAAGCTGATTGTTATTGTTCTATTGTCTTTATTCTTGTGTCCTGGTTGGACTAATTTTAATAATTGTTTAATAAATTGTATGAGTGCTCTCTTTGAGTAACAATATTACTCTTTATTTCAAATTTAAACACAGTCTACCCAACAATAAAAAGTAAAACAAAAAACAAAGTAAATTCAAATTAAAACCAAACATTTAGAATTTGCTAAACAATGATTAATCCTATAGAAAAATAGAGCATCAAATGTCAACAACATTCTAGTGTGTATAAATATGACCGATGGGGAGCAGGATTTAAAGTCACTGAGGGATCTACTGTAAGTGGTTTAGAGACAACTTGCTTCCAAGAGGAATCTACTCTTATTTTAAAACTTGGCCTAACCTGATCTTGAGAGAAAACTATCCCAACATATCTCCAATCTTGCATCTCAATTTCTAAACATGTAATAAACCATCGTTAATTTATGCCAGTTGTAACATGCTCTATACTAGATGATTATACTTTTGGAATACTGTACATCTGCAAGTTTCCCCTTGAGTTTTGCAAAATGGATTTGGGCCCCACTAATGCTACTTTTGCCCTGGGCTCATTCATGTTTTAAATAAGACCAGCAGACATTTAATTCATAAGAATAATTGTTTAATTGGATAATTTAACAATTTCCTCTACAGAAAATAAAAACAGATATCTTACTGCTTGAATTAGATATTATGGTATTTTTACAATTAATATCAAATTCAACGTTTAAAACAGATTGTGAATTCACTATCTTTTTGCAGATGTATGGATGATTTAAAAGACAAAAGAAAGATTCTCATCAGACAAGCCCTAAAAGTTTTTTAAGGACATATCAGTATAGTCACACCGTATTTCACCAATTCTGGGGATTTTTTTACATTTTATTTTTTAAGTCTCAAACTGAACCAAAAAGGATTTTCATTTTATTTATAGAGCAAAATATTAAACCAAAGCCAATTGAATGCAGTAGTAAAATGACTTAATATAGCACCTTGCAGTATAGTGGCCTCAGTTATTTTCATCTTTCTTTTAACAGATATCATTTATACGAAATGTAATAAAAAATATAATCACAGTAAATCTTGTAATTCACCACCAAATTAATCCTTACAAAAATGAATATTAATAATTCCCCTACAAATAAAAAAGAACATGTTTTATATCCCTCTTGTATTTAACATGATGGTGAAGTCAGTTGATGACCACAGGGGCACTGGGGGAAGACTGTGGCCATTGTCTAAATTCATTGTAAGGCCGTTAATATTTAATTTGTATTGTTAGCTGTTTTAGACCCATGCACTCTGTAATTTGGATGCTCAGTTCAGTGTATTTATGATTAAATACATCTATTAGGACCTTTCTCAAGACCAGTTACACAGTATTCACAGTCACAATCACAATTACCTGTCGCTGTGGAACTACAAATACCATACAAGCCACGTCCATGCTGCAATCAGCCAATGAGATATCTATACAATATATCAACTGAAAAACAGATGTCTAAGATGCCGTACAATACACAAAATCGGGTACTGCCAATTTACAATGTTGTCAACAGGAGAGGACAACGCACGCCACCAAAAGTCTACGGTCCGTGAATCGCATGTCATTTCTGCAAATGTAGCGACTCAGTTTGTACAGCGGACATTCCCTACTGTGAGGCACATAGCCCCTGGAAGTCGGTGGCCAGTGGAACAGAAGCCGCCTTCAGCGTGTTGTGACTACGTGGACCTACTAATGGGGTTTTAAAGTCCTGGAAGTGCCGAAGCACCCTCTCTACTGATAGATAGATATATATATATATATATATATATATATATATATATAAAAAAGAGCAAAAATGACAGCACTCAAAACCATAGTACAGAATGAATAGATGGTGCAAGGTAGTAAAATAACATAAAGGCACTCGCTTTTCCAGCTCATTGGAAAAAGCAAAACAAGCCAGCACTCACGGTTTAGATGAGAAAACGAAGAAGATTTATTCCATATCAAGGTGACAAGTGTACATACAGGCACAGCCCAACAGCTGTTTCAACTGATACTGGGCCCCTGAGGAAGACCTGTATCGGTTGAAACAGCTGTTGGGCTGTGCCTGTATGTACACTTGTCGCCTTGATATGGAATAAATCTTCTTCGTTTTCTCATCTAAACCGTGAGTGCTGGCTTGTTTTGCTTTTTCCAATGAGCTGGAAAAGCGAGTGCCTTTATATATGTATATATATATATATATATATATATATATTTAAACGAGTGACCCGGCACTCCACTCACTATACTGCAGATACTTGCTGTGGTGCCTTACCGGTGTTCCGATGTGGTTCACTTAGATATCCATAGTATAAAGGCGGCACTCATAGGCTTGAAAGAAATATAAGACTTTGTCCTTTATTAGGGTCCAACAATGTTTCGGGGATAACCCCCGTTGTCAGGGACAAGCAGGTATAACATATATATATATATATATATATACACACACATACACCCCCTATGTGGTCACTCTATTTAAGTGAGATAAAAGTTAATTAAGCCATGTGTCCATTCATTATTAGATAAAAATATGGAACAGTTTATTTTTTATTTAATGTAAATATCTCAGAAAGCCTTATCATTTTAAATGAATACATAATAAATACTATATGCTTGGACGCATAGGGATATCTCATGCGATGGGTGGCTGCATGTATTTCCAATTATTATTACATACGCTCCAACAGTTTACACATAAAAATACATATTAGAAAAGGGGGCATGGCCATGGGGTAAAGGGGGTGTGGCCACACCCCTTTTCCTGTTCTTTCAATGGAAGTTTGGAGAGCCAAAAATCGGTACGGACCATGAAAAAAAGGTACTGTACCTGCTAAAAAGGTACAGTTGGAGGGTATGTTATTATTTATGCTTGCACATCTAGAGAACACAAATAAGAATAAGTAAGATTTTTCTCCTCTTCTGAAGTTCATGGCCACTAGAATATGTCACAATCCTGGGGGTTCAATAAAATAGGATTTTAATTACCTACCGGTAAATCCTTCTCTCGTAGTCCGTAGAGGATAATGGGGTCAACATTAGTACCATGGGGTATAGATGGGTCCATTAGGAGCCTTGGGTACTTTAAGAAATCAATAATGTGCACTGGCTCCTCCCTCTATGCCCCTCCTACCAGACTCAGTCTAGAAACTGTGCCCGAGGAGACGGACATACCGTGAGAGGATAGGTAAGGATAGTGGTGAGATTCCAAACCAGCACACATAACAAAAGGAAAGCCACGCTAACCAAACATGAAACAGGAACAGCAACAGCTGAACCAACAATACTTAACCAAGTAACAGTGCAGAAAAGAAGCACCGGACGGGCGCCCATTATCCTCTACGGACTACGAGAAGAGGACTTACCGGTAGGTAATTAAAATCCTATTTTCTCTTACGTCCTAGAGGATACTGGGGTCCATATTATTACCATGGTGATGTACCAAAGCTCCCAAACTGGGTGGGAGAGTGCTCAGGGTCCTGCAGAACTGATTGACAAAACTTAAGGTCCTCAGAGGCCAAAGGATCGAACTTGTAGAATGTAGCAAACGTGTTCGAACCAGACCAAGTAGCTGCTTGGCAGAGCTGTAAGGCCAAGACACCCGGGGCAGCCGCCCAGGAAGAACCCACTGACCTAGTAGAGTGGGCATGTACAGATCTATGAACCACCAAACCTGCCATAAAGTAAGCATGCTGTATAGTAAGCTTGATCCAGTGAGCAATAGACTGCTTGGAAGCAGGACACCCAATTTTATTAGGATCATAGAGTACAAACCGCGAGCCCGATGTTCTGTGACGAGCTGTCCGTTTGACATAGATTTTCAAAACCCGCACAACATCCAGGGACTTTGAAGTAGAAGAGGTGTTAGTAAGCACCGGAACCACAATAGGCTGGTTGACATGAAACACAGAAACCACCTTTGGAAGAAATTGCTGATGAGTTCTGAGTTCAGCTCTTTCTTCATGAAAAATCAAATAGGGGCTCTTGTGAGACAACGCCCCCAATTCCGAAACATGTCTTGCCAAAGCCAAGGCCAGCAATTTAACGGTCTTCCACGCAAGAAACTTTACATCAACCTCCTGTAAAGGCTTAAACCATTCAGATTGTAGAAACTGCAACACCACATTGAGATCCCAAGGTGCCGTGGGAGGCACAAAGGGCAGCTGGATGTGCAGAACCCCTTTCAAAAATGTCTGAAGATCAGGGAGGGACGCCAACTGTTTGGAAGAAAATGGACAAGGCCAAGATCTGGACCTTTAAGAAACCCAGGCATAGGCCCACATCTACTCCTGACTGCAGAAAAAGCAGAAAACGACCCAGCTGAAATTCCACCGTAGGGAATTTCCTGTTTTCCCACCAAGACACCAGGGACGTGCAGTAAGCTAAATGGCTCAGGAGGCACTGGCTAGACCAAGAGCCAGATTTACAGACAATATATGAGCCAAACAGTACATCCAGGCATTATACACAGGTGCAATAGTATAAACTCCAGGAAATTTGGTGAGTTTTTATCAGAGATGTGTGGAAAAGATAGACAGTCCTCACCTTCCATAGACATTTTACTCCAGAGTTTTGGCTTTATAAATGATTAGAATTATGCAAATAAGATATTTCTAACAAATTATTTGTATTTTTCATCTACTTTATACAGTCAAAACTCTGGCACAAATGTTAGTATGACAGGAAAGGCTCTGCATCACCTGCCTCTCCCCACCGCACATCACTGCAAGACACATACGTCCACCAAATCCGGTGATAATGTTTAGACGTTACCCATTTTCTGGCTTGGATCATGGTAGGAATTACCCTGTCCAGAATGCCTTTCCGGGCTAAAATTTGACGCTCATCCAACATGTCGTCAAACGTAGCCGCGGTAAGTCTTGATAGACGAACGGCCCCTGTTGCAGAAGATCCTCTCAAAGAGGTAGAGGCCACGAATCCTCCATCAGTATGTCCAGGAGATCTGCATACCAAGCACTTATTGGCTAATCCAGAGCAATGAGAATTGCTTGAACCTTTTCTCTTTTTATTCTTTTGAGAAATCTTGGGATCAGTGGAAGTGGTGGAAACATACACCAACTGGTAAACCCATGGAGTCACCAGAGCGTCCACCACCACTGCCTGTGGGTCTCTCGACCTGGAACAATACCGCCTGAGTTTTTTGTTGAGACGAGAGGCCATCATGTCGATTTGTGGAATTCCCCACCGACGTGTCACGCACCCGAACACCTCCGAGTGAAGGCCCCACTCTCCTGGGTGCAGGTCGGATCTGCTGGGGAAGTCTGCTTCCCAGTTGTCTACTCCTGGAATGAAGACTGCCAACAATGCCACAGCATGTCTTTCTGCCCAGAGGGGAATCCGTGTGTCACAACTGAGGGCTGTTGGTAGCTGGAAGCCTCAGTTATAGGGGCTGACGGGTACCTGAATTAAGGAGGTGAGAGAGGATTCCTAGACATGCGCTGAGACAGTAGTACCAGATGCCTGAAGGCATGACCACGACAACAGGAGGTGCCTTTGAGGGTTTTCATTAAATCATAAAAGTCAAAGAATATTCAACCAAACAATAAATGTCACAAGTTAGTCTCTGAATCACAACTGGTTAAGACCAGTAATCCGGAGTATTAGTGGAAGTGGTTTATGATACTTAGGAACACAGGTGAAGCATAAAGTGATGCTGGGGATCGCAGGTAAAGCTTTAAGTGATTCTGGGGATCGCAGGTAAGCTTTAAGTGATGCTGGGGATCGCAGGTAGGCTTTAAGTGATGCTGGGGATCGCAGGTAAAGCTTTAAGTGATGCTGGGGATCGCAGGTAAATCTTTAAGTGATCCTGGGGATCGCAGGTAATAATACTCCACTGTTATGGCGAGTACTGGTAGGAGTGGAGACAGAAGACTGCTGGAGAGTGGCTGCTGGAAGCCGGAGTCATACACTCTGCTAGTGCTGGGTGCGGGAACAAGGAAGGCAGGTTGCACCACATAGCATCAACACCGGAGAACTGGAGCTGCACCGCAGAGAGTAACCAGAAGGGAGTCAGGCTATACTGCAGGGAGTGTTCACAGGAGAGTCCTTAGTGAAGCTGCATACAGGAATGCTGGAGAGACAATTGAAGCACTGACAACCTTCTGTGTGCTGGGACAGGATATTTATACTTGCTGGATAGCAGGGATTGGCTGACAATTATGCTTAGGCTCCAGCAGCACTGCGGATAGGTGAGAAGAGTAACATGTGATTCAAACCAAAATGGCTGCGCCCATTGACGGAGATTGAAGGGGAAAGAAGCACTCAGAAACCATGTGTCAAACGGTAATGGCGGCGGAGGTAGCAGCAGTAGAAACTCCACGCGCCAAGATGCGCACAGCGGTCACAGGGATAGCGGCAGCGGCCGTGGCACACAGAGGATGCGCATCCAACGGAAGACCACAGGCGCGGCAGTGACAGCCGCGACGGGCCAAGAGCGCCACACCACCGTAAGTGTATATACTAAGGAGGCCGCTGAACCAGCGCTGCAGGCAATACCCATGAAATGTAACCCAAGACATAGTTATAGTCCGGCCCTGGCTCGCTGAGCCAACCTCAGGAGACACCTAACAGGCAGGAAACGGCGTCCAGTTACCCGGATCGTGACACCGTGTTACCTCTGACATTGCTGCTCTGCTCTTCGTTCCGCCCTGTTGGTTTATGTACGTTACTGCTGTCACATTGTACGACTGAGCCTGGATTGTCTGATCTTGAAGATGAGCTGCCTGCAGAAGGGCATTGTATATGGCTCTTAGTTCCAGAATGTTGATTGGAAGAATGGTTTCCTGATTTGACCATTTTCCTTGGAAGTGTGCCCCCTGGGTGACTTCTCCCCAACCTCTGAGGCTTGCGTCTGTGGTTAGCAGAATCCAATTTTGAATCCCGAACTTTCAGTCCTCGGTCAGGTGAGAAGTCTGGAGCCACCACATAAGAGAAATCCTGGCTTGTGGCGACAGACGAATCCTCTGGTTCATGTGTAAATGCAATCCGGACCATTTGTCCAATAGGTCCAGCTGGAAGGGTCTGGCATGAAACCTTCCGTACTGTAGTGCCTCGTAAGCAGCTACCATCTTTCCCAGAAGGCGATTGCCGAGATGCACCAATATCCGGGTTTGTTTTAGCACCATTGAGTGGATCACCACTGCCTTTTCCAATGGAAGGAACACCTTCTGTACCACCGAATCCAGTATCATCCCAAGGAACGGAAGCCTCAGAGTTGGTTCCAGGTGAGATTTTGGTAGGTACAGAATCCACCCGTGATCCTGGAGTAGTCGAGTTGAGAGGGCAATGTCGTCCAATAACCGCTCCCTGGACAGTGCTTTTATCAGCAGATCATCCAGGTATGGAATAATGTTCACTCCCCGTTTGCGGAGGAGAAACATTATCTCCGCCATTACTTTGGTAAACACCCTCGGAGCCGTGTAGAGGCCAAAGGGCAGAGCCTGGAACTGGTAGTGACAGTCCTGTAAGGCAAATCTGAGATAAGCCTGATGAGGCAGCCAGATCGGGATATAAAGGTATGCATCCTTGATATCCAGAGACACCAAGAATTCCCCTTCCTCCAGATTCGAGAACACCGCTCTCAGAGACTCCATCTTGAATTTGAACACCCATAAGTACGGGTTCAATGACTTGAGGTTTAAAATGGGTCTCACCAAACCGTCCGGTTTCAGTACCACAAACAGGTTGGAATAATAACCTGTGGACTGTAGCTGAGGTGGAACTGGAACAATGACCTGGGTCTGTATCAGTTTGTGAATTGCATCATGTAAATTCATACTTGCCTCCTGAGAAGCTGGTAAGCCTGACTTGAAGAATCTGTGAGGTTGGAGTTCCTGAAACTCCAGTCTGTACCCCTGGGCGATGACCTCTTTGACCCAGGGATCCTGGCATGATGACGCCCATATGTGACTGAAATCTCTTAATCAGGCTCCCACCTGCATGTCTACCAGGCTCTCTGGTCCATCGTCATGCTGAAGGCTTTGAGGAAGCAGAACCGGAGTTCTGTTCCTTGCTTGTTTTCTGGGTTTACCTCTATAGCCTTTGAAGGCTATAGAAGAACCCTTGGCTTTATGTTTGAATTTTACGGTCTAAAATGACTGCAGAGTCGGAGCAGAGTAGGTCTTCCTAGCTGGTGGGGCTGCGGAAGGAAGATATGTAGACTTACCCGTAACTTTGGATATCCACGTATATAGTTCGTCACCAAACAGGTCCTTGCCTGTGAAAGGTAGGCTTTCCACACCCTTTCTGGAATCTGAAACTGCCGTCCACTGATGTAGCCATAGGCCCCTGCGTGCTGACACTGCCATGGCCGTGGAGTGTGCATTAAGCAATCCAATTTCTTGTATGGCTTTCACCATAAAATTATGGTTCAGGAGTAAAATATATTGCAGGAGTAAAATCATCTCACCTCTTGGTAAGGAATCTAACCCCTCAATTAGGTTACCTGACCATTTTGCAATGGCCCTAGTGATCCAAGCACAAGCAATAGTGGGTCTCTGGGCCACCCCCGCAGCTGTGTAAAAGATTTGAGAATGGTCTCAATCTTGCGGTCTGCTGCATCTTTTAAAGTGGCTGCCCCCGGGACCGGTAAAACTATCTTACGTGATAATCTTTACATTAAAATAAGATTCCTCATCGTCCTCTGTCGCTTTGTCAGGAATGTGCAGGACATCTCTAATAGCCTCTATCAGGGCCTGTATTCCCTGTGACAAAGCTGCATCCCCCTCTACCGAGTCCACCTCACCCTCCTCAACATCTGATACATCATCAGTATCAGTCTGCATGATTTGGTCCAGTGTACGTTTTTGTGGACAAATGGTAGGGGTCTGAGGCGCTTGAATGACCACTGAATCTCTATTCATGAGGTCATCCACAGATTGTCTTAAGTATTGCGTCTCCTTCTAATTTTGGGATAATTTATGTGAAATATTTGACATCATCACTTTTAATGAATCCAACCATACTGGTTCGGACCCACTAGCCTGAGAATGTGTACTATCCTGAGCACACTTCAGGGATCCCCCTGAGTGAGAAAACACTCTGCTGTGCATGAAACACACTCCTTTGACATAGTAAAATGTAAAAGAACACACACACATACAGAATAAATAGGTTAAAAACACAGTTAACACACACAGAGCCCCTTAGGGAGACACAGAGTATGATGGAGCCAGCCCCACAGCGCCCCTATAGCTAATTATAAGTTTAGCTGGGTCACAAACTAAGCCCTCTTAATAAAGGCTCAGTATTCTAATACTGCTCCCCCCCTTTGCTATGACCCCCTGGTACTGCTGAGGCAAGCTGGAGTCCTTGTGGAGGGGCTGCGCTTCCCTGCCAGTCTGTCTGTGTAGATCTACAGAGGGAAAATGGTGCTGGGGAGCTGCTGGGTCCGCTCATAGTGAAGCCCTGCCCCCGTAATGGTGCGCAGTCTTCCCATTTATTTTATACTGGCTGAGGTATGCATGGTGCTTAACAGTGGGTTAGAACCCCTGTAAGCTAGTTTGCCAGTGTGGGTAATGTAAGTAGTGGCTCAGCGCGCCCCTCACAGCGGAACACACGCACACAGCATGTCATCCTGAGCCCCGGAGCGTAGCCTGCCTGTCAGCGTTGCGCTCCACACCCTTATGCCGCCATTTCAGCCGGTGACCCTCTAACCGGGACACCGGCCACCTACTCTCCACTTTTCTTATATCTGGCTCTGTTAGGGGTGGCGGCGTGTGCTCTCCTTGGTGGGGCTTGCGAATAGGACCCTCAGGAGCTCAGTGTCTTGTCACTGGGGAATTGGGCCATTAACCCTGGAGGAAGTTGAGCCATTTCCCCCCCTAAGTCCCACAAAGCAGACAGGCTGTTGTCAAACAGCACTGTCTGAAAATAACAAACATAAAAAATAAATGTAGAAAACTCCAGGAGCTTCCCTAAGCTACAAAGTAGTGTGAAAACAGCAGACTGGAGTTGAATATGCAGGATAAACTCTATTACATGTGCCCTATGCAGGTAAGATATGGTAGTATATGATGGATGCCTGCAAACAGCACAGATGCTGTAATTAATTCAGCTTGTTGGTAATTTGAGCTGTGAGATAGCACAGAGGATGCTGTTATGACTTGCATAGGTATATCAGATGGTGGCAACTAGGAATATACCCAAGGAACCAGTAAGTCCGCAGGTTGGAAAGGACAGATAATCATAGGATACTTAGTATGGATAGCAACACTTGGGGAAGGCAACAGGAACTCCAGTAGGAGAAATAAACAGAATCAGGAGCACAGTGGTGTAGGAAGGCAGAGCACCAACTGGATAGCATGAACCACAGGTGAACCCTAGTACAGTGCTGGAAGCGATTATGGTAAGCAGAGACACTGGGTACAATTGCAGGTGAAGTCAGCAACAGAGTACTACTCAGGAACCAGGTACTAGTGGTGAAAAAAGCTAAACTGGCAATGTGCTAGTGCCAGGAAATGGTTTACTGTATGTAGAGCTCAGTGCCCTGGGATTGGGTACAGGAGTCATGTGAGAAGCAAGTCTCTGTGAGTGGCTGCAATGATATCAGCTGACCTCAGGAAAAATGGCTGCCCCCATGCAGCAGGAACACATTTTTGAAGTGGAATAAACAGGTACATCCTCAGATGACTGGCCTGTGGAGACATGCCAGTCAGAAAAATGTCAGTGGTAGCTGAGGTGAGAGGGTCTGGGACTGCAGTGTGACACCTAAGACTATATACTACCTTGTCTAAACCGCCTAACCACTGCTAACCTAGTCTAACTTATAACTACTGTACCTAATCTAAACTGCCTAATACCCAGCGAAACTACTGTGATATACGTACAAATAAGCAGTATGGAGACTGCAAGTAACTGCAGAATGGTCTAATCAGCATACGGGATCATATGCAACGGGGATTAGCATACCTCCCAACATGACCCTCTCCAGGAGGGACACAATGCTCTGCTTCTGGACTTTTCTCTTAATGTATGATTGCCGGCACCTGTGTTGTACAGGTTAATGGATAAGAAAGATGTTTCAGCACAGGTGATGGTAATCCTGCATTAAGAGGGAAGTCCAGGAGCAGAGCATTCTGCCCCTCGTGGAGAGGGTCATGTTGGGAGGTATGGATTAGTGCCGTGTATCACAGCAGCATCTGCTGGGAAAGGGCAATCAGCTCCTACAGTACCTCCTGCATCTGCCCACACTTCCATTGACTAGTTGACACAGGGGTCTGGGGTGTGAGCAAATAGATCAGGGTGGCACTGATTGCTCTGTCCCAGCAGATACAGCCATAATACACAATGCTGATCCCCAGTGCACTTATGATCCTGCAGACATACCCCAGTATTTTATCCAGCTCTACTTAGTTAATTTTGGTCTGTGCTGCAGCCCCAAATGAGCAGCCTCCACTGCCAGTCACACCCCTTCAGCCAAAAGTGGAGAAGCAAATGCATTGCCTGTAGTTGGGAATGCTTGGTTCTGCTGCAAGCACAGTGAGAAAACATGCAATATAAAGTATGCTCTGCAAACAGGTATACGTTCAACTCAACATCAGTCACATACTATCTGTAATTGCATTGACCATTAATAAGGATACAGTAGCTCTCTCTACGATAGATAGATAGATAGATAGATAGATAGATAGATAGATAGATAGATAGATAGATAGATAGACAGATAGACAGATAGATAGATAGACAGACAGACAGACAGACAGACAGACAGACACTTAACATAGTATAAATAAGATAAATATTGTTGTCCCCAGATGTCTAATTTTAAAATACAAATATACTTACAGTGCTACTGCATGTAATAAGCGCTTTGGATACATGAGAACGTGGATTTTCTGGAACTCTACACTCCCCATAATACAATAGGGAACTATCTATATTATTTAACATGAATGAAAACCTCCATTAATCTTGCTCTGTCCAGGTTAAATATAGACCCATATGCAAGTAGAATTGTGTAGATACTGTATATTTAAAATTGTGTGAGCCTCAGTCTCTGCATGGATCTTTTTCTGGGATGCACAAATGTTATAATGGAGGCCAAAAAGTCTAACTGAAGTCTATACACATTTTTGGTTCCCCTACTGAGATAATCATATATATATATATATATATATATATACAGTTGTGCTCATAAGTTTACATACCCTAGCAGAATTTGTGATTTTCTGGCCATTTGTCAGAGAATATGAATGATAACTCACAAACTTTTCTTTCACTCATGGTTAGTGGTTGGGTGAAGCCATTTATTGTCAAACAACTGTGTTTACTCTTTTTAAATCATAATGACAACAGAAACTACCCAAATGACCCTGATTAAAAGTATACATACCCCAGTTCTTAATACCGTGTATTGCCCCCTTTAACATCAATGACAGCTTGAAGTCTTTTGTGGTAGTTGTGGATGAGGCTCTTTATTTTCTCAGATGGTAAAGCTGCCCATTCTTCTTGGCAAAAAGCCTCCAGTTCCTGTTAATTCTTGGGCTGTCTTGCATGAACTGCACGCTTGAGATCTCCCCAGAGTGGCTCAATGATATTGAGGTCAGGAGACTGAGATGGCCACTCCAGAACCTTCACTTTATTCTGCTGTAGCCAATGACAGGTCGACTTGGCCTTGTGTTTTGGATCATTGACATGTTGGAACGTCCAAGTACATCCCATGCGCAGCTTCCAGGCTGATGAGTGCAACTTTTCCTCCAGTATTTTCTGATAACATGCTGCATTCATCTTGCCATCAATTTTGACCAAGTTTCCAGTGCCTGTGTAGCTCACACATCCCCAAAACATCAGCGATCCACCTCCGTGTTTCACAGTAGGAATGGTGTACCTTTCATCATAGGCCTTGTTGACTCCTCTCCAAATGTACCGTTTATGGTTGTGGCCAAAAAGTTCAATTTTTGTCTCATCACTCCAAATGACTTTGTTCCAGAAGTTTTGAGACTTGTCTCTGTGTTGTTTGGAGTATTGTAAGCGGGATGCTTTGTGGCATTTGCATAGTAATGGCTTTCTGCTGGCGACTCGACCATGCAGCCCATTTTTCTTCAAATGCCTCCTTATTGTGCATCTTGAAACAACCACACCACTTTTTTTCAGAGAGTCCTGTATTTCAGCTGAAGTTACTTGTGGATTTTTCTTTGCATCCCGAACAATTTTCCTGGCAGATGTGGCTGAAATGTTTGTTGGTCTACCTGACCGTGATTTGGTTTCCACAGAATCCCTCATTTTCCACTTCTTAATTAGAGTTTGAACACTGCTGATTGGCATTCTCAATTGCTTGGATATCTTTTTATATCCCTTTCCTGTTTTATACAGTTCAATTACCTTTTTCCGCAGATCCTTTGACAATTCTTTTGCTTTCCCCATGACTCAGAATCCAGACATGTCAGTGCAGCACTGGATGAAAGATGCAAGGTTCTTTCAGGAGTCCAGAAACTCACTGACCTTGTATACACACACACTGATTACAAGCAAACAGATCACAGGTGAGGATGGTTACCTTTAGTAGCCATTCAAACCCGTTTGTGTCAACTTGTGTGCATGTTATCAGGCCAAAATCTCCAGGGTATGTAAACTTTTGATCAGGGTCATTTGGGTAGTTTCTGTTGTCATTATGATTTAAAAAGAGTAAACACAGTTGTTTGACAATAAATGGCATCACCCAACCACTAACCATGAGTGAAAGAAAAGTTTGTGAGTTATCATTCATATTCTCTGACAAATGGCCAGAAAATCACAAATTCCTCTAGAGTATGTAAACTTATGAGCACAACTGTATATATATATATATATATATATGTCATTATCTCAGTAGGGGACCCAAGAATGTGAGATTTTGAATTTTGGATAAGGGATACGCAACCTGTATATACTTTTCTTTCCTAATATCAATTTTATTTTACAATGCAGGAACATTATTACAAATAATAATAATAATAATAATAATAATATGAAATTGCACTAGTGCAAGGGGAATGGATGGGTGGGAAAGAACAGCAGAGCTGTTTGAAGACAGGGTAAGCTAATGGGACTTCATGATTAGAGTACAGGAAGGATAACTATTTAGGATCTTCCATACTACAGAAGGATAAGGAGTTCTTAGAGTATATGAAAGTAAAAGACTACAAGTGACTTCTAATATCCTTTTTATTACAGACTAATTACATACTTTATTACAAATAAGAAGAAGAAGAACTAGCTGATGTGCCTGGATTCAACTGGAAAAGGTTTGCTGGGCAGAAGGTTTTACCCCTTTACACCCCCTCAGGAGTCACATTTTGAAAAATCCCTGCTTAGTGGGTGGCTGGAAATAACTGTCATAGTTTCCAGACCACCCAGCAGGTCATATGTTCCTGGTCATCCAGCAGGTGCACAGGGAGAATTCACCAACTGTCACGTTTTCCGGAGCACAATGGTGATGCACTATAAATGGCAGACGGACGTTTTGCCACATATCTCTGAAATAAAGCAACCAATTATAACCAAGACCTTTAAATTAGTATATGATGTGCCATGCTCAGACAACGGCATCATAGAAATAAGTCACTCATAAAAGTTGTCCTTCTGTTATTAATATGTAGATAACAATAAAAAAATATAATAATAATAATAATTATTATTATTATTATTATTGTTGTTGTTATTACTATTATTATTAATAAACTAAAAAGTGAACCTACTGTAAATGGTGTAATGACAAAATATTATGCATTAATTGCTACCCCTTTATGATACTGTTTTTATATAATATGTATAAAAATAATTATTCCATTTTCTGTAAGATATAATTAAAGTAAGTAGTTTGTATTAAGTGTATTGAGCCATTTATATCCAGGTGATTTTCCTTCACAGACATCTACAGGTATGTGATTTGATGCTAACTGTGTCAGTCTGACCCAGCCACAGCTGCATAGTATTAAGTGGGACAATTGTACAGAGGAGGGTGGGGCTATGATTGAAGCACCACACCCCTGCACCTCCACCTACATATATCCCTCTTTGGGATCTCCCAGAGGAGCCACTGAAAAGTCAGCAAGTATGATTAAAAATATGACACAAGTGGTATCAGTCACTCCCAAACATAAGATGCATATTACTACAGGAATCACAATACTACTCTACATAATAGGAAATCTGTCAGTTTTATTTACAACAGGTTTGCACACAAGCACAGACACCAGGGCTAATTTAGTGAAATACCATTGAACCTATGATTATGTTAATTATACCTTTTTGATCTATTGAGCCCTTTTAAATGTATATTTGAATAAACGTATGTGATCATCTGATTGTATACTAAACATGAGGCAATACAAGGTACCAACGCTACAGGTCTAATACGTAGTTGCATATTGAAGATTGCACTAAATTAACCGTTCCTGTGTTTATGTTATGGATGACAATTTGCAGTCAGTAAATCTTGCTTATAACATAATAAAATCTATTTTTTACTAATATCATGATATAATAGTCTATCATATCATTATTTATAATCTAGAATCTGATTAGGTTTTCTACAGGAAAAAAAATTATGTGACAGAAAATATATTAAAGAAATTTAGTAAATCTTGGCAAAATACCATTCTGTACTTAATAAAGGACACGCATCATATTTTATGATTTCTATTCATTCGATGAAGCTGTGGTGTTTGTAATTGTGTTTATAAAGCCATCAGTCTTCTGTAGCCATCTTTAGAAGAGAAAGCCCCAAAGCATCGTCAATTCGGCTCAGATCTGATCAACATCTTTATAGTTTATCAGCCTTGGGGTTCAATTTTGTTTTGGATGCTTTTATAAATGAGCACAATCACTGGTGAATCTGTTCTTCCAGATTGCAAAGAGAAAAATCGAGTGAAGAACGTTAGTAGATTACAGTGTCACTGAGGATAAAGTATAGGCACAAATGTACCAAAAGTAGACTAGTTGATCATTTTGTCTCCGTTTTTTTGTTTCATTCTAAGTTTTATTTCTCTAGAATTAAACGATTGTCTTATATATTACTGCAATTGACTCTGTCAATGTCTAGCATTGGCAATTGGTGGGTCTCTTACAAAATAAAATTAATCTGCTATTGAAAACTATAGAAAAATAAGACAAATTAAATAATAAAATGTATGTGGCGGTCTTAATACAAGCAATAAACATATTATTCAATTGGCATACCACCATTTTCTAAAGCACGTTTATAATATATTTTATAAGCTTCTTCTTGCTATATTATGATGATAAAATAAGATTGCATTGAATAGAATATTTCTGCATAGACCATTAACATAACTGCATCTTCCAACAAAAAGGTATGTACTAAGGATCCTTTCGCATTATCTGTACTTCTATTCTCCAATACATTGACTCACTTTCCTATATTGCCTATATTCTTCATCCAAAAACACTACCTTATATGCCTTATGATTGAAAGATGTTCACTGAATTTTTAGAAATTGGTCAGGAATACGTTTACCTTACGTAAATATTAGTCAGTGCATTAAGTACACAGAAAAAATACATTTCATGTAACTATAAACTAATAAAAATTAATGCATCCCAAATTTTTGTTTGCATACAGTATGTAGCTGGGACAAATCACAGCATAGGAAATAATTGATTTCAGGAGTTAGAGCCTTGCTTATTGGCATGGGATATACAATGTTGTAGTTTCATGTCTCACAGGATCCCTGATATTTGATCACATTACTTTCACATGTAGATTAATTAAATCTATTCTACATTCAGTCATGTTCATAGTCAGTAATGGATAAGGATGTTGAACTAATATACTTGGCCAATGGTTCTGTTAGGGTGGTCTTCAGTTTGGTGGTGGCCGGGCTCCCGATGACCAGCGTACCTGCACCGGAATCTCGACCACCGGCATACCGACAGCTTTTCTCCCTCTTGGGGGTCCAATCCCCCCCCCCCCCTGGAGGGAGAATAGATAGTGTGGTACGCGTAGCGCACCACCGTGCTCGCAGCGTGGCGAGCCTGCAAGGGTCTCATTTGCGCTCGCCCAGCTGTCGGTATGCCAGCGGTCGGGATTCCGGCACTGGTATGCTGGCCGCCGGGAGCACGACCACCGGCATAACATACTACACCCGTTCTGTTACTTAAAAGTGTGTATCAATAATGGAACTAGTGCTAATAATATCACTAATTAAGACTACCACATAGGTTATTTTAATCTGTTTTAAGACCACATTGAAACTAAGATAGTCCCAGACATTACAGCATATTACTGTTTCAATTTAATATATAGATGTATAGTAGTCCTAGGCAAGCATTTTACTCTGACTGCCATTATGGCAAATCTTATATAATGCACAGTTTATTAAAATACTCTGACAGCATATATTTTAATAGTCATGCTTCGACTTTTAGTAGTGCTGCAAATTATACCTAAAGGCTGACTAAATATGTTGGTAATTTGTCTCCAGTATTTCCCATACATTAAATAGCTACTGTAATAGAACCCACCTGCTTCCTTTCCTTCTCAAGTATCTGTTATCGATAGAACCGTTAAAATTACAGTCAAGTCTCTTCCTGGTTACAGGCAGCATTAGGACTACAAAAACAGTTAGTTTACTTTAAGTTAGGCTCACTTTATAACTCTTGAATGTGTGTACAGGTGTTATAAAGACATTAAAATGTAGGATTTAATTGGAAACCTTGCACACAATGTCTTCATTAGAAGAGACAGGATGTGAAACAAAAGTAGAGTTAATTTATAATTGGCTATGGTCACGCTATTCAGACCAAAAGAAATCTGCAACAGATTAAATGGACATAACAATAGTACTTATGTATATTTGTATTAATATCTTGGTGCACAGAAATCAGTTTCCGTGTCATGTTTTGTTTTTGTTTTTAAATTGACATCTTGCAACAATCAAATGTTTGTTTTTTTTAAATGAATTTTCTTATTTAAAATTTTAGCGTAAATATGTGTTTTTTTGTTTTTTTCATAATAATACATTTTATAAGATGCTACCTTACAGTCAACAGTAAACACAATTAATCATCTAGTCTAAATAATAACACTTTATCTTACAGCAGACTTTGGTTTGAGCATGACGCACTGAAAGAACCAATAGAATGCACCAATATTTTGCGAAACCGAGGCAATGTGATGTGAATTACATAGAACTAATGACTCCTTTATTAATAATTCAGAAACATAATGGTGTATCGATATTATACATAACTGTACATAAATTGCAAAAAGGTATGGTACACTAAATAGAAAATGATTACACTTCATCATACATTATGTTACTATATCATGTCAATATTATGAGTGAGCAATGTGCAGTATTTTGAAAGAACATTGTATGTTAATTTATTGACAGGGTATTTCAATTTGTCTGTGCCATGATTGAGGCATATACTTTTGCTATAGCATAGAGAATATTTTGTTGCACATTAATTATTCAATTATAAAGAAATGGTTATGAAACATTACAGCATGCTTGAACAGGATATGATGGCAATTTTAATGTATGGAAAAACACCGCTTGCAATATATTCGTAAAATATTTATTAAAGTGTACTGAAACATGTATTTTCCAGCAAAATGAATTTTATTCATTATACAGTTCTTAACCCATATTCTTTTCTTTCAGAATAAATACATATTTAGTATTTCTAATGATAACAGTAATAATGATAGTAATATTAACTCCATAGTTTTTCTATATGTATCATATAATGATTTAAAGCAGTGGTTCTCAATCTCGTCCTCAAGTACCTCCAAGAGTTCATGTTTTCCAGGTCATCTAGCAGTTGAACAGGTATATTCATTGCTCACTGACATTATAAAAGACCCACAGGTGGAGCAAATTATTTCACTTGTAATCCTGTGAGGAGACCTGGAAAACATGAACTGTTGGGGGTACTTGAGGACCGCGGTTGAGAACCACTGATTTAAAGCACCAATCTTGCTTACTGCTAAGTACATTTTTCAACCACTTGCCTGGCATGGCTGCATCGTTTGCGACCACACCAGGCTGTGCGATATCTGACCTGGTCGCAAACATTGCCGCAGTCCCTGTGCATCCCCACACTCTCCCCAGTATCTGCTGTGTTACCGATCAGTGTTGCATGGCAGTACCCTCCATCCAGCAGCTGCACAGAAGAGCAGCCACCCAGGAAATGTAAATGAACAACTCTCAGCACCCTGTGTGTACCTGGTGGCTGCTCAGATGAGCAGCTGCTGGGGAAGTAAAAGTCGCGATGACCACTATGTTCCAATGGTGATGGATGCAATGTTCTGATATTTGAAAAAACAATATTTACTTCTTCTTTTTTTTTTTTTATAAAATTGTTTTGGATAAGTTTTAAATATATGTATTTGACCTAATTCAATCATAAGAAAATGACAAATACTGAGCAGTTTTTTTTAAAGTTGCCAGTTAAGTGGTTAAAGGAATTCTCATCTGAGATCTGCAGAATATTAGTGTATGAAAGATAAGAATATAGTACGGTTCTACTCACATAATTCAACCTAATGCAACTACTTAAAACAAATAGTTTAGGGTGGAAACCCCCTGTAACAAAGGTGGTAGACAGATATAGATGGGTTTAGAAAATGTGAAAAACAAAACCCTTCACTACACTGGAAAAATGTATTTGATGATTTTTGTGGACAATCTCACGTCATAGTAAACCTTACTGTAGTTTCCCCAGATCAACAGGAGAAGTCGGCATTTTCAATGCCTAGTACACTAAGAGGTTAACCCAATTAACTGCGAAGGGAGACAAATTGCCGTTGCAACAGTGTACAAATGGCAAAGGCACTGCAATTTGCCCCCAAACCCCATCGCTGGTTAGCGGAAAAACGCAGGCATTCCCAAGCATTTTCAGGGAGCGTGTCTGACGTCAGCTCCGTCCCTGATCAGCCTGATGTGATCGCACTGTAGGAGTAAGTCCTGGGCTGCACAGAGACTACACAAAGTGGATTTTAGCAGCTTGGCATATGCATAGGATCACACACTTGCACGGCGAATATACACTCCTCCTGGAGGCCGCGACTATCTGAACCCAGGACAGCAAAATTAGCAGCCCAGCGATCAGATCTGAATGACCCCCATAAAGTAGTGTAAAATAGTAAGGGCAGTGTCATCTGTAGAGCGATATGCTCTATAAGCAAATTGAAAAGGATCAAACTCAGCAGTAAAATGAGACTTAATATGTCAAAGGCTTAACACCAAACATTCAAAACATTTCATAACAAATTATGTCAGGGCAAATGGGATGATAATCATTTAATCACTTGTGTGCTACTTTTTGGACCAGGAACGAACAATAGTTGGTGCTTTAAAGTAGTTTGAAACCAAACAGTAAGCAAGAAACAAATTACATATATAAGTAAAAATCCATCCTACAGTAACTGCTCAGAACACTCTTGAAGACCCTTCCCCAAAATCCCATCCGGGCCTGCAGCTTTGCTAATATCTACTCTGGTGGGCCATCATAGACTTCCGTCTCTTCTTACTTCAGAGGTAATTTCTCAGGTCAGGTCATTTGAGCCTTAGCAAACAACTTATTATTTTTGTCAAACCAAGAATAAAACATTTTTTTAAATGCTCCACCAAGGGACTATTCACCCCTCCCAACTTAATCTTTTTAAATACATATAATATGTCCCAAATGTATTAAGCACGGCCGTAACTAGGTGTGTGTAAGTGGTGCCGTGCACACAGCGCAACTGGGGGATGGGGGGTTCTGGAACAGACCAAATAATTTTTATTATGTAAAGAAGCCGGAGCCGCTATTTAAGCCCCGCACCCTCCTGAACTTGGCTCCACCACCTTCAAAGATCCATGAATTGCGGGGTGTGCACTTGTGCTGTGTGTCTTGGCACTTGGCAGCTGCTGTAACCTCAGACTGCCACAGTACCTCTAATGTAGGGGTGGGCAAAATACGGCCCGCGGGCCGGATGTGGCCCGCAAACCGATCCTGTACCGGCCCACTGCTTCCCACCAGTGTGCAATGACAAGCGGCCCGACCGACTGAGCTGCTTGTCATTGCTCTGCAGTACCTCCAAGCTGCCGGCGCCTGTCTCCCCTGCTGCTGCACGGCGCCTGACACACTCATCCTCCTCCTTCCACCTCCACAGTCCCCAGTGACAAAGGCAGAGATCAGACGAAAAGGGGCGGAGCTAGGCGGTGATGAGGGGCGTGGCTATGTGGGACCTAAGGGGGCGGAGCTATACTGGACATAAGCCACTGCTACAGATCCATCCTTCCTGCCACTGCCAGCCAAACACAGATCAGTAAGTTAATGGAAAAAGTGAGGGAAAGAAAGTGTATTTCTGTGTGTGTGTGTGTGTGTGTGTGTGTGTGTGTGTGTGTGTGTATATATATATATGTGTGTGTATATATATATATATATATATGAGAGTGTGTGTGTGTATATGTTTGTGTGTGTGGGCAGTGGCGTCAGATTGTTTTTAGTTTAGGGGGGAGATCTTTAACGCTCGCTGTACCACCCCCAACCCTCCCCCCCGGATCCTTTAACCATGTCACCCCCCCGTGTTCTGTCACTAAGTCACCCCCCCCTGTGTTGTTACCGTGTCACCTCCCGTGTTCTGTCACCCCCGTGTTCTGTCAGTGTGTCACCCCCGTGTTCTGCCACTGAGTCAGCCCCCCCACGTTCTGTCACCATGTCACCCCCCCCCCCGCAATCTGTCACCGTGTTACCCCCCCACGTTCTGTCACTGTGTCACCCCCCCGTGTTCTGTCACCGTGTCACCCCCGTGTTCTGTCACTAAGTCACCCCGCCGTGTTGTTACCGTGTCACCTCCCGTGTTCT
Organism: Pseudophryne corroboree; assembly: GCF_028390025.1. Classification (NCBI taxonomy): domain Eukaryota; kingdom Metazoa; phylum Chordata; class Amphibia; order Anura; family Myobatrachidae; genus Pseudophryne; species Pseudophryne corroboree. Next base: position 524,189,611 of record NC_086448.1, on the reverse strand, counting down.
GTCACTGTGTCACCCCCCCGTGTTCTGTCACTGTGTCACCCCCCCGTGTTCTGTCACCGCCCCGTGTTCTGTCACTGTGTCACCCACCCATGTTCTGTCACCCCCCCGTGTTCTGTCACCGTGTCACCCGCCCATATTCTGTCACCGTGTCACTCCCTGTGTTCTATCACCGTGGCCCACCCCCGTGTTCTGTCAGTGTCAAACCCCCCCCGTGTTCTGTCACCGTGTCCCACCCCCGTGTTCTGTCACCGTGTCACCCCCCGTGTTCTGTCACCGCGTCAACCCCTGTGTTCCATCACCGTGTTCCACCCCCGTGTTCTGTCACTGTGTCACACCTTTCATCAGGGGCCATAAGACACTGGGTAATTTGCTTGCTGTGCAATGATTATCCCAAATAAAATGTTAATGTGTAAAAGGGGACTCTACCTGCCGTAATGTGTAAAAGGGGGCTCTACCTTCCGTAATGTGTAAAAGGGGGCTCTACCTGCTGTAATGTGTAAAAGAGGGGCTCTACCTGGAGTAATGTGTGGCATAATTTGAATAATGGAGACTATTGTACAGCCTAATATGAATCTGTATTATTTTTTGGCCACACCCCTTCCCCATGAAGCCACGTCCCTATATTTTTGGCACGTGGGGGAGCTGCTATTTTGTGTGCGGCCCTCGAATACTGACAGGAAAGTGTCAAGTGGCCCCTCAGCAGAAATAATTGCCCACCCCTGCTCTAATGGCTGCTGCATCCTATTACTACAGCCCATTGCCTGGTCTTCTTCATGGAGGTAAGTGATATTATTCCAAAAATACTTATATCTGCCGTAATGAGTAAAAGGGGACTCTACCTGCCGTAATGTGTAAAAGGGGACACCACCTGGCAAATGTGTAAAAGGGGGACTCTACCTGCCGTAATGTGTAAATGGGGACTCTACCTGCTGTAGTGCGTAAAAGGGAACTCTATGTGCCATAATGTGTAAAAGGGGACTTTACTTGCCGTACTTTGTAAAAGGGGACTACCTGCTGTACTTTGTAAAAGGGGACTCTACGTGTCATAATGTGTAAAAGGGGACTCTACTTGCCGTAATGTGTAAAATGGGTACCCTACCTGCGTAATGTGTAAAATGGGGTCTCAACCTGCCGTAATGTGTAAAAGGGAGCTCTGCCTGCCATAATGTGTAAAAGGGAGCTCTGCCTGGCGTAATGTAAAAAGGGGACTCTACCTGCCGTACTGGGTAAAAGGAGACTTTACCTGCCAAAATGTGTAAAAGGGGACTCTACCTGCCATACTGTGTAAAAGGGGACTCTACCTGCTGTAATGTGTCAAATGGGGACTCTACCTGCCATAATGTGTAAAAGGGAGCTCTGACTGCCATAATGTGTAAAGGGGAGCTTTGCCTCTGTCATGTGTAAAATGGGGCTCTACCTGGCATAATGTGTGACAGAGGCTCTACCTGGCATAATATGTGTAAGTGGTGCTACTGTGTGGCGTAATTTGAATAATGGAAACTACTGTGCAGCAAATAATGAACTGGCAATATTTTGTGGCCACGCCCCTTCCCCACAAAGCCACAACCCTATATTTTTGTCTGGCCCTATTTTAAATATGAGGAGCGGGTGCCAATGCTGTTTCTAGAGCTAAAATGTCTAGTTACGGCACTGGTATTAAGCCTTACAAAGTGATAAAGTGGAGACTCATAAAGAGTCATAAAGGGAGAGATGTACTAAGCAGTGAAAACAGTGAAGTGAACCAGTGTAGAAGTTTCCATGGCAACTGATCAGCATTGATGAAACATTTATAATTTGCATACTATAAAAGTATACAGAGCAGCTGTTTGGTTGCCATGGGCACCTTCCCCACTCTTATCACTGCTTAGTACATCTCCCCGTAAAGGTGCATAAACACAGTGCGATATAACCATGCGATTTTGACTATATAGTCAAAATTGCAAGGAAAGTTAGTACATATCGCACCGTGTGTGCACAGTTTGCGATACCGATGCACGGTCCCGCAGGGTTGGTATCGCAAAGTTATATAGACTGTGCAGGCAAATAAATTTTGACTATCTAGTACTAAAGTATAGCAAAATCGGTCATAGCCAAAATCGCACAGAGCCAATACCACAAGCACACATAGTCAATATCGCATAGTCAAAATCGCATAGTCACAATCGAAGATAGGCAAAATCTCACCATGTGTATGCACCTTTAGTACCAGCCGATCAGCTTCCAAACTGCCATGTTATAGGCTCTGTTTGAAAAATGACAGTCAGGAGCTGATTGGATGGTACTTTATCATTCTTTATGAGCCTCCACTTTATCACTTTTTAAGGCTTAATAGATTTGGTCCTAATTAGTAATATCTTGAATACACTGCCACATACCCCTAGGATCCCTGTTCTGGTTACATTTATTCTACAGTATATCCTTGCCAAAAAAATCTATGTTAGCCTTCCTAATACCTATTCTCAATTTGGACCTGCTATTTTATAAGTTTTGTTATCCTCAAATTTAATAGCCTTATCACAAGCATTAAGCAGAGAATGGGCATATACATTTAACCAGGATATCTTTTTAGGAAACACCCTAAGAAGGTTCGCTACACAGCAACCAATATAACCTAAAATCAAGGAAGCAAGAGAAACAACATTTATTATCCCTTCCACCCAAGATTCATCTATTCACATGTCCCAGTTTCTAAATTGTAAGCTACAGTATCCTGTAGCCTCCTGATAGCCATTTCGGGCCAAATGCTAACAGGTCTCTTGACAGACCTAGGGGTATATTTACTAGTGATGAGCGGGTTCGGTTCCTCGGAATCCGAACCCCCCCGAACTTCAGCCTTTTTACACGGGTCCGAGGCAGACTCGGATCATCCCGCCTTGCTCGGTTAACCCGAGCGCGCCCGAACGTCATCATCCCGCTGTCGTATTCTCGCGAGGCTCGGATTCTATCGCGAGACTCGGATTCTATATAAGGAGCCGCGCGTCGCCGCCATTTTCACACGTGCATTGAGATTCATAGGGAGAGGACGTGGCTGGCGTCCTCTCCATTTAGATTAGAAGAGAGAGAGTGAGAGTGAGACACTTGATTTACTGGAGCTTAGGAGTACTACTCAGAGAGTGCAGAGTTTACTAGTGACTGACCAGTGACCACCAGTGCAGTTTTATTATATTATTATTTATATAATCCGTTCTCTGCCTGAAAAAAAACGATACACAGTGACACAGTAACAGTATACCATATCTGTGCTCAGCCTCAGTGTGCTGCATCATCTATGTATATCTGACTGTGCTGAGTGCTCAGTGCTCACACAGCTTAATTGTGGGGGAGACTGGGGAGCAGTAGCAGGAGTACATATTATTTAACAGTGCACACTTTTGCTGCCAGAGTGCCACTGCCAGTGTGACTGACGAGTGACCACTGACCACCAGTATAACTATATTGTGATTGTCTGCCTGAAAAAGTTAAACACTCGTCGTGTGGTGTTTTTATTCTATAAATGCATTCAGCTGACAGTGTCCAGCAGGTCCGTCATTAATTATATAATATATACCTGTCCGGCTGCAGTAGTGATATATATATATATATTTTTTATATCATTATCATCCAGTCTATATTTGCAGCAGACGCAGTACGGTAGTCCACGGCTGTAGCTACCTCTGTGTCGGCAGTCGCTCGTCCATCCATAATTGTATACCACCTACCTGTGGTGTTTGTTTTTTCTATCTTCTTGATACTAGTAGCTTACTTTAGGAGTCTGCAGTGCTGCTGACAGTGTCCAGCAGGTCCGTCATTATAATATATACCTGTCCGGCTGCAGTAGTGATATATATATATTTTTTATATCATTATCATCCAGTCTATATTAGCAGCAGACGCAGTACGGTAGTCCACGGCTGTAGCTACCTCTGTGTCGGCAGTCGCTCGTGCATCCATAATTGTATACCACCTACCTGTGGTGTTTTTTTTTTTTTCTATCTTCTTGATACTACTAGTAGCTTACTTTAGGAGTCTGCAGTGCTGCTGACAGTGTCCAGCAGGTCCGTCATTATATAATATATACCTGTAGCTACCTCTGTGTCGGCAGTCGCTCGTCCATCCATAAGTATACTAGTATCCATCCATCTCCATTGATTACCTGAGGTGCCTTTTAGTTGTGCCTATTAAAATATGGAGAACAAAAATGTTGAGGTTCCAAAAATAGGGAAAGATCAAGATCGACTTCCACCTCGTGCTGAAGCTGCTGCAACTAGTCATGGCCGAGACGATGAAATGCCATCAACGTCGTCTGCCAAGGCCGATGCCCAATGTCATAGTACAGAGCATGTAAAATCCAAAACACCAAATATCAGTAAAAAAAGGACTCAAAAATCTAAAATAAAATTGTCGGAGGAGAAGCGTAAACTTGCCAATATGCCATTTACCACACGGAGTGGCAAGGAACGGCTGAGGCCCTGGTCTATGTTCATGGCTAGTGGTTCAGCTTCACATGAGGATGGAAGCACTCAGCCTCTCGCTAGAAAAATGAAAAGACTCAAGCTGGCAAAAGCACAGCAAAGAACTGTGCGTTCTTCGAAATCCCAAATCCACAAGGAGAGTCCAATTGTGTCGGTTGCGATGCCTGACCTTCCCAACACTGGACGTGAAGAGCATGCGCCTTCCACCATTTGCACGCCCCCTGCAAGTGCTGGAAGGAGTACCCGCAGTCCAGTTCCTGATAGTCAGATTGAAGATGTCAGTGTTGAAGTACACCAGGATGAGGAGGATATGGGTGTTGCTGGCGCTGGGAAGGAAATTGACCAGGAGGATTCTGATGGTGAGGTGGTTTGTTTAAGTCAGGCACCCGGGGAGACACCTATTGTCCGTGGGAGGAATATGGCCATTGACATGCCTGGTGAAAATACCAAAAAAATCAGCTCTTCGGTGTGGAAGTATTTCACCTGAAATGCGGACAACAGGTGTCAAGCCGTGTGTTGCCTTTGTCAAGCTGTAATAAGTAGGGGTAAGGACGTTAACCACCTCGGAACATCCTCCCTTATACGTCACCTGCAGCGCATTCATCATAAGTCAGTGACAAGTTCAAAAACTTTGGGCGACAGCGGAAGCAGTCCACTGACCAGTAAATCCCTTCCTCTTGTAACCAAGCTCACACAAACCACCCCACCAACTCCCTCAGTGTCAATTTCCTCCTTACCCAGGAAAGCCAATAGTCCTGCAGGCCATGTCACTGGCAAGTCTGACGAGACCTCTCCTGCCTGGGATTCCTCCGATGCATCCTTGAGTGTAATGCCTACTGCTGCTGGCGCTGCTGTTGTTGCTGCTGGGAGTCGATCGTCATCCCAGAGGAGAAGTCGGAAGACCACTTGTACTACTTCCAGTAAGCAATTGACTGTCCAACAGTCCTTTGCGAGGAAGATGAAATATCACAGCAGTCATCCTGCTGCAAAGCGGATAACTGAGGCCTTGACAACTATGTTGGTGTTAGACGTGCGTCCGGTATCCGCCGTTAGTTCACAGGGAACTAGACAATTTCTTGAGGTAGTGTGCCCCCGTTACCAAATACCATCTAGGTTCCACTTCTCTAGGCAGGCGATGCCGAGAATGTACACGGACGTCAGAAAAAGACTCACCAGTGTCCTAAAAAATGCAGTTGTACCCAATGTCCACTTAACCCACGGACATGTGGACAAGTGGAGCAGGGCAGACTCAGGACTACATGACTGTGACTGCCCACTGGGTAGATGTATTGCCTCCCGCCGCAAGAACAGCAGCGGCGGCACCAGTAGCAGGATCTCTCAAACGCCAGCTCGTTCCTAGGCAGGCTACGCTTTATATCACCGCTTTCCAGAATACGCACACAGCTGAAAACCTCTTACGGCAACTGAGGAAGATCATCGCAGAATGGCTTACCCCAAATGGACTCTCCTGTGGATTTGTGGCATCGGACAACGCCAGCAATATTGTGTGTGCATTAAATCTTGGCAAATTCCAGCACGTCCCATGTTTTGCACATACCTTGAATTTGGTGGTGCAGAATTATTTAAAAAAACGACAGGGGCGTGCAAGAGATGCTGTCGGTGGCCAGAAGAATTGCGGGCCACTTTCGGCGTGCAGACACCGCGTACAGAAGACTGGAGCACACCAAAAAAACCTGAACCTGCCCTGCCATCATCTGAAGCAAGAGGTGGTAACGAGGTGGAATTCAACCCTCTATATGCTTCAGAGGATGGAGGAGCAGCAAAAGGCCATTCAAGCCTATACATCTGGCCACGATATAGGCAAAGGAGGGGGAATGCACCTGTCTCAAGCGCAGTGGAGAATGATTTCAACGTTGTGCAAGGTTCTGCAACCTTTTGAACTTGCCACACGTGAAGTCAGTTCAGACACTGCCAGCCTGAGTCAGGTCATTCCCCTCATCAGGCTTTTGCAGAAGAAGCTGGAGACATTGAAGGAGGAGCTAACACAGAGCGATTCCGCTAGGCATGTGGGACTTGTGGATGGAGCCCTTAATTCGCTTAACAAGGATTCACGGGTGGTCAATCTGTTGAAATCAGAGGACTACATTTTGGCCACCGTGCTCGATCCTAGATTTAAAACCTACCTTGGATCTCTCTTTCCGGCAGACACAAGTCTGCAGGGGTTCAAAGAAATGCTGGTGAGAAAATTGTCAAGTCAAGCGGAACGCGACCTGTCAACATCTCCTCCTTCACATTCTCCCGCAATTGGGGGTGCGAGGAAAAGGCTCAGAATTCCGAGCCCACCCGCTGGCGGTGATGTAGGGCAGTCTGATGCTGACATCTGGTCCGGATTGAAGGACCTGCCAACGATTACTGACATGTCGTCTACTGTCACTGCATATGATTCTGTCACCATTGAAAGAATGGTGGAGGATTATATGAGTGACCGCATCCAAGTAGGCACGTCAGACAGTCCGTACGTATACTGGCAGGGAAAAGAGGCAATTTGGAGGCCCTTGCACAAACTGGCTTTAGTCTACCTAAGTTGCCCTCCCTCCAGTGTGTACTCCGAAAGAGTATCTAAAAAGCAAAAGTAGAGGACTGCGCTCGTAAGCTACTCCTAATCGACTAAAGCAGCTAGGGAGTGTAAATGAGGATATCCACTATCCCCACAAGATTACTGATAGAAAAAAGAAGAATGTCTCCCAGCGCTATTGTTGTTAGGTGTATAGTAGTTAATTAATGGTGATATTAGCACAAAAAATAAAAGTACTCATAAAATCAATGTTGATTTAAAAATCTATATGATATTTTATTAATACAAGAAAAAACAGTTTTCCAACAAAATATCTTGTTCCCTAAAAGTGATCCTAATACCGGTATACACAATACAATCACATACAACATTAAACATATAAGTATATCAGTGATACGCTAGATGGCGATTTATTCACTAGGTAGGAGTTTTATTTTCCTCAGGTAAAAGCAGGTATATATATGTGGTATTTGTATCACAGTCCCTTGTTATGTATGGAATTTATTCCAAAAGTCTTGATTAATCCCTGCTGCTTGCTGTGGATTCTTTTCCAGAATGGTAATTAGCACATGCAGTCAAAGATCCTCAAATCCTTACTAGGAAATGTCCAAAGTTATTGGAAGACACTTACTTCAAGGTCGCAGGATGGTTGCTGGAACAGGTGTCTGCCGGCAGACATATCAGATAGCTCCGCAATCTACTAGTTTCGCCTGGCACCGCAGGCTTCCTCTGGAAAAGAATCCACAGCAAGCAGCAGGGATTAATCAAGACTTTTGGAATAAATTCCATACATAACAAGGGACTGTGATACAAATACCACATATATATACCTGCTTTTACCTGAGGAAAATAAAACTCCTACCTAGTGAATAAATCGCCATCTAGCGTATCACTGATATACTTATATGTTTAATGTTGTATGTGATTGTATTGTGTATACCGGTATTAGGATCACTTTTAGGGAACAAGATATTTTGTTGGAAAACTGTTTTTTCTTGTATTAATAAAATATCATATAGATTTTTAAATCAACATTGATTTTATGAGTACTTTTATTTTTTGTGCTAATATCACCATTAATTAACTACTATACACCTAACAACAATAGCGCTGGGAGACATTCTTCTTTTTTCTACTCCGAAAGAGTGTTTAGTGCCGCCGCTCACCTTGTCAGCAATCGGCGTACGAGGCTACTTCCAGAAAATGTGGAGAAGATGATGTTCATTAAAATTAATTATAATCAATTACTCCTTGGAGACATTCACCAGCAGCAATTGCCTCCAGAAAGTACACGGGGATCTGAGATGGTGGATTCCAGTGGGGACGAATTAATAATCTGTGAGGAGGGGGATGTACACAGTGAAAGGGGTGATGAATCGGAGGATGATGATGAGGTGGACATCTTGCCTCTGTAGAGCCAGTTTGTGCAAGGGGAGATTGATTGCTTCTTTTTTGGTGGGGTCCAAAACCAACCCGTCATTTCAGTCACAGTCGTGTGGCAGACCCTGTCACTGAAATGATGGGTTGGTTAAAGTGTGCATGTCCTGTTTATACAACATAAGGGTGGGTGGGAGGGCCCAAGGACAATTCCATCTTGCACCTCTTTTTTCTTTTTTTCTTCTTTGCGTCATGTGCTGTTTGGGGAGTGTTTTTTTGAAGGGCCAGCCTGCGTGACACTGCAGTGCCACTCCTAGATGGGCCCGGTGTTTGTGTCGGCCACTTGGGTCGCTGAGCTTAGTCATCCAGCGACCTCGGTGCAAATTTTAGGACTAAAAATAATATTGTGAGGTGTGAGGTGTTCAGAATAGACTGAAAATGAGTGGAAATTATGGTTATTGAGGTTAATAATACTTTGGGATCAAAATGACCCCCAAATTCTATGATTTAAGCTGTTTTTTAGGGTTTTTAAAAAAAAAAAAACGAATCCAAAACACACCCGAATCCGACAAAAAAAATTCGGTGAGGTTTTGCCAAAACGCGTTCGAACCCAAAACACGGCCGCGGAACCGAACCCAAAACCAAAACACAAAACCCGAAAAATTTCAAGTGCACATCCCTAATATTTACTAAGCTCCCGATTTTGACCGATTTGCTGTTTTTTCTTCAAAGTGTCATCTCTGGAATTTACTAAACTAAAATCTCGGCAGTGATGAGGGCATTCGTATTTTTTTGGAAGTCAAAGAAAAAAAATACAAATGAATACACCATCGGTCAAATACGCCTGTTATTTCATACAACTCGGTAATTTACTAAAAATTCTATTTCACAAACACTGCCGGCAATAGCCAAACACTGCCGTGAAAAAATACAATTCGTAAAAAAAAGCAGTTTTAAAATAGACCTGCTTTTTTTTACCGTGTTCTGATAGTCATGCACGGATCCATGAGATCTGTGCATGTTTATCAGTGGGAAGGGGTGGGAAAGTGTTAAAAAAAAAAAATGCGTGGGGTCCCCCCTCCAAAGCAAAACCAGCCTCGGAGGAGTGGGGACCCCTTAAATCAAGGGGTCCCCCCCTCCAGCCACCCAAGGGCCAGGGGTGAAGCCCGAGGCTGTCCCCCCCATCCAAGGGCTGCGGATGGGGGGCTGATAGCCATGTGTAAAAATAAGAATATTGTTTTTTGTAGCAGTACTACAAGTCCCAGCAAGCCTCCCCCACAAGCTGGTACTTGGAGAACCACAAGTACCAGCATGCGGTGGAAAAACGGGCCCGCTGGTACCTGTAGTAGTACTACTACAAAAACAATACCCAAATAAAAACAGAACTCACACACCTTGAAAGTAAAACTTTATTACATACATGCACACCTACATTCATACATACTTACCTATGTTCACACGAGGGTTGGTCCACTTCTCCAAGTAGAATCCATGGGGTACCTGTGAATAAAATTATATGCATGTATGTAATAAAGTTTTACTTTCAAGGTGTGTGAGTTCTGTTTTTATTTGGGTATTGTTTTTGTAGTAGTACTACAGGTACCAGCGGGCCCGTTTTTCCACCGCATGCTGGTACTTGTGGTTCTCCAAGTACCAGCTTGTGGGGGAGGCTTGCTGGGACACATGGCTATCAGCCCCCCATTCGCTGCCCTTGGATGGGGGGGACAGCCTCAGGCTTCACCCCTGGCCCTTGGGTGGCTGGAGGGGGGGACCCCTTGATTTAAGGGGTCCCCACTCCTCCAAAGTACCCCGGCCAGCAGTGACTAGTTAGTGATTTAATGCCAGGGCCGCAGGGACCGATATAAAAGTGTCCCCCGGCTGTGGCATTATCTCTCTGACTAGTGGAGCCCGGTGCTGGTTCAAAAAATACGGGGGATCCCTACGTTTTTTGTCCCCCATATTTTTTGCACCAGGACCGGACGCAGAGCCCGGTGCTGGTTGTTTAAATATGGGGAAACCCCAGTCATTTTTCCCCCCATATTTTTACAACCAGGACCGGCTCAAAGAGCCCGAGGCTGGTTTTGCTTAGGAGGGGGGACCCCACGCATTTTTATTTTAACTCTTTAAACACTTTTTTAAGGTACACAATGAAGCCCTGCACGGATCTCACAGATCCGGCCGAGATTCATTGTGTTAATGTCGGCAGTGTTTTACTAATCACTCACGTAAAACCCTGCCCTACATTACGAATAACATCGACATCAGAAAAAAAGGAAAATGCAGAATACGACAGCATAGTAAATGAGGCGTAAAAAATTCAAAAAGTTGCAAATTCACCCATTCGATGTCATTCGTGTTTAATCTCCCTCCAAATCGACACATATACGAATTTTAGTAAATATACCCCCTAGACTAGATATGAGGGCACACAACAGTCTCATAGGGCATTTTAGAATTCATTTACACATGGTCCAAGACATTCTCACCATGAGGTGGGGCCATGACAATTTTAAATCTACTTGATTGAAGTCACCTGCTACACAATAAATTCCCCTTACACCTGATTGGTTGTTGTTTATCTTAGGCATTGAATAAAATGTTCAAAGCACTATCCACATTTGCCTGATTTGACATAAAAAGAGGCCTCTGCCTTAAGCTTACACAATTTCTCTGTTTTGTCCGCTCTAATTACAGTAATGTCCTATCAGCAAACTGTATTGCAGAATGAGGAACAGAGTTACCCTACCAGATCACTGTAAAAATCAGAGATGTGCAGCGGACACTTTTCGGGATTTGAGTTATGGATCTGGATCTCCGTTCATGTTTTGGATCTGAATTGGTTTTGCCAAAACCGCCCTCTCGGGTTTTAGTTTTGGATCTGGATTTTTAAAGAAAAAACAAACATTAAAACAGCTAAAATCACATAATTTGTGGGTATTTTTGATCCTATAGTATTATTAACTTCAATAACATTAATTTCCACTAATTTCCAGTGTATTCTGAACACCTCACAAGGGGGTCATTCCGAGTTGATCGCTAGCTGCCGTTGTTCACTGCGTAGCGATCAGTGAAAAAAACGGCTAATCTGCGCATGCGTATGCACCGCAATGTGCACACACGTCGTACGAGTACGAAGTCCATTGTGGTTTTGCACTGGTTCTAGCGACGATTCCAATCGCACAGCCAAACGCAAGGAGATTGACAGAAAGAGGGCATTTATGGGTGTCAACTGACCGTTTTCTGGGAGTGTTTGGAAAAATGCAGGCGTGGCCGGGCGTTTGCTGGGCGGGTATCTGTCACTCGTTACAGAAATTATCGCACTGGATAAGTAATTACAGGGCTGGTCTTGTTTTGCACAAAATGTGTTTGCAGGTGCTCTGCTGCACAGGCGTTCGCACTCCTGCAAAGCGAAAATATACTCCCCCGTGGGCGGCAACTATGCGTTTGCACGGCTGCTAAAAACTGCTAGCGAGCGGTCAACTTGGAATGACCCCCCCCCATATTGTGCCTAATTCAGGTCTGATCGCAGCAGCAAATTTGTTAGGCAAAACCATGTGCACTGCAGGGGGGTGGGGGGGGCAGATATAACATCTGCAAAGAGAGTTAGATTTGGTATTGGTGTGTGGTGTGTTCAAACTGAAATCTAAATTGCAGTGTAAAAATAAAACAGCCAGTATTTACCCTGCACAGAAACCAAATAACCCACCCAAATCTAACTCTCTCTGCACATGTTATATCTGCCCATTTTGCCCATTACTTAACAAATTCGGTGCTGCGATAAGCTCTGATTTAGGGGGGTAATTCAGACCTGATCGTAGCAGCAAATTTGTTAGCAGTTGGACAAAACCATGGGGGTAATTCCAAGTTGATCACAGCAGGAATTTGGTCAGCAGTTGGGCAAAACCTTGGGGGTAATTCCAAGTAAATCGCAGCAGGATTTTTGTTAGCAATTGGGCAAAACCATGTGCACTGCAGGGGAGGCAGATATAACATGTGCAGAGAGAGTTAGATTTGGGTGTGGTGTCTTCAAACTGAAATCTAAATTGCAGTGTAGAAATAAAGCAGGCAGTATTTAACCTGCACAGAAACAAAATAACCCACCCAAATCTAACTCTCTTTGCACGTTATATCTGCCTCCCCTGCAGTGCACATGGGCCCTCATTCTGAGTTGTTCGCTCGCTAGCTGCTTTTAGCAGCATTGCACACGCTAAGCCGCCGCCCTCTGGGAGTGTATCTTAGCATAGCAGAATTGCGAACGAAAGATTAGCAGAATTGCGAATAGAAATTTCTTAGCAGTTTCTGAGTAGCTCGAGACTTACTCAGCCATTGCGATCAGTTCAGTCAATTTCGTTCCTGATTTGACGTCACAAACAGACCCAGCGTTCGCCCAGACACTCCCCCATTTCTTCAGACACTCCCGCGTTTTTCCCAGAAACGCCAGCGTTTTTTCGCACACTCACAGAAAATGGCCAGTTTCCGCCCAGAAACACCCACTTCCTGTCAATCACACTACGATCACCAGAACGATAAAAAATACTCATTATGCTGTGAGTAAAATACCTAACTTGTATAAAATAACTAAGCGCATGCGCTCTGCGAACCTTGCGCATGCGCAGTAAGCAACTAATCGCAATATAGCGAAAATCGGCAACGAGCGAACAACTCGGAATGACCCCCATGGTTTTGCGCAACTGCTAACAAATTTGCTGCTACGATCAGGTCTGAATTACCCCCTTGGCCCATTGTTTTTAGGCCAAAAGGTTGCACCGAGATAGCTGGATGACTAAGCTAAGCGACACAATTGAGTGGCACAAACACCTGACCCATCTAGGAGTGACACTGCAGTGGCAGACAGGATGGCAGTTTTAAAAAAATAGGCCCAAAAGAGCACATAATGCAAAGAATAAAAGAGGTGCAAGATGGAATTGTCCTTCGGCCCTCCCACCCATCCTTATGTTGTTTAAACAGGACATGCACATTTTAATTAACCCATCATTTCAGAGACAGGTGGTCTGAATCATAGCTAGCTACAAACATACCACCTCCATATTTGATGACTTTTCACATTATGAGAAGAGGCAAGAGGAAGAGGACAGTGTCAAGAAAGTGATTAAAAATTGGAGAGGCACACGCAATCAGTAACAACACATAGGCTTTCACCTCCACTCCTATACTGGTGTGGAACAGAAAGGACTTTAACCAAGCAATTATAATACCACATTACTGGACAAACTGAAAAACTGGGAGCCAAAGCCTCCGAATTTGTACCCCCTTCTCCATTTTCAGGGATTAAGATAATCTCTGATTTGATGCTGGGATGCAAATAAACTGGTGTACAGTATAACAGGATCAAGATTGGATATTTTCCCCTCCACGGAGTCTGGAGACTTATTTTGTGAAAATCTCGTGGGTTTCTTTTTTCCATTTTTATTTACATATTTTGTGGCAGATACCTTATTTTCATTTTTCACATCTCCCACTTACACGCATGTGAGCATACCTGTGTGTCCCAGTTAAACCCATGTGAGCATACCTGTGTGTCTTGTTTATTTTACTCATTTTATTTTTAAATAAACCAGCCCCTTAGATGATTTAGCAGCCCCTCGTGAGCCCCCACAGCAACCCCAGGTTGGGCAAATTGAGTTTGGGTGGGTTCGGTACAGTACTAAGCAGAACTGTGCAGTGATTTTTTTGTTTTTCAGCTCCTGCCCTAGTGGAGCTTACCACTCTAGTCGAAACTCATTTCATATTACAAGTAGGACTGTGGGAGGAAGCAATGCTAACCTCTATGCCAACAGCATGCCTCAACCTGGCAAGCCAGACATCTTCTTGGCTGTAAACCACCATGAGATTCCATACTGGGCCCTTATTCAGTAACTGTTTGTGCACACAGGAGCTCCTGGCCCATCTAGTGCTGCAGTGCAATGTAAAGCTGATGCAATGCAAGATCACTGAAATTCTGTTCTTCTAACACCGCGAGGTCTTCCGATAACCCTACGCAGCCCTTACATTGTATAATTATTAAGGAGAAAACATTTACAAAATATAGAAAAAGAACCCTGTACAACAAATGCACGTCTTGTAAATAATCCCAAAATGTGGAACATTAATAATAAATCAAAAAACAAGTTGACTAATTGGAGCCATTCATTTGAGTCCCTAACATGAAATAATTGAGAAGAACCTCTCTCTAATGTTGGGTACACAGTGTACACTAGAAGATATATCTACTAGTGATGAGCGGGTTCAGACAGGGCACCCCTGGAATTATATGGCAGACATATAGACATAGGTGAGTTTGGAAAATCGAGTTTTCTCCAGCAGTTGCCAGAGAAAATGAAGTAGGAGATGTTGCCATGTCACTGGATTATGATTCTGTCTCTTCTGAGTCTGACTGACTTTGGCCAAAAATGTGGTCTCTCACCACTTTATTGGAAAACACTTAGTTAAAATTGAATTTGAAGCTTGGTTCATATTCTGCTCTAGGCTTTAATGTTAACCTAAGATCAAGTACAGCAGCACCCCTGGAATTATACGGCAAGCTACTCTGGACGTATACAGCAGATAGGCAGCGCCCCATGACTTATACAGCAGATAGGCAACACCCCTGGACTAATACAGACTAGGAAGCACCAATGGAGAATTACGCAGCACAACAGACAGGCAACAGCACCCCTTGACTTAAACGGCAGTGGGGAAGCACTGCTGGACTAATAGGGCAGAAGGGCAGCACCCCATATAGGGCAGCATCCCTGGAATGATGTGTCAGACAAAGAAAAGACATGCAAGATGGAATTGTCCCTGGGCCCTCCCACCCTTATGTTGTATAAACAGGACATGCACACTTTAACAAACCAATCATTTCAGCGACAGGGTCTGTCACATGACTGTGGCTAAAACAATTGATTTGTTTGGGCCCCCACCAAAAAAGAGCAATTAATCTCTCCTTGCACAAACTGGCCCTACAGAGGCAAGATGTCGTCCTTATCCTCCGATTCCTCACCCCCTTCAGTGTTTACATACTCATCCTCACAGAGAAATAATTCCACACCAAAGAGGTGGATTTTTTGGTATTTTGCCCAGGCATGACAATAGGCTTTTTCATCTCATGGCCAACACCTATCTCCACTGGTGCCTTATTCAAACAAACCACATCACCAACAGAATCCTCATCATCAACTTCCTCCTCAGCGCCAGCTACACTAATATCCGCCTTCTCCTGGTGTATTTCTACAGTGACATCCTCAATCTCAATATCAGCAACTGGACTGGCGGTGCTCCCCCCAGCACCTGCAGGGGGCATGCAAATGGTGGTAGGAGCCTCCTCTTCCCATACAGTCTTGGGAAGGTCAGGCCTAGACATCGCAACCACAGACACACTTGGACTCTTCTAGGGAAATTGGGATATTTTTGAACGCACATTTGTTTTTTTCTGTGCTTTAACAAGCTTTTTTTTTTTGAGAGGGAGGAGGGCTTCCATCTTCATGAGAAGCTGAACCACCAGTCATGAACATAGGCCAAGACCTTAGCCTTTCCTTGCCACTTTGTGTCGTGAATGGCATATTGCCAATTTTATGTTTCTTATCAGATAATTTATTTTTGTTTTTGGTTATTAATTTTTGCCTCTTGGATTTTACATGCCCTCTATGACATTGGGCATAAGCCTTAGCAGACAACGTTGATGGAATTGCATTGTCAATGTCATGACTGGTGGCAGCTTCAGCACTAGTACTAGGAACTGGAAGTGGTTCCTGATCTTTCACAATTTTTTCCTCCAAATTTTAGTTTTTTGCATTTCACAGTACAGCACCCATTTATTATTACAGCACACAGAACAGTGCCCCTTAATTTTCACAGCACCCCTGTATTTTTACAGCATACAAGACAGGGCCAGTGTACCTTTATTTCCACAGCACCCCTGTAATTTTACAGCATACAGGACAGGACAGGGCCAGTGTACATATATTTTCACAGCATCCCTGTAATTTTACAGCATACAAGACAGGACCAGTGTACCTTTATTTTAACAACAGCACCC
This sequence comes from Pseudophryne corroboree, assembly GCF_028390025.1. Taxonomy (NCBI): domain Eukaryota; kingdom Metazoa; phylum Chordata; class Amphibia; order Anura; family Myobatrachidae; genus Pseudophryne; species Pseudophryne corroboree. The sequence continues at coordinate 524,173,209 of NC_086448.1, read as the reverse complement.
CTGTAGTTATACAGCATACAGGACAGGGCCAGTGTACATTTATTTTCACAGTACCCCTGTATTTTTACAGCATACATGACAGGGCAAGTGTACATTTATTTTCACAGCACCCCTGTATTTTTACAGCATACAGGACAGGACCAGCACCCCTGTATTTTAACAACACCCCTGTAATTTTACAGCATACAAGACAGGGCCAGTGTACCTTTAGTTTAACAATGGCACCCCTGTATTTTTACAGCGTACAGGGCCAGTGTATATTTATTTTCACAGCACTCCTGTATTTTTACAGCATACAAGACAGGGCCAGTGTACATTTATTTTCACAGTACCCCTGTATTTTTACAGCATACAGGACAGGGCCAGCACCCCAGTATTTTAACAACACCCCTGTAATTTTACAGCATACAAGACAGGGCCAGTGTACATTTATTTTCACAGCACCCCTGTATTTTTACAGCATACAAGACAGGGCCAGTGTACATTTATTTTCACAGCACACCTGTACTTTTACAGCACCTCTGTTTTTATTTTACAGCATACAGGACAGGGCCAGCACCCCTGTATTTTAACAACACCCCTGTAATTTTACAGCATACAAGACAGGACCAGTGTACCTTTATTTTAACAACAGTGCCTCTGTATTTTTACAGCATACAGGACAGGGCCAGTGTACAATTATTTTCACAGCACCTCTGTATTTTTACAGCACCCCTGTATTTTTACAGCATACAAGACAGGGCCAGTGTACATTTATTTTCACAGCACCCCTGTAATTTTACAGCATACAAGACAGGGCCAGTGTACCTTTACAACACCCCTGTATTTTTTACAGCATACAGGATATTGCCCATGTACAGCACAGTGACAGGACAGCAACATCCATGTACAGCTGCAGCACCCCTAACAGCACAGGACAGCACCCCTAAGAGCACAGGACACCAAAGTGACAGGACAGCCAACACCTATGTACAGCTGCAGCACCCCTAATAGCACAGGACACCACAATGACAGGACAGCACCCCTAAAAGCACAGGACACCACAGTGACAGGACAGCACCCCTAACAGCACAAAGGACATCACCCCTAAAGAGCACAAACTGACCCCACTCAATGCCACCACCCAAAGAGAGAAAGAGGTTTGTCACCTTCACTCTTCAAGTCCAGAGTGAAAATGGCAGCGACGTTCGGCTCCTTATATGGAATCCAAAACCCATGAGAATCCACCAGCGGGATGATGACGTTTTGCCTCATTCTGGGATCCAAGTCTGGTGGGAAGTCCCGAGCCGGACTCGGTTCCCAGCGCGGATCATGTAGTTCTGGGGGGTTTGGATATCTGAGATCTGAACCTTCTCATCTCTAGTAAAAATCAAAATAGATATTGTCTTAGATATTGTTTATTGCCCATGTTCTCATGTGTATCATCCAGTTTACTTTGGAGAGACTGGACATTAGCAAGGAATAGGCTGGGGGGGCTCAATGGCTATAACTTTAGCATGATTTCCGTCTCCTCTTTCATTGCGAGTACCACTTCCAACCTAGGGCCGGATGTAATGGCTTACGAGACGGCCAGAACTCTGAAACTCCGCTTGAACTTGTATGTTTTTTTAAAGCAACAAACGTTTACCAGGTAAAACCAACGAGGTTTTGCCTTGTAAACGTTTGCTGCTTTAAAAAAAAACTTATGAGTTCAGCCGGAGTCTCGGAGCTCCAGCCATCTTGCCATTAAATCCGGCCCCATGTCTCCCAGTCAAGCCAAACTCCTGGCCGCATCCCCCATACTTTGTATGCTGGCCACAGCCACTGTGGCTGTCTCTGCCTCCTTCCTCTTCCAATATATGAACACCTGGCATCACCCATCAAGCTATCTGTCCTGCACCGGACCGGATGGTATCAGCATCAAACTGTCCGGTTTCCACACGTACACTCAACACCCAGCCCAGAGCCAGAACAGATCCTATGCATCTGGTCAGCGGATTCGGCTTCAGGGGGAACTTTCATCTCATCTTTCAAATTGCCAGATGCGCTGCTATAAAACCACATAGTACCCACACACTAAGTAAGAGACGGATTAGTGGCTGGGATTGGGGAACTCACTGTATCTTGGCAGGAAGTGGAATGGGAAGTCAGCTGAGCAATCATTTTCCTGTACCAAGCCGGCATCAGAGTTGATTAAAGGGGCTAGGAGACAAAGAACAAAGACCCCGGAAGCAGGGCTAGTTCCAGGCAGGTGCATGAGGAATGATAGCTTTACCCAGGTGGGCTTACTGTACATGCTAAGAGGAGGGGAGGATGAAATGGGGAGAAATAAGGATGGGGCAGGAGAGAAGAGTACAGGATTTGGAGGAGGCATGGTAGGGTTTGAATAAAAGATGAGTTTTGAGAAAGCTTTTGAACCTGGGGAGATAGGTGAAAGGGTGACTTGACAAGGGAGGAAGTTCCACAGGAGGGGGCAGAAGGGGAGAAATCTTGGAGGTGAGTGTGAAAGGTGGTAATCAGAGTTGACTGGAATTGATAATCAGTGGAAGAGCAAAAGGAGCAGGTAGGAGTGTGGACAAAAATGAGGTTGAGATGAGCTGTAGTAGGGGCAGATGAGTGTTTTGTAAAGTGAGGGTCATGAGCTTGAACTGTAATGTAAGGGGAATAGGGGGTCTGTGAAGCAGGTTCCAAAGGAGGAAAGCTGACATAGGAAAAATAGATGGCCAGCAGCATTCATAATAAATGAAAATTGTGAAAGCCAAGTAAGAGGGAGGCTTTAAAAGCTTTCAACAAATTTTAAAAGATTTGTGTTTTCTTAGGTACTGTTGAGGTCACTCTGTGTACATTTTTATTAGACACAAGCAGATGCAATGGTAAAAATTACAGATTTTCTGTACTTGTTGCTGAGGGCTTTAAAGGAGCATGCTGGTTTTGGCCTTACTAAAAATCCCTCTATAAATTCAGAAGATCTTAAAAATCAGAACTGTGCCAAGTTGGATCTCATTAGATTTTCCCCATCAACTACGACAATAATGTCTGTGGGTTATCAAGTATACTAATTACCCAGCAAGAGCTGCATGCCATGTCCACTTAGGTATGTTACACACAGGCATAAGCTTTATGTGTGTGCAGTGCTACTTCAGAATAACACAGGGTATGTTTATACATGGTTATGCACTGCATTGCACAGGATATACACCACACAATATTTCTACTGGTAAAATAAATTAGGACAAGTTCCCTATTCTGTCAGATCAGGTCCAATTTGCATATTCTACATTAAGTTCTATGAAGGTCATTTGCTTTTTCACAGCTCAAAAATCAAAACAGAGATACGAATTTGTCTAATGTTCATGTCCTGCTGTTGGAGCAATGGAGCAAACAATCAACATAAACCATTTACGATTTTTTTAGACTGAATACATTGGTAAATTATATTTGGATAAAATTAGCCCTTTAACTTATACCCCTTTTCCACCTACGTACCGTGTCCGATCCGGGATGTTTAACACGGCTACAACCCGTGTCGGCTCCCCCGTTTCCACTACACTTCGACACGGGTTATTCCCGTGTCTGATCTGTTTCCACTTAACCCGGGTAAGCTCTGTAAAAGCCTATTGCTGTCATTACAAATGGACTTTTTACTGTCTCATCAAGATGATGTCATCAAAAGGACCAAAAGGGAGGGGTGGGGCCTGCTCACAGCATTGCAGCAATGGACGCCAGTGCAGTAGCTGTGTCTAGCATGGAGTCGCAGACTGTTTGCAGTTTACTGCTGCTTTCTGCTACAGACAGCTTGATGATGCTTTTCACCTTGTGCTACCTACTGCAGAGCTGGAGAAGGAGAGCTCAATTCTTTGCAGAGAGGGCTACCTATCGACGCAAATATTTGAAAAGGAGGAGAGCGCGTATATCATCCACTGTTGTTATTTCTTTAATAACAATGAACTGTACACCAAGCCGAAGAATGTGGATGAGAGATCGCAGACATGGGGAAGCATTCATGCAGACTATTCTAGCATATCAGGAGGAGCAGTGGATGTCAAACTTCAGAATGTCTCGCGCTACATTCGAGTATGTTTTGGAACTACTGTCCCCCGCAATAACCATGCAGACCACCAGGTTCCGTAAGCCCATTGAGCCAGCCAGGAGATTAGCGATTGCTCTCTGGTGGTATGCTACCCCTGGAGAGTATCGCACAGTTTCCAGTTTATTTGGAGTAGGGATTGGCACGGTCTGCAAGATTGTCTACCAGGTCACGCGGGCATTGCTGGATACCATGTACCATCGCTTTATTTCCTTGCCACAAGGACAGCGGCTAGATGAGACTATAAAAGGGTTTAAGAAGCGTGGCTACCCACAGTGTGCTGGTGCCATAGATGGGACCCACATCCCCATCATCGCCCCCCATGACAACCCAGCAGACTATTACAATCGTAAGGGTTGGCATTCCATTGTTCTGCAAGCTGTAGTGGACCACAAATACTGGTAAGCACTGTTTCACTAATGTGTTTGAAATAGGCTTGGCCTGTTTTATGATAATGCATAAACCTTTATTTTTAGTTTCACAGATGTCTTCATAGGGTGGCCCGGACGGTCACATGATGCAAGGGTTCTCGCCAACTCCGATCTTTACAGTATTGCTGAGGACAAGCTTGGTGGATGGCTTTTCCCTCGAGAGGTAAGATTATTTACTACTTAAACTAATGTTCGCCCATAAACCAATAGTCAAGTTTTACCCCTGTAATAATATTAATGTTTTATTAACAGAAATCGGTGATCGTACATGGTGTGGACATCCCGGTCCATCTCATTGGTGATGCAGCATACCCATTACAGCGCTGGCTAATGAAGGGCTACACCCAGCATGTTCACTTATCCCCCGAACAGACATCATATACCCATGCCCTAAGTTCGGCCCGTATGGCAGTGGAGAATGCGTTTGGGCGTTTAAAAGGACGCTGGCGCTGCCTCATGAAGAGGAATGATGTGGACTTGAAAATAATGCCAGATATAGTAGCGGCCTGCTGCATTCTCCATAACATTTGTGAGATACAAAAGGAAAACTTTCTCCCCGAGTGGAATGTACATGATCATGGGGCGGGGGTCACTGTACATGATGCACCAGGCTTGGTGGGGCGGCATGACGCTGCCAGCGAGTGCATAAGGGCCACCATTGCAGCTAATCTTCAAACAATGTTGCAGTAGAGAAAACAGACAAGTTTTTGTGTGCAAACAATTTTTGTTTATTTTGTTTTTTAAGTTATAAAAATTTGGTTCAAAAGTTGTTATTATATTTTTCCTTTTAAACAGTAGGCACACATTTTCTGAGGTAACAATATAAAATATTTAAGTGCAAACATGTCACTGTAAAATTCCACATAACGCAAGGGGTCTTCAACATGTGTCCCTCCAGCTGTTGTGGAACAACATGTACCAGCATGTGTTGCTATGTGTTTCCACAACAGCTAGAGGGCCACATGGTGAAGACACCTGCCCTGAGGTAAAAGAGTAAAGTGCAAACAGGGCACTCTGTATAAAAAAAACCCTAATGTTTGGTTTGGCAGATATCGGGTCACCCCCAATATTTGGATCGCACTGCCGCACATTTTCTGAGGTAACATTATAAAATATTTAAGTGCAAACATGTAAAATTCCACATAACGCAAGGGGTCTTCAACATGTGTCCCTCCAGCTGTTGTGGAACAACATGTACCAGCATGTGTTGCTATGTGTTTCCACAACAGCTAGAGGGCCACATGGTGAAGACACCTGCCCTGAGGTAAAAGAGTAAAGTGCAAACAGGGCACTCTGTATAAAAAAAACCCTAATGTTTGGTTTGGCAGATATCGGGTCACCCCCAATATTTGGATCGCACTGCCGCACATTTTCTGAGGTAACAATATAAAAAGGTAGCCCAAATATCTGGATCCCACTGCCCATTTTCTGAGGTAACACTATAAAACTTTAAAGTGCCAACAGGGCACTCTGTAAAATCAAAATAATGTTTGCATTTGTAGGTATCAGGGTTGAGGATACAGTGCAAACATAACCTTAAAACACAAACATTGTTTTATAACCCGCTGCTCTAGGGCAGTTGTCTATATACCCGAAATTCTGAGGACTGCGGGATTTGTGTTGGGGGATTTGAGGGAGGCTCATAGTTGTATGGACCATATGGGTGCTGTGGGTAGGCTGTGTCTTGCTGTTGTGTTTGTGTGGTATTCCCTATGGTACGTGCAAACGTGCGTTCAAAAAATGTCATCTGCCTATCATGCATGGTCATTAACTGACTCATAAAAGTTTGATGCATTTCTTTTTCTGACGCAAGGAATCTCTCAAGCCGTGCATCTTCCTGGGCATTGAGCTCACTATCTGCCTCACGCAGGTGATCCAAGATAATGGACTTCATTGCTTTGACCGTTTGTTCTGTTTTGTTCAGTTTCTTTTTCCGCTGTGGAACGTTGTAGACTGTGAAGGAGATGAAACAGAATGTAAGCAACAATTTAAAAATAGCAGTGGTAGCATATACGTGTTTGTGGCCTTCTCCCACCTGCACACTAGCTATACTCTGCAACATTACCATGCCTTTACATATAGGGACTGCTGCAACTGTATTTGTAATGGTAATACTTACTATTTGAGCGCAAAGTCGTGGTCTTGGGGGGTTGCGACGTCTCCGCCTGAGACTGTGGTACGTCCTCAATAGTGGCACTGATGGAATCATCATTGACGGTCGAGTCTTCAAAACTGCTGTCCGATATAAGCAGCGGGGATGATGGGCTGCATTGTGAGCTGGGAAGGCTGTGCTGTGTTTCGTCACAGTCCTCGTCGACTGACATCTGGCGACTGGCAGAGCTGGATGACGATAGTGCTATGGGATTTGTTATCGCAGTTTTGCCGAAGACACTATAGCATAGGTCATAATATGGCCATTCCATACGCCCAGCACCACTTTTCTTGCGGTTATGGTCGTGTACTTTGGTGAATTGTCTGCGTAGTGCCTTCAATTTGTTAACGACTTGTTGCTGGGTTTTTTGGATGCCCCTTTCTGCCAGCATAAGGGATATGTTCTTGTAGACGATAGCATCCTTAACTGTTCCAGTCACCTGCCTTCTTATTTCTTCCTCTCCCCGAATATTAAGCAGCTCCTTGATCTCTGTGTCTGACCAGATATGGCTAGCCATGTTGCTGTGCTGGAGCTTCTGCTGCTGTATATTGTCTGGAAGCTGCTGCAATAAAAAGATCTGTATGTACCCAGCGCGACTTCAGAGTGTTTTGTTTGCTGCCTCAATGCCTGCATGTGCCCAGCGTGTCTCCCAGGGATGACATCATCTTCCAGTGCCCCAGAAGCACCAATCAGCGTCTCAGAGCGTTACTCGGGTCTGAAAACACGTGTAATGACCGTTTCCACTGCACCGCTATCCGTGTCATTACCGTGTTCTACCCAGGTAAATAGCCGGGTTGGATTCCCGGGTCACTCAACCCGTGTTGACCCGTTTCCACCTACTAAAAATCCGTGTTGATGCGCGCCCCCGTGCAAAAACACGGGTAAAAACAGCTAGTGGAAAAGGGGTATAACTCAATGCTGAGCTCATACTGTATGGACAGTAAACAGTCCTGATTTATTTCACTGCCAAATCATAGCATTATAAATGTGTATGTTCAGAACCCACAATTCTAAATTCAAGTAAGTCGCACTCACATTTTTTCAAAAAATGAACTAAAATATATTTGTAGTTTTAAATATTTTGCAAATATAACACTTAACTGGATAATATTTTTTCTAAAAAAACACTCAGAAAATGTATTTTTTAGGTCAAGAACATCTCTTTAAAACTTATCCAACACAATTTTATAAATAAAAAATATATTTGTTTTTAAACACCTAAAAATTTGTATTGATTTATAAAAAATGGACGGCGGTCTATCTGAAAATAGTTAATCGTACATCGCGACTCCCAACTTTAAATATCCCCAGCAGCTGCTCCTCTCTGCAGCCGCTAAGTATACACTGGGGGGGGGGGGGGGGGGGCTGAAGTCGGATTTACATTTCCTTGGTAGTTGATCCTCTCTGTAGCCACTGGGTATACAGTGGGGAGCATGAGGGCTGCTGGATTTACATTTCCTCCACAACTGCTCCTCTCTTTAGCTGCCGGGCTGCCCGATCAGCAGTGATTGGCTGCACAGCAGGCACTGGGGAGAAACTGGAGGCGAAGAGGGGCCAGAAGGTCCCTCAGACATTGGTGACTGTGGGCATCTGACTGGTCACATGACATGTGACCATGTCAGGGAAAGCCCAGTCTGGAATAGTCGCATCTGATGTAACCACGCAAGGCAAGTGGTATAGGAGGGTTGCATTTGTCTAGATCTCCTGTCTTTTTCTTTAGATACAGCATACACAATAAGAAGTTTCAGCAGTGAGAATACATTTCTAACTGCTTTTTAAATACCATTCATGCAGTGATGTGATGTTTCTAAAAACAGATAGGCCGCAATCTCATGAATAGTTGTTCAGCCTACAAAATAGTCACGGTCCACTGGATGCAGGTGACAGCTGCTCTTTAATATAACTTGTCTCCTTTTAAAACAAAAATGAATTCCCAGTTGCTTCAGCAGTTTCTGCTGTCCGCCACTTTGCTTAGCGTGTAGAAGAGATCATTTACATCTCTCCATTGGGTGGAACATTTATGAAAGCGAACCAGAAGGAATATTCTATATTAATTTGCCTCATCGATTAGCAGAGACAAATGTAAATTGTGTCCAAACATAGGATGATAAAGATGTGGTATTTTAGATAAATTGTATGATGATGTAAAAGATGCTAATTAGACATGCAACAATCAGCATGTTTAGCTAAGTGAAGTGTAATCACAGGTAAGAGATATCATCAGTAATCATATCCTTATTTTAAAGGCAGAGAGCAGGAATAAAAGCATTGGCAAATGTGCGTAAAATCATCCCCTGCTGTCTCTAATTCCAGGACTACTCCAGCAGCCCCCAGCATTTCACTTCCAATGAGGTGATATTCATTCAGAGCCTCTCCACGGTGCTTAATTAAGAGCTACTATTATTAATAGCAATGGAAGGAAAGCATATTAACTGCTTTTTTATTCTCTCTCCCATGTTGTTTTCCCTGACTACTTTATTAGGTAAAATGTTTTATTGAAATATTCTATTTCTAGTAATACCATATGAGCTCATTGCAAATCTGCCTGAAAACGCATGATTAATTAAACAGACTGATAAAATGCTCTCTTAACAAGGACAATTTTATAACATCTTGTAAAAAAAGATGTTTTTATTACAGGATTACTCCATTATTTAGCACATATTTCTGATATGAGTAGAAACTGCTGTGTTAATATCTTTAAAATAAATATCTCATTTAGTATGCATTTATTGTAATTCACTTTATTGTAGTGATGATAAAGCACTATGGGGGTCATTCCGAGTTGTTCGCTCGCAAGCTGCTTTTAGCAGCTTTGCACACGCTAAGCCGCCGCCTACTGGGAGTGAATCTTAGCTTCTTAAAATTGCGAACGGAAGATTCGCAATATTGCGATAAGACATCTCTGTGCAGTTTCTGAGTAACTCGAGACTTACTCTGCCAGTGCGATCAGTTCAGTGCTTGTCGTTCCTGGTTTGACGTCACAAACACACCAAGCATTCGCCCAGACACTCCTCCGTTTCTCCAGACACTCCCGCGTTTTTCCCAGAAACGGTAGCGTTTTTTCACACACACCCATAAAATGGCCAGTTTCCACCCAGAAACACCCACTTCCTGTCAATCCCATTACGATCACCAGAACGAAGAAAAAACCGTGAGTAAAATTCCTAACTGCATAGCAAATTTACTTGGCGCAGTCGCAGTGTGGACATTGCGCATGCGCACTAAGCGGAAAATCGCTGCGATGCGAAGAAATTTACAGAGCGAACAACTCGGAATGACCCCCTATATTGTATACTATATTGAAGGGCTCATATTTCAGACAATACACAAAATAATTTTACTTACTATAATTTGGTACACAATTTTGGTGAAAATTAGTAGCACTTCTATTAGGACTACCAAGCAATACCTTCATTACAAAGGTGGTTTACAAATGTGCAAAAAAGATTTGTGATAGCTTGCATCTATTTTTACATAAATCTGCTTAGTTTTAAGAGAAGAAAATGGATCTGCAAGTCTATTGAGCACCATCTGCATTACTTTATAATACCCCCATCTGAGGCCATGGAGAGACACGTGGGGAGGCTGACCATATTATCCCTTTAACCTGGGACACTCATGAATTACACAGGTTCTGTGTCTGGCTGACTACAAGCCTGCATTTCACCTGGTTTTAAGCAGCCACAGAACCTGTGTAATTCATGAGTGTAAAAGGGGTGTGGTGTTTTGAAAGGGCAAAAGACACAAGCAACTATGGGGGTCATTCTGACTCGATCGCTCACTGCAGTTTGTCACAGCACAGCGATCGGGTCGGAACTGCGCATGCGCTGGCACCGCAGTGCGCCGGCACATGGCAGCCATCATTGCCTAGCGATCGCCTCTGAGACAGAGGCGGTCTCTAGGCGGGAGGGGGCTGCACGGTGGCGTTAACACAGGCGTGACCAGACAGTTGGGGGGGCGGGCCGCGGCTGTTGTGTGACATCTCACGCAGCCGCTGCGGCTAGTGGCCGCGACAATCAACTCCCGGCCAGCCGCAGGAGCTGCGCTGGCCGGGAGTTACTCCACAAATACAAAAGCATTGCCGCTGTGCGATGCTTTTGTATTTGTGCGGGAAGGGCCGGACTGACATGCGGGGCGGACTAGCCCTGTGCTGGGCATCCCCCTGCATGTCAGGGAAGATGATCGTAGCTGTGCTAAATTTAGCACAGCTACGATCAACTCGGAATGACCCCCTATGTGTCTTTTCCAGGGCACACTTATGACAATGAAAATATGAATGTATTAATACTTAGCTTTTATTAGGATACTTTTAAAAAAGGTGGGAGAAGGCAAACATTAATGTGTCTTAAATAAATGCACAAATGCTACAATTCTTAGGCAAACAAATTAGGTAATTAGGCGAAAATATGTATATTCCCTTAATGATCAAATAAATCGCTTTGTTTCCCTAAATGGGAGATTTTGGGGAATAAAGTAGCTCAACTAAGCTCAGCTATAGCGTGTCAGAGAATCACAACTTTGTATGAGATCATAAATAGCCTATGGTACCTAGTATCCTCTAGTGATCTCCCATCCAAGTTCCGACCATGCCCTGCAAAGCATAGGTCAGACGAGGCTGGGCATAACAAGTGCGGTCTGACCGTAGGTAAATGGGTTCTAACACATACCAGCAATATAAACACTGACACGTGAAAGACTTTCTGATAAATTTAAGCTATGCTAACACACACAAATAAATATGCACTGTTTGCTCAGTGAGGAGTTTAGATTGAATGTCCGGTTCTATGCATCAATCAAGATTGAAAAAGAATGTTTTCGATTGGTGTGGTAGAATTCTACCACACCAATCAAAAAAATGATTTTCCAATCTAGGTACCATAGGCCATTTATGATCTCATACAAAATTGTGATTCTCTGACACGCTATAGCTGAGCTTAGTTGAGCTACTTTATTCACAAAAACCTCCCATTTAGGGAAACAAAGTGATTTATTTGATCATTAAGGGAATATACATATTTTCGCCTAATTACCTAATTTTTTTGCCTAAGAATTGTAGCATTTGTGCATTTATTTAAGACACATTAATGTTTGCCTTCTCCCACCTTTTTTAAGTATATCCTAATAAAAGCTAAGTATTAATACATTCATATTTTCATTGTCATAAGTGTGCCCTGGAAAAGACACATAATTGCTTGTGCCTTTTGCCCTTTCAAAAGACCACACCCCTTTTATAGTTTACTGAACTGTCTTCTGGGAGCACCACCAACTTATTGCTGAACTTATTACTTTTTCATTAGGCTTGATGTTGGTTAACAATAAAGAAATAGCTATATAAAACCATATAAACTATCTCCTGTGCAGATTTATACCTTTTTAGTAAGTAATTCATGAGTGTCCCAGGTTTAAGGGATAATATGGTCAGCCTACACATGGGGGAGGAATGGGGGTGTTGAGGCAAGCCATGGAGAGACACAGGAGGGATCTGAGGCAATGGAGAGACACATGGGGGGAGCTGAGGTCAAGGACTGCAGATGGGCAGTGTGCAGGTAAAATATTGTCTCACTAACTCAGGACTGCCCTCATTATGCTTTGAGCCTAAAAACTGTGGATATTGGGGGTCATTCCGAGTTGTTCGCTCATTGCCGATTTTCGCTGTACTGCGATTAGTCGCTTACTGCGCATGCGCAAGGTACGCAGAGTTATTTTACTAAAAACTTAGCTGTTTTGTTGTAGCGTCTGCGGCGCTTTTCAGTCGCACTGGTGTACGGTAAATGATTGACTGGAAAGGGGCATTTCAGGGCGGCAACTCAGAGTTTTCCCGGCGTTGGCTAAAAAACGCAGGCGTGTCAGGGAAAAATGCGGGAGTGTCTGGAGAAACGGGGGAGTGGCTGGCCGAACGCAGGGCGTGTTTGTGATGTCAAACCAGGAACGAAACGGCCTGAGCTGATCGCAGTGTAGGAGTAAGTCTCGAGCTACTCAGAAACTGCTAAGAATTTTCTATTCGCAATTCTGCTAATCTTTCATTCGCAATTCTGCTATGCTAAGATACACTCCCAGTGGGCGGCGGCCTAGCAAGTGCAATGCTGTTAAAATCAGCTAGCGAGCGAATAACTCGGAATGAGGGCCATTACTAGAACATGCTTTGGCCTCATTAGTGGTGCACCCCCGAGCTGCTTTTCATTTGTATTTGAGTGCTAATTCCTACAAGCAATATATATATATATATATATATATATATATGTAAACGAGAGACTCCGGCACTCCAGTCCTCCCCCTCAGGGTGTACCTCGCTCCGGTACCTTCCCCAGGGATCCTATCCCTGACATGTACCCATCAAGAAAAATCAGAGGCGGCACTCAGAGACTTGAAATGCAGTGAAAAACTGTATTAGTGAGGTCAACGTTTCGGGGACCACCTCCCCGTCTTCAGGACAAAAAGTTTGTCCTGAAGACGGGGAGGTGGTCCCCGAAATGTTGACCTCACTAATACAGTTTTTCACTGCTTTTCAAGTCTCTGAGTGCCGCCTCTGATTTTTCTTGATGGATGGGTATATATATATATATATATATATATATATCCATATCCAATATATATATCCATATCCATATATATAACACAAACTCCCTTAGTGTGCTAATTTTGAACAAAGAGTGAGTGAAATCAAAGTGTGGCGCTCCTTTAAATCTATATGCGAGTGGAAATGACTGTAATGACTTTTCATATAATGACAGAAATAATTTCAGCAGTATACATCCCTGAATGCCACTTGTATCTTCAGCATATATGGGATAGGTTCATCCGTATTCTCAAGGGTACTCCTTCTCCTGATTAATTTCCTCTCCAGATGACCATAGAATAGAGGAAATAAAGGCAGGATAGTGCAAAAACGTTTTTTTTTTTTTAATACAGCAAAGCCAAAGCAAAAAATTCCATAAAATCCAATCCCATAAAAATTGACACACAGGTGACAAGGAGAGCACCAGCAGGCATAGGTGATGTAATTACCAGACGTTGTGGGAACCTTGCGAGTCTGTTTCAGGTCTGTTCCAGACCCTTTTTCTGGAACAGACCTGAAACGCGTCGGTGGGGTGCAGGAGACTATCCAAACGGCATTTGGGGGAAGGAGTTACCATATCCAGGGAGTTCTAAACCCGGGAGACTGCCTGGAATATTCTTACATCTATGCGATTTTGGGGACTCTTTGTTCAAAATTGTTATTGTTTTGGGGGGTGAGGGAGACGCCCCCATTGTGTGATTTTGATTGAGGCTGCACCTTTTTATTGCTCACCAGATAGAAACCAGTTCCTTTTTGTTCCTTAGTGTGCTATTTGAATAATGAAAGGTTTGTATATAGTTCAATATATCTCTAAGGGGCTGCCTTATTTCACTAGGTCCCCTGTTAGTAAGAACCCAGGAGGAAAAATGTATAGCAGTAGTGAAACTGGCGCCCGAAGATTGTTCCCACACTTAGGACTGATCACATCAATTAACAACACTAAGTAATGATACAATGTAGTACCTTATAAACCGTATAAATAAGCAATTCCAATACACAAATTTATAAAAAATATCAGTGTCCATTGTACATATAAATGTTCTTTGGTATACTTGCTTCCTATCTCCCAGGAATTAGGATCAAGGTGTAAATACGTGAATAGATATTTATTTTGCGACCTCCTTTTTCAATCAATGTCGATTGGAGATCGCATCACAAAAGATAGAGAAACCAGCGCGTTTCGTCTCTTGTTGAGACTTCATCAGGGATACATCTTGTTTAAAAATTACCATTAAAGGACTAAACCGTAGGGAAATGGTTCTTGAACACTCTTATCCACCAGAGAGGCCACAAAGCAATAAAACACGGCCAAAAAAATGCCTGATAGTTTCTAAAATAGGACATATGTTACTTTGGGACTCTAGTTCGCCGAAATATTTTGAATAAATTCAACCAACAAGTGGAGGCTACTGTGTATCCTAGTATCACATATGAGCCATATGATCATATGACCCATATGAACAGGAAGGGCATCCAGCACCTCCAGTAATGAGCCAAGTTTGACTCTAGACCCTCGCTATACAAAGCAGAAAGCACAACCAGCTGGCCAAACCATTGGTCACAGAACAGAACTACAGTATGAACTGTGGACCAAATTGCCACACAGCTCCGCAAAGAAGTAGAAGCTCCACGCCCAGTGGCGCACCCAGGGGGGGTTTCCGAGTACCCAGAAACCCCCCTCCACTTAAAAAATTGTTTTTATTTTTTTTATTTTTTTTTTAGCTGCATGAGTATTATTAATGACTGTCTAGCGTCCTCTGCAGCCTGCTGTCTTCCTGGTGGCACTTGCAAGTGCAATAAAAGTTTACTTTATTTTAATTATAGTACATATATATCCATGTGCCTACATATATACACATGTATATACATACATACATACATACATACATACATATAAACACACACACATATGATATATATATATATATATATACATGTATATATATATGTGTACTGTACATGTACTGTACATATACATGTATATATATATGTGTGTGTGTGTATATATATATATATATATATATATATATGTATGCATGTTTAATATGCTATGTATATGTGTAAATGGGTTCACTACGATCTCCCGGCGGCCGGCCTCCCGGCGACCAGCATACCAGCGCCGGGAGGCCGGCCGCCGGCTTACCAACAGTGTGGCGAGCGCAAATGAGCCCCTTGCGGGCTCGCTGCGCTCGCCACGCTACGCGCGCCACACTATTTTATTCTCCCTCTAGGGGGGTCGTGGACCCCCACGAGGGAGAATAAGTGTCGGTATGCCGGCGGTCAGGCTCCCGGCGCCGGTATGCTGGTCGCCGGGAGCCCGACCGCCGGCATACTGAAGACCACCCGTGTATATGTATGTGTGTGTGTATGTATATATATGTATATATATATATATATATATGTGTGTGTGTAGATATATGTATATATATATATATATATATATGTGTGTAGAGATATATATATATATATATATATATATATATACACACAGACACACTAGTTTTACGGACCCAGCATATACTGGGTCACCTCAGTCCCCACCCCCGTGATTGGCTCCGCCCAGTTCTGGAAACCCCCCCATGCAAATCCTGCGTTTGCCACTGACGCCCAGCAGTCCATGAGGTCCCCACAGACTTCACAGATGAAAAAAGGAGAATAAGGCAAGCCGACCATTGACAACATAATCCGACTATAGCTAGAAAGATCAACCTAAAAAGGGGTCCACTTAGAAACAGGCCAGCTCTGTCTGGAGGCTGGACAGAGCCCAAACAAGGAAATTATTGTGTGCGTGGAAGCAGTACAGAAACATAGATTTAAAGAGCCGTAACAACCTTAAGAGATAGTGAAGATGCACTGCCAGTTGTCAAGACAGGAAACAAAATGGATTGAGAAAGGCAGAAGGCATGGACTGGCATTGTCCAATGGAAGGCTGTGTGTGAAGCTCCACTTGAAAATAGAGGAAGAAAGTGCAACAGGACAGAGCACCAAGCTCTGACACCCACCGAGCTCTAAAGACAATAGTATACACTAGAGATGTGCGGCGGGCACTTTTCGTGTTTTGTGTTATGGTTTTGGTTCTGGCTCCATGCTCGTGTTTTGGATCTGGATTGGTTTTGCCAAAACCACCCTTTCGTGTTTTGGTTTTGGTTTTGGAGCTGGAGGATTTTTGAAAAAAATCACAAAAACAGCTAAAATAACAGAATTTGGGGGTAATTTGATCCTACTGTATTATTAACCTCAATAACATTAATTTACACTCATTTCCACTCTATTCTGAACACATCGCAATATTGTTTTTAGGCAAAAAGGTTGCACCAGGGTGGCTGTATGACTAAGCTAAGCGACACAAGTGTGCAGCACAAACACCTGGCCCATCTAAGAGTGGCACTGCAGTGTCAGACAGGATGGCAGATTTAAAACATAGGCCCCAAACAGCATATGATGCAAAGAAGAAAAAGAGGTGCAATGAGGTAGCCGGATGGCTAAGCTAAGTGACACAAGTGTGTGACACAAACACCAGGCCCATCTAGGAGTGGCACTGCAGTGGCAGACAGGATGGCACTTAAAAAAAACTAGGCCCCAAACAGCACATCATGCAAAGAAGTAAAGAAGGTTCAATGAGGTAGCTGTATGACTAAGCTAAGCGACACAAGTGTGCGGCACAAACACCTGGCCCATTTAGGAGTGGCACTGCAATGGCAGACAGGATGGCACTTAAAAAAACTAGGCCCCAAAGAGCACATCATGCAAAGAAGAAAAAGAGGTGCAATGAGGTAGCTATATGACTAAGCTAAGCGACACAAGTTTGCGGCACAAACAACATGGGACGTGCTGGAATTTGCCCAGATGTAATACATGCACAATATTGGTGGCACAGGAGAGCGTACCCCTAAACCATACACACACACACGGCAAAGCCTGTAAAATTAATTTGGATAATAATAACCCTTTTATTTGGAGCTATTATAATAATATGCAGCACAGGCTAGCGTACCCCTACACCACACAGGGCAAACCCTGTAAAAATTATTTGGATAATAATATAAGTAATGTATATAACCCTTTTATTTGGAGTAAATAATATATAGCACAGGACTCCACCACTGGACTTATGGCACCACAAGACACCAACACTGGACTGATGCAGCACAAGACAGCACCACTGGACTGGACTTATACGGCAGTACCCCTGGACTTGTACGGCAGTGTCAGACATGATGGCACTTTTAAAAACTAGTCCCCAAACAGCACATGACGCAAAGAAGAAAAAGAGGTGCAAGATGGAATTGTCCTTGGGCCCTCCTACCCACCCTTATTCGAAGGGTTGGAGAACCTTGCACAAGACGTAAATCATTCTCCACTGCGCTAGAGTCAGGTGCATTCCCACTCCTTTGTCTATATCGTAGGTGGATGTATAGGCTTGAATGGCCTTTAGCTGCTATTCCATCCCCTGAAGCATATAGAGCAGAGATTTTCAACCTTTCACAACTCGCGTCACACTGAACTAGATTTAAATATTGCCAAGGCACATTCAAATATTATGGTGATGCATGGTGCAGTTGCGTGTCCTAGGATGTCATGTCGTAGCTTCTCCATAGGTAACGCCTGAGCCACATCTGAGAAAGCCAGTAGAGCCCAACACTGCCCGGGCCCAAAATTAGAACTGGCTCTGCAACCCACCACTATTGATCATTCAAGGGCCTCAGTAGCAGGAAAACACTGACAGGCCTGGCTGTGCTTCTATTGAGGCACACCTGGAGACTACTCAGGGTACACTAGTGTGCCACGGCACAGTGGTTGACAAACATTGATATAGAGTGTTGAATTCCACCTCGTTACCACCTCTTGCTTCAGGTGATGGCAGGGCAGGCTCAGGCGTTCAAACTCCAAGCAAAAAAAGCGCTAAGCTTCAATGTGTGTCAGCTGTCCCAACTCAAATTGCTAAAATGCTTTATCAGTTCATTAATACTCCTCTCCTTATTAAGGACTGCCGCTCTCAAGTTATTGGGTTGTTGGTTCCCAATATATTTATTATGACAAGAAAGAACTAAATTGAAACTAGCGCTGTCCACAATAAAGGATAGATAAAATTGTATTTATTTTGTATTGATAACTGTTAATATAAACACTTAAAAAGCTAAAACATAATATGTATATCTACAAAGCCTATTTCTTCAGTGATCCTTATCACAGGTACCTTGTGATTGCACTGGTAATGAATACTAGATTGCTGATTAGAACAATATAGCATGCAATAGGTGCTCTAATTAGCTCCTCAGTGAACAATTCTTAGTAGCAAATTATATTATTCAGCCTCCTAAATACTTAAGTACACTTATATGGAGCACTTATTTTCACAGCCCAAACATATCTAGAGGAAATGCATACAGTTGATAAATGCTTTTTCACCTCCCGCTGGGACAGCGTAGTGATACAATGTGTCCAAAGTGTCTCTGCCTTAGAATCAGGCTGAATATGTAACAAAGAATCAAGTCTCCTATGGAAGCTTTCCAGCTGATTAGCTTCTGACAGGCGTCCCCGTCTAAGCATAAAATAATTATGGATGAAATTCTTATGAAATAAACTGATTGCACAGTAACTTGAATGTCCTCTGCAGGTGAACTGTAGAGATAGCTTATCTCACCGGTTTGTGCAGCTACCATATCTCCCACCGGGCTCCGTCTCTGCCGCACATAGCGCTCAGCGGCTCTATCACTGACGTCAGCGCTGTATTCCTCCCGTTGGTGTGGGTTGGATGCAAGCGTGCAAACAGCTTGGAGCGCAGAGATCCTCCGGTCAGTGGTTCAGAACTGCATCGGCTGTTATGCGCTTGGCCCGTAATGGCAGGGCGGCACAAGTTCTCACCGGCACCGGCGTTAGGAGAAGTGATGTCGGCTTTGTAGAAGCTCAAGTCCATGTACAGGGGTAAAAACTTAACATGTTTCTCAGCCTGTTACCCGTGGCTGTTTCCTCAGAAGTGACTTCTGAGGAAACAGCCACGGGTAACAGGCTGAGAAACATGTTAAGTTTTTACCCCTGTATATGGACTTGAGCTTCTACAAAGCCGACATCACTTCTCCTAACGCCGGTGCCGGTGAGAACTTGTGCCGCCCTGCCATTACGGGCCAAGCGCATAACAGCCGATGCAGTTCTGAACCACTGACCGGAGGATCTCTGCGCTCCAAGCTGTTTGCACGCTTGCATCCAACCCACACCAACGGGAGGAATACAGCACTGACGTCAGTGATAGAGCCGCTGAGCGCTATGTGCGGCAGAGACGGAGCCCGGTGGGAGATATGGTAGCTGCACAAACCGGTGAGATAAGCTATCTCTACAGTTCACCTGCAGTGGACATTCCAGTTACTGTGCAATCAGTTTATTTCATAAGAATTTCATCCATAATTATTTTATGCTTAGACGGGGACGCCTGTCAGAAGCTAATCAGCTGGAAAGCTTCCATAGGAGACTTGATTCTTTGTTACATATTCAGCCTGATTCTAAAGGTGCATACACACGGAGAGATTTTGACTATGAGAGATTTTGACTAACTTTTCCCTTGAACTGGCAGTAGGAGATTTTGACTAACTTTACCAGAGATTTTGTCTAACTATGCAAGAGATTTTGGCTATGGGAGATTTTGACTATCTCATTTAAATAAGGGGATGAGTGTCATATATAGGACGATTTTACAGGGTGGCTGGTATTTAAATAGCTAAAAGTTAAAAAAATAATTTGCGTGGGGTCCCCCCTCCTATGTAAAACCAGCCTCGGGCTCTTTGAGCCAGTCCTGATTGTTAAAATACAGAGGAAAAAATGAGTAGTGTTCCCCCATATTTAGACAACCAGCACCGGGCTCTGCGTCCGGTCCTGGTTTAAAAAATACGGGGGACAAAAAACATAGGGGTCCCCCGTATTTTCCAAACCAGCACCGGGCTCCACTAGCCAGGGAGATAATGCCACAGCCGGGGGACACTTTTATATTGGTCCCGGCGGCCGTGCCATTACCCCCCCAACTAGTCACCCCTGGCCGGGGTACACTGGAGGAGTGAGGACCCCTAAAATCAAGGGGTCCCCCCCTCCAGCCACCCAAGGGCCAGGGGTGAAGCCCGAGGCTGTCCCCCCCATCCGTGGGCGGTGGATGGGAGGCTGATAGCCTTTCAATAGCAATATTGTTCTTTACAGGTGGCCTACAGGTCCCAGCAAGCCTGCCCCAGCATGCTGGCACTTGGAGAACCACAAGTGCCAGCATGCCCGGACATAAAGGGCCCGCTGGCACCTGTAGTCCACCTGTAAAGAAAATATTGGAAAAAAACACGACACATTCTTTAAAAAATCCTTTATTAAACTGGGTCTTCACCTGGGGGCGGCGGCCTTTAAGCTCTTTTGCATGGCCGCCGCCTTCCCAGGGCTTCCGGCGTCTTCACCTGGGGGGGCGCCACCTCCCCAGGGCTTCTGGGGTCTTGCTCCGGCGTCTTCACCTGGTGGGCGGCGGCTGCTAAGCTCTTTTGCATAGCCGCCGCCCATCCAGGACTTCCACGGCATCTTCAGTCTTCAGGAGCTCTTCTCCGCTCCTCCTCCGCCGTCGGACTGAAAGCCGCTGCCTCGCGCTGACTTATATAAGTCAGCGGGAGGGGGCGGGGCGATGACGCGGCGAGCCGTGATTGGCTCGCGGCGGCCATCTTGAATTTCAAAAATGACGCTGAGGCGCCATTTTTTGAAACTGGTACCGCTCCGCTGCCAAACTCTGCAAGATAAAGGTAAATTTCCCCCGCCCGCACCGCTGCCACAACCCGCCGCCGCCCGCACCGCCGCCGCCCACACCGCAACCCGCCGCCGCCCGCACCGCCGCCGCAACCCGCCGTCGCCCACACCGCCACCGCAACCCGCCGCCGCCCGCACCGCCGACACAACCCGCCGCCGCCCGCACCACCGCCGCCTGCAACATCGCTATCGCTGGGAAAAATCGCTGGCCTCTTAAAGTATTAGCGATTTTGACTAACTTTTGCAGCGACATAGCCAAAATTGACTTGCCTGCACTGACTATTTTTCCCAGCGATAGCGACCTAGCGGGGACACGCATCGCTATCGCTGCCTGTATACACACGGAGCGATCTGCACTAACTTTCTGAGCGATTTTGACTATATAGTCAAAATCGCTCAGTTATATCGCTCCGTGTGTATGCACCTTAAGGCAGAGACACTTTGGACACATTGGGGTATATTTACTAAGCTCCCGATTTTGACCGAGATGCCGTTTTTTCTTCAAAGTGTCATCTCGGTTAATCTCGGTCATTTACTAAACACTAATCACGGCAGTGATGAGGGCATTCGTAATTTTTTGCTAGTTCAGGTAAAAAATTACGAATGAATACACCATCGGTCAAATTACGCCTGTTTAGATATGAATCTCGGTCATTTACTAAGAAGTGCAAAGCAAAAAAACACAAAACACTGCCGTGAAAAATTACAACTCGTAAAAAAGTCCTAAAAAAAACAGACCTGCTTTTTTTTTCCGTGATTTGAGATGCATGCAGGGATCCATGAGATCCGTGCATGTATATCAGTGGGAAGGGGTGGGAAAGTGCTTATTTTTGCCAAAAAAAATTGCGTGGGGTCCCCCCTCCTAAGCATAACCAGCCTCGGGCTCTTTGAGCCGATCCTGGTTGCAGAAATATGGGGAAAAAAATGACAGGGGTTCCCCCATATTTAAGCAACCAGCATCGGGCTCTGCGCCTGGTCCTGGTCCCAAAAATACGGGGGACAAAAAGAGTAGGGGTCCCCCGTATTTTTAAAACCAGCACCGGGCTCCACTAGCTGGACAGATAATGCCACAGCCGGGGGTCACTTTTATACAGTGCCCTGCGGCCGTGGCATCAAAAATCCAACTAGTCACCCCTGGCCGGGGTACCCTGGGGGAGTGGGGACCCCTTCAATCAAGGGGTCCCCCCCCCCAGCCACCCAAGGGCCAGGGGTGAAGCCCGAGGCTGTCCCCCCCCCATCCAATGGGCTGCGGATGGGGAGGCTGATAGCCATTTGTGATAATGAAAAGATATTGTTTTTAGTAGCAGTACTACAAGTCCCTGCAAGCCTCCCCCGCATGCTGGTACTTGGAGAACCACAAGTACCAGCATGCGGCGGAAAAACGGGCCCGCTGGTACCTGTAGTACTACCACTAAAAAAATACCCAAAAAAACACAAGACACACACACCGTGAAAGTATAATTTTATTACATACATACACACATACATACATACTTACCTTATGTTCTCACGCAGGTCGGTCCTCTTCTCCAGTAGAATCCAAGGGCTACCTGTTGAAGAAATTCTACTCACCAGATCCATGGGTCCAGGCTCCTCGGCAAATCCAGGGTTAATCCACGTACTTGAATAAATAAAAAAAAACGGTGTCCCGACCACGAACTGAAAGGGGACCCATGTTTGCACATGGGTCACCTTCCCACGAATGCCAGAAACCCACTTTGACTTCTGTCTAAGTGGGTTTCTTCAGCCAATCAGGGAGTGCCACGTTGTAGCACTCTCCTGATCAGCTGTGTGCTGCTGTCCTCACAGACAGGCAGCACGCGGCAGTGTTACAATGTAGCGCCTATGCGCTACATTGTAACCAATGATGGGAACTTTCTGCCCTGCGGTTGACCTAAAGTGACGTCACCGCTGAGCAGAAAGTTCCCAGCATTGGTTACAATGGAGCGCATAGGCGCTACATTGTAACACTGCCGCGTGCTGCCTGTCAGTGAGGACAGCAGCACACAGCTGATCAGGAGAGTGCTACAACGTGGCACTCCCTG
The DNA here is from genome assembly GCF_028390025.1 of Pseudophryne corroboree. Lineage (NCBI taxonomy): Eukaryota > Metazoa > Chordata > Amphibia > Anura > Myobatrachidae > Pseudophryne > Pseudophryne corroboree. Next base: position 524,150,195 of record NC_086448.1, on the reverse strand, counting down.
ATTGGCTGAAGAAACCCACTTAGACAGAAGTCAAAGTGGGTTTCTGGTATTCGTGGGAAGGTGACCCATGTGCAAACATGGGTCCCCTTTCAGTTCGTGGTCGGGACACCGTTTTTTTTTATTTATTCAAGTACGTGGATTAACCCTGGATTTGCCGAGGAGCCTGGACCCATGGATCTGGTGAGTAGAATTTCTTCAACAGGTAGCCCTTGGATTCTACTGGAGAAGAGGACCGACCTGCGTGAGAACATAAGGTAAGTATGTATGTATGTGTGTATGTATGTAATAAAATTATACTTTCACGGTGTGTGTGTCTTGTGTTTTTTTGGGTATTTTTTTAGTGGTAGTACTACAGGTACCAGCGGGCCCGTTTTTCCGCCGCATGCTGGTACTTGTGGTTCTCCAAGTACCAGCATGCGGGGGAGGCTTGCTGGGACTTGTAGTACTGCTACTAAAAACAATATCTTTTCATTATCACAAATGGCTATCAGCCTCCCCATCCGCAGGCCATTGGATGGGGGGGGACAGCCTCGGGCTTCACCCCTGGCCCTTGGGTGGCTGGGGGGGGGACCCCTTGATTGAAGGGGTCCCCACTCCCCCAGGGTACCCCGGCCAGGGGTGACTAGTTGGATTTTTGATGCCACGGCCGCAGGGCGCTGTATAAAAGTGACCCCCGGCTGTGGCATTATCTGTCCAGCTAGTGGAGCCCGGTGCTGGTTTTAAAAATACGGGGGACCCCTACTCTTTTTGTCCCCCGTATTTTTGGAACCAGGACCAGGCGCAGAGCCCGATGCTGGTTGCTTAAATATGGGGGAACCCCTGTCAATTTTTTCCCCATATTTCTGCAACCAGGATCGGCTCAAAGAGCCCGAGGCTGGTTATGCTTAGGAGGGGGGACCCCACGCATTTTTTTGGGGGATTTTACATTGTTTAATTAAAAAAAAAAAAAATAAGAACCCCAGCACGGATCACACAGATCCGGCCGAGATTGATTGTAAAAAAAAACGGCAGTGTTTTGCTAATCACTGCCGTAAAAATAGGTAAAAAAAAACGAATGACATCGACATCGGAAGAAAAGAAAAACCCGAATACGACAGCTTAGTAAATCCATCGTAATCAATTCAAAAAGTTGCAGTTTTACACTGTCGATGTCATTCGTGATTGAACTTTGACCTTTTTACGGAAATTACGAATCTTAGTAAATTTACCCCATTGGGGTATATTTACTAAGCTCCCGATTTTGACCGAGATGCCGTTTTTTCTTCAAAGTGTCATCTCGGTTAATCTCGGTCATTTACTAAACACTAATCACGGCAGTGATGAGGGCATTCGTAATTTTTTGCTAGTTCAGGTAAAAAATTACGAATGAATACACCATCGGTCAAATTACGCCTGTTTAGATATGAATCTCGGTCATTTACTAAGAAGTGCAAAGCAAAAAAACACAAAACACTGCCGTGAAAAATTACAACTCGTAAAAAAGTCCTAAAAAAAACAGACCTGCTTTTTTTTTCCGTGATTTGAGATGCATGCAGGGATCCATGAGATCCGTGCATGTATATCAGTGGGAAGGGGTGGGAAAGTGCTTATTTTTGCCAAAAAAATTGCGTGGGGTCCCCCCTCCTAAGCATAACCAGCCTCGGGCTCTTTGAGCCGATCCTGGTTGCAGAAATATGGGGAAAAAAATGACAGGGGTTCCCCCATATTTAAGCAACCAGCATCGGGCTCTGCGCCTGGTCCTGGTCCCAAAAATACGGGGGACAAAAAGAGTAGGGGTCCCCCGTATTTTTAAAACCAGCACCGGGCTCCACTAGCTGGACAGATAATGCCACAGCCGGGGGTCACTTTTATACAGTGCCCTGCGGCCGTGGCATCAAAAATCCAACTAGTCACCCCTGGCCGGGGTACCCTGGGGGAGTGGGGACCCCTTCAATCAAGGGGTCCCCCCCCCAGCCACCCAAGGGCCAGGGGTGAAGCCCGAGGCTGTCCCCCCCCATCCAATGGGCTGCGGATGGGGAGGCTGATAGCCATTTGTGATAATGAAAAGATATTGTTTTTAGTAGCAGTACTACAAGTCCCTGCAAGCCTCCCCCGCATGCTGGTACTTGGAGAACCACAAGTACCAGCATGCGGCGGAAAAACGGGCCCGCTGGTACCTGTAGTACTACCACTAAAAAAATACCCAAAAAAACACAAGACACACACACCGTGAAAGTATAATTTTATTACATACATACACACATACATACATACTTACCTTATGTTCTCACGCAGGTCGGTCCTCTTCTCCAGTAGAATCCAAGGGCTACCTGTTGAAGAAATTCTACTCACCAGATCCATGGGTCCAGGCTCCTCGGCAAATCCAGGGTTAATCCACGTACTTGAATAAATAAAAAAAAACGGTGTCCCGACCACGAACTGAAAGGGGACCCATTTTTGCACATGGGTCACCTTCCCACGAATGCCAGAAACCCACTTTGACTTCTGTCTAAGTGGGTTTCTTCAGCCAATCAGGGAGTGCCACGTTGTAGCACTCTCCTGATCAGCTGTGTGCTGCTGTCCTCACTGACAGGCAGCACGCGGCAGTGTTACAATGTAGCGCCTATGCGCTACATTGTAACCAATGATGGGAACTTTCTGCCCTGCGGTTGACCTAAAGTGACGTCACCGCTGAGCAGAAAGTTCCCAGCATTGGTTACAATGGAGCGCATAGGCGCTACATTGTAACACTGCCGCGTGCTGCCTGTCAGTGAGGACAGCAGCACACAGCTGATCAGGAGAGTGCTACAACGTGGCACTCCCTGATTGGCTGAAGAAACCCACTTAGACAGAAGTCAAAGTGGGTTTCTGGCATTCGTGGGAAGGTGACCCATGTGCAAACATGGGTCCCCTTTCAGTTCGTGGTCGGGACACCGTTTTTTTTTATTTATTCAAGTACGTGGATTAACCCTGGATTTGCCGAGGAGCCTGGACCCATGGATCTGGTGAGTAGAATTTCTTCAACAGGTAGCCCTTGGATTCTACTGGAGAAGAGGACCGACCTGCGTGAGAACATAAGGTAAGTATGTATGTATGTGTGTATGTATGTAATAAAATTATACTTTCACGGTGTGTGTGTCTTGTGTTTTTTTGGGTATTTTTTTAGTGGTAGTACTACAGGTACCAGCGGGCCCGTTTTTCCGCCGCATGCTGGTACTTGTGGTACTCCAAGTACCAGCATGCGGGGGAGGCTTGCTGGGACTTGTAGTACTGCTACTAAAAACAATATCTTTTCATTATCACAAATGGCTATCAGCCTCCCCATCCGCAGGCCATTGGATGGGGGGGGACAGCCTCGGGCTTCACCCCTGGCCCTTGGGTGGCTGGGGGGGGGGGACCCCTTGATTGAAGGGGTCCCCACTCCCCCAGGGTACCCCGGCCAGGGGTGACTAGTTGGATTTTTGATGCCACGGCCGCAGGGCGCTGTATAAAAGTGACCCCCGGCAGTGGCATTATCTGTCCAGCTAGTGGAGCCCGGTGCTGGTTTTAAAAATACGGGGGACCCCTACTCTTTTTGTCCCCCGTATTTTTGGAACCAGGACCAGGCGCAGAGCCCGATGCTGGTTGCTTAAATATGGGGGAACCCCTGTCAATTTTTTCCCCATATTTCTGCAACCAGGATCGGCTCAAAGAGCCCGAGGCTGGTTATGCTTAGGAGGGGGGACCCCACGCATTTTTTTGGGGGATTTTACATTGTTTAATTAAAAAAATAAAAAATAAGAACCCCAGCACGGATCACACAGATCCGGCCGAGATTGATTGTAAAAAAAAACGGCAGTGTTTTGCTAATCACTGCCGTAAAAATAGGTAAAAAAAAACGAATGACATCGACATCGGAAGAAAAGAAAAACCCGAATACGACAGCTTAGTAAATCCATCGTAATCAATTCAAAAAGTTGCAGTTTTACACTGTCGATGTCATTCGTGATTGAACTTTGACCTTTTTACGGAAATTACGAATCTTAGTAAATTTACCCCATTGTATCACTACGCTGTCCCAGCGGGAGGTGAAAAAGCATTTATTAACTGTATGCATTTCCTCTAGATATGTTTGGGCTGTGAAAATAAGTGTTCCATATAAGTGTACTTAAGTATTTAGGAGGCTGAATAATATAATTTGCTACTAAGGATTGTTCACTGTGGAGCTAATTAGAGCACCTATTGCATGCTTTATTGTTCTAATCAGCAATCTAGTATTCATTACCAGTGCAATCACAAGGTACCTGTGATAAGGATCACTGAAGAAATAGGCTTTGTAGATATACATATTATATTTTAGCTTTTTAAGTGTTTATATTAACAGTTATCAATACAAAATAAATACAATTTTATCTATCCTTTATTGTGGACAGCGCTTTCAATTTAGTTCTTTCAGGCTCAGGCGTGTTTGATGGCACTCCAGATGTAATGCACGCACAATATTGGTGGCGTTGTCCGACATCACAAATCCCCAGGAGAGTCTAATTGTGGTAAGCCATTGGAGGTCATTCCGAGTCGTTCGCTCGGAAAATTTCTTCGCATCGCAGCGTTTTTCCGCTTAGTGCGCATGCGCAATGTCCGCACTGCGACTGCGCCAAGTAAATTTGCTATGAAGTTTGGATTTTTACTCACGGCTTTTTCTTCGCTCAGGCGATCGTAATGTGATTGACAGGAAATGGGTGTTACTGGGCGGAAACAGGCCGTTTTATGGGCGTGTGGGGAAAAACGCTACCGTTTCCGGAAAAAATGCAGGAGTGGCCGGAGAAACGGAGGAGTGTCTGGGCGAACGCTGGGTGTGTTTGTGACGTCAAACCAGGAACGACAAGCACTGAACTGATCGCAGATGCCGAGTAAGTCTGGAGCTACTCAGAAACTGCTACGAGGTGTGTAATCGCAATATTGCGAATACATCGTTCGCAATTTTAAGATGCTAAGATTCACTCCCAGTAGGCGGCGGCTTAGCGTGTGCAATACTGCTAAAATCGCCTTGCGAGCGAACAACTCGGAATGAGGGCCATTGTGCGATGATATCCCTCAGTTTCCATATGAGGTTGTCAGCATTGTGCCTCTTACGGAAAGTGGTGATACATAACGTAGCCTGCCTAGGAACGAGTTGACGTTTGCGAGATGCTGCTACTGGTTCCGCTGTTGTTGTTGCTGCGGGAGGCAATACATCTACCCAGTGGGCTGTCACAGTCATATAGGGGCAGATTTATTAAGCTTGGTGAAGTGATAAATTGGAAGGTGATAAAGAACCAGCCAGTCAGCTCATAGCTGACATTTTTCAAACCCAGCCTGTGACATGGCAATCCCCTCTACCTTCAAGCATGCACTCATCTCTCCTATTCTTCAAAAACCTACCCTTGATCCAAACACTCTCTCCAACTACCGACCCATCTCTCTCCTCCCTTTTGCCTCCAAACTCCTTGAGCGTATTGTCTACAACCGCCTTACTTCCTTTCTTTCCTCACACTCACTGCTTGACACATTCCAGTCTGGCTTCCGTCCTCTCCACTCCACTGAAACTGCCCTTACAAAAGTATGCAATGACCTCCATGCTGCTAAATCTAAGGGACACTACTCTCTACTTATTCTACTGGATCTCTCTGCTGCTTTTGACACTGTGGCCCATCCTCTCCTACTGCAAATCCTTCACTCCATTGGTCTGTGTGACACTGCCCTTTCTTGGCTGTCCTCCTACCTTTCTGACCATTCATTCTCTGTCTCCTCTTATGACTCTACCTCCCCCTCACTTCCACTAACTGTAGGGGTACCCCAAGGTTCTGTCCTTGGTCCTCTACTCTTCTCTCTCTACACGTCCTCACTAGGTAAGCTTATCAGTTCTTTTGGATTCCAATATCATCTCTATGCTGATGACACTCAAATCTATCTTTCCTCTCCAGACCTCTCCCCTGCTCTCCTCACTCGTATCTCCAACTGTCTCTCTGCTACCTCTTCCTGGATGTCCCAGCGCTTTCTTAAACTTATCATGTCTAAGACCGAGCTGATCATCTTCCTTCCCTGCCGCATAACCTCACCTCCTACAATCTCATTATCTATTGATGGCACTACTATTTCCTCTAGCCCCCAAGTGCGCTGTCTTGGAGTAATCCTTGACTCCTCCCTCTCCTTCAAACCACACATTCAGCACCTCTCACAAACCTGCCATTTTCATCTAAAAAATATTTCCAGGATCAGACCCTTTCTGACCCAGGATGCTACTAAGACTCTTATCCACTCACTGGTCATCTCCTGACTGGACTACTGTAATCTCCTCCTATCTGGCATTCCTGACAAATACCTCTCTCCACTCCAATCTATACTCAATGCTGCTGTCCGGCTCATCTTCCTCACCAAACGCACTACGTCCACCACTCCTCTCTTACTAGACCTTCACTGGCTCCCCTTCCCTTTCAGAATCCATTTCAAGCTTCTCACACTTGCTTACAAAGCCCTCACCCACTCCTCTCCCATCTACATCTCTGACCTTATCTCCCTTTACACTCCCACCCATCCTCTTCGCTCTGCTAATACACGCCGACTCGCCTGCCTATGGATTACTTCCTCCCACTCCTACCTCCAAGATTTTTCACGTGCTGCACCACTTCTCTGGAATTCCCTACCTCTCCCCCTCAGACTCTCCACCTCTCTACAAAACTTCAAATGGGCTCTCAAGACCCACTTCTTCACCAAACCCAGCCAAATCTCATCCTAAACCTCTGTTCCACGCTCTCCATGTACCCCATCTGTCTCACCCCTGTCTGTCTACCCTCCCCTTTAGAATGTAAGCTCTCATGAGCAGGGCTCTCTTCCCTCATGTGCTTATCCTTTTCTTACTTTAATAATATTCAACTGCACCAAATCCAGCAGTCTTCTGCCACCCGATACTTATTCCAGTGTCATCTGCTGATGTAGCTATGTTTATTTACCCTGTACTTGTCCTATACTGTCAACTGTAAGTTGCTGTTTTCCTGCTTGATTATTTGTTTATGTACTCTGTAATTGGGCATTGCGGAACCCTTGTGGCGCCATATAAATAAAGGATAATAATAATAATAATAATAATAATAATAATAGGATCTGATTTGCTGGTCCTTTATTACCTTCAACTTTATCACTTCACCGAGCTTAATAAATCTGCCCCATAGTCCTTAGTCTGCCCTGTTCTACTTGTCCACATGTCCGTGGTTAAGTGGACAGTGGGTACAACTGCATTTTTTAGGACACTGAGGACACTTTTTCTGATGTCTCTGTACATTCTCGGTATCGCCTGCCTAGTGAAGTGGAATCTAGATGGGATTTGGTACCGGGGACACACTATCTCCATCAATTCTCTAAGTCCCACTGAACTATTGGAGTATACTGGATGCACGTCTAAAACCAACATAGCTGTCAAGGCCTCAGTTATCCACTTTGTAACAGGATGACTGCTGTCATATTTCATCTTCCTCGCAAAGGACTGTTGGACAGTCAATTGCTTATTTGAAGTAGTACAAGTGGTCTTCCGACTTCCCCTCTGGGATGACGATCGACTCCCAGGAGCAAGAACAGCAGCGGCAGCAATAGCAGCAGTAGGCGTACCACTCAAGGATCCTCCGGAGGAATCCCGGTTAAGAGAGGACTCCTCAGTCTTGCCAGTGACATAGTCTGCAGGACTATTGACGTTCCTAACTGAGGAGGATATTGACGTTGAGGGAGTTGGTGGTGTGGTTTGCAGGAGCTTGGGTACAAGAAGAAGAAGGGATTTAGGTGCCAGTAGACTGCTTACCCTTTTACCCAAAGTGTCTGAACTTGACAATGACTTCTGATGAATGCGCTGCAGGTGACGTATAAGGGAGGATGTTCCTAGGTGGTTAACGTCCTTACCCCTACTAATTACGGATTGACAGAGGCAACAAACATGGCTTGACACCTGTTGTCCTGAATTATGTGGAAATAATTCCACACTGAGGAGGTGGCTTTTTTAGTATTTTGCATAGGCATCACAATGAGCTTATTCATCCCACAGACAACAACTGTCTCCCCCGGTGCCTGATTTAAGCAAACCACATCACCATCAGAATCCTCATTGTCAACTTCCTCCTCAGCACCAGCAACACCCATATCCTCATCCTGGTGTACTTCAACAGTGATATCTTCAATTTGAATATCAGAAACTGGACTGTGGGTGCTACTTCCAGCACTTGCAGAGGGCGTGCAAATGGTAGAAGGAGCCACCTCTTCCCGTCCAGTGTTGGGAAGATCAGGCATCGCAACTGCCGACACACTTGGACTCTCTTTGGGGATTTGTGATATCATATTAGAACGCACAGTTCTTTGCTGTGCTTTTGTCAGTTTAACTCTTATAATTTTTCTAGCGGGAGGATGAGGGCTTCCATCGTCATGTGAAGCTGAACCACTAGTCATGAACATAGGCTAGGGCCTTAGCCGTTCCTTTCCACTGCGTGTCATAAATATTGGCAAGTTTACGTTTCTCCTCAGACCATTTAAATTTATTTTTTGGGGTCTTTTTACTGAACTTTGGCTTTTTGGATTTTACATGCCCTCTACTATCACATTGGGCATCGGCCTTGGCAGATGACGTTGATGGCATTTCATCATCTATCTCATGACTATTAGCAGTAGCTTCAGCACAAGGAGGAAGTGGTTCTTGATCTTTCCCTATTTTATCCTCCAAATTTTTGTTCTCCATTATTTTTCTGGAGTTATATAACACAATATGTGGCACATGACAGCGTATCCCTACACCACACAGGGCAAACCCTGTAAAAGTATTTGGATTAAATATGAATAACCCCGTTAAATGGAGTAAATAATATACAGCACAGGACAGTACCACTGGATTTATATGGCAGTACCACTGGAATTATAAAGCAGTACCAATGGATTTACACGGCAGTACCACTGGACTGGATTTATATGGCAGTATCACTGGACTTATACGGCAGTACCACTGGAATTATACGGCAGTATCACTGGAATTATACGGCAGTATCACTGGAATTATACGGCAGTACCACTGGACTTATACGGCAGTACCACTGGATTGGATTTATACGGCAGTACCACTGGAATTATACGGCAGTATCACTGGAATTATACAGCAGTATCACAGGAATTATATGGCAGTACCACTGGACTTATACGGCAGTACCACTGGAATTATACGGCAGTATTACCGGAATTATCCGGCAGTACCACTGTATTTATACGGCAGTACCACTGGACTGGATCTATAGGGCAGTACCATTGGAATTATACGGCAGTATCACTGGAATTATACGGCAGTATCAGTGGAATTATACAGCAGTACCACTGGATTTATACGGCAGTACCACTGGACTGGATTTATATGAAAGTATCACTGGATTTATTCGCCAGTACCACTGGAATTATATGGCAGTATCACTGGAATTATATGGCAGTACCACTGGACCTATACGGCAGTACCACCGGACTGGATTTATACGGCAGTACCACTGGAATTATATGGCAGTACCACTGGATTTATACAGCAGTATCACTGGACATGATTTATATGCCAGTGCCACTGGAATTATATGGTAGTACCACTGGACATATATGGCAGTACCACTGAATTTACATGGCAGTACCACTGGATTGGATGTATATGGCAGTATAATTGGACTTATACACCAGTACCACTGGAATTATATGGCAGTACCACTGGAATTATATGTCAGTAGCACTGGACATATACGGCAGTACCACTGGATTTATACGGCAGTACCACTGGACTGGATTTATATGCCAGTACCACTGGATTTATACGGCTGTACCACTGGACATATACGGCAGTACAACTGGACTTATACGGCAGTATCACTGGACTTATACGGCAGTATCACTGGACTGGATTTATACGCCAGTACCACTGGACATAAACGGCAGTATCACTGGACTGGATATATATGGCAGTACCACTGGACATATACGGCAGTATCACTGGACATATATGGCAGTACCACTGGACATATACGGCAGTATCACTGGATTTATACGGCAGTAACAATGGACTGGATTTATACGGCAGTACCACTGGACTTATACGACAGTACCACTGGACATATACGGCAGTATGACTGGAATTATATGGCAGTACAACTGGACATATATGGCTATATCACTGGATTTATACGGCAGTACCGCTGGACACATTCGGCAGTATCACTTGACATATATGGCAGTATCACTGGACTTATACGGCAGTACCACTGGACTTATACGGCAATACCACTGGACTTATACAGCAGCACAGGGACGCCACCACTGGACTGATGCAGCACAACACAGTACCACTGAACTGGACTTATACAGCAGCACTGGACATATGACAGCAGAGTACACCACCACTGTGACTGGACTGATGCAGCACAAGACACCACCACTGGACTGATGCAGCACAACACAGCACCACTGGACTGGACTCATACAGCAGCACTGGACATATGGCAGCAGAGGACACCATCACTGTGACTGGACTGATGCAGCACAGGACACTACCACTGTACTGATGCAGGACAACACAGCACCACTGCACTGGACTTATACAGCTACACTGGACAAATGGCAGCAGAGGACACCACCACTGTGACTGGACTGATGCAGTATAAGACACTACACTGGACTGAGCAGCACAAGACAGCACTGGAATCGCTACCCCACTTTCCCTCCCCCACAGACACTCAGGACGGACACATGTCCTCTCGTTACACTCTCCGGGACTGGAGTGAAAATGGCGACGACGCCCGGCTCCTTATATGGAATCCAAAACCTGCGAGAATCCAACAGCGGGATGATGACGTTTTGCCTCATTCTGGTTTCCGAGTCACGCAGGAAAACCTGAGCCAGGCTCGGGGACGGACTCAGGTAGTGAAGTTTGGGGGGGTTTGGTTCTCAGGGAACCGAACCTGCTCATCACTAGTATACACCTGTCCTACACAGGAATCAAACCCCAGTGGAAGGCAATGCAAAGCACTGACCAGACTACTAGGTCAAGAGAACCTATATTGGAGATTTACCAAGCACAACCTGACTGCAGGAAAGTCAACACAAGTTTGAGAGCACATAGGCGAGTAGGAGTCACCAAAGTGACTGGACCCTTAAAAAAATGCCTGTAGAACAGGTGTAATCTTTGTAGCAGGCCCAACAGATGTCAAAGAAGATGGACAGGGCAGCAACCTGCAGCCTTGGCAAACCCAGGCACAGAGCAGCCTAAACCCACCACTTGGCACACAGAGAAGATGGGGCAGAGATAAGGAGTTTGATGAGAAAAGCAATGCATTCACACCAAGCAACATGAGGCTTACAAATGCAAAGCGAGTGTACAGCCGACACCGGGTGTCTGACCCGAAGCATTAAAGAAAGAAAAGCTTCCAGGATATTGTTGTGTTGCAGTGAACATGTCTTTAAGACATGGTAACGGGGGTTACCTGAACGGGTCCTGCTGCAAAAGTATTGTGTACCAAACTTTAGTAAGCCAAACCGGAGCCATCAGGGGGATAGCTATGGACTCATGGGTGATTTGGGACTGCCAGATACCTAGGGGAGACTGCAGTAGAAGAGAACAACACTAGCTAGGATCCCCAGCAAACAATGACTATAGAAGGTAAAGCCACAGCGAGAACCTAGAACCGGATGAGGTAGTCACATACAATCCCTCATAGCAGACCACGAACCGCCTGATACGAGGAACTAAAAAGGGGGTCCACGTAGGTAATGAAAACTGCAGCCATCACCTGTACACCAGTAAACTATGGTTATGGCACTTGTCAAAGGAGTGAACTCAGAAGAGGACTAAAGAATCTTCCAAGATCCACTACCAACAAAGATAGGTACCAAGAAGACCATGCCTCAAGGGTGTCCAATAGAGCAAGTAGAATTTCACTGAACCGGACCAAACCTTCTGCATAGCAATCTATGGGGCTAATTCAGACCTGATCGTAGATGTGCTAAATTTAGCACATCTCCGATCAGCTTCCTGACATGCGGGGTTATGCCCAGCACAGGGCTAGTCCACCCCATATGTCAGGTCCTGCCCTGTCGCACAAGTACAAAAGCATCGCACAGCGGCGATGCTTTTGTACTGGAAGAGTAGCTCCCTGCCAGCGCGGCTCCTGCACGCTGGCAGGGAGCTACTTGTCGCTGCTCTGGTCGCAGCGGCTGCATGTGACGTCACGCAGCTACCGTGGCCCGCCCCCCCAATGGTCTGGGCACACCTGCGTTGCTCGGACCGCGCCCCCTAAACAGCGATCAAACACCTCCGACCTGCGCCCTCCCGCCCAGCGACCGCCTCTGCCTGTCAATCAGGCAGAGGCGATCGCAGGGCTGAGACAGCCGTCGTCTCTCTGGCATCCACAGGCGCACTGCAGGGCCAATGCATGCGGACCTAATCACTACTGTGCGAAAATGTACAGCAGCGATCAGGTATGAATTAGCCCCAATGTTTCATAGAAGTCCAGACAACAGAGGGAACACAGAACAAATCCCTCCTTGTTCTACCTGTTCTCTATTTTGTGTTTAAAAACCCATCTGGATAAACCAATAGGTAAAGGATGGCAATAGAGAGAGACGCTCTCAGAAAGTCATTATATTAGTGACCCAATATTCCTGTTACATACCGGTAAATGAAAGAAGTGCAGGGGAACTCACCCCAGGATGCCGATTTGATTACAACCGGCTTTTATGGTGTACCTGGATAAAATATGCAGACTACATTCATGAGAGAATACCCTCGAGACATCTAATAATAAGATTGTCACATCTAATTTTGTTAAGCCTGTAGACACAAACCCTTATTTACATTACAAGGGTGCACACTATGCTCTTTGGAAATGGAATATATGGAATATACCTAAAGGCCAGCTGATGCGCCTTAGACGCAACTGTACTAACTTAAGGCCCATATAGACGGGCCGATGCGGGGAGAGATGTGTGCTGAGCGAACCGCTCAGCACACATCTCTCCCGCCGCTCAGCACAGCGCGATCTGTGCTGAGCGTGCGGGGGCAGACGGGGGCCGCTCACTTCACCCAGCGGGTGAAGTGAGCGTCCCGCTAGATTGGCCTGCACGGCAGGCCAATCTAGCAGCAGCTATAGCGATGCGCGGGGCTGCGCATCGCTATCGCTGTAAGGTGAGTGAGTGATCAGGCTTATATTCTAAGCAATCTAGTCAGATTGCTTAGAATATCGCTCCGTGAGTACCCCCTTTAGAAACTTTCACCTTACAATCTAACAATCTGCTGAAATCTTTTAGACAACTGGACTATCTAAAAAACTTGTTGAGACAGGCACTGGATGAAGTTTACCATAAATAGAGAAAGCTTATTATCAAATAGGCAAATGCATCATTCTGTGAAACTCTACCCCCCGAACGGAGTGCTAATGGCTGGGAGGAGTGGGAGCAGTGACAGGACATTGAAAAGTGCCGCAGCGGGCGCCCCGTGCGATTACACGACTCGCCTGCCGCTAGAAACGGCACTGTTACTGCACACTGCAATTTCTTATCTTCACCACAAAACAAACCTTCTCCTAGGCAGTACACTTCATTTGTAAGCAAAACAATATGTAGAGGAGTTTCAAAATGGAATTAAAAACTGAGCATAGTGACTCCCATATTGCCACCTAGTGGACATCTGTTATCTTGTGGTGATAATTGCAGGAAATAGTTGATTAATTGCACAATAGCTATTACAGGAGATAGTATCTCATATTGAATGGTATATATATATATATATATATATATATATATATATATGCATACATACAGGGTGTTTCAAAAGTCGCAGTACCCCATTTTGTTTCAAAAACTGTGCAGGAAATGGGAAAACTGAATACTCCAGTAAGGTATGGATGAGGTGGGCTACCTTTTAGGGTATGTACCGAACATGGCCGCCATCTTGAAATCATCCATCTTGAATCTAAGTCAGTTTTTTCAAATGGAAAGGGGGTCATGTAACATGTGAAACAACACTATAATTTGCTGAAAAGTTTTTTGCTGCAAACAGATTGGTTATAAAGTTACAACACTTTTTTTGTTGAAATTACAGGCTGAACTGTTCTTCATAAAGGACAGTCATTTAATGTGTTCAACATGTTGTCCCTTTTGGTCAATACAAATTCGAAGGTGCGTGGTCGTCCAAAAAGTGATACTGATGAGACAACCTCAACAATGGTTTTGTCATCCTTCGTGAAGAGTCCACAACGCAGCACACAACATTTGTCAGCAGAAAGTGGAATTAGCCAGTCATCAATTGTACAAATCCTTCATACCCATCAATGGCATCCATTCAAGACCTAGCAGAGGATGACACTGACAGATGTATGCAGTTTTGTACGTGGGCCCTAGAGCAACATCAACAGGATCTCTCTTTTGCACAAGGCATCTTGTTCAGTGGTGAGACAAACTTTTATGTCAGTGGTAAAGTTAACCGTCACAACCACAGGTACTGGAGTGACCAGAATCCACTCTGGATGGAACCTTCCAAGGTTGTTGGTAATGTAAAGGTTATGGTGTGGTATAGGATATGGGGTACCCATGTAATTGGACCCATTTTCATTGACCAGAACCTAATTTCACACTACCTTGAAATGCTGCAAGAAGTGGTGTTCCCCTCAGTTCTGAATGAAGATGGCAGCTTCCCATTTTTCTTTCAACAGGATGGGGCTCCACCACACTATGAAGCAGTTGCTCGTCAGTGGTTAGATGGTCAATTTCCTGGTCATTGGATTGGGCGAAATGGTTCTGTGGAATGGCCACCCAGATCACATGACCTCACACCACTTGACTTTTATCTGTGGGTTAATTTAAAGCAACTCGTGTATGCGGAGAAAATAAGAAACAGACATCATCTCCAGCAACGCACTGAAGAAGCCTGTGCCAGGATTTCTTCGGAAATCCTTCAGCGAGTGCATGACAATTGGATCCAGCACCTTTGAATTTGTGTTGACCAAGAGGGACAACATGTTGAACACTTTAAATGACTGTCCTTTATGGAGAACAGTTCAGCCTGTAATTCCAACAATAAAAGTGTTGTAACTTTTGAACCATAACTGCTATTTCAAATCTGTTTGCAGCAATAAACTTTTCAGCAAATTCTGATGTTGGTTGATATGTTACATGACCCCCTTTCCATTTGAAAAAACTGACTTAGATTCAAGATGGCCGATTTCAAGATGGCGCCCATGTTCGGTACATACCCTAAAATATAGCCCACCTCACCCATATCTTACTGGAGTATTCAGTTTTCCCATTTCCTGCACAGTTATTGAAACAAAAGGGTGTACTGCGACATTTAAATAACCCTGTATGTATATATATATATATATATATATATACACACATATTTATTTATTTATTTATTAAGAAAATGTATTTGAACCGTATTCTTTAATATTGCTTACCACTATGTATCTTTTGTTGTCATGGATTATTGTGTACTGCTTCTTGCCGTTTAACTAAGTTAAACCCACAGCGGTTACCAGTTCATTCCAGACCAATAAATTTCAAATCACCATCCAAACGTGTGGTGATTTTTGGGAGTTGTCTTTTGGGGGTTCTCCGTCCTTCTGCCTAGGTTGCATCGGTGAGGTCCGGAGAGGCTGACGTCTACGTTGCTGTGGAAACAGGTACGACCACCAACATCTACACTTGAGACATTACTACTTACCTTGATCCGTTATCACAGTGGCATTGGAAAAGGGGTTATTAGACTGCTGCTGAATAGCTGCACAAACAAATGAAGTAACCCGGCTGCTTAGTAACAGCTAGGACCAGGACGCAGTGCGGCCGCAGAGTCCTAACTGCCTAGCAACCGGATGGACCTGTGAATCGTTGCGACACACAGTAAGCACATTATTGGTAATTACACTAATTGTGATATTTGTTTCTGAAATATATCTAAAGTTCATCTGAATATGAATTCTCCCTGATATTATTGCATCCCAAAACTTTAAATCAGACATTATGGTAACATAACATGTGTTTTGACATATGAAGTACATTCATTACACAACAAGCACACTTTGGTTAGTGTAATATAAGGTATATACTGCAGCTTATAAAGTAAATCTTATTACTGAGACTTCTCCATTTGTTTCCCCAGAGGTGTTCTGCATTTTCCGTCTGTTTCTATCTGTTTGCAGATTGATGTTTTCAGACATACTATAGTAAAATCAATGGGGAAAATGCAAGCCGCCACCATTACTCACTAATAGCACAATTATAATCATTAGTTTTATTGATGATCACAGCAGCTACTGTATTAATCTAGGACTATTCTGGTGCTGTGCTCGCCTGTGGTAATGTTTATTATTATTCCTCCGTCCTGCTGAAGGGATTAGAATGTGCGGATTTCTCTCTGTCTTTGTAATTTCTATCAAATATATTGATCTCCAAGGCATATGTATTCCATTTCACACAACCCCCTTCCCCCCAAAAATAAGTGTGTGTGTGTGTATGTATATATGATAACTGAATTTACCCTTATTATTACTGGATATTGTTATCTTCTTGACTAGATTTCATTTTTGGCGCAGTGAAAAAAGCTAATTTCACATTTTTAACCAGATTGAAAGGTGCTTTATTTGGATCAATATTAGAATGTAGTTTTAGGGCAAACTACGGACCAATGAAAAGTACACCTTTAAGATTTTGACATGGTTGATTTTGCACAATCCAAATATAAACAGCTATTTATCCAAAGTAGCAGAAAAAATATCTATTCATCACACGAGAAAACTGAAGATACAGAGCCTAATTCAGGGATGTATACAAACCCGATGGTTTACGTACATCTCTGATGATCATCGATCTGCATATGCGTATGATCTGTACTGAGCATGTGCAGATCTGTGCAGAGGTGGATCTACGATGAAACTAATGAAGTTTAAGCTTCAGTGTCCCTAATCCTGGAGGTGCCTATTTTTTTACCTCTTGTTTTTATGTACTGCATGGTTATAGATCATCACCAATAACACCATAACAACCAGGCTTCTAGTACAACATTGCTGCTATCACAGCTTGGATGCGCGTCGCTTAGTACTGTGGAAGATGCTGGGAGTTGTAGTCTAGCTCTATGATTTGCGCTCTGTAAATATGTATATGTTTTAAACTATAATTCCGGACAGCCTGCAGAATTTCTCTTTGTGACATTCCTAGGAATGGCGGAGCCTGACAGGACCCGTCCTGGGAAGGGGCTGGGAGCAATGAAAGGTGAGAAGGAGCCCGGGACAAGGAAGTGTCTAATAAGGTAATTTTGCTGGAGCTGAGCGGTGTGTGTTCTCAGGTGTTTATTGAAGGGGGGGGGGGGGAGTGCTGTGAGGTGATTGATGAAGCGGGCGTTCTGTAAGGTGATTACTGAAGGCGGGGGTACCTGTTAGGTGATTATTGAAGGGGGGAGTGCTGTGAGAGGTAGACAGGGGGATGCTGTAGTCAGATCTGCACTACAGACTCTCGTCCTGTCACTCACCACATGTGCCCCGCAGACTCTCTCATGCCAAATGCCTGACCTGTCCATGCAGATGCAGGCTGGTAGGAAGGGGCTCTCTGTATGGCCCATTTGGGCCTCAAAGTCCTTGCATGGGCATCAAGGCCTTTTGGACCTTGTTGGATGTCGCCCTATTGTTGACGAGCTGCGTATGGGCCCCCATAACAGTTCAAGCTTCAGGGCCCCATAAATGTAGGTCCACCATTGGATCTGTGTTTATGTCAACAGTCACAGTGCCACGTAAGCCGCAGCATGATTGACATTCTGTAGCTATTAAGGGGCAGCGACTGGCAGCATTACATAAAGCAGGGGCGTGATGGCCCCGTTTTCAGGGTGTAACAAGGCCAGTGGCTGTGTCATTTGTAACGCAAACATGAAAACCCTGGCTATCCTGAGTAATCTAAGGGTTACTCAGATAACCAATGCTCACGCAGATGAACTGATGCTGCATCTTTGGACACAACGGGGGATCAGAGGAGCTTTTAGGAGGCGTCTATTTACACAAGATGCATCATTAGCATATTATCACACAGCGTACCAGAAGCAGCAGCTGTGCATTAGCGTCTATCTCTGAATCAGGCCATCATCTGAAAAGGAAAAATACATGTGGTACTATTTATGACATAGAGTTAAGACACATCTATAGCATTTTCATGAATAACCTCAGAGAAATTACTTATTTTACACCCCTTACTGCTGTCTCCATAGACCTTTATGGGCAGGACACCATAATGTAATCTGGGGTCTTGCCTCTCCTCAAAGATAGTATTAGGCTACCAATGAGAGTAAGAATATTTTACCTTAGGAGAGAGAGAGATGCTCCTGCATGCAAATTTGTGGCTCATAATGATAGTTACCTCAGCTCCTGAACCACTGATGGTTAAGACACTTGCCCTGGAGAAAACTCTGAAGCTGGCTTCAAGTAGGTGGGACCAAATAAATTGTAAGTGGGGCCAAACACAAATGTTAGCAAACCGTTAACTCTAGCAACAAAACAGTGAGCATCCATATGAATGCCATACAATAAAGACAGCATTTGTGTGACTGCCATAAGACAATGGCAGCATCCACACGATAACCATAGAATAAAGACAACATCCAAATGATTGCCCTACAAAAGAGAGCGCATGCAGGTGACTCCTATACAGCACAGACAGCATCCCAGTGACTGCCATATAGCACAGACAGCATCTCAGTAACCGCCATACAGCACAGGCAGCATCACAGAGAGTGCTATACAGCACAGACAGCATCCCAGTGACTGCCATATAGCACAGACAGCATCTCAGTAACCGCCATACAGCACAGGCAGCATCACAGAGAGTGCTATACAGCACAGACACTAGTTCAATCATCACCATATAGCTCAGACACCATCCCAGTGACCATAAAGGAAGTTGAGATTTGATCCAACTAGGACTATTTGTACGATTCCTCACCCTTCCTAATCCATCAGTGGATAGCCAGGATGCAAATCAAAGAGCTCTATATAATGATCAGAGCTGCTGTTCAAAGAGGGCATTTGGAGAAATATTCTAGCTGGAGAAACAGAATGTAGGGCTCTATTTACTAAGCCTTGAATGGAGATAAGTGGACGGAGATAAAGTACAAGCAAATAAGCTCCTAACTGCCATGTCATAGGCTGGGTTTAAAAAATAACAGGAGCTGATTGGCTGGTACTTTATCTCCGTCCACTTTATCTCCATCCAAGGCTTAGTAAATAGACCCCTTAATTTATTTAGACACAATTTCTAGACTCCAGCATGACGACACATTCTCAAAAGTCCCTGGAAAAACAAACAAGCGTCAGAGAGTTAATATTGTTTCTATTAACTTATTAATACCAACTTGTTTTTTATTAAAATCCAGCCTCCGATTTTTACTTAGACACACCTTTTTATGATCTTGTCATTTAGCATAAATATTCTTTGCTGTTTCTGTTTACATCTATACAACATAAAAAATCACCAATGATGGACAATCCCAATCTGTAGCTTTACATGTATTCTAACAAGGTGGTGAGACACCCTGAAGTGAGAATCAGTACGCAGCAGGGGTTGTGCACCTGAGCTTGCACCATATCTCTATTTACTGCCAGACTCTTGTCTTTGCATACCAGACACTGCATGTACAGTACCTGTCTCTAAGGATTACATATGATATACCGGCGCTTTGGATGCCGGCTGTCAAAATACAGACAGCGGCATCCCGGAGATTGAAATCCCGACACTGCCTAATAAAGTAAGCTAACCCTGATCCCCAAATACCCTAACCCACCTTTCCTGCAGCCTGGCCCTAACCCTCCCCGGTGGTGCCTAATCCTAACCTTCCCTCCCCGCAGCCTAATCCTAACACTCCCATTCCTGCAGCCTAACACTCCCTCCACTGCCTAAACCTAAACACCCCCCCCACACACACACACACACACACACACACACATAGCTTACATCTCAACAGGCCCGGCAGTCCCTCATTCAGAATCCTGGCATTTGGGATACCAACGCGGGCATTTGGATCCATGTCGGGATCCCGGCGCCGGTATTCCGAGCAGTGTCGAGATTTCAACTGACGAGATTCCAAACGCCAGGATACTGACCGCATTCTGTCTCTACATATCTCTGCACTATAACAATTACTATAAAGCAGGACATCAGGATAATACACAATAAACCTGTGAAGCAGCTACCCCACTCATCGCATTCATTGTAAAACATCAAAAACTGCCCCTGTAATTACCTCCTGCTCCTACCTTCCAGTAAAAGCAGTGCTTTAACCCTCTGGCCCCATGGGCAGATCCACCCACTTAGTGCCAGCACCTCTCATTGGGGTATATGCAATTCACGGCGAATCGCGGCAAATTATCGCCGTTTTTTAATTCAACACAATTCGACAGGTGAATTCCGGCAGGTGGCTGCCGGAATTCACCATATTCAATGAAAAACGGATTCGACATTCCCGCGGGCGAAAAACGGCCGATTTGCCGGATTTTGCCGCGATTTTAAAAAATGGGAAAAAACGGGAAAAACACGGGGAAAAAATGGCGTGGGGTCCCCCCTCCAAAGCATAACCAGCCTCGGGCTCTTCGAGCTGGTCCTGGTTCTAAAAATGCGGGGAAAAATTGACAGGGGATCCCCCGTATTTTTAAAACCAGCACCGGGCTCTGCGCCTGGTGCTGGTGCAAAAAATACGGGGGACAAAACGAGTAGGGGTCCCCCGTATTTTTCACACCAGCATCGGGCTCCACTAGCTGGACAGATAATGCCACAGCCGGGGGTCACTTTTATACAGTGCCCTGCGGCCGTGGCATTAAATATCCAACTAGTCACCCCTGGCCGGGGTACCCTGGGGGAGTGGGGACCCCTTCAATCAAGGGGTCCCCCCCCCAGCCACCCAAGGGCCAGGGGTGAAGCCCGAGGCTGTCCCCCCCATCCAAGGGCTGCGGATGGGAGGCTGATAGCCTTGAGAAAATTGTCTGAATATTGTTTTTTCCAGCAGTACTACAAGTCCCAGCAAGCCTCCCCCGCAAGCTGGTACTTGGAGAACCACAAGTACCAGCATGCGGGAGAAAAACGGGCCCGCTGGTACCTGTAGTACTACTGGAAAAAAAATACTCAAATAAAAACAGGACACACACAACGTGACTTGTACAACTTTATTACATACTGCCGACACACACATACTTACCTATGTTGACACGCCGACTGCCACAGTCTCCGACGATCCGAGGGTACCTGTGAAAAAATTATACTCACCTTCCAGCGTCCAGAGATACATCCACGTCCAGAGTATAATCCAGGTACTTGGCAAAAAAACAAAACGGACTGAAATGGGTCCCATATTGACACATGAGACCCCTATCCCCGAATGTGCCGGGACCCCACGTGACTCCTGTCACTGAGGTCCCTTCAGCCAATCAGGAAGCGCTACTACGTGGCGCTCACCTGATTGGCTGTGCGCTGTCTGTGCTGTGACAGCGCATCGCACAGCTCTCTCCATTACTTGCAATGGTGGGAACTTTGCCGTCAGCGGGGGGGTTACCCGCGGTCAGCCGCTGACCGGCGGGTGACCCCACCGCTAGCCGCAAAGTTCCCACCATTGAATATAATGGAGAGGCTTTGCGATGCGCTGTCTGAGCTCAGACGCGCAGAGCCAGTCAGCAGAGTGCAAGGACGTTGCACTCGCTGATTGGCTGAAGAGACCTTTCAGTGACAGCTGTCACGGAGAGGTCTCTGCATTCGGGGAAAGGGGTCTCATGTGTCAACATGGGACCCCTTTCAGTCCGCTGGCACGGGTTTTTGCGTTTTGTTTTTTTGCCAAGTACCTGGATTATACTCTGGACGTGGATTTATCTCTGGACCCTGGATCTGGTGAGCATAATTATCTTTTATTTTCAGGTATCCGTGGATTCTACTTTGAGAAGAGGACCGACTGCTTTGTGTCAACATAGGTAAGTATGTGTGTGTCGGCAGTGTGTAATAAAGTTGTACTTGTCACGGTGTGTGTGTCCTGTTTTTATTTGGGTATTTTTTTTCAGTAGTACTACAGGTACCAGCGGGCCCGTTTTTCTCCCGCATGCTGGTACTTGTGGTTCTCCAAGTACCAGCTTGCGGGGGAGGCTTGCTGGGACTTGTAGTACTACTGGAAAAAAAACAATATTCAGACAATTTTCTCAAAGCTATCAGCCTCCCATCCGCAGCCCTTGGATGGGGGGGACAGCCTCGGGCTTCACCCCTGGCCCTTGGGTGGCTGGGGGGGGGACCCCTTGATTGAAGGGGTCCCCACTCCCCCAGGGTACCCCGGCCAGGGGTGACTAGTTGGATATTTAATGCCACGGCCGCAGGGCACTGTATAAAAGTGACCCCCGGCTGTGGCATTATCTGTCCAGCTAGTGGAGCCCGATGCTGGTGTGAAAAATACGGGGGACCCCTACTCGTTTTGTCCCCCGTATTTTTTGCACCAGCACCAGGCGCAGAGCCCAGTGCTGGTTTTAAAAATACGGGGGATCCCCTGTCAAATTTTTCCCCGCATTTTTAGAACCAGGACCAGCTCGAAGAGCCCGAGGCTGGTTATGCTTTGGAGGGGGGACCACACGCCATTTTTTCCCTTGATTTTACCGTTCCAGCTATAAAAAAAAAAAAATCTTTTTAAAAATATATAAATAATACTTGTGCAACCAAAAAAAACAAACCAAGTACCTAATCCCTTCTAATATAAATAGATATGCTATTCCCCCCCAAAAAAACACCAAAAAAAAACATGTTTTAAATTTTTTTTATTGGTTTCACCCTCCAAAGTGTGGCGGATTGAAAATGACGAATTTGCTGTCTAAAAGCACTGTTGTCGAATTTCCAAACTTGAATTGAATATACTTTGGTCGAATTGCAGCACTTGTATCATTGCAGAAAAGTCGAATTTGCAAAAAGTCGAATTTCAAAAAGTCGAATTTTGAAAGTCCGTTTTTTTGACGGAAAGCACTGAATTGCATTGACGATTTTTTTGGGGGGGCGAAAAATTCCCGAAATTCGACAATTTCGGGAATTCGACCGCAATTGCATATACCCCATTGTCTTTAAATGACCAATTTACAATTGCGGTAAGCATAGGCGTGCACAGCACATTTTATTAGGATGTGCACTGCCAGAGGGGCATATCTAGCAGCGCCTATTGCGCGTGTCTAGCACTATTTTACAATTAGTGCAAGTGGCAGAGCATAAGAATGCAAAAAGGAGGGGGGAGCGCTGAATGGGATGGGTGCGTGAGATCCACTCTGACTATGCATCCCAGAATGCAGGCATTGGCATGTGAACAAGTTTAACATTACTTAGAGCATTTTAACTGGATCAGCATTAGAACTGTAAACATGCTGAATGCAGAAGACGGAGTAGTAGGGGGAGTGATGAACCGTGCAGCAGACCCATAAGGTTGCAGGTTCTTGGGAAGGGGACAGCCACAATGAAGCAAAGCAATATCTGGGACAAACACTAATAGACTAGGGCTGCGCCACATACTTAAAAAAAAAAATTTCAGGTTGTCAATGGCCCCAAAATTGTCTGGCCCACCAGCTAAACTCCCGTTAAGCCCTATGAGTAATTGTGCAATATTGTACCTTAGCAATAAAATTCTACAATGGAGAGGAGGCCAAAGGAACACCATGAGCAGGCTCAGCAGCGACATTTCCATCAAACTTGAGTGTGCTCTCCACATTCTAATACCCACCCGTTCTGCTCCCATCAGACCAGGACATTTATAGTTTTATCAAAATAACGTTAGCCTTATTTTCCCCCTTCCGTTGGTTACCTACAAATGTTTTTACCATGTTATTCCTGTAAAGTGTACCTCCACTGTTTGCACACCTTGCCAGTGTGACCAATGCAGTGCACCCCAGATGATGGCCTTGGATGTTTCCTCCGTGGGCAGGATGTTCTTCCTGTGGATCTTTCCAAACATGAAATACTTCTACTACTACTACACAAGTGTCAGTTTTCCCATGTAGGCATTGGGCCTTTGTATGGCTCACCTCGAGCCACAGTGTTACCTTCGTAGTGCAACCAATATGGCTGCCTCATCTGGGACGCTTGTGGATGAGATGAAAAATACATGGACCTGTTTCATTGGGACTCTTCGCATTAGGACACTAAAATCACCCCATTTTGTATCATCTCTTCTAGGGTTAGACTATTCCACTCAGGGTAATCCAACGCAGCATGCCCAAGATGACTGCCTCACCTGGTACCTGTTAGGCTGGATACACAACCCTTGGAAGTTGTTACCCAAAATGCCTACACCAATCCTGCATTATGCTTACTGTGTACTCAAGGTTTGTCTGTGTGGCTTATTAATTGCTGAAGTACTTAAATCTTCTGTATTATGGGGGTAATTACAAGGTGATCGCAGCAGGAATTTTGTTAGCAGTTGGGCAAAACCATGTGCACTGCAGGGGAGGCAGATTTAACATGTGCACAGAGAGTTAGATTTGGGTGGGGTGTGTTCAATCTGCAATCTAATTTGCAGTTTAAAAATAAAGTAGCCAGTATTTACCCTGCACAGAAACAAAATAACCCACCGAAAACTAACTCTCTCTGCACATGTTATATCTGCCTCCCCTGCAGTGCACATGGTTTTGCCCAACTGCTAACAAAATTCCTGCTGCGATCAACTTAGAATTACCCCCCATGTGCATTGTTTTTGATGTCTGTAAATTATCATTATCATTATTATTAATAATATGGGCACATCATAGCTACTGAACGCTAAATTACAGTTGTAAAATAAACTGGCCAGTATTTTTCCCTACAAACAAAAATAAATAACAAAACAAATTGTGCTTACATGGTTTGTCCAGATGTAAATGTATGTCGTTTACTTGCATTTGCTCACAAGTGTAAATGAGGTCCTGTGCATGTGTGTGGCAAGTGGTTTAATATACCTTACACACAACCCAAAGGTTGAATAGTAACAGATTTTACTTATTAACTAAACACCTTTAAAGAGGAAGCATTTAAAAGTCAGTGACTATCTGCTAAGCCTAATTTAATTAAGAGCCAATACTGAAGAGGCTTCTTATGCCATTTGTAAGTAGCAATAATGCATTCTTCTAGTGAAGGCCACAGGCATAACCAACGTGTGTCAGTGTGTCAATGAGGAGTTTCTAGCATCATCAATATTCCTTACATGATATTGCTTGTATAACATTGGGAATGGGGGGAAAAGTTGATTTCACAGTAATTTACATTTCAACATCATCTCCTGCCAGGTGATAAATATGCTATTTTCAAATTAGCTTTGAATTACTCCAGTCTAATATATTAGAGAGGAATTCTCTGACACGAAAGCAATTTTCACAAGTGACACTAAACTATAACTTGAAAATTAAAATTCACCTCAGTTAATAACACATTTTTTTGAATAATGCAAGTTACCGTAACAGTAATCGGTAAGACTGGGTGCTAGAAGATGGGAACAGGTGCCTCTCTGAAATATATGGCATATGTTATATTACTTGTACTGTATTATTAAATCTTCTCTTACTTGCATCTCCTTAATTAAGCAGGTTCATGTGGTAATTCCAATAGTTCTGTTGTATTCTCACTAATTTCATTACCTCAAGTTTCTGTATTGTACGGTAAATAATGTAATTAGTTTTAGTTCATACTTTTCTGAGTTTAGATAATTCTTCAACAGAATGTGATAAAATATTCATACATTTATCGTTAACGTAGCAAGATCTGATTCTGTCTAATGTTGAGAAATATATTTTTACAAGTAATGTTTTTAGAGGACTTTTTAACTGTGGTAAGTAACGGGTGAATATCCAGTGACATCTTTAATCTGGAATTAAACCTCATCTACATATATGTGTTAATGATAAATACTGTATGCAATGAGTTTCATAATGTTAAAAGCGGACCTTTAATGCAGGACAAAAAAAAGTGTTGTTTTTTTATGATTTTAGTATTAAGGACACAGAAACTTAACTTAAACATTACATATGTTTGACCGGCAGATGGGATGCCGGCTGTCACTAAACCAACAGCGGCATCCTGTCTTTCGGAATCCCACCAGCGAGGCAGCGAGTCCCCTCGCGGGCTTGCTGTGCTCGCCACATTTTGGGCCTGGAGGCTTGCTTCACTCCCCACAGGTTATATTCCCACTTGGTTGATGGCGTGGACCAGTGGCGTCACAAGGGAGGTGCAGGGGGTGCGGCCCGCTCCCAGGTGTCACCCGCCTAGGAGTGACACCAAAATGCCGGCTCCTGCACAGTGACAGGAGCCGAGTGCTGCACTGTTAT
Organism: Pseudophryne corroboree; assembly: GCF_028390025.1. Taxonomy (NCBI): domain Eukaryota; kingdom Metazoa; phylum Chordata; class Amphibia; order Anura; family Myobatrachidae; genus Pseudophryne; species Pseudophryne corroboree. The sequence continues at coordinate 524,123,883 of NC_086448.1, read as the reverse complement.
ATTATGTGCAGCACTGGGCTCCTGTCACTGTGTAGGAGTGCACTGCAGGGACAGCACCCCTGGGAGTCAGCCCTTAACTCCCACATCCCCCAGTGACAAAAAAAGGGTGTCGGGACGCAAAGCCCCCCCACACACACACAAAGCCCCGCCCCCTCTTCGTGCCTTCAATTGGCTAAAAATGGGTGCCGCCCATGAAGCCCCACCCTCTATTTAAGCCCTGCTCATTCCCACAAAGCCCCGACCTGGTTTTTCTCGCTGCCGCACCGGGTGTCACAGAGGTGAGTGACGCCTCTGGCGTGGACCCACCAACCTGGTGGCAATAACCTGTGTTGTTCGGGATTCCGTACGACGGCATTTCACCGGCTGACAGGATTCCGGCGTCTGTTTCCTGATTGCCGAGATCCCGTCAGCAGGTGTATAAACCGCATCCTGCTGATTCTTCTCTATTGGTGGCAGTAGCTGTGTGAAAGACAAAAAATGTGATTGGAATCTCTGGGAAACACCTTTTAAATAGTAAGCCTTTGAAATTCAGTGACTGTCTGAACTTACAGTAATTTCATTAAAGGTTCCCACTTCTCCAGTGCTGGTTAGAATTTAAATATTTTCATGAACTTTTTGTTTGCTGCCTCTGAGCAGGAGAAAAGTAGTGAAAATTATGTTTTTTTAAGATAAAAGTTCAGGATTTGGTTCAGAGTTATTTGGGATACCCTCCCTCGTGATACTTTAAGCACTTAGATGTTTTTAATTTGCATAATTTGGCCAACGTAATTCTGAAGGGGTTAAATAATATGGCACATTTATATGAAATGTTGTATTGATGTTTTGCAGCTGGGATGTACTGTATTTTTTTGAAGTGGCTTAAGCTTACATAAAAATCACCTTACAACATTATTATGTACTCCAAAATCATCCATGGCCTTTAAATTGCTGACAAAACACTTGTTTTCTATCACTTTTTCCGTTATAAAAAAAAATGCAAAAATCAGTCATTTCACACCTTTTAAGATGACCAAATACTTTTCTTATGGCCACTTATAGCCATTTATACAGCTATCCAATGTAAGTTGCCATTTTTGGGGGTACAGAGTGGGTTACCCATTTCCCCCCCACACTTAATGTGGTTATCACCAGCCAGAAGTTCCCTGTAACCACCAGGATAATAATTTTAGAATGGAATAGCATGACTAGTAGAGGCACACATACATGTGGTAAGCGCAACCACTACACAGAGGGGCCGTTCAGCATGAGTCGCTGAAGTGCAGAAATTGCTAATCGGTAATTTACGCACTTCTGTGCATGCACTAATGCCGCTGCATGCATGCGCGAGGACTTAGATTGCGATCGCAGTCTAAATGACAGCGGGGGCGGTGATAGGGACGGCATCACAGCGTTTTCTGTGTAGTTGCGGCGTTGGAAGGGGCAGTCTGGACAACAGTGACATCACACACAGCCGCTGCTATCCAAAACATGGCAGCCCGGAGACTGCCTTAACAGCTAGGCCGCGAAGGCAGGGGACTACCCTAAAGGTGCGCAGCACTTGCACTCTAGTGGGGGGGAAGAACCCGGCGTGCGAGGCGGTCTTGCCCTGTGCTGGCCGCCTGCCCCCCCCCACGCTAGTGGAAGGAGTTGTAGTTTTGCCATTCTTCACAACACTACAACTCACGCTGAGTTAGGCCCAGCATGCACATTATGACAACCCATTTGAAACCAAGAGTTTACCATGGCTAATTGTTAGAAAAGCTGGAAACACAGTTAGCATTTGAACTCCACGCACATTATAACCATACAAAGTATTTGCCCCCTGTTGTAGTATGAGAGTATTAACCAAGTAAGTCAATTAATTTTAAGCTAAAATGTTAATTATTTTGTAACATTTCAATTATTACCTTCAAAAAACACATGTACAGATGTAGCCACACTCATCCATCCTGCGGCACGGGCACATGGGCACTGCAAGCTGCAGGCTAGATGAGTATACTGTACATACAGCAAAAGTGTTTATACCTGCAGTCAAAGACCAAGGAGACTAGGGGGTATATTCAATTGAGGTCGGAACCATTCCAACATGCATTTGTCAGAATGGATCCGACAAGGGCTATTCAATGCCCATCTCAATTAGACTTTAAAAAAGTCTAATTGAGATGAGGAACCAGAGAGGGGGAAGACCAGCGGGCAGACGGGGGACAGCCGCGGGCAGACGGGGGACAGCAGCGCTGCAGGAGGATGTGGCACAGCCGTTAGACCTCACTGCAGCGTCCACCCGGCTCCAGCAAGCAGGACCTCACTTTCTGGAGCCCTGTGGACACTACCGTGAGCAGCAGCTATGCCACATCCTCCTGCAGCGCTGTTCTGTTTCGCTGCTGTCCCCTGTCTCCCCGCTGCTCTCCCCCATCTGCCCGCGGCTCTCCCCCCTCTCCTCCTCTCAGGTCCCACTTCTCAGTACGATTTTTTTTTAAGTCGAACTGAGATGGTCGGAAACGGGGCTAAAACCTGTCGGATTTGGCTCCGTTTCGAGCAGAAGTACGTGAATTGGCAGCTATACCGCGATTCACGTACTATTCGACAAGTCGAATTCCCCGACTTGTCGAATAAAAAAGCTGGGGACTGAATAGGTCGGAACCCCTTCTGACCTGAAAAAGTAGAAAACTGCCGTCTCTTTCGACAAGACGGCAGTTTTTACCTTAATTGAATATACCCCTAGATCACCTTATGTGTTATTCTACTGAAGTGTACAAGAGTGAATTAAATCTCAGATACACAGAAGGAGTTGTACACTTCTCCAGAGCAGTTAATTCCCGATTCATTGAATGCAGAATGTCTCCAAAGGAAACTCTGTTGTGCTAAATGTTTATATAATGGAAGACTGCTGATTACAATTTAATGTCTTGTTATATTACCATAGAAGCATACCAGTAAATCTTTGCATACAAATGTAATTTTCAGTAACAGTTTCATGGGAACCAAATAGCCACGGAACACACTGTGACTATTATTTTTTATTTTCAATATTTTTGAATATTAACTAATTTGATTTTACAATAAAATATAACGGGTAAGCATTGCCTGATTTGTGTACCGGTTTTAGTTCTTAGTACCAAACAAGTCATAAAACGTTTAAAATACTGTCTCTGTAAATGCAAAATTTATGAATTCACACATCTCTGGTTGATTTATGTGAAATAATAATGCACTATTTAATCCTTAAACATGGCTAGGAGCAATGCTAGGCTATCAAGATGTACAATGGAACAATAGATTTATAAGATGGATAACCTTCCTGTCTAGAAAAGCTTGTTTAAAGGTGTTGTACAGATATATTAAACTATATGTAATTTTATACTAACTTAATGCTCCAGGCCGTTTCTGCAAACACTAAAGTATTGCTGTTGTTGCTTTTGCATTGTGAAACTTATCAAACAATTAATAAGAGAAACAAAACAAAGAGTAATCATTACAATACAAATAATGTTAACTTACAGTACTGTATTTCTAGGATATTTTTCTTCAGGCAGATGGGTGATTCTGAGTTGGACGCAGGGAAAGGGAATACGGTCGGTAGGTCAACACAGTTTAGGTCGACAGTCATTAGGTCGACCACTGAAGGTCGACATGCATTAGGTCATCATGGTCATTAGGTCGACATGGTCATTAGGTTGACATGTACTAGGTCAACAGGTCAAAAGGTCGACATGAGTTTTTCATATATATTTTTCTTCATTTTTTGGACTTTTTCATACTTAACGATCCACTTGGACAACGATTGGAACGGTAATCTGCCCGAAGCTCGCGAGCCATGTGAGGGGACACGGTGCACTAATATGGGATCCCCGTCACTTTACGAAGAAAATGATGCCAAAACAGTTTTTAAAAAACATGTCGACCTTTTGACCTGTCGACCTAGTACATGTCGACCTAATGACCATGTCGACCCGTTGTCCCTGTCGACCTAATGCATGTTGACCTTCCATGGTTGACCTAATGACTGTCGACCTAAGTTGTGTCTATCCAACGACCCATACCCCAGGGAAAGCATCGGGTGCAAGTGTCCAATGTTTTCCATCTGTGCATGCATCCAAGACGTGCTGCGTATGTGGTCACTGCCGGAGGGTGAAGATCGGCTTTTCTAGGTGGTCATTGTGGTGGCGGCTGACAGACAGGGTCTTGCCATGGTAATGTTGGTGCCAGTGACTGCGTCTAGAGATGCAATTTCACTGACACTGGTGGCCATAGTTCGGGTTCACTACGGCTGGCCGGCGGTCGGGCTCCCGGCGACCAGCATCCCGGCGCCGGGAGCCCGACCGCCGGCTTACCGACAGCGTGGCGAGCGCAAATGAGCCCCTTGCGGGCTCGCTGCGCTCGCCATTCTCCCTCTATGGGGGTCGTGGACCCCCACGAGGGAAAATAAGTGTCGGTATGCCGGCTGTCGGGCTCCCGGCGCCGGTATACTGAGCGCCGGGAGCCCGACCGCCGGCATACAGAAGACCACCCCATAGTTCCACAGGTATTCTGTCAATAATATGTCTTTGTACGCACATCAGCGGATTTACGCTGCTGCCAGTGGGCATCTCAATAGGAGCATGCCCATTGCCCGCAGCATTAGCTGAGATACCATACAGTATGTACAGCATCAGTGATCACCATACAATACATAAAGTATCAGTAACTGCCATACAATACATAGAGATTCAGTGGCAATCATACAATACAGAGAAAATTCTTTTTTTAAAATCTTTTTATTATTTAAATATAAAGAAAGTACATATAAAAAAAAGAAAGTACGCTTCCAGGCAGAATAACAGAGGATACAAGACAGAACATAGCAACACATTGCTTATATGTGATCCATATGATGAAGAATAAAACACAGAATATAAAAAATATAAACAAAGGCGTCCTGAAGTCATGCCAAATAGAAATGTCAATAACAAAGACATAAATAAAATAGACATTCAAGCAACTAAAAATTAAAGGGGTGGGGTTGGGGAGGGGGAAAATAACAGGGATGAGGGAATTAAATGGGTGGGTAAGTCACCTCATAGCACACATACAATAGCTCAAGATAACATGTTTACATCTCCAAATAAGAAAATAGGGCAATAAGCAACAACAATGCACTTAGTGGCCATTCTCCAACCACCTTTGCATAAGCCAAGTGGTATGTTAAAATAATTTGTAGATCTGAAGTCAGGTTTGGGAATCCAATTGGGCAATATAGAGGTCCAATTTTTTATGGAATAATAATTATAATAATAATAATAATAATTTTATTTATATAGCGCTCTTTCTCCAACAGTACTCAAGGCTCTTTACAGACATCAAAAACAATGCACATAGGGGGTAATTCTGAGTTAATCGCAGCAGGATTTTTGTTAGCAGTTAGGCAAAACCATGTGCACTGCAGAGGGGGCAGATATAACATGTGCAGAGAGAGTTAGATTTGGGTGGGTTATTTTGTTTCTGTGCAGGGTAAATACTGTCTGCTTTATTTTTGCACTGCAATTTAGATTGCAGATTGAACACACCACACCCAAATCTAACTCTCTCTGCACATGTTATATCTGCCTCCCCTGCAGTGCACATGGTTTTGCCCAACTGCTAACAAAGATCTTGCTGCGATCAACTCAGAATTACCCCCATAATACAGAAGATTTAAGCAATACAGCAACAGATAAGCCACACAGATATAAAAGAAAACATTAAGCACACAGAGTCATAATACATGATTGGTGTAGGCATTTTGGGTAATAACTTCCAAGGGTTGTGTATTCCACCCTTACAAGGTACTAGATGCGGCAGCCATCTTGGGCGCACAGCGTAGGATTACCCAGGGTGGAATAGTCTCCCCCTAGAAGAGATGACACAAAATGGGGGTGATTTCAGAGTAATAAAGTTCAGAGTGGGGTTCCAACAAAACAACCAGGTCTATGTATTTTACATCCCATCCACAAGCATACAAGATGAGGCAGCCATGTTGGGCGTACTTCGAAAGTTACACTGTGGAAGGTGAACCATACAACAGCCCAGTGCATATATGGGAAAACTGACACCTGTGTAGTAGTATGATGTACCCAGTATGTTTCGGCACAATTGCAGGGTGTGCAGTCATTGGAAGTGGGAGGAAAAAAAATGGAGTAAAAAAAACAAAACAATTGCAGGTGACCAGTGGCAGAAGGAAAATTGGGCTAACATTAATTTAATAAGATCATAGTACGGGTGGGTATGCGAATGTGTGGAGCACACTCAGGACCAATGGAGAAGTCCCTGCATAACACCTTTTCACTGTTAAGGTGCATATACACTTTTGCCCAGTGTGTGTGCTGAGAGATGATGTTAAAATTGCTGGCCGTAAAATCACGCAGTGCATAACTGCATACACACTGAGCGACTTTCACCCGGCCCATAAATTTTCACGGGTGTGAACCACTTTCCACAGTAGGAGACTGTGGAAAGTGGTTCACTCGGGTGGTAAATCAGGCCCACGGATGGCGGCGGCCAGCAATGATGCGGGAGCGTGCATCAGCGCTCACTGCTCATCGCCCGGCCATACACACTAGGTGAGTTTGAGCTCAAAGTAGCTCAAAACACCAAAAATGAGCTAGTTTGAGCTCCAAATCACCCAGTGTGTATGCACCTTTAGGGAGTGTGGCCCTCCTGTCAAAATAAATCAATTGCAGTAAGAGTTGTTTGACTCTGGCTAACAGATTGGGCTGTCCAAGATAATAAAATAGCCCTCTTAGCCACACTAATTATAGTCGTCAATAATGGAAGACTAGTGTGTTTATGTGGGCCTAAACTCCAGTTATCAAAGTTGGAGGACAACATAGCCAGGGAGACGTAATTACCACTAGACATAAAGGGGGTCATTCCGAGTTGATCGCTAGCAATTTTTTCCAGTGCTGCGATCAGGTTAAAACTCGGCAAAACTGCGCATGCGTATGCACCGCAATGTGCAGGCTCGTCGTACAGGTACAAAGAAGATCAATGCTGGGCGATGGATTCAATGAAGAATCCATTCGCACAGCCGATCGCAAGGTAATTAACAGAAAGAGAGCGTTTATGGGTGTCAACTGACCGTTTTCTGGCGTGTCCAAGCGTTTGCAGGGCGGGTGTCTGACGTCAATTCGGGGACCAGAAAGTCTGAAGTGTCGCAGTGGCTGAGTAAGTCCAGAGCTACTCAGAAACTGCAACAAACTTTTTAGTGCCGTCGGCTGTAAAAGCGTTTGCACACTTGCAAAGCGAAAATACACTCCCCATAGGCGGCGACTATCTGATTGCAGCACAGCAAAAAGTTGCTAGTGAGCGATCAACTCGGAATGACCCCCAAAGAGCATATAGAAACGATAAAGTTTAGGACTTTTCCCCAGAACTTATGAATCTTCCCACACTCCCAGAAATTACGGATAAGTGTGGAGTGTGCAAGTTACACTTAGGACAGTGTGGGTAATTAGGACACTTAGGACAGTGGGGGTAATTTGAAGCCAATGGTTCCAGTGTTAGCACAAAGAGAAGTGTAGACAAAGGTCTGCCTTGCCTAGTGCCACACTGCACCTGAAAGGGGGTACAAAGGTAACCATTGGCAACCATCTGTGTCAAAGGATTAGAATAAAATGTACAAAGGAGTTTGAGGAAGTCATCCGGGAAACCAAAGCAGGCAAGCATCTTGTAAACATGGTCCCAAGTGACCAAGTCAAATGCTTTCTCAGCATCCAAAGATAACAGAGCCACACCACCTCAGTGGCAAACGCAGGATTTCTAGAGGGGGGTTTCCAAATGCAGTCCACAAACTCCAGCTCTGCGGGACATTGGAGCAAGTGCGGTAGTTTAGGGAAGTGGTAGAAGAACCTAGTATCTACCTTGGACATTAATGTACAGGTCTTTTTATACACTGGATACTGTATTGAATACAGTAATAATATTTAACACTATAGATGGTCTATCGTATAAGCTGTATTAAACATATTTATAAATAAAATAAGTAGTCAGGAAAAGGTTAAATATCCAATAATGAATAAATACACAAACATTAGAGAACCAGTAGTAAACAGAACTGCACTTTCCAAGCACACATTCTCCCTCCTCATGGTAAGGCTCCTGTCTCTTCTTCCTGGCAGCTGCTCTCTGGTCCAGTGCACTTATTGAAGGCTCAGATCCACACATCCACACACAGCAAACTTTGTAGAAGAAGCTGCTGCCACTGGGAATGTGCAGCAGCTCCACTCTGCCGCCTTAAACTGCATGTTGTGGGAGCAGCTCTAGTAATCGTATTAAGGGGGTCATTCAGCCCTGATCACTTACTAGGGGTTTCTTGCACTGCTGCGAACAGATAGTCGCCACCCATAGGGGAGTGTATTTTTGCTTTGCAAGTGTGCAATCGCATGTGCAGCTGGCCGGTACAAAAATTTTTTGTGCAGTTTATGAGTAGCCCAGAACTTACTCAGCCACTGCAATCACTTCAGCCTGTCCGGGGCCGGAATTGACACCAGACACCCGCCCTGCAAACGCCTGGACATGCCTGCGTTTTTCCAAACATTCCCAGAAAATGGTCAGTTGCCACCCACAAACGCCCTCTTCCTGTCAATCTTATTGCGATCAGCTGGCGAACGGATTCTTCATACAATCCATCGCTGGGCAACGATTCGCTTTGTACTTGTACGACGCGCCTGCGCATTGCGGTACATATGCATGCGCAGTTCTGACCTGATCGCAGCGCAGCAAAAAAACCTAGCGTGCAATCAGGTCTGAATGACCCCCTATGTTCTGTTGCTATTGTTGTCATAATCTGAGGTGCTGGCCATTAGGAGGGGGGGTTTACAGGCAACCGGAAACCCTGCTGCATTTGCCTATGCACCTGGACCCCCAGATAGGTCCAGACACTGCTGTATAGTAAAAACTTTGTGAAAACTGGCTACAGAATGGCAGCCCCATGCAAACCCAGTGTGATCTGAATGTATCACTGATGGGAGGACCGCGATAATTTCATCAAAATCTTGTAATCCAAATTCAATAGGGAAATAGGCCTATTAGAGCTTGGGAGTTCCAGATCTCTGCTAGGTTTTGCCATTACTTTCAGATTCGCAGAATTAAAATGCAATGGTAAAGACTTAGTATCCAGTATGTTATTGAACATAGCCAACAAAGTATCCTGGATCCAATGGAATAGAATCTTAAAATACATCCCAGAGAAGCCATCAGGGCCAGGAGCTTTGAAGGATATTGAGTGATTTAACAACTGTGTACATTACAATTCCTCCATAGTGAAAGGGGCAACCAATTCTGCAGCATGAGCTTCAGAAATGTGTGGGAGGGATAAATATTGACCAACAAGTGTGCTTCTTTTTAGAATCAATAGTATCAGGAGCATATAAAAGTGCATAGAATTCCAAAAATATATGTGATTCGTTGCCCAGCATGTACTGGAGATCCTTTGGTGTCTATAAGGGAAGGATGATTGTGAAAAACTGGGTACCCATAAGAAGATTAGTAAGTAGCCTTCCAAGCTTGTCTCCATGCACATGACATTTATAGCTACGGTGATAATCAAAGTGGTAATTAATGTGTTAAAATCCTAATCGTATCAAATTCTTGCTTCATGTAAATCTCCTGACAAGTTTTATATGCCTGAAAGGCGTCTGTCAGAACTTCCTGCGCATTCATTTTTAGTTTGTTTTTACATAAGAGATAATTTCTCTCCGAAAAACTGCTTTGGATGCTTGCCAAAATAGCAATAGATCCTGCCGCGCATGTACCAGATTATCTTGTAGGTAAGCCTGCCAGGCAGACTCTCCAATACTTAACATTTTTTGAGAATTAGCTAAATACGAATGTAATTGCCAATGTCACGGTCAACTGTAGGGGTAATAACAAACTATGTCAGAGCATAATCTGAGATACAGATCGGCTTTATAAGTTGGAGACTTATTTTTTATTAAGTCTCTTATGTAGTGCAGCATATTCCGTTGCGCTTTACAATTGGAAACAACAGTAATATATACTGTACACACAGGGTGATTCAAAAGTTGCAGTACACCCTTTTATTTCAAAAACTGTGCAGGAAATGGGAAAACTGAATACTCCAGTAAGGTATGAGTGAGGAGGGCTATCTTTTAGGGTATATACCGAACATGGGCGCCATCTTGAAATAGGCCATCTTGAATCTAAGTCATTTTTGACAAATGGAAAGGGGGTCATGTAACATATAAAACAACATCAGAATTAGCTGAAAAGTTTATTGCTGCAAACAGATTTGAAATAGCACTTATGGTTCAAAAGTTACAACTCTTTTTTTGTTGCAGGTAACTGAAGATGGCTCTGACAAAAGAGAAGAGAACTGAGGTCATTTTGATGTCTTGAGAATGAAGTTTCCGTGTCATAGCTGCAGATTTTAACAACTGGCACCCAGAAAGACCTCCAATTTCACATAACACTGTCAGGTGCCTAATTTCCAAATTCAGGGAAACTGGGACTATGGCAAGTCACAGAGTGGTCGTCCAAAAAGTGCTACTGATGGGACAACCTCAACAATGGTTTTTCCATCCTTCGTAAAGATCCCACAACGCAGCACACAACATTTGTCAGCAGAATGTGGAATCAGCCAGTCATCGATCATACGAATCCTTCATGCCCATCGATGGCATCCATTCAAGATCCAGCTACTCCAGAACCTAGCAGAGGATGACCCAGACAGACGTATGCAGATTTGCACGTGGGCCAAATTTGTTTTGACCAAGAGGGACAACATGTTGAACACATTAAATTATGCTGCTGATGAACAGATGTATAATTAATGTAACGCAGTTGGACCGCACAAGTGTGCGCATGTGCAAGAGGAATGACGTGATGAGTTGTAATTTTCCGGTCTACTTAAACCCCACTGGATGGGGATGTTAATATTCTTCTGATGAAGCTGCGTAGAAACGCATTAAGAAGGACTCTCTGAGGCTCAGTGGATGCAGTGTTTGCTACTATCCTGAGAACGAGTGGCTACCAGTGGAGTGAGGAGACCCGTCACTGTGTGTTACTGCATCACGGGTGAGAGAGCAATCGTAGTCTGCCTTTTGAATATCCATGTTATTTGGAGCACTTGTTTGGGACTTTTAAATGCATCCTTCATTTATTACATTACTCCAAAGTTTCTTTTAACTAATGGACACTGTTTATTATAGAGATGAGCGGGTTCGGTTTCTCGGAAACCGAACCCCCCCGAACTTCACCCTTTATACACGGGTCCGAGGCAGGTTCGAACCTTCCCACCTTGCTCGGCTAAACCGAGCGCGCCCGAACGTCATCATCCCGCTGTCGGATTCTCGCGAGATTCGGATTCTATATAAGCAGCCGCGCGTCGCCGCCATTTTCACTCGTGCATTGGAGATGATAGGGAGAGGACGTGGCTGGCGTCCTCTCCGTTTATTGTTGAAGTTGATTGGTTTATTGCTTAATTGTGGGGAGGACTGGGGAGCAGCTGTTAGGAGGAGTACAGTGCAGAGTTTTGCTGATAAGTGACCACCAGCTTTTATCCGTTCTCTGCCTGAAAAAAACGCTCCATACCATATCTGTGCTCAGTTTGCTGCATAATATATCTGTGCTGAGTGCTCACACTGCTTAATTGTGGGGACTGGGGAGCAGCTATAGCAGGAGTACAGTGCAGAGTTTTGCTGACAGTGACCACCAGTATACGTTGTCTGTCTGAAAACACTCCATATCTGTGCTCAGTGTGCTGCTTTATTGTGGGGACTGGGGACCACCAGTATAATTAATATTATATAGGAGGAGTACAGTGCAGAGTGCACTGCTGTACCTACCTCTGTGTTGTCATCCATTAAGTATACTATCCATCTACATTCTATACCTGTGGTGCATTTTAGTTTTGCAGTTTGCTGACACAGTGTCCACCAGTATACTATATATAGCAGTACGGTAGGCCACTGCTGTACCTACCTCTGTGTCGTCATCCATTAAGTATACTATCCATCTACATTTTATACCTGTGGTGCATTTTAGTTTTGCAGTTTGCTGACACAGTGACCACCAGTATACTATATATAGCAGTACGGTAGGCCACTGCTGTACCTACCTCTGTGTCGTCATCCATTAAGTATACTATCCATCTACATTCTATACCTGTGGTGCATTTTAGTTTTGCAGTTTGCTGACACAGTATCCACCAGTATACTATATATAGCAGTACGGTAGGCCACTGCTGTACCTACCTCTGTGTCGTCATCCATTAAGTATACTATCCATCTACATTCTATACCTGTGGTGCATTTTAGTTTTGCAGTTTGCTGACACAGTGTCCACCAGTATACTATATATAGCAGTACGGTAGGCCACTGCTGTACTTACCTCTGTGTCGTCATCCATTAAGTATACTATCCATCTACATTCTATACCTGTGGTGAATTTTAGTTTTGCAATTTGCTGACACAGTGACCAACAGTATACTATATGTAGCAGTACGGTAGGCCACTGCTGTACCTACCTCTGTGTCGTCATCCATTAAGTATACTATCCATCTACATTCTATACCTGTGGTGCATTTAAGTTTTGCAGTTTGCTGACACAGTGAACACCAGTATACTATATATAGCAGTACGGTAGGCCACTGCTGTACCTACCTCTGTGTCGTCATCCATTAAGTATACTATCCATCTACATTCTATACCTGTGGTGCATTTTAGTTTTGCAGTTTGCTGACACAGTGACCACCAGTATACTATATATAGCAGTACGGCAGGCCACTGCTGTACCTACCTCTGTGTCGTCATCCATTAAGTATACTATCCATCTACATTCTATACCTGTGTTGCATTTTAGTTTTGCAGTTTGCTGACACAGTGACCACCAGTATACTATATATAGCAGTACGGTAGGCCACTGCTGTACCTACCTCTGTGTCGTCATCCATTAAGTATACTATCCATCTACATTCTATACCTGTGGTGCATTTTAGTTTTGCAGTTTGCTGACACAGTGACCACCAGTATACTATATATAGCAGTACGGTAGGCCACTGCTGTACCTACCTCTGTGTCGTCATCCATTAAGTATACTATCCATCTACATTCTATACCTGTGGTGCATTTTAGTTTTGCAGTTTGCTGACAGTGTCCACCAGTATACTATATATAGCAGTACGGTAGGCCACTGCTGTACCCACCTCTGTGTAGTCATCCATTAAGTATACTATCTATCTACATTCTATACCTGTGGTGCATTTTAGTTTTGCAGTTTGCTGACACAGTGACCACCAGTATACTATATATAGCAGTACGGTAGGCCACTGCTGTACCTACCTCTGTGTCGTCATCCATTAAGTATACTATCCATCTACATTCTATACCTGTGGTGCATTTTAGTTTTGCAGTTTGCTGACACAGTGTCCACCAGTATACTATATATAGCAGTATGGTAGGCCACTGCTGTACCTACCTCTGTGTCGTCATCCATTAAGTATACTATCCATCTACATTCTATACCTGTGGTGCATTTTAGTTTTGCAGTTTGCTGACACAGTGACCACCAGTATACTATATATAGCAGTACGGTAGGCCACTGCTGTACCTACCTCTGTGTCGTCATCCATTAAGTATACTATCCATCTACATTCTATACCTGTGGTGCATTTTAGTTTTGCAGTTTGCTGACACAGTGACCACCAGTATACTATATATAGCAGTACGGTAGGCCACTGCTGTACCTACCTCTGTGTCATCATTCATTAGGTATACTATCCATCTACATTCTATAACTGTGGTGCATTTTAGTTTTGCAGTTTGCTGACACAGTGACCACCAGTATACTATATATAGCAGTACGGTAGGCCACTGCTGTACCTACCTCTGTGTCGTCATCCATTAAGTATACTATCCATCTACATTCTATACCTGTGGTGCATTTTAGTTTTGCAGTTTGCTGACACAGTAACCACCAGTATACTATATATAGCAGTACGGTAGGCCACTGCTGTACCTACCTCTGTGTCGTCATCCATTAAGTATACTATCCATCTACATTCTATACCTGTGGTGCATTTTAGTTTTGCAGTTTGCTGACAGTGTCCACCAGTATACTATATATAGCAGTACGGTAGGCCACTGCTGTACCTACCTCTGTGTCGTCATCCATTAAGTATACTATCCATCTACATTCTATACCTGTGGTGCATTTTAGTTTTGCAGTTTGCTGACACAGTGACCACCAGTATACTATATATAGCAGTACGGTAGGCCACTGCTGTACCTACCTCTGTGTCATCATTCATTAGGTATACTATCCATCTACATTCTATAACTGTGGTGCATTTTAGTTTTGCAGTTTGCTGACACAGTGACCACCAGTATACTATATATAGCAGTACAGTAGGCCACTGCTGTACCTACCTCTGTGTCATCATCCATTAAGTATACTATCCATCTACATTCTATACCTGTGGTGCATTTTAGTTTTGCAGTTTGCTGACACAGTAACCACCAGTATACTATATATAGCAGTACGGTAGGCCACTGCTGTACCTAAGTCTGTGTCGTCATCCATTAAGTATACTATCCATCTACATTCTATACCTGTGGTGCATTTTAGTTTTGCAGTTTGCTGACAGTGTCCACCAGTATACTATATATAGCAGTACGGTAGGCCACTGCTGTACCTACCTCTGTGTCGTCATCCATTAAGTATACTATCCATCTACATTCTATACCTGTGGTGCATTTTAGTTTTGCAGTTTGCTGACACAGTGACCACCAGTATACTATATATAGCAGTACGGTAGGCCACTGCTGTACCTACCTCTGTGTCGTCAAGTATACTATCCATCCATACCTGTGGTGCATTTCAGTTGTGCGCAGTAAATATAGTAGTAGGCCATTGCTATTGATACTGGCATATAATTCCACACATTAAAAAATGGAGAACAAAAATGTGGAGGTTAAAAAAGGGAAAGATCAAGATCCACTTCCACCTCGTGCTGAAGCTGCTGCCACTAGTCATGGCCGGGACGATGAAATGCCATCAACGTCGTCTGCCAAGGCCGATGCCCAATGTCATAGTAGAGAGCATGTAAAATCCAAAACACAAAAGTTCAGTAAAATTACCCAAAAATCAAAATTAAAAGCGTCTGAGGAGAAGCGTAAACTTGCCAATATGCCATTTACGACACGGAGTGGCAAGGAAAGGCTGAGGCCCTGGCCTATGTTCATGGCTAGTGGTTCAGCTTCACATGAGGATGGAAACACTCATCCTCTCGCTAGAAAAAAGAAAAGACTTAAGCTGGCAAAAGCACAGCAAAGAACTGTGCGTTCTTCTAAATCACAAATCCCCAAGGAGAGTCCAATTGTGTCGGTTGCGATGCCTGACCTTCCCAACAGTGGACGGGAAGAGCTTGCGCCTTTCACCATTTGCACGCCCCCTGCAAGTGCTGGGAGGAGCACCCACAGTCCAGTTCCTGATAGTCAAATTGAAGATGTCACTGTTGAAGTACACCAGGATATGGATATGGGTGTTGCTGGCGCTGGGGAGGAAATTGACAAGGAGGATTCTGATGGTGAGGTGGTTTGTTTAAGTCAGGCACACGGGGAGACACCTGTTGTCCATGGGAGGAATATGGCCATTGACATGCCTGGTCAAAATACAAAAAAAATCAGCTCTTCGGTGTGGAATTATTTCAACACAAATGCGGACAACAGGTGTCAAGCCGTGTGTTGCCTTTGTCAAGCTGTAATAAGTAGGGGTAAGGACGTTAACCACCTCGGAACGTCCTCCCTTATACGTCACCTGCAGCGCATTCATCATAAGTCAGTGACAAGTTCAAAAACTTTGGGTGACAGCGGAAGCAGTCCACTGACTACTAAATCCCTTCCTCTTGTAACCAAGCTCGTGCAAACCACACCACCAACTCCCTCAGTGTCAATTTCCTCCTTACCCAGGAAAGCCAATAGTCCTGCAGGCCATGTCACTGTCAAGTCTGACGAGTCCTCTCCTGCCTGGGATTCCTCCGATGCATCCTTGCGTGTAACGCCTACTGCTGCTGGCGCTGCTGTTGTTGCTGCTGGGAGTCGATCGTCATCCAAGAGGGGAAGTCGGAAGACCACTTGTACTACTTCCAGTAAGCAATTGACTGTCCAACAGTCCTTTGCGAGGAAGATGAAATATCACAGCAGTCATCCTGCTGCAAAGCAGATAACTCAGGCCTTGGCAGCCTGGGCGGTGAGAAACGTGGTTCCGGTATCCATCGTTAATTCAGAGGCAATTATAGACTTGATTGAGGTACTGTGTACCCGTTACCAAATACCATCTAGGTTCCATTTCTCTAGGCAGGCGATACCGAAAATGTACACAGACCTCAGAAAAATACTCACCAGTGTCCTAAAAAATGCAGTTGTACCCAATGTCCACTTAACCACGGACATGTGGACAAGTGGAGCAGGGCAGACTCAGGACTATATGACTGTGACAGCCCACTGGGTAGATGTATTGCTTCCCACAGCAAGAACTGCAGCGGCGGCACCAGTAGCAGCATCTCGCAAACGCCAAGTCGTTCCTAGGCAGGCTACGCTTTGTATCACCGCTTTCCATAAGAGGCACACAGCTGACAACCTCTTACGGGAACTGAGAAAGATCATCGCAGAATGGCTTACCCCAATTGGACTCTCCTGGGGATTTGTGACATCGGACAACGCCAGCAATATTGTGCGTGCATTACATCTGGGCAAATTCCAGCACGTCCCATGTTTTGCACATACATTTAATTTGGTGGTGCAGAATTATTTAAAAAACGACAGGGGCGTGCAAGAGATGCTGTCGGTGGCCCGAAGAATTGCGGGCCACTTTTGGCATTCAGGCACCGCGTACAGAAGACTGGAGCACCACCAAACATTCCTGAAACTGCCCTGCCATCATCTGAAGCAAGAGGTGGTAACGAGGTGGAATTCAACCCTCTATATGCTTCAGAGGATGGAGGAACAGCAAAAGGCCATTCAAGCCTATACATCTGCCCACGATATAGGCAAAGGAGGGGGAATGCACCTGACTCAAGCGCAGTGGAGAATGATTTCAACGTTGTGCAAGGTTCTGCAACCCTTTTGAACTTGCCACACGTGAAGTCAGTTCAGAAACTGCCAGCCTGAGTCAGGTCATTCCCCTCATCAGGCTTTTGCAGAAGAAGCTGGAGACATTGAAGGAGGAGCTAAAACAGAGCGATTCCGCTAGGCATGTGGGACTTGTGGATGGAGCCCTTAATTCGCTTAACCAGGATTCACGGGTGGTCAATCTGTTGAAATCAGAGCACTACATTTTGGCAACCGTGCTCGATCCTAGATTTAAAACCTACGTTGTATCTCTCTTTCCGGCAGACACAAGTCTGCAGAGGTTCAAAGACCTGCTGGTGAGAAAATTGTCAAGTCAAGCGGAAGGTGACCCGTCAACATCTCCTCTTTCACATTCTCCCGCAACTGGGGGTGCGAGGAAAAGGCTAAGAATTCCTAGCCCACCCGCTGGCGGTGATGCAGGGCAGTCTGGAGCGAGTGCTGACATCTGGTACGGACTGAAGGACCTGCCAATGATTACTGACATGTCGTCTACTGTCACTGCATATGATTCTCTCACCATGGAAAGAATGGTGGAGGATTATATGAGTGACCGCATCCAAGTAGGCACGTCAGACAGTCCGTACGTATACTGGCAGGAAAAAGAGGCAATTTGGAGGCTCTTGCACAAACTGGCTTTATTCTACCTAAGTTGCCCTCCCTCCAGTGTGTACTCCGAAAGAGTGTTTAGTGCAGCCGCTCACCGTGTCAGCAATCGGCGTACGAGGTTACTTCCAGAAAATGTGGAGAAGATGATGTTCATCAAAATTAATTATAATCAATTCCTCCGTGGAGACATTCACCAGCAGCAATTGCCTCCAGAAAGTACACGGGGACCTGAGATGGTGGATTCCAGTGGAGACGAATTAATAATCTGTGAGGAGGGGGATGTACACAGTGAAAGGGGTGAGGAATCGGAGGATGATGATGAGGTGGACATCTTGCCTCTGTAGAGCCAGTTTGTGCAAGGAGAGATTGATTGCTTCTTTTTTGGTGGGGGCACAAACCAACCAGTCATTTCAGTCACAGTCGTGTGGCAGACCCTGTCGCTGAAATGATGGGTTCGTTAAAGTGTGCATGTCCTGTTTATACAACATAAGGGTGGGTGGGAAGGCCCAAGGACAATTCCATCTTGCACCACTTTTTTCTTTCATTTTTCTTTGCATCATGTGCTGTTTGGGGACAATTTTTTGGAAGTGCCATCCTGTCTTGATTGACACTGCAGTGCCATTCCTAGATGGGCAAGGTGTTTGTGTCGGCCACTTGTGTCGCTTAGCTTAGTCACACAGCGACCTTGGTGTGCCTCTTTTTTTCTTTGCATCATGTGCTGTTTGGGGACAATTTTTTGGAAGTGCCATCCTGCCTGACACTGCAGTGCCACTCCTAGATGGGCCAGGTGTTTGTGTCGGCCACTTGTGTCGCTTAGCTTAGTCACACAGCTTCCTTGGTGCGCCTCTTTTTTTCTTTGCATCGTGCTGTTTGGGGACAATTTTTTGGAAATGCCATCTTGTCTTGATTGACACTGCAGTGCCACTCCTAGATGGGCCAGGTATTTGTGTCGGCCACTTGTGTCGCTTAGCTTAGCCATCCAGCGACCTCGGTGCAAATTGTAGGACTAAAAATAATATTGTGAGGTGTTCAGAATAGACTGGATATGAATGGAAATTATGGTAATTGAGGTTAATAATACTATGGGATCAAAATGACCCCCAAATTCTATGATTTAAGCTGTTTTTTAGGGTTTTTTGAAAAAAAACACCCAAATCCAAAACACACCCGAATCCGACAAAAAAATTTCGGTGAGGTTTTGCCAAAACGCGTCCGAATCCAAAACACGGCCGTGGAACCGAATCCAAAACCAAAACACAAAACCCGAAAAATGTCCGGTGCACATCACTAGTTTATTACGGACAGCAGCGAGGTCAGATATTCTGATCAATTTAAGATATCTGAGAACCTGCTAACCAAACAGTTGGAATCAAACCATTTTGGAGTATTATTCTAGCACGTTGAACCATTGCAAAAACTGAACTTTGAAACATTGTAATGTGGCCCCTTTTAACAAACTGGTGGAAACTGTTTCAATGAGTTTTTGACTTTTGAAATTTATGTTGCTAGTTATGTGTAATAGAATCTTCGCTGTGGAACTAAATTCAGCTGCTTAGGAGTATTTTTTTAACACCGGCCAAGTGTAATATGATTGTATAATAAATATATTTTTATTATTTTTTAAGACTGTGTTGTTAATATACTCACCTTGGCACAGCAGCGCTGTACTTTTGTCTGTGTGTTTTAATCTAGTTGTTGGGAATTAAGTGGTCCCTATTTGTATAGCAGCAGCTGTTACAGGGTGATTATTTAATTAGTTGCGGTGTCTCTTGTTAAGTAGCGGCCAGCTCCTGGAGGCTTGTCTCAGTGCGACTGGTCATATATATATATTTTTTACTTGGTTGTTTTCACTTTTTGTGGGCAGCAGGCGAATAGGGCACAATGTCAATATTACAATGTGTATCGGAAAGACTGGAGAGATGGAGCGGATATCTAAAGGGGAAAGTGGTTGTAAATGGTGGATTAATAGAAGGGGAGAATACAAATAATAATATGCATCGGTTATTTAACAATTTGGAGCAATTATGTTTGCAAGAAACTAAGCATTGGTGGGATCAGATTAGTCTACAGAAATATCTTGACAATAGTATGATTCCAAGAGGATTGCGTATATTAAAAACTGCTATCTTTAAGGATGATGAAAAGTTTGTGGGGGAATGGAATTTATTATTGAATAATTGTTCCAAGGAACTGATGAAACTCCTGATTGGTTACCGACAACATAGAGTTGATGAACTCAAAGTAGAAATTGAAAATGTGGGGGGCGTGGCTTAACATCGGAGGCGAGCAGTCGCAGCTCTCTGCAGCTCCTGCTTTGAAACTTCCCTATCTCCCTCCTAACCCACCCAAACTCGCTCACTTGCCCCTACCCTCCATTCTATATTATCCCTTGCCTCCTTTACTGCTAAAAGCCTGAAGCCGTGGAGTCGGGGAGCATCAGAAAAGCTCCCGTGGACTGCGGCCTACACTAAGCTCCAAAGCCGGGGCCTCGATTTTACAGCCCACCCGCCGGACTTCCAGCTGCGTCGTTTTCACGGCGCACGGTCCTGCCTCTCACCTCCTGGCGGCCCCCAGACCTGATACCTGTGAGGATTGTCTCCCGCAACTACAGCTTCTGCGGAGGCCCCGACTCCTAGACCCAGAGGCTCTTTTACCCCTGCTGCTGCGGCTGTGTGGAACGGAGTAGAACACAGGGTAGAGGACACCAACACTGCATAGCCAGCAGCACTACTGGTAAGGTGTACTCCCCTGTGGGGCTCCCAGACGCCATTTCCCACTAGCCCACCACCGGATCCTTCCACCCACACATCCCGCTACCCCCCCCCCCTCTGATACCCGCGGGGAGAAAGGCTGCAGCCCGCACCCATTGCGCACTACATAGGCCGCTGGCCATAACACCTCACCACCTTCAAGCTGCGCT
Source organism: Pseudophryne corroboree (assembly GCF_028390025.1). Classification (NCBI taxonomy): domain Eukaryota; kingdom Metazoa; phylum Chordata; class Amphibia; order Anura; family Myobatrachidae; genus Pseudophryne; species Pseudophryne corroboree. The sequence continues at coordinate 524,103,276 of NC_086448.1, read as the reverse complement.
GGGGTACGGTGCCGGTGAAAGATGGGAGATGCACTGCTGATATTACCCGGTATTAGCGGTGCGGTGAGGAACTCTCCCCCCCCCTCTTCAAGACAGGAATACTATATACCTGCCTCAGCTCGCTGCCCTCTTCCCTGCATACTGCCCACCATTCACTCGGCTCTTCTCAGGATGTCCTATATGAGTGGACTGTGATCATACCATTTTACCCTTTGAGTGGGCTGGTCCCAGACCTGGATGCCTGCTTTGAATCCGCGGTGATGTGACACCGTACTGACCTGGTGCTTCGCGTGCGAAACCCGACACACCTCTGGCATTTCTTACTCTCTGCGCACCTCCGCAGTGGTTACTATTCTACGACTGCATGGAAAAATTCCTGATTCCTACGTCAATGACTTCTGCGGGGGCTTCACTGCCATCTTGTGACAGAACCCCTGGTGGCAACTCCTCCGACTCTGACCGCTCAACTTCACGTTCTGCGTCCCAACGTACTCGCAGATCCAGACCACCTGTTAAGCAGCCGAAAATGAAGCATAACGACCTGGGCACCCTGCTAGACGAAAAATTAGCGGGCATCAAGGAAGCCATCAAATCCACGGTAACCCAACTCAACCAACATTCCACACGTTTGGACGAAGCGGAACAGTGAATTTCTACGCTGGAAGATGACTTGTCCTCAGCCCAGAGAACAATACAAGCTAACCAATCGGAGATTGCTGACCTTTCAGAGAAGATCGATGATCTTGAAAATCGCAGCAGGCATAATAATCTGAGGGTCATTGGCATCCCGGAATCGGTCAAGGGCCATGAGCTCATGGACCTCCTCTCATCTGGCATCCCAGAGCAACTGGCTATGGATCTTAAAGGAGTCCCACTCATGATTGAGAGAGCTCACCGGCTCTGACCAGAGCGGAGGAACCCCGCTGGACGTCCCCGTCCCGTCATAATGAGAATCTTGAACTATGCCGACAAGAAGAGACTTCTTGACCACTATCGTAAAATGGCCTCCTTATCCTACAACGGAGAACGCCTCCTCATCTTTCAAGATTTCTCAGCACTTGTAGCTACCAAGCGCAGAGAGTTTGCTCCTGTTTGTAAACACCTCTTCGAAACCAGGGTCAAGTTCTCTCTCCTCTACCCAGCCCGCCTCCAGATTTTTGAAAACGGCAAACCACTGTTCTTCAAAGACCCAGGAGAGGCGAAACTACACTTCTCTTTACCCGATACTTGACTTTGACTATTGCCTACTAACTTACTGCTTATCATTATTTTGATCCTCTCTCGCAGGTTTCGCCTGTGAAGTGCCATGTATGTGAAGCATGCTTGCTTCTAACTCACTCCTCACTAGTTTACAGTTCTTACTGTTCATGTTAATATCTCCTATGTTTTTTGGTTTGTTTTGTCTGCCCGACTCGAGGAATCAGGCCCCTCCTAGGTTGTCTTCCCCCCGCTCTCTGGGATGGGGTGGGGCCCCATTTTGCCTTTCATATATTTAACATATTGTTCCCAACCGTAGGTGTGGGTTGATATGGCTTCTGTGGCCTCCCCACCCTCTCAGTGCTGGAGTATCCCACAATACCCCGTTACGCATAATTTCCTGGAATGTGGAAGGGCTTAATCACCCCGTTAAGAGAAAGAAAGTAGTCTATCATTTAAAATGTATGGCTCCTCAGATAGTATTTCTTCAAGAAACGCACTGGCTAGATGACCCTCGGAACTCCTTACGGGCTCCTTGGATAGGGGAATGCATATCGGCCCCATATAATACCAAATCCCGGGGAGTGGCCATCATTTTCCATGCTAGCTTACAGCACTCGATCAGTGGGAAACACATTGACCCTGAGGGTAGATTCATTTTACTTGATGCATTAATCGATGGTACCATGTATACCCTCCTTAATATATATTTATCTTCCAATGTCTCCCCTGACTCTTTGCAGCTCTCCTGTCGACGCTCCTACAGTGGGGCGGCCAAAACCTGGTTGTGGGTGGCGATTTCAACTTGGTCTTCGACCCATCCATGGACAGATCTCGGGTAAGTGCCTCCGTCTCTCTTTCCACCTCTCAACTACTGTCTTCTTTTTGCACACAACTCGATTTACTTGACCCTTGGCGCATCTTTCACCAAACCCAGAAATACTTTTCATTTTACTCTCATCCCCACTCTTCCCACTTTCGCATTGATTACATCTTCACTCCACACCTCTCTTCCCCAAGGTTACACATACGTCTATTGCAGACATCATTATCTACGATCATGCCCCTATATCCATAGATATCCGAATAACTCTGTCTCCTCGTAGCCTTCCATGTTGGCGTTTTCCAGCATATCTCCGCCATTCTACTGACTTCCTTCTTCACCTCAAACAATCCTGGCTTAATTACACTCTAGACAATAGTGACCAAACGCTAGACTCCCCTGTATTTTGGGGTGCTGCTAAGGCGGTCCTTCGAGGACATGTGATGTCCTATACTCACGCCTAAAAGAAAAAATGATCTTTGCAGCTGCAGACTCTGAGTGCGTCACTCACCTCCTCATATCGGAGATACAAACAACTTGATACCCCAGCCTGTAAGGAGGCATATCTCTCAGCAAAGCTCATTTATGACACTTTCCTAACTGAACAGGCTCAACTCTCCTATGACTATCAAAGGAATAAGTTTTACAGATGGGGCAATAAGTCAGGCAGATTATTAGCCAATTTGATCAAGGGCCCCAAATCCCGCACTTGGATTAACGCTATTGACATCACCGGTAAATTAGTTTCAGACCCCGACTCTATTTGCACCGAATTTATGCACTTCTACCGCTCCTTGTACACTAAGGGCCCTGACGACCCTGCTGCTAACCATTCTTTTCTCTAACGTCCTAAGTGGATGCTGGGGACTCCGTAAGGACCATGGGGAATAGCGGCTCCGCAGGAGACTGGGCACATCTAAAGAAAGCTTTAGGACTAACTGGTGTGCACTGGCTCCTCCCCCTATGACCCTCCTCCAAGCCTCAGTTAGATTTCTGTGCCCGACGAGAAGGGTGCACACTAGGGGCTCTCCTGAGCTTCTTAGTGAAAGTTTTAGTTTAGGTTTGTTATTTTCAGTGAGACCTGCTGGCAACAGGCTCACTGCATCGAGGGACTAAGGGGAGAAGAAGCGAACTCACCTACGTGCAGAGTGGATTGGGCTTCTTGGCTACTGGACATTAGCTCCAGAGGGACGATCACAGGCCCAGCCTGGATGGGTCCCGGAGCCGCGCCGCCGGCCCCCTTACAGAGCCAGAAGAGCGAAGAGGTCCGGAAAAATCGGCGGCAGAAGACGTTCCTGTCTTCAATAAGGTAGCGCACAGCACTGCAGCTGTGCGCCATTGCTCTCAGCACGCTTCATAATCCGGTCACTGAGGGTGCAGGGCGCTGGGGGGGGCGCCCTGAGACGCAATAAAACATGATAAAAATACCTTACATGGCAAAAAAAATACATCACATATAGCTCCTGGGCTATATGGATGCATTTAACCCCTGCCAGAATATACAGAAAAACGGGAGATAAGGCCGCCGAAAAGTGGGCGGAGCCTATCTCCTCAGCACACTGGCGCCATTTTCCCTCACAGCTCAGTTGGAGGGAAGCTCCCTGGCTCTTCCCTGCAGTCACTACACTACAGAAAGGGTTAAAAAAAGAGAGGGGGTCACTAATTAGGCGCAGTATTAAAACATACAGCAGCTATAAGGGGAAAAACACTTATATAAGGTTATCCCTGTATATATATATAGCGCTCTGGTGTGTGCTGGCATACTCTCCCTCTGTCTCCCCAAAGGGCTAGTGGGGTCCTGTCCTCTATCAGAGCATTCCCTGTGTGTGTGCTGCGTCTCGGAACGTTTGTGTCGACATGTATGAGGAGAAAAATGATGTGGAGATGGAGCAGAGTGTCTGTAACAGTGATGTCACCACCTAGGGGGTCGACACCTGAGTGGATGTACTGTTGAAAATTACGTGACAGTGTCAGCTCTGTATAAAAAAACAGTGGTTGACATGAGACAGCCGGCTACTCAGCTTGTGCCTTCCAGACGTCTCATAGGCCGTCAGGGGCTCTAAAGATGGCAGATACAGACGCCGACACGGATACTGACTCCTGTGTCGACGGTGAAGAGACAACCGTGATTTCCAGTAGGGCCACACGTTACATGATTGAGACAATGGAAAATGTTTCTACATTTCTGATAATACGAGTACCACCAAAAAGGGGTATTATGTTCGGTGAGGGAAAAACTACCTGTAGTTTTCCTGAATCTGAGAAATAAAATGAGGTGTGTGATGATGCGTGGGTTTCCCCCCGATAACAATTGATAATTTCTTAAAAAGTATTGGCTGTATACCCTTTCCCGCCAGAGGTTAGGGTGCGTTGGGAAACACCCCCTAGGGGGGATAAGGCGCTCACACGCTTGTAAGAACAAGGGCTCTACCCTCTCATGAGATGGCCGCCCTTAAGGATACTGCTGATAGAAAGCAGGAGGGTATCCAAAAATGTATTCACACACATACTGGTGTTATACTGCGACCAGCAATCGCCTCAGCCTGGAGGTGCAGTGCTGGGTTGGCATGGTCGGATTCCCTGACTGGAAATATTGATATCCTAGATAAGGATAGTATATTATTGCCTATAGAGCATTTAAAAGATGCATTTCTATATATGCATGATGCACAGTGGAATATTTGCCGACTGGCATCAAGTATAAGTGCGTTGTCAAATTCTACCAGTAAAATGGTCAGGTGATGCGGATTCCAAACGGCATTTGGAAGTATTGCCTTTGAAAGGGGACATTTGGGGTCGGTCTTTTAGACCTGGTGGCCACGGCAACAACTGGGAAATCCACGTTTGTACCCCAGGTCGCCTCTCAAAATAAGACGCCGTATTATCAGGCGCAGTCCTTTGTTGGCAAGCGGACAAAAGATTCCTCTTTTCTGCTCGTGACAGAGGAAGAGGAAAAAGGCTGAAGAGATTACCCAGTTCCCAGGAACAGAAATCCTTTCCCGCCTCTGCAAACCCCTCAGTATGACGCTAGGGCCTTACAAGCTCAGGCACGGTGGGGGCCCGTTCTCAATGAATTTCAGTGCGCAGTGGGCTCACTCGCAAGTAGACCCCTGGATCCTTCAGGTAATATCTCAAGGGTACATATTGAAATTCGAGACGTCTCCCCCTCGCCGTTTCCAAAAGTCAGCTTTACCGACGTCTCCCTCTGACAGGGAGGCAGTTTTGGAAGCCATTCACAAGCTGTATTCCCAGCAGGTGATAATCAAGGTACCCCTCCTGCAACAGGGAACGGGGTATTATTCCACACTATTGTGGTACCGAAGCCAGACGGCTCGGTGAGACCGATTCTAAATCTAAAATCTAAAATCTTTGAACACTTACATACAGAGGTTCAAATTCAAGATTGAGTCACTCAGAGCAGTGATTGCGAACCTGGAAGAAGGGGACTACATGATGTCTCGGGACATCAAGGATGCTTACCTTCATGTCAAAATTTACCCTTCTCACCAAGGGTACCTCAGGTTATGGTACAGAACTGTCACTATCAGTTCAGACGCTGCCGTAGGGATGGTCCACGGCACCCCGGGTCTTTACCAAGGTAATGGCCGAAATGATATCCCTTAGAAGGAAGGGAATTTTAGTTATCCCTTACTTGGACGATTCCCTGATAAGGGTAAGATCCAGGGAACAGTTGGAAGTCGGTGTAGCACTATCTCAGGTAGTGTTGCGGCAGCACGATTGGATTCTCAATATTCCAAAATCGCAGCTGGTTCCGACGACTTGTCTTCTGTTTCCTAGGGATGTTCCTGGACACAGTCCAGAAAAAAGGTGTTTCTCCCGGAAGAGAAAGCCAGGGAATTATCCGAGCTAGTCAGGAACCTCCTAAAACCGAACCAAGTCTCAGTGCATCAATGCACAAGGGTTCTGGGTAAAAATGGTGGCTTCCTACGAAGCAATCCCATTCGTTAGATTCCACGCAAGAACTTTCCAGTGGAACCTACTGGACAAATGGTCCGGGTCGCATTTTCAGATGCATCAGCGGATAACCCTGTCACCAAGGACAAGGGTATCCATCATGTGGTGGTTGCAGAGTGCTCATCTTCTAGAGGGCCGCAGATTCGGCATTCAGGACTGGGTCCTGGTGACCACGGATGCCAGCCTGCGAGGCTGGGGAGCAGTCACACAGGGAAGGAATATCCAGGGCTTAGGGTCAAGCCTGGATACATCACTTCACATAAATATCCTGAAGCTAAGGGCCATTTACAATGCTCTAAGCTTAGCAAGACCTCTGCTTCAAGGTCAGCCGGTGTTGATCCAGTCGGACAACATCATGGCAGTCACCCACGTAAACAGACAGGGTGGCACAAGAAGCAGGAGGGCAATGGCAGAAGCTGCAGGGATTCTTCGCTGGGCGGAAAATCATGTGATAGCACTGTCAACAGTATTCATTCCGGGAGTGGACAACTGGGAAGCAGACTTCCTCAGCACGACCTCCACCCGGGAGAGTGGGGACTTCACCCAGAAGTCGTCCACATGATTAAAAAACTCGACAGGTATTGCGCCAGGTCAAGAGACCCTCAGGCAATAGTTGTAGACGCTCTGGTAACACCGTGGGTGTACCAGTCAGTGTATGTGTTCCCTCCTCTGCCTCTTATACCCAAGGTACTGAGATTGATAAGATGGAGAGGAGAAAGCACTATATTCGTGGCTCCGGATTGGCCAAGAAGGACTTGGTAACCGGAACTTCAAGAGATGCTCACGGAAGATCCGTGGCCTCTACCTCTAAGAAGGGACCTGCTCCAGCAAGGACCCTGTCTGTTCCAAGACTTACCGCGGCTGCGTTTGACGGCATGGCGGTTGAACGCCGGATCCTGAAGGAAAAAAGGCATTCCGGATGAAGTCATCCCTATCCTGATCAAAGCCAGGAAGGATGTAACCGCAAAAACATTATCACCGCAATTGGCGAAAATATGTTGCGTGGTGCGAGGCCAGTAAGGCCCGACGGAGGAAATTCAACTGGGTCGATTCCTACATTTCCTGAAAACAGGAGTGTCTATGGGCCTGAAATTGGGGTCCATTAAGGTTCAAATTTCGGCCCTGTCAATTTTCTTCCAAAAAGAACTAGCTTCAGTCCCTGAAGTTCAGACGTTTGTAAAAGGGGTACTGCATATACAGCCTCCTTTTGTGCCTCCAGTGGCACTTTGGGATCTCAATGTAGTTTTGGGTTCCAAAAGTCACATTGGTTTGAACCACTTAAATCTGTGGAGTTAAAATATCTCACATGGAAAGTGGTCATGCTGTTGGCCCTGGCCTGGGCCAGGCGCGTGTCAGAATTGGCGGCTTTATCCTGAAAAAGCCCTTATCTGATGTTCCATTCGGACAGGGCGGAATTGAGGACTCGTCCTCAGTTTCTCCCCAAGGTGGTTTCAGCGTCTCACCTGAACCAACCTATTGGTGGTGCCTGCGGCTACTAGGGACTTGGAGGCCTCCAAGTTGCTAGACGTTGTCAGTGCCCTGAAAATATATGTTTCCAGGACGGCTGGAGTCAGGAAATCTGACTCGCTGTTTATCCTGTGTGCACCCAACAAGCTGGGTGCTCCTGCTTCTAAGCAGACTATTGCTCGTTGGATTTGTAGTACAATTCAGCTTGCACATTCTGTGGCAGGCCTGCCACAGCCAAAAATCTGTAAATGCCCACTCCACAAGGAAGGTGGGCTCATCTTGGGCGGCTGCCCGAGGGGTCTCGGCTTTACAACTTTGCCGAGCAGCTACTTGGTCAGGAGCAAATACGTTTGTAAAATTCTACAAAATTGATATCCTGGCTGAGGAGGACCTGGAGTTCTCTCATTTGGTGCTGCAGAGTCATCCGCACTTTCCCGCCCGTTTGGGAGCTTTGGTATAATCCCCATGGTCCTTACGGAGTCCCCAGCATCCACTTAGGACGTTAGAGAAAATAAGAATTTACTTACCGATAATTCTATTTCTCATAGTCCGTAGTGGATGCTGGGCGCCCATCCCAAGTGCGGATTGTCTGCAATACTTGTACATAGTTATTGTTACAAAAATCGGGTTATTATTGTTGTGAGCCATCTTTCAGAGGCTCCTCTGTTATCATGCTGTTAACTGGGTTCAGATCACAGGTTATACGGTGTGATTGGTGTGGCTGGTATGAGTCTTACCCGGGATTCAAAATCCTTCCTTATTGTGTACGCTCGTCCGGGCACAGTATCCTAACTGAGGCTTGGAGGAGGGTCATAGGGGGAGGAGCCAGTGCACACCAGTTAGTCCTAAAGCTTTCTTTAGATGTGCCCAGTCTCCTGCGGAGCCGCTATTCCCCATGGTCCTTACGGAGTCCCCAGCATCCACTACGGACTATGAGAAATAGAATTATCGGTAAGTAAATTCTTATTTTCTGGAATCCGCTGATCTCCCGATCCTCTCTGGCCCCGACGGCTATAGCGCAGAATTTTACAAAATGATGCGTGATGAATTGGCCCCTACTCTCACGTCCCTTTATAATCACATTCTTTCTTCCAAACTAACCCCTATTAGGTTAAATGAGGCTAAAATCATTGTCATAGCAAAACCCGGCAAAGACCCCTCCCTTCCCGGTTCCTACAGACCGATATCCCTCTTGAACCAGGACTTTAAAATCTTAACCAAACTCATGGCCACTTGTTTACAATCCTGTCTGTCCCGCATCATATCACCAGCTCAGTTGGGCTTCCTTAGAAACAGGCAATCTGTGAAAGGCATTAGGGCAGCTCTGGCTGCTATTACTCACTCTCACTCCCATTACTTAGTAGACAACATTCTGATTAACCTAGACGCAGAGAAGGCCTTTGACAAGATCGCCTGGCCTCACCTCGATCGGGTCCTACGCCATCAACATTTTGGGGAGAAGTTTTGTGGTCTTGTCAACTCCCTTTATACTGCCCCTACGGTGCAAGTGATGGTCAATAATATCTCTTCCACTCCTTTCACCCTCGAAAGGGGAACTAGACAGGGATGCCCCCTCTCTCCCCTCCTTTTCAATCTGGCCTTAGAACCCTTTATACGCCACATTATTAATTTAACTAGTTTCAGAGGCATCTTGATTGGTACTCAAGAATTGAAAATCATAGCGTTCGCAGATGATATCCTTCTTCTTACTTCGAATCCCAAACAATCAATCCCGGCACTACAAGAAGCTATAACCCGCTTTTCTTCTTGTGCAGGCTTCTCGATTAACTATGACAAATCAGAAGCCCTACCTATATTTCGACAAGCCACTGTAGGCTGGGACCCTTCCTTTCCGTTCCGATGGGCCCCCACCCATCTCACTTATCTAGGAATTCAACTACCCACAGACCCTTCCCTTCTTTACTCCTACAATATCCAACCTATCCTTACTAAAATCCAAACTGAGCTAGGCCTCTGGCAAAATTTCCCTCTCAACCTCCTAGGACGATGCAACCTTGTCAAAATGGCTAGCTTTCCCAAATTGCTTTATGTACTGCAGATGGTCCCTATATTGCTCACAAAATCAGACCTATCCCTTCTTAACGCACATATATCTAAGTTTATATGGGCCAACAAACGGCCTCGGATAGGTTTCCTCAAGTTATCCTAATCAGTACAGAATGGGGGGCTCAATCTGCCTGATATAGAGCAATATAATAGGGCCTGCCTTCTCCGCATAGCCATGGATTGGCTCAGCGCCACAAATGTCTTCACGGACTCGATGTTGGACTCTCAACTATGCGCCCCCCTGTCCCTTAGTTACATCTTACATGCCAGTAATGCTACTTTGAAGATGCCTGGAAGAGGTCTAGGAAATCACTAGACATACATAGTCTTCATTCTCCGTTTCTCCCATTTCTGGGGAACTTAGACTTTCACAACGGACGGGCCTCTTTTCCTTTCGACAGCTTGCATACAGCAGGAATTACACATATTCGCAATCTCCTCAACTCCTCACATGAACCACTCACCTTCACCGAAGCTATAGATAAATATAACATTAACCCCAACCATGAATTTTATTATTTTCAGGCCTCTCATTATATATGTTCAATTCTGGCACGACTTGATGTTAGGGATTTCCTTAACCCCCTTGATACGCTCCTACACTCCGGTACATACTCCATATCAACTATATACGCTCGAATACGCACGGACATTATCCCTTCTTCCGATCTTATACAACTTACAAAATGGTCGTCCCAAATCCCTTCTTTATCCCCGGAAGCGGTGTTAGACTGCTTTAACACATCTTTGAGGCTTATTCCAGCGAGTGTCTATCAGGAAATGTCATATAAAATCTTACATAGGGCTTACATTTCTCCAAAACAGGGTCACTTGATGGGCCTCTCGGAGTCTGCAGCATGCGTTAAATGATCCGCACCAGTAGCCGACATTATGCACTGCTTTTGGCACTGCCCTCACATACAAATGTTTTGGGGCAAACTGCAAGCATACAGCTCCTCCTCATTAGGCATTCATTTTCGATGTACCGCCTCTTGGGCTCTTTTTGGTCACCTCCTTGACCAGCCAACCATTCCCTCTACCAACAAAAAATTAGTGACTCTTTTATCAGCCATGGGGAGAAAAGCTATTCTCCAGCAGTGGATACACGCTACTCCCCCCTCCCTACCCATGGCCACCTCCAGACTGCTCTTTCTCTTTACCATGGACTGGCTGGAGACATCTCTTGATAAAGAGACTCTTACCCCTGCACTATTTCTCTGCTGGGGTAAATACATTCATACATTGCCTACATCCACTAAAAGAGCCATCCAACAAAGCTTTCACTACACCACTTGGTACTGTCACCAACTTTTAGACCATAGACCCCCTATTTCTCATCCATAACTCGATACGATGGAAATCCTCCCTCTGCTCTCTGAGACAACTCTTTCTTCTTCCTTCTTACTCTCCCCCCCACCTCACTTCACTCCTTTTTCAATCTCTCTTTCACCTCAAGTACTCATATCCTTTTCTTTTTTTCCCTGCCCTGATATTCTCTCCGTGGATGGGTTGAGGGCCCCCTGGCCTTGGCGGACAATGTTTTAGTTAAGTTTATTCTTGTTATATGTTATTTTTATTTCTTTTGGATATGTGTCCTCCATGTTGAAGGACACCTGGATATAAGTACAGTTTAATATAATATTGGACCTGTTGTGATCTTATAGAGGTGTATTTTCACTTCTACGTCTCTTTGTATTATTCTATCGCACTGTGTTTTGGTCACCCCTTTCTAGTCCATATGTTATGTACTTGAAAAGGTATAACTGGGATTATACAGTTGCCGCTCTATATTTCCTCGTTCATGTATTCTTAGTCCTGTATATTAGACTTTGTACTTATTACTTGTACTGCTCATTTTGGTTTATACCTATACCTCAATAAAATATATTTGTAAGAAAGAAAAAAAAAGAAATTGAAAAGGTACAGGAATTATTGAAAGTACACTCAGATAATCCTGGTTTCAGGGAAAGGGATGTGAAGGTAAATAAAAAGATAGAGGGATCTTAATTATCACTTATTGAAAGGAAAGGAGGTAAAATGGATAGGGACAAGGAGGATTATGTATCTCAAATGGTTAGAACATTTAATAGAAAATTTTGAGCTAATTCTCAGTCAGAAAATTATGTTCCTTCTAGGAAACAAAACAGATTGGCTTTTAATATGGGCTCTGGGTGCCCTAGATACCCTAGAAATAGGAGGGATCGGGATGGTTATGGTGGGAGAACTCCCCTTACATCCAAAAGTGAATATTCTAGAGGGAGAAGGAACCCATTGCCTCAAAGGCTTCAACATGCTAACAGGTTTGAGGTGTTGGATTCTGAAAGTGAAGTGTCTTATGAAACAACCAATTGGAGAAAACAAAGGTCTAGGAATTCTAGATGGAGGAACCAGCAGGTGGATAATGTGGAGTCCCCCACATATAGTAATAGTTTTTTAGGACTACATCAACGCTTGTTGAGAGATCCAGGGCAGAGAAGGTGTCCTAAAAAGGGAAAGAGAAGTAGGGGATGTAGAGGAGGAAACAGGAAATGTGGAAAAAAGTCTACGGTTGAGGTAGATTCAAAAGATATATTTAACTTATCCTCAAAGGTGTTGAATCATGATGAGCTAAAACTCCTATCTAGAGGTTTGAATTTTGCACCTGTCTCTAAGCCAAATATATTTAAATTATTTTTGGATCTGAACAGGTATGTCAGGACCTTGAGCAGGAAGTGTTACTTCGCTTTGAAAGCTCTAAAGAGAAATAATTTGGATTAATCACCTATTATATTGGATGATGATGATGATGATGGAATGGCTTTGTGCATTCTGGAGTCTCTCTGTGCTGAGGAGGATGTGGAAGGAATTGGGAATAGGAAGGAGGTTCTCTTTGATATTAACCCAAGAACTAAATTTCATAGGAAATCAGATGTTTATCCTTTCCAGTACAGGGGGCCATATGTAGAAAGCTATTATAAGGCTACTTTGGAGGATTTTAGACATTTTGACCCATCAGGAAAGGATGGATTTAAAAAAAACTTAGTACTGATTATGATATAATAATCAAATCAGCAGATAAGGGTAGGGGTAGTTATTCTCAATCGAGGCGACTACCTTAAAGAAGCATACAGGCAGTTAGGTGTTACAGCATTGAATGAGAGATTGGACAACAACCCCACTATTATCTTTCAGAATAAATTAAAGACATTATTAACTGGAGCTCAGTCTATGGGTGCAATATCCAGGGATACTTTTAATTTTTTATTTACAGTTCACTCAGTGGTGCCCACCTTTTACTTTCTCCCTAAAATACACAAAACCCTTATATCACCACCCGGGAGACCGATTATTTGGGGAGTGGGATCTTGACTAATAATTTGTTGCACTATGTAGATTCTTTTTTACAATCACATATCAAGAATTTTAAATCCCATTTAAGGGATACTACACACTTTCTAAATTTGCTTAAAGATATACAATGGAGTGATAAATATTTTTTGGTCACGTGTGATGTTGAATCACTTTACTCAAATATCCCTTATGACCTAGGAATTGAGGCAGTGGGACACTACTTGAGAATGGATGATTCTATCACTGTGGAAACACGAGAATTTGTCATAGCGGCTATTGAGTTTATTTTGCATCACAACTATTTTGTTTTTAATTCACAATATTTTTTACAGTTATGGGGGATGCCGATGGGCAGCAGAATCGCTCCCAGCTTCGCTAATCTCTACATGGGGCTGTTCGAGGAGCAGCACGTGTGGGGGAAGGGGGCGGGGCTGGTGGCGGATCTGGTCCTCTATCGACATTTCACAGATTACTTATTTTTCATTTGGGGTGGTGATGAGGATTCTTTAAATACTTTTTTATAGGGACTTAATAATAATTTATTTGGGTTAAATTTCACTTTTTCGTATTATAAGGAAAGGATCACATATCTGGATATTGCACTCATTGTAGAAAATAACTCCTTGACTACACAAACTTATGTCAAAGATGTTGACCAACATAGGTTTTTGAATGATAAGAGTAGCCATCTCCAAAAATGGAGAGATAATATCTCCAAGGGGCAATTTATTCAAATGAAGAGGAATTGTTCGAATAATGATATTTATGAACAACATGCTGAGAGATTACGTAATTCCTTTGCTGAACAAGGTTATCCTGAAAGAGATGTGCAGCGGGCATATGAGGAAGTTCATAAACTGGATAGGAATGAACTGCTGAATTATAGGAGTTCTGAATATGAATCAGCACATAAGAGGGGTACCTCACATACTGGATTTGTCACCAAGTATAATTTGCATGCTAGGGATATACAAGGAATTATAAAGAAAAATAGCTTCATAATGAAAATGGATAGTCTGTTAGAAAGTACAGATGTTTCATTGGACAGAGTAGTGTTTAGGAGATCAGATAATTTGAAGACTAGGCTGGCGCCCGGTCACTATAAAAGTAATAATGGACAGATTAGGAACCAGGAAACATTATGGATACCACAGAAGCCGTTAGGTTTTCATAAATGCGGGAAGGTTAAATGTGGTACATGTATACACTGTGAGAGAAAGTAAGTTGGTTTTGTTTCATAAACTACGGGAGAAAGTTTTATGATTAAGGACTTCATGAATTGCAGCTCGAACTTTGTAATATATTTATTACAGTGTGGATGCGGCATGCAATACGTGGGACGCACCATACATAAAGTACATCTTAGGTTCATGGAACATAAAAGGAACATTCGTAATAAAGTGAGAACGCATTGCCTGTCCCTACACTATACAAGATGCAGTAAAGGTAGAATAGAAAATTTCAAGATGAAAGCTATAGAACAGATCAAAATCACCAATAGGGGGGGGGGGGGGGATCGGTTTAGGTTGCTTTGTAAGAGGGAAGAATATTGGATTTTTTGTTTACAAACATTGAGCCCGCAGGGGTTAAATGACACAGAGGAGTTGAATAACAACAGGTCCGCATACCAGGCCCTTGGTGGCCAGTCCGGAGCAATGAGGATTGCTTGAACCTTTTCCCTTTTTATTCTTTTCAGAATTCTTGGGATCAGAGGAATGGGAGGAAACAAGTACACCAGCTGGTAAACACACGGAGTTGTCAGGGTGTCTACCGCTACTGCCTGTGGGTCCCTCAACCTGGAACAATTCCGCTTGAGCTTCTTGTTGAGTTGAAAGGGTATCATGTCGATTTGTGGATATCCCCACAGACACGTCAACCACTGGAACACTTCCGGGTGAAGGCCCCATTCCCGTGGGTGCAGGCCATGTCTGCTGAGGAAGTCTGCTTTCCAGTTGTCTACTCCCGGAATGAAGACCACCGACAATGACACGGCGTGTTTTTCTGCCTAGAGGAGAATTCTTGACAACTCTGACATTGCGGCTCTGCTTTTCGTTCCGCCCTGTCGGTTTATGTACTTTACCCTCGTCACATTGTCCGACTGGACCTGAATGGCCTGATTCTGAAGAAGAGATGAGGCCTGCAGAAGTGCATTGTAGAAAGCCCTGAGTTCCAGGATGTTTATTGGAAGGACAACTTCCTGACTTGACCATCATCCCTGAAACTACACCCCCTGAGTGACTGTGCCCCAACCTCTTAGGCTTGCGTCTCTAGTTAGCAGAATCCAATTCTGAATCCCAAGCCTCCGACCCTCGACTAGGTGAGAAGTCTGTAGCCACCACAGGAGGGAGTTCCTGGCTTTTGGTGACAGACGAAACCTCTGGTGCATGTGAAGATGTGATCCGAACCATTTCTCCAACAGGTCCAGCTGGAAGGGGCTCGCATGAAACCTTCCATACTGAATCGCTTCGTAAGAAGCCACCATTTTCCCCAGAAGGCATATGCAGAGATGCACTGAGACTCGGGTCAGCTTCAAGATGGCCAGAACCATCGACTGGATTACCATTGCCTTTTCCAAGGGAAGAAATACTTTCTGAGACTCTGTGTCCAGTATCATTCCCAGGAACTGAAGCCTCTGCATTGGTTCTAGGTGAGATTTTGGCAGGTTCAGAATCCACCCATGATCCAGGAGTAGTCTGGTTGTGAGGACAATGTTCTCCAACAGCTGTACCCTCAACGGTGCCTTTATCAGAAGATCGTCCAAGTACGGAACTATCCCTGTCTGTGGAGCAACATCATCATCTCTGCCATTACTTTGGTGAACACCCTTGGTGCCGTGGAGACCAAATGGCAGGGCCTGAAACTGGTAGTGACAGTCCTGCAGTGCAAACCGTAGATAAGCCTGATGAGACGGCCAGATCAGAATGTGAAGGTACGAGAAGCAAAGGAATTCCCCCTCCTCCAGACTTGAGATTACCGCTCTCAACGACTCCATCTTGAATTTGAACACTCATAAGAACGGGTTCAATGACTTGAGGTTCAGAATCGGTCTTACTAAACCGTCTGGTTTCGGTATTACAAACAAGCTGCAATAGTAACCCTTGTTTTGTTTATGAGGTGGAACTGGAACAATGACCTGGGTCTGTAACAGTTTTTGAATGGCGTTGTGTAAGTTTACTCTCGCCTCTTGCGAAACTGGTAAGCCTGATTTAAGAATCTGTGAGGTGGGAGCTCCTGGAACTCCAGTCTGTAGCCCTGGGATATAAGGTCTATGACCCAGGGATACTGACACAATCCTGTCCAGATGTGACTGAAGAATCTTAGCCGGGCTCCCACCCTCCTGTCTTCCAGGCATCGCGGTCAACCGTCATGCGGAAGGTTTTGAGGAAGCAGAGCCGAAGCCCTTTTCCTATGAACCAGCAGTCGCTGGTTTGCATGGTTTACCTCTAGCAGCGGTAGAAGAACCTCTGGCCTTGCCCCTAAACTTGGCAGTCCAAAAGGACTGTAGAATAGGTCCTGAGTAGGCCTTCCTAGCTGGCGGAGCTGCAGAAGGTAGGTATGTTGACTTACCTGCAGTAGTTCGGGAGATCCATTTGTCGAGTTCATCTCCAAATAAGGCCTCTCTAGTGAAAGGTAGGCCTTCCACTCCTTTCCTGGAGTCCGCATCAGCCGTCCACTGACATAGCCATAATCATCTGCGTGCCGAAACTGCCATAGGTGTAGTGCGTGCATTAAGCAAACCTATTTCTTTTGTGTCCTCCACCATAAAGTTCGCAGAGTCTTGTATACGTTGCAGGAGCAAAACAATCTCCTCTTGAGGTAAGGTGTCTAACCCCTCAATTAAATTACCTGACCAATTAGCAATGGCTCTTGTAATCCACCCACATGCTATAGTGGGTCTCTGAGCCACCCCATCAGCAGTATACAAAGATTTGAGTGTAGTCTCAATCTTGAGATCAGCCGCATCTTTAAGAGAGGCTGCACCAGGGACAGGTAAGACAATTTTACGTGAGAGCCTGGAGACTGACGCATGCACTATCGGCGGATTTTCCCATTTTTTTCCAACCTCAGGAGGAAAAGGAAAAGTTGAAAACAACAGCCTAGGAATTTGAAATTTCTTATCTGGATTAACCCACGGTTACTCAAACAGGGTATTTAGTTCCTTTGACACAGGAATAGTGGCTGAGGATTTTTTGTTAATATTAAAGTAAGATTCCTCACTCTCCTCTGTCACCTTACCAGGGATATTTAGAATTTCTCTGATAGCATCTATGAGAGCCTCTACACCCTGCGACAGAGTACCCTCCCCTACCTCTGTGTCAACCTCACCTTCCTTCATGTCTGACCCTTCATTATCAGAGTCAGAATGCGGGATATGAGCCAAAGTACGTTTTTGTGGACAAATGGTAGAGGACTGAGACGCTGGTCTGGGTACTGAGTCCTTTTTCATAAACTCATCCACAGACTGCCTTAAGTATTGCGTCTCTTTCTCATTATGAGATAATTTTGTAGAAATGGTGGAAATCATTTCCCTAATAGAGTCCAGCCATGCTGGTTCTGCCCCACTAGCCTGGGAAGGGATACTACACTGAGTACACACTAGTGAACCCGCTGGAGAAGAGGAACATTGTGCCTTACATGAAGCACGCTCTTTGCCTGACATACTACAGTAGTGACAGCACACACACAGGAAAATGTTAAAAGCACAATTAACCCACAAAGAGCCCTTCCAGAGAGACACAGAGAGAGTATGGAACAAGCACATGGTGCCTTTAACGCTAATGCCAAGCTTAGCCGGGTCGCAGACTAAGTACCTAGATTAGGGACTTAGTACACTAGTAAACCACTCCCCCCTGCTTTAACCTCCTGGTACCGCGAAGGGAACTGGATGCTTTCCGGAGGAGCTGCCCGTCCCTGTCAGTTAAGAGTCTGTGTCAGCTGCAGTAGGGAAAATGGCGCTTGTGAGCTGCTGGATCTGCTCATAGTGAAGCCCCGCCCCTTCAATGGCGCGCTGTCTTCCCGCTCTTCTTTATACTGGCTTATGTGTCTGTGTGCATAAAATGGAGACATTCCCCTTTTATGGCTGTAGTGCCAGTCTGGGTACTGTGTACACTACAGTGTACTTAGTCAGGAGACTCAGTCCCCCGCCGTGTAGAAGCCGTGCGTCTCCGTACCCTCATGCCGCCATAATGGCCGGCGACCTGCTAACCGGGACGATGGCTGAGTACACACCATTCTTCATTCTTCTGGCTCTGTTAGGGGTGGCGGCGTGCTGCGGGAATGAACGCTCCCCGTGGTGGGGCTTGCAAATAGTTCCCTCAGGAGCTTGCATCCTGTCAGCGGGGAATGGCACCATTAACCCTTAGTGGGGTTTGGCCGTTCACCCCCTAAGTCCCACGAAGCAGGCAAGCTGGTGCCATCCAGTCCTGCCTGAAAATAACAAACTTTAAAAATAAATTTAGAAAACTCTTCAGGAGCTTCCAGAGATGTGACAGGCTTCTCCAGGCACATTTTCTAAACTGAGTGTGGTAGGATGGGCATAGAGGGAGGAGCCAGCACACACAATCAAACTTCTACAGTGCCCATGGCTCCTAGTGGACCCATCTATACCCCATGGTACTAAATAGATTCCCAGTATCCCCTAGGACGTAAGAGAAATGTGAAAAGTCTTTAAGCCACTTGAGCCAGGAAAAGCAAAGAGGCTTACTGCTAACAGCAGCCAAGTAGTCATGATTATCTATTACTTCAATCTCAAATTAGTCAGGATTTGACGTATTGCTCTGGCCCTGAACTATTGGCCAGAGTAGAATTACATAGGAGTTGGAGGTCCATGATTGGCTGTCAGAGTCAGCTGAGGCAAGAAGCACTGAGACTGGAGGGAATGCAGTCAGCTGACATGCTCCAATATGGCAACGTCTGAGCATCTGTTCACAAACAAAGGCAAACAGAAACTGTGACCTGTGGGACAGGTAAATGAAAAGTCACTAAGTGCATGAAAACAGGATTGCCTATGGCATGCATGGATAACCTCACGACATGTCAGGGTAGTCATATGACCATGTCAAAAATATTTTTGAAGTGCCACCACCATTACAACGTGTCTTATACAGATAATGTTGACAATAGTAATAGACAGGTACTTACATAAATGTTAGTGGCTTCCCTATTTTTACTTGAAGCTAATTTGTTCATTTTTGGTTGATAATTTTTAGTCTGAAGATGTAGATATGCCTCATTGTACGTCCAGGACTAGGGTTTATTTACAAAGCAAATCCTAAAACTTCAGATTGTGTTCATAGCCAAAATTTAAAAAGGCAATGCTTTCAATAGCCGTGTTTTTCTAGTAAAATCATTGCTCTCTTAAATTTTGTGAATAAATACAATCTGAGCGCTGGGTTTTACAACCCAACTCTGTGTAAGTAAATAAACCCCTTAGCCCAGGCCTACCCCTGATAAAATAAATTAAATATTTTCTGAAAACTTTAATATAACAAATCTGCTTTTGATTGTGTATGCCTTGCTTCTTGTACAGTCGGTTATGGGCACACTCTATAGGAAAGTGCATGAATAGGTCCTTGATTTGTTGATCCTTATAAGGCACTCTTTTTGGTGTTGGTCTGTATGCTCGGGAACACACTGTGAGGAGACCAGATTAGGGGTGCCCTCTCCTGGGGCAGATGGGCACCTCCAAGCATACAGTAGCCAGGAAAACAGCACACCAGTCCAGGGTTTTCATGCAATCTGTCTGTGGCTAGTTTTATTGTGCAGTACATAAAACAAAACCTAAAAATAAGTCATAGCTCATTTGGGCACTAACTAAACCTAATAGATTCCCTCTAAGGGTGGCAGGAACTAATGCCCCCACCACAAACACAGACAAATGCACAGTACATAGTCAGTAAATCACAGTGTCTCATCACTGGCCTGCTGCCTGCTAACCCAGGTAATGAGACACTGATCCAAGTCCTGAAACAAAGCTTTTATCAACCTCTTACAGATGCAGGCACTAATTAGCCTCCTCTCAGGCTGAATGCCTAAAGAACTGAAATGGACCTTGTGGATGGAGCCCTCCCTTCTCTCGCACATCCACACCCCATAAACCCTTATCCAGCTTTTACCAAAAGCCCAAAGGCTCTCAGCAAAGTAACCACAAATATCTCCCTGGGGTTTTAAAATACATAGGCCAGAACCTGGGACACATATCTCCTGTTTATCGCTTTACCAGTGCACTTGTTATCAGTATGGCCTCTATTAATACCGACTTAGTGTTAATGCTTTGGATACTTAAGTGTGGTTTTAAGTCTTGAAAAAACTTTGCTCACAATGACATATTCCATAAGCAGATAACAAAGAAAATGTAACTTTCTTCATTGCTGACAGTTTTGTAGACAGTTCACCCTATGTAGTTGCTGTAATATCTATATTTACATTTTTTTAAATGTAATTTCTCTTCTCTTCTATGTAATTTCTCCTGCAGTCTTCTTGAACCAGGCATGACAGCTCTCTAAATCAGTTCTATTTCCAGAGATTTTATTTAGAGAAACTTAAAATTTAAGCTCCAGAGTATTTTCTGTTGCTTTTTCAGGGTTTGAGATATATTGAAACATTGGGTCATAAATATTGAGAGCTTGAAAACATTATGAAAAATCATCTTGCAAAAGAGTATGTACTGTATCTTCAAATGTTGTATGTTTAATTCTGCATGCTTATTAACCACAAGCATTGTAAAGGTGCATACACACTTGCCGATAAAATGAACGACGTCGCTAATTTTCACCATTCTTGAGCGACGTCGTTCACTTTCCCGCAAGTGTGTATGCCGGCGCCGATGACCAATGTGCGGCACCACGGGTCGTTTAACGACCCCCAGTGTCGGTGGCGCGCGCATGCTCAATCTGGACTGTTGTCCAGGAGCTGCCTGCACGGCCACTGCTTGACGTCACTGAGCGATGTGAACGGTCATATCACTCAGTGTGTACAGCTGGCCGCCGACCGCCCAGCCCGGGAGGAGAAACACTAGATGACGACATTCATAGAGCGAGGTCGTCTAGTCTGTATGCACCTTAACTGTTGGAAAGAGTTTCAGAGTACTTGTCAGTAAATCATCTGTGGAAATCTTACGTTTCTTTGTAAACGAAGCCCAAGCACAATTTGTCTTTTACCCTGAAGTTGTACTTACCTTGAAGGGTACTTAAATGTGCATTGACAGCTGTCAGAAACATGAGGTTTAAAAGCCATTCTTAAAGCTGTGTACACACTAGACGAAATACAAACAATACAATGCCGCTCACGATTTCCTCTGAGCTCCCTGGAACTCTGGGACAAACAATATAGTGCGTACACACTGAGCGATTTTACAAACAACCAAACAATATATGCGAGTCGTTCAACACTACCAAATTGTTGGGTTTCATCCTAATTTAACATACGTTCATCATTGGTAGCGTACAAGGGAACCGTTCAATTTGCCGGCTGTTGGGATCCTGGCAGTCAGGATCCCTGACACCGGGATCCTGACAGCCGGCAATACCGCCAGCCGGAATCCCAGCAAAACAGGACTATTTCCACTCATAGGTGTCCATGACACCCATAGAGTCAGAATAGATCCTGTGGCGAGTGCAGCAAGCCACGAGTCTGCAGAGTGGCGAGTGCAGCGAGCCCGCAAGGAGACTCTTTCCGCTGCCGGCATTCTGGCGGGCGGGATGCCGCTGTCGGGATATGGACAGCTGGCATCCCACCCAACAGTAAATCGTATGTATTCCGCGTACACACCTCCTAGTCATTAGCAACATTTTTTAAATTGAGTTGCATGCACAGATGACAGAGGACGTTGCTAGCAATCCGCGGGAGTGCACATCGCTAGCGATATAGTGCAAACACCCTGAATAATTTTGAGAACTAGTCGTAGCAAATGGTCGTTATTGACAGATTTGCTTAAAATGTCGTCTAGTGTGTACCTGGCTTTACTTTCCAGTTCTAGATCTCCCAAGTGCCCAAGTTGTCCCAAGCAGTGGCATTTCCCAAGTGCGTCATGAGTGCCTGGGTCATCCCAAGGGGTGGTCTTCAGTATGCCGACTGTCGGGATCCAGGCGCACAGTATACCGGCGCCGGAATCCCGACAGCCGGCATACTGACAGATTTTCTCCCTCGTGGGGGTCCACGACCCCCACGCGCGCCACCGTGCCCGCAACGTGGTGAGCGCAGCGAGCCCGCAAGGGGCTCATTTGCGCTCGCCACGCTGTCAGAATGCCGACGGTCAGGCTCCCGGCGCCGGTATGCTGGTCGCCGGGAGCCCGGCCGCCGGCATACTATACTACACCCATCCCAAGTGGCGAGGGTTACCTGATACAGGTTGCCAACCCCTGTATTATAGGATATATAAGTGTAGCCTTTTTCATCTGTTTTATCATATTCAAAACTGAATAAATACTGTGTATTCCTCATCAAGAAGGATTTTTTTTTTTTTTTTATAAAATGCTAATATTCAGTGTTAATTAAAACATGCCTTAAAATAAATGTTAAATTACACTGCATTCATGTAATTAATTATTGTAGAACTACAAGATAACACATTTCCCATGCTATGGGAGCCTTAGAGGTGCAAATGCTTGTTAATATACTCACAGGTGTTACCATGCTTAGATACTGAAAGAAAGTTTTAAAAAAAATCATAGCAGTATTTTTTTTTTTTCTTCAAATTAAATAAAAAAGAAAACCTAGATTACACAAATCTAGAAATGAGGGTAAATGGAATTACCTAGAAAGGTAGGTACAGTATCTAAATGCACATCATATTTGAAATATTTAAGAGTGGCTTGTAAATCTAGTATCTCTAAGCCAACTGGTTGGCACATATTGTTATAATAGAAATATGTTTCATTGATAAATTTAGAAGATAAATTAACTTTTCTGGCTAAACTGGCTCCATTACTAAAAATAATGAAACAGATTATTTTATAGTAACCTATAATGAAAAATGTTTGTTTGCAGTATCGCAGCTTTGCTAGAGTATGTGGGAAAGTGCAGACCGGCCTTTAAGGGTCATAAAGTGCAAGATATACTCCCAGTGGTCTCTCCAGGGCAACCAGGCAATAGCATAACAATCAAATATAAAATGGAAGAGGGATTGAGCTGTCCATTCAGAATCTTTTTATATTATCAAGGAGCAGCAGGGAAATAATGTGATGAACTGACCTTGTGTATTAATGGATGATGATGAACTGAAAGGCCTATGGAGCTGTGTAAACCATGGGGCAGACCAGGCCCAAAGTTTCCTATATTTCTGCAATATGCAGGTTAGGAAAGCTTGACAAAAAGTGTCATACATGTATTTATAGTATTCAGAATTTATATAATGCCAACATATTCCACAGAACAGTATAAAGCACGAGATATAAAGCAGATCATATCAAATTCACTGAAAGAGGGCCGAGCTCTAGAGTATGATAATAACTAAGAAAACAAGATGGTATTGTGCTAGGGATCAACAAGTAAACTTTTCTTTTTAAAAGAATTGAGGGCATGATTCAGAGGTGGAGACTACTGCAATAGCTGCCGCCATCAGAGCACAGGGAGCAATAATATGCAATGTTAATGTCAGCCTTCCCTTTGTGTAACGGAGATTACAAGCACTGAGATGCCGTTTTCATTGTCCATGGACAGTGCAACTACGTCAGTGACTCTGTACACTGCACCATTAGTGCACCATCATCAACCCTTGCACCAGCCTATGGGCTGCTCAGTGTTTCCTTCTCAAATTCCCATCAAGATGGGCTCTGTAGATCTGCGTTTGTGAAGGCTGACATGCCCATGACACTCCCTTTTCATTGTGAACACTTCAGGCTACCTCCCAGTCACCATCCCATAAAGGCCATGGTTGTGTGCCGCTAGCTCTATTGAAGTGACTACACACACAACATCTGTGTCTGTGTACAGTCAGGGGAACCCATGCACCATAAGGGCTTTCAGGACTTTGGGGGTGATTCAGAGTTGATCGTAGATGATCAGTCACACTGACATGCGGGGGAACGCCCAGCACAGGGCTTGCCCGCCCCGCATGTCAGTCCCTGCCCCGTCGTACAAGTACAAAAGCATCTCACAGCAGCGATGCTTTTGTACCTGAAGAGTAGCTCCCAACCAACGCAGCTCCTGCGTGCTGGCAGGGAGCTACTCATCACTGCCCGGGTCGCAGCGGCTGCATGTAACGTCACGCAGCCGCCGCGGCCCGCCCTTCCCAACGGTCCAGGCGCGACTGTGTTGCCCGGACCGCGCCCCCCCTAAACGGCGGCCAAACGCCGCCGGCCCGCCCCCTCCCGCCCAGCGATAGCCTCTGCCTGTCAATCAGGCAGAGGCGGTCACTAGCTAAAGACAGCCATCGGCTGTCTGGCATGCGCTGGTGCACTGCGGTGCCAGCGCATGCGCAGTTCGGACATGATCGCTACTGTGCGAAAATGCACAGCAGCGATCGGGTCTGAATGACCCCCTTTGTGAGCATGCGCAGGAGCAAAAAATCACTCAACTGCACAAACATAGGCACTGAATCAGGCCCTGTATCTGATGGTATACTTACATTTTCCAGCATTTGGAGAGCATGAAAATTCACTACACTTTTATATCTAGAAACCACAATACATATTAAAAATCGGTTTACTACATGTACAGTACATGTTTTATTTTAACCGCTTAATGACCATACAAGTTTGGTGATGTGTCAATTACATCGTGAATGTAAATTGTATCTTTAATATTATTATTATTATTATTATTATTATTATTTAGGTTTTTTTTTTCCTCTTTTGGTAAATCTGTATAATTATTGTAAAAAAAGAGAGAAGGATAATAACAATGACAGTCTCATGACAATGAACAGCAGAATTACCCATAAAAAACAGTATAGAGCATGAGGCCATATAACAGGTTTTATAAAACTAACAAACAGGACTTTAGGAATAGGCCGCAACATGTAAGAATACTGGGCCTGAGACTTAAACCCCTTTTACACCTGCGTACCGGGTCCGATCGGGGATGTTTAATCCGGCTACAACCTATGTCTGCCCCGCCATTTCCACTGCACTTCGACATGGGTTATTCCCGAGTCGGATATGTTTCCACTTAACCCAGGTAAGATCTGTAAAAGCCTATTGATGTCACTCGTTACTCTGTTCTGAAACACGGGTAATGACCGTTTCCAATGCACAATTACCCGGGTCATTACCGTGTTCAACCCAGGTAGCTACCAGGGTAAGATTCCAGGGTCGCTCAACCCGTGTTGAGCCGTTTCCACTTTCTAAAAACCTGTGTTGATGCGCGCCCCCGTGCAAAAACACGGGTAAATTTAGCTAGTGGAAAAGGGGTTTGATTTTCAAGCAAACCAAAACAAGCAAGCAACTGGGCAAAACCATGTTGCACTGTAGGTGGGGCAGATGTAACATGTGCAAAGAGAGTTAGATTTGAGTGGGGGGTGTTCAAACTGAAATCTTAATTGCAGTGTAAAAGCAAAGCTGTCTAGTATTTGTGGGCTACATGCAGGGCCGGACTGCCCATCTGACAAATGCCAGAAGGGGCAATGGGCTGGTGGATCGGTCCGATCATACAGAGAGCCGGGAAGGCAGCGCGTAGCGCAGCTCCCAGCTCTCTGATTGTCCCCTCCCGTGTGCTCAAAGTGCCTGCCTCTTAGAAATATGGGGGCGTGATGCAAGTCCACACCCCCCCTAACTAGCGGCACACCCCTGTGAGACATGTGCGTGCCCCTATGTCGTGCACAAATGCAGGGGCCGAAAACGAGACCAAGTCCGTCCCTGGCTACATGCATAGGTAGCCAGTATTTACCTTGCACAGAAAAAGTATTAATGGATTTGCTCGCCTTGCATGACAACATGATTTGTAAATTGTTCCAAACACAAAGTTACTTGCTTCTTTTGCTTTACTTACAAATCTGAATCAGACCCAGTGCACATAACTAAGACAGCAGTAAAAAATGAATCTCAAGAATGCTATATAAAAAAAAAAGTGGGAGAGCACAGAGGGGACATGAACAAAATGCATCAGTTAAATTTTAATGGTTGCATATGCATACACATACTGGGAAATCTAATATAAAGTGGTTAATGTAAAGAAAAGAGGGGGGAATCATGGAAGACAGTAGGAAAACACAGAGGGAGGGGGGTTAGTTAAAGTGTGCTGTGAACTACTTCTTCTGAGCATGGACTAAAGGGGCCTACACACAGTGCAATATTTCTTCCGATATGGACTATATAGTCCATATCGGAAGAAAATATAGTACATATTGCACAGTGTGGAAACTCCTTGCTATGCCAATGCTGGTCCTACGGGTTTGGCAACGCAAGGAAGAATAGACTGTGCAGGAAGCCCAACATTGACTATATCGGTGGTGCCGGGCTCCAGCCACATCAAATAGTCAATGTCGGGCATTTCCTGCATTGTGCCGTTTGTACCTGGCCTCAGATCATATAGCTACAAACCATAAGCTAGTGTGAGACCTGTAAAGTGGACACATATCAATACAGAGTGTGATAATGTGAACATTTATAACAAAAAGATAACACACATGTATCAGGAAGAGGGGTCTAATAACAAACATTGGTAATGAAACCAAGCAGTGGAGTCAATGTAAAATTTGATCAATGTACTGTACAAGCCCCATTTTTTTGCAGAATTTTTTGACCCCTTTATCAATATGGGGAAACCTGTGTGTTTTCGGGTGTAAGAAGACTTGTTACTGGCCGAGCAAATTAAATAGCCCGACCCACAGCACCCGAAGAAACATTGGGGGTTTTTACTCCCGATATCTCTTCGGGCCAAATTGAATATCCCTCAAGGAGTGAGACAATCTTATCTCTGTGTTACTTATAGGGAATTGACAGTTTGTTTTTAAGCTGAATGTTGTTCTAGATGGAACCATAACAATACTTATTACATGTGTCTGATACTGGTAACATTTCCCTATCTTATTTGCAAAATAGCATTTCTTGGGACTTCTTTATCTGTGGTGTATATTGAACAAGCCAAATGGGCGTTCTAGTGATCATTACATAATATTGGAGTGTCCTCTCTAAGCGTATGCCATTACTCTAACAATCAGGACTCATTACAGTCCGAATAATATTTCGGTCCCTAAAATTCACGCTTTATTTATAATGTACCTGCACAGGTTTAATCAATAAATTATTGAAACCTATACGGCATTTATTCGCTGTCCAGGAACATAGTTTTCCCCTTTTTTATGTGTACAGTATGTGTGGCTGTGTTGTTCCTCTTATTTTAATGAATATCTAATAAATAGTAGATTTTAGACTGATCAATATTGATACCGTTCTGGACTCTTTTTCCTATTACAGTTAAGAGTGACCCCACTCTTTTTTCCTCACACCAAAATACGTTTTTTTCTGACTCTGGGGAGCACCACCAATCCCTGTATTATTGATTTAGCTGACGTAACATCAGCCATCAAATGACAGGAATTTGGTAATTCATTTGTTTTTCTATCTCCTTATGCAATTCTAAGCATTCCTACTTACCCTAGAGGGTTAATAGGGCTAGGAGTGAGCCTGTGCGTTAAAACCCACCCTGTTTTTTCTGCTGACCAAAGCACACCAGATTTATCTGCAAGATTTCTAAAAATTTCAATAAATAGAGGGCTGGCCTATCTGGGGGATATATAAACAAGCAGCCATTTTAACTCTGTGCACTTCTGTTTGCTCTTTGACTAGAGAAGTTTGGTTTATACCTGCTGCTCTTTCCACATTGCTAGCTACCGTGCACTGTTTTGTTCTGCTTGCATTACAAAGTGTTTCTATACTGCTGTGTGTAGAGATGGATTCTGCTCGTTATCAGGCTCTCATGTGCTACTCTGTGCTGAAGATGAGGGGAGACAGGGAGAGGGCCCAGCAAAGGCGGATGGAGAGATCTTGCTGGACCAAGGAGTGGCTGCTCAAGTGGCCTACTCGCTACTACATGCCCCTCCTGGATGAGGTCAGGGAGAACAACCTGAATGACTACCGCAACTTCCTATGCGCGAATGATGACACCTTCCAGGAGTTGCTGCATCTGGTGACCCCCCTCATACAGAAGCGGGATACCAAATGGTGGGTTCCTATCCCTGCTGAGGAGAGGCTAGTGGCTACCCTGCGGTTCTTTGCTACTGGACAGTCGTTTGAGGAGCTGAAGTTTGGGACCCGTATCTACGCGCAGGCTTTGGGACACATCATACCTGAAACCTGCAAGGCTATTATCAAAGTGCTTCAGTACAAGTACTGTAAGGTAAGAAATGACGCCACACATTGCTTGTCATGTAACAAAATGTTTTATTTTACAAACTGAATTTGGTAGAAAAAATAGGTGCTTTTTATTTCAAGACATAATTTTATTAAATATGTGGTCAACATGGCTAAACGTTAGCAAACAGTATACATTTTCATAATGCAGCACATGTGCATCATTACATTTCTGAAATAAAAAAAAATGCTACTGTATATATAACAACAAATGTGGTGCATTTTGATACTACACCATTGAGTGGCACCGTAGCCAGGGGCACAATGCACACATGCAACTTGGAGTAGGAGGATGGGTCCCTGGTACCATCAACCTGCACCAAGTTGCATGTGTGCATTGTGCCCCTGGTGGCGGTGCAACTCAATGCCACAGTATCACAATGCATCACATCTGTTGCTATATATATATATAACAAGTGCAGTATTTACATATGTGAAAATGTAAAACAAATGCCATATATATCAAAATATAACTTTTTATAAATATGCAGCCAACATGGCTGAACTTTTTCAAACAATGGGGGAGATTCAAATGTTTGAAAAGTCAGT
The DNA here is from genome assembly GCF_028390025.1 of Pseudophryne corroboree. Classification (NCBI taxonomy): domain Eukaryota; kingdom Metazoa; phylum Chordata; class Amphibia; order Anura; family Myobatrachidae; genus Pseudophryne; species Pseudophryne corroboree. The sequence goes on along the minus strand of NC_086448.1, from coordinate 524,074,578 downwards.
TGGGAGTCTGTTTTTTACTATCTAATAGACAGGAAAAAACAGACACCCAACTCACTTTTCACACAATTGAATCTCCCCCAGTATCTTTATGGTAGCATCTGGTGCAGTATGATAAATGGTGGTAGTGGCACATGATTTCAGACTGTACCATGAAGAAGAGTGCCTGTGGGTGACTGAACAAACAGAAGAGAGAGACTGCCTATAACTGCCTGGTGGAGTAGTCAAAGCCCACCTTCTTAGCGGATACTGTGGCCTGAGTCTGGAAAAATATTGCAAATTTACGGACTGTCAATACACACATGAAGGAAGCTTTAGATTGAGGTACCCCGGGACAACAACCTGCCCATAGCAGCATGTGTGTATTGTGCGCCTGAAAGCGGTGCCTCTGTTAACCATGTTTTTCATTATGCAGCACATGTGCATCATTACATTTATGAAATGATAAAAAAAAATGCTATATATAACAACAAATGTGGTGCATTTTGATACTACGGCATTGAGTGGCACCGCAGCCAGGGGCACAATGCACACATGCAACTTGGGGTAGGAAGATGGGTCCCCGGTTACATCAACCTTTACCAAGTTGCATGTGTGCTTTGTGACCATGGCTGCGGTACCACTCAGTGGTGTAGTATCACAATGCACCACATCTGCTGCAATATATGTGTATGAATACACTTGTGAACCAAAAAAAAATTGTGTAGATATATATCAAACATAAGTATTTTTATAAATATGCGGCCAACGTGGCAGACCTTTTTCAAACACTAGAACTGTAAATTAATTTTTCTTCTAATTTTAAATATAAATATGGTGCAGTATGATATACAGTGTTTTTTGAGTGGCAGCGCTTTCAGGAGCACAATGCACACATGCAGGTAGGCCCGGCTTCAGGCTCCCCGGCATTGTCCACCTGAAAGCGGTGCCACTAAAACGCTGTATATCATAGCGCACCAGATCTATCGCAGTATATACCAGGGCAGCAGGAATTTTATATATACCAACAGATGTGGTGCATTCTGATACTGCGGTGTTGAGTGTCACCTGTGCCAGGGGCGCAATGCACACATGCAGCTAGGGGCAGGAAGATGGGTCCCCAGTACCATCAACCTGTCCCTAGCAGCATGTGTGCATTGTCTGCCTGAAAGCATTGACACTCACCGTAGTATAAAAATGTACCACATCTGTTGGTAAGGGCAGCAGTAAATGAGAATCACCCTACACTTGAAAGAAATTTGTCTCCTCCTCCTCTTGTCCCCCCTGTGACATCAAGGAGGTCAAAATTGCGGAGGGGACGATGGATGTGTGGCTGCCTTGGGAAGGGTAGCTGGTTTGAGGAGGAGATTGGATAGCGGGGGAAGGGTGGGTGGATGTGGGTGGGGGTTGACGATAACGGGAAGGGTGACTGGTTTGATGAGGAGGGGTTTGAGTAGGATGGAAAGTGGGGGAAGGGTAGTTGGATGGGGTCTGCGGTTGTGGAGAACCGGAATGGTAGCTGTGATGCGGAGAAGGATGGGTACTGGAGGAAGGGTAGGTGGGTGGTGAACTGAAGGTCATAGGGAGATGAGGTGCTTGAAGTTCTGGTCCATGTATGTTCCACTCTGGTGTCAGTTGTCCTGAGAGTGTTTGGTACAAAACCTGTGACACCAGGCGCTGGCACTCTACTTGTTGCTGCGTGGAAACTTTACGCATGGTTTTGCTCACATATGACGCAAAGTCATCAATTTCATAAGGTTTCCGTAGCAGCTGTGAACGGGCCTCCAATAGTAGCGGGTCTTCAACAAATTTGGTTTTCCGTGGCTTCCTCCTGGCAGCTTGTCGCTGTGGAGAGTTTGGATCCTCTGGTGAGGTGTTGTTGAGGGCAGGGGTACGGCTGAGGTATTCTTCAGGTGTCTGTAGATCTTGTGACTGTAGGGTAAAAAAAAACATATTTGGTGAATATTCTAACTTTTTTTTTTCTTTTACAGTTCCCTACAAGCGTGGAAGAATGGCAAGCTATTGCAGAGGACTTTGACAGGTTCTAGAATTTCACAAACTGTGGTGGTGCGATAGACGTGAAACATGTGCGCATTACCAAACCCACCAACAGCGGGTCGGACTACTTCAATTATAAAGACTACTTTGGTATTGTTCTCATGGCGGTGGTCAATGCAAATTATGAATTTATTTTCCTGGATGTTGGGAAAAATCATTGTTGCTCAGATGGTGGCTCCTTGAAAAATACGCGCTTCTATGATAGGCTCACCACCAACTCCATTCATCTGCTGCCTGTGGAGCAAACAAAGAATGGCCTGGGATTTGTGTTCGTGGCAGATGAGGCATTCGCACTGCACGAACACATAATGAAGCCCTACCCGCAAAGAGTCCTGAACCACGATAGGCGCATTTTTAACTACCGCCTTTCAAGGGCCCGCAGGTTGTTGAGAAGAATACATTTGGCATTCTAAGCAACCGGTTCAGGATCTTCCACAAACCCATCAACATGAGGCTGGACAAAATTGACTGTTATAACAGCATGTTGTATACTACACAACATGCTCCGATGCAAAGCCACGAGGCAAATGCCTTTGCTTCCAGCAGGACCGGAAGATCCCAACCAGCCAGTGGTGACAGTGCCGATTTCCTCGGTGGGACCACCTGCAGCAACTTTACGCGGCACTGCAAGGGCAAAAGAGGTCTGGGAAAAATATAATGCCTTCTTCAATGGGGAAGGAGCTGTGGCATGGCAGGAGGAATATATTAGGTAATTAACAATTTAAAAGCAACTTACCCCTTCAGCCTCCTCCACATCCAGACTTCCCTCCTCGGACTCTGCCATCACCACTAGGGACTCCTTAGCTGACCTTTTCTCTACGAGGAAGTGTAGTTCTTTGTAGTACCACAGCTGCGGCACATACACCTTGTCTGCACCGGCCCCTGACCTCTTGAACTCCTGCACCTTGCGGTTCTCTTTGACAAAGACTGTCCGTAGATTGGCAATTTTCTTCCGGACCCAGGCCACCAAGGCAGCAGAGTAGGTGGGATTCGAGTACTCCACCATGTGGGTATAAGCAGCTTCCCTCTTCTGTTTGTTGCTGTAGTCTGGTGAGGACGTCAGCCACAGACACTCCTCCTCACGGTACAGGCTGATAAAGCCTGAAAGAAAATTGCGGCTCTCATAGGACATCTGCAGAATGCAAAAAAGGAAAATTAATAAACATATTAATAAACATGAAAAAAGTTCCATTATTCTGGTTAAATAAAGTTTGTTTTCTAGTTACTGGTGTGAGTGATCTGAAATATGTTGTAAGAATACATTGGTGTGCAGGGTGCAGCAGCATAATGGTGGGCTGTGGCTTGCAGTGGCGCAGTATAATGGCGTTTAGGGCACGGCTGCCTGGTGCTTGCAGTGGTGCAGCATTTTGGGCAGCGGGTTAGTATAATTATGACTGCAGCAGCATATTGGTGGGCAGTGGTGGTAAAAAAGCATAACAGTCATTGGTGGCCAGTGGCGCAGAATAATGGTGTTTAGGGCGCGGCCTGGGGCTTGCAGTGGTGCATTTTGGGCAGTGGGCCAGTATAATTATGGGTGCAGCGGCATAATGGTGGGCAGTGCTGGTAAAAAAGTATAATAGTCATTGGTGGCCAGTGGCGCAGTATAATGACATTTAGGGTGTGTCCGCCTGGGGCTTGCAGTGGTGCAGCATTTTGGACAGTGGGCCAGTATAATTATGGGAGCAGCAGCATAATGGTGGGCAGTGGTGGTAAAAAAAGCATAATAGTTATTAATGGCCAGTGGTATAGCCTGCCTACCTACCTTGCCTGGTGTTTGGGAGCTCAGCAGCGTGCTTGCAGCCTCCTCTGCAGTCATGTGCACAGTGGGGGGAAGAGGAGTGTCCAGGAAGTCGGCACCTGTCTTCACATATCACACATCGCAGTGTGATAAATCGAAAGTGGTAAAAAACAGCATGCGATCGCGCCACAATTCGATAAATATTAAGTGCAGCACATACTATCTTGAGAAGCGAGATTCGACTGGCGTGCCCACGCATCGCGTCGCAAGGTACCTAAAATGTGCATACAATACTTCGATTTATCTCACAGATCCGGTCGAAATCGAAGGATAGCACCTAAAATCTCACAAGTGTATGGGCACCAAAAGCAACCTCATTACTATGTGAGTTTAGGTACACTGTACCTTCTATACGTATTCAGCATAATCATTACTATATTTTTTGGTGGAGGATGTCTCCAGAAATATCAAATATACTACACTATATTTTTAGTTTTTTTTGTTTTACTTTTGAGGATCTTTGTTTTGACGGACGATGGATTCCATATATGAACGAGAAATCAACATAAGAAAATCGTATCACATCATTGTATTTAACGGACTAAAGGACTAAGTATTCCCTTATTTTAATTGGAACAGGATTATGAGCTATTTCCTGTAAAACTTTTTGTCAAGGGTGGAGTATCTGTCACAATACAACAACTGAAGTACAGCAGTTTATGTTTCCCTTCTGTAAAGGAGGGGGTCCAGTGAGTCTAATGAGTTGGATTATTTTTAATATTATTTTTGCAACAGTGACTATGAGACCAATTCATGTTTGTATGCACATGCCTGTGTAGCTGCAAATTTATAGGCTATGGAATTGCTAATCATCACAAGTGAAGTTGCTGCCCACAAAAGAAGAATGGAGTCATCTCAAAGTCCTTAGCAACTACATACTGTATCCAGCACCGACGCAATAACGAGGAACATCGACTCCTCAAGTAAGTCTATGGTAACGAAGGAAAAACGAAATTTGCTCCCTGCGCATTACCACAATAGGAAAATAACTGAGAAATACATTAGACTTTCTAGTGTTTCTCCAAAAATTATTTTTATTAATATATAACAGAATGATCATAAATTAATGCTGCATTTGATCTAAATGAATAGAAAAAGTATATCTTTAGGCTTGGTAGCTAAAAATAATAGGGGGAGAGAAGTGGTAGGTATGAATTTTGTGGTTAAAAGGTGTTGCCTAGTACCGGTACACTAAAACAAACAGGACAATATAAACACACAAAGACTAACACCACAAAACAACATATAAAAGGCAGAAAGAAGCGCTGTGTGCGTCTTACTCTGTCTGCCAGGCAGTCCTTTAAATAGGCTCACAGGTCAATTCCCGTGTTCCCCACCGTAGGGGTTAAAAATTCCGTCCTAAAATCCAATTGACATAAAGTCCATCCACTGATACACTACGTTCTTAAAGGTAGTCAAAGTGAAACTACAACTTCTGATTGGATTAGAACTGTCTGGGATAAAGTAACATAAAGTCCTGTATATCACAGAGCTGAGTGGATAAGGCTGATTGGTATAATCAAAGTCCCAGCTGGTCCGTAAGGAGTGAGGTTAGAGTACACTGCTTACCTCCTCCGTTGCGGGTCCTCCTTCGTGACAGGTCTTAATTAGCCCTGCTGGTCCGTGCGATGTGAGGCAAAAGTTCGTAACTGTGCCTTCTCTATGGGGTATATGCAATTGCGGTCGAATTCCCGAAATTGTCGAAAAACTGGACTTTTTCGCCCAAAAAAAAAAATCGACAATGCAATTCAGTACTTTCCGTCAAAAAAACGGACTTTCAAAATTCGACTTTTTGAAATTCGACATTTGTCAAATTCAACATTTCTGCAATGGTACAAATGCAGTAATTCGCCAAAAGTATATTCAATTGAAGTTTGGAAATTCGACAACAGTGCTTTTAGACAGTAAATTCGTCATTTTCAATCCGCCACACTTTGGTGGCGGAATCTAATAAAAAAAATGTAAAACATGTTTTTTTGGTGTTTTTTTTTTATTGGTAATAGCATATCTATTTATATTAGAAGGGATTAGGTACTTGGTTTGTCTATTTTGGAGGCACAAGTATTATTTATATATATTTTAAAAATATTATTTTATTTATTTTATTTTTATTTTTTAAATGGAATGGTAAAATCCCGAAAAAAAATGGCGTGGGGTCCCCCCTCCAAAGCATAACCAGCCTCGGGCTCTTCGAGCCGGTCCTGGTTCTAAAAATCCGGGGGGGGGGGGGGGAATTACAGGGGATGCCCAGTATTTTTAAAACCAGCACCGGGCTCTGCGCCTGGTGCTGGTGCAAAAAATACGGGGGACAAAAAGAGTAGGGGTCCCCCGTATTTTTTACACCAGCATCGGGCTCCACTAGCTGGACAGATAATGCCACAGCCGGGGGTCACTTTTATACAGCGCCCTGCGGCCGTGGCATTAAATATCCAACTAGTCACCCCTGGCCGGGGTACCCTGGTTAACCCCACCGCTACCCGCAAAGTTCCCACCATTGAAACTAATGGGAGCTGTGCGATGCGCTGTCTGACAGCAGACGCGAATACAGCCAATCAGGTGAGTGCCACGAAGTAGCGCTTCCTGATTGGCTGAAAGGACCTTCTGTGACAGCAGTCACGTGGGGTCCCGGCATTCGTGGAAAGGGGTCCCATGTGTAAACATGGGACCCCTTTCAGTCCGTTTAGTCCGGGTTGCCATTTTGTTGTTTTGCCAAGTACGTGGATATAACCTGGACACTGGATTGAGGTGAGTATAATTTTTTTCACAGGTACCCCGGATTCTTCAGTGACGAGGGGGGTGTGGCAGTCGGCGGGTCAACATAGGTAAGTATGTATGTGTCGGCATGTATGAAATAAAGTTTTACTTTCACGGTGTGTGTCTCCTGTTTTTATTTGGGTATTTTTTTTCCAGTAGAACTACAGGTACCAGCGGGCCCATTTTTCTCCCGCATGCTGGCACTTGTGTTTCTCCAAGTACCAGCTTGCGGGGGAGGCTTGCTGGGACTTGTAGTACTACTGGAAAAAACAATATTCTTTCATTTTTCCAAAGGCTATCAGCCCCCCATCCGCAGCCCTTGGATGGGGGGGGGACAGCCTCGGGTTTCACCCCTGGCCCTTGGGTGGCTGGGAGGGGGGACCCCTTGATTGAAGGGGTCCCCACTCCCCCAGGGTACCCCGTCCAGGGGTGACTAGTTGGATATTTAATGCCACGGCCGCAGGGCGCTGTATAAAAGTGACCCCCGGCTGTGGCATTATCTGTCCAGCTAGTGGAGCCCGATGCTGGTGTAAAAAATATGGGGGACCCCTACTCTCTTTGTCCCCCGTATTTTTTGCACCAGCACCAGGCGCAGAGCCCGGTGCTGGTTTTAAAAATACGGGCGATCCCATGACATTTTTCCCCCCGGATTTTTAGAACCAGGACCGGCTCGAAGAGCCCGAGGCTGGTTATGCTTTGGAGGGGGGACCCCACGCAATGTTTTTTCGGTTTTTTTCCAGTTTTTTCCGTTTTTTAAAAATCGGAACAAAATCCGTCAAATCGGCCGTTTTTCGTCAGCGGGACTGTCTAATCCGTTTTTTATTGAATATGGTCAATTTCGGCACCCACTTGCCGAAATTAGACGGTCGAATTGTGTCGAATTAAAAAACGGCCGAAAAATTGCAGCGATTCGCCGCTAATTGCATATACCCCTATAGCGGGTCCCCCCTGTAGGGTCTTGGATGCCCAGATGGTCTCCCCGCGGTGATGGCCTTTAAGCGGGGAGAAGGAGATGTCTGCTGGCAGACTCCTAACAGCGCGCTGCAGACGTCTAGCGCTGCTGTCAGGGAATCCAGTCAATCGGTAATCAGGTAATGAGGTTCAGCTATGTGCTCCCTTAACAGTGATAATATTTAATTGTGCAAAAAGCATATCATACACATCTGAGACCTATAGCATGGAATTAAAAGCCTTAAATATATTTATGTTACAGAAGGAATGTTGAATGCACGTGTCCTTTACCTGTTATCATTTCGTTCATATGCTGCGGGTCACAATCTTAATAACATTTAATTAAGGAAACAACGGGGGGGGGGGGGGGGGGGGATTGTGTCAGTGATCTCTTTTTACATACATCCTATGTGTAACATTGTATCTGTGTGTTATGGATACTTAGTGTAAGTGTATACACACCGCTGCCGATCCGTACTTATTAGCACGATCTTTTATATATCCTATGTGCAATATCGTACCTGTGTGTACTGAGAAGCTACTAACATATTTTGCATAAATATAATTTAACACTATTTAGTAGCGGAGACAAGTGCTGTCTATTCATATTATATTAGCAATACAGAAAACAGGGGTGTACACTTCTCCTGTACTCCTATTAAATATATTTTTGTGCATGAAGAATGACACACTATAAGTACGGTCAGTGAATATCAAACACTGCTGTGGGATATTTAATTGATATAATCTAACACAGTGCAATAGAATAATCAATCATTGATAACTGACAACATTTGAGGGATACTAATTTATTATTCTCGCTGCATATCTATTGTATATACCTCTGTAAATGCACTATAATTATTAGCAGCAGATATTAAAGGCTGCTGTGATTCATTAAGTAAATACAATTAGATAAGAGGACAGTGAAACAATTTATTATTGTGAACCAATGGTATACTGTTATTCCTAGACACATCCCTGGTTTCCCTATGCCTGAGTAACCTACAATCAGGCAAGTTTGTTTATATTGTGACACACTGTAAGATCCTAAGCATGAGTTATATACTCAACAACAATGTTGCATTTATTTCTTAACTCATAACATCAGAAATTACTTATTACATCTATAATCTGAAAAGTAGGAGTGGAGATTTAGTGTTACATTATCTGATAATTATAGTTACTATTTGATGTAACAGGCTGTGACTCATCAACAAAGTAACACATTTCCTTCTGTTACATTATATAGGCTTTAGTTAACATATAAATTGTAGGTCTCTTACAAATTTAGCACTGACACAGTGCTGTATAAACAATTGTATGTGTATGTATCTTTGCAAGCAACACTAGAAAATATATTAAGGGAGACAACACATCAGCTTTGTTTTAAATCTTTATTCACTTATCATTTACTTTTTCTTTTTTTCGTTATTTTAATTTTAATATTTCGCTCTATCATTAATAAAGGACAATTGAGTCCCGTGTAAACAGAAATACATTCTATACATTGATTTATATTATTGGGCATTTAAGCCTTTATTGAACAGTACTACTGTGGATATACTTTTTTGGTAAATATTACTTACATTAAAATTTGTTAGTTGGGTGAGTGCACCTCAAATTGTATCTGGTTTCTTCCCCTTTTCCCCCTTCAATGGGAATTTCATTCTTTATCATTATTTAAACCAGTAGGTAGCACCTTTGTGGGCCTTCAAAATTTGTCTCACATGTGTATGTGTATATATATATATATATATATGTGTGTGTGAATCCCTAAAATTAGGGTTAACTAGACATTATATAAGGCACCCCAACTTTGTAATATATATTACAAATATCCATCTCAGTGCGGGTTACTCCCCAGGCCTGGCGGGAGCTTTTTAGCTTAACCAGGATTGGAATCTCTAAGTTAGTCTTTGTGTGTTTATATTGTCCTGTTTGTTTTAGTGTACCGGTACTAGGCAACACTTTTTAACCACAAAATTCATACCTACCACTTCTCTCCCCCTATTATTTTTAGCTACCAAGCCTAAATATATACTTTTTCTATTCATTTAGATCAAATGCAGCATTAATTTATGATCATTCTGTTATATATTAATAAAAATCAGTTTTGGAGAAACACTAGAAAGTCTAATGTATTTTTCAGTTATTTTCCTGTTATGGTAATGCGCAGGGAGCAAATTTCCTTTTTCCTTGTCATTCTAAGAGGCTGTTGTAATACAGCCACGCTCCCAGCTACACATCCCCTATATGACACCTTTGTTATAAAAGAGAGCGCAGTATCACTATTTCTTCCGTTTCTGAAGTCTATGGTAACGCTGACCAGCTGTGGCATTAGCGATGCTGGCACCATGCTTCTCTACGCAGGCCCGGTTCTTGGCCTTGTGGCGCCCCGGGCAAAGCATAGGGGCGTGGCTTCAAATGGGGGCGTGGTCAGTTACGCCCCCATTTGTGCCCCCTGTAGCGCCGCTGAAAGAAAAAAATAAATAAAAAAAGTATACTTACTATCCCCGTTCCTGATCCAGACCGCTGCAGACCTCCTCCGCCGGCGCCGCGCTGCTCTTCTCCTCTCCTCGATCTATGGGAGAGACGTTATAACGTCTCTCCCATAGAACAGCATAGACACTAGAGGTCAATTATGACCCCTAGTGTCTGTGCCACTATACTGTGCGGTGCGCGATGACGTCATCGCGCACCGCACAGCAAAGGTCCTCTCCATGAAGGGAAACTAGACCGTAGCGTCTAGTTCCCCTTTATGGAAAGGACCTTTGCTGTGCGGTGCGCGATGACGTCATCGCGCACCGCACAACAAAGGTCCTCTCCATGAAGGGAAACTAGATGCTACGCGTCTGGTTCCCTTCAAAGCGGGGGGCATAGCGAGGTACTGCGGGGGGCACAGTGGCGGATCTTGCCTCCGGAAGGCGGCGCCCCGGGCAAAAGTCCTGCTTGCCCGTGGCAAGATCCGCTACTGTCTCTACGTACATGATCGCAGCTGAAGGCAGAGACACACACCAAAAATTGCTATGACAGGCCTGCATTTTCGCACTACTCCCAGATACCTCCCTCTTCCGGTCCCTTCCTGTCAATCATTCTGCATTAAAGATCTCACTATGAGTGGCATCGCAAAATACCAGCATGGTCGCAACTAGGGGGGGCTAGGGGGGCATGTGACCTGGGAGCCGGATGGGAGGGGGCACCACAATGATCAGTTTATTCCCTTCTAACACCCCCCTTCTATGCGCTGCAGTGCCGTAACTAGACATTTTAGCGCTGTGTGCAAGAAACAACATTGCCCCCCCTACCCTATACAAAACAGGTCCAGTGCGCACCGTAGTCGGGTATATAAAGTATTTTGGTGTGGCTTCATGGGGAAGGGGCATGGCCAAAGAGCTCTCTTTTACACATTACAGCAGACAGGGTCCCCTTTTTACACGTTACTGCAGAAGAGTCCCCTATTTACACATCACGGCAGCAGAGCCCCCCTTTTTACACATTACGGCAGGCAGAGTCCCCCTTTTACACATTATGGCAACAGTCCCCCTTTTTATAAATTACGGCAGGTAGAGTCCCGTGTTTTTTACACATTATGGCAGGCAAAGTTCCCCTTTTTTACACATTAGACAAGTACAGTCCTCTTTTTGCACATTAGGCAGACAGAGTCCCCCTTTTACACATTAAGCTTGCAGAATTCCCTTTTTTACACATATGGCAGGCACAGGGCCATAACTGGGATCGGTATGATTTACCGCTGCTGGTGATGCCGAATGTCATTATGCTGACATTGGAATCCCAAATGGCAGAATGCCGGCAGGGGGTTGAGTGCAACTAAGCTTCGCTCACCACAGGTTCTTTTCTTCCTCTATGGGTGTTGTGGACACCCATAAAGGGGGTGTCCACAACACCCATAGATATACCGGCGGTAGTATGGTGCCCCTGTCGGGATCCCGGCGTCTGTATTGTGACTGCCGGGATACCAACTGTCGTTATGCTAACCGCATACCCCATAACTAGGTGTGTTCCAGTGATGCCTACGCCGCTGATGCATTGTGAAGTCCAGCCCACGTCCTCCCACCGTCACTGCCCAGCTGCATTGCCTGGCTACCTCTTCTCACATAGGTAGTCGGCCAGAACTGCAGCTCCCCCCCACCCCACGTGCTGGGAGAGATGACGTTAGTCACATTACAATGCACAGTAACATCCGTCAGTCACATTTCACCGCACAGTAGCGTCCATCAGTCACATTATACAACACAGTAGCATCCGTCAGTGACATTACACCGCACAGTAGCACCAGTCTGTGACATTACACCGCACAGTAGCGTCCGTCAGTGACATTACACCGCACACTAGCGTCCGTCAGTGACATTACACCGCACAGTAGCGTCCGTCAGTCACATTACACCGCACAGTAGCATCCGTCAGTCACATTGCACCGCACAGTAGCGTCCGTCAGTGACATTTACATCGCACAGTAGCGTCCATCAGTTACATAAATGAAATGAATTATTGCACTAATTACATATACAGCATGTAGCTTGTACTGACAGTTGCCGGCTTCTGTTTCCCACAAGAGTCCCTCTCCCCACACTACTGGACGCGCTGTTTGGGTGGGCCACGGAAAGCACACTCTCTCTTCATGCTACAAGCAGGATGCGGTGCAGGAGAAGTGGGTGGGCGGGGCTTCGGCTGCCCACTCACGGAGACAAGAAGAGCTGCAGTCGGAGAGGGGGACAGGGAAAGGGCGCACACTCTCTCCACGCCAAGGGCTTGGATGCGGTGCACAAGGAAGGGAGTGGGCGGAGCTTCGGCTGCCCACTCACGGGGACAAGAAGAGCTGCAGCCAGGGAGGGGGACCAGGGAGGGGGCGGAGCCTGTGGACGGGCAGCTGTAGCGCTGCCTGGCTAGTGTGTATGTGTTATGTACTGTAGGCGCGAGTAGGAGCTGGGCGCACCTCACAAATGCAGCAAGCAGCAGTGGCTTTGGAGCTGTCATTCACACTAGATAGTTGTGCGGAGCGGACCTGCGGGTGTTGCCAGCGGTCCTGCGCCCATAGTGTGTGGAGATGTGTCCTGTTTTACAGGACACATTCCACCTGCGGGAGAGCGTCTCTGACAGCGCTGGGACAGCTTATCTGTCCCTACCGCCTGTCAGTGTGCAGGAGCGGCGGGTGTCCTGTGCAGGGATTACCATTTTCCCTGCACCGGACCGGAGGCTGCGGAGGAGTTTAAATGTTGGCGCCCTCCGGGAGCCAATCGCGGCTCCCGGAGCCAATCGCGGCTCCCGGAGTGGCGGCCAATCAGAGAGGGGCGCGGTAAGCCAATCGGCGCTCGCCGCGTCATAGGCCCCACCCTCGGCGTCAGACGCCGTGTGGGAGCTGAAGACCCGAAGCGCGCGGAAGAGCGCAGGAGAAGCGGCCGGGATCCGGGGAGGGAAGACCGCGTGCGGGAGCGTAGAAGAAGAAGAGCGGGTCGAGAGGAGAAGACGGCGGCCGTTGGAGGGAGAGATCCGGTGGCCGCTGAATAGGCCAGAAGACGTCGGCCTGCAGGAGGAAGATGTCCAGCGGTGGCTGGACGCGGCGCCGCTGGCCAGGACGGGTCAGCGGCAGAAGAGGGCGCCGGAGACCCCCGGTGCAGGTGAGGCCTCAGTGAGGCAGCTTACACCCCCCTCCCTTTTCCTCCCTAGACCACTGGGTGTTCGGGCATTAGGCCCGTGGGCACAGTCAGGCCCTTTCAGCCTGTGGGCATTCAGTCGGGCCCTCCCGGCCCGTGGGTATATTTGATCGGCTCCTCTGGGTCCGAGGCTGCGCGTAGTCGGGGTTCCCCCCGGCCCGTGGCCCGGAGAAAAGGGGCAACCTACCCAGTCGGTGGTTTGGGCGTTAGGCCCAAGCCACCTAAGCGGCGCAGTAGGCGGGCACTAGGCCCGGGGGCAATCCAGGCCATAGGCCTGTGGGGACATTAGAGGGCATTAGGCCCTAGTGTACTTTGGCCAAGTAGGGTAATATAAGGTGACCCTGGGAACCAGGCCCAGGTCACCCACAAGTGACGAGTTAGGCGGGCATTAGGCCCGTGGGTGAAGTCAGGCCTCCGGCCTGTGCGCAGTCAGGGGGCGCTAGGCCCAGTGAGTAAGTAACCCCCCCCAAGGTGAATAAAGGTGGCACTGGGCACTAGGTCCAGTCCACCCCAGGGTGTTTAGGTAGGCAGGCTCGCTTGGCCTGAGCCCCACATAAGGGAAGGTACAGGAGGTGGGTAGGCTGTGCGGCGTCCACCCCCCCCCCCCCCCCAGAGTGCAGGTAGGGATCTAAAGGAACCGCACCGTTTGATGTTGTACTCTGATATGTGTGTTGTTACCGTGCAGGGCAAAGTGTCTGTTTTAGAGTTTGTGCATAGTTTGTGTTGCACCACCCACACTTGAGCCAGTTTGAGGGCTTTGTTATGTAGCTAGTATAGCGGATGCACACTAGGTTAGAGTTAGACTCTGCACGGCTGTTTCTCTCTTTGCCTCCTTACAGGGACCAGTAAGTGGAGAAGATCGGAGTACAAGACGTAGGACGGTGAGTAACATCGGTCTGTGTGTTCCTTTTGTGTTCGTCCCTATCTGTCTCCCTTCCTTCAGGGCGAGCGGTGAGCCTTGCACGCCAGTGCAAGGTAGAGTTTCCACCTGGTGCGAGAGTGCCAATAGGTGAAATTCGGGCTCTGAGGCGTACGCCTGGGATGACCCTCAGCTAGCCCGAAAGCACGTTTTCCTCGGTTCCGGAGGGCGTTTTGGTCCACAGTCAGGAGGACGGCACTCAGCAATTTCCTTCCTCCTAGGTCATCGTGTCTGGATCCGTCTGAAGATTGCCAGGTCCGTTGAAGGTTCCGGTACCTGAAGGTGAGAGAAAACGGCGCCTGGTGAGTACCGAAACTACACCTGCACGACAGCAGGCACCGCCACACCTCTTACATTTTGGCGTAGTCGGCAGGATCAAAGATACAGGATCACGGACACGATGTGGAACGCCTCCAAGAAGACCTCCCTGCGGACGGCTCCGGAACAGACTCACCCCCGGACATGTGCGGACCAGAGCGACTGGGTGACGGTGTCTGGGGCAGACCTCCTGAAGATGGTGCAGCGGTCGGTCCAGCGTGAAAAGGAAGAGCGCCGGGAGAAGGGGCGCAAGAAGGCAGCTGTGACGCCCTGCAAGAAATGTCGGCAAACGGGGCACTTTGCCGACGAGTGTACTTGGCGAGAGACGTCCCCAAAGAAGGTGGTCCAGGAAGCGGACCGAAGATGTCAGAAGGGCCAAGCGAAGGAGGAGTCCTGGTGTTTGCTCTGCGGAAACTACGGGCATGAGCATAACAGTTGTCCCTGGGATGAAGAGTTGAGCCAAGACGAGGTTGATTCCTGGTGTGGAAGCTGTGGAGATCCCAGACATCGGCTCCTGGAATGTCCATGGACTGAAGACAGGACGGACTACGAGGCCACGGTGAAGCAGCTGACGGAATCTCGTCAGCAGCTTTGGGACCGGGTGGCTGCAGAGCCCGTGTGTGCGCTCTGCGAGGCGAGAGGACATGGCATCCCGATTGTCCGTGGAATGAAGACCGGATGATTGCGGATGGTCGTGCCCAGAGATGGGAGGAGGAAACCAGGGAAATGGAGCGGAAGACCCTGCTTGAAGTTAGTTCGCAGGTGCCCATTTCCTCTGAGCCGGAATCAACGGGTGAAGATTCCCCAGTGAAGGAGGTGGATAAGGAACCCGTCTTAGAGAAGGTGGCAGTGGCCCTCCCTTGTTGGAAGTGTCGGCGACCAGGACATGCGGCCAGTGAGTGCCCCTGGGAAGATGCTGCGGACCTACTCTGTCCCAAGAAAGCGACCCCAGTAAGGCAGAATCCTTTCCTGCATAAGGCGGAGGTGGACGACTGGGGGGTGAAGAGACCACGCTGCGAAGAAAAGCGTGAAGACCCAGTGACGGAGACGTCCGGAATCTCCCCACGTTGGAACCGTCCACGACGAGGACGTGCGGAACAGGTGTGTCCTGGGTACTTAAGGATGCCAGCGGAAGAGAAGTACGCTGAGGAAATAAGGATGCCAGCGGAAGCGAAGGAGTATGCTGAGGAAGTAAAGATGCCAGCGGAAGGGACCAAGTACGCTGAGGAGGAAAATAATACCCCAGGCCAGATATCGGAGGAGGACTCGGACTATGGTGAGCTGTCCGCCGACGAATCCCTCCAAGAACAGATGGAGGACGACTCTGGCATCGGAAGCACCGACGAGAGTGACTGGCAGGATCGGGTGGAGTCGTGCTCCCAGTTGAATGCCCTCCGTGAAGAGGAGGAGGTAGTCCTGGAGCAAGAATACCTGCCGGAAGTGCCGAAATGGACGGACGTATGGGGAGAGGATCGTGATGCCGTGGGAGGACCCGTTCCAGAGGAAGACATGGGACCTTTGGAGATGCCCCACGAGGAGATGCGACAGATGGTGGTTGTTGCCTGGGAGGAAACGGATGCCCCGGAGGATTCCGCTGTTGGGTGGTGGTCGGTACCACACCCTGAAGACAGGGACGATGCCACAGATGACATGGGAGGTCAAGAGTGGGTGACTGTTGTCCCCGTGGAGGAAGATTCCCCTTGGTGGCCAACGTCGAGCGACCGTGAGGAGATGCCACTCCCCCAGAGGATCCACCGATGGAGGTCGGGGGGAACGAAGAGGAGGAATCCGGAACCGGTGGAGGAAGGATGTGGGGTCACAGCCTGTCCGGGCTGGGCCCTCGAATACAACCTCGCCGGAGGGACCTCGGAATTCCCTGACCCGCGGACGATGGACGTCGTGGAGACCTTTGTAGGGACTACAAAGGAAAAAAGGGGGGGGGGAAATGTGGAGATGTGTCCTGTTTTACAGGACACATTCCACCTGCGGGAGGGCGTCTCTGACAGCGCTGGGACAGCTTGTCTGTCCCTAGCGCCTGTAAGTGTGCAGGAGCGGCGGGTGTCCGGTGCAGGGATTACCCTTTTCCCTGCACCGGACCGGAGGCTGCGGAGGAGTTTAAATGTTGGCGCCCTCCGGGAGCCAATCGCGGCTCCCGTAGCGGCGGCCAATCAGAGAATGGCGCGGCGAGCCAATCGGCACTCGCCGTGTCATAGGCCCCGCCCCCGGCATCTGACGTCAGACGCCGGGCGGGAGCTGAAGACCCGAAGCGCGCGGAAGAGCGCAGGAGAAGCGGCCGGGATCCGGAGAGGAAAGACCGCGCGGGAGCGGAGAAGAAGAAGAGCGGGTCGAGAGGAGTAGACGGCGGCCGTTGGAGGGAGAGATCCGGTGGCCGCTGAAGAGGCCAGAAGACGTCGGCCTGCAGGAGGAAAATGTCCAGCGGCGGCTGGACGCGGAAGAGCGGAGGCGGCGCCGCTGGCCAGGACAGCGGCAGAAGAGGGCGCCGGAGACCCCCGGTGCAGGTGAGCCCTCAGTGAGGCAACTTACACCCCCCTCCCTTTTCCTCCCTAGACCACTGGGTGTTCGGGCATTAGGCCCGTGGGCACAGTCAGGCCCTTCCGGCCTGTGGGCATTCAGTCGGGCCCTCCCGGCCCGTGGGTATATTTGATCGGCTCCTCTGGGTCCAAGGCTGCGCGTAGTCGGGGTTCCCCCCGGCCCGTGGCCCGGTACGGAGAAAAGGGGAAACCTACCCAGTCGGTGGTTTGGGCGTTAGGCCCAAGCCACCTAAGCGGCGCAGTAGGCGGGCACTAGGCCCGGGGGCAATCCAGGCCCTAGGCCTGTGGGGACATTAGAGGGCATTAGGCCCTAGTGTACTTTGGCCAAGTAGGGTAATATAAGGTGACCCTGGGCACCAGGCCCAGGTCACCCACGAGTGACGAGTTAGGCGGGCACTAGGCCCGTGGGTGAAGTGAGGCCTCCGGCCTGTGCGCAGTCAGGGGGCGCTAGGCCCAGTGAGTAAGTAACCCCCCCCAAGGTGAATAAAGGTGGCACTGGGCACTAGGTCCAGTCCACCCGGTAGGCAGGCTCGCTTGGCCTGAGCCCCACATAAGGGAAGGTACAGGAGGTGGGTAGGCTGTGCGGCGTCCACCCCCCCCAGAGTGCAGGTAGGGATCTAAAGGAACCGCACCGTTTGATGTTGTACTCTGATATGTGTGTTGTTACCGTGCAGGGCAAAGTGTCTGTTTTAGAGTTTGTGCATAGTTTGTGTTGCACCACCCACACTTGAGCCAGTTTGAGGGCTTTGTTATGTAGCTAGTGTAGCGGATGCACACTAGGTTAGAGTTAGACTCTGCACGGCTGTTTCTCTCTTTGCCTCCTTATAGGGACCAGTAAGTGGAGAAGATCGGAGTACAAGACGTAGGACGGTGAGTAACATCGGTCTGTGTGTTACTTTTGTGTTCGTCCCTATCTGTCTCCCTTCCTTCAGGGCGAGCGGTGAGCCTTGCACGCCAGTGCAAGGTAGAGTTTCCACCTGGTGCGAGAGTGCCAATAGGTGAAATTCGGGCTCTGAGGCGTACACCTGGGATGACCCTCACCTAGCCCGAAAGCACGTTTTCCTCGGTTCCGGAGGGCGTTTTGGTCCACAGTCAGGAGGACGGCACTCAGCAATTTCCTTCCTCCTAGGTCATCGTGTCTGGATCCGACTGAAGATTGCCAGGTCCGTTGAAGGTTCCGGTACCTGAAGGTGAGAGAGAGCGGCGCCTGGTGAGTACCGAAACTACACCTGCACGACAGCAGGCACCGCCACACCTCTTACATTTTGGCGTAGTCGGCAGGATCAAAGATACAGGATCACGGACACGATGTGGAACGCCTCCAAGAAGACCTCCCTGCGGACGGCTCCGGAACAGACTCACCCCCGGACATGTGCGGACCAGAGCGACTGGGTGACGGTGTCTGGGGCAGACCTCCTGAAGATGGTGCAGCGGTCGGTCCAGCGTGAAAAGGAAGAGCGCCGGGAGAAGGGGCGCAAGAAGGCAGCTGTGACGCCCTGCAAGAAATGTCGGCAAACGGGGCACTTTGCCGACGAGTGTACTTGGCGAGAGACGTCCCCAAAGAAGGTGGTCCAGGAAGCGGACCGAAGATGTCAGAAGGGCCAAGCGAAGGAGGAGTCCTGGTGTTTGCTCTGCGGAAACTACGGGCATGAGCATAACAGTTGTCCCTGGGATGAAGAGTTGAGCCAAGACGAGGTTGATTCCTGGTGTGGAAGCTGTGGAGATCCCAGACATCGGCTCCTGGAATGTCCATGGACTGAAGACAGGACGGACTACGAGGCCACGGTGAAGCAGCTGACGGAATCTCGTCAGCAGTTTTGGGACCGGGTGGCTGCAGAGCCCGTGTGTGCGCTCTGCGAGGCGAGAGGACATGCGCTTCCCGATTGTCCGTGGAATGAAGACCGGATGATTGCGGATGGTCGTGCCCAGAGATGGGAGGAGGAAACCAGGGAAATGGAGTGGAAGACCCTGCTTGAAGTTAGTTCGCAGGTGCCCATTTCCTCTGAGCCGGAATCAACGGGTGAAGATTCCCCAGTGAAGGAGGTGGACAAGGAACCCGTCTTAGAGAAGGTGGCAGTGGCCCTCCCTTGTTGGAAGTGTCGGCGACCAGGACATGCGGCCAGTGAGTGCCCCTGGGAAGATGCCGCGGACCTACTCTGTCCCAAGAAAGCGACCCCAGTAAGGCAGAATCCTTTCCTGCATAAGGCGGAGGTGGACGACTGGGGGGTGAAGAGACCACGCTGCGAAGAAAAGTGTGAAGACCAAGTGACGGAGACGTCCGGAATCTCCCCACGTTGGAACCGTCCACGACGAGGACGTGCGGAACAGGTGTGTCCTGGGTACTTAAGGATGCCAGCGGAAGAGAAGTACGCTGAGGAAATAAGGATGCCAGCGGAAGCGAAGGAGTATGCTGAGGAAGTAAAGATGCCAGCGGAAGGGACCAAGTACGCTGAGGAGGAAAATAATACCCCAGGCCAGATATCGGAGGAGGACTCGGACTATGGTGAGCTTTCCGCCGACGAATCCCTCCAAGAACAGATGGAGGACGACTCTGGCATCGGAAGCGCCGACGAGAGTGACTGGCAGGATCGGGTGGAGTCGTGCTCCCAGTTGAATGCCCTCCGTGAAGAGGAGGAGGTAGTCCTGGAGCAAGAATACCTGCCGGAAGTGCCGAAATGGACGGACGTACGGGGAGAGGATCGTGATGCCGTGGGAGGACCCGTTCCAGAGGAAGACATGGGACCTTTGGAGATGCCCCACGAGGAGATGCGACAGATGGTGGTTGTTGCCCGGGAGGAAACGGATGCCCCGGAGGATTCCGCTGTTGGGTGGTGGTCGGTACCACACCCTGAAGACAGGGACGATGCCACAGATGACATGGGAGGCCAAGAGTGGGTGACTGTTGTCCCCGTGGAGGAAGATTCCCCTTGGTGGCCAACGTCGAGCGACCGTGAGGAGATGCCACTCCCCCAGAGGATCCACCGATGGAGGTCGGGAGGAACGAAGAGGAGGAATCCGGAACCGGTGGAGGAAGGATGTGGGGTCACAGCCTGTCCGGGCTGGGCCCTCGAATACAACCTCGCCGGAGGGACCTCGGAATTCCCTGACCCACGGACGATGGACGTCGTGGAGACCTTTGTAGGGACTACAAAGGAAAAAAGGGGGGGGGGAATGTGGAGATGTGTCCTGTTTTACAGGACACATTCCACCTGCGGGAGGGCGTCTCTGACAGCGCTGGGACAGCTTGTCTGTCCCTAGCGCCTGTCAGTGTGCAGGAGCGACGGGTGTCCGGTGCAGGGATTACCCTTTTCCCTGCACCGGACCGGAGGCTGCGGAGGAGTTTAAATGTTGGCGCCCTCCGGGAGCCAATCGCGGCTCCCGTAGCGACGGCCAATCAGAGAGGGGCGCGGCGAGCCAATCGGCACTCGCCGCGCCATAGGCCCCGCCCCCGGCATCTGACGTCAGACGCCGGGCGGGAGCTGAAGACCCGAAGCGCGCGGAAGAGCGCAAGAGAAGCGGCCGGGATCCGGAGAGGGAAGACCGCGCGCTGGAGCGGAGAAGAAAAAGAGCGGGTCGAGAAGAGAAGACGGCGGCCGTTGGAGGGAGAGATCCGGTGGCCGCTGAAGAGGCCAGAAGACGTCGGCCTGCAGGAGGAAAATGTCCAGCGGCGGCTGGATGCGGAAGAGCGGAGGCGGCGCCGCTGGCCAGGACGGGTCAGCGGCAGAAGAGGGCGCCGGAGACCCCCGGTGCAGGTGAGCCCTCAGTGAGGCAACTTACACCCCCCTCCCTTTTCCTCCCTAGACCACTGGGTGTTCGGGCATTAGGCCCGTGGGCACAGTCAGGCCCTTCCGGCCTGTGGGCATTCAGTCGGGCCCTCCCGGCCCGTGGGTATATTTGATCGGCTCCTCTGGGTCCGAGGCTGCGCGTAGTCGGGGTTCCCCCCGGCCCGTGGCCCGGTCCGGAGAAAAGGGGCAACCTACCCAGTCGGTGGTTTGGGCGTTAGGCCCAAGCCACCTAAGCGGCGCAGTAGGCGGGCACTAGGCCCGGGGGCAATCCAGGCCATAGGCCTGTGGGGACATTAGAGGGCATTAGGCCCTAGTGTACTTTGGCCAAGTAGGGTAATATAAGGTGACCCTGGGCACCAGGCCCAGGTCACCCATGAGTGACGAGTTAGGCGGGCACTAGGCCCGTGGGTGAAGTCAGGCCTCCGGCCTGTGCGCAGTCATGGGGCGCTAGGCCCAGTGAGTAAGTACCCCCCCCCAAGGTGAATAAAGGTGGCACTGGGCACTAGGTCCAGTCCACCCCAGGGTGTTTAGGTAGGCAGGCTCGCTTGGCCTGAGCCCCGCATAAGGGAAGGTACAGGAGGTGGGTAGGCTGTGCGGCGTCCACCCCCCACCCCCCCAGTGTGCAGGTAGGGATCTAAAGGAACCGCACCGTTTGATGTTGTACTCTGATATGTGTGTTGTTACTGTGCAGGGCAAAGTGTCTGTTTTAGAGTTTGTGCATATTTTGTGTTGCACCACCCACACTTGAGCCAGTTTGAGTGCTTTGTTATGTAGCTAGTGTAGCGGATGCACACTAGGTTAGAGTTAGGCCCTGCACGGCTGTTTCTCTCTTTGCCTCCTTACAGGGACCAGTAAGTGGAGAAGATCGGAGTACAAGACGTAGGACGGTGAGTAACATCGGTCTGTGTGTTCCTTTTGTGTTCGTCCCTATCTGTCTCCCTTCCTTCAGGGTGAGCGGTGAGCCTTGCACGCCGGTGCAAGGTAGAGTTTCCACCTGGTGCGAGAGTGCCAATAGGTGAAATTCGGGCTCTGAGGCGTACGCCTGGGATGACCCTCACCTAGCCCGAAAGCACGTTTTCCTCGGTTCCGGAGGGCGTTTCGGTCCACAGTCAGGAGGACGGCACTCAGCAATTTCCTTCCTCCTAGGTCATCGTGTCTGGATCCGACTGAAGATTGCCAGGTCCGTTGAAGGTTCCGGTACCTGAAGGTGAGAGAGAGCGGCGCCTGGTGAGTACCGAAACTACACCTGCACGACAGCAGGCACCACCACACGCACCGCCGCACCTCTTACAAGTGCACATGCGCTGTGTGCCAGGCACCGCAGGCACACACCAAGTTACGGCTCTGATGCGCTGTGGTCCCTTAGAGCCGACAGAGCCGAGCTCCAGATTC
This sequence comes from Pseudophryne corroboree, assembly GCF_028390025.1. NCBI lineage: Eukaryota > Metazoa > Chordata > Amphibia > Anura > Myobatrachidae > Pseudophryne > Pseudophryne corroboree. The sequence continues at coordinate 524,052,400 of NC_086448.1, read as the reverse complement.
TTCTAGCTGCTGCGGCCGCATTGCTGTGATGAAACTGAAAATAAACTACAGCTAGCTGCAGCCCTTGCTGCGGGAGCTGTAGTTTACTTTCAGTTTCTTCTATTTAGTCGCATGTTGTGCTTGCCCCAGGCAGAGCTGGATTAAGAGGGGGCACAGGAAACAAGTTGATTCCCCAGCCTTCCCCCTGCTGCCTTTAATTTTCCAACACTGCTGAGCAGGAAAAGAAGAGGCAGCCGGGGGTCTGAAAAGTGGGCGAGTCTACATGGCACTGTACTGTACACAGTGCCAGGCCAGAAGGCAGCAGGGGAGAGAGGAGAGCTCACTATACAGCAGCAGAAGAGCCTAAATAGTGAGTGTTAAGGGTCCCATACACTAGAGCGATTATGCCCGATTGGTTGCTTGGTTGCTGTTGGTGCTGGGATCTGAGTGTTTCATTGAGGTTAGTGAGGGTGGCATTAAGTTCACGTGTTGCAGCATTTTGATTCTCTAAAAATCTGGTGATAGATTCATTGATCATTTGATTGTTTTCTGAGATGTTGATGCAGCTTTGCTGTTGTCTGTGCTGTTCTTCCATTATGCGTTGTAAGTTGCCCATGACATGTGTAATGTCTGCACGCATGATTTCCATGGTATTGGCAATTCTGGTGGTTGGTTCATTTTGGCGACTGATATTTCTGCTGATTCTTCTGAGGTGAGATGGTAGGTTTGCAAAAATTTGGGTCTGCCTATGCTGGCAATCTTGATTAGTGGCCTGCTGTGTAGCCCAACTGTCCCAAAACACTTGATCAGGGCCTTGTGCTACTGGTGTTGTTGGGCTGTGTTGTGGTGGTGGAGTGCTTTGCTATGGTGGTGTTCTCACAGGTGCTGGGTGGCTGATTCCTTCGATTAATGGCTGCATTTCTAACATGATTGTCTCATCCATGTCACTGTGTTGCTGCTGTTGCGTCGGGATGCTGGTACCAGTACTAGAATCTGGAATTAGAACCATTTTGGCGTTAGTTAGAAATATGTTTGAGAAATTAAAGCAAAGCAATAAACATGGAACACATGTATTTAAATGGTGCTTTAAGATATCCAGCATAGCAACATCATCACTCAGAACTTAAATACAGACATATTCCTGTTTTTGGCAAATGTGTCTGGTTACTTCATTCTTAAAGCAAGCACATGAATTGTATGGTAGATCAGACATACTCCACCATAAAAACACACTTTAAATCGTAATGTGTTGCCTTATAGTGTTTAAAACAGAAACTTAGTAATGTTTTGGCATGTTGGTGCCAATGTTACGACAAACACATAAGTGAATTTGAGGAAAAAAAACTTACTATTTGCCAAGCTTACACATGTGTTTATGTTGCAGCATCTTCCACACAATCTGCTGCTGTATGGCTGAAGTGGACATACATATCTTTACTGGATGTGGACAAGGCCATTTTGCTCAGAATCCATTTGATGTTTTTTGGTTTTCGGTAAGTATACCAGATTTTGTGGAATTTAGAGTTAATTAGTCTAATTAAATGGATTATTTTGAGATGATTAATTTTTTTAATCATTACAGTTTCTTACTCACAATCAAGATGAGGGGAGTGTGGTTGGCGTCTTGGAGGTGTGACCAAAATTTGGAGTGGTGGGACCGAAGAAACTGTAGACAATCTTCGTGGCGGGGTAGACTGCTGTGGTTGTGATTGGACATCAGACCTTGCTTTCCTTGTTGGCACATGTATTATTGTTTGGTTTACTACAGGAGTCCGCCTTCTGCTGCTCAAGACTTCTTTTGATGGACCTAGGATTTAAAGTGTACTTTTGTTATGGCCATTCCTTTACAAACATAACCTATACTACAATGGACACTTTACCTGCTTCCGCAGCGTCATCATCATCAGATGTCATGGGAGTGACTGTAGGCCGACCAGTACTGCTTTTTTTCAACACTGTAAATAATGAAACAAATAAAAGAACTAATTTCTTCATGCTATTGTTGATACATCCACCCATTATGTTTATAAACATTAAATCTTTCAAAAAAGGATGCTTATTTATGTGGGAATAATTTCTGAACAAAACCATAAAATATTTGAAAAAAAATACACATTGGCCAATAGCCATATGCACTATGGAAAGTGCAACACAGGAAATAATGTACAGGACACAGACATAGGACACAGGAGCGGATTTATTAAGCCTGGTAAAGTGATAAAGTGGAAGGTGATAAAGCACCAGCCAATCAGCTCCTAAGTGTCATTTTGCAAACCCCGCCTGTAACATGGAAGTTATGAGCTGATTGGTTGGTAATTTATCAACTTCCACTTTATCACTTCACCAGGCTTAATAAATCTGCCCCACAATTACTAATACATACACTAACAAGCCAAAACACAGACATCTTCATTTAAAAATGTTATGTAATTAATGAAAGATGCAATATAGAAAATGCTCTGTGATGTGGCACTCCAAACACACATTAGCACAATATGAGCCAAAAACCAAACCAAAATTTAAAAAAACATCATAATAGTACGGTAACTAAGTCTGCAGTGTTGTGTCAGGGTACAAATACAGACTCTAAATGAACCAAAAAATAGTGCGTTTGTCTTAAACAAGATTACATACAGTACTAATGAAATTACACATGTAACTTGCTTCAAAGCCACTTTGCACTACTCCAGCCTCTAACATGTCAACCACTGTTTTTCAAACATTGCACATGGATAACTGAAATCAAAAACATAGGCCAACTTGCAAACTGTCAAATGTGCAAAAGGAAAACATTATTGCTGGACAATTCAATGACACACCAAGTCCAAACTACACATGGATAATGTACTGTTAAAAAACCACATGACATACAATAAAGTACTATGTTACATTGGCTTTTGTAGAAAACATTACCCAAAACAATGTATTTGCTGACGCACACATGAAGATGGGAGTAATATGCAACGTCACATGACACACATTTACAAAAAACATTAAGACAGAAGTAATGTAATGGAATGATAAGACAAATACACATGCTCACCATCCTTCCAGGGCCGATCGGAATCACGGACATGGGTTGCAGACACTACTTCAGGAGGTATTAAACGCCGCATGGGCTCCTCATAGTCCAGATATCTGGCAATATAGGGCTGTCCACCACCGGTTTTGCGAGCCGACTTCGCCTCCTTGGCCATTTTGGACTTGACACGTCGCTTTATGTCATAGTACCGTTTGTGGCACGTGTCCTCCGTCCGCTTGACCACCCCCTCACTATTTACAGCAGCAACAACTTTTGCCCACAACACCGTCTTCTTCCGGACATACAAAATTTTATGTAATAAAAGAAAACGTTGACATGTATATGGATTGGAGTGTCCAGCTAAATTGAGGTGTACCAGTATATAACCTGCATACAGATTACAAGACCTGTGAGTGCCGCAGCCTTCGACTGACACACATTATATATATACATACTGTCGAAGTCAAAAATATTATGGTAACACGCATCACGTACAAACTCCACACAAGTGGCCTCCGTGCGCGTGCTTGTTATGCCGTGCGTGCGCATACTCGCACGTTGCGTATATTGGCTTACGTGGTCATGCGTATTAGCGCGTGGTATGAGTAATTACGGTAACATATGCATTCGCATGGAAAAGCCACAAAGACATATCTCATATTTAATTCACATAGCACATAATTTACACATAGCCTACATGCACCACACCAGCAAGTTATATTTGCTTCAAAGGTACAACAACAGAGGAATTCGACTTTACAGGATATGAGGGGACAGAATTAGGTTAGGAGGTGGTGTTTGGTATCCAGCTGTAAAGTATTTCAAGGGCAATATTCTGGTAGCAGTTTGCAGAAGGTAGCACGCTCCTGCGCAGTACTATATTAATATTACACTGTATTTACTGTACTCTTGATATTCGGCGGGAACCCAGTGGAGAACATCTGCAAGTGCACCTGGACCAGGCATCGCCCACCTATTGAAACCGACCTATGACCCCTCGTGTACTGTAAATGACCAGCCCTTTGACTTATGGGTGAAGAGATTACAGTTTCTATTGTTTCATGATTTGGACTAATGTATAAAAGCCAAGCCTCCTGGCCGGTCATACACATTCTCTGAAGGTCATCTATCCAGATTGACTGAGGACCGGAACCGGGTGTCGCTGGCGAACAAACGTATGTATCCATTGATTGTAGCATTTTCTCTTATGTGATTGTATTACTGTTGTAACCCCCTTTGAGTAAATATTTGTTGCTGGGTTGGACCTCAACATTACATATACAATTGGTGTCGCATTCCTTTCCTGTTAGGGGTTATAAAGTGTATTCCGCCGCACGTGTAGCTACTTTGTGCTTACAGCGTGACGGCGTGCTTACGCAACGTGTACGCATTACATAGGGGTTTTACACACACGCTTAGCGGTCGCAGCGGCCTGAACAGTTGTACCTTTAAGGTATTGCTTTTCTTCTTGAAAGTTAATAAATATTGACAATGCACACACACACACATATACACAGTGGTCGAAATGGGAATTTTGAAGTGGGGATATGGAAATTGAAAGGGTATAGTGTCCAGTAAAGGGTGTACTGTTGCCTCTGGTGTGCGCGCCAAAAGAGGGGCGTTGCCAATCACAAGGGGCGTATCCTTAAGAGGCACTGGATGAGAGGGAGGACACTTGGTGGAGGAACGACTGAGGAGGGCGGGGGCATTGGGTGAGAGGGGGGATTCAGGGTGGGAGGAAGACATATTGGGGAGAGGGACAGAGGAAGGGGGGATGCTGGGTGGGAGAGGATGCAGGGTGGGAGAGGGACATATTGGGGATTGGGACACTGGATGGGAGAGGGTTGCAGGGTGGGAGAGGGGCACCAGGTGAGAGGGGAGATACAGGATGTGAGTAGGACATATTGGGGAGAGGGACAAAGAAGAGGGGAGACGCAGGATGGGAGAGGGGCACCAGGTGAGAGGGGGGATGCAGGCTGGGAGAAGGATATATTGGCCGAGAGGGACAGAGGACGAGGGGGAAGCAGGGTGAGAGAGGGGGTGCAGGGTGAGAGGGGGGTGCAGGGTGGGAGAGGACGGGGTGCAGGGTGGAAAAGGACGCAGAGGGAGAGGGGGTGCAGGGTGGGAGAGGACGCAGGGGGAGGGGAGATGCAGGGTGAGTGCAGTGTGGGAGAGGACGCAGGGTGAGGGGGGGTACAGGGTGGGAGAGGATGCAGTGTGTGAGTAGGACATATTGGATAGAGGGACAGAGGAAGAGGGGGGACGCAAGATGAGAGAGGGGCACCAGGTGAGAGGGGTAATGCAGGGAGGGAGGAGGATATATTGGGGAGAGGGACAGAGAAAGAGGGGGTTGCTGGGTGGGAGAGGACGCAGGGGGAGGGGAGATGCAGGGTGAGTGCAGTGTGGGAGAGGACGCAGGGTGAGAGAGGGTGCAGGGTGGGAGAGGATGCAGTGAGTGAGTAGGACATATTGGATAGAGGGACAGAGGAAGAGGGGGGACGCAGGATGAGAGAGGGGCACCAGGTGAGAGGGGTAATGTAGGGAGGGAGGAGGATATATTGGGGAGAGGGACAGAGAAAGAGGGGGTTGCTGGGTGGGAGAGGACGCAGGGTGAGAGGGGGGTGCAGGGTGGAGAGGGACATATTGGGAATTGTAATTTAATATTAAAGCCTACCAGTCTACTTTGGCAGGTACAGGGGTTCCGCCGGCAGCAGTGACGAGTGCAGTGCGCACCACATGTGGACGCCTGGTGAGGCTTCGGTGGCGTCAGGGACAAGAGCCGGGCACACCCTACATGAGCGCCCAGTGGCGATCCAGCGATAGCAGGGAAGGAGAGCTGGGTGCACCCTCGGTAGGCGCTGGGCAGGTACGGGAGAAGCATCCTTTTAGTGCATCAGGCTGGCTACTTCCCCCGCCTCCTGCTGCACTCTTTTTAATTCAATAAAATAAAACATCAGTGAAAACGAAGTGCCGGTATGCCACACTGCTGCATACCAGCCCACTTCGAGACGTGTGTGTGTGTGTGTGTGTGTTTTTGTTTGTATTAGTTGACACAAGCAGTTTCCTGTGTGCGCACCTATAGAAGCTAATATATATATATATATATATATATATATATATAAAATCATAAGAACATATCTGTTTTTTTCTTTCCCTCCCCTCCCACCTGCTCCAGCAGCGGCTCAGAGTCCTAGGCTCCTGGGTCCTGGGGAGTGCAGCAATGGCAGGGCAGGGCAGGGCCAGTCACACACGGAGTGGAGAGACTGACTGAGAGCGTGGGTGGGAGGACAGTGCACGGCCGGTGGGAGCACAGCGCGGGGCGGGCGGGGATGAAGAGAGGGAGGCCGCGCGGTATGACGTCGGAGCATGACGTTAGGTGGGCTATGTGGCCAGCCACCAACCCACCCACAGTCTGTGAGTCTTACCGGCGCAGTGGGAGGCGGTGTAACAGGCAGCGATGTGCAGCAGGTGATCCGATCATCGCTGTCTGTGTGCTGCTGTAGTAGTGTTGCTACAACAGCAGCACATAGACAGCGATGGTCGGATCACTGGCGTGACGTGCGGGGGGTACCGGACATTAGGGGGTGCCTGTGCGCACCAGGCACCCCCCGTGCGCACGCCTATGTAGCTGCCGCTGATACTTCATCAGCTCCCGCACCAATGCCACATTTTCAGCATAACTAAACTTTACATTCCGCCCAGTCTTAGTAGTGGTGCGTGGCTGCGGAGCTCTCTGACTGTCACTATCACTGTCACTTGAGGCTGCTGCAGCAACCTCACCCACCTCCTCCACCTCACTAACCTCACTCTCACTCACCTCCTCCACCTGACCAACCTCCTCCACCTCACTCACCTCTGAGTCAGACATAATTGTGTGGTTTAACAGTTAACACAGAAAAAAAAAAATACAAACAACACACTCCTCCACTACCACTGCACAACTCACACACACACACACACACACACACACACACACACACACACACACACACACACTGACAAGTGACTCTAAATCAAGAAAACTTGGACAAAAAATGAGACAAAACCAAAAAAAACAAGACTACAAGAATGACAAGACTACTTTCAAGCACAATACTACACTCAGAAATCGCCCAAAAAACTCCTCACCAAACCAACTACTCACCAACCTCCACAGCATAACCTCCCTCCTCACCACTAACTAAACCCACGAGGTGCGGACGGTTTGGGGCTTATTTATATGGTTGCGCACAGACACTCCTACATCTGAAACATAACCAATCACGAACGGGGATGAAAATCGAAACTAAAAGTGAAAATGCAGCCGTGGTTGATAAATTACCCTGCCGCGTTTAACATAGAAAATAAAACAGTAAAAACAACAAAAACACATACGCAAATGACAATGACGGCCGTAAATGTGACAAAAAAAAACGACTGGCATTGACATCGGAAAACACGAAAACCATAAACTCAACTGCTTCGTAACTTGGCGTATATAGGGGGTAATTCCAAGTTGATCGCAGCAGGATTTTTGATAGCAATTGGGCAAAACCATGTGCAGTGCAGGGGAGGCAGATATAACATGTGCAGAGAGAGTTAGATTTGGGTGGATTATTTTATTTCTGTGCAGGGTAAATACTGGCTGCTTTATTTTTACACTGAAAATTAGATTGCAGATTGAACACACCCCACCCAAATCTAACTCTCTCTGCACATGTTATATCTGCCTCCCCTGCAGTGCACATGGTTTTGCCCAATTGCTAACAAATATCCTGCTGCGATCAAATTGGAATTACCCCCATAGTTTCAAAAAGTTGCATGAAAATGCACCAGATAAAAAAACGAGTTTAAACACTACACAAACCGACTCAAACACGAATATTAGTAAATAACCCCCCATGTGCCTAAACTGAATAGGGGTGGTGTCCGTGGACAAGTATTGCTACAGAGAGAGGCGAGATGGATGTTCAGATTGGACACTAAATCCCCACGGGGTCTCAATGAAAATATAAACTGCAGGGGAGGCAGATATAACATGTGCAGAAAGAGTTAGATTTGGGTGGGTTATTTTATTTCTGTGCAGGGTAAATACTGGCTGTTTTATTTTTACACTGCAAATTAGATTGCAGATTGAACACACCCCACCCAAATCTAACTCTCTCTGAACATGCAAAACTCCCCTGCAGTGCACATGGTTTTGCCCAATTGCTAACAAAAATCCTGCTGCGATCAACTTGGAACATACTTACCTACATTGTAAGTCTCCTCTCCGGGAGAAGCCCGGAGAGGAGACGCAGCAGGTGTCTTCAGGGGTGGGGCCGGACTGTGACATCACTAACCCCCGCCCCAGCATCGGGAAATGCCGCGATTCGCGGGTCCGCGGGAAGGGGCGGGGCTAAAATGACACAATTTGCGTCATTTTAATCCCTTCTCCACCCGACGGACCCGCGAATGCGGGAGGTTATCTCCATCCTGCTCGCATCACTAAGATGCGAGCAGGATGCGGGAGACCTGCCCACTCTTCCGGGGGTGCGGGGGGCTACCCCAAAAAACGGGAGCCTCCCGCAGCTTCCGGGAGAGTAGGTAAGTATGACTTGGAATTACCCCCAGTGTACGTTGCTTGGCTTAGGGAAGTATGCGCAGAAGTGTATAAAATTTGCACAGTGATTGTTGTTTGTTTATTATGTATTGTGTCTGTATTTATGTGTTTTGGTATTTTTATATTGTGATGCTAATTGCACTTGTACATTGCACTATCTTTAGCACTTTTCTGATTGTAGCTTTGGGCCCTCTGTGGCACACATGGAACACTTCTCATCTTACTTTCTCATACGTCCTAGAGGATGCTGGGAACACCAAAAGAACCAAGGGGTATATAGACGGGATCCGCAGGAGACATGGGCACTTTAAGACTTTTAAGGGGCGTGACCTGGCTCCTCCCCCTATATCCCTCCCCAGACTCAGTTTTAGAAATGTGCCCAGCGAGACTGGATGCACTCGGGGGAGCTCTACTGAGTTTCTCTGAAAAGACTTAAGTTAGGTTTTTTATTTTCAGGGAGGCTGCTGGCAACAGCCTCCCTGCTTCGTGGGACTGAGGGGAGAGAAGTATGACCCACTTCTGATGAGTTCCAGGGCTCTGCTTCTGCTGACAGGATGCCTCCTGCACTTGAAGGGAGATGATCGCCGGGTACGCTCGGATGCTCGTTCCCACAGCCTGCCGTCACCCCCTTTCAGAGCCAGAAGTCAGAAGACAGGTGAGTAGAAGAAAAAAAGAAGATTTCTCTTCAGTTTGACTGCATTCTGAGGTACCGCGTAGCGAGGAAAGCACAGTGAGCGCCATGCTCCCACACACATCACCACCGCTGGGTGCAGGGCGCTGGGGGGGGCGCCCTGGGGCAGCATTTACCTCACAAATCACTGGCAAGAGGGGACATAAGTGCCTAGGCACTGTCCTACCTCCCGCCAGTATAAATATATAATTGATTAAAGCGGGACAGAAGCGCGCCATTAAGGGGGCGGGGCTTCGTCCTCACTGCTCACTTTACTCTGCGCCATTTTCCTCCTCACAAGCCTCAGATCCAGCTGGTCCTTCCTCATTAATAGCAAGTACCAGGGGGCTAAAAACAAGTGTGGGGGGGCACAATTGTTCAATATAGCAAGCGCTGCAGCTCTGAGGCACTTAGGGGTGTTTTCAGACCTGTGTTTTGGCGCTGGGGTGTGAGCTGGCTTTTTTCCCTCTGCGTTCCCTGGCAGGCTTTATTTTGTGTTCTGTCCCCTATAGGCGACATTCTGAGGCAGATTATTCCTCTCAGGGGGACAATATGTTAGGGACACCAAGTGTTATGGGGGTGGCCATGTCGGCACCGCCGACTGTTGATTGGTTGACTACTTTAAATGCTTTGAATGCTAATATCACTCTTCTTAATCAGAAGTTTGATCAGTCAGAATCTCAAACCCAGGTGTGGAAGAGATCAATGGAGGACGCGTTAATACAGGTCCAGGACCCCTCAGGGTCACACAAACGTAGTTTTGACCAGTCACTTGACACAGGTACCGACACGGACTCTGATGCCGATGTCAACTATGCTGATTCCAGATTAGATCCAAAATTAGCAAAGAGAATTCAGTACATGATTGTAGCAGTTAAGGACGTATTGCATATCACAGAGGAGCCTATTACTCCAGAAACGAGGGTCCTTATATATAAGGAGAAGAAGCGGTCGGTTACGTTTCCTGCTTCCTTTGAACTGAACGCTCTCTTTGAATAAGTCTGGGACAGCCCTGATAAAAAAATTCAGATTCCTAAACGGATCACGGTGGCGTACCCCTTTCCCACTGCTGATAGGGAAAAGTGGGAGACGGCCCCCACGGTAGACAAAGCCCTCTCGCGCTTATCTAAGCAGGTAGCTCTCCTGGCGTCTACCACGACGGCCCTTAAGGAGCCTGCTGATCGTAAGCAGGAGGCTACCTTAAAAGCTATTTATATGACCACGGGTACGCAGCTCAGCCCTATCATTGCGTCGGCGTGGGTAAGTAGCGCTATTGAGAAGTGGGCAGAAAATTTGTCTTCTGAAATGGACACTCTCGATAGGGATAGCATCCTATTGACGCTCAGTTATATCAGAGACGCGGCTGCGTACCTGAAGGAGACTGCAAGAGATGCTGGCCTGCTGTGTGCTAAAGCCAATGCTATGTCGGTTGCAGCTAGGCGAGCGCTTTGGATTCACCAGTGGAATGCTGATGCTGACTCCAAAAGAAATATGGAGTCTCTTCCATATAAGGGTGGTGAGTTGTTTGGTGATTTGGTGTCTACAGCTACCGCGGGTAAGTCGTCCTTTTTGCCCTATGTTCCTGTGCAACATAAGAAAACACACCACTATCAAATGCAGTCCTTTCGGCCCAATAAATATAAGAGAGGCCGAGGTAATTTCTTTCTTGCTACCAGAGGTAGGGGAAGAGGTAAAAGGGCACTCACCTCCTCGGGTTCCCAGGAGCAGAAGTCCTCCCCGGCTTCTGCAAAGTTCACCGCATGACGCTGGGTCTCCCCTCCAGGAGACCGCGCCAGTGGGGGCATGTCTAAAGCTCTTCAGTCAGGTCTGAGTTCCCTCGGGCCTGGACCCTTGGGTTGTACAAATTGTGTCCCACGGGTACAAACTAGAGTTTCAAGACGTTCCCCCTCGCTGTTTTTTCGAATCGGCCTTACCAGCTTCGCTTCCAGACAGGGATCTAGTCTGCTGAGCGATACAAAAATTGTGTCAAAATCAGGTTGTGGTCCCGGTTCCCCTGGCACAACAGGGAGAGGGCTTTTATTCAAGCCTGTTTGTGGTACCGAAGCCGGATGGCTCGGTCAGACCGATACTAAACCTAAAATCTCTCAATTTCTACCTAAAAATATTAAAATTCAAGATGGAGTCTCTCAGAGCGGTGATCTCCAGTCTGGAGGAGGGAGAGTTTATGGTATCGTTGGACATAAAGGATGCATACCTACATGTCCACATCTATCCCCCTCATCAAATTTTCCTGAGGTTTGCAATTCAGGATTCTCATTACCAATTTCAGACGTTGCCGTTTGGCCTGTCCACGGCTCTGAGGATTTTCACCTAGGTGATGGTGGAGATGATGGTTCTCCTCCGCAAACAAGGAGTCACAATTACCCCGTACTTGGACGATCTCCAGATAAAAGCGAGATCCAGGGACCGGTTGGTACAGGACATTACACTGTCCTGGTCGATTCTTCAACACAACATGGTTGACTCCTAAACTTGCCAAAAATAGTCCCGACAACGCGATTGGCATTTTTGGGTATGATACTGGACACAGTCCAGCAGCGAGTGTTCCTTCCTGTGGAAAGGGATCTGGAAATTCAGAGTCTGGTCAAACTCATTCTGAAGCCAGCAACAGTTTCTATCCATCAATGCATTCGGTTGCTGGGGAAAATGGTGGCGGCATACGAGGCCCTCCCCTTCGGGAGGTTCCATGCCAGAGTGTTTCAGTGGGACCTGTTGGACAAGTGGTCCGGATCCCACCTTCATATGCACCGGAGAATAGTTCTATCTCCAAAAACCAGACTCTCACTCCTGTGGTGGCTCCACAGCTCTCACCTCGTAGAGGAACGCAGCTTCGGGATCCAGGATTGGATCCTAGTGACAACGTATGCAAGTCTCCGAGGCTGGGGGGCAGTCACACAGGGGGAAAACTTCCAAGGAAGATGGTCAAGTCAAGAAACTCATCTTCACATAAACGTTCTGGAGTTGAGGGCCATTTACAATGGGCTTCTTCAAGCGGAACATCTTCTTCGAAACCTGCCAGTCCTGATCCAATCGGACAATGTAACAGCACTAGCGTACATAAACTGCCAAGGCGGTACAAAGAGCAGAGCGGCAAGGGCAGAAGCCACGAAGATCCTCCGCTGGGCGGAGAAACATGCAAGCGCTCTGTCAGCAATATTCATTCCAGGAGTGGACAACTGGGAAGCAGACTTCCTCAGCAGACACGATCTCCATCCAGGAGAGTGGGGCCTCCTTCAGGAGGTCTTCACTCAGGTGGCAAGTCTTTGGGGGTTCCCCATATAGACATGATGGCATTTCGCCTCAACAAGAAACTTCTGAGGTGTTGTTCCAGGTCCAGGGACCCTCAGGCTGCAGCAGTGGATGCACTGGCGATGCCATGGGTGTTTCCGTCGGTGTACATATTCCCTCCGCTTCCTCTCATTCCAAAAGTTCTGAAGATTTTGAGAAGAACAAAGGTTCCTGCGCTCCTTGTGGTGCCGGACTGGCCAAGGAGAATTTGGTACCCGGATCTTCGGGCATTACTAGTCGACGATCCTTGGCCTCTTCCTCTTCGCGAGGACCTGCTGCAGCAGGGGCCGTTCGTCTATCACGACTTACAGCGGCTACGTTTGACGGCATGGCGGTTGAACGCCAGATTTTAGCCCGGAAGGGTATTCCCAGTGAAGTCATCCCTACCCTTATCTTGGCTAGGAAGGGTGTGACGTCGAAGCACTATCACCGTATTTGGAGGAAATATATTTCCTGGTGCGAGTCAAAGAAGGCTCCGGTGGAGAAATTTGACCTTGGACGCTTCCTCCATTTTCTACAAAATGGAGTGGATGCGGACCTTAAATTAGGCTCCATAAAAGTGCTGATTTCTGCTTTGTCAATTTTCTTTCAGAAACAATTGGCCTCACTTCCTGAGGTGCAGACGTTTGTAAAAGGGGTGTTGCACATACAACCTCCTTCTGTGCCCCCTGTGGCACCTTGGAACCTTAACGTGGTGTTAACGTTCCTGCAATCACATTGGTTTGAACCTTTACGTAAGGTGGTGTTGAAATTCCTCACTTGGAAAGTTGTCATTTTGTTGGCAAAGGCATCCGCAAGGCGGGTGTCAGAGTTGGCGGCCTTGTCTCACAAGAGCCCTTATTTGGTCTTCCATGAAGATAGAGCAGAATTGAGGACTCGGCAACAATTTCTGCCGAAGGTGGTTTCCTCTTTTCATATCAACCAACCTATTGTGGTGCCAGTGGCTACTGGCTCTTTGGCTGAGTCAAAGTCTCTGGATGTGGTCAGAGCTTTGAAAATGTATGTCGCCAGAACGGCTCAGATTAGGAAAACAGATGCACTGTTTGTCCTGTATGCTCCCAATAAGATTGGGTGTCCTGCTTCTAAGCAGACTGTTGCCCGCTGGATCTGTGACACGATTCAGCAGGCTCATTCTACGGCAGGATTGCCGTCACCGAAATCGGTAAAGGCCCACTCCACTAGGAAAGTAGGCTCGTCCTGGGCGGCTGCCCAGGGTGTCTTGGCATTACAGCTTTGCCGAGCTGCTACTTGGTCGGGGTCAAACACGTTTGCTAAGTTTTACAAGTTTGACACCTTGGCCGATGATGACCTAAAGTTTGGTCAATCGGTGCTGCACTCTCCCGCCCGCTATAGAGCTTTGGTATAACCCCTTGGTTCTTTTGGTGTCCCCAGCATCCTCTAGGACGTATGAGAAAATAGGATTTTAATACCTACCAGTAAATCCTTTTCTCTTAGTCAGTAGAGGAGGCTGGGCGCCCGTCCCAGTGTGTACTGTATCTGCGGTTTAGTTGAGGTTGCACACAGGTTGTGTTTTTCAGTATTTTCAGCGTGTTGCTGAATTTTGTTCATGTCCGTTGACATGTATTCAGTTGTATGCCATGTTGGACGGCATACTTATGGCATGAGCTGGTATGATGCTCACCTTGGTTTAATTGTTAATTCCTTTCCTCGAAATGTCCGTCTCCCCGGGCACAGTTCCAAACTGAGTCTGGGGAGGGATATAGGGGGAGGAGCCAGGTCACGCCCCTTAAAAGTCTTAAAGTGCCCATGTCTCCTGCGGATCCCGTCTATACCCCTTGGTTCTTTTGGTGTCCCCAGCATCCTCTACGGACTAAGAGAAAAGGATTTACCGGTAGGTATTAAAATCCTTTTATATTCTAGTACAGGTTGAGTATCCCTTATCCAAAATGCTTGGGACCAGAGGTATTTTGGATATCGTATTTTTCCGTATTTTGGAATAATTGCATACCATAATGAGATATCATGGCGATGGGACCTAAGTCTAAGCACAGAATGCATTTATGTTTTATATACACCTTATACACACAGCCAGAAGGTAATTTTAGTCAATATTTTTTTATAACTTTGTGCATTAAACAAAGTGTGTGTACATTCACACAACTCATTTATGTTTCATATACACCTTATACACACAGCCTGAAGGTCATTTAATACAATATTTTTAATAACTTCTTGTAATAAACAAAGGTTGCGTACATTGAGCCATCAAAAAACAAAGGTTTCATTATTTCACTCTCACTCAAAAAAGTCCGTATTTCGGAATATTCCGTATTTCGGAATATTTGGATATGGGATACTCAACCTGTATAATGGCTGTCTTATATTTACATTAATGACCTGATTGGCCTGAGGGGGTCCCTATTGTGCAAGACCCAGGTCGTGTAAGCGGCGCAGTAGTCCCTACCATGTGTTTGAGCAATTGCAGCCTATATAGTGTATTGTTATGCCATCCATTTTTTATTAGCACTAATACCATTTACAACATACAGCGACATGCTAGTACCGGCAAAGCATGATGCGCGCTTGTTTCTAAGCTGTAGCTGGTTGTCATAGAGATCTGCTTTTGGTAAACAGTGTTTAGTGGGTGACGTCAGCGGAGGTGACTCTAGTGATTTCTCATTGGATAGAACCAGTGAACCGCATGAACAGGAAGTCCGGTAACGGACACACAGCGATGCTACATGCTGTATAAGTTCTACTGTGTGTTGTCTCTTGTGTATAAATTGGGACTTCTTTGGCGCATGCGCACTTCTGTGGAACGTACACCGGGACTCCAGACGGCGCAGGAGGTTACCTGTTGGTAATTATGTGATTGGCAATTGGATTTATAGATTTAAGTGTGCACTGTGTGTTCGTGGATGACTCTTTGCTGCAGAGGTGAAGGTGACATGATGCTATGGTCTTTAACGGTCAATCAGTGACCGAAGTCGACAGACGGATACGTTTATGACCTTTTATATTCAGAACGGCATTTGTTGGTCCTGTTTCATCACTAGGGCATGTTGATTGCCTGTGTATTTTACATTCGAGCCTGTGTTTTTGCATTACGAGCCTCCATTGTTCTATTTCTAAAGTGCTATATTGGAAGTAATAAAGAAGCATTATTTTTTGATGATTGGAGTGTCCTTTCTCAAGACTTTGTATTTTCTGGACCTCTGTGGAACGGACTATAAGGAGCACCAATGAGTATTTTTAAGAAGAGCGTGCGTTTGTCTATTACCACTAACTATATATATATATATATATATATATTAGTGATGAGCGGGTTCGGTTTCCGAGAAACCGAACCCCCTCGAACTTTACCCTTTTTACACGGGTCCGAGCCATACTTGGATTCTCCCGTATGGCTCGGCTAACCCGAGCGCGCCCGAACGTTATCATCCCGCTGTCGGATTCTCGCGAGATTCGGATTCTATATAAGCAGCCGCGCGTCGCCGCCATTTTCACACGTGCATTGAGATTGATAGGGAGAGGACGTGGCTGGCGTCCTCTCCGTTTATATAGTTATAGTTAGTTGATCTGATTGCTACTGCTTAGCTTATTGTGGGGAGGATTGGGGAGCAGCTGTTAGGAGGAGTACAGTGCAGAGTTTTGCTAGTTTTTTTTTATCCGTTCTCTGCCTGAAAAAAACGCTCCATACCATATCTGTGCTCAGCCTCAGTGTGCTGCATGATATATCTGACTGTGCTGAGTGCTCACACTGCTTAATTGTGGGGGAGACTGGGGAGCAGCTATAGCAGGAGTACAGTGCACAGTTTTGCTGACAGTGACCACCAGTATACGTTTGTCTGCCTGAAAAACACTCCTGTGGTGTCTTTTTTTCTTTATACTATAAGTATAAACGCAGTCTGCTGACAGTGTCCACCAGGTCCATTATACTGTATATAGCAGTACGGTAGGCCACTGCTGTACCTACCTCTGTTTCTTCAGTCACTCGTCGTCATACATAAAGTATACTATCCATCCATCTACATTGTATACCTGTGGTGTCTTTTTTTCTTTATACTATAAACGCAGTCTGCTGACAGTGTCCACCAGGTCCATTATACTGTATATAGCAGTACGGTAGGCCACTGCTGTACCTACCTCTGTGTCTTCAGTCACTCGTCATCATACATAAAGTATACTATCCATCCATCTACATTGTATACCTGTGGTGTCTTTTTTTCTTTATACTATAAACGCAGTCTGCTGACAGTGTCCACCAGGTACATTATACTGTATATAGCAGTACGGTAGGCCACTGCTGTACCTACCTCTGTGTCTTCAGTCACTCGTCGTCATACATAAAGTATACTATCCATCCATCTACATTGTATACCTGTGGTGTCTTTTTTTCTTTATACTATAAACGCAGTCTGCTGACAGTGTCCACCAGGTCCATTATACTGTATATAGCAGTACGGTAGGCCACTGCTGTACCTATCTCTGTGTCTTCAGTCCCTCGTCGTCATACATAAAGTATACTATCCATCCTTCTACATTGTATACCTGTGGTGTCTTTTTTTCTTTATACTATAAACGCAGTCTGCTGACAGTGTCCACCAGGTCCATTATACTGTATATAGCAGTACAGTAGGCCACTGCTGTACCTACCTCTGTGTCTTCAGTCACTTGTCGTCATACATAAAGTATACTATCCATCCATCTACATTGTATACCTGTGGTGTCTTTTTTTCTTTATACTATAAACGCAGTCTGCTGACAGTGTCCACCAGGTCCATTATACTGTATATAGCAGTACGGTAGGCCACTGCTGTACCTACCTCTGTGTCTTCAGTCACTCGTCGTCATACATAAAGTATACTATCCATCCATCTACACTGTATACCTGTGGTGTCTTTTTTTCTTTATACTATAAACACAGTCTGCTGACAGTGTCCACCAGGTCCATTATACTGTATATAGCAGTACGGTAGGCCACTGCTGTACCTACCTCTGTGTCTTCAGTCACTCGTCGTCATACATAAAGTATACTATCCATCCATCTATATTGTATACCTGTGGTGTCTTTTTTTCTTTATACTATAAACGCAGTCTGCTGACAGTGTCCACCAGGTCCATTATACTGTATATAGCAGTACGGTAGGCCACTGCTGTACCTACCTCTGTGTCTTCAGTCACTCGTCGTCATACATAAAGTATACTATCCATCCATCTACATTGTATACCTGTGGTGTCTTTTTTTCTTTATACTATAAACGCAGTCTGCTGACAGTGTCCACCAGGTCCATTATACTGTATATAGCAGTACGGTAGGCCACTGCTGTACCTACCTCTGTGTCTTCAGTCACTCGTCATCATACATAAAGTATACTATCCATCCATCTACATTGTATACCTGTGGTGTCTTTTTTTCTTTATACTATAAACGCAGTCTGCCGACAGTGTCCACCAGGTCCATTATACTGTATATAGCAGTACGGTAGGCCACTGCTGTACCTACCTCTGTGTCTTCAGTCACTCGTCGTCATACATAAAGTATACTATCCATCCATCTACATTGTATACCTGTGGTGCCTTTTAGTTGTGCGCATAAAAATATGGAGAACAAAAATGTGGAGGTTAAAAAAATAGGGAAAGATCAAGATCCACTTCCACCTCGTGCTGAAGCTGCTGCCACTAGTCATGGCCGAGACGATGAAATGCCATCAACGTCGTCTGCCAAGGCCGATGCCCAATGTCATAGTACAGAGCATGTAAAATCCAAAACACAAAAGATCAGTAAAAAAATGACCCAAAAATCAAAATTAAAAGCGTCTGAGGAGAAGCGTAAACTTGCCAATATGCCATTTACGACACGGAGTGGCAAGGAATGGCTGAGGCCCTGGCCTATGTTCATGGCTAGTGGTTCAGCTTCACATGAGGATGGAAGCACTCATCCTCTCGCTAGAAAAAAGAAAAGACTTAAGCTGGCAAAAGCACAGCAAAGAACTGTGCGTTCTTCGAAATCACAAATCCCCAAGGAGAGTCCAATTGTGTCGGTTGCGATGCCTGACCTTCCCAACACTGGACGGGAAGAGCTTGCACCTTCCACCATTTGCACGCCCCCTGCAAGTGCTGGAAGGAGCACCCGCAGTCCAGTTCCTGATAGTCAAATTGAAGATGTCACTGTTGAAGTACACCAGGATGAGGATATGGGTGTTGCTGGCGCTGGGGAGGAAATTGACAAGGAGGATTCTAAAGGTGAGGTGGTTTGTTTAAGTCAGGCACCCGGGGAGACACCTGTTGTCCGTGGGACGAATATGGCCATTGACATGCCTGGTCAAAATACAAAAAAAATCAGCTCTTCGGTGTGGAATTATTTCAACAGAAATGCGGACAACAGGTGTCAAGCCGTGTGTTGCCTTTGTCAAGCTGTAATAAGTAGGGGTAAGGACGTTAACCACCTCAGAACATCCTCCCTTATACGTCACCTGCAGCGCATTCATCATAAGTCAGTGACAAGTTCAAAAACTTTGGGTGACAGCGGAAGCAGTCCACTGACCACTAAATCCCTTCCTCTTGTAACCAAGCTCCTGTAAACCACACCACCAACTCCCTCAGTGTCAATTTCCTCCTTACCCAGGAAAGCCAATAGTCCTGCAGGCCATGTCACTGGCAAGTCTGACGAGTCCTCTCCTGCCTGGGATTCCTCCGATGCATCCTTGAGTGTAACGCCTACTGCTGCTGGCGCTGCTGTTGTTGCTGCTGGGAGTCGATTGTCATCCCAGAGGGGAAGTCGGAAGACCACTTGTACTACTTCCAGTAAGCAATTGACTGTCCAACAGTCTTTGCGAGGAAGATGAAATATCACAGCAGTCATCCTGCTGCAAAGCGGATAACTGAGGCCTTGGCAGCCTGGGCGGTGAGAAACGTGGTTCCGGTATCCATCGTTAATTCAGAGCCAACTAGAGACTTGATTGAGGTACTGTGTCCCCGGTACCAAATACCATCTAGGTTCCATTTCTCTAGGCAGGCGATACCGAAAATGTACACAGACCTCAGAAAAAGAGTCACCAGTGTCCTAAAAAATGCAGTTGTACCCAATGTCCACTTAACCACGGACATGTGGACAAGTGGAGCAGGGCAGACTCAGGACTACATGACTGTGACAGCCCACTGGGTAGATGTATTGCCTCCCGCTGCAAGAACAGCAGCGGCGGCACCAGTAGCAGCATCTCGCAAACGCCAACTCGTTCCTAGGCAGGCTATGCTTTGTATCACCGCTTTCCAGAATAGGCACACAGCTGAAAACCTCTTACGGCAACTGAGGAAGATCATCGCAGAATGGCTTACCCCAATTGGACTCTCCTGGGGATTTGTGGCATCGGACAACGCCAGCAATATTGTGCGTGCATTACATCTGGGCAAATTCCAGCACGTCCCATGTTTTGCACATACCTTGAATTTGGTGGTGCAGAATTATTTAAAAAACTACAGGGGCGTGCAAGGGATGCTGTCGGTGGCCAGAAGAATTGCGGGCCACTTTTGGCGTACAGGCACCGCGTACAGAAGACTGGAGCACCACCAAAAACACCTGAACCTGCCCTGCCATCATCTGAAGCAAGAGGTGCTAACGAGGTGGAATTCAACCCTCTATATGCTTCAGAGGATGGAGGAGCAGCAAAAGGCCATTCAAGCCTATACATCTGGCCACGATATAGGCAAAGGAGGTGGAATGCACCTGACTCAAGCACAGTGGAGAATGATTTCAACGTTGTGCAAGGTTCTGCAACCTTTTGAACTTGCCACACGTGAAGTCAGTTCAGACACTGCCAGCCTGAGTCAGGTCATTCCCCTCATCAGGCTTTTGCAGAAGAAGCTGGAGACATTGAAGGAGGAGCTAAAACAGAGCGATTCCGTTAGGCATGTGGGACTTGTGGATGGAGCCCTTCATTCGCCTAACCAGGATTCACGGGTGGTCAATCTGTTGAAATCAGAGCACTACATTTTGGCCACCGTGCTCGATCCTAGATTTAAAACCTACGCTGTATCTCTCTTTCCGGCAGACACAAGTCTGCAGAGGTTCAAAGACCTGCTGGTGAGAAAATTGTCAAGTCAAGCGGAACGTGACCCGTCAACATCTCCTCCTTCACATTCTCCCGCAACTGCGGGTGCGAGGAAAAGGCTACGAATTCCGAGCCCACCCGCTGGCGGTGATACAGGGCAGTCTGGAGCGAGTGCTGACATCTGGTCCGGACTGAAGGACCTGCCAACGATTAGTGACATGTCGTCTACTGTCACTGCATATGATTCTCTCACCATTGAAAGAATGGTGGAGGATTATATGAGTGACCGCATCCAAGTAGGCATACTGGCAGGAAAAAGAGGCAATTTGGAGGCCCTTGCACAAACTGGCTTTATTCTACCTAAGTTGCCCTCCCTCCAGTGTGTACTCCGAAAGAGTGTTTAGTGCCGCCGCTCACCTTGTCAGCAATCGGCGTACGAGGTCACTTCCAGAAAATGTGGAGAAGATGATGTTCATTAAAATGAACTATAATCAATTCCTCCGTGGAGACATTCACCAGCAGCAATTGCACGGGGACCTGAGATGGTGGATTCAAGTGGGGACGAATTAATAATCTGTGAAGAGGGGTATGTACACAGTGAAAGGGGTGATGAATCGGACGATGATGATGAGGTGGACATCTTGCCTCTGTAGAGCCAGTTTGTGCAAGGAGAGATTGATTGCTTCTTTTTTGGTGGGGGCCCAAACCAACCAGTCATTTCAGTCACAGTCGTGTGGCAGACCCTGTCGCTGAAATGATGGGTTCGTTAAAGTGTGCATGTCCTGTTTATACAACATAAGGGTGGGTGGGAGGGCCCAAGGACAATTCCATCTTGCACCTCTTTTTTCTTTCATTTTTCTTTGCGACATGTGCTGTTTGGGGAGTATTTTTTTGAAGGGCCATCCTGCGTGACACTGCAGTGCCACTCCTAGATGGGCCAGGTGTTTGTGTCGGCCACTTGGGTCGCTTATCTTAGTCACACAGCTACCTCATTGCGCCTCTTTTTTTCTTTGCCTCATGTGCTGTTTGGGGAGTATTTTTTTCAAGTGCCATCCTGTCTGAGACTGCAGTGCCACTCCTAGATGGGCCAGGTGTTTGTGTCGGCCACTTGGGTCGCTTATCTTAGTCACACAGCTACCTCATTGCGCCTCTTTTTTTCTTTGCGTCATGTGCTGTTTGGGGAGTATTTTTTTCAAGTGCCATCCTGTCTGACACTGTAGTGCCACTCCTAGATGGGCCAGTTGTTTGTGTCGGCCACTTGGGTCGCTTAGCTTAGTCACACAGCTACCTCATTGCGCCTCTTTTTTTCTTTGCGACATGTGCTGTTTGGGGAGTATTTTTTTGAAGGGCCATCCTGCGTGACACTGCAGTGCCACTCCTAGATGGGCCAGGTGTTTGTGTCGGCCACTTGGGTCGCTTATCTTAGTCACACAGCTACCTCATTGCGCCTCTTTTTTTCTTTGCGTCATGTGCTGTTTGGGGAGTATTTTTTTCAAGTGCCATCCTGTCTGAGACTGCAGTGCCACTCCTAGATGGGCCAGGTGTTTGTGTCGGCCACTTGGGTCGCTTAGCTTAGTCACACAGCTACCTCATTGCGCCTCTTTTTTTCTTTGCGTCATGTGCTGTTTGGGGAGTATTTTTTTGAAGGGCCATCCTGCGTGACACTGCAGTGCCACTCCTAGATGGGCCAGGTGTTTGTGTCGGCCACTTGGGTCGCTTACCTTAGTCACACAGCTACCTCATTGCGCCTCTTTTTTTCTTTGCGTCATGTGCTGTTTGGGGAGTATTTTTTTGAAGGGCCATCCTGCGTGACACTGCAGTGCCACTCCTAGATGGGCCAGGTGTTTGTGTCGGCCACTTGGGTCGCTTATCTTAGTCACACAGCTACCTCATTGCGCCTCTTTTTTTCTTTGCGTCATGTGCTGTTTGGGTAGTATTTTTTTCAAGTGCCATCCTGTCTGACACTGCAGTGCCACTCCTAGATGGGCCAGGTGTTTGTGTCGGCCACTTGGGTCGCTTATCTTAGTCACACAGCTACCTCATTGCTCCTCTTTTTTTCTTTGCGTCATGTGCTGTTTGGGGAGTATTTTTTTGAAGGGCCATCCTGCGTGACACTGCAGTGCCACTCCTAGATGGGCCAGGTGTTTGTGTCGGCCACTTGGGTCGCTTAGCTTAGTCACACAGCTACCTCGGTGCAAATTTTAGGACTAAAAATAATATTGTGAGGTGTGAGGTATTCAGAATAGACTGAAAATGAGTGGAAATTATGGTTATTGAGGTTAATAATACTATGGGATCAAAATGACCCCCAAATTCTATGATTTATGCTGTTTTTTAGGGTTTTTTGAAAAAAACACCCGAATCCAAAACACACCCGAATCCGACAAAAAAATTTCGGTGAGGTTTTGCCAAAATGCGTTCGAACCCAAAACACGGCCGCGGAACCGAACCCAAAACCAAAACACAAAACCCGAAAAATTTCCGGTGCACATCACTAATATATATACACAAATGCAAGATTGGAACGCACACACCTTCAGCAGTATTGGTAGGGTGCTCGGTCACAAGTAACATCCAGTTTACTGAATTTTCATTTTAAAGTGCAGCGTGCAAACATTGGTGCATAAAGCTATACAAAGCAGATACTTAGCAGCTCAGTGCATTATGGCAGCATTATGGCATGCACTGAGCTGCTAAGTATCTGCATTGTATAGCTATATGCACCAATGTTTGCACGCTGCACTTTAAAATGAAAATTCAGTAAACTGCTTGCTGCTACTAAGGTGTGCTGGTTTATTTGGACTATTTCACGATATCTATATATATACACACATATATATATATATATATATATATATATACACATATATATATATATATACACACACACACACACACACACACACACACACACTTACAAGGGGGGAGGGGGAGTACTGTCTTGCCCTGGGTGTCAAATATCCTAGTTTTGGCCCTGATACCAGCTTCACTTGGAATTATATGTTTACGCTGAGCAGGTGAGATAACGAGTTTTATGGTAAGAACTTACCTTTGTTAAAACTCTTTCTGCGAGGTACACTGGGCTCCACAAGGATTGGACAATGGGGTGTAGAATAGGATCTTGATCCGAGGCACCAACAGGCTCAAAGCTTTGACTGTTCCCAGAATGCACAGTGCCGCCTCCTAGATCACCCCACCTCCCAGCACAGGAGCTCAGTTTTTAGTTAACCAGCCCAATGCAGTAGCAGGAAAAGAGACGACAACGGTTAGTAGCCACATACACCACACTCTCACGACAGGAGAAGTGTCAGCGACTAATGCCATACCAACCCAAAGAAGCTAAGTGCGTCCGGGTGGGCGCCTTTTGGAGCCCAGTGTACCTCGCAGAAAACTTACCATAAAACTCGTTTTCTGCTGCGGGGTACACTGGGCTCCACAAGGATTGGACAATGGGGATGTCCTAAAGTAGTTCCTTATGGGAGGGGACGCACTGTAGCGGGCACAAGAACTCGGCGTCCAAAGGAAGCATCCTGGGAAGCGGCAGTATCGAAGGCATAGAACCTTAAGAACGTGTTCCCTGAGGACCACGTAGCCGCCTTGCACAATTGATCAAGGGTCGCACCACGTTGGGCCGCCCAAGAAGGTCCAACAGACCGAGTAGAATGGGCCATAATGTGAGCAGGAGCAGACAGACCAGCCTTCACATAAGCATGTGCAATCACCATTCTAATCCATCTGGCCAGGGTCTGCTTGTGAGTAGGCCAGCCACGTTTGTGAAATCCAAACAAAACAAAGAGAGAATCAGATTTTCGAATAGAAGCAGTTCTCTTCACATAGATACGGAGAGCTCGTACCACATCCAAAGACCGCTCTTTGGGAGACAAATCAGGAGAGACAAGGGCCGGAACCACAATCTCCTGACTAAGGTGGAATGAAGAAACCACCTTAGGTAAATATCCGGGACGAGTCCTAAGAACCGCCTGGTCACGGTGAAAAATCAGATATGGGGAACTACAGGACAGGGAACCCAGATCCGACACTCTTCTAGCAGAGGCAATAGCCAGCAAGAACACCACCTTAAGGGAAAGCCACTTAAGGTCAGCTGAACCAAGGGGTTCAAATGGAGGCTCCTGCAACGCCTCCAAAACCACCGACAAGTCCCAAGGAGCGACAGGAGGGAAATAGGGAGGTTGGATATGCAACACACCCTGAGTGAAAGTATGAACATCAGGTAAAGTCGCAATTTTTCCCTGAAACCATACCGACAAGGCAGAAATATGAACCTTGAGGGAGGCCAGACGCAGGCCTAAATCTAGGCCTTGCTGCAGAAAAGCCAAAAGTTTGGCTGTACTAAACTTAGAAGCATCATAATTGTTAGATGCGCACCAAGCAAAGTAGGAATGCCAGACCCTATGACAAATCCGAGCAGAAGCCGGTTTCCGGGCCCGCAACATAGTTTTAATTACCTCTTCAGAAAAACCCTTAGCCCTCAAGATGGAAGCTTCAAGAGCCACGCCGTCAAAGATAGCCAGGCTAGGTCCTGGTAGACACAGGGGATCTGAACGAGGAGGTCTGGGCATTGTGGAAGTAGAAGTGGATGGTCCGACGATAGGCCTTGCAGGTCTTAGAACCAGTGCCGTCTGGGCCACGCCGGAGCTATGAGAAGCAGATTTCCTCTTTCTAGCTTGAACTTCCGAATTACCCTGGGCAGGAGTGACACCGGAGGGAACACGTACGGCAGTCGAAACCTCCATGGCACCGCCAGAGCATCCACGAATGCTGCTTGAGGATCCCTTGTCCTTGCTCCGAAGACCGGAACCTTGTGATTGTGTCGAGACGCCATCAGATCTACATCTGGAAGACCCCACTTTTCCACTAGGAGTTGCAACACTTCTGGATGGAGGCCCCACTCGCCGGCATGTACGTCCTGACGACTGAGAAAGTCCGCTTACCAATTCAGGACTCCCGGAATGAATATTGCCGATATGGCCGGTAGATGGCGTTCTGCCCAACGTAGAATCCGTGATACTTCCTTCATTGCCAAATGGCTTAGAGTGTCGCCTTGATGATTTATGTAAGCCACTGTGGTGGTGTTGTCCAACTGTACTTGAACAGGACGGTTCTGAATTAAATGCTGGGCCAGGTTCAACGCATTGAAGACCGCCCGCAATTCCAGAATGTTAATCGAGAGGAGAGATTCCTCCTTGGTCCACCGACCCTGAAGGGAGTGCTGCTCCAACCTCTTAGACTGGCATCTGTCGTCAACAGGACCCAGTTGGATATCCAGAATGGACGACCCCTGCACAATTGTTGGTCCCGGAGCTACCAAAGCAGCGACAGACGGACCTCCGGAGTCAATAAGATCCTTTGAGATCTGATCCGGTGAGGCAGGCCATCCCACTTGGCTAGAATCAGCCTCTGGAGGGGGCGAGAGTGAAATTGAGCATACTCCACCATGTCGAATGCTGATACCGTGAGGCCCAGCACCTGCATTGCCGAATGTATCGACACTTGCGGACGAGAAAGGAAGCAACGAATCCTGTCCTGAAGCTTCAGGACTTTCTCCTGAGACAAGAACAACCTCTGGTTGTAAGTGTCCAACAGCGCTCCCAGGTGCACCATGCTCTGAGCAGGGACCAGGGAGGATTTCTTCCAGTTGATGAGCCACCCGTGGGCTTGTAGAAACCGGATCATCATATCCAGATGACGCAGGAGAAGATCTGGGGAATTTGCCAGGATTAACAAGTCATCCAGATACGGCAGTATCCTGACCCCTTGACGGCGGAGTACAACCGTCAGCACCGCCATAACTTTGGTGAAGACTCGCGGAGCCGTTGTTAAACCAAAAGGTAATGACCGAAACTGGTAATGGACGTTGCCAATAGCAAACCTCAGGTATTGTTGATGTGACACTGCTATAGGAATATGCAGGTAAGCATCCTGTATGTCCAGGGAGACCATGTAGTCCCCAGAACTATAGAGCGAAGAGTTTCCATATGGAACTTGGAAAATTTCACAAACCTGTTCAATGCCTTGAGGTTGAGAATGGGCCGGGAGGACCCATTCGGTTTCGGGACTAAAAACAGCGGAGAATAGTACCCCCGGCTCTTTTAGAGACGTGATGGTAGTGACAGGTAGAGTTGAGGAAACCACCATCCTAGCCACATGTGAGTCCACTGGAAGAGGCGTTTCCCAATTCTTAGACAGCTCTGGCGCGAGGGATAGCGAGCCAGCATCTTCTTTTGAGGCGCAAAGTTCGTACCCGGGTTTTCCCAGGGTTCCTGACGTATATCCACTAGGTGATCAGAGTGAGGTAAAACTTGTTTAACCACCATCTGACGCTTGAACCTATCTGGTTTCTTAGGAGGGACGGATGGCTCGGGATTATCCGTAATCTGCAGAATTAATTTAATAGCCTCCAAAAGATCAGGAACATCCACATGTGAACTACCCTCCCCATCAGCCGTATCTGAGTCAGAACCTGTGGGGTCAGTATATGTGCCGTCTTCATCAGACGAGGTGTCAGTGACGGCAGTGGATTGTGAGGAGACAAGCGCTCGCTTAGAGGACCTCTTGGACTTAGGCGAGCGTTGGTCAGACTTTTTAGTAGTCAAGGACTGGTTCAACTTCTTTAATTGAGCAGATAAATCGTCCGCTCACGGCGGGTTAGCTGCAGGGACCACATACGGTTGTACCAGCATTGGGGGTCCCATAGGGGGTGTTAGTTTATGAACTAGCATATGCAGAAGCATGGAAAAAGCGGCCCACGGTGGGTCAGTATGTGCCTCTGCTGCCACAGTCAGACTGGGGGGCAAGGAGCCCCAGAACCAGAGCCCACAGCTGCTATATTCTCCTCATATTTGTCTGTGGCTTCAGCAACACAAGCAGTGTGTTCCACCCCAGAACCGTTACCCTCAGAAGCAGACATGATATAACTTGCAGTATGAGGTAACACAGTACAATTATCAGCAGCACTATGGCCCTCATTCCGAGTTGTTCGCTCGTTATTTTCCTTCGCATCGGTGCGATTTTCCGCTAACTGCGCATGCACTGCGGCTGTGTCAAGTAAATTTGCTAAGAAGTTTGGTATTTTACTCACGGCATTACGAGGATTTTTCTTCGTTCTGGTGATCGTAGTGTGATTGACAGGAAGTGGGTGTTTCTGGGCGGAAACTGGCCGTTTTATGGGTGTGTGTGAAAAAACGCTGCCGTTTCTGGGAAAAATGCGGGAGTGGCTGGAGAAACGGGGGAGTGCCTGGGCGAACGCTGGGTCTGTTTGTGACGTCAAACCAGGAACGAAACTGACTGAACTGATCGCAGTGGCAGAGTAAGTCTCGAGCTACTCAGAAACTGCTAAGAAATTTCTATTCGCAATTTTGCGAATCTTTCGTTCGCAATTCTGCTAAGCTAAGATTCACTCCCAGAGGGCGGCGGCTTAGCGTGTGCACTGCTGCGAAAAGCGGCTAGCGAGCGAACAACTCGGAATGAGGGCCTATATCTCTAAACCAAAACTCCTGCGCAGTGTAGTCAGCACTAGCAGAGATAAAGGAGAGATATGGTGACTAAATTACAGAGAAAAATACGTAATACAGTATATCTTTGTGAAAATCCTATATTAGATAACACCTGACGCACCAAGCCGCCCCAGGTTATGGAATATAGGGATAGCAAGATGAGTGAAAGACACGAAATGGACACCACTCAGCTATTAAATGCACACACAAATAGTCACAGTTTGTACAATGCAGAGGTTATTACTGACAATAATACTGCACTGGACTAGCTTACACAGCTATATAACAATAGATATAACAGTACACAGTAAGAACTGGATGTATATCACAGGGTAATTGTACTATAAAACCCTGACTAATTTCACTCTTTCTTAACTATCATTGTCTAAAAAGGCAGGTAGAATACTTTTTAAGTGTCATGTAAAGGCACAGCGCTGACAACCAGGCGGCTTTACATAGGAGGATTTGCCCAAGCAGTCCCAGGAACAGTGAGCTGAGGGATAATGGCGCCGCAGACACTGACTGGGAGTGAGGAAAAGACAGAGATGCAGCTCCAGGGCGGGAACACTTGCTAGAAATGGCGCCCTGGGGCTGGTGGAGGGGCTTCAGGTCTAAGCCTTATCCCCTCTGCTGGCAAAACCACCGGGTACTGTGGGCGATATAAGAATTGGTTTAGAGAGAAAACCTGACCTGCGCCCATGCCCTGGTGATCTAGTGGGATCGCCTGTACTGCCACAGTGTCCACCGCCAGCGCGCGCGGCCCGCCTCCCACTGACTGCGCCGGATCGTGATAAAGACCGGGTCCCGCAAGCGGGACCCACTTACCACCTCCCGAAGCGCAGCCACGCGATCCTGGAGAGCCCCAGCCGTGTGTGCCTAACGTGAAGAAATCCGGAGCCTCCGCTGTAGGTACCTAGCAACCAGGGCTCGGGAGTGTACAGCGCCGTTGGGGAGAGCTGGAGCTGCAGCAGTGAATGTCACAAGACATTTACCACTGCTGCTGCCCTTGAAGTCTTCATTTTTTACCTCATAAAAAGCTTTTCTTAGGGCTGCTTGGAGCAGCCCCTCTGTTAAGTGCCTGCTTACTGCAGCACCAACTTACAAAACTGAGCTTCTGTGCTGGGAGGCGGGGAGATATAGGAGGCGGCGCTGTGCATTCTGGGAACAGTTAAAGCTTTGAGCCTGTTGGTGCCTCGGATCAAGATCCTATTCTACACCCCATTGTCCAATCCTTGTGGAGCATAGTGTACCCCGCAGCAGAAATAAGCTCTATGCAATGTGCATGTGCGAACATTTTGTAAGTATGCCAACTGCAGAGCCTTCAAGTCTGTGGTTTAGCCACCCAAACGGTGATTTAGACCCAAAACCAAAATACAGTAGTCTGCACACATATCTATGCCTAACCAAAGCTAAACTAATCTAAGACTTATCTACCTGAGCTAAACTGCCTAACATATACTAAACTGATATTAAGCTGGCCATTCAAAGCCAGAACGACAGGTATTTTATTTGGCAGCCTTGCACCCTGCACATATTATGGGCATACACTATGAGATCTCTCTGTATGGCACCTGATATGGGATGTAGTGGGCATCCTGACGTTTATAATGCCAGAGTCTTGCCACCCGGCGGAATCCCAATGCTGGAATCTCAACATCCTACATCCCAAACGTAAGTATGACAGGGAGGTTTAGGATTAGGGTTGGGATAGGGTCAGTATACAATACTTACCCACCAGATGTCCGGATTCTAAGCGCCAGAATGCCTCTGGCGGTCATGTGACCTCCAGCATTCAAAGTGTCGGTATCCTGTTCCCAACCCACAAACATATGCATTCCTCTCCTAGAGAGGAAATATTTCCCTATGTCTGTTGGTCAGTCACGGTAGGTCATGCATTGCCTGATGTAAACGACTTTCAACTTAGAAAATATCACATAGGACGGACATGCTGGGCTATACGGCATGCCCAGCTGAATGATATTTTAGGATCAGTTGTGTGCATACATTGTACAATTATCTGGACAATCCACAGATATTGGGCAGATTGGCCAGATAATTGTATAGTGTACGCCAAGCTTATGACTTATCTATCTGAGCAAAACTGCCCTACAAAAATCTAACCTAAGCAAATGACAAAACCACCAACGAAGTAAGAGGCACTGCAGGTGCGAGGCACCTGAGGAGTAATCACACAAATAACCTGAACAGCAATGCTGATATAGACTGGGTACACACTGCATAGGTATGTCCCCCGAGTGGCCACAGTGCCGACCAAGTGGCTGATCATGGTAAGACATAATTGTTATGGTAGACTCACCGTTGATAACTCTATTTCTCCTAAGTCCAAAGGATCCACGGGATAACATTGGGATATGAGGTAGCGACAGCGGATTGGCACCAAACGATCAAAGCTTTCGGCCTCCCAGAATGCAACGGGCCCGTCCCTATATCTCCGCCTCCTGGCTCAGGCAAATCAGTTGTTTTCCAAAGCTCAAGGCAAGAGCATCATAGAGAGCCCTATTCAGGTGAGAAGAACACACATGCACACCCTTCCGTACAAGAAGGAAGAGGTTAGTGAGTGAAAGAATCCTCAAATCAGGTGCGTAAGAGTGGGATCCCTGTGGATCCTGTGGATTTAGGAGAAATAGAGTTATCAATGATAAGTCTACCATTACGATTATTTCTCCTGCAGGGTCCACAGGTTATCCACAGGATAACATTGGGATGTCCAAAAGCAATTTAGTGGTGGGTACACTCCTGATTGGACAGGAGAATTCTTCACCCGAATTCAGCGTCCTGAGAGGAAAAGGTACCAAAGGCATAATGTCTAATGAATGTGTTATTGGAAGACCATGTGGCTGACTTTCATATCTGTTCTGCTGAAACACCACGTTGTGCTGCCCATGACGGACCTAACTTACAAGTAGGGTGAGCAGAGACATTAGCCGGAACAGGGAGTTCAGCTTGAGTATATGCTTCTGAAATCGTCATTCGAAGCCACCTCGCTAGTGTCTGCTTGTCAGCAGGCCATCCTCTCTTGTGAAATCCGAAGAGAACAAAGAGAGTGTCTGTTTTCCTGATGACACTGGTACGATCTACGTAGATCCTTAAAGCACAAACTATGCATCTCCCGCAGATAGGTCTGGCCCTTGGAAGGCCAGGACTACAATTTCTTCATTAAGGTGGAATTTAGACACCACCTTAGGAAGATACCCAGATTTGGTTCTGAGAACCACACAATCAGGATAAAAAAAATCAGAAAAGGAGGGTGACATAATAATTCCCCTAAATCTGAAACTCTTCTAGTTGAAGCAATAGCCAGTAGAAAGAGAACTTTAGCTGTCAACCATTTAAAATCCACTCATTTTAGTGGTTCAAATGGGGCAACTTGAAGGGCCTTTAGGACTAAACTTAAGTCCCAAGGCACTGTAGGAGGAACAAAGGGAATTTGAATGTGCAGCATTCCATGGAAAAAAAGTGCACACATCCTGTAGGTAAGCAATTTTCTTTTGGAATCATACAGTCAATGCTGACCCTTGCACTCTCAAGGAAGCCACCCTTAGACCTTTGCCCATTCCCGCCTGAAGGAATGCTAGGACTCTGGAAACTCTGAAAGACCTAGGGTCAAATTTCCGGTCACTGCACCATTGAATGTAGGCTTGCCATATTCTGTGATAAATGCGAGCTGAGGAAGGTTTCCTTGCTCTGAGCATTGTTTTAATTACCTGTTGTGAGAATCCTCTTGCTTTCAGGATGGAAGTCTCAAGAGCCACGCCATCAAAGAAAGTTAATCCAGGTGCTTGTGATAGCTCAGGACCCTGCGACAGTAGATCTGGACGTTGAGGGAGTAGGAATGGAACATCCATCGACAGCCTCTGCAGATCTGTGTACCAATGTCTTCTGGGCCAAGCCAGAGCTATTAGTATCATGGCACCCCTTCCTTGTTTTGCCTTTCGCATTACCTTGGGTAACCGGGCGATTAGTAGAAACATAGACCAGATGACAGTCCCATCTCACTTACAGGGCATCCACAAAGATCACTTTGGGATTCTTTGATCTTGACCCGCATGCGGGAACTTTGTTGTTCTGACGGGACGCCATGAGATGTATCTCTGGTAACCCCCACTTGTCTACCAGAACTTGGAAGACCTTGGGGTGTAAAGCCCATTCGTTTGCATGAATGGCGTGTCGACTGAGAAAATCCGCTTCCCAATTTAGGACTCCTGGAATGAACACTGCGGACAAGGCTGGATGATGAAGTTCTGCCCACTTTAACGCGTGACTTACCTCCTTCATTGCGTTTTGGCTGCGAGTTCCTCCCTGATGATTGAGGTACACTACTGCCGTTGCATTGTCCGAGCCGATTTCAACTGGTATCCCCTGAAGGATGTCCTTTGCCTGAATAAGTGCCATATATATGGCCCGAAGTTACAATATATTTATTGGCAGGCGACTTTCTTCCTTTGTCCACTGCCCCTGGAAGCAACTCCTTCCTGACACCGCTCCCAAGCCCTGAATGCTGGCATCAGTTGTCAGAATTTCCCAATCTGATATCCAAAAGGGTCTCCCTTTGTCCAGATGGGATGTCTGTAGCCAGCAGGTTAATGACCTCCTAACTTCCAAAGGAAGGACCATAGTCTGCGTTTTTATTGTCTGATGAAAACCATTTCATTTGGAAAGGATCAGATGTTGCAGAGGCCTTGAGTGGAACTGAGCATACTTCACGATGTCGAATGTCGACACCATCAACGCCATCACACGCATTGCTGTGTGAATTGATATCTTTTGACTGTGTAGCAGCCCCTGAATGAATTCTGGATATTTTGTTCAGAGGTAAAATTACTCTCTGAAGACCCAAATCCAGTACAGCCTCCAAGTGTGTCATCCGTTGTGATGGAACCAGGGACGACTTTGCCCAATTTATGAGCCAACCGTGTCACTGTAAACAAGCTTTTGTCTGTTGTAGATGACACTGAAGCAATTCCTGAAATTGCGCCAGGATTAATAAGTCGTCGACGTATGGAAAAACCCTTGTCCCCTGCCGACGGAGATAGACCGCCATTACCACCATAATTTTGGTGAACACTCTTGGAGCTGTGGCCAGTCTAAATGGTAGGGCCTGGAACAGATAATGTTGCTGGAGGATGGCAAATCTGTGATAGCACTGATGGAACTGTGCTATAGGAACATGTAGGTAAGTATCCTGGATATCCAGGGATACCATAAAATCCTCTGGCTCCATGGCCAAAATAATGGAACGTAAAGTCTCCATATGAAACCGAGGCACCTAAATGTACTTGTTCAGCACTTTGAGATTGAGTATGGGCCCGAATGACCCATTTGGCTTCTGGACTAGAAACAGGTTGGAATAAAAACCTTGTCCTCGTTGCGCAGGAGGAACTGGGATTATCACTCCTGACTGAAGAAACTTCTGAACTGCCTCTTGCAAAGCCTGGCGTTCGTTTCCACTGAAGACGGGCTGGTACAAAAAAACCTTTGAGGAGGGTGTTTCTTGAAAGCAAATGCATAACCATGAGATACCGCTTCTTGCACCCAGGCATCTGTGGGGGACTGCTGCCAGATCTGTGCAAAAATAAGAAGTCGGACTCCCACTCTGGGGTCCCCCAGGTGGAGGCCTGCCCCATCAGGATGATGGCTTATCTTCTGATTTGGAAGCCGGCCCTCTGGTATCCCAATGCTTTTTAGTCTTACCAGACTTGTCAGATTAAGACTGTTTGCCATAACCCTTTCCTTTTGCTTTTCCTTGAGTCGAAAAGGGCCGAAAAGCTGGAAATCAAGGTTTGGATTTGTGTGTGGAAGGAAACTTCACTTTCTTGGACGCTGCTTCTGACTCTAAAATACTGTTTAATCCTTTACCAAAAAGAATATCTCCAGTAAAAGGCAAAGACTCTAGAACCTTATTGGATTCTGAGTCAGCTGTTCCATGTACGTAGCCAAACCGCTCTGCGAGCTGCTACTGCTGAGGCTGATGCTTGAGGGCAATTGTGCCCATATCAAAGGCTGCTTCTTCCATAAAAATAGCCGCCTGTTTGATATGTGCAATATGGGATTTTTGCTCTCTAAATGCCACTGAAAGATCATCCTCCAATGTATCAGCCCAGGCTGCCACTACTTTTGCCATCCAGGCTGAAGCCATGGCTGGTCTTGTGATTGCCCCAGACAAAGAGAAAATGGTTTATAGAAAACCATCTATTTTCCTATCCGTTACATCATTTAATGATGTTGAAGGCAGAGGTAATGTAGATTTTTTGACCAATCGAATGACATGCGTATCTACTTTGGGAGCCATCTCACTTTTTAAAAAGTCCCCAGCCGAAAAAGGATAATGGGAATTACATTTCTTTGGGATTCTAAACTTCTTACTGGGTGTTACCCAAGCCTCTTGCATAATGTCCGTCAGCTGTTCTGACCCAGGAAACTCAGTCCTGACTGTTTTGGGACGTTTAAACACAGGTGCCTTAGATTTTACCAAAGGCTCTGCTGCCTCCTCTAAGGATAGAATGGCTTTCACAGCACTAATTAGCTCAGGTATGTCTACTGAGCTAAGGCCTTCATCCTCGTCTCTGTATGCAGACCTGGAGTGTGATGAGTCCTCATTCTCCGAGTCCTCATCTGAAACATGTGTAGACTGTGAAGATGTTTCATGTCTATGTGATTTACTTACCACCGGCCTTTCAGCCTGTTTTTGTTGAGAGGCTGCTGTTTCCTGTACTGGATGTGAGAAAGCTCAGGTGGAATGTTGCATGTAAGGGTTAATAGGGTAACCTATTCCTTGTATAGGAGCTGGCATTATCTGCTCAGCTATATTGGATTATGTCTGTGCAAAAGCAGCCCATGGTGGTTCAACTTGAACCTGTGCCTGCCTTGGATTATTCAAGAGGCTTTGGTGAAAGCAACAAAAAAAAATTGCACATAATCCATTTTGAACCAGATCCTGAGAGGTTAACCCAGCTTTGCAAGACAAACATGAAATGAGTGTAGGTGCTGCTGTGGAGAGTGTATCCTCCTCATCCTTGCCTCTCTTAGACATGATAAATAAATCACACACCTGTACGGGTGTGGCATGGAAAGTAGATAGTAACTAGGTCGACAGTGTCTAGGTCGACCACTATTGGTCGACAGTAACTAGGTCGACAGGGTTTCTAGGTCGACAGGGTCTCTAGGTTGACATGTTCTAGGTCGACAGGTCAAAAGGTCGACATGAGATTTAAAAAATATATATCTTTTTTTAACTTTTTCATACTTAACGATCAACGTGGACTACGATTGGAATGGTAACCTGTGCCAAGCGAAGCAGTAGCGGAGCGAGACACCTTGCCCGAAGCATGGCGAGCTAAGCGAGCCATGTGAGGGGACACGGTGCACTAATTGGGTTTCCCGGTCACTCTACGAAGAAAACGACACCCAAAAAAACATTTAAAACTCATGTCGACCTTTTGACCTTTCGACCTAGACCATGTCGACCTAAAGACCCTGTCGACCTAGAGATCCTGTTGACCTAGTTACTGTCGACACAGCAGCACCTACACTCATTTCATGTTTGTCTTGCAAAGCTGGGTGGCTTTATGTCGACATGGTCTAGGTCGACAGGTCAAATGGTCGACATGAGTTTTTAAAAAATGTTGGTGTTGTTTTCTTCGTAGAGTGACCGGGAAACCCAATTAGTGCACCGTGTCCCCTCGCATGGTTCGCTTCGCTCGCTATGCTTCGGGCAAGGTACCCCACTCCGCTGCCGCTTCGCTCAGCACAGGTTACCATTCCAATCGTAGTCCACGTGGATCGTTAAGTATGAAAAAGTTACAAAAAAAGAAAAATATTTGTGAAAATCTCATGTCGACCCTTTGACCTGTCGACCTAGATACCCTGTCGACCTAGTTACTGTCTAGGTCGACCTAGATAGTGTCGACCTAGAGACTGGATCCCCACCTGTACAGTGTTTATTACACAATTTGTGACTGCAATCACTTTAAAATTTGTTAAAGTGACATACAATCTGATCCCTCCCTGCCTTGCACCAGCATTGAGGATCGGAATACACAGAAACTGACAGAATTATAGTAAAGTCAGCAATCACACTAGCAATCAGTCACAGGTTATACATTGATTAGTATAATAAGCAATATGAGCACATAATCAACTACAGATACATTACAAGTATGTAGAAGAAACATATTAGTACATGACCTTATATAGGAGTTTTAACCATAGTCAGTCGCACAGCGAAAGAAACAGCAACAATAGTTAACAGACTCATATGCATCAGGCACTTATCCAACTATTTGTACTCAAAGGTAGATAGAGACTTGGGGATCTATTTACTAAGCCTTGGGCGGAGATAAAGTGGACGGAGATAAAGTCCCAGCCAATCAGCATCTAACTGCCATGTCACAGGCTGTGTTTGAAAATGACATTCAGGAGCTGATTGTCTGGTACTTTATCTCCAGCCACTTTATCTCCGCCCAAGGCTTAGTAAATAAACCTCTTAGTGCTGTATCACCCGGCTCAAGAGAGTTGGATACAGGGAGACTTCACCCCGCTTCGAGGAAAAAAAAAGGAGAAGTAAACTTATCCAGCACTGCTGTTGCTGTTTGGGTACTTTTTCTGCCTGAGGTGATGCTGAAATATCTTTCTCCTTGGCAGGTGTTATTTCAAGTAAGCCCGAGAAAGCAAATTGAAAATAATATAGTGAAGTACAGCTTTAATACATAAATAACACATAAACAACAACATGTATCTGCTCCACAAATAAAATCAATAGACACAGGTGGTCTAGACAGCCGTGATGAATGAAATTACCAGAGATGGGGAACTGATCCAATCAGTTCAAAGTCAGCGTTAAAGGTGAGTCCCGGGCACCCGCAGTTGTAATTAGCGCTGTTCTCAATCCCCTGACTCCACCATTCACGGCTGTTGGCGGTGGCCGTTCGTCTGTATCTCCGACGCGTTTCAACCCCGATGCTGGGGTCTTTTTCAAGGAGTGTTAAAATGTATGAATGTGGAGCCGTCCTCCAGAATGGACTTTAAACTTCCCATTAACCAATGAGAAGGGACCGCTCACAGCTGATGTCTATGCATGAATCTCCTACAAGTTCCATGATTCTCTGCCGTGACCGCCCCACGTTCCCATAGTGACGTAATGTCACTTCCGCCATGTCCATCCCTAGTTCTTGGACGGTATGGCCATTGTCACGATGACGTGGCGTTCCTATAGTAACACAATGTCACTTCCGTTTTCGGCCTCCAATTTGGCTGCACACTGTCAATCAAGCGCACTTGGGGTAGCCTCACTCTCTTTATTATTGGCACCAGTCAGACAGCCTCCTATGCTTCGACTGGGTTTAGATACACAGTGTCTCAGACGGA
The DNA here is from genome assembly GCF_028390025.1 of Pseudophryne corroboree. Classification (NCBI taxonomy): domain Eukaryota; kingdom Metazoa; phylum Chordata; class Amphibia; order Anura; family Myobatrachidae; genus Pseudophryne; species Pseudophryne corroboree. The sequence continues at coordinate 524,014,929 of NC_086448.1, read as the reverse complement.
AGCGGAAACTCAGTTCATGGCGGGAAACTCAGGCGAAACTGGCCATGAACTGGGGGGAGGGGTGACCAAGGGAGAGTCTTACTCCCCACTGCTGCCATCAACCCCAGGGATCGTGGCCTCATACTACCCCTGGAGCCTATGATCCCTGAGGCCTAGCGCTGGTGCACCCGAGGTGGCAGCCGCGTCAGTGACTGTTCAGTAGTCTCCATCCCGAAACAGTGCGGCTGTGTCTCGCGTTTCCCCCTACTAAGCGGAACCGATGCCTTACCTTCTCCCCGTGCTCCGACCACAGCCTGGTAACGTCTGCTGGACTTGCTAGTACATCCTACACAGGCGCCCGCCGAAACAGCACTTTACATGTGGGTAAGCTTTGTCACGACCCGGTGGGGAGTTGTTGGAGATACGTATTTCTAAGGTACGTATAAGATACTTTTTAGAAAGATCGCTCAAAAAAAAAACTAGTAAGACTATAAAAATAAAATAAAACAGCTTATGGCTGCAAAAAAACAGCAGCCCATTGACCATGGTCTGGCTCCTGCCGCACCACACAAAAAACTGATTTGCCTGGGCCAGGAGGCGGGGATATAGGGACCGGCCCATTGCATTCTGGGAGGCCGAAAGCTTTGATCGTTTGGTGCCAATCCGATGTCGCTACATCATATCCCAATGTTATCCTGTGGATAACCTGTGGACCCTGCAGAAAAAATACACACTTACCTATTGGCCACTAGATATATCGGTCTAGACATCATATCTGGGTGGTCATTTGTATTTGCCCGCTCAGCTGAGACGTAAGTGTTGGCAGCCCCTGCAAAAGTGTACAGGTGCTCGGCAGGTCACCCGTACACACAGACAGACATTCCAATATATCTGCAAGATATATCAGCATTGGCTGTGCTGCAGGGCAGATGCAATATGTCTGTGCACGACGTCGTTCACAGACCTATAGGGTGTACACACCCGCCAATCTTCTAGAATAGATTATATATCGACCAGTGTGAACCCAGCCTAACAACTGTACAAAATCACACAGTCCCCCTTTCAAATGATGTGAGGAAAATTTTGGAAGGTATGACAACTATATTAGTTGAGAAACAAATGACTGCCTTACATTTGTGTACAGTACTAATAGACTGTAACACTGCAGTGAAATGACAAGTTACTAAATTGTGCCCCGTACACACGGGAGAGATATGTGCTGAGCGATCAACCACAGTGTGCTGAGCGAGGGGGGGGGGGGGGGTGACGATGGAGGGACCGCTCATTTCACCCAGTGGTGAAATGAGCGATCTCACCAGATTTAGCATGCATGCATGAATGCCAAATATAGAGTCGGCGATAGTGACGCGCGGGACCGCGCATCGTTGTCGCCGGCACCCTACACACGGAGAGATCCATGCTTAATTTCTAAGCAATCTAGTCAGGTTGCCTAGAACATACCTCCCAATTTAGGAATTAGGTGACCGCGCTCGAAAAGGAGGCGGGGTTTTGCCGGACAGGGTGGAGCTTCGATGGAAGGGGCGGGACCTCGCCACGCGACCCCCATTTTCAATCATTTCGGTAGCGTGCCCAGCACTCCCTGAGCAGCTGGGCAGCCCCGCCTCTCTCCCTGCACTGTTTAGATGCCGTGCACATGCGCACGGCATCTAATTCAGTGATCACCGGCTGCTTTGTAGCGGTGATCACAGGATCTCCCAACTGCCCCCCCGCCCGCAGGACATTGCGACCAGCGGGTGGGACAGCGGGACAGTCTCCGTATAGCGGGATTGTCCCGCTGGAATCGGGAGAGTTGGGAGGTATGCTTAGAATTTAAGCACGGATCTCTCCGTGTGTACCCCCCTTTAGATCAAGAAAATAAGAATTTACTCACCGGTAATTCTATTTCTCGTAGTCCGTAGTGGATGCTGGGTACTCCGTAAGCACCATGGGGTATAGACGGGCTCCGCAGAAGGCTGGGCACTCTTAAAAGAAAGATTAGGTACTATATCTGGTGTGCACTGGCTCCTCCCTCTGTGCCCCTCCTCCAGACCTCAGTTAGGGAAACTGTGCCCGGAAGAGCTGACATTACTAGGAAAGGATTTGGAATCCAGGGTAAGACTCATACCAGCCACACCAATCACACCGTACAACTCGTGATAACTATACCCAGTTAACAGTATGAACAATAACTGAGCCTCTCTCAACAGATGGCTCATACAATAACCCTTTAGTTAAGCAATAACTATATACATGTATTGCAGAGAGTCCGCACTTGGGACGGGCTCCCAGCATCCACTACGGACTACGAGAAATAGAATTACCGGTGAGTAAATTCTTATTTTCTCTGACGTCCTAGTGGATGCTGGGTACTCCGTAAGGACCATGGGGATTATACCAAAGCTCCCAAACGGGCGGGAGAGTGCGGATGACTCTGCAGCACCGAATGAGCAAACTCAAGGTCCTCCTCAGCCAGGGTATCAAACTTGTAGAATTTTGCAAAAGTGTTTGAACCCGACCAAGTAGCAGCTCGGCAAAGTTGTAAAGCCGAGACCGCTCGGGCAGCCGCCCAAGAAGAACCCACCTTCCTCGTGGAATGGGCTTTTACTGATTTAGGATGCGGCAGTCCAGCCGCAGAATGTGCAAGCTGAATCGTGCTACAGATCCAGCGAGCAATAGTCTGCTTTGAAGCAGGAGCACCCAGCTTGTTGGGTGCATGCAGGATAAATAGCGAGTCAGTTTTTCTGACTCTAGCCGTCCTGGAAACAAAGTTTCAGGGCCCGGACTACGTCCAGCAACTTGGAATCCTCCTAGACCCTAGTAGCCACAGGCACCACAATAGGTAGGTTCAAATGAAACGATGATACCACCCTAGGGAGAAATTGGGGACGAGTCCTCCATTCTGCCCTTTCCATATGGAAGATCAGATATGGGCTTTTACATGACAAAGCCGCCAATTCTGACACACGCCTAGTCCAAGCTAAGGCCAAAAGCATGACCACTTTCCACGTGAGATATTTTAGCTCCACGGTCTTAAGTGGCTCAAACCAGTGGGATTTTAGGAATCCAACACACGTTAAGATTCCAAGGTGCCACTGGAGGCACAAAAGGGGCTGAATATGCAGCACCCCTGTAACAACGTCCGAACTTCAGGCAGTGAAGCCAGTTCTTTTTGAGAGAAAAAGGGATAGGGCCGAAATCTTGGCCTTTATGGATCCTAATTTTAGGCCCATAGTCACTCCTGACTGTAGGAAGTGCAGGAATCGACCACCCTGGAATTCCTCTGTAGGGCCTTCCCGGCCACACACCAAGCAACCTATTTTCGCCATATACAGTGAAAAAGTCTTGCTGTCACGTCTTTCCTAGCCTTTATCAGCGTAGGAATAACTGCATCCGGAATGCCCTTTTCCGCTAGGATCCGGCGTTCAACCACCATGCCGTCCAACGCAGCAGCGGTAAGTCTTGGATCAGACAGGGTCCCTGTTGCAACATGTCCTGACTGAGAGGCAGAGGCCATGGGTTCTCTGAGAGCATTTCTTGCAGTTCCGGGTACCGAGTCCTTCTTGGCCAATCCGGAGCAAAGAATATTGTTCACACTCCTCCGTTTATTAAAATTCTCAGCCCTTGGGTCTGAGAGGAAGAGGGGGGAATATATAGACCGACTGGAACACCCACGGTGTTACTAGTGCGACCACAGCCATCGCCTGAGAGTCCCTTGACCCAGCGTAAAACCTTTTTTATCTTTTTATTGAGGTGGGACGCCATGTAGTCCACCTGAGGCAGTTTCCATCAATTTGCAAAACTGCGTGAAGACTTCCTGATGAAGTCACCACTTTCCCGGGTGGAGGTCGTGTCCACTCCCGGAATGAACACTGCTGACAGTGCGCTTACTTGATTCTCCGCCCAGCGAAGAATTCTGGTGGCTTCTACCCTCGCCACCCTGCTCCTTGTGCCGCCCTGGCGGTTTACATGAGCCCCTGCGGTCTGACTGGATCAGAACCGGTTGGTCGCGAAGCAGGAACTCCGCTTGACTTAGGGCGTTGTATATGGCCCTTAGTTCCAGGATATTGATGTGAAGGCAAGTCTGTTGGCTTGACCACAAACCTTGGAATTTTCTTCCCTGTGTAACTGCCCCCCACCCTCGGAGGCTTGCATCCGTGGTCACCAGGACCCAGTCCTGAATGCCGAATCTGCGGCCCTCGAGAAGGTGAGCACTCCGCAGCCACCACAGGAGAGACACCCTGGCCCTGGGGGATAGGGTGATTAACCGATGCATCTGAAGATGTGATCCGGACCACTTGTCCAGTAAGTTCCATTGTCCTTGCATGGAACCAGCCGAAGGGGATGGCCTCGTATGAGGCCATCATCCTTCCCAGGACTCGAGTGCAGTGATGCACTGACACCTGTTTTGGTTTTCAATAGATTCCTGATCAGTGTCATGAGCTCCTGAGCTCTCTCTATCGGGAGATAAACCCTCTTCTGGTCTGTGTCTAGGATCATGCCTAGGCGAGGCAGATGAGCTGTAGGAACCAACTGCGACTTCGGAATATATAGAATCCAGTCGTGTTGCCGTTTCACTTCCAGAGAAGGTGATACGCTGTCCAGCAACTGCTCTCTTGATCTCGCTTTTATGAGGAGATCATCCAAGTATGTGATAATAGTGACACCTTGCTTCCGCAGGAGCACCATCATATCCGCCATTACCTTGGTGAAATTGGTAATGACAATCCCGTACCGCAATTCTGAGGTACGCCTGATGAGGTGGATAAATGGGGACATGAAGGTATGCATCCCTTATGTCCCGATTCATTTCAGGCTTGCAATGACCGCTCTTAGCGATTCCATCTTGAACCTGAACCTTTTCAGGTATATGTTCAGGGATTTTAATTCAATATGGGTCTAACCGAACCGTCCGGTTTCGGGATTATAATATGGTCGAATAATAACACCCTCTTGTTGAAGGAGGGGACCCTTGACCACCACCTGTTGAAGATACAATTTACGAATTGCAGTTAACACTGGCTCCCTCTCTTGGGGGGAAGCCCGCCGGGTCCTCGGTGAGGGGGCATCTTCTCACAGTCCAGCCTGTATCCCTGCGATACAATTTCTATTGCCCAGGGATCTAACAGGGAGTGAACCCACTTGTGGCTGAACTTACGAAGGCGTGTCCTCACCGGGCCTAGCTCCGCCTGTGGAGCCCCAGCGACATGCGGTGGATTTTTGTAGAGGCCGGGGAGGACTTCTGTTCCTGGGGACTAGCTGTGTTGTACAGCTTCTTTCCTCTGCCCCCGGCTCTGACAAGAAAGGACGCACCTCAGACTTTCTTGTTTCTTTATTCGAAAAGCTGCATTTAATAATGTCGTGCTTTCCTAGGCTGTGCAGGAATATAAGGCAAAATATCAGAATTACCAGCTATAGCTGTGGAGACTAGAGATGAGCGCCTGAAATTTTTCGGGTTTTGTGTTTTGGTTTTGGGTTCGGTTCCGCGGCCGTGTTTTGGGTTCGAACGCGTTTTGGCAAAACCTCACCGAATTATTTTTGTCGGATTCGGGTGTGTTTTGGATTCGGGTGTTTTTTTCCAAAAACACTAAAAAACAGCTTAAATCATAGAATTTGGGGGTCATTTTGATCCCAAAGTATTATTAACCTCAAAAACCATAATTTACACTCATTTTCAGTCTATTCTGAATACCTCACACCTCACAATATTATTTTTAGTCCTAAAATTTGCACCGAGGTCGCTGTGTGAGTAAGATAAGCGACCCTAGTGGCCGACACAAACACCGGGCCCATCTAGGAGTGGCACTGCAGTGTCACGCAGGATGTCCCTTCCAAAAAACCCTCCCCAAACAGCACATGACGCAAAGAAAAAAAGAGGCGCAATGAGGTAGCTGTGTGAGTAAGATTAGCGACCCTAGTGGCCGACACAAACACCGGGCCCATCTAGGAGTGGCACTGCAGTGTCACGCAGGATGGCCCTTCCAAAAAACCCTCCCCAAACAGCACATGACGCAAAGAAAAAAAGAGGCGCAATGAGGTAGCTGACTGTGTGAGTAAGATTAGCGACCCTAGTGGCCGACACAAACACCGGGCCCATCTAGGAGTGGCACTGCAGTATGTATGTATAAAGAAAGAAAAAAAAACCACGGTTAGGTGGTATATACAATTATGGACGGGCTGCCGAGTGCCGACACAGAGGTAGCCACAGCCGTGAACTACCGCACTGTACTGTGTCTGCTGCTAATATATAGACTGGTTGATAAAGAGATAGTATACTCGTAACTAGTATGTATGTATAAAGAAAGAAAAAAAAACCACGGTTAGGTCACTGGTATATACAATTATGGACGGGCTGCCGAGTGCCGACACAGAGGTAGCCACAGCCGTGAACTACCGCACTGTACACTGGTTGATAAAGAGATAGTAGTATACTCGTAACAACTAGTATGACACTATGACGGTATAAAGAATGAAAAAAAAACCACGGTTAGGTGGTATATATTATAATACAATTATGGATGGACGGACTGCCTGCCGACTGCCGACACAGAGGTAGCCACAGCCGTGAACTACCGCACTGTACACTGGTTGATAAAGAGATAGTAGTATACTCGTAACAACTAGTATGACTGACTATGACGGTATAAAGAATGAAAAAAAAACCACGGTTAGGTGGTATATATTATAATAATACAATTATGGATGGACGGACTGCCTGCCGAGTTCCGACACAGAGGTAGCCACAGCCGTGAACTACCGCACTGTACACTGGTTGATAAAGAGATAGTAGTATACTCGTAACAACTAGTATGACTATGACGACGGTATAAAGAAAGAAAAAAAAATACCACGGTTAGGTGGTATATAATTATACAATTATGGATGGACGGACTGCCTGCCGAGTGCCGACTGCCGACACAGAGGTAGCCACAGCCGTGAACTACCGCACTGTACTGTGTCTGCTGCTAATATAGACTGGTTGATAAAGAGATAGTATACAACAATATACTACTATACTGGTGGTCAGGCACTGGTCACCACTAGTCACACTGGCAGTGGCACTCCTGCAGCAAAAGTGTGCACTGTTTAATTTTAAATTAATATAATATTATGTACTCCTGGCTCCTGCTATAACAACCTGCAGTGATCCCCAGTCTCCCCCACAATTATTATAAGCTTTTATACATTGATGTGCAGCACACTGGGCTGAGCTGAGTGCACACAGACTGAGTCACACTGTGTGACTGCTGTGTATCGTTTTTTTCAGGCAGAGAACGGATATAGCAGAGAACGGATATATTAAATAAAAGTTAACTTAACAACAACTGCACTGGTCACTGTGGTAAACTCTGTCTGCACAATCTCTCTCTCTCTCTCTCTCTTCTAATCTATTCTAATGGAGAGGACGCCAGCCACGTCCTCTCCCTATCAATCTCAATGCACGTGTGAAAATGGCGGCGACGCGCGGCTCCTTATATAGAATCCGAGTCTCGCGAGAATCCGACAGCGTCATGATGACGTTCGGGCGCGCTCGGGTTAACCGAGCAAGGCGGGAAGATCCGAGTCGCTCGGACCCGTGAAAAAAAAAGTGAAGTTCGTGCGGGTTCGGATTCAAAGAAACCGAACCCGCTCATCTCTAGTGGAGACCAGGCCCGAGAACCTTTCTCCACACAATCCTCAGCCTTCCATATGCCTCTTAAGTCGGCATCATCTGTCCAATGTATATTCTACAGGACACGTCAAGCAGAAATCGACATAGCTTTTGTCTCTAGGACCCAGTATACTCATGTCCCTTTGGGCATGCTTTATAATGATATATCTATCACTTAAGACAGCATCTTAAAATATTTATATGCATACTAGGGTCTCAATCTCTGCTGATAAGGTACCTGTCCACGCTGCCACAGCGCTATAAACCCATGCCGACACAATCGCCGGTCTGGGTAGTATACTAGAATGTGCACACTATCTGCAGGATCCCTGAGAATAGCTAGTGCAAACAGGACACCCAAGGGGAAGATTCTCAACACATCCTGGCCCTAGTGGGGAAAGGATCCAGCCTGAGAATTCTCTTGTGGGAAGCTGCCGTCTCTTGTCTGGAGATTCCCGATCTTTTTCCTCATGAGAGGAGGGAAATTTATCTCAGCATTCTTCCCCTTAACATGTGTACTCTCGTGTCAGGGACAGATGAGTCATCAGTGATATGCAAATCATCTTTTATTCCAATAATCATATATTGAATATCTTTTAGCCCTCTTGGCTGTAACTTTGCATTATCGTAGTCGACAGTGGAGTTAAACTCCGTGTCGATACTTTGTTATTTTGGATATTGAGCATAGAGAGACTCTGAAGGACTCTGTGACATAGGGACAGACCAGGGTAGATTTCCTTTCTGTTCCCTAACCTTTTGTGCAATAATTTTACCTCAGCACTTACACATATCCAAACAGGTGTCGGCGTTGTTGACGGAGACACCCTCCCACACACTTATCCGCTCTATCACCTCCTTAGAGGAGCCTTTTACCTCAGACATGTCGACACACGCGTACCGACACACCACACACACAGGGGATGCTCTATTTGAAGACAGTTCACCCACCAGGCCCTTTGGAGAGGCAGAGAGAGAGTATGCCAGCACACACCACAGCGCTATATAATACAGGGATGTACACTATACTGAGTGATTTTTCCCCTATAGCAGCTTATATACACAGTTTTGCGCCTAAATTTATGTGCCCCCCTCTCTTTTTTACCCTTTGTGTACCAGGATACTGCAGGGGAGAGCCTGGGGAGCTTCCTTCCAGCTGAGCTGTGAAGAGAAAATGGCGCCGGTGTGCTGAGGAAGAAGGCCCGGCCCCCTCAGCGGCGGGCTTCTGTCCTTTTATGTACTTTAATGGCGGGGGTTATCATACCTCCCAACATGACCCTCTCAAGGAGGGACAGAATACTCTGCTGCTGGACTTCCCTCTTAATTTATAATTGCCATCACCTGTTCAGAAACACCTTTCTTATCCATTACCTGTTCAACACAGGTGCCGGCAATCATAAAGTAAGAGAAAAGTCCAGGAGCAGAGCATTGTGTCCCTCCTGGAGAGGGTCATGTTGGGAGGTGTGGGTTAATGCACATATACCAGTGGTTCCCAAACTTTTTTGAATCATGGTGCCCTAGAGTATCAGAATTTTTTTTCACGGCACCCCTAGGCCAATAATTTCTTATTGAGAAATTTAGAAAGAAATATTAAATTAAGTAGATTGTGTTTATACATCATCCTTAGGCTCAATTGTGTGGTGAGGGACAAGATGTGCTTCTGTTTGTCCCCATATTTTATGACTAACAGCCACCAGCACTTGTTTTGCCTTTTATACTGACCATAAATAATTTTAAATGGTCCTGGACCACCAAGCCAAGGCACCCCTGCAAGTGTCCCGTGGCACCCCAGGGAGCCACGGCACACAGTTTGGGAACCACTGACATATACAGTTTATCAGACTGTATTATGTGCTTTTCGCCAAGTAAGGTAATCTAATTGCTGCCCAGGGCGCCCCCCCCTAGCGCCCTGCACCCATCAGTGACCGGAGTGTGTGGTGTGCTAAGGGAGCAATGGTGCACAGCTGCAGTGCTGTGCGCTACCTTAATGAAGACCGGAGTCTTCAGCCGCCGATTTTCAACTTCTCTTCGTTCTTCTGGCTCTGCAAGGGGGACGGCGGCGCGGCTCCGGGACCGGACGATCGAGGACTGGGCCTGTGTTCGATCCCTCTGGAGCTAATGGTGTCCAGTAGCCTTAGAAGCCCAAGCTAGCTGCAAGCAGGTAGGTTCGCTTCTCTCCCCTCAGTCCCACGTAGCAGTGAGTCTGTTGCCAGCAGATCTCACTGAAAATAAAAAACCTAACAAATACTTTCTTTTCTAGGAAGCTCAGGAGAGCCCCTAGGGTGCATCCAGCTCTGGCCGGGCACAGATACTAACTGAGGTCTGGAGGAGGGGCATAGAGGGAGGAGCTAGTGCACACCAGATATAGTACCTAATCTTTCTTTTAAGAGTGCCTAGTCTCCTGCGGAGCCCGTCTATACCCCATGGTCCTTACGGAGTACCCAGCATCCACTAGGACGTCAGAAAAAATAAGAATTTACTTACCGATAATTCTATTTCTCGGAGTCCGTAGTGGATGCTGGGGTTCCTGAAAGGACCATGGGGAATAGCGGCTCCGCAGGAGACAGGGCACAAAAAGTAAAGCTTTAGGATCAGGTGGTGTGCACTGGCTCCTCCCCCTATGACCCTCCTCCAAGCCTCAGTTAGGTACTGTGCCCGGACGAGCGTACACAATAAGGAAGGATTTATGAATCCCGGGTAAGACTCATACCAGCCACACCAATCACACTGTACAACCTGTGATCTGAACCCAGTTAACAGTATGATAACAGCGGAGCCTCTGAAAAGATGGCTCACAACAATAATAACCCGATTTTTGTAACTATGTACAAGTAATGCAGATAATCCGCACTTGGGATGGGCGCCCAGCATCCACTACGGACTCCGAGAAATAGAATTATCGGTAAGTAAATTCTTATTTTCTCTATCGTCCTAGTGGATGCTGGGGTTCCTGAAAGGACCATGGGGATTATACCAAAGCTCCCAAACGGGCGGGAGAGTGCGGATGACTCTGCAGCACCGAATGAGAGAACTCCAGGTCCTCCTTAGCCAGGGTATCAAATTTGTAGGATTTTACAAACGTGTTTGCCCCTGACTAAATAGCCGCTCGGCAAAGTTGTAAAGCCGAGACCCCTCGGGCAGCCGCCCAAGATGAGCCCACCTTCCTTGTGGAATGGGCATTTACATATTTTGGCTGTGGCAGGCCTGCCACAGAATGTGCAAGCTGAATTGTATTACACATCCAACTAGCAAAAGTCTGCTTAAAAGCAAGAGCACCCAGTTTGTTGGGTGCATACAGGATAACAGCAAGTCAGTTTTCCTGACTCCAGCCGTCCTGGAACCTATATTTTCAGGGCCCTGACCACATCTAGCAACTTGGAGTCCTCCAAGTCCCTAGTAGGCGCAAGACACCACAATAAGCTGGTTCAGGTGAAACACTGACACCACCTTAGGGAGAGAACTGGGGACGAGTCCGCAGCTCTGCCCTGTCCGAATGGACAAACAGATATGGGCTTTTTTGAGAAAAAAAACCACCAATTTGACACTCGCCTGGTCCAGGCCAGGTCCAAGAGCATGTTCACTTTTCATGTGAGATGCTTCAAATCCACAGATTTGACTGGTTTTAAACCAATGTGTTTTGAGGAATCCCAGAACTACGTTGAGATCCCACAGTGCCACTGGAGGCACAAAAGGGGGTTGTATATGCAATACTCCCTTGACAAACTTCTGGACTTCAGGAACTGAAGCCAATTCTTTCTGGAAGAAAAATCGACAGGGCCGAAATTTGAACCTTAATGGACCCCAATTTGAGGCCCATAGACACTCCTGTTTGCAAGAAATGCAGGAATCGACCGAGTTGAAATTTCTTCGTGGGGCCTTCCTGGCCTCACACCACGCAACATATTTTCGCCCCATGTGGTGATAATGTTGTGCGGTCACCTCCTTTCTGGCTTTGACCAGGGTAGGAATGACCTCTTCCTGAATGCCTTTTCCCTTAGGATCCGGCGTTCCACCGCCATGCCGTCAAACGCAGCTGCGGTAAGTCTTGGAACAGACATGGTACTTGCTGAAACAAGTCCCTTCTTAGCGGCAGAGGCCATAAGTCCTCTGTGAGCATCTCTTGAAGTTCCGGGTACCAAGTCCTTCTTGGCCAATCCGGAGCCATGAGTATAGTTCTTACTCCTCTACGTCTTATAATTCTCAGTACCTTAGGTATGAAAAGCAGAGGATGGAACACATACACCGACTGGTACACCCACGGTGTTACCAGAACGTCCACAGCTATTGCCTGAGGGTCTCTTAACCTGGCGCAATACCTGTCCCGTTTTTTGTTCAGACGGGACGCCATCATGTCCACCTTTGGTAATTCCCAACGGTTTACAATTATGTGGAAAACTTCCCCATGAAGTTCCCACTCTGCCGGGTGGAGGTCGTGCCTACTGAGGAAGTCTGCTTCCCAGTTTCCATTCCCGGAATGAAACACTGCTGACAGTGCTATCACATGATTTTCCGCCCTGCGAAAAGTCCTTGCAGTTTTTGCCACTGCCCTCCTGCTTCTTGTGCCGCCCTGTCTATTTACGTGGGCGACTGCCGTGATGTTTTATCCCACTGGATCAATACCGGCTGACCTTGAAGCAGAGGTCTTGCTAAGCTTAGAGCATTATAAATTTACCCTTAGCTACATTTATGTGGAGAAAAATCTCCAGACTTGATCACACTCCCTGGAAATTTTTTCCTTGTGTGACTGCTCCCCAGCCTCTCGGGCTGGCCTCCGTGGTCACCAACATCCAAAACTGAATGCCGAATCTGCGGCCCTCTAGAAGATGAGCACTCTGTAACCACCACAGGAGAGACACCCTTGTCCTTGGATATAGGGTTATCCGCTGATGCATCTGAAGATGCGATCCGGACCATTTGTCCAGCAGATCCCACTGAAAAGTTCTTGCATGAAATCTGCCGACTGGAATTGCTTCGAAGGAAGTCACCATTTTTTTACCATGGCCCTTGTGCAATGATGCACTGATTTTAGGAGGTTCCTGACTAGCTCGGATAACTCCCTGGCTTTCTCTTCCGGGAGAAACACCTTTTTCTGGACTGTGTCCAGAATCATCCCTAAGCACAGGAGACTTGTTGTCGGGATCAGCTGCGATTTTGGAATATTTAGAATCCACCCCTGCTGTTGTAACAGTATCCGAGATAGTGCTACTCCGACCTCCAACTGTTCCCTGGACTTTGCCCTTATCAGGAGATCGTCCAAGTAAGGGATAATTAAGACGCCTTTTCTTCGAAGAAGAACCATCATTTCGGCCATTACCTTGGTAAAGACCCGGGGTGCCGTAGACAATCCAAACGGCAGCGTCTGAAACTGATAGTGACAGTTCTGTACCACGAACCTGAGGTACCCTTAGTGATAAGGGCAAATTTGGGACATGGAGGTAAGCATCCCTGATGTCTCGGGACACCAGATAGTCCCCTTCTTCCCGGTTCGTTATCACTGCTCTGAGTGACTCCATCTTGATTTGAACCTTTGTAAGTGTTCAAATTTTTTTAGATTTAGAATAGGTCTCACCTAGCCTTCTGGCTTCAGTACCACAATATAGTGTGGAATAATACCCCCTTTTCTTGTTGTAGGAGGGGTAATTTAATTATCACCTGCTGGGAATACAGCTCGTGAATTTTTTCCCATACTGCCTCCTTGTCAGAGGGAGACCTTGGTAAAGCAGACTTCAGGAGCCTGCGCAGGGGAAACGTCTCGACATTCCAAACTGTACCCCTGGGATACTACTTGTAGGATCCAGGGGTCCTGTACGGTCTCAGCGTCATGCTGAGAGCTTGTCAGAAGCGGTGGAACGCTTCTGTTCCTGGGAATGGGCTGCCTGCTGCAGTCTTCTTCCCTTTCCTCTATCCCTGGGCAGATATGACTCTTATAGGGACGAAAGGACTGAAGCTGAAAAGACGGTGTCTTTTTCTGCAGAGATGTGACTTAGGGTAAAAACGGTGGATTTTCCAGCAGTTGCCGTGGCCACCAGGTCCGATGGACCGACCCCAAATAACTCCTCTTCCTTTATACGGCAATACACCTTTGTGCCGTTTGGAATCTGCATCACCTGACCACTGTCGTGTCCATAAACATCTTCTGGCAGATATGGACATCGCACTTACTCTTGATGCCAGAGTGCAAATATCCCTCTGTGCATCTCGCATATATAGAAATACATCCTTTAAATGCTCTATAGTCAATAAAATACTGTCCCTGTCAAGGGTATCAATATTTTTAGTCAGGGAATCCGACCAAGCCACCCCAGCTCTGCACATCCAGGCTGAGGCGATCGCTGGTCGCAGTATAACACCAGTATGTGTGTATATACTTTTTATGATATTTTTCCAGCCTCCTGTCAGCTGGCTCCTTGAGGACGGCCCTATCTATAGACGGTACCGCCACTTGTTCTGATAAGCGTGTGAGCGCCTTATCCACCCTAAGGGGTGTTTCCCAACGCGCCCTAACTTCTGGCGGGAAAGGGTATACCGCCCATATTTTCTATCGGGGGGAACCCACGCATCATCACACACTTCATTTAATTTATCTGATTCAGGAAAAACTACGGTAGTTTTTTCACATCCCACATAATACCCTCTTTTGTGGTACTTGTAGTATCAGAAATATGTAACACCTCCTTCATTGCCCTTAACGTGTGGCCCTAAAAAGGAATACGTTTGTTTATTCACCGTCGACACTGGATTCAGTGTCCCTGTCTGTGTCTGTGTCGACCGACTAAAGTAAACGGGCGTTTTAAAACCCCTGACGGTGTTTTTGAGACGTCTGGACCGGTACTAATTGTTTGTCGGCCGTCTCATGTCGTCAACCGACCTTGGCGCGTGTTGACATTATCACGTAATTCCCTAAATAAGCCATCCATTCCGGTGTCGACTCCCTAGAGAGTGACATCACCATTACAGGCAATTGCTCCGCCTCCTCACCAACATCGTCCTCATACATGTCGACACACACGTACCGACACACAGCACACACACAGGGAATGCTCTGATAGAGGACAGGACCTACTAGCCCTTTGGAGAGACAGAGGGAGAGTTTGCCAGCACACACCAAAAACGCTATAATTATATAGGGACAACCTTATATAAGTGTTTTCCCTTATAGCATCTTTTTTATATATTTCTAACGCCAAATTAGTGCCCCCCCTCTCTGTTTTAACCCTGTTTCTGTAGTGCAGTGCAGGGGAGAGCCTGGGAGCCTTCCCTCCAGCCTTTCTGTGAGGGAAAATGGCGCTGTGTGCTGAGGAGATAGGCCCCGCCCCTTTTTCGGCGGCCTCGTCTCCCGCTCTTAACGGATTCTGGCAGGGGTTAAATATCTCCATATAGCCCCCGGAGGCTATATGTGAGGTATTTTTAGCCAAAAAAGGTTTTCATTTGCCTCCCAGGGCGCCCCCCTCCCAGCGCCCTGCACCCTCAGTGACTGCCGTGTGAAGTGTGCTGAGAGGAAAATGGCGCACAGCTGCAGTGCTGTGCGCTACCTTAAGAAGACTGAGGAGTCTTCTGCCGCCGATTCTGGACCTCTTCTCGTTTCAGCATCTGCAAGGGGGCCGGCGGCGAGGCTCCGGTGACCATCCAGGCTGTACCTGTGATCGTCCCTCTGGAGCTAATGTCCAGTAGCCAAGAAGCCAATCCATCCTGCACGCAGGTGAGTTCACTTCTTCTCCCCTAAGTCCCTCGTTGCAGTGATCCTGTTGCCAGCAGGACTCACTGTAAAATAAAAAACCTAAGCTAAACTTTTCTAAGCAGCTCTTTAGGAGAGCCACCTAGATTGCACCCTTCTCGGCCGGGCACAAAAATCTAACTGAGGCTTGGAGGAGGGTCATAGGGGGAGGAGCCAGTGCACACCACCTGATCCTAAAGCTTTACTTTTTGTGCCCTGTCTCCTGCGGAGCCGCTATTCCCCATGGTCCTTTCAGGAACCCCAGCATCCACTAGGACGATAGAGAAATGTGTAATACAAACTTACTTTTGCAAAAACCATACTACTGTGCATATAAATAAACAATTATATTTTAGGGCAATAAGTATGATATTACAGTATTTTTGGATAACTGAAAACAAATGAGAATTCTTACAGTATCACACTACCACTTACTGTACAATCACCTGCACACAGGAAGTAGTGGCTGTCAAATTATC
This sequence comes from Pseudophryne corroboree, assembly GCF_028390025.1. NCBI lineage: Eukaryota > Metazoa > Chordata > Amphibia > Anura > Myobatrachidae > Pseudophryne > Pseudophryne corroboree. The sequence goes on along the minus strand of NC_086448.1, from coordinate 523,999,112 downwards.
TTCAGGTAAACATTTCCCTGTGAACTGTTCTGTGCCGTTTGCAACGTGTAACAGAGAACAAGGAAGTGAGCTAATGAGCCTGGGCAGCTAAGGTTCTGTCTTCTCACTATTAATCAAATGTTTACAGCCTATAAACAAGGGTCATCTGCTGAAGAAGGTTGATGTACAAGTAGCCAGAACATGAACCAGCCACATTTCACCAAACAAGAAAGGTACTACAGTACTTTATACTTAATATTATGTTTGCAGTTAACATACGGGATTATGGAAATGGGCTATTAATCATACTTGCCTACCTACAGAGCATTTCTCCCTCATGGAGAGGGTCAGGTAGGCAAGTATGCTATTAATACACTGCTGCACTTATCTCGTTTATATAAAATCTGCATTTCTTACTGCAAGGAGTTTGAGCTACGTTATTTTTTGGGGAATTACTATTTCTGCGTTGATAATAATGTAATCTTTTCCACGAGCTCTAGCTTTAGGGAGTTATTCAGAGTTGTTAGCAAAGCAAACCAAAAAAGTTAACAATTGGACAAAACCATGTTGCACTGCAGGTGGGGCAGAAGTAACATGTGCAGAGATTTAGATTTGGGTGGGTTATATTGTCTCTGTGCATGATAAATACTGAATGCGTTATTTTTACACTGCGATTTAGATTTCAGTTTGAACACACCCCACCCAAATCTAACTCCCTCTGCACATGTTACATCTACCCCACCAGCAGTGCAGAATGGTTTTGCCCAATTGCTAACTTTTTTTGTTTGCTAACTGCTCTGAATAACCCCCCTTAGGGGGTCATTCCGAGTTGATCGCTCGCTAGCTATTTTTTTGCAGCGCTGCGATCAGATAGTCGCTGCCTACGAGGGAGTGTATTTTCGCTTTCCAAGTGTGCGAACGCATGTGCAGCCGAGCGGTACAAAAAGTTTTGTGCAGTTTCTGAGTAGGTCTGAACTTACTCAGCCGCTGCGATCACTTCAGCCTGTCCGGTCCCGGAATTGACGTCAGACACCCGCCCTGCAAACGCTTGGACACGCCTGCGTTTTTCCAACCACTCCCTGAAAACGGTCAGTTGACACCCATAAACACCTTTTTCCTGTCAATCTCCTTGCAATCGGCTGTGCGAATGGATTCTTCGTTAAATCCATCGCTCAGCACCAATCCGCTTTGTACTCGTACGACGTGCCTGCGCATGGCGGTGCATACGCATGCGCAGTTTTGCAGAGTTTTGACCTGATCGTAGCGCTGCAAAAAACAGCTAGCGAACGATCAACTTGGAATGACCCCCTTAGTCTCTCTCACCACTACTGTGTGAGAATCAGCAAGCAGGTTTCCATGCACCTGCTTACTAACAGTAAAGTGCATGCGCAGCTATACACAGGGCCAGCGACAGGGGGGTTTAAAGTAGAGATGAGCGGGTTCGGTTTCTCTGAATCCGAACCCGCCAGAACTTCATGGTTTTTTTCACGGGTCCGAGCAGACTCGGATCTTCCCGCCTTGCTCGGTTAACCCGAGCGCGCCCGAACGTCATCATGACGCTGTCGGATTCTCGCGAGACTCGGATTCTATATAAGGAGCCGCGCGTCGCCGCCATTTTCACACGTGCATTGAGATTGATAGGGAGAGGACGTGGCTGGCGTCCTCTCCATTTAGATTATAAGAGACTGAGAGAGATTTACTGGAGCTGACTAGGAGGAGTACTGTTACTGTAGAAGTGTAGAGACTGAGTGGAGAGAGTTTACTAGTGAGGACAGTGCAGTTTACTTTATAATCCGTTCTCTGCCTGAAAAAAGCGATACACAGCACACAGTGACTCAGTCACATACCATATCTGTGTGCACTGCTCAGGCTCAGGCCAGTGTGCTGCATCATCTATTATCTATATATAATATTATATATATCTGTCTGACTGCTCAGCTCACACAGCTTATAATTGTGGGGGAGACTGGGGAGCACTACTGCAGTGCCAGTTATAGGTTATAGCAGGAGCCAGGAGTACATAATATATTATATAGTGAGTGACCACCAGACACACAGTGCAGTTTATTTAATATATCCGTTCTCTGCCTGAAAAAAGCGATACACACAGTGACTCAGTCAGTCACATACCATATCTGTGTGCACTGCTCAGGCTCAGGCCAGTGTGCTGCATCATCTATTATCTATATATAATATTATATATATCTGTCTGACTGCTCAGCTCACACAGCTTATAATTGTGGGGGAGACTGGGGAGCACTACTGCAGTGCCAGTTATAGGTTATAGCAGGAGCCAGGAGTACATAATATATTATATAGTGAGTGACCACCAGACACACAGTGCAGTTTATTTAATATATCCGTTCTCTGCCTGAAAAAAGCGATACACACAGTGACTCAGTCAGTCACATACCATATCTGTGTGCACTGTGCAGTGCACTGCTCAGGTTCAGGCCAGTGTGCTGCATCATCTATATATATTATATATCTGTCTGACTGCTCAGCTCACACAGCTTATAATTGTGGGGGAGACTGGGGAGCACTACTGCAGTGCCAGTTATAGGTTATAGCAGGAGCCAGGAGTACATATTATATTAAAATTAAACAGTGCACACTTTTGCTGCAGGAGTGCCACTGCCAGTGTGACTGACCAGTGACCTGACCACACTGACCACCAGTATAGTTAGTAGTATACTTATATTGTGATTGCCTGAAAAAGTTAAACACTCGTCGTGTGACTTCACTTGTGTGTTTTTTTTTTTTTTATTCTATAAAAATAAAACTCATTCTGCTGACAGACAGTGTCCAGCAGGTCCGTCATTATATAATATATAATATATACCTGTCCGGCTGCAGTAGTGATATATATATATTTTTTATATCATTTATCATCCAGTCGCAGCAGACACAGTACGGTAGTTCACGGCTGTGGCTACCTCTGTGTCTCTGCACTCGGCAGGCAGTCCGTCCATAATTGTAATACCACCTAACCGTGGATTTTTTTCATTCTTCTTTATACATACATAGTTACATAGACATCTTCTCTTTATCAACCAGTCTATATTAGCTGCAGACACAGTACAGTACGGTAGTTCACGGCTGTGGCTACCTCTGTGTCTGCACTCGGCAGGCAGTCCGTCCATAATTGTATACCACCTAACCGTGGATTTTTTTCATTCTTCTTTATACATACATAGTTACATAGACATCTTCTCTTTATCAACCAGTCTATATTAGCTGCAGACACAGTACAGTACGGTAGTTCACGGCTGTGGCTACCTCTGTGTCTGCACTCGGCAGGCAGTCCGTCCATAATTGTATACCACCTAACCGTGGATTTTTTTCATTCTTCTTTATACATACATAGTTACATAGACATCTTCTCTTTATCAACCAGTCTATATTAGCAGCAGACACAGTACAGTGCGGTAGTTCACGGCTGTGGCTACCTCTGTGTCGGCACTCGGCAGCCCGTCCATAATTGTATATACCACCTAACCGTGGTTTTTTTTTCTTTCTTTATAGTCATACTAGTTACGAGTATACTATCTCTTTATCAACCAGTCTATATTAGCAGCAGACACAGTACAGTGCGGTAGTTCACGGCTGTGGCTACCTCTGTGTCGGCACTCGGCAGCCCGTCCATAATTGTATATACCACCTAACCGTGGTTTTTTTTTCTTTCTTTATACATACATACTAGTTACGAGTATACTATCTCTTTATCAACCAGTCTATATATTAGCAGCAGACACAGTACAGTGCGGTAGTTCACGGCTGTGTCGGCACTCGGCAGCCCGTCCATAATTGTATATACCACCTAACCGTGGTTTTTTTTTCTTTCTTTATACATACATACTAGGTACGAGTATACTATCTCTTTATCAACCAGTCTATATATTAGCAGCAGACACAGTACAGTGCGGTAGTTCACGGCTGTGGCTACCTCTGTGTCGGCACTCGGCAGCCCGTCCATAATTGTATATACCACCTAACCGTGGTTTTTTTTTCTTTCTTTATACATACATACTAGTTACGAGTATACTATCTCTTTATCAACCAGTCTATATTAGCAGCAGACACAGTACAGTGCGGTAGTTCACGGCTGTGGCTACCTCTGTGTCGGCACTCGGCAGTCCGTCCATAATTGTATACTAGTATCCAATCCATCCATCTCCATTGTTTACCTGAGGTGCCTTTTAGTTGTGCCTATTAAAATATGGAGAACAAAAATGTTGAGGTTCCAAAATTAGGGAAAGATCAAGATCCACTTCCACCTCGTGCTGAAGCTGCTGCCACTAGTCATGGCCGAGACGATGAAATGCCAGCAACGTCGTCTGCCAAGGCCGATGCCCAATGTCATAGTACAGAGCATGTCAAATCCAAAACACCAAATATCAGTAAAAAAAGGACTCCAAAACCTAAAATAAAATTGTCGGAGGAGAAGCGTAAACTTGCCAATATGCCATTTACCACACGGAGTGGCAAGGAACGGCTGAGGCCCTGGCCTATGTTCATGGCTAGTGGTTCAGCTTCACATGAGGATGGAAGCACTCAGCCTCTCGCTAGAAAAATGAAAAGACTAAAGCTGGCAAAAGCAGTAGCACCGCAAAGAACTGTGCGTTCTTCGAAATCCCAAATCCACAAGGAGAGTCCGACTCCAATTGTGTCGGTTGCGATGCCTGACCTTCCCAACACTGGACGTGAAGAGCATGCGCCTTCCACCATTTGCACGCCCCCTGCAAGTGATGGAAGGAGCACCCGCAGTCCAGTTCCTGATAGTCAGATTGAAGATGTCAGTGTTGAAGTACACCAGGATGAGGAGGATATGGGTGTTGCTGGCGCTGGGGAGGAAATTGACCAGGAGGATTCTGATGGTGAGGTGGTTTGTTTAAGTCAGGCACCCGGGGAGACACCTGTTGTCCGTGGTAGGAATATGGCCGTTGACATGCCTGGTGAAAATACCAAAAAAATCAGCTCTTCGGTGTGGAAGTATTTCACCAGAAATGCGGACAACAGGTGTCAAGCCGTGTGTTCCCTTTGTCAAGCTGTAATAAGTAGGGGTAAGGACGTTAACCACCTCGGAACATCCTCCCTTATACGTCACCTGCAGCGCATTCATAATAAGTCAGTGACAAGTTCAAAAACTTGGGCCGACAGCGGAAGCAGTCCACTGACCAGTAAATCCCTTCCTCTTGTAACCAAGCTCACGCAAACCACCCCACCAACTCCCTCAGTGTCAATTTCCTCCTTCCCCAGGAATGCCAATAGTCCTGCAGGCCATGTCACTGGCAATTCTGACGAGTCCTCTCCTGCCTGGGATTCCTCCGATGCATCCTTGCGTGTAACGCCTACTGCTGCTGGCGCTGCTGTTGTTGCTGCTGGGAGTCGATGGTCATCCCAGAGGGGAAGTCGTAAGACCACTTTTACTACTTCCACCAAGCAATTGACTGTCCAACAGTCCTTTGCGAGGAAGATGAAATATCACAGCAGTCATCCTACTGCAAAGCGGATAACTGAGGCCTTGACATCCTGGGTGGTGAGAAACGTGGTTCCGGTATCCATCATTACTGCAGAGCCAACTAGAGACTTGTTGGAGGTACTGTGTCCCCGGTACCAAATACCATCTAGGTTCCATTTCTCTAGGCAGGCGATACCGAAAATGTACACAGACCTCAGAAAAAGAGTCACCAGTGTCCTAAAAAATGCAGCTGTACCCAATGTCCACTTAACCACGGACATGTGGACAAGTGGAGCAGGGCAGGGTCAGGACTATATGACTGTGACAGCCCACTGGGTAGATGTATGGACTCCCGCCGCAAGAACAGCAGCGGCGGCACCAGTAGCAGCATCTCGCAAACGCCAACTCTTTCCTAGGCAGGCTACGCTTTGTATCACCGGTTTCCAGAATACGCACACAGCTGAAAACCTCTTACGGCAACTGAGGAAGATCATCGCGGAATGGCTTACCCCAATTGGACTCTCCTGTGGATTTGTGGCATCGGACAACGCCAGCAATATTGTGTGTGCATTAAATCTGGGCCAATTCCAGCACGTCCCATGTTTTGCACATACCTTGAATTTGGTGGTGCAGAATTTTTTAAAAAACGACAGGGGCGTGCAAGAGATGCTGTCGGTGGCCAGAAGAATTGCGGGACACTTTCGGCGTACAGGCACCACGTACAGAAAACTGGAGCACCACCAAAAACTACTGAACCTGCCCTGCCATCATCTGAAGCAAGAAGTGGTAACGAGGTGGAATTCAACCCTGTATATGCTTCAGAGGTTGGAGGAGCAGCAAAAGGCCATTCAAGCCTATACAATTGAGCACGATATAGGAGGTGGGATGCACCTGTCTCAAGCGCAGTGGAGAATGATTTCAACGTTGTGCAAGGTTCTGATGCCCTTTGAACTTGCCACACGTGAAGTCAGTTCAGACACTGCCAGCCTGAGTCAGGTCATTCCCCTCATCAGGCTTTTGCAGAAGAAGCTGGAGACATTGAAGGAGGAGCTAACACGGAGCGATTCCGCTAGGCATGTGGGACTTGTGGATGGAGCCCTTAATTCGCTTAACAAGGATTCACGGGTGGTCAATCTGTTGAAATCAGAGCACTACATTTTGGCCACCGTGCTCGATCCTAGATTTAAAGCCTACCTTGGATCTCTCTTTCCGGCAGACACAAGTCTGCTGGGGTTCAAACACCTGCTGGTGAGTAAATTGTCAAGTCAAGCGGAACGCGACCTGTCAACAACATCTCCTCCTTCACATTCTCCCGCAACTGGGGGTGCGAGGAAAAGGCTCAGAATTCCGAGCCCACCCGCTGGCGGTGATGCAGGGCAGTCTGGAGCGACTGCTGATGCTGACATCTGGTCCGGACTGAAGGACCTGACAACGATTACGGACATGTCGTCTACTGTCACTGCATATGATTCTCTCACCATTGAAAGAATGGTGGAGGATTATATGAGTGACCGCATCCAAGTAGGCACGTCACACAGTCCGTACTTATACTGGCAGGAAAAAGAGGCAATTTGGAGGCCCTTGCACAAACTGGCTTTATTCTACCTAAGTTGCCCTCCCACAAGTGTGTACTCCGAAAGAGTGTTTAGTGCCGCCGCTCACCTTGTCAGCAATCGGCGTACGAGGTTACATCCAGAAAATGTGGAGAAGATGATGTTCATTAAAATGAATTATAATCAATTCCTCCGTGGAGACATTGACCAGCAGCAATTGCCTCCACAAAGTACACAGGGAGCTGAGATGGTGGATTCCAGTGGGGACGAATTGATAATCTGTGAGGAGGGGGATGTACACGGTGATATATCGGAGGATGATGATGAGGTGGACATCTTGCCTCTGTAGAGCCAGTTTGTGCAAGGAGAGATTAATTGCTTCTTTTTTGGTGGGGGTCCAAACCAACCCGTCATATCAGTCACAGTCGTGTGGCAGACCCTGTCACTGAAATGATGGGTTGGTTAAAGTGTGCATGTCCTGTTTATACAATATAAGGGTGGGTGGGAGGGCCCAAGGACAATTCCATCTTGCACCTCTTTTTTCTTTTCTTTTTCTTTGCGTCATGTGCTGTTTGGGGAGGGTTTTTTGGAAGGGACATCCTGCGTGACACTGCAGTGCCACTCCTAGATGGGCCCGGTGTTTGTGTCGGCCACTAGGGTCGCTTATCTTACTCACACAGTCAGCTACCTCATTGCGCCTCTTTTTTTCTTTGCGTCATGTGCTGTTTGGGGAGGGTTTTTTGGAAGGGACATCCTGCGTGACACTGCAGTGCCACTCCTAGATGGGCCCGGTGTTTGTGTCGGCCACTAGGGTCGCTTATCTTACTCACACAGTCAGCTACCTCATTGCGCCTCTTTTTTTCTTTGCGTCATGTGCTGTTTGGGGAGGGTTTTTTGGAAGGGACATCCTGCGTGACACTGCAGTGCCACTCCTAGATGGGCCCGGTGTTTGTGTCGGCCACTAGGGTCGCTTATCTTACTCACACAGCTACCTCATTGCGCCTCTTTTTTTCTTTGCGTCATGTGCTGTTTGGGGAGGGTTTTTTGGAAGGGACATCCTGCGTGACACTGCAGTGCCACTCCTAGATGGGCCCGGTGTTTGTGTCGGCCACTAGGGTCGCTAATCTTACTCACACAGCTACCTCATTGCGCCTCTTTTTTTCTTTGCGTCATGTGCTGTTTGGGGAGGGTTTTTTGGAAGGGCCATCCTGCGTGACACTGCAGTGCCACTCCTAGATGGGCCCGGTGTTTGTGTCGGCCACTAGGGTCGCTTATCTTACTCACACAGCGACCTCGGTGCAAATTTTAGGACTAAAAATAATATTGTGAGGTGTGAGGTATTCAGAATAGACTGAAAATGAGTGGAAATTATGGTTTTTGAGGTTAATAATACTTTGGGATCAAAATGACCGCCAAATTCTATGATTTAAGCTGTTTTTTAGGTTTTTTGGAAAAAAACACCCGAATCCAAAACACACCCGAATCCGACAAAAAAAATTCGGTGAGGTTTTGCCAAAACGCGGTCGAACCCAAAACACGGCCGCGGAACCGAACCCAAAACCAAAACACAAAACCCGAAAAATTTCCGGCGCTCATCTCTAGTTTAAAGGGGACACCTGTACCGGGCCCCAAGGATCAGAGGGGCCCCAAGGATATACCATTTAGTGCCAAATAGGGCAGCGACCTGTAGACGGTGTGGACGCAGCCTCAGAGTGACAGGAGCCTCTCACACAGTGACTGTGCAGCGCGAGTGTGCGCTAGCTCTTCTGGGTCCAGCTTTGTTGCAGGCAGTTACGGTACATGGCAGCAGCTCTGCTGGCCAGGATTCCTGTGCACTGTGTCAGCCTCTTCTGGTGGGGTGTGAGGACCGCATGGTACCTGCTGTGTGGTGTTTTGTGTCTGGATTCTTGGGAGTGCAGCAAAGGTGAGTCTGTCCCCAGGGTAAGGGTGGCTTTGTGAGAGGATACAGGGCTTTGGGATGATGTGGGGGAGCTGGGAATGCAGCGTGGAGTCACTGGGGAGAGACAGACTGTGGGGTCTGTGGGAGGAAGGAGAGAGGGAGACATAGGGGGTCATTCCGAGTTGTTCGCTCGCAAGTGAATTTTAGCAGATTGCTCATGCTAAGCCGCCGCCTACTGGGAGTGAATCTTAGCATCTTAAAATTGCGAACGATGTATTCGCAATATTGCGATTACACACCTCGTAGCAGTTTCTGAGTAGCTTCAGACTTACTCGGCATCTGCGATCATTTCAGTGCTTGTCGTTCCTGGTTTGACGTCACAAACACACCCAGCGTTCGCCCAGACACTCCCCCGTTTCTCCAGCCACTCCTGCGTTTTTTCCGGAAACGGTTGCGTTTTTTCCCACACGCCCATAAAACAGCCTGTTTCCGCCCAGTAACACCCATTTCCTGTCAATCACATTACGATCGCCAGAACGATGAAAATGCCGTGAGTAAAATTCCTAAGTGCATAGCAAATTTACTTGGCGCAGTCGCAGTGCGGACATTGCGCATGCGCATTAAGCGGAAAATCGCTGCGATGCGAAGATTTTTACCGAGCGAACAACTCTGAATGACCCCCATAGACTGTGGTCTGTGTGGGGAAGGAAGGAGAGATAAACACATTGATATATTTGTATAAATAAATATATTTTTATTAACAGTTTCTTATAAAGTGCAGCAAATTCCGTTGCACTTTTATAATCTGAAGGGGCCCCAGATATATCACAGTATGGGGCCCCAAGATTTCTGTTGCCGGCCCTGGCTATACATACTGTAACTTCCAATCGTTCCTATGTAGAAGGGACAGTTTCGGGTAGATGCTAGATCAAAGTGGCCTAAAGGACCTCTGATGTCACAATCATGTGACCCTCCCTCATCAGGGGGAGAATTTAGTGTCAGTCTCATTACAGCCAGGGGCGTCAGAACGTTTTTAGGTGGGGGGGGGGGAGATATAATTTCCGTTTGGCACCCCTAAATCGCTAAATGTCGCCCCCTCTGTGTTATACAGTCAGGCCCGGCGCTACCCGCTCAGCGAAGGGATGCAGTGCAGGGAGGCGCTGGGACGGAGAGGCGCTCCCCCTGCTCTGCATTCCTTCCCTGCTGCGCCGTCCTGGCCCCCCTGCTGCTGCTGCTGTGTCTGTCACTGTCACTGTATGACTGTGACAGTCACTGGCAGCGGAGCCTGCAGCGTGAAAAGCCTCCTCCCTCCCCTCCCCTCACCTGTGTGGCAGCGGCTGTGTACGGTACGGGAGGGGGCGGAGCTAAACGGGGTGGAAAGGGGCGGAGCTAAACGGTCCAGAAGGGGGCGGGGCTACACGGACCAGGCTGCTGTACCGAGGGAGACTGCTTAGGTAAGTAGAGAGTGAGAGAGAAGTGTGTGTTTGTATATATATTGTGTGTGTGTGTGTGTGTGTGTGTGTGTATTTGGTGGGTGTGTATGTGTGTGTATATATGTGTGAATTGTGTGTGTGAGGTATGTCTGTGTACGCGCACTTTATGGATGGTAGTACTGGGGGGGCATTACGTATACTACTGGGGCGCACTACATGTAAGGATGCTACTACTACTGGGGGCGCACTACTTATAAGGATGCTACTACTACTGGGGGCGCACTACATATAAGGATGCTACTACTACTGGGGGGGCATTATGTATAAGGATACTACTACTACTGGGGGGCATTATGTATAAGGATGCTACTACTACTGGGGTGCATTACATATGACGCTACTACTACAGGTGGGGCATTATGTATAAGAGGAATAAGATTGTGCTACATTGTGGCGTCATTTTAAATGGGGGTACTATTGTGTGGCCATGCCCCTTACTTGTGAGCCCACACGTCTTTTCCCGGCGCGAATATGGGAGGGCGCAAATTTATAGTTTGCAGGGGGGCGCCGAACACCCTAGCACCGGCCCTGTATACAGTACCTCATAACAAAAATGGAGAGAGAGATAGAGATAGAAAGAGAGAGAAAGACATGGTGAGAGAAATAGACATGGAAAATGACAGAGAGATTCATGGAGGGAGACAGAGAGAGAGATGGAGAAAGATAGAGAGAGGTATATCATCAGCAGCAGAATGTGATGTGACCAGAAGATAGGTTACCTGGAGGTCTCCGGGAGGAGGCTGAATTGTCTCTCCGGCCAGGCAGTGGTTCTGCAGGAGCTATGATGGGTTCCCAGGCCATAGGCAGTGGTACGGCAAAAATTCGGAGGTAGGCGGGAGGAGGGGAGGATAGGCAGTGACGAGGCGGCTGATGCTGGACGATGTGAGGCAGGGGCATAACTAGAACTTTGCTGTTCCCATAGAAAATTTTTGAAAGGGCCCCCCTGCCCCCCGCTGTTATTACTATAATGCCCCTTAGAGGTAGCAGGAGAGAGTGAGACAGAAAAAGCGGATATCAGGGGGAGAGAGAAAGAAAGAGAGGGAGAGAGGGTTTCATGGAAAAGAGGGAATGAGTGAAAGAGAGAAGTGAGCGAGAGTTTGTCAGGGAGAAAGAGATGAGAGTGTCAGGGAAAGAGAAAGAGGGAGAGAGTGAAAGAGAGGGAGAAACAGTTTCAAGAGAGAGGTAGTGTCAGGGAGAGAGACAGTGTTAGGGAGTGAGAGATAGACATACAGTGTCAGGGGAAGAGAAAGAGACAGTGTTACGGACAGAGAGACAGTGCCAGGGAGAGATATTTACACAGCTTCAGGGAGAGAGGGAGAGACAGTGTCACAGAGAGAGAGATAGAGAGAGAGAGTGTCAGGGAGAGAGAAAGAGGGAGAGAAAGAGATGAGTGTCACAGAGAGAGAGAGAGAGAGAGAGAGAGAGAGAGAGAGACAGTGTCAGGAAGAGAGTGGGGGAGACAACAGTGTCAAAGAGAGAATGTGGGGAGGGGACAGAGAGAAAGTGTCAGGGAGAGGGAGGGAGAGAAATAGTGTCGGAGAGAGAAAGATGGAGAGGGAGAGAGAGAGGAAAAGTGAGAGAGAGAGAGAGAGGAGAGACGGAGGGAGGGAGATAGTGTCAGGAAGAGAGAAAGATGACAGATTGGAAGGGACAGTGAGACAGTACCAGGGAGAGATATTTACACAGCATTAGGGAGAGAGGGAGAGACAGTGTAACAGAGAGAGTGTGCCAGGGAGAGAGATACAGTGTCAGAAAGAGAGTGTGGGAGACAGAGCGCCTAATTCAGACTGGATCGCTGCAGAGGCAGCGATCGCAGTCTTATGCCCTTTGGGGAGTGCGCCTCGAAAGTATCTCAGGGCTGCAACTGCCTCTGCCTGATTGACAGGCAGTGGCGGTTGCGGGGTGAGAGGCGGTGTGCCAATGTTAGAACGCCATTGGTGGGACACGGTCCGGACAACGCAGGTGTGTCCGGACCGTTGTGGGTGTGGGCCTTGCACGGCATCACACTGCCTTGCACGGTATCACACTGTATATCAGACTAACTTCAGCCGCGTGTGTCACACAGAGGCCAGGGCTGAAGTCAGTCTGATACCCAGTATGATGCCGTGCAAGGAAGAAGCAGAGGAGGCTGGTACTGCACATCAGCTGTAAAGTGTGGCAGCTGGACGCGATGTTTCACCTGACTGCCGCTCCTCTGCTATGGGTAATAGGCGCCTCTCCCAACTTTGCGGGGGGCGAGCTGCCCCCTTGCCTCCCCCATTCTGACGCCCCTGATTACAGCACATGTGGAATATGGATTAAGAGAGGGGCGATAGGGGTGGCCATCCTGGGGCCCCCACACACTGCTTTTTCAATCAGAGACCAGTCTCCCTCCGGCAGCTCAGCTGTTCATTAACAGCGGCCGCAGAGGTGCTCCTCCGTATACAGTCAGTGTCACGGGATAGTGAAGGGAAATTCCACAAGACACTGACTGTGATCAGCCGGCGTCTGCTGCTCTGGCATTCTGTCCCTGCCCAGTCTGCTTTGTGAAGTGTGTGTGTTTGTATGTCATGTGAGTGTGTGTGTGTGTGTGTGTGTGTGGGGGGGGGGGGGGGGGGCTTTGGCAGCAATTTTAGTAGTGGGGGCCCCACACATTTGTTGCCCTGGGCCCCCACCAGCCTTAATCTGGGCCTGGTTAGGAGTCTGGGACTGAACTTTGGAGATGGTTAGGGTTAGGCTGTGGGATGGCAGGTTAGGCTGCAGGAGCAGAGAATTAAGCTGCGTGAAGCTTTCACTTACCTGACACAACACAGCAACAATTATCTCAGCTATCTCACACCGGTAACTGGACGATAGATTTACACTGTCTAGGTAGACAGTCAATAGGTCAACCACATATGGCCGACATGCATTAAGGTTGACAGGTACAAAAGGTTGAAAGTTCGACAGTGCTTAAGGCCGACAGGTACAAAATGTCGACCTGTTCAAAAGGTCGACATGGCAATGATCGACACACAAATGGTCAACACATGTTTTTTTGGGGGGTTTTCACATTTTCCCAACATTTGCTTGCAGGAGAACAGTTTCACAAATACAGCTTCATTGTTCCAACTACTGAAGGAACAATGAGGGAGATGTATGAAGCAGTGAAAAGAGTGGAGAAGTTGCCCATGGCAACTTATCAGCTGCTACGTATAAATTTAGGGAATGCACTTGCTAAATGTTACTGTAATTCAAAGCCGATTGGTTGCCATGGGCAATTTCTCCACTGGCTCACTTCTCAGACTACACTTTTTTCACTGCTTCACACATCTCCCCCAATATGTAATAACATCACATGTGAATGTACCACAATTGTTTAACAGAGAGTCATTGGGGGTCATTCTGACCCGTTCGCACGCTGCTTTTTTTTGCAGCCGTGCGAATGGGTCCGGAATGCACATGCGCAGCGGGCGCAATACTCAGGCGTGTCGCTGCCCGGCGACGGGGAACGCCAGACAGCGACAGAATCAACGAGGAAAACGATTGCAACGAGATTGACAGGAGGAAGGCGTTGCGGGGTGGCAACTGACTGCTTTCTGGGAGTGGAGTGGAAAACGCAGGCGTGCCCAGGCGTTTGGAGGGCGGATGTCTGAAGTCAGTTCCGGGACCTGACAGGCTGAAGTGATCGCAGTGGGTAAGTCAGGACCTACTCCTAAACTGCACAAAATATTTTTGCATAGCTCGGCTGCACAAGCGATCGCAGCCTTGCTATGCAAAAATACACTCCCCCATAGGCGGCGTCTAGTTGATCACATAGGCAGCAAAAAGTTGCAGCGTGGGATCAACTCGGAATGACCCCCATTGTTAGGATCAGTTTAATTATATGGGTAATGTTGCAGTGACAAGATGTTAGCAAAATTGCATATTTCTCTCTACTGTTTTTCGTCCTCTATTTATGTCAGTTAATTTTAATAAATAGGCTTCATATGTTTTTAATTACAGTGTCAACCTTTTTATAGAAAGGGCTACATACTGTAATGCATAGATTCTAAGCAGGTTCGTTGGCTGAATCTAATGAATAAAATATACATCTCATGTAAGGTTATCAGGGAATCTGCAGACCACATATTTGTATGTTTGTCACATTTATTAACAATGTTCCTTTTAGTATCACAAAGATAACAGACATACACATAACCTTTTTTAATGTCTAGTTTGATAAAGTCATACATTGTGTTATTCTTTAGCTGTGCTAATCTTGATGTACCTCATTATAATGGCATTAAATTCTAATTCTCAAACAGCAGTAATTTACTTTCACTGGATATAAAATGAGCAACGTTGATTATCTAGCAGTATGTAGCACTTATAGACTGTGCATCTACTTAATAGTGCCTTATACCCTAATTTGTTCTTTATTATTGGCATGCATCATAAATGCATTTAATAATACAGCCTGAAAAACTGCTTAGTATGAGTGCGTACTTTTAAAGTAATATATTCAAATGTTTGTGTATACAGATTACTCCAATAATATATCTATATTAAGGGCCAGTAACAACAACTGTGAAGTTTAGAATAAAAGAACAACATTTTTTTAATGTTGTTTCCAGATAATATCATGACACTAGCATTCTCAGCACACAAAGCATGTCTGCAATCCAGGGTGTATTAACATGTGCAGTGCCCTAAACCCTCCCACATCCTACCCCCAGGGCCGGCTCTACCATAAGGCAACTGCCTAAGGACGCCAGCCTCTGTAGGGCACCACTGAATTCATTAAGCAAAAAACAGAAGGATGACTCGTGACTTCGCTGGCGGTGGCTGCGGGTCTAATCGGGTGCAGCAGCAGCTATCAGTCTGCTGCATATAAGGTCTCAGCGCTTCCTCCATGCCAACAGGTGTACACCAAGTCATGTGAAGGCACATGGGAGGCGGATATAACTATAGCTCCCAAGAGGGCGTCACCGATGTGGCTTAACAAAAAGATAAAGGAACTTATGGGCAAGAAAAGGCGAGCATTTAAAAAATACAAATCTGACGGGGAAGCAGAGTAATTTCAGCACTATAAAGAATGTAACAAAATAGGCAAAAAGGAAATAAGAGCGGCAAAAGTAGAAACTGAAAAACTAGTAGCAAAGGAAAGCAAAGCGAATCCCAAAAAATTCTTTAAATACATTAATAGCAAGAGATTAAAGAAGGAAAGTATAGGCCCTTTAAAAGACAAGTTGGGAGTCTTAAGCAAAAATGATAATGACATAGCGGACACACTAAATTAGTTTTTTTCAACAGTATTTACTAGAGAGGACCCAATTCAGGGACTAACACATAATCTCAATAATGAGAATATCCCACTGATAGGTACTTATTTAAGCGAGGAAGTAGTCTGTGACCGATTAAAACATTTAAAGATTAATAAGTCACCAGGTCCCAATGGTATTCACCCAAGGGTTCTAATGGAGCTTCACTCTGAACTTGCAAAACCGCTATTTTTGATCTTTAAAGATTCAGTAATATCAGGTATGGTTCCCAAAGACTGGCGTATAGCGGAAGTAGTGCCTATATTCAAAAAGGGAAGTAAAGCTGAACCAGGTAATTATAGACCAGTTAGACTTACATCTATAGTGGGGAAAGTATTGGAAGGTATTCTAAGAGATAGTATTCAGAAGTTCCTTGAAGTCAATAAGGTCATTAAAAGGAATCAACATGAGTTTATGAAGGACAGATCCTGTCAAACCAACTTACTTGGCTTTTATGAAACAGTAAGCGCAAACCTAGATCAGGGTAAAGAGGGGGATGTAATCTTTTTAGATTTTGCCAAATCATTCGACACTGTACCACACATGAGACTTATCTACAAGCTACAAGAAACAGGGCTAGGAAGCACAATATGTACTTGGGTCATAAAACTGGTTAGATAATAGGGAGCAGCGCGTTGTGGTTAATGGATCTTTTTCAAATTGGACTGAAGTGCTAAGTGGTGTGCCGCAAGGCTCAGTATTAGGACCGCTATTGTTCAATATTTTTATTAACGACCTAACAGAAGGTCTAGAGAGCATGGTGTCAATTTTTGCAGATGATACCAAATTGTGTAAAGTTATAAATGCGGAGGGGGATGCTGAGTCGCTTCAGAATGACTTAGTTAAATTAGAAGCTTGGGCAGCGAAATGGAGAATGCGCTTCAATACAGACAAGTGTAAGGTAATGCACTGTGGTAACAAGAACAAAAATAACACCTACCTACTAAATGAGGTAAAATTAGGGGATTCTGTACTGGAAAAGGACTTAGGTGTCCTCATAGATAGCAAACTAAGCAGTAGTACCCAAAGTAGGACTGCAGCAAAGAAGGCTAATAAGATATTAGCATGCATAAAATGGGGAATTGATGCTAGGGACGAGAGTATTATACTCCCATTATATAAATCACTTGTGAGGCCACACCTTGAATACTGTGTACAATTCTGGGCACCATACTACAAAAAGGATATCCTGAAGCTAGAAAAGGTTCAGAGGTGGGCGACCAAACTAATTAAGGGTATGGAGACGCTGGAATACGAGGAAAGGCTTGCAAGACTAGGCATGTTTACACTGGAAAAGAGGAGAGTAAGAGGGGACATGATCAACATCTACAAATATATAAGGGGACAATATACAGATCTTGCGCAGGACCTGTTTTTGGTTAGATCAACACAGAGAACTCGTGGACACTCGCTCAGGTTAGAGGAGAGGAGATTCCACACAATACGGCGTAAAGGCTTTTTTACGGTAAGGACGATACGTGTTTGGAATTCCCTGCCTGAGGGAGTTGTAATGGCCGACTCAGTCAACACCTTTAAGAATGGGTTAGATACAATCCTAATGGATAAGGATATCCAGGGTTACGGGACATAGTCACGCACTATGGTTATTATAAAAAAGAGGGGTAAAACGTAACGGCAGTCATCAACATCAGTCAAAATTTTGTACAAAATAATCCTTCATAGGAGACCACAAACAGGTTGAAATCGATGGACAATTGTCTTTTTTCAACCTTAGATACTATGTTACTATGTTACCTCGGCCACCCCTCATAGCCCTGATGCACCTTAAGGCCCCTAGATCCCAGCTTTACAGCAGCAAGCAGCATCTGACTACATGTCTACACCTGCCACCTATAAGGGGAACCTTGCCAATGACGAGGGAAAACAACTTAAGGTAGGTAACACATGGGGGTTTCTGCAGGACCACAGACAGTACAGATCTAACAGCTTGATGGGGGGTTTGAACTTGTAAACAGGACAATAGGGAAAACCCAGGCACTAGGGCACAATATAGCAAATATATGTACAGTATGTGCATAAATATGTATGTATACACATTAGAGATGAGCGGGTTCGGTTTCTCTGAATCCGAACCCGCACGAACTTCATGTTTTTTTTCACGGGTCCGAGCGACTCGGATCTTCCCGCCTTGCTCGGTTAACCCGAGCGTGCCCGAACGTCATCATGACGCTGTCGGATTCTCGCGAGACTCGGATTCTATATAAGGAGCCGCGCGTCGCCGCCATTTTCACACGTGCATTGAGATTGATAGGGAGAGGACGTGGCTGGCGTCCTCTCCATTTAGATTAGGAGAGAGAGAGAGAGATTGACCTGAGGCTGATACTGTAGAAGAGAGTGCAGAGTTTAGTGACTGACCACAGTGACCACCAGCAGTGCAGTTGTTTTATTTAATATATCCGTTCTCTGCCTGAAAAAAACGGTACACACAGTGACTCAGTCACATACCATATCTGTGTGCACTGCTCAGCCCAGTGTGCTGCATGCCTGCATCATCTATGTATATATTATATATCTGACTGTGCTCAGCTCACACAGCTTATAATTGTGGGGGAGACTGGGGAGCACTGCAGTGCCAGTTATAGGTTATAGCAGGAGCCAGGAGTACAAGACAGTCACATACCATATCTGTGTGCACTGCTCAGCCCAGTGTGCTGCATCATCTATGTATATATTATATATCTGACTGTGCTCAGCTCACACAGCTTATAATTGTGGGGGAGACTGGGGAGCACTGCAGTGCCAGTTATAGGTTATAGCAGGAGCCAGGAGTACATATTATATTAAAATTAAACAGTGCACACTTTTGCTGCAGGAGTGCCACTGCCAGTGTGACTGACCAGTGACCTGACCACACTGACCACCAGTATAGTTAGTAGTATACTATATTGGGATTGCCTGAAAAAGTTAAACACTCGTCGTGTGACTTCACTTGTGTGGTGTTTTTTTTTTTATTCTATAAAAAACTCATTCTGCTGACAGACAGTGTCCAGCAGGTCCGTCATTATATAATATATATACCTGTCCGGCTGCAGTAGTGATATATATATATTTTTTATATCATTATTTATCATCCAGTCGCAGCAGACACAGTACGGTAGTTCACGGCTGTAGCTACCTCTGTGTCGGCACTCGGCAGTCCATCCATAATTGTATACCACCTACCCGTGGTTTTTTTTTCTTTCTTCTTTATACATACATACTACTACATCTCTTTATCAACCAGTCTATATTAGCAGCAGACACAGTACAGTACGGTAGTTCACGGCTGTGGCTACCTCTGTGTCGGCACTCGGCAGTCCGTCCATAATTGTATACCACCTAACCGTGTTTTTTTTTTCTTTCTTCTTTATACATACATACTACGACATCTCTTTATCAACCAGTCTATATTAGCAGCAGACACAGTACAGTACGGTAGTTCACGGCTGTGGCTACCTCTGTGTCGGCACTCGGCAGTCCGTCCATAATTGTATACCACCTAACCGTGGTTTTTTTTTCTTTCTTCTTCATACATACATACTACGACATCTCTTTATCAACCAGTCTATATTAGCAGCAGACACAGTACAGTACGGTAGTTCACGGCTGTGGCTACCTCTGTGTCGGCACTCGGCAGTCCGTCCATAATTGTATACCACCTAACCGTGGTTTTTTTTTCTTTCTTCTTCATACATACATACTACGACATCTCTTTATCAACCAGTCTATATTAGCAGCAGACACAGTACGGTAGTTCACGGCTGTAGCTACCTCTGTGTCGGCACTCGGCAGTCCGTCCATAATTGTATACTAGTATCCATCCATCTCCATTGTTTACCTGAGGTGCCTTTTAGTTGTGCCTATTAAAATATGGAGAACAAAAATGTTGAGGTTCCAAAATTAGGGAAAGATCAAGATCCACTTCCACCTCGTGCTGAAGCTGCTGCCACTAGTCATGGCCGAGACGATGAAATGCCAGCAACGTCGTCTGCCAAGGCCGATGCCCAATGTCATAGTACAGAGCATGTCAAATCCAAAACACCAAATATCAGTAAAAAAAGGACTCCAAAACCTAAAATAAAATTGTCGGAGGAGAAGCGTAAACTTGCCAATATGCCATTTACCACACGGAGTGGCAAGGAACGGCTGAGGCCCTGGCCTATGTTCATGGCTAGTGGTTCAGCTTCACATGAGGATGGAGGCACTCAGCCTCTCGCTAGAAAAATGAAAAGACTCAAGCTGGCAAAAGCAGTAGCACCGCAAAGAACTGTGCGTTCTTCGAAATCCCAAATCCACAAGGAGAGTCCAATTGTGTCGGTTGCGATGCCTGACCTTCCCAACACTGGACGTGAAGAGCATGCGCCTTCCACCATTTGCACGCCCCCTGCAAGTGCTGGAAGGAGCACCCGCAGTCCAGTTCCTGATAGTCAGATTGAAGATGTCAGTGTTGAAGTACACCAGGATGAGGAGGATATGGGTGTTGCTGGCGCTGGGGAGGAAATTGACCAGGAGGATTCTGATGGTGAGGTGGTTTGTTTAAGTCAGGCACCCGGGGAGACACCTGTTGTCCGTGGGAGGAATATGGCCGTTGACATGCCTGGTGAAAATACCAAAAAAATCAGCTCTTCGGTGTGGAACTATTTCAACAGAAATGCGGACAACAGGTGTCAAGCCGTGTGTTCCCTTTGTCAAGCTGTAATAAGTAGGGGTAAGGACGTTAACCACCTCGGAACATCCTCCCTTATACGTCACCTGCAGCGCATTCATAATAAGTCAGTGACAAGTTCAAAAACTTTGGGTGACAGCGGAAGCAGTCCGCTGACCAGTAAATCCCTTCCTCTTGTAACCAAGCTCACGCAAACCACCCCACCAACTCCCTCAGTGTCAATTTCCTCCTTCCCCAGGAATGCCAATAGTCCTGCAGGCAATGTCACTGGCAATTCTGACGAGTCCTCTCCTGCCTGGGATTCCTCTGATGCATCCTTGCGTGTAACGCCTACTGCTGCTGGCGCTGCTGTTGTTGCTGCTGGGAGTCGATGGTCATCCCAGAGGGGAAGTCGTAAGCCCACTTGTACTACTTCCAGTAAGCAATTGACTGTTCAACAGTCCTTTGCGAGGAAGATGAAATATCACAGCAGTCATCCTGCTGCAAAGCGGATAACTGAGGCCTTGACAACTATGTTGGTGTTAGACGTGCGTCCGGTATCCGCCGTTAGTTCACAGGGAACTAGACAATTTATTGAGGCAGTGTGCCCCCGTTACCAAATACCATCTAGGTTCCACTTCTCTAGGCAGGCGATACCGAGAATGTACACGGACCTCAGAAAAAGACTCACCAGTGTCCTAAAAAATGCAGTTGTACCCAATGTCCACTTAACCACGGACATGTGGACAAGTGGAGCAGGGCAGGGTCAGGACTATATGACTGTGACAGCCCACTGGGTAGATGTATGGACTCCCGCCGCAAGAACAGCAGCGGCGGCACCAGTAGCAGCATCTCGCAAACGCCAACTCTTTCCTAGGCAGGCTACGCTTTGTATCACCGGTTTCCAGAATACGCACACAGCTGAAAACCTCTTACGGCAACTGAGGAAGATCATCGCGGAATGGCTTACCCCAATTGGACTCTCCTGTGGATTTGTGGCATCGGACAACGCCAGCAATATTGTGTGTGCATTAAATATGGGCAAATTCCAGCACGTCCCATGTTTTGCACATACCTTGAATTTGGTGGTGCAGAATTTTTAAAAAAACGACAGGGGCGTGCAAGAGATGCTGTCGGTGGCCAGAAGAATTGCGGGACACTTTCGGCGTACAGGCACCACGTACAGAAGACTGGAGCACCACCAAAAACTACTGAACCTGCCCTGCCATCATCTGAAGCAAGAAGTGGTAACGAGGTGGAATTCAACCCTCTATATGCTTCAGAGGTTGGAGGAGCAGCAAAAGGCCATTCAAGCCTATACAATTGAGCACGATATAGGAGGTGGAATGCACCTGTCTCAAGCGCAGTGGAGAATGATTTCAACGTTGTGCAAGGTTCTGATGCCCTTTGAACTTGCCACACGTGAAGTCAGTTCAGACACTGCCAGCCTGAGTCAGGTCATTCCCCTCATCAGGCTTTTGCAGAAGAAGCTGGAGACATTGAAGGAGGAGCTAACACGGAGCGATTCCGCTAGGCATGTGGGACTTGTGGATGGAGCCCTTAATTCGCTTAACAAGGATTCACGGGTGGTCAATCTGTTGAAATCAGAGCACTACATTTTGGCCACCGTGCTCGATCCTAGATTTAAAGCCTACCTTGGATCTCTCTTTCCGGCAGACACAAGTCTGCTGGGGTTGAAAGACCTGCTGGTGAGAAAATTGTCAAATCAAGCGGAACGCGACCTGTCAACATCTCCTCCTTCACATTCTCCCGCAACTGGGGGTGCGAGGAAAAGGCTCAGAATTCCGAGCCCACCCGCTGGCGGTGATGCAGGGCAGTCTGGAGCGACTGCTGATGCTGACATCTGGTCCGGACTGAAGGACCTGACAACGATTACGGACATGTCGTCTACTGTCACTGCATATGATTCTCTCACCATTGAAAGAATGGTGGAGGATTATATGAGTGACCGCATCCAAGTAGGCACGTCACACAGTCCATACTTATACTGGCAGGAAAAAGAGGCAATTTGGAGGCCATTGCACAAACTGGCTTTATTCTACCTAAGTTGCCCTCCCACAAGTGTGTACTCCGAAAGAGTGTTTAGTGCCGCCGCTCACCTTGTCAGCAATCGGCGTACGAGGTTACATCCAGAAAATGTGGAGAAGATGATGTTCATTAAAATGAATTATAATCAATTCCTCCGCGGAGACATTGACCAGCAGCAATTGCCTCCACAAAGTACACAGGGAGCTGAGATGGTGGATTCCAGTGGGGACGAATTGATAATCTGTGAGGAGGGGGATGTACACGGTGATATATCGGAGGGTGATGATGAGGTGGACATCTTGCCTCTGTAGAGCCAGTTTGTGCAAGGAGAGATTAATTGCTTCTTTTTTGGGGGGGGTCCAAACCAACCCGTCATATCAGTCACAGTCGTGTGGCAGACCCTGTCACTGAAATGATGGGTTGGTTAAAGTGTGCATGTCCTGTTTTGTTTATACAACATAAGGGTGGGTGGGAGGGCCCAAGGACAATTCCATCTTGCACCTCTTTTTTCTTTTATTTTTCTTTGCGTCATGTGCTGTTTGGGGAGGGTTTTTTGGAAGGGACATCCTGCGTGACACTGCAGTGCCACTCCTAAATGGGCCCGGTGTTTGTGTCGGCCACTAGGGTCGCTAATCTTACTCACACAGTCAGCTACCTCATTGCGCCTCTTTTTTTCTTTGCGTCATGTGCTGATTGGGGAGGTTTTTTTGGAAGGGACATCCTGCGTGACACTGCAGTGCCACTCCTAAATGGGCCCGGTGTTTGTGTCGGCCACTAGGGTCGCTAATCTTACTCACACAGTCAGCTACCTCATTGCGCCTCTTTTTTTCTTTGCGTCATGTGCTGATTGGGGAGGGTTTTTTGGAAGGGACATCCTGCGTGACACTGCAGTGCCACTCCTAAATGGGCCCGGTGTTTGTGTCGGCAACTAGGGTCGCTAATCTTACTCACACAGTCAGCTACCTCATTGCGCCTCTTTTTTTCTTTGCGTCATGTGCTGATTGGGGAGGGTTTTTTGGAAGGGACATCCTGCGTGACACTGCAGTGCCACTCCTAAATGGGCCCGGTGTTTGTGTCGGCCACTAGGGTCGCTAATCTTACTCACACAGTCAGCTACCTCATTGCGCCTCTTTTTTTCTTTGCGTCATGTGCTGATTGGGGAGGGTTTTTTGGAAGGGACATCCTGCGTGACACTGCAGTGCCACTCCTAAATGGGCCCGGTGTTTGTGTCGGCCACTAGGGTCGCTTATCTTACTCACACAGTCAGCTACCTCATTGCGCCTCTTTTTTTCTTTGCGTCATGTGCTGATTGGGGAGGGTTTTTTGGAAGGGACATCCTGCGTGACACTGCAGTGCCACTCCTAGATGGGCCAGGTGTTTGTGTCGGCCACTAGTGTCGCTTAGCTTAGTCATCCAGCGACCTTGGTGCAAATTTTAAGACTAAAAATAATATTGTGAGGTGTGAGGTATTCAGAATAGACTGAAAATGAGTGGAAATTATGGTTTTTGAGGTTAATAATAATATGGGATCAAAATGACCCCCAAATTCTATGATTTAAGCTGTTTTTTAGTGTTTTTTTAAAAAAACACCCGAATCCAAAACACACCCGAATCCGACAAAAAAAATTCGGTGAGGTTTTGCCAAAACGCGGTCGAACCCAAAACACGGCCGCGGAACCGAACCCAAAACCAAAACACAAAACCCGAAAAATTTCAGGCGCTCATCTCTAATACACATACAATTAAATATGCCCACCAGACCCCATATAAATTTATGTCCAGACGAAGGAGGATTAAAGGGTCCTCTGAAACGTTGACCATTCAGCATTAGACTCCTGGCATTGAATTCAGCCTTTTCTCTGTATAAGTACAGTACAATGATGCAATTCACTCCAGCCCACCTAGTGGCCACCTGTATCCCTGTCAGGGGCACTAGGCTGAAGCTTTGCCTAGGCATCAGGGAGACCTTGTACCGGTCCTGCATACCCCCTACAATCCGCACCTGGAGCCATCAGTGATATTTGGGAAGATGGCATAGGCACATACTGCCAGAGTTTTTGCTTTCACTGTGCGGATTTATCTTTTATCTAACACTAATAAGAGGGCACCTCATAGAGCAGGAAGACTCAATTACCAGCATTGCTACATAAGGGAGGTAGGCTGCTATGGGTGCACGGTGCGAGGTGGAGGTGGGGCCTGGACCCATTATAAATACTCCAATGTCAGCAATGCATAAAAGAGCACTGCAACCAAAAATGTAAATTGAAACAATTCCAAGGCACCAGTTAGACAGAAACCTTAGATAACTAACTAGCTGTTCTACCCGTTCTTTGGGAGTCATTCCGAGTTGATCGCTCGCTAGCTACTTTTTGCAGCCGTGCAAAAGCCTAGTCGCCGCCCTCTGGGGAGTGTATATTTGCTGTGCAAGGGTGCGATTGCATGTGCAGCCGAGCAGTACAAAAATAGTTTGTGCAGTTTCTGAATAGCTCAGAACTTACTCTGCCCTTGTGATCACTTCAGCCTGTCCGGTCCCGGAATTGACGTCAGACACCCGCCCTGCAAACGCATGGACACGCCTGCATTTTTCCAAACACTCCCAGAAAACGGTCAGTTGACATCCATAAACGCCTTCTTCCTGTCAATCAACTTGCGATCGGCTGTACGAATGGATTCTTCGTAAAACCTGTCGCACAGCAACAATCCGCTTTGTACCCGTATGACGCGCCTGCGCATTGCGGTGCATACGCATGTGCAGTAGTGACCTGATCGCTGCGCTGCGAAAAATGGCAGCGTGCGATCAGGTCGGAATGACCCCCTTTGCACGGGAGTTTCTGATTTTTACGGTTGTAAATATAAATGAGTGTTAAAAATTTGGTAAATCTACAGAGATGTAAATTTGAGACGTCTTAATGCAAGTAAATATTAACCCATGGTTCTTGGCGTTACCCGAGGAGCATCCATAGCAGATACGATAAAAAGTGACAGGACCATTTTTGTAGTTTATTAAATTCTACCCACTGGAGGTGCAATCGAAATTCTGATCCGATTGTCTGTATGGGCGTTATCGTTCAAGCAACGCAAGCCACGCATCGGTAATGACGTCATTATATCAACCCCCTGTTCATTGCCTTAGAATTCTAATAAACCTCCCCTTAGTATGTAGTTTTCCTATTTCCCTCCTGAAGAATACCTATGTTACATTTCAGCTTCCTAACATATCGGGAAGTAAGAGAATTAGTGATCAGACAGTCAGTCAGTGAGTGAGGGCTGTGCATTCATATATATAGGTATGTGCTACTGGAGGCCATCCTCCTTCCATTACCTACAGTAATTCTGTTCATGGCTTCCTGTTGGCTTCAGGTCCCCTACTCACATCATGGCCTACTGAAAGGGGGCACAGCCTTGTGGCAGCTGCATTTCCCAAATCTTTTGTCATGCTAGTGGCATGCTCAGCACTCCGGGAGCTGTTGGCCATGCTCCCAGTTCCTCTCTCCTGTGAATAGATGCTGTGATCACACTTAGCAGAGCAGCGGGTGAGAATGTACTGTCCCGCCAAAACTGGGACTGCTGGGAGATATTATATAAAAATTTATTATTATACCCTATGAAGCATAGCAATTACATTACTGAGAATGGAGGCTCCAGTTCATCACAAAAAAATTTAAATACTGTATCTGTAATACAATCACAGCACGAAATACATAACGCAATAAACAAGGAATAAAACAAAACAAAAAAGTTATCAGTATAACACAAGTGTTTCCAGAGGAAATATGCACCATTTTATCACCATTTAGATTTAAAAAAAAAAAAAAATTAAAGAAATATATTTATATATTATATATTATTGATAAGGGGTGGGCAGACTTTTGGAATCGGCAATCAACTTGGAAAGTTGAAAAGCTTTTGTGATCTACCTGGGTGCACGAAAGGGGGTGTGACACAACAACATGGGGGCGTGATCTCGTTGCACGGGGTGTATCGACTGTCTCGCCCCAAAATCACACATTGGCCCCTACAGTAATAAGCACATTGCCCCCACAGGAAAAACCTCAAACACGTTGCACCCACACAGGAAAATAAACCTCAAACATATTGCCTCCACAAAAATAGTCAAACACATTGCCCCTCACAATTAAAAAAAATTGTCCCCTCCACCACAAAAAAAAATAATAGGATTTTAATACCTACCGGTAAATACTGTTCTCTTAGTCCGTAGAGGATGCTGGGGACTCCAAAAGGACCATGGGGTATAGACGGGATCCGTAGGCAACATGGGCACTTTAAGACTTTAAATGGGTGTGAACTGGCTTCTCCCTGTATGCCCCTCCTCCAGACCTCAGTTATAGGAACTGTGCCCAGAGGAGACGGACATTTAGAGGAAAAGGATTTTGTTAAACTAAGGGTGAGATACATACCAGCTCACACCACAACACACCGTACAACATGGCATTTAACTAAAACCAGTTAACAGCGTGAACCAAAGAGATAAGCAACAGGCTGACCTTTATCAAAACACAACCTTTGTGTAACATAAGCAATAACTATTTACAATTACTGCAGATAGAGTCCGCACTGGGACGGGCGCCCAGCATCCTCTACGGACTAAGAGAAAAGGATTTACCGGTAGGTATTAAAATCCTATTTTCTACTTCATCCTAGAGGAGGCTGGGGACTCCAAAAGGACCATGGGGTTTATACCAAAGCTCCAGACCGGGCGGGAGAGTGGGGATGACTGCAGCACCGATTGAGCAAACATGAGGTCCTCATTAGCCAGGGTATCAAACTTGTAGAATTTTGCAAAAGTGTTTGAACCCGACCAAGTAGCTGCTCGGCAAAGCTGTAATGCCGAGACGCCTCGGGCAGCCGCCCAAGATGAGCCCACCTTCCTAGTGGAATGGGCTTTTACCGATTTCGGTAACGGCAATCCAGCCGTAGAATGATCCTGCTGAATCGTATTACAGATCCAGCGTGCAATAGTCTGCTTAGAAGCAGGAGCGCCAACCTTGTTGGCCGCATACAGGACAAACAGCGCCTCTGTTTTCCTAACACGAGCCGTTCTGGCTACATAAATTTTCAAAGCTCTGACCACATCAAGAGACTTGGAATCCGCCAAGGCTTCAGTAGCCACTTGCACCACAATAGGTTGGTTCATGTGAAACGACGAAACCACCTTAGGCAGAAATTGTTGACGAGTTCTCAATTTCGCTCTATCCACATGGAAAATCAGATAGGGGCTTTTGTGAGACAAAGCCGCCAATTCGGACACCCGCCTTGCGGACGCCAAGGCCAATAGCATGACTACTTTCCAAGTGAGAAATTTCAACTCAACCTTTCGTAAAGGTTCAAACCAATGTGACGTAAGGAACTGTAACATCACGTTAAGGTTCCACGGTGCCACTGGGGGCACAAAGGGAGGTTGGATGTGCAGCACACCCTTCACAAAAGTCTGTACTTCTGGAAGTGAGGCCAATTCCCTTTGAAAGAAAATTGATAAGGCTGAAACCTGCACTTTAATGGAGCCTAACTTCAGGCCCGCATCCACACCTGCTTGCAAAAAGTGGAGAAAACGACCCAGCTGAAATTCTTCCGTAGGAGCCTTCTTGGATTTACACCAAGACACATATTTTCTCCAAATATGGTGATAATGCTTCGCCGTTACCTCCTTTCTAGCTTTAAGTAGAGTGGGGATGACTTCCCCGGGAATACCCTTTCTAGCTAGGATTTGGCGTTCATCCGCCATGCTGTCACAACCGCGGTAAGTCCTGGAACACGCACGGCCCCTGCTGTAACAGGTCCTCTCTTAGAGGAAGAGGCCAGGGATCTCCTGTGAGTAATTCCTGAAGATCCGGATACCAGGCCCTCCGTGGCCAATCTGAAACAAAGAGTATCGCCTGAACCCTTGTTCTTCTTATGATCCTTATCACCTTTGGGATGAGTGTAAGTGGAGGGAACACATAGACCGACTGAAACACCCACGGTGTCACCAGTGCGTCCACTGCTATTGCTTGAGGGTCCCTCGACCTGGAACAATATGTCTGAAGCTTCTTGTTGAGGCGAGACGCCATCATGTCTATTTGAGGAAGTCCCCAACGACTTGTCACTTCTGCAAAGACCTATTGATGAAGACCCCACTCTCCTGGATGGAGATCGTGTCTGCTGAGGAAGTCTGCTTCCCAGTTGTCCACTCCTGGAATGAAGACCACTGACAGAGCGCTTGCATGTTTTTCCGCCCAGCGAAGAATCTTGGTGGCCTCCGCCATCGCCGCTCTGATCTTTGTTCCGCCCTGGTGGTTTATGTGCGCATGGCTGTAATGTTGTCCGACTGAATCAGGACGGGTAGGTCGCGAAGAAGATGTTCCGCTTCGCCGAAGGCCGTTGTAGACGGCCCTTAACTCCAGCACGTTTATGTGCAGACAAGCTTCCTGGCTTGACCATTTTCCCTGGAAATTTTGTCCCTGTGTGACTGCTCCCCAACCTCGGAGACTCGCGTCCGTGGTCACCAGAACCCAATCCTGGATCCCGAACCTGCGACCCTCTAGAAGGTGAGAACTTTGGAGCCACCACAGGAGTGAAACCCTGGCCCTGGGGGACAGGCTTATCTTCCGGTGCATGTGCAGATGGGACCCGGACCACTTGTCCAGTAGGTCCCACTGAAAAGTTCTTGCATGGAATCTGCCAAACTGAATGGCCTCGTAGGCCGCCACCATTTTCCCCAGCACTCGAGTGCAGTGATGAATCGACACTCTTGGCGGTTTCAGAAGTTCCTTGACCATGTTCTGGAGTTCCTGAGCCTTTTCCGACGGGAGAAAGATCCTCTGCAGTTCCGTGTCCAGAATCATGCCCAAAAACGACAGCCGAGTTGTCGGAATCAACTGCGACTTTGGTAAATTTAGGCGCCATCCATGTTGTTGCAGCACCTTCAGGTAGAGCACAACGCTTTTTAGTAACTGCTCCCTTGATCTCGCCTTTATCAGGAGATCGTCCAAGTATGGTATAATTGTGACCCCTTGCTTGCGCAGGAGCACCATAATTTCCGCCATTACTTTGGTGAAAATCCTCGGGGCCGTGGAAAGACCAAACGGCAACGTCTGAAATTGGTAGTGACAATCCTGAACAGCGAACCTCAGGATATATGGGGACATGTAGGTATGCATCCTTTATGTCGACTGACACCATGAACCCCCCCCCCCCTCCAGACTGGAGATCACAGCTCGGAGAGATTCCATCTTGAATTTGTATCTTTTTAAATACAGGTTGAGGGATTTTAAGTTCAGAATCGGTCTGACCGAGCCATCCGGCTTCGGGACCACGAACAGGGTTGAATAAAACCCTTTCCCCTGTTGTAACGGGGGAACCGTGACAATGACTTGCTGTTGACACGGCTTTTGTATTGCAGCACACACTACCTATCTCTCTGGATGAGAAACTGGTAAGACCGATTTGAAAAATCGGTGTGGAGGCACGTCTTGGAACTCCAGTTTGTATCCTTGGGTCACAATTTCCGGCACCAAAGGATCCAGGCCCGAGCGAACCCAACCTTGACTGAAGAGCTGAAGATGTGCCCCCACCGGTGCGGACTCCCGCGTCATGCGATGGATTTGGTAGAAGCCGGGGACTTCTGCTCCTGGGAGCTTGCCACAGCCGGCGATCTTTTTCCTCCTCCCTTACCTCTGGCCGCGAGGAAGGAAGATCCACGTCCTTTCCTGAATTTATGAGACCGAAAGGACTGCATCTGGTATTGAGGCGTTTTCTTTTGCTGTGGAGGGACAAAAGGCAAAAAAGAAGACTTACCCGCGGTAGCTGTAGAAACCAGGTCCGCGAGGCCCTCACCAAACAAAACTTCACCTTTGAAGGGCAGAGCCTCCATAGCCTTTTTAGAGTCAGCATCACCATTCCATTGATGAGTCCACAAAGCCCTTCTAGCCGAGATTGCCATGGCATTGGCCCTTGATCCCAAGAGGCCAATATCTCTCGCCGCCTCCCTTAGATATATCGCTGCGTCCCTGATGTGACCCAGCGTCAAAAGCACGCTATCCCTATCCAGGGTGTCTATGTCAGATGACAAGTTTTCTGCCCACCTTTTAATAGCGCTACTCACCCATTCCGATGCCACGGCCAGCCTGAGCAGCGTACCCGTAGTAACATAAATAGATTTTAAGGTAGTTTCCTGCTTACGATCCGCAAGATCCTTTAGGGCCGCCGTGTCAGGGGACGGTAGCGCCACCTTCTTGGACAAAAGCGCCAGAGCTTTGTCCACCGTGGGTGAGGATTCCCACCGTAACCTATCCTGCGAGGGAAAAAGATACGCCATAGCAATTCTCCTGGGAATCTGCAGTCTCTTGTCAAAAGACTCCCAAGCTTTTTCAAAAAGAGCGTTCAGTTCATGAGAGGGAGGAAACATTACCTCAGGTTTCTTTCCCTAAACATACAGACCCTTGTGTCAGGGACAGTGGGGTCTTCTGTGATATGTAACACATCTTTAATTGCCACAATCATGTACTGAATACTCTTAGCCACCTTAGGATGTAACTTGGCATCATTATAGTCGACACTGGAGTCGGAATCCGTGTCGGTATCTGTGTCTGCTATCTGGGTAAATGAACGTTTCTGTGACCCTGAGGGGGTCTGAGATTGTGACAAAACATCTCCCATGGATTGTCTCCATGCTTGGTTCTGAGACTCAGATTTGTCTAACCTCTTATGCAATAAAGCCACACTTGCATTTAAAACACTCCACATATCTACCCAATCAGCAGTCGGCGGTGCCGACGGAGTCACTCCCACATTCTGTTCAGCTCCCACACCAGCCTCCTCCTGGGAAGAGCCTTCAACCTCGGACATGTCGACACACGCGTACCGATACCCCCAAACACACTGGGCTATAGGGGACAGACCCACAGTAAGTTCCTTCAGAGAGACAGAAAGGGAGTTTGCCAGCTCACACCCAGCGCCTCACCGGTCTGAAGGAATTAAATAATGTCCCAGACCTGTAAGCGCTATTACACCAAGTAATCAACACCAAATTTTCGTCCCCCCCCTCGTTTCGTGCACCCTGTTACTTGTGTACAGCAGTGAAGGGCCAGGAGCAGCGTCTCTGCAGCAAGCTGTGGAGAAAATGGCGCTGGTTAGAGCTGAAGGAGGAAGCCCCGCCCCCTACATGGCGCGCTTCGGTCCCGCTTTTATTTATACTGGCGGGGGTCTGTATACATTGCCTATGCAATGTATACTGTCATGCCTGTCTCAAAAGTGAAGTTTTATTTCTGCCCAAGGCGCCCCCTCCCCCCCTTGCGTCCTGCACCCATATAGTGCCGCTTGTGTGAGGGAGCGCGGTACCTCAGGAAGATCTGAAGTCTTCTGCCGCCTTTGAAGTCTTCTTGCTTCTACTTCTCTCTTCAGGCTCTGTGAGGGGGGCGGCGGCGCGGCTCCGGGAACGAGCAGCTAGGCGCTCCAAGTGATCAGACCCTCTGGAGCTAATGGTGTCCAGTAGCCTAAGAAGCAGAGCCTTTGAACTCACAGAAGTAGGTCTTCTTCTCTCCCCTCAGTCCCACGAAGCAGGGAGCCTGTTGCCAGCAGTGCTCCCTGAAAATAATAAACCTAACAAAATTATTTTTTAGAGAAACTCAGTAGAGCTCCCCTAGTGTGCAACCAGTCTCCTCTGGGCACAGAATCTAACTGAGGTCTGGAGGAGGGGCAGAGAGGGAGGAGCTAGTCCACACCCATTTAAAGTCTTAAAGTGCCCATGTCTCCTGCGGATCCCGTCTATACCCCATGGTCCTTTTGGAGTCCCCAGCATCCTCTAGGACGAAGGAGAAATTAAAAACCTAGATTAAATTACCTCTGCACCCCGCTCCTCTTCCTTCCCCCATATAACACAAACACCCCACACACACCACCTCTGGGTACGGCTTCTGCACTTGCAGAAAGGGAGCTGCACTCAGTCTGAAAGTTGTGCTTGCAACAGTTAGGAGCCCAAGTGCCGGTGTGTTGAGTACAGAGCAGGCAGCCAGCTGTACATCAGTCCCCCATGGCACTCAGCACACTTTGTAACAGGCAGGCCAGGCAGCCAAACAGCAGCATCGGGGGGCCCCTCACTGCGCATGGGTGACATCATGACATCACCGATGTGCTGCACTACTGGAAGGCCCCAGATACCGTATCAGGTTTATTTTAGTTGAGATGTTCACAATCTACAGACAGATGCCCCGCAAGCTGTCGGTAGATCGCAATCAGGGCCGGTTGTAGACCTTGTGGCGCCCAGGGCGAAAGTCTCCTGTGGTGCCCCCCCCCCCCGCAAAATAGATTGTGCACGCCAAAGGCGCGCAGTCAAAAGTAGGGGCGTGGCTTCTTCATAGGGAAGGGGCATGGCCACAGTTATCCACCTGTAGCTGTGCCCCCAGCAGTTGTGCCCCCAGTAGCTGTGCCCCAGTTGATTTGCCCCCAGTAGCCATTCCCACTGTAGCAGTGCCCCCTGTAGTAGTGTCCCCTGTAGCAGTGCCCCCTGTAGCAGTGCCCCTAGTAGTTGTGCCCCCTGCAAACAAGATAAACAAACAAAAAAACAATACTTACCAGCCCTGCTCCTGCTGCCGGACCGCTGCCGCTGCTGTCTCTAGCCACTGCCGGCTCCTCTCTATGGGAAAGACGTCATGACGTCTCTCCCATAGCAGCGCTGCACTGACACTAGGGGTCAATTATGACCTCTAGCGTCAGTCAGCGACGCCGGCTTCAGTGGGTGCCCACAGTGCCTGCTGCAGCTGGGGAGAGGGGATCAGGAGTAGTGGCTCATGCCACGGCGGCGGCGGCGCCCTCTGGGCAGCGGCGCACCGAGCAAAAAGCCTGCTTGCCCATAGCAAGAGCCTTTCTCTGATCGCAATCAACCTTTTGGCCAGGTCTGTTATAGATGATTTGTTAAAAACCAGAGAAGAGCTAAGGGTTAACAATTATGAATAGAACTTCAAAGTTGCCACAATAAAGTAGAAAATCAGCTGTGGCTACTGTAGCAAACAGGGAAAGGGGAATGTGAGATCTCAGAATGCTGATTTTTCAAAATTAATTCATTAATTAAACGTCGACTGAAATCTCCAGCTCACAGAGTTAAACATGAGAATGCAACGTAATAATAATTAATAATGCATTTCACATTCTCTTCTTATCATTTGAAGGATATACTGTAACTTATTCAAATTGTGAGTTGTCCTTTTCTATATAACTTTAAAAACAGTGCTATTAAAAAATAAGATTTTAAACCTACCGGTAAATCTTTTTCTCCTAGTCCGTAGAAGATGCTGGGTACTCCGTAAGGACCATGGGGGTATAGACGGGCTCCGCAGGAGACATGGGCACTCTAAGACTTTAGATGGGTGTGAACTGGCTCCTCCCTCTATGCCCCTCCTCCAGACCTCAGTTAAAGAACTGTGACCAGAGGAGACGGACAGTACGAGGAAAGGATTTTTGTTAATCTAAGGGCGAGATACATACCAGCCCACACCATACACACCGTACAACATGGAATATACCAAACCAGTTAAAAGTATGAATAAAACAGTATCAGCCAGAGACTGATCACAACTGTAACATAACCCTTATGAAAGCAACAACTATGGGGGTCATTCCGAGTTGTTCGCTCGCAAGCTGCTTTTAGCAGCTTTGCACACGCTAAGCCGCCGCCTACTGGGAGTGAATCTTAGCTTATCAAAATTGCGAACGAAAGATTAGCAGAATTGCGAATAGACACTTCTTAGCAGTTTCTGAGTAGCTTCAGACTTACTCGGCATCTGCGATCAGTTCAGTGCTTGTCGTTCCTGGTTTGACGTCACAAACACACCCAGCGTTCGCCCAAACACTCCTCCGTTTCTCCAGCCACTCCCGCGTTTTTCCCAGAAACGGCAGCGTTTTTTCACACACACCCATAAAACGGCCAGTTTCCGCCCAGAAACACCCACTTCCTGTCAATCACACTCCGATCAGCAGAACGAAGAAAAAACCTTGTAATGCCGTGAGTAAAATACCTAACTGCATAGCAAATTTACTTGGCGCAGTCGCACTGCGGACATTGCGCATGCGCATTAGCGACTAATCGCTCCGTTGCGAGAAAAAAATAACGAGCGAACAACTCGGAATGACCCCCTATAGACAAGCCTTGCAGAAATTGTCCGCACTGGGACGGGCGCCCAGCATCCTCTACGGACCAGGAGAAAACGATTTACCGGTAGGTTTAAAATCTTATTTTCTCTTACGTCCTAGAGGATGCTGGGGACTCCGTAAGGACCATGGGGATTATACCAAAGCTCCAGACCGGGCGGGAGAGTGCGGATGACTCTGCAGCACCGATTGCGCAAACATGAGGTCCTCATCAGCCAGGGTATCAAACTTGTAGAATTTTGCAAAAGTGTTTGAACCCGACCAAGTAGCTGCTCGGCACAGCTGTAATGCCGAGACGCCTCGGGCAGCCGCCCAAGAAGAGCCCACCTTCCTAGTGGAATGGGCCTTTACTGAATTTGGTAACGGCAATCCCGCCGTAAAATGAGCCTGCTGAATCGTGTTACAGATCCAGCGAGCAATAGTCTACTTAGAAGCAGGAGAGCCAACCTTGTTGGCCGCACACAGGACAAACAGTGCCTCTGTTTTCCTAACTCGAGCCGTCCTGGCTACATACATTTTTAAGGCCCTGACTACATCAAGGGACTTGGAATCCTCCAAGTCACCCGTAGCCACAGGCACCACAATAGGTTGGTTCATATGGAACGACGAAACCACCTTAGGTAGAAATTGAGGACGAGTTCTCAACTCCGCTCGATCCACATGGAAAATCAGATAGGGGCTCTTGTGAGACAAAGCCGCCAATTCGGACACCCGCCTCGCAGATGTCAAGGCCAACAAAATGACCACTTTCCAAGTGAGAAATTTTAACTCCACCGTTTGAAGAGGTTCAAACCAGTGTGATTTAAGGAACCGTAACACCACGTTAAGGTGCCACGGTGCCACTGGGGGCACAAAAGGAGGTTGGATGTGCAGCTCTCCCTTTACAAAAGACTGGACTTCTGGGAGAGAAGCCAATTCCTTCTGAAAGAATATAGATAAGGCCGAAATCTGCACCTTAATGGAGCCTAACTTAAGGCCCATATCCACTCCTGTCTGTAGAAAGTGGAGAAAACGCCCCAGCTGAAAATCTTCCGTAGGAGCATGCTTGGCCTCACACCAAGAAATATATTTCCTCCAGATACGGTGATAATGCTTCGCCGTTACCTCCTTCCTAACCTTGATTAGAGTAGGGATGACTTCCCCCGGAATACCTTTCCTAGCTAGGATTTGGTGTTCAACCGCCATGCCGTCAAACGTAACCGCGGTAAGTCTTGGAACACACAGGGCCCCTGTTGCAACAGGACCTCCCTGGGAGGAAGAGGCCACAGATCTTCCGCGATCATTTCCTGAAGATCTGAATACCAAGCCCTTCGAGGCCAATCTGGAACAATGAGTATTGTTTGCACTCTTGTTCGTCTTATGATTCTCAATATTTTTGAGATGAGTGGAAGTGGAGGGAACACATAGACCGACTGAAACACCCACGGTGTCACTAGTGCGTCCACCGCCACCGCCTGAGGGTCCCTTGACCTGGAACAATACGTCCGAAGCTTTTTGTTGAGGCGTGACGCCATCATGTCTATTTGAGGAAGTCCCCAACGACTAGTTATCTCTGCAAAGACCTCTTGACGAAGTCCCCACTCTCCTGGATGGATATCGTGTCTGCTGAGGAAGTCTGCTTCCCAGTTGTCCACTCCCGGAATGAAGACAGCTGACAGAGCGCTTACATGATTTTCCTCCCAGCGAAGAATCCTGGTGGCTTCTGCCATTGCTGCTCTGCTCCTTGTCCTGCCCTGGCGGTTTACATGCGCCACGGCTGTGACGTTGTCTGATTGGATCAGAACGGGTAGGTTGCGAAGAAAACTCTCCGCCTGTTACAGGCCGCTGTATATGGCCCTTAATTCCAGCACATTGATGTGTAGACAAGCCTCCTGGCTTGACCATATTCCCTGAAAATGTCTTCCTTGTGTGACAGCTCCCCATCCTCGGAGGCTCGCGTCCGTGGTCACAAGAACCCAATCTTGAATGCCGAACCTGCGACCCCCTAGAAGGTGAGCACTGTGGAGCCACCTCAGGAGAGAGACCCTGGCCGTGGGGGACAGGCTTAACCTCTGATGTATCTGTAGATGGGACCCTGACCACTTGTCCAGAAGGTCCCACTGAAAAGTTCTTGCATGGAACCTGCCGAACGGAATGGCCTCGTAGGCCGCCACCATTTTACCCAATACTCGAGTGCATTGATGAACTGACACTCTTTTTGGTTTCAGCAGGTCCTTGACCATGCTCTGGAGTTCCTGGGCTTTTTCCATTGGGAGAAAAACCCTCTTTTTTTCCCGTGTCCAGAACCATGCCCAAAAATGACAGCCGAGTTGTCGGAACCAACTGCGACTTCGGTAGATTTAGAATCCAACCGTGTTGTTGTAGTACTCTCAGGGAGAAAAACACGCTCTTTAGTAACTGATCTCTCAATCTTGCCTTTATCAGGAGATTGTCCAAGTATGGGATAATTGTGACCCCCTGCTTGCGCAGGAGCACCGTCATTTCCGCCATCACCTTGGTGAAAATTCTCGGGGCCGTGGAAAGCCCAAACGGCAACGTCTGAAACTGGTAATGACAATCCTGTACAGCGAATCTCAGGTACGCCTGATGAGGAGGATATATGGAGACATGAAGGTAACCATCCTTTATGTCTAGTGACACCATAAAATCCCCCCCTTCGAGGCTGGAGATCACTGCCCGGAGAAATTCCATCTTGAATTTGAACCTTTTCAAATATAGGTTTAGGGATTTTAGATTCAGAATTGGTCTGACCGAGCCATCCGGCTTCGGGACCACAAACAGGGTTGAATAAAACCCTTTCCCCTGTTGCCCTAGGGGAACCTTGATAATCACCTGCTGTTGACACAGTTTTTGAATGGCAGCTGAAACTGTTTCCCTCTCTGGGGGAGAAGCTGGCAAGGCCGATTTGAAAAATCGGTGTGGAGGCACATCTTCGAACTCCAGTTTGTAGCCTTGGGATACAATTTCGATCACCTAAGGATCCAAATCCGACTGAACCCAGACCTGGCTGAAGAGACGAAGACATGCCCCCACCGGTGCGGACTCCCGCAGTGGAGCCCCAGCGTCATGCGGTGGATTTTGTAGAGGCCGGGGAGGATTTTTGTTCCTGGGAACTAGCTGTAGCTGGTGTTCTTCTCCCTCTACCTCTACCTCTGGTGAGGAAGGAAGAGCCCCGACCCTTTCTGAACTTATGCGACCGAAAGGACTGCATCTGGTATTGAGGTATTTTCTTTTGTTGTGGGGGAACATAAGGCAAAAAAGAAGACTTACCCGCGGTAGCTGTGGAAACCAGGTCCGCGAGGCCCTCCCCAAATAAAACTTCACAATTGTAAGGCAAAGCCTCCATATGTCTCTTTGAATCAGCATCACCTGTCCATTGATGGGTCCACAGGGACCTTCTTGCAGAAACTGCCATGGCATTGGCTCTTGAACCCAACAGTCCAATATCTCTCGCAGCCTCTCTCATATATAACGCTGCGTCCTTAATGTGACCCAAGGTCAACAAAATACTATCCTTATCTAAGGTGTCAATGTCAGATGACAAGTTATCTACCCATGCTGCAATTGCGCTACCAACCCATGCCGACGCTACTGCAGGCCTGAGTAGGGCTCCAGTATGCGCATAAATTGATTTTAAGGTAGTTTCCTCCCTGCGATCCGCAGGATCCTTTAGGGCTGCCGTGTCCGGGGACCGTAGCGCCACCCTTTTGGATAAGCGCATCAAGGCCTTGTCCACCGTGGGCGAGGATTCCCACCATAACCTGTCCTGTGAGGGGAAAGGATACGCCATAAAAATTCTCTTGGGAACCTGCAGTCTCTTGTCTGGAGTTTCCCAAGCCTTTTCAAATAAAGCGTTCAGCTCATGAGATGGGGGAAACGTTACCTCAGGTTTCTTTCCCTTAAACATGCAGACCCTCGTGTCAGGGACAGAAGGGTCCTCTGTGATATGTAATACATCTTTTATTGCAATAATCATATATTGAATACTCTTGGCCACTCTTGGGTGCAACCTCGCAGCATCATAGTCGACACTGGAGTCAGAATCCGTGTTGGTATCAGTGTCTGCTTCCTGAGAAAAGGGACGTTTATAGGACCCTGAAGGGTCTTGTGACACAGTCAAAGCCATGGATTGACTCCCTGCTTTGTCCTTGGACTCTGCTTTGTCCAATCTCTTATGTAATAAAGTCACATTAGCATTTAACACATTCCACATGTCCAACCAATCAGGTGTCGGCTGTGCCGACGGAGACACCACCACCATCTGCTCTGCATCCTCCCTAGACGAGCCTTCTGCTTCAGACATGTCGACACACACGTACTGACACCCCCACACACACTGGGATATATGAATATGGGGACAGCCCCCCAAAAAGGCCCTTTGGAGAGACAGAGAGAGAGTATGCCAGCACACACCCAGCGCCACTAGACACTGAAAACACAGTCCCAGCCTATACAGCGCTTTTTTTTATATATATATATGATTTGCGCCAAATAAATGTGCCCCCCCCCCCCCCTCGTTTTTTGTCCCGTTACTTGTTCAGCAGGGGAGAGTCCGGGAGCAGCTTTTCTGCAGCATGCTGTGGAGAAAATGGCGCTGGTTAGTGCTGGAGGATCAAGCCCCGCCCCCTCGACGGCGGGCTTCGGTCCCGCTCATTTTTTTATACTGGCGGGGGTTTTATAATATACTGCCTCCGCAGAATCTAACAATGGTGCCAGTGTTATGTGAGGTAATTATTGCTGCCCAGGGCGCCCCCCCTGCGCCCTGCACCCTTGCTGTGCCTGTGTGTGTGTGGGAGCAATGGCGCGCAGCGCGACCGCTGCGCGGTACCTCTCTGAAGAACTGAAGTCTTCTGCCGCCTTTGTTGTCTTCTTACTTCATATACTTACCCGGCTTCTATCTTCCGGCTCTGTGAGGAGGGCGGCGGCTAGGCTCCGGGACGAACAGCGAGGATGACACCTGTGTTCCGACCCTCTGGAGCTAATGGTGTCCAGTAGCCTAAGAAGCAGAGCCTATCAGTAAAGTAGGTCTACTTCTCTCCCCTCAGTCCCACGAAGCAGGGAGCCTGTTGCCAGCAGTGCTCCCTGAAAATAAAAAACCTAACAAAAGTCTTTTCAGAGAAACTCAGTAGAGCACCCCTGCAGTGCACCCAGTCTCCTCTGGGCACAGGATCTAACTGAGGTCTGGAGGAGGGGCATAGAGGAAGGAGCCAGTTCACACCCATCTAAAGTCTTAAAGTGCCCATGTCTCCTGCGGAGCCCGTCTATACCCCCATGGTCCTTACGGAGTCCCCAGCATCCTCTAGGACATAAGAGAAATTATGAATGATGAACAAAATGTAAGTATTATGTCCTAATTCACTAAAGCCCCTTTTACACTGCTCAAAACACCCGGTTGCCCCTATTGTAAAAGGATCAGCTTGGGTCGAGAGCCCAGGCAATCCAACCCAGTTAGGAAGCACGGCTGGAACTGTGTAATATCCCTTTCAGATTGACAATAGCCGGGTCGCACCAAGGAATGGGTACATGGGTGCTTCCCAGGTGCGACCCGGCTTGAGACCCCTTCAGACTTGCGGCCCGATCCGGCATATTGCCGGGTTGGTGACGTCACCGCTGGCGCTACCGGAGGTGGTGCTTGGAGATAGTCATCTCCAAGCACCGCCTCCTCCTATACAGAGAATGGGTGCCTTAATCCGGCTTACCCGTTCACACTGCATGCATCCTGGGTCGATTCCAGCTTCAACCCAGATCGAGAACTGGGATGAAATGCCGGGACGCTCAACCCGGGATATTCTTTCAGGACCCTTTCACACATCACATGTTGATGCGCGTTCATGTGCAATAACCCTGGGAAATATTTGTCAGTGTGAAAGGCGTATAACCAGTAGTGATGAGCGGGTTCGGTTCCTCGGATACCGAACCCACCCGAACTTCACCCATTTTACACGGGTCCGAGGCATACTCGGATTCTCCCGTATGGCTCGGTTAACCCAAGCGCGCCCGAACATCATCATCCCGCTGTCGGATTCTCGCGAGATTCGGATTCTATATAAGCAGCCGCGCGTCGGCGCCATTTTCACTCGTGTATTGGAAATGTTAGGGAGAGGACGTGGCTGGCGTCCTCTCCGTTTATTGTTGAACTTGATTGATTGTGCTTTATTGCTTAATTGTGGGGAGGACTGGGGAGCAGCTGTATAATATAGGAGGAGTACAGTGCAGAGTTTTGCTGATCAGTGACCACCAGTTTTATCCGTTCTCTGCCTGAAAAAAACGCTCCTTATCTGTGCTCAGTGTGCTGCATATATCTGTGCTCACACTGCTTAATTGTGGGGACTGGGGAGCAGCTGTATATATAGCAGGAGTACAGTGCAGAGTTTTTCTGACAGTGACCACCAGTATACGTTGTCTGCCTGAAAAACACTCCATATCTGTGCTCAGTGTGCTGCTTTATTGTGGGGACTGGGGACCACCAGTATAATATTATATAGGAGGAGTAGTACAGTGCAGAGTTTTGCTGACCAGTGACCACCAGTATACGTTGTCTGCCTGAAAAACACTCCATATCTGTGCATTACGGTACAGTAGGCCACTGCTGTACCTACCTCTGTGTCATCAAGTATACTATCCATCCATACCTGTGATGCATTTCATTTTTGCAGTTTGCTGACCACCAGTATATAATATATAGCGGTACAGTAGGCCACTGCTGTACCTACCTCTGTGTCGTCAAGTATACTATCCATCCATAACTGTGGTGCATTTCAGTTTTGCACAGTTTGCTGACCACCAGTATATAATATATAGCAGTACGGTACAGTAGGCCACTGCTGTACCTACCTCTGTGTCATCAAGTATACTATCCATCCATACCTGTGATGCATTTCAGTTTTGCACAGTTTGCTGACCACCAGTATATAATATATAGCAGTACGGTACAGTAGGCCACTGCTGTACCTACCTCTGTGTCGTCAAGTATACTATCCATCCATACCTGTGGTGCATTTCAGTTTTGCACAGTTTGCTGACCACCAGTATATAATATATAGCAGTACGGTACAGTAGGCCACTGCTGTACCTACCTCTGTGTCGTCAAGTATACTATCCATCCATACCTTTGGTGCATTTAATTTTTACACAGTTTGCTGACCACCAGTATATAATATATAGCAGTACGGTACAGTAGGCCACTGCTGTACCTACCTCTGTGTCGTCAAGTATACTATCCATCCATACCTTTGGTGCATTTCAGTTTTGCACAGTTTGCTGACTACCAGTATATAATATATAGCATTACGGTACAGTAGGCCACTGCTGTACCTACTTCTGTGTCGTCAAGTATACTATCCATCCATACCTGTGGTGCATTTCAGTTTTGCACAGTTTGCTGACCACCAGTATATAATATATAGCATTACGGTACAGTAGGCCACTGCTGTACCTACCTCTGTGTCGTCAAGTATACTATCCATCCATACCTGTGGTGCATTTCATTTTTGCACAGTTTGCTGACCACCAGTCTATAATATATAGCAGTACGGTACAGTAGGCCACTGCTGTACCTACCTCTGTGTCGTCAAGTATACTATCCATCCATTCCTGTGGTGCATTTCATTTTTGCACAGTTTGATGACCACCAGTATATAATATATAGCAGTACGGATACAGTAGGCCACTGCTGTACCTACCTCTGTGTCGTCAAGTATACTATCCATCCATACCTGTGGTGCATTTCATTTTTGCACAGTTTGCTGACCACCAGTATATAATATATAGCAGTACGGTACAGTAGGCCACTGCTGTACCTACCTCTGTGTCGTCAAGTATACTATCCATCCATACCTGTGGTGCATTTCAGTTGTGCGCAGTATATATAGTAGTAGGCCATTGCTATTGATACTGGCATATAATTCCACACATTAAAAAATGGAGAACAAAAATAAGAATTTACTCACCGGTAATTCTATTTCTCGTAGTCCGTAGTGG
This sequence comes from Pseudophryne corroboree, assembly GCF_028390025.1. NCBI lineage: Eukaryota > Metazoa > Chordata > Amphibia > Anura > Myobatrachidae > Pseudophryne > Pseudophryne corroboree. The sequence goes on along the minus strand of NC_086448.1, from coordinate 523,956,650 downwards.
ATGCTGGGCCTCCGTAAGGACCATTGGGAATAGCGGCTCCGCAGGAGACTGGGCACAACTAAAAGAAAGCTTTAGACTACAGGTGTGCACTGGCTCCTCCCACTATGACCCTCCTCCAGACTTCAGTTAGGATACTGTGCCCGGAAGAGCTGACACAATAAGGAAGGATTTTGAATCCCGGGTAAGACTCATACCAGCCACACCAATCACACCGTATAACTCGTGATACAATACCCAGTTAACAGTATGATAACAACAGAGCCTCTCAACAGATGGCTCAACAATAACCCTTTAGTTAAACAATAACTATATACAAGTATTGCAGACAATCCGCACTTGGGATGGGCGCCCAGCATCCACTACGGACTACGAGAAATAGAATTACCGGTGAGTAAATTTTTATTTTCTCTGACGTCCTAAGTGGGTGCTGGGACTCCGTAAGGACCATGGGGATTATACCAAAGCTCCCAAACGGGCGGGAGAGTGCGGATGACTCTGCAGCACCGAATGAGCAAACTCTAGGTCCTCCTCAGCCAGGGTGTCAAACTTGTAGAATTTAGCAAATGTGTTTGACCCCGACCAAGTAGCTGCTCGGCAAAGTTGTAGAACCGAGACCCCTCGGGCAGCCGCCCAAGAAGAGCCCACCTTCCTCATGGAATGGGCTTTCACTGATTTAGGATGCGGCAGTCCAGCCGCAGAATGTGCAAGCTAAATCGTACTACAGATCCAGCGAGCAATAGTCTGCTTTGAAGCAGGTGCACCCAACTTGTTGGGCGCATACAGGATAAATAGGGAGTCAGTCTTTCTGACTCTAGCTGTCCTGGAAACATAAATTTTCAGGGCCCTGACTACGTCCAACAACTTGGAAGCCTCCAAGTCTTTAGTAGCTGCAGGCACCACGATAGGTTGGTTCAGATGAAAGGCTGATACCACCTTAGGGAGAAATTGGGGACGAGTCCTCAATTCTGCCCTATCCATATGGAAAATCAGATAAGGGCTTTTACATGACAAAGCCGCCAATTCTGATACACGCCTGGCCGAAGCCAAGGCCAACAACATGACCACTTTCCACGTGAGATACTTCAATTCCACGGTTTTAAGTGGCTCAAACCAATGTGACTTTAGGAAATCCAACACCACGTTGAGATCCCAAGGTGCCACTGGAGGCACAAAAGGGGGCTGAATATGCAGCACTCCCTTATCAAAAGTTTGAACTTCAGGTAGTGAAGCCAGTTCTCTCTGGAAGAAAATCGATAGAGCCGAAATCTGGACCTTAATGGAACCCAATTTTAGGCCCATAGTCACCCCTGACTGTAGGAAGTGCAGGAAACGTCCCAGCTGAAATTCTTCCGTTGGGGCCTTCCTGGCCTCACACCACGCAACATATTTTCGCCATATGCGGTGATAATGGTTTGCGGTTACTTCTTTCCTAGATTTAATCAGCGTAGGAATTACTTCCTCCGGAATGCCCTTTTCCTTCAGGATCCGGTGTTCAACCGCCATGCCGTCAAACGCAGCCGCGGTAAGTCTTGGAACAGACAGGGCCCCTGCTGCAGCAGGTCCTGTCTGAGCGGCAGAGGCCATGGGTCCTCTGAGATCATTTCTTGACTTTCCGGGTACCAAGCTCTTCTTGGCCAATCCGGAACAATGAGTATAGTTCTTACTCCTCTTCTCCTTATTATCCTCAGTACCTTTGGTATGAGAGGAAGAGGAGGGAACACATAAACCGACCGGTACACCCACGGTGTCACTAGAGCGTCCACAGCTATCGCCTGCGGGTCTCTTGACCTGGCGCAATATCTTTCTAGATTTTTGTTTAGGCAGGACGCCATCATGTCCACCTGTGGCCTTTCCCAACGGTTTACAATCAGTTGGAAGACTTCTGGATGAAGTCCCCACTCTCCAGGGTGGAGGTCGTGCCTGCTGAGGAAGTCTGCTTCCCAGTTGTCCACTCCCGGAATGAACACTGCTGACAGTGCTAACATGTGATTTTCCGCCCATCATAGAATCCTTGTGGCTTCTGCCATCGCCGTCCTGCTTCTCGTGCCGCCCTGTCGGTTTACATGGGCGACCGCCGTGATGTTGTCTGACTGGATCAGTACCGGCTGGCTTTGAAGCAGGGGTTTTGCCTGAGTTAGGGCATTGTAAATGGCCCTCAGCTCCAGAATATTTATGTGCAGGGAAGTCTCCTGACTTGACCATAGTCCTTGGAAGTTTCTTCCCTGTGTGACTGCCCCCCAGCCTCGAAGGCTGGCATCCGTGGTCACCAGGACCCAGTCCTGTATGCCGAATCTGCGGCCCTCTCGAAGATGAGCACTCTGCAGCCACCACAGCAGAGACACCCTGGTCCTTGGAGACAGGGTTATCAGCCGATGCTATTGAAGATGCGATCCGGACCACTTGTCCAACAGGTCCCACTGAAAGGTCCTTGCATGGAACCTGCTGAATGGAATTGCTTCGTAGGAAGCTACCATCTTTCCCAGGATCCGCGTTCAGTGATGCACCGACACCTGTTTTGGTTTTAGGAGGCCTCTGACTAGAGATGACAGCTCCTTGGCCTTCTCTTCCGGGAGAAACACTTTTTTCTGTTCTGTGTCCAGAACCATCCCCAGGAACAGTAGATGTGTCGTAGGGACCAGCTGTGAGTTTGGAATATTTAGAATCCAGCCGTGCTGGTGTAGCACCTCCCGAGATAGTACTACCCAGACCAACAACTGCTCCCTGGACCTCGCCTTTATCAGGGGATCGTCCAAGTACGGGATAATTAAAACTCCCTTCTTTCGAAGGAGTATCATCATTTCGGCCATTACCTTGGTAAAGACCCTCGGAGCCGTGGATAGACCGAACGGCAACGTCTGGAATTGGTAATGACAATCCTGTACCACAAATCTGAGGTACTAGTGGTGAGGATGGTAAATGGGGACATGCAGGTAAGCATCCTTGATGTCCAGTGATACCATGTAATCCCCCTCGTCCAGGCTTGCAATAACCGCCCTGAGCGATTCCATCTTGAACTTGAATGTTTTTATATACGTGTTCAAGGATTTCAAATTTAAAATGGGTCTCACCGAACCGTCCGGTTTCGGTACCACAAACATTGTGGAATAGTAACCCCGTCCTTGTTGAAGTAGGGGCACCTTTACTATCACCTGCTGGGAATACAGCTTGTGAATTGCCTCTAACACTGCCTCCCTGCCTGAGGGAGTTGTTGGCAAGGCAGATTTGAGCAAACGGCGGGGGAGAGACGTCTCGAATTCCAGCTTGTACCCCTGAGATACTACTTGAAAGATCCAGGGATCCACCCGTGAGCGAGCCCACTGATCGCTGAAATTTTTGAGACGGGCCCCCACCGTACCTGGCTCCGCCTGTGGAGCCCCAGCGTCATGCTGTGGACTTAGAGGAAGCGGGGGAGGACTTTTGCTCCTGGGAACTGGCTGTATGCTGCAGCTTTTTCCCTCTACCTCTGCCTCTGGGCAGAAAGGACACGCCTTTAACCCGCTTGCCCTTATTGGGCCGAAAGGACTGTACCTGATAATACGGTGCTTTCTTTGGCTGTGAGGGAACATGGGGTAAAAATGTAGACTTCCCAGCTGTTGCTGTGGAAACGAGGTCCGAGAGACCATCCCCGAACAACTCCTCACCCTTATAAGGCAAAACTTCCATGTGCCTTTTAGAATCTGCATCTCCTGTCCACTGCCGAGTCCATAACCCTCTCCTGGCAGAAATGGACATTGCACTTATTTTAGATGCCAGACGGCAAATATCCCTCTGTGCATCCCTCATGTATAAGAGTGCGTCTTTAATATGCTCTACGGTTAGCAATATAGTGTCCCTGTGTAGGGTATCAATATTTTCCGACAGGGAATCTGACCACGCAGCTGCAGCACTGCACATCCATGCTGAAGCAATAGCTGGTCTCAGTATAACACCTGTGTGTGTATATATAGACTTCAGGATAGCCTCCTGCTTTCTATCAGCAGATTCCTTCAGGGCGGCCGTATCCGGAGACGGTAGTGCCACCTTCTTTGACAAGCGTGTGAGCGCTTTATCCACCCTAGGGGATGTTTCCCAACGTGACCTATCCTATGGCGGGAAAGGGTACGCCATTAGTAACCTCTTAGAAATTACCAGTTTCTTATCGGGGGAAGCCCACGCTTCTTCACACACTTCATTTAATTCCTCAGATGGAGGAAAAACAACTGGTAGTTTTTTCTCTCCAAACATAATACCCTTTTTTGTGGTACCCGGGGTAACATCAGAAATATGCAACACATTTTTCATTGCCTCAATCATATAACGTGTGGCCCTATTGGAAGATACATTAGTCTCATCGTCGTCGACACTGGATTCAGTATCCGTGTCGACATCTGGGTCTGCCATCTGAGGTAGCGGGCGTTTTAGAGCCCCTGATGGCTTTTGAGACGCCTGGGCAGGCACAGGCTGAGAAGCCGGCTGTCCCATATTTGGTATGTCGTCAAACCTTTTATGCAAGGAGTCGACGCTGTCGCGTAATTCCTTCCACAGAACCATCCACTCAGGTGTCGACCCCGCAGGGGGTGACATCACATTTATCGGCATCTGCTCCGCCTCCACATAAGCCTCCTCATCAAACATGTCGACACAGCCGTACCGACACACCGCATACACACAGGGAATGCTCTGACAGAGGACAGGACCCCACAAAGCCCTTTGGGGAGACAGAGAGAGAGTATGCCAGCACACACCAGAGCGCTATATAACACAGGGATCCCACTATAAATGAGTGTTTTTTCCCTTATAGCTGCTTATTATATATATATATATATATATATATATATATATTGATAAAGCTAAATATTTATCGTATATATATCCCTTTATGAGGTCTAAGAACACTGTACGCTATCTACGTAAGAAGTACCGTAAGGGTACGCTAGTTGCGTATCGATCGCTTAGCCGTGATCGAGACGCACAGGCGTCACGTTCACTCACGGCCAAATGATCACAGGCAGGCACGCTATTGGCTGTTGACCAGCGTAATGATTCGCTATAGCGTAGCGACGCTCGGGACCACGAGGAGATCACCAGCGATGCAGACGCTCACAATGTTAAACCTTTATATCTATACCCTTAACAATGAAATACACAGTAAACCTTAATGTAGAGACAAAGTGTAAGTGCAACCTTGTGTAACCTGATTAACTACAAAGCTGTTTGAGCGTCACCGACGCTCAGAGAATACTTAACACTATAAAGAATACACAGATACCTGGGCTTAGGGTCCGAAACCTATTATGTATTATGACTATTATACTTGCAAAAAGAATCACAGTACAAAGCATACACTACAATATAACATAAACCAACTAACCAGATAACTATGCAGGAAATACAATACAATACTATTAAGTCTGATCAAGGGAAAATACGAGAGAAAGAGAAGAGAGGGAGAGAGAGAAATGGCTCACAGTAAGACAATATGATTACGGAGAGAACTTACGCACAAGGGGAAACGATCGCATGCGCCTCGATATCCAGCTCCCGATTATCAGCAATGAGAACCGTTGAAGAGAGTGAAGTTGGATATGGTCGGCCCGCTATTTATGCCCCACACACAATACAATTCAATGGTCCCTACAATCTCATTGTTCATTGGACACAGGAATTCGGCTCTGCATTATAACAAAAGGTCATAGGTTGATTCATACAGGTGGGCTGTGACTGTTTCCAACTGTTCAGGTGGGTGGGATACTGGTTTTCCCGCCGCATGATTAAGTATGAACAAATAATAGTAAATGGACATAAACTTCTTATGTCCATAACTATTCGCACGAGCGATTAATCCGCTCCAAACCAACACCGGAATATTGCTATTTAAATACTCTTCCGATGGGTACCAAACACTGCTGTATGACCCCTGTTAGACCCTTCGTACAATACAAAGAGGAATCTCTCCGTTCAGGAACATGCTATGTTAACCAAACTTTCAGAATCTATCAAAGGGACCATGATCTATAAAATACATTATTAGTGAAAATATGTAACGATTGAGTCGCACGCTACGACTACACAAACTTTACCGTAAATACGCATACCGTGCACCAGCGGGTGCACGCAACAGCGGGTATGCGCCTTCACGGGAGAGCGCACGCATGCGCAGCGCGGACCAGTGTGAGGTGCAAATATGGCAGTGTGTATAGAGATATTTTTCTGACTTTGACAGTCCACCCTTTGGCAGTCAATAATAACTGCCACCTTCTAAAACATTTCAAAAGGAGAAAAATATATGTCAGGGGTTAATTCATTTCCATGGTTGGGTGAGGGAGGAGAGAGGAGTAGGTGTGAAGAGGGTATGACCTAGTGTGATAGCAGAAGCATGTGTGTATGAGTCCATGTTTGGGGGGTCATGTATCATCGTGCCGTACGTGTTGTAAATCAAGCTTCGAGGTATTGCGAAGTATACATTTGAATTCCTTCTTATCCCGTGGTACGGGTCTGTGGATGGGCTGTCAAACTTTACCGAGCTCTTTTCGGATTTTGAACAAAATGGGGAGCACATTTTAGTTGATGATACATGAATGGGGGAATATGTGATTGCTGATATCTGTGCCTGTATTCCCTATACTATGTGTGTCATTACCTGAGGGTTGTAGAAATGAAGAAAAGACATAATTACGGTAAATGCGGTGGTATTCTATGTCAGGTTAATGTACATCTGTCGGTTGAAGTTTTGTTCGGTATCAGTTGAAAGTCGTCTTCTTTGCACTGTTTTGCTCATTAGGCGTGAGCAATAAGCTTTGTCAATGCCATTAGATTTACAAAAAATGTTGGGCTAGCGTAATTTTAAGAATTCTAGGGAAACTGGGGATCCATGGCAAAGTTCATCAAATGTCCATATCTCAAGTGGTCAAAACTCCTTCTTTGGTCCATCCGTTGTCTGTATAGCGTCTCATCAACTTCCTCGTCCAAGGGGGTCTTGTTATCTTGGAGAAAAACCAGAAAAACAGGTGAAAGAAACGGACCGTATAATCGCATTTTCATCACATCATTGTTTCTATCGTTGGGTCGTAAATCAAATCCAGGTTAATTACAGTTTCCTCACTCCTCAAACTCATCACTCTGGTACTTTGTTTGCACCTCATTAAAGCCTGCCCGCATCTAAATATCAATCCAATCGATATAACGACACCTAAGATACATAGTAGAAACTTCCCAACATCCATTATGACTCCTTGAGCCCAGTCTCCCAAACCGGAGAACCAATTTCGCGGGTTCAACCATGACACCCAACCAGTCAGCTCATTACCTACAGCAGCAAGAGTGAGATTGTGTTTTCGGCGAAATTCCCACTTCAATTGGAGAATATCGTCCATCTTTTGGTCTATGACCTCGACCGGATCCTCGGTGCTATTTGTGATATACGTGCAACACTTCACGCCGTACTGTGTTGCCAATGTAACACAATATCCGCCTGTCACTGTTGTGAGGTAATTAAGAACCATTCTATGCTGTACCAGTTCTGTTTTATAAGCTTGAAGTTCTCTTCCAGTGTATCTAAACGTGTCATCATACATTTCAGTGATATTATCTAACAAATTGGCGAGTGTGGAAATGTATCTATAATTCATCACTCCTCGAGCGGTGCGAGTGAAATCTAACGCCACCAGAACCTGAATCCCGGTGGATTCATGGATCAGATCAGAGGCCGGATGCTCTAACCTCTCTGACAGTTGTCTTTTAACGAGGTGCTCGTAATGAGTGTGAGTATAAGGAGCTTGGGCACCACGGTGTATGTCTTTCATTTTGTCATGTGTTACAGTCATTACTTCAGGCAATACTTTTCCAATATAACACAATCCTTCCGAGTTTGGGGCAAGCCACTTGTACGCCTTTCTCCCGCATATGAAATATGCATCATCGGGGAGAACATATGGGACGGAGAAAGACATTACCATATTACACACCTTCCAGGTGAAATCTCCTAGCCCTAATTCTTCCATCTGCTTAATGCACGTATCAGGTTGTACGATATGTGCACAGTATCCTGGTGATACTTCTCCAACTCTAGTAATCCTATTTCCTAAGGTGTATCTATACCGGAAAGATTTTCCTCTACTGGCTATGTGGCGTACAAGCTCTGTATCTGTAGGCATTCTATCTGCTCTATGTGAAAAGGTCATGGTGTGGTTACTCCATGATACTTCCCAATTTCCCGGCTTTCTGGGATTGGAGATGTTAAAACATAATAGGGACCTATCCACGTGGTATTGGTGGAGCTTCAAACTAGGAGGGCTGGAGATGTTAAACCTCCTGTCCACCGGTCTCCCACCCTTTAGCTCAAGTACCTCCCCTATCGTTAAAGGAAATGGTACTAGCCCTGATTTGCTATGACCTTGAGGTACTTGAGAGCATACACAACAATCTGTTTTATTTAACACATTACCCACTAAGGAGTGATAGTCACTCAATGGATGCCGGTCCATATGGATATTAAAACTGGATTGGCATTATTGTTACAGAACCTACAGATACGGTCTTTCTTCTTAAACTAACAATCCTTCAAAATGTTTACAAATAACAAGGTTGTTAGATCGTGTCCGGTACTCGCCTTTGCCTGGTGATTGGGTTGCTATTGGAAATTTACACCTCCGTCTCAGTCATCAGGACCTTTCTGGATCCTTTCTCGACCTCACTGGTACTCTCACCGAAACAGACTGCTCTGGTCAACATCAGGGTCGACAGGAAAATCCATATCACAGTCTCCTGGGGCAAGTCCATCTTACAGGAGGAGAAAAGAAGAAATTTGTAATGGGGGTATAAGAAAATCAGTTTGAGGGGGAGAGAACTTGTTACGATAATAAGTTCTCTCGTCTTGTTGTTCTTCTTGTTCTGCTGTCATCTCAAAAGGTGCTGTCTCTTCAGTCTTCCAAATGAACATTCTGGTGATGCAATATTCCTTCCTAATCAGCGATCTTTCTGTAAGGAGCAAAAATCTGGCATTACCATTGGTCCAACTGAGGGGTGACATACCATCTTTAAACCATGAAAACATGAGTGAGAAGAGGGAGAGAGTCAAAAAAAAACAAAAGAGAGAAAACACTTCATATGTATATATATTACATAACTCAACAACAAACAACAATAGGAAACGAGAAACAAAGCATTTTTATCAAACATTTTTCAACATTAAGAAAACATTGTTAGCATTATCAGGCTGTCATATCTACGTGTCTAATGGTCTCCTTGAACAGTCCCTCCCCACCAGCACCTGCATTACTCCACTGTTTGTATCTGGCCAGAAATACATTGTGGCGGATAGGTCCTGCTGGGGTTCGGTAGACTTCTGCAAGGACCAAGTGGATATGCGATGTGTGAATTCTTACCAATAATCGTCAAAGATGGGGATAGAGAGAGAGAGAGAAAAACATTTTTCTTCACAAATACATTTACAACGTTTCACCTGGTCATTCCTGTGTCTTCAGTGAATGACCTCCCAATTTATTAACCGTTACCTCAGGCTTACCTCCAGTCCTAATGATCACCTTTCTTGACTACTTATCATGGGTGTGGCTCAAAATCCTTACTATATGATCCTTGATTATAATTGTGTGTGTTGTGATTTTGTTCATTTCTTGGTCTAGGGGGACTAACTTTATGTGGGTTATTACAGTTGCTGGCGTAATGCCCTTCTCTTCTACAATGGTAACAAACCCTTGGCTTTCTCCAAGTGTCAGTGAACTGGGGTCTTGGCTGATTTGATGCCTCCTCAAACGCTTGGATGCTCATCACCCTCAACCGCTTTCCCTGTACCTCCCTGCTTCCTTGGATATCATGGTTATGTTGTTGTCTAGGGGGTGTATATACCTTGTGTGTGCTTCTAGGCCTGCAATCTCTTGCATAATGACCTTCCTCCTGGCAGTTATAACAGACTTTCATATTTGAATTTTTCGCAGTGGTGTGGGGCTTTTGTTGAGTTGGTCTTGTGGTTAGGGCCTGTATACTTGTTGCTATTAATTTGTTACTTAGCGACTCTCTGTATCTGGTGATGTTCTGATCATGACTAATGATGACCTCCCTTAATGCGTCCACCGAGATATCTTTCCAGTCTGGGTTGGTGGTCTGTACCCTTGTACTTAATTCATCCTTTAAACCATTCATTAGCACATATACTGCTGCTTCTCTGTGCGGTGTGCTTGTTTCAATGTTTTCTATACCCGTATACCTAGTCAGGTCCTGCAATGCCCGGTGGAAATAATTGGAAGTACTTTCCCTTTCGTTTTGTCTTATGGAGAAAATTTTGTTCCACTCGACAATGGCTGGGAAATGTACTTCCAACTGTCGGTTGATCTGCTTAATACATTCCTGATTGTGTTCCTCCGTCCAAGGTACCTCCGTGTCTAATTTACAATCAGCAATAAATTTCGCAGGGTCAACACTGGAGGGCAAACATACCCTCAGCACTATCCGCCAATCTTTGTTGGTGGGTTCTGTGGAGTTTCCTAGTTCTTTAATAAATCTTTGGCAGGCTACTAGATCTTTCCTAGGATCAGGGAATTCAGACATAATTGATCCCAATTCGGTCCGGGACCAAAGACAGCGCATTGCACTGTCCTTGACGGGAATGATTCCCTGATCGTCAGTCTTCCCATTGGGGACTGCAATCACCCTGACCGGATCGAACTCAGCTACATCATCTGGTGTTGGTTTTACAATATGTGGTTCATCTGTTGGTGCGTGATATAAAACATTGTACGTACCTGTGGACACGACCTCACCTGACCCTCCGTTAGGGGGTTTGATTATTGCCTTTACCGATTTGATCGTGTCCACCTGGATGTCTTGTAGGATGGCTTCTGGAAGAGGTGCCGACATTGTTCTGGGCTCACTTTCTTGTTTGTATTCCTGAGGGAAGTTTGACATGGGGTGCAACTTGCATAGGTTAATAGTTGTACATTCAACAACATTACAATAATCATTGTTACATTTATTACACTTATTCTTATAATCTATACTACAGTTGCTAAGAGCGTTTTTATTGTTCAACCTTGTGCTTCTCTCCGCAACCACAATCCTCCCTGTTGCCATGTCTCTCCCCTCAAGATAAGAGTCAGAAAAGTCAATTAAATCTCTTCGTAATTCACTTTCCTGTTGCCATAACTGCAAATAATCATAATGTTTGCTTCGTCTCTTTGCTGGTTTAATGAGACATATCCTCCTCCTTAAATTTTGTAACACCTCTGGGCTGAAGCTACCTATTCTTGGGAATTTCTCCCGGTTTTGTACCGTCATTCTCTCCCATTCATCACATAAAACCTCTGTGTGACTTCCATATTTCTCACACATTACGTACCTGGCCGATCCTACTGGACGGTTTACAGGATCAACCCGAACCGAGGTTGATCGCCCCCTACCTGAACAACTGGCCCCCATAACTCTGCAGGCGTTGCTTGCTCTACCTCTGATCTCTATATCAGGGTCTTCAGCGAACCCTTACAGAAAACCAAATTATTCACGATAGGCCGACGGTGGCGGTTTACCGAGTACCCCACTCACTCGCCCACGCCGACCAATACGACCTGATCACACCGATATGGTGCTGGCGTACTCGACACAGGGCACCTATAAAAACCTTCTGTTTAATGGAACATGCGAGGGTTATCCGCAGAACACTTACTCTTTCCAGTAAAGGTGGGGTTGTTAGATAGTTCCTGAGTGACCAGCGAACTTCCCTTCGTAAAAATAAAAAATTACACAAATCACGTCAGAATGTACAAATAGCGTTTGTGACCCCTTTACTCTAATGGTACTAGGTCAGATTACTAACTACTGTACACAATTACGTGCGGTCCAGTCGTTCAGTACACAAACAACTAAGCTTGTGTACGGAAAGACCAATGGAATCGAAACTTACGACTGCGAATTCCTTCAGCCAGAGCTTGTACGGCCTATATGGGTCTTGCACCAACCCTTCTTTTGGTGTTGTGCCTCTAAACTGTATAGCGGACTTCCCTGTTTACTGTACCTGGACCTGCTGGTCTACTATGACCTCCTGGTCTTGTTCTGTACGACCTCCTGGTCTGACCTCCTGGTCTTGTTACTGTACTGGTCCGCTATACTCTAATGCTCAAATATTATGTTTAACCAAGGATGCCTCCCTAGCCACCGTGCACGTCACTTACACGTATGTCCCTTCACGAGTACTCGATTTCTTTTGGTTCAACCTCTAAGTTATATAAACTTATGTAATACAAAAACACTCACTCATCACATGTACACTTTTGCTTCTATTTCTATTTCTGCGCAGAAATTTTTTCTTTAGCCCAGCTGTGTTACCAATTAGGAGCAGGATCTGTTAATTTAAATTTTGGATTTCCAAAAATAGACTTGCGTTATTTATCGCCTGTTGCGCTATTTACCGCTTTGCGTTACTTATCGCGTTGCGTTAAAAATCAACTTATCGTGACTTGAGCTACGTGGGCGTAACCGGACGCTCCGTTGCGTAATATACGCTGCGTGCGTCTGCCTTTGGATTGCGTACACAAATCTTTTGTTAGGGACACGTGTACGCAAAGCAAAGATCCACCGTAACACAATTTATACTTTTATCAATGTAGATGATCCCTGATCATCTACCGCACACCACACTGATTTTGCCTTATCTCCCAGGCAAACCTGTGTGTTTGTCTATACTTTAACTATATCACCTCTATTCTTAAACTTATGAAATAACAGCAAATCTCTTTTAGCACTTTTATCAACTATAAAACTGGCAGACAGGAGAGTGATATACGAAAATGAAAAAGAAATGCAGATATATATATGTGTGTGCGTGCGTGTGTACGCAAGACAGAAAAATAAACAGTTTAAAAAAAAACACTAGCGTTTTGTTCTTACCTCCGGTTCCCGGATTCCTTCAGCACTCTTTTATCTAAGCGAAGCAGACGCTTATCCCGTCAGCACTACGAGACAACCTCCCGCCCTTTGCTGAGGGATAATGTCTGCTGATCTACCTAGTGCAGATATGTGAAGGACAGGACGAGCCTCCAATTGATAAAGCTAAATATTTATCGTATATATATCCCTTTATGAGGTCTAAGAACACTGTACGCTATCTACGTAAGAAGTACCGTAAGGGTACGCTAGTTGCGTATCGATCGCTTAGCCGTGATCGAGACGCACAGGCGTCACGTTCACTCACGGCCAAATGATCACAGGCAGGCACGCTATTGGCTGTTGACCAGCGTAATGATTCGCTATAGCGTAGCGACGCTCGGGACCACGAGGAGATCACCAGCGATGCAGACGCTCACAATGTTAAACCTTTATATCTATACCCTTAACAATGAAATACACAGTAAACCTTAATGTAGAGACAAAGTGTAAGTGCAACCTTGTGTAACCTGATTAACTACAAAGCTGTTTGAGCGTCACCGACGCTCAGAGAATACTTAACACTATAAAGAATACACAGATACCTGGGCTTAGGGTCCGAAACCTATTATGTATTATGACTATTATACTTGCAAAAAGAATCACAGTACAAAGCATACACTACAATATAACATAAACCAACTAACCAGATAACTATGCAGGAAATACAATACAATACTATTAAGTCTGATCAAGGGAAAATACGAGAGAAAGAGAAGAGAGGGAGAGAGAGAAATGGCTCACAGTAAGACAATATGATTACGGAGAGAACTTACGCACAAGGGGAAACGATCGCATGCGCCTCGATATCCAGCTCCCGATTATCAGCAATGAGAACCGTTGAAGAGAGTGAAGTTGGATATGGTCGGCCCGCTATTTATGCCCCACACACAATACAATTCAATGGTCCCTACAATCTCATTGTTCATTGGACACAGGAATTCGGCTCTGCATTATAACAAAAGGTCATAGGTAGATTCATACAGGTGGGCTGTGACTGTTTCCAACTGTTCAGGTGGGTGGGATACTGGTTTTCCCGCCGCATGATTAAGTATGAACAAATAATAGTAAATGGACATAAACTTCTTATGTCCATAACTATTCGCACGAGCGATTAATCCGCTCCAAACCAACACCGGAATATTGCTATTTAAATACTCTTCCGATGGGTACCAAACACTGCTGTATGACCCCTGTTAGACCCTTCGTACAATACAAAGAGAAATCTCTCCGTTCAGGAACATGCTATGTTAACCAAACTTTCAGAATCTATCAAAGGGACCATGATCTATAAAATACATTATTAGTGAAAATATGTAACGATTGAGTCGCACGCTACGACTACACAAACTTTACCGTAAATACGCATACCGTGCACCAGCGGGTGCACGCAACAGCGGGTATGCGCCTTCACGGGAGAGCGCACGCATGCGCAGCGCGGACCAGTGTGAGGTGCAAATATGGCAGTGTGTATAGAGATATTTTTCTGACTTTGACAATATATATATATATACTGCGCCTAAATTTAGTGCCCCCCCTCTCTTTTTTACCCTTATGTAGCTTGACACTGCAGGGGAGAGCCAGGGAGCGTCCTTCCAGCGGAGCTGTGAGGGAAAAATGGCGCCAGTGTGCTGAGGGAGATGGCCCCGCCCCTTTTCCGGCGGACTTCTCCCGCTTTTTCTGGAATTCTGGCAGGGGTATTTTTACACCTATATAGCCTTCCTGACTATATATGGTGTAGATTTGCCAGCCAAGGTGTATTATATTGCCCTCAGGACGCCCCCCCCCCAGCGCCCTGCACCCATCAGTGACCGGAGTGTGAGGTGTGCATGAGGAGCAATGGCGTACAGCTGCAGTGCTGTGCGCTACCTTGTTGAAGACAGAAGTCTTCTGCCGCCGATTTTCCGGAACACTCCTTGCTTCTGGCTCTGTAAGGGGGCCGGCGGCGCGGCGCCGGGACCGAACGATCGAGGTCGGGTCCTGTGTTCGATCCCTCTGGAGCTAATGGTGTCCAGTAGCCTAAGAAGCCCAAGCTACCACCAGTTAGGTAGGTTCGTACTTTCTTTGTAGGAGCTCAGGAGAGCCCCTAGTGTGCATCCAGCTCAGCCGGGCACAAGATTCTAACTGAAGTCTGGAGGAGGGTCATAGTGGGAGGAGCCAGTGCACACCAGTAGTCTAAAGCTTTCTTTTAGTTGTGCCCAGTCTCCTGCGGAGCCGCTATTCCCCATGGTCCTTACGGAGTCCCAGCATCCACTTAGGACGTCAGAGAAAATGTGGAGGTTAAAATAGGGAAAGATCAAGATCCACTTCCACCTCGTGCTGAAGCTGCTGCCACTAGTCATGGCCGAGACGATGAAATGCCATCAACGTCGTCTGCCAAGGCCGATGCCCAATGTCATAGTAGAGAGCATGTAAAATCCAAAAAACAAAAGTTCAGTAAAATGACCCAAAAATCAAAATTGAAAGCGTCTGATGAGAAGCGCAAACTTGCCAGTATGCCATTTACGACACGGAGTGGCAAGGAACGGCTGAGGCCCTGGCCTATGTTCATGGCTAGTGGTTCAGATTCACATGAGGATGGAAGCACTCATCCTCTCGCTAGAAAAATGAAAAGACTTAAGCTGGCAAAAGCACAGCAAAGAACTGTGCGTTCTTCTAAATCACAAATCCCCAAGGAGAGTCCAATTGTGTCGGTTGCGATGCCTGACCTTCCCAACACTGGACGGGAAGAGCTTGCGCCTTCCACCATTTGCACGCCCCCTGCAAGTGCTGGAAGGAGCACCTGCAGTCCAGTTCCTGATAGTCAAATTGAAGATGTCACTGTTGAAGTACACCAGGATGAGGATATGGGTGTTGCTGGCGCTGGGGAGGAAATTGACAAGGAGGATTCTGATGGTGAGGTGGTTTGTTTAAGTCAGGCACCCGGGGAGACACCTGTTGTCCGTGGGATGAATATGGCCATTGACATGCCTGGACAAAATACAAAAAAAATCAGCTCTTCGGTGTGGAATTATTTCAACAGAAATGCGGACAACTGGTGTCAAGCCGTGTGTTGCCTTTGTCAAGCTGTAATAAGTAGGGGTAAGGACGTTAACCACCTAGGAACATCCTCCCTTATACGTCACCTGGACCGCATTCATCAGAAGTCAGTGACGAGTTCAAAAACTTTGGGTGACAGCGGAAGGAGTCCACTGACAACTAAATCCCTTCCTCTTGTAACCAAGCTCCTGCAAACCACACCACCAACTCCCTCAGTGTCAATTTCCTCCTTACCCAGGAAAGCCAATAGTCCTGCAGGCCATGTCACTGTCAAGTCTGACGAGTCCTCTCCTGCCTGGGATTCCTCCGATGCATCCTTGAGTGTAACGCCTACTGCTGCTGGCGCTGCTGTTGTTGCTGCTGGGAGTCGATCGTCATCCCAGAGGGGAAGTCGGAAGACCACTTGTACTACTTCCAGTAAGCAATTGACTGTCCAACAGTCCTTTGCGAGAAGATTAAATATCACAGCCGTCATCCTGCTGCAAAGCAGATAACTCAGGCCTTGGCAGCCTGGGCGGTGAGAAACGTGGTTCCGGTATCCACCGTTAATTCAGAGGCAACTAGAGACTTGATTGAGGTACTGTGTCCCCGGTACCAAATACCATCTAGGTTCCATTTCTCTAGGCAGGTGATACCGAAAATGTACACAGACCTCAGAAAAAGAGTCACCAGTGTCCTAAAAAATGCAGTTGTACCCAATGTCCACTTAACCACGGACATGTGGACAAGTGGAGCAGGGCAGACTCAGGACTATATGACTGTGACAGCCCACTGGGTAGATGTATTGCCTCCCGCAGCAAGAACAGCAGCGGCGGCGCCAGTAGCAGCATCTCACAAACGCCAACTCGTTCCTAGGCAGGCTACGCTTTGTATCACCGCTTTCCAGAAGAGGCACACAGCTGACAACCTCTTACGGAAACGGAGGAAGATCATCGCAGAATGGCTTACCCCAATTGAACTCTCCTGGGGATTTGTGACATCGGACAACGCCAGCAATATTGTGCGTGCATTACATCTGGGCAAATTCCAGCACGTCCCATTTTTTGCACATACATTGAATTTGGTGGTGCATAATTATTTAAAAAACGACAGGGGCGTGCAAGAGATGCTGTCGGTGGCCCGAAGAATTGCGGGCCACTTTCGGCATTCAGCCACCGCGTGCCGAAGACTGGAGCACCACCAAACATTCCTGAACCTGCCCTGCCATCATCTGAAGCAAGAGGTGGTAACGAGGTGGAATTCAACCCTCTATATGCTTCAGAGGATGGAGGAGCAGCAAAAGGCCATTCAAGCCTATACATCTGCCCACGATATAGGCAAAGGAGGGGGAATGCACCTGACTCAAGCGCAGTGGAGAATGATTTCAACGTTGTGCAAGGTTCTGCAACCCTTTGAACTTGCCACACGTGAAGTCAGTTCAGACACTGCCAGCCTGAGTCAGGTCATTCTCCTCATCAGGCTTTTGCAGAAGAAGCTGGAGACATTGAAGGAGGAGCTAAAACAGAGCGATTCCGCTAGGCATGTGGGACTTGTGGATGGAGCCCTTAATTCGCTTAACCAGGATTCACAGGTGGTCAATCTGTTGAAATCAGAGCACTACATTTTGGCCACCGTGCTCGATCCTAGATTTAAAACCTACGTTGTATCTCTCTTTCCGGCAGACACAAGTCTGCAGAGGTTCGAAGACCTGCTGGTGAGAAAATTGTCAAGTCAAGCGGAACGTGACCCGTCAATATCTCCTCCTTCACATTCTCCCGCAACTGGGGGTGCGAGGAAAAGGCTAAGAATTCCGAGCCCACCCACTGGCGGTGATGCAGGGCAGTCTGGAGCGAGTGCTGACATCTGGTCCGGACTGAAGTACCTGCCAACGATTACTGACATGTCGTCTACGGTCAATGCATATGATTCTCTCACCATTGAAAGAATGGTGGAGGATTATATGAGTGACCGCATCCAAGTAGGCACGTCAGACAGTCCGTACGTATACTGGCAGGAAAAAGAGGCAATTTGGAGGCCCTTGCACAAACTGGCTTTATTCTACCTAAGTTGCCCTCCCTCCAGTGTGTACTCCGAAAGAGTGTTTAGTGCAGCCGCTCACCTTGTCAGCAATCGGCGTACGAGGTTACTTCCAGAAAATGTGGAGAAGATGATGTTCATCAAAATGAATTATAATCAATTCCTCCGTGGAGACATTCACCAGCAGCAATTGCCTCCAGAAAGTACACAGGGATCTGAAATGGTGGATTCCAGTGGGGACGAATTAATAATCTTTGAGGAGGGGGATGTACACAGTGAAAGGGGTGAGGAATCGGAGGATGATGATGAGGTGGACATCTTGCCTCTGTAGAGCCAGTTTGTGCAAGGAGAGATTGATTGCTTCTTTTTTTTGGTGGGGGCCCAAACCAACCAGTCATTTCAGTTACAGTCGTGTGGCAGACCCTGTCGCTGAAATGATAGGTTCGCTAAAGTGTGCATGTCCGGTTTATACAACATAAGGGTGGGTGGGAGGGCCCAAAGACAATTCCATCTTGCACCTTTTTTTTCTTTCATTTTTCTTTGCATCATGTGCTGTTTGGGGACAATTTTTTTGAAGTGCCATCCTGCCTGACACTGCAGTGCCACTCCTAGATGGGCCAGGTGTTTGTGTCGGCCACTTGTGTCGCTTAGCTTAGTCACACAGCGACCTTGGTGCGCCTCTTTTTTTCTTTGCATCATGTGCTATTTGGGGACAATTTTTTTGAAGTGCCATCCTGCCTGACACTGCAGTGCCACTCCTAGATGGGCCAGGTGTTTGTGTCGGCCACTTGTGTCGCTTAGCTTAGTCACACAGCGACCTTGGTGCGCCTCTTTTTTTCTTTGCATCATGTGCTGTTTGGGGACAATTTTTTTGAAGTGCCATCCTGCCTGACACTGCAGTGCCACTCCTAGATGGGCCAGGTGTTTGTGTCGGCCACTAGGGTCGCTTAGCTTAGTCACACAGCGACCTTGGTGCGCCTCTTTTTTTCTTTGCATCATGTGCTGTTTGGGGACAATTTTTTTTAAGTGCCATCCTGCCTGACACTGTAGTGCCACTTTTAGATGTGCCAGGTGTTTGTGTCGGCCACTTGGGTCGCTTAGCTTAGTCACACAGCGACCTTGGTGCGCCTCTTTTTTTCTTTGCATCATGTGCTGTTTGGGGACAATTTTTTTGAAGTGCCATCCTGCCTGACACTGCAGTGCCACTCCTAGATGGGCCAGGTGTTTGTGTCGGCCACTTGGGTCGCTTAGCCATCCAGCGACCTTGGTGCAACTCTTTTTTTCTTTGCATCATGTGCTGTTTGGGGACAATTTTTTTGAAGTGCCATCCTGCCTGACACTGCAGTGCCACTCCTAGATGGGCCAGGTGTTTGTGTCGGCCACTTGGGTCGCTTAGCTTAGCCATCCAGCGACCTCGGTGCAAATTTTAGGACTAAAAATAATATTGTGGGTTGTGAGGTGTTCAGGATAGACTGAAAATGAGTGGAAATTATGGTTATTGAGGTTAATAATACTATGGGATCAAAATTACCCCCAAATTCTATGATTTAAGCTGTTTTTGAGGGTTTTTTGTGGAAAAAAAAACTAATCCAAAACACACCCGAATCCGACAAAAAATTTTCAGGGAGGTTTTGCCAAAACGCGTCCGAATCCAAAACACGGCCGCGGAACCGAATCCAAAACCAAAACACAAAACCCGAAAAATGTCCTGTGCACATCACTAATAACCAGGCAGTGTAAACAGGTAACCCGGGTCTCATTTATACAGTATGGAGAGTCGGTGTTTACCAGCACTTGGAGATGATGTCATCTCAAAGCGCAAGCAGAGGGAGGCCCCAGCAACAGGGTTCAAGTCACTGTGACACGGCTTGAAACCTATATTCAGTCACCCAGGCTGGACCGGTGTGCAGTGTAAAAGGGGTATTAATATTATAAATGCTAGAACACTAGCAAAAGTTCTGGCACTGTGTTTAAATCAAGCTATCACAATGCTAATACACCATAAGATCCACTACCACCAATATTCATGGCTGTCACCCAAACTTTGAAATGAAACACGATAACGTAGTGTTCCCCCCAGGATTTGTGCAGGGCAGGGCGCTAAAGTGTCAGGCAGCATATGCGTGCAATTGAAAAGGGGGTGCGGCACCGCCTGCGTCACTGTTAGGGGCAGTCCGGCCACCTCAACATCACTAATGAGGGCATGCCCCAGCCGTGGCATCATTGATGGGGGCGTGCCCTGCACCTGCAGAGGTGCTGAGCTTCCCCCAAGAGCTTCCTTTTATGTAAATAGGTGCTGTGCGCTCACAGTGGCAGGATGCTTTAGCAAGATGCTGCTAAAGGGAAACAGTGAATTCTGCCCTTTAAAAAACAGGCAGGGCACAGCGCCCTGCTAAAACAGCCTAGCATTAAGACTAATAATGCTTTTCATACTTGACTGGACTCTGCCTATCAGTGGAGTATCTATAATGTTCACACCCTGCACCCATTTTATCAATACTCACCGTTGTGGAGTCCCATGTTGGCAACGCTCCAAAATCACTGTGAAAATGCTGTGGCGGCCATGTTACCAGCATTTTGTGTATGTGCAATAGGTAAATCGCTAATCACTACAACCATTATTTCTGTAACAAAGAGGGCATGATACAGAGTCATGACTACGTCTTTTGTGCTAGCGACCCATTTCACTTCCCAAAGCCTGCCCTCCTTTTGCTTGTTGCTAGTAGTGACACCCATCAATGGTTTCTTGCATATAATGAGGACCATTGATGGTTAACCAGACTGAGCACAGTGGGGGTTATCTTACTAGTGACCCAATTGTCACAGACTAATCACAGTGAGAGTTATCTCTGTAGGGATTTCTACTGTAGTGTTCCTTCTAGGCTGTTTCAGGACCATAAATTGCCCCCTTGTATACAGAATGCAACAGTCAGAGTGCATGTTACAATGTTGTCGTCTACTCCTTGCCCACCTCTGAAATTGGAACACAATTTCTATCCTTAGCCAAATGGATGGCAGAGGAGGCACTGTAAATAACACAGCACTCTGATAAAGAGGGAAAGAACAGGGTAAGCATGTACTGCTTACAGTATTTCCCTAGTAGAACATACTTGTTTTTTTCCTATATATTTTAACCCATTGTTTAACTTTTCTGTTTTATAACGCATATGGATTATAACTACTTCAGCACTGGAAAAGACATTTATAATTATCTACTTATGTATATGCTACAGCCGATCTTTCAAGAAGACTGGACATATACAGTATGTTTCTCAGTACAGATGTTAGGTGTCTTATATGTATGCATGGGTATATGATTTACTAAGGGCAAAATCTATGTACAAAAACTATAAACATATACACTATGCTTTGTACGCAAAGCGTCACATCAAAAATGTGCCCTTCAAAATAAAATATGCCCTCTTCAATGCCCAGCACCCTGCCCTAAAAAAATCCTAGAGTGAACACTATACTGTATGTCACAGAACATATTGGAAGTTATCTCCCTAGTGTTATGTCACTAATGAGCACAGTGGGGGTTATTTCCCTAGTACCTAGTGATCCTGATGTGACAGACTAAGAACAGTAGGGGTTATCTCCCTAGTAATACCCCTTTCACATCGCACTAAAAACCCGGTATCGACACGGCATATTGCCGTGTCGAAACGGGTCCGTGTGCGATGTGAAAGGTCCTTTGGTGAATTAGCGGGTCGCCTGACCCGGTAATTCAACCAGGTAAAAAAGAAGGGTTATTACCGGGTTGAGAACCGGGTCAGGCGCAGCGTGAATGGGAGCCGTTCCGATGCGACACGGCTCCCATTCACAGCATAGGCAGAGGCGGCGCAGGAGATGAGCTCATCTCCCGGCGCCGCCTCCACCCCCGCCCCTGCTGCGCCCTCCGCTGCTATGGCAACCGACCCGGTATATTGCCGGGTCGGAAAGCCAGCAACGGAGCGCAAATGCCGGATCCCACCCGGTAAGTACACGTTTCTCTTACCGGGTAGGATCCGGCATTTGCGATCTGAATGCAGCATAACACTAATGTAACAGACAGCACAATGAGGGTTATTCCTGGTGACACTGATATCACACACTGAGCACAGTAGGGGTTAACTTCCTTGTGACAATGATGTCACAGACTGATCACAGTGGGGGTAATCTCCATAGAGAGTCGGATGTCACAGCGGAAGTCAGGGTATAAAAAAAATCATGATTTTAAAAAAATAAAATAAGATTTTTTTTCATTGAAATCAGATTTTTTTAAATGAAATTTGGATTTTTATAAAAATGATCAAGTAAACAAATAAACCAAGTAAAAACAATAAAACGTGGGGGCGTGGCTTCGGTGGACATGGAGTAGCACACAGGCTGTGTGTCTCTCCGGCTATACTATCCTGATTTCCTATCCTGTGTCCCCCCCTGGGCCTGCAAACCGCCCCATTACCTGCTGGACAGTGTGGAGGTGCCCCTGTGTTGCTCTGGGACCCGTCTGTCCTTCATCCGCTGCAGCAGAGCGACTCCAGTGTGCGGGGGTCCGGGGCCTGCTGGGCCACGTGAGACGCCGCCATCCCCGCGCTGAGCACTTTCACCCGGCTTCCGCCTGAGCGCTGCCTGTGCCGGAGTCCACGGCTTCCCCTCTGCCGTTGCCGGGGAGATCGTGGCAGCCGCTTCTCCCTGTCTGTGCTGAGAGCGTCTCCGAGCGGTCCCCGGCCGCGGCGCTATCACGTGACCCGCTGCCGCTCTCCCTGCTCGTTCCGGAGGCTCCAGCCGGCCAGTAAACTCCCACACAGACCCCCTGAACTCTGCTGCTGGGGGAAGGGGTACACGGCACAGCTGTGTGATATAAGTGCCTGTGCCCTCCCCACAATATAGCTGCTGTCCTGCCCTGTTCGGTTTCCCATAGGGACAGGGAAGATTATAAGTGCTGCCCTGCCCTGCTCTGCTCCGCATAGGGACCGGGAGAAGTGCAGTATTAACCCCTGGAGGGCCTACTTGTTGCTCTGTCTCAGCATCCCACAAGGCATATCTGGCCTAGATCCACGCTGCATAGGTCCCTCGTGCTGAGGAATATCCTGTTGTGATTTATCATTCTGGGCTAGAAGAGGCTGATTATTCTGATACACTATAAGCTCACTGGACAGTTTTGATATACTATACTTACCCGCAGGCAGCGACTGGGCAATTCTGATATACTGCACTATATTATTCTTTGGCCGCCCCTGGACAGTTTGCGATATACTTTTTACTATACTTTCTTGCCATCTGCCATCCGCTCGGCTATAATGGTCAAACCGCATCAGTCTGCCGCGGCTGCTGCGAAGTTAGAGAAGTTTGTCAGAAATCCTCCAACACGGTCCCAACAGGCGGGGGAGGTACGGTCGACCTCGGCACCGCCTTCTCCGTCGGCAAGCTCCTCATCTGTGGAGGCCACCGATACTGCTTTGCAAAAGGTGCTGGATGCGGTCACGGCCAGTGAAGCCCGCTTGGCCGACAGGATCGGTCAGGTCCAGGCGGACTTATCCATTATACACCACGACCTCCAGCGGGTGCGAGAAAGGGTCGGTGAAGTGGAGACGCGCATCTCCACGCTGGAAGATACGGTTACGCCTCTCGATAGATGCACTTCTGCACTGGAGTCTCAGATGACGGAGGTACATAAAAAGATGACGGATATGGAGGGGAGATTGCGACGAAATAATGTCCGTTTCGTCGGACTTCCGGAGAAAGAGGAGGGTGCTTCCCCTGAAAAATTTCTTGAACGTTGGCTGTTGGATGCATTCGGAGCGGAGGAGTTCACCTCACACTTTGCAGTGGAGCGCGCCCATAGGGTCCCGATGCGTCCATTACCTCCAGAGGCACCTCCCCGTACGTTTATTGCCAAACTCCTTCATTATCGGGATAGAGATGTGATTCTAAGACTGGCCCGCACTAAGGGTCCTCTTAAGTGGAACGGTTCCCCAGTTTCAGTTTTTCCGGATTTTGCCGTCGACGTCCAAAAGGAAAGAGCTCAGTTTGTCCCTGTGAAACGCAGGCTGCGTGAACTGAATATCCCCTATGCCATGCTCTTTCCGTCTAAACTGCGGGTAGTTTCAGATGGAGAAACAAAATTCTTTTCTCTATCGTCCTAGTGGATGCTGGGGTTCCTGAAAGGACCATGGGGAATAGCGGCTCCGCAGGAGACAGGGCACAAAAAGTAAAGCTTTTCCAGATCAGGTGGTGTGCACTGGCTCCTCCCCCTATGACCCTCCTCCAGACTCCAGTTAGATTTTTGTGCCCGGCCGAGAAGGGTGCAATCTAGGTGGCTCTCCTAAAGAGCTGCTTAGAAAAAGTTTAGCTTAGGTTTTTTATTTTACAGTGAGTCCTGCTGGCAACAGGATCACTGCAACGAGGGACTGAGGGGAGAAGAAGTGAACTCACCTGCGTGCAGGATGGATTGGCTTCTTGGCTACTGGACATCAGCTCCAGAGGGACGATCACAGGTACAGCCTGGATGGTCACCGGAGCCGCGCCGCCGGCCCCCTTGCAGATGCTGAAGTCAGAAGAGGTCCAGAATCGGCGGCTGAAGACTCCTGCAGTCTTCTAAAGGTAGCGCACAGCACTGCAGCTGTGCGCCATTTTCCTCTCAGCACACTTCACACGCAGTCACTGAGGGTGCAGGGCGCTGGGGGGGGGCGCCCTGGGAGGCAAATGTAACCTATATAAAGGCTAAAAATACCTCACATATAGCCCCCAGAGGCTATATGGAGATATTTAACCCCTGCCTGGATTCACTAAATAGCGGGAGACGAGCCCGCCGGAAAAGGGGCGGGGCCTATCTCCTCAGCACACGGCGCCATTTCCTCTCACAGCTCCGCTGGTCAGGACGGCTCCCAGGTCTCTCCCCTGCACTGCACTACAGAAACAGGGTAAAACAGAGAGGGGGGGCAAATTTATGGCGATATTTTGATATATATAAAGCAGCTATAAGGGAGCACTTATTATAAGGCTATCCCTGTTATATATAGCGCTTTTGGTGTGTGCTGGCAAACTCTCCCTCTGTCTCCCCAAAGGGCTAGTGGGTCCTGTCTTCGTTAGGAGCATTCCCTGTGTGTCTGCTGTGTGTCGGTACGTGTGTGTCGACATGTATGAGGACGATATTGGTGTGGAGGCGGAGCAATTGCCAAATATGAGGATGTCACCCCCTAGGGAGTCGACACCAGAATGGATGCCTTTATTTATGGAACTACGGGATAGTGTCAACACGCTAAAGCAGTCGTTTGACGACATGAGACGGCCGGACAATCAATTAGTGCCTGTCCAGGCGACTCAAACACCGTCAGGGGCTGTGAAACGCCCTTTGCCTCAGTCGGTCGACACAGACCCAGACACAGGCACTGACTCCAGTGGTGACGGTGACGAATCAACCGTATTTTCCAGTAGGGCCACACGTTATATGATTTTGGCAATGAAGGAGGCGTTACATTTAGCTGATACTACAGGTACCACTAAACAGGGTATTATGTGGGGTGTGAAAAAACTACCTATAGTTTTTCCTGAATCAGAAGAATTAAATGACGTGTGTAATGAAGCGTGGGTTGCCCCTGATAAAAAGCTGATAATTTCAAAGAAATTATTGGCATTATACCCTTTCCCGCCAGAGGTTAGGGAGCGCTGGGAAACACCTCCTAGGGTGGACAAGGCGCTAACACGCTTATCTAAACAAGTGGCGTTACCCTCTCCTGAGACGGCCGCACTTAAAGATCCATCAGATAGGAGGATGGAAAATATCCAAAAAAGTATATACACACATGCAGGTGTTATACTACGACCAGCTATAGCGACTGCCTGGATGTGCAGTGCTGGGGTAGTTTGGTCAGAGTCCCTGATTGAAAATATTGATACCCTGGACAGGGACAATATTTTACTGTCGTTAGAACAAATAAAGGATGCATTTCTTTATATGCGTGATGCACAGAGGGATATCTGCACACTGGCATCACGGGTAAGTGCTATGTCCATTTCGGCCAGAAGAGCTTTATGGACGCGACAGTGGACAGGCGATGCGGATTCAAAACGACATATGGAAGTTTTGCCGTATAAAGGGGAGGAGTTATTTGGAGTCGGTCTATCAGATTTGGTGGCCACGGCTACAGCCGGGAAATCCACCTTTCTACCTCAAGTCACTCCCCAACAGAAAAAGGCACCGACTTTTCAACCGCAGCCCTTTCGTTCCTTTAAAAATAAGAGAGCAAAGGGCTATTCATATCTGCCACGAGGCAGAGGTCGAGGGAAGAGACAGCAACAGGCAGCTCCTTCCCAGGAACAGAAGCCTTCCCCGGCTTCTACAAAAGCCTCAGCATGACGCTGGGGCTTCTCAAGCGGACTCGGGGACGGTGGGTGGTCGTCTCAAAAATTACAGCGCGCAGTGGGCTCACTCGCAGGTAGATCCCTGGATCCTGCAGATAATATCTCAGGGGTACAGGTTGGAATTAGAGACAGATCCACCTCGCAGTTTCCTGAAGTCTGCTTTACCAACGTCCCCCTCCGAAAGGGAGACGGTTTTGGAAGCCATTCACAAGCTGTACTCTCAGCAGGTGATAGTCAAGGTACCTCTTCTACAACAAGGGAAGGGGTATTATTCCACTCTTTTTGTGGTACCGAAGCCGGATGGCTCGGTAAGGCCTATTCTAAATCTGAAGTCCTTGAACCTGTACATAAAGAAGTTCAAGTTCAAGATGGAGTCACTCAGAGCAGTGATAGCGAACCTGGAAGAGGGGGACTTTATGGTATCCTTGGACATCAAGGATGCGTATCTCCACGTTCCAATTTACCCCTCACACCAGGGGTACCTCAGGTTCGTTGTACAAAACTGTCACTATCAGTTTCAGACGCTGCCGTTCGGATTGTCCACGGCACCTCGGGTCTTTACAAAGGTAATGGCCGAGATGATGATTCTTCTTCGAAGAAAAGGCATATTAATTATCCCATACTTGGACGATCTCCTAATAAGGGCAAGGTCCAGAGAACAGCTAGAGATGGGATTAGCACTGTCGCAAGAAGTGCTAAAACAGCACGGGTGGATTCTGAATATTCCAAAATCCCAGTTAATGCCGACAACTCGTCTGCTGTTCCTAGGGATGATTTTGGACACGGTTCAGAAAAAGGTTTTTCTCCCGGAGGAAAAAGCCAAGGAGTTATCCGAGCTTGTCAGGAACCTCCTAAAACCAGGAAAGGTGTCTGTACATCAATGCACAAGAGTCCTGGGAAAAATGGTGGCTTCTTACGAAGCAATTCCATTCGGCAGATTCCACGCAAGAATTTTCCAAAGGGATCTGTTGGACAAATGGTCAGGGTCGCATCTTCAGATGCACCTGCGGATAACCCTGTCTCCAAGGACAAGGGTGTCTCTTCTGTGGTGGTTGCAGAGTGCTCATCTATTGGAGGGCCGCAGATTCGGCATACAGGATTGGATCCTGGTGACCACGGACGCCAGCCTGAGAGGCTGGGGAGCAGTCACACAAGGAAGAAACTTCCAGGGAGTATGGACGAGCCTGGAAACGTCTCTTCACATAAACATTCTGGAACTAAGAGCAATATACAATGCTCTAAGCCAGGCAGAACCTCTGCTTCAGGGAAAACCGGTGTTGATCCAGTCGGACAACATCACGGCAGTCGCCCATGTGAACAGACAGGGCGGCACAAGAAGCAGGAGTGCAATGGCAGAATCATGTGATAGCACTGTCAGCAGTGTTCATCCCGGGAGTGGACAACTGGGAAGCAGACTTCCTCAGCAGACACGATCTTCACCCGGGAGAGTGGGGACTTCATCCAGAAGTCTTCCACTTGCTGGTAACCCGTTGGGAAAGACCAATGGTGGACATGATGGCGTCTCGCCTCAACAAAAAACTGGACAGGTATTGCGCCAGGTCAAGAGATCCGCAGGCAATAGCTGTGGACGCGCTGGTAACGCCTTGGGTGTACCAGTCGGTGTATGTGTTTCCTCCTCTGCCTCTCATACCAAAAGTATTGAGAATTATACGGCAAAGAGGCGTAAGGACGATACTAGTGGTTCCGGATTGGCCAAGAAGGACTTGGTACCCGGAACTTCAAGAGATGATCACGGAAGATCCGTGGCCTCTACCTCTAAGGAGGGACTTGCTTCAGCAGGGTCCCTGTCTGTTTCAAGACTTACCGCGGCTGCGTTTGACGGCATGGCGGTTGAACGCCGGATCCTAAAGGAAAAAGGCGTGCCGGAAGAAGTCATTCCTACTTTGATTAAAGCAAGGAAGGAAGTAACCGTGCAACATTATCACCGAATTTGGCGAAAATATGTTGCGTGGTGCGAAGATCGGAGTGCTCCGACGGAGGAATTTCAACTGGGTCGATTCCTACATTTCCTGCAATCAGGATTGTCTATGGGTCTCAAATTGGGATCTATTAAGGTTCAAATTTCGGCCCTGTCGATTTTCTTTCAAAAAGAATTGGCTTCAGTCCCTGAAGTCCAGACCTTTGTTAAGGGAGTGCTACATATACAGCCTCCTGTGGTGCCTCCAGTGGCACCGTGGGATCTCAATGTGGTTTTGGACTTTCTAAAATCTCATTGGTTTGAACCACTAAAGAAGGTGGATTTGAAGAAAGTGACCATGCTTCTAGCCCTGGCTTCGGCCAGGAGAGTGTCAGAACTGGCAGCTTTGTCTTACAAAAGCCCATATCTGATTTTCCATTCGGACAGGGCAGAACTGCGGACTCGTCCGCATTTTCTCCCTAAGGTGGTGTCAGCATTTCATCTGAACCAGCCTATTGTAGTGCCTGCGGCTACAAGTGACTTGGAGGACTCCAAGTTACTGGACGTTGTCAGAGCATTAAAAATATATATGGCAAGGACAGCTGGAGTCAGAAAATCTGACTCGTTGTTTATATTGTATGCACCCAACAAGATGGGTGCTCCTGCGTCTAAGCAGACGATTGCTCGTTGGATCTGTAGCACAATCCAACTTGCACATTCTGTGGCAGGCCTGCCACAGCCTAAATCTGTAAAGGCCCACTCCACAAGGAAGGTGGGCTCATCTTGGGCGGCTGCCCGAGGGGTCTCGGCATTACAACTTTGCCGAGCAGCTACGTGGTCAGGGGAGAACACGTTTGTAAAATTTTACAAATTTGATACTCTGGCTAAGGAGGACCTGGAGTTCTCTCATTCGGTGCTGCAGAGTCATCCGCACTCTCCCGCCCGTTTGGGAGCTTTGGTATAATCCCCATGGTCCTTTCAGGAACCCCAGCATCCACTAGGACGATAGAGAAAATAAGATTTTACTTACCGATAAATCTATTTCTCGGAGTCCGTAGTGGATGCTGGGCGCCCATCCCAAGTGCGGATTATCTGCAATAATTGTACATAGTTATTGTTAACTAATTCGGGTTATTGTTGAAGGAAGCCATCTTTCAGAGGCTCCGCTGTTATCATACTGTTAACTGGGTTTAGATCACAAGTTGTACGGTGTGATTGGTGTGGCTGGTATGAGTCTTACCCGGGATTCAAAATCCTCCCTTATTGTGTACGCTCGTCCGGGCACAGTACCTAACTGGAGTCTGGAGGAGGGTCATAGGGGGAGGAGCCAGTGCACCCCACCTGATCTGGAAAATCTTTACTTTTTGTGCCCTGTCTCCTGCGGAGCCGCTATTCCCCATGGTCCTTTCAGGAACCCCAGCATCCACTACGGACTCCGAGAAATAGATTTATCGGTAAGTAAAATCTTATTTTATGACCCCTCGTGAAGCATCAGTGTGGTTGGACAGACGCTTTCCGGCACGGCGGGCGTTAGCCGCTGATTGAACTTATACATTTGATTTCTACACTTGCAAGTATACGGTTTCTTTTATGTCTGTTATGTTATTGTTGTACTGACTCGGAAGGGTTGTATAGTTATTTGCTATGTGCTCACGTAGGGGCTCTCTGTGGCTCTTATAGGCCTTCACTGGGAATGGGTAGCTCTGTGGAGACGGGAGATTGTTAGACGCTAATTATGCACTGTTCTTAGGCCTTATACTCTCAGTGTTTATTTTGCCATAAAGTCTATAAGGGGTAAACGGTTATTTAATTGGGGTGGGTGTAGTGGTTTGGGGGGGATTTGATTTGAGTTTAGCTGGGAGATTCTCCTGTCTCAAGGTCATTATATTCTTGGCCCCCCTATTGGTTATAGGAATTTGGCCTTATTTGGTAATGGCGGGGTATGTTAAGGTGTTCTCTGCCTTAGCTGTTACGGTTAGTATTTAGGGTATTTTGTTGTTAGGGAACCGGGTATGCTGCTAGTTTTAGGTGGTATACGGGGTGGGGGTTGTTTTAGACTGTTACTATTGCTGTGTTTTTACTTTTTGCTGTGCAATGTGCTTATTTCCGCTATGTCTATGTCGCAACTAACTGCGGGCGTACCTTTTTCGGTATTCACTGGGGGTGGCTGGCCGCGGGTACTCGGCAATATTACAGTAATGCTTTGCCATTGCTTTGGTTAAGTTTCTGTCATGGAATGTGCGAGGGATCAATGACAAAATTAAGCGTTCCCTAGTGCTTCGACAGATCAAGCTTTATGCCTCGGATATAATTTGCCTGATGGAAACCCACTTACTGGGTACTAAGATTATGTCCCTCAAAAAACCATGGGTGGGCTGGGCTTACCATTCCATGCATACTGCAGCGTCCGGGGGGGGTGTCGATCCTCATAAGGAAGTCTGTTCCCTTTGCGCTTGATTCTGTGCAAACGGATAAATGGGGTAGATATGTATTTCTCAAGTGCAAAATTAACTCCGTCCCCCTACTATTGCTGGCTATGTATGTTCCTCCTCCATACTCGCATGAAGTCCTTAAAAAAGCATCTGCCTTTATGGCTGTATCCCCTGGGGTAGCTGTTATCTGTATGGGGGACTTCAACAACGTTTTGAACCACGAGTTGGATAGGTTGTCCACGGCATCCTCCAACCCACAGCCCAAGCGTTCCCCATTTGTAGACACTGTTTCGGAGTTGGGTCTGGTTGACCCCTGGAGATTGAAGTATCCCGATTTGAGGCAGTACTCCTGTTTTTCAAGCTCTCACTCTTCCTTCTCTAGGATAGATTTGGCTCTTTTGTCCCGGGAGCTTTTGCCCAAGGTTCAAAATGTCAGATATGAGACTAGAGGTATTTCGGATCACTCCCCTATATCGTTACATATTGATTTGAACTGTCAGCGAGGCCAAGCAGTGTGGAAATTTAATCCCTTTTGGCTGACGCATATGGGTGAGGGATCCGACTTGGAGGCAAGCTGGTTAGAATTCTTTGTTATGCATGACGAAACCTCGGATGTGTCTCTGCTGTGGGACACTTTCAAGGCTTTTCTGAGAGGAACATTGATTAAACGGGTAGGGAGTCTTAAATCCTCCTTTAGAAAACGTGAATCTGAATTGGAGGCCCGGGTGGCTGCTTCAGAGACGACGTATGTGCGCGATGGCTTGGACGCCTCTAGGTTGGTGTGGCTCCATGCGCAGGGTGAATGGAGGGAATACCTGTGGGGGAAAACCCAGCACAGACTTCTCTTCTCCTCGCATGTCCAATATGCTACTGGGGATAGACCAGGTTCTTATTTGGCCAATCTTGCAAGGGGTGACCGCTCCTCTCATACTGTGGTGGAGATTTTGGACTCGGCTGGGTCTGTATTGGACCGTACCCCTCAGATCGTGGCGGAATTTGTCTCATTCTATCAGGCACTCTATAGTTCCAAATTGACCTGTTCCTCACTAGAACTGTGTGACTACTTGGATGGAGTCGACTTGCCCCGTATCTCCAGTGATGCCAGGGCTCTCCTCGATGCTCCTTTGTCATTGGAGGAGATTGAGATTGCGATCTCTGCCTCCCCCAATGGTAAGGCCCCTGGCCTTGATGGCATCCCACCAGAACTGTATAAGAAGCACACAAATTTTTTTGCCCCTCAATTGCTTAAGTTATTAAATGAAATTTTTGCCCAGGGCGCGCTTCCCCCGTCTATGTCGGAGGCTTTGATTATAGTGATTGCCAAGCCAGATAAAGACCCCAGGAGGGTTGAATCCTACCGTCCTATTTCCCTGTTGCCCACGGATATTAAAATTTTAGCCAAGGTCCTGTCTTCCAGACTTAACCGGGTTATCTCCCAAATTATTCACCCTGACCAAACGGGCTTCATGCCTGGCAAATCCACCGCTGTGAATTTGAGGCGCCTGTTTACTCATTTCCAGGTTTCTCGGGGGGAGGACTGCTCTGCCGTTATAGCCTCCTTAGATGCCGCAAAGGCCTTTGATTCGGTGGAGTGGGCCTTCCTATGGGAGGCTATGGGTAGGTTTGGCGTGGGCCCCAACTTTATCAGTTATGTTAAATTATTGTATTTTCTGCCCATGGCCAGAGTCTCAGTGAATGGGTTTGTTTCGGACTCCTTCCCCCTATCCAGGGGAACGAGGCAGGGCTGCCCTCTGTCCCCGACTTTGTTTGCCATTGCTATTGAGCCACTGGCATGTTTGATTAGAGCAACTCAAGATATTGTGAACTTTGCGGTCAGCGGTTGACCGAAAGTAACCTCACCGCTGACCGCAAAGTTCCCACCATTGGATACAATGGAGCGCATAGGCACTACATTGTATCTCTGCCGTGTGCTGCCTCACAGACACTACAGGAGCACACAGCCAATCAGGAGGGTGCCACGACGTGGCGCTCCCTGATTGGCAGAAGGGACCCTCTTTGACAGTAGTCAGGGGGGGTCCTGGCAGTCGGGGAAAGGGGTCCCATGTGAAAACATGGGACCCCTTTCAGTGCGTGGTCGGGTTTCCGGTTTTTTATTTTGCCAAGTACGTGGATAATACAAAGAACAGAAGGTACCCTGGATTATGTGAGTATAATTTTTTTCACAGGTACCCCTAGGATTCTACATGGAGAAGAGGACCGAGCCTCGTGTGAACATAGGTAAGTATGTATGTTTGGAGGTGTGCATGTATGTAATAAACTTATACTGTCACGGTGTGTGTCTCCTGTTTTTATTTGGGTATTTTTTTAGTAGTAGTACTACAGGTACCAGCGGGCCTGGTTTTCCACCGCATGCTGGTACTTGTGGTTCTCCAAGTACCAGCTTGCGGGGAGGCTTGCTGGGATTTGTAGTACTGCTACTAAAAACAATATTCACATTTTTTTCACAAGGCTATCAGCCCCCCATCCGCCACCCTTGGATGGGGGGGACAGCCTCGGGCTTCACCCCTGGCCCTTGGGTGGCTGGAGGGGGGGACCCCTTGATTTAAGTGGTTCCCACTCCTCCAGGGTACCCCGGCCAGGGGTGACTAGTTGGGTATGTAATGCAAGGGCCGCCGGGACCAGTATAAAAGTGTCCCCCGGCTGTGGCATTATGTACCTGGCTAGTGGAGCCCGGTGCTGGTTTCAAAAATACGGGGGACCCCTACGCTTTTTGTCCCCCGTATTTTTGGAATCAAGACCAGGCGCAGAGCCCGGTGCTGGTTGTTGAAATATGGGGGAACCCCTGACATTTTTTCCCCATATTTTTTCAACCAGGACCGGCTCAAAGAGCCCGAGGCTGGTTTTGCTTAGGAGGGGGGACCCCACGCATTTTTTTCCTGAAAATTTAACACTTTCCCACCCCTTCCCACTGATAAACATGCACGGATCTCATGGATCCGTGCATGCCTATCAGAACACGGTAAAAAAAAGCAGGTCTGTTTTAAATCTGCTTTTTTTTACGATTTGTATTTTTTCACGGCAGTGTTTGGCTATTGCCGGCAGTGTTCGTGAAATACACTTTTTAGTAAATTACCGAGTTGTATCAAAAAACAGTCGTATTTGACCGATGGTGTATTCATTCGTATTTTTTTTCTTTGACTTCCAAAAAAATACGAATGCCCTCATCACTGCCGAGATTTGAGTTTAGTAAATTCCGAGATGACACTTTGAAGAAAAAACACCATCTCGGTCAACATCGGGAGCTTAGTAAATATACCCCAGTGAGTGTTATACCAGCTCACACCACAAACATACCGCAAGACATGGCCTTCAACAGAATACCAGCCCACAGTATGAAAAACATACAGCCATATGCTGAGAGAATATGTAACACAACCTGTGTGTCAACCCAACCAATAATAAGAAACCACATGCCACGGCATGAACAATGTCAGCAATAGCCTGACAGATAAGAAATACCACAAAGTGCCAGCAAAATCAACAACTGCAGACACAGTACGCACTGGGACGGGCGCCCAGTATCCTCTACGGACTAGGAGAAAAGGATTTACCGGTAGGTACTAAAATCCTATTTTCTCTTACGTCCTAGAGGATGCTGGGGACTCCAAAAGGACAATGGGGTCAATACCAAAGCTCCAGAACGGGCGGGAGAGTGCGTACGACTCTGTGGCACCGATTGAGTAAACATGAGGACCCCATTAGCCAGGGTATCAAACTTGTAGAACTTAGCAAAGGTGTTTGAAACCCGACCAAGCAGCCGCCCGGCAAAGTTAACCCGCCGAGACACCTCGGGCATCCGCCCAAGAAGAGCCCATCTTCCTCGTAGAATGGGTCCCCCCCCGACTTCGGCAACGGCAATCCAGCCGTAGAACTAGCACGCCGAATCGCATCACAGATCCAGCGTGTAACAGACTGCAGAGACGCAGGCGCCACATGCACGCTGGGAGCATACCGGACAAACAGAGCCTCTGTTTCCCCAAACTGAGCCCAATTGGCGACAGAAATCTGCAAAGCCCTGACTACATCGAGAGACTTTGAATCGGCCAATGCTGAAATTACCACAGGCATCAAAATAGGCAGGTTTATGATAAACACCGAAAACCCTTTTCGGCAGAACTACTATCCGAGTTCTCAATTCTATCCACTTGGAAGAGCAAACAGGGGCTCTTGTGAGACAAAACCGCTACTTCCTACAACCGCCTTGCGGTCGCCCAACAGGCAAAAGCATGACCACTCTCCAAGAGAGAAATTTTAACACAAGCTTTAATAAAGGTTCCAATCAGTGAGGCACAAGAAACGCAACACCACGTCAAGATCCCACTGTGCCAATGGGGGCACAAATGGAGGGTGGATGTGCAGTACTCCTTTCACGAAAGTCTGAACTTCCGGAAAGGTGGCCAATTCTTTTTTTTTTTTCAAGAAAATTTATAAGGCCAAAACTGCTCTGAAACGGAGCCTAACTGTAGGCCTGCATCCACACCTGCTTGCAAAGAATGGAGAAGAACGACTCAGCTGAAAGTCTTCCGTAGGAACCTTCTTAGATTCACACCAAGACACAGATTTACGCCAAAAACGGTGGTAAGGCTTCACCATTACTTCTTTTCCAGCCTGAAGAAGTGTGTAAATGACCTCCCTGGGAATACCCATTCGGACTAGGGTATGGCGTTCAACCGCCATGCCATCAAACGCAGCCGCGGTAAGTCCTGATACACGCCCGGATCTTGCTGCAACAGTTCCTCCCGTAGAGGAAGAGGCCAGGGATCCTTCATGAATAAATCTTGAAGAACTGGATACCAACCCTCCTTTGCTAGACCGGAACAATGAGGATCACCGGAACCTCTGTTCTTCTGACGTTAATCACCTTCAGCAGAGTGAAAGCGGAGGGGACATATAGACCGACTGAAAACACCCCAGGTGTCACTAGGGCGTCCCCTGCTATAGCTTGAGTGTCCCTTGACCTGGAACCATATTCCTGAGGTCTCTCGTTGAGGCGAGACGCCAACATGCCCAATTGAGGCACTCCTCAAAGACTTGTCACTTCTGTGAAACTTCTCGATGACGACAGAATTTTTCCCGGATGGAGAGCGCGACTGCAGAGGAAATCTATTTCTCCGTCGTTTACGTCCGGAACGAAGACTGCTAATATAACGTTTACCAGTCTTTCCACCCAGCGGAAAACTATTTCAGCTTCTGCCAACTGCTGCTTTGCTCCTTGTTCCCCCCTAGCGGCTTACTAACGCCACTGCTGTCAAGTCGTCAGACAGAATTAACACGGGCAGATCACAAAGAATATGTTCGTTGCAAAATAGCTCTTAATTCAAAAAGCTTATTGTAGACAAGCTTCGCAGTTTGACCTTTTCCTCTGGAAATACTTCCCATGTAAGGACTGCTCCCCAGCCTCGGAGATCTGCATATATGGATACCAGGAACTAAACCTGGATCCCGAACCTTCGTCCCTCTAGGAGGTGAGAACTGAGCAGACACCACTGAAGTGATATCCTGGCCATTAGAAATATGTTCCGGTGCCTGTGCCGGTGAAACCCGGACCACATTCCCAACAGGTCCCCTGAAATCACTCTGGCATTCGACCTGGTCACCGAAAAGGCCTCCTAGGCCGCACCCAACTCCTTCATCAACGGAACACATTAATGAAGTGGCACTGTAAATCTGATCCGACTCAGGATCCTCAGACTTCTTCCCACAGGAAAACACAGAACCTCAACCGTTCCGCATCAACCCTGATACCACCTCCGACATCTGCGTCGTTGGTAACAACAGCCCTTCCCTGTGTTAAAGAACAGTCAGAGAGAAACAACGATGTGTACCACTTGTTTCCTGACCTCGCCTCAATCAGGCGAACATCTCGGTACAGAATAACAATGGTACTTATTATTGAAAGAAACCATCATACTACCATCAATCCAGTGAAATTTTTTATTTTTTTTTAAATATCCGGGACAGGAGGACAAGGCCCTGAACCTGGCGCAGCTCTGTATGGCGTCGCGTACTACCTCCCCTTCCAGAGGGGCAACGGCAACATCCATTAGAAAATCAGAGAGGTGAAACATCCGTAACTCCAGAATGTCCCCCCTTTGGAATCCATAAACAACTCACCGGTTCTAGTCTATTCCCAGACTAAGTGAAAGTAGTAACGGAGTCCTCACCGGAGCGGGGTACCGCCATATAGACTCTGCGACATGCGGTGTATGTGGCAAAAACAGTACCGACATCCTCTTCTGTGCACCTAATAAGGCTGCAGAACTCTTACCTTTTCACCTTCCACAGGCTGTACAGAAAAGGAAAAAGGAACTGTATCTAACCGATTAAAATGACTGCATCCCACAAAAGAAGGCGTCACCAACCGTTGTGAGGGAAACTAACTCCCGAAGTTAGACTTACCAGGAATAACCCCCGAGATTGAATGAACTGAGACATCCCCCCAAACAGCGGGACACCGCCCCTGGGAAAAAGTCCAGTAATGCTCGGAGTCAGCCTCAGCATTCCCCCGGCCACACTTCCTGTATACGTACGGCAGCCTGCCGCAATGTTATAGAGAAGAACCAACTAGAGGAACCTCCCCTGTCTCTCTAGGGTAAATCTATCTGATGTCTTACCGAAAGAAACACTCCCTCATGTGCAAGTAATGCAGATAAACCCACAGCAAAGGAATATAATATCACTTAGCTTTCCTGTATACGATCCTGTGAGATAGGGCCCTGTGTCGACCCGGCGTTGACCATCACAGTATTCTATCCGTGGCGGGAAAAGAATAAACCTTCGGACGTCTGGAGAGGGTGTGAGTCACGGCCGACCTAGAGCTTTATCAACAGCGCGACCAGCACATGAGAAGGAATACTATTACATCAGTTTTCATTATAAATCATAACATGAATATACATGTTGTAATACACATATCCTAATTATATATATATAACATACATATAAGCGGATTGTCCGGAGCCTTCAGGTCCCCCGTGACATTAATGTGTTCTGAACGTGTATGACCATGTACTGAAAGCCCCAGTTGTGGATCTACCAGGAAACATTCTAGTCGACAGAAAACTCTAGTATTCGTCGACAGCAGGGATTAGTAACCAGGCAAAATTTTATTCTTGCGACCCCAAGGGGTTCTAGGGAAGTATGCCTATTTACACCCGGTGAAAACAGTTGGTGCCGACAGGGCCACCCACATACTACTGCACCTCCCATATAGTATTTACTTTCCACAAGCATTCAATGACCGACCTGATCAAGTACCCACATACGTCGGGGATGCCGACAGTGACCCCCTAGGTGTTTATGACAGAACACTCACGCCTGTCGACACAAGTGAACTGAAGTGGGAATAACTGACAGGGAGCACACATAAAATACACACAAGCATGATTTTATACTCATCTCTGAATCAACTAGTGTTATAACAGTCCAAATAACACTAAGAAACTGTGACCCCCCTTTTGGCGGGGACAGAGAGAAAATGGCCCTGATTTCAGGGTGTGTGAGGGCTAAGCCCCACCCCCCTCGGCGCGCTCTAGCCTTATTATCTTAAATAGTATATAGTGTAAACACACTATATATACCTGAAACTGCTGTTCAGGGCGCCCCCCCTGCGCCCTGCACCCAAGTAAATCGTTGGTGTGTGGGAGCACCGGCGCGCCGCCCGACCGCCGCTATGACTGGCGGAGTATCGCATGCGGCGCCCGGAGCTTCAGTTATTGCTGCCCAAGGCGCTCCCCCCCAGCGCCCTGCACCCTATGAGTACCGCTGCCAAGTGGGAGGACGGAGCGCCGCGCGACCGTCGCTATGAACTGGCGGGGTATCGCACGCGGCGCCCGTAACTCAATAACTTCTACCCAGGGCGCTCCCCCCCCAGCGCCCTGCACCCTATGAGTACTGCTGGCGTGTGGGAGGACGGAGCGCAGCACGACCGCTGCTATGAAACTGGCGGGGGTAACGTACGCGGGACCCGGGGCCCGTATTGTCCTTTTGCCAGTTAACATTTTTTTGACCTAAGTAACTGCTGCCCAGGGCGCTCCCCCCCAGCGCCCTGCACCCTGTGAGTGCCGTTGGTGTGTGGGAGCATGGAGCGCAGCGCTACCGCTGCG
The DNA here is from genome assembly GCF_028390025.1 of Pseudophryne corroboree. Lineage (NCBI taxonomy): Eukaryota > Metazoa > Chordata > Amphibia > Anura > Myobatrachidae > Pseudophryne > Pseudophryne corroboree. The sequence goes on along the minus strand of NC_086448.1, from coordinate 523,917,864 downwards.
CTTACCTCTGTTACAGAAGCCTTCTGCCGTCTTCTGTGCTTCTCATACTCACTCGGCTTCTTTCTTCTGGCTTCTGTGAGGGGGGTGACGGCGCAGCTCCGGGAACAAGCAGCTAGGCGCACCAAGTGATCGAACCCTCTGGAGCTAATGGTGTCCAGTAGCCTAAGCAGAGCCCTTGAACTAAGAAGAAGTAGGTCTGACTTCTCTCCCCTCAGTCCCACGATGCAGGCAGCCTGTAGCTAGCAGGTCTCCCTGAAAATAAAAAACCTAACATAAAGTCTTTTCAGAGAAACTCAGTAGAGCTCCCCTAGTGTGTGTCCATTCACTCCTGGGCACAAAGTCTAACTGGGGTCTGGAGGAGGGGCATAGAGGGAGGAGCCAGTTCACACCCAGTTTAAGTCTTTGTAGTGTGCCCAAGCTCCTGCGGATCCGTCTATACCCCATGGTCCTTTTGGAGTCCCCAGCATCCTCTAGGACGTAAGAGAAATACAAGTTTTGCAGCTTTGTCAGCACCCAAACGGTTTTTCAGTTTTCACTGCACCAAACCAAGGCCCAAATGCATTAAGCCTTAATAATACCCCTTTCACACTGCCAATGCCGGATCCCACCCGGGAATTGGAAACAGGTCCTCTCCGGGTGGGATCCGGCATTGGCTGCTGCGGCAGGCTTCCCCGACCTGGCAATATGCCGGGCGGGTTGCCATAGCAGCGGGGGTGGAGGCAGCGCTAGGAGATGAGATTATCTCTGCGCCGCTTCTCCCTGCTGTAGTAAACGGGTCCCGGGACGCATCGACCCGGGAGCCCATTTACGCAGCCACTGACCCGGTATTCAACCTGGGTATAACACTGCTTTATTTCCGGGTTGAATTGCCGTGTCAGGCGACCCGCGATTTCGGCTATGCCCCTTTCACACCGCACGCCGACCCGGAAATATGCCGGGTCGATACTGGGTTATTTGTGCGGTGTGAAAGGGGTATAAGAGATAAAGTGGAGATGGAAAAAGAGTGAAAAATGACCAGCCAACCAGCTCCTGTCATTTTTTAAACACAGCCTATGACATGGCAGTTAGGAAGCTGGCTTCACTAAGTGACACTGTATGTCACAAACTGAGCACAGTGGCGTTATCTCCCTAGTTATGCTGATGTCACAAACTGAGCACAGTGGCGTTATCTCCCTAGTTATGCTGATGTCACAGACTGAGCACAGTGGGTTTTTTCCCTAGTTATGCTGATGTCACAGACTAGGCACAGTGGGGTTTTCTCCCTAGTTACGCTGATGTCACAGACTAGGCACAGTGGGGTTTTCTCCCTAGTTACGCTGATGTCACAGACTGAGCACAGTGGGGTTATCTCCTTAGTTATGCTGATGTCACAAACTGAGCACAGTGGCGTTATCTCCCTAGTTATGCTGATGTCACAGACTGAGCACAGTGGGGTTTTCTCCCTAGTTACGCTGATGCCACAGACTGAGCACAGTGGGGTTATCTCCCTAGTTACGCTGTCACAGACTGAGCACAGTGGGGTTATCTCCCTAGTTACGCTGATGTCACAGACTGAGCACAGTGGGGTTATCTCCCTAGTTACGCTGATGTCACAGACTGAGCACAGTGGTAGTTATCTCCCTAGTTACGCTGTTGTCACAGACTGAGCACAGTGGTAGTTATCTCCCTAGTTACGCTGATGTCACAGACTGAGCACAGTGGGGTTATCTCCCTAGTTACGCTGATGTCACAGACTGAGCACAGTGGGGTTATCTCCCTAGTTACGCTGATGTCACAGACTGAGCACAGTGGGGTTATCTCCCTAGTTACGCTGATGTCACAGACTGAGCACAGTGGGGTTATCTCCCTAGTTACGCTGATGTCACAGACTGAGCACAGTGGGGTTATCTCCCTAGTTACGCTGATGTCACAGACTGAGCACAGTGGGGTTATCTCCCTAGTTACGCTGATGTCACAGACTGAGCACAGTGGGGTTATCTCCCTAGTTACGCTGATGTCACAGACTGAGCACAGTGGGGTTATCTCCCTAGTTACGCTGATGTCACAGACTGAGCACAGTGGGGTTATCTCCCTAGTTACGCTGATGTCACAGACTGAGCACAGTGGTAGTTATCTCCCTAGTTACGCTGATGTCACAGACTGAGCACAGTCGGGTTATCTCCCTAGTCGTAGGGTCAAAAGGTCAACACAGAATAGGTACAGTAAAAAAGGTTGATAGAGTAAAAAAATCCCTGGTAATGTTAGACACAAAAAGAGGTAGACACCTTTTTTTTTTTTTTTTTTTTTGGGGGGGGGGGTTGTCACTTTTCTGCCACAATCAAGTCCCATTAGTGTACCGTTTTGCTCGCCAAGCCCCAGCCAAGGTGCATCGCCCCAATCGCAGTCCACATGGATGGTAAAGTATGATAAGGTTGAAATAAATAAAAATTCTTGTGTCGACCATATGCGTGTCAACAATTGAAGTGTCAACCTTCTGACCTGCCGACATAATGCATGTCTACCATTAGTGGTCGACCTACTGACTGTAGACCTTTTTAGTGTAGCTCTATAGAACGGATACCACACCTAGCCCAGTGAGGGAGTAAAAGTGGCAAAAAACTGAGAAATTGCACACCTCCAAACATAAGGACATAACAGGAGATACAGAATGCTCTGCTTCTAGACTTTGTGCAGATGTATTCACCTGGAGAAGGCATAAGGAAGTGATAAACCAGTGATATGGTAAGGTGATAAATGCACCAGCCAATCAGCTCCTGTTACTTTACATATTGGAGCTGATTGGTTGGTGCGTTAATCACCTTCAGGGCCCTACACATTAATAGATCTGCCGCCGAGCTGCCCAACGGCGGATACGGCCGACAGTGACGGGGGGAGTGAAGTTTCTTCACTCCCCCTGTCACACGGCTCCATAGAAGTGCAGGCAAATATGGACGAGATCGTCCATATTGGCCTGCATGCGCAGCCGACGGGGCACCAGCGATGAACGAGCGCGGGGCCGCGCATCGTTCATCGCTGGTGCCTCCACACTCAAAGATATGAATGGTATCTCGTTCATTAATGAACGAGATCGTTCATATCTTGCAGTCAAATCCCCCAATGTGTAGGGCCTATTACACCTATCACTGGTTTACCACTTCCTTATGCCTTCTTCAGGCGAATACATCTGACCCTTTTTTCCTAATGTATGATTGCTGGCACCTGTTTTGAACAGGTTAATGGATAAGAAAGGTGTTTCAGCACAGGTGATTGCAAACATAAATTAAGAGGGAAGTCGAGGAGCAAAGCATTCTGTCTCTCCAAGAGTGGGTCATCATGTTGGGAGGTATGGAACTGTACATTGCGTCATATAGCAATGACTTCCAACTCTGGGGGTAATTCCAAGTTGATCGCAGCAGGAATTTAGTTAGCAATTGGGCAAAACCATGTGCACTGCAGGGGAGGCAGATTTAACATGTGCAGAGAGAGTTAGATTTGGGTGGGTTATTTTATTTCTGTGCAGGGTAAATACTGGCTGCTTTATTTTTACACTGCAAATTAGATTGCAGATTGAACACACCACACCCAAATCTAACTCTCTCTGCACATGTTAAATCTGCCTCCCCTGCAATGCACATGGTTTTGCCCAATTGCTAACTAAATTCCTGCTGCGATCAACTTGGAATTACCCCCTCTATCTGCAGTCTTCATTGCAATAAATGAATACACATCAATCACACTCTCCCCCCCCCCCCCTTCCCTCTTATTACCGTATTTACCACTGAGCATCATCCGACTGTACGGTGTTTGGCACATTGGGGTCGATTCAATTCGGCAACAGATGAATAGCGCCGGGAATTAGCTCCCGACGCTATTCAATTCAGCTACTAGTTACCCGCAATTGTCGGGAATTCTTCTCTCACCCCCGGGAGGTGAGAGAAGAAAACCGACAAAAGTGCTGCCGCGAGGCTGATTCTGTCGGGAATCAGCATCGCTGCGGGTAGTTAAGTCTGAGAATGCCTGTTCTCCCAACAAAACTACCTGTTAAGTCGGCGAGAACGGGCATTCGCCGACTTAACTTTAGCTGAATTTAAGCTAATTCCTGAATTGAAGCTAATTCCCGGCGCTATTCCTCTGTTACGATGCTGAAGTTAGCTTCTTATTCGGCCAGCTTCTTATTCACTTCTTATTCGAGCTCCAGCTTCTTATTCAAAAAATTTAGTTTTAAATAAGAATTTACTTACCGATAATTCTATTTCTCGGAGTCCGTAGTGGATGCTGGGGTTCCTGAAAGGACCATGGGGAATAGCGGCTCCGCAGGAGACAGGGCACAAAAAAGTAAAGCTTTACTAGGTCAGGTGGTGTGCACTGGCTCCTCCCCCTATGACCCTCCTCCAGACTCCAGTTAGGTACCGTGCCCGGACGAGCATACACAATAAGGGAGGCATTTTGAATCCCGGGTAAGACTCATACCAGCCACACCAATCACACCGTACAACTTGTGATCTAAACCCAGTTAACAGTATGACAACAGAAAGGGCCTCTTAAAGATGGCTCCTTAACAATAACCCGAATTAGTTAACAATAACTATGTACAAGTATTGCAGATAATCCGCACTTGGGATGGGCGCCCAGCATCCACTACGGACTCCGAGAAATAGAATTATCGGTAAGTAAATTCTTATTTTCTCTATCGTCCTAAGTGGATGCTGGGGTTCCTGAAAGGACCATGGGGATTATACCAAAGCTCCCAAACGGGCGGGAGAGTGCGGATGACTCTGCAGCACCGAATGAGAGAACTCCAGGTCCTCCTTTGCCAGGGTATCAAATTTGTAAAATTTTACAAACGTGTTCTCCCCCGACCACGTAGCTGCTCGGCAGAGTTGTAATGCCGAGACCCCTCGGGCAGCCGCCCAAGATGAGCCCACCTTCCTTGTGGAGTGGGCTTTTACAGTTTTAGGCTGTGGCAGGCCTGCCACAGAATGTGCAAGTTGAATTGTGTTACAAATCCAACGAGCAATCGACTGCTTAGAAGCAGGTGCGCCCAACTTGTTGGGTGCATACAATATAAACAGCGAGTCAGATTTTCTGACTCCAGCCGTCCTTGCAATGTATATTTTTAAGGCTCTGACAACGTCCAACAACTTGGAGTCCTCCAAGTCGCTAGTGGCCGCAGGCACCACAATAGGTTGGTTCAGATGAAATGCTGATACCACTTTAGGGAGAAAATGCGGACGAGTCCGCAGTTCTGCCCTATCCGAATGGAAGATTAGATAAGGACTTTTATAAGATAAAGCCGCCAATTCAGATACTCTCCTGGCAGAGGCCAGGGCTAGTAACATAGTCACTTTCAATGTGAGATATTTCAAATCCACCTTTTTCAATGGTTCAAACCAATGGGATTTGAGGAAATCTAAAACTACATTTAGATCCCACGGTGCCACCGGAGGCACCACAGGAGGCTGTATATGCAGTACTCCCTTGACAAAAGTCTGGACCTCAGGGACAGAGGCCAATTCTTTTTGGAAGAATATTGACAGGGCCGAAATTTGAACCTTAATGGATCCCAATTTGAGACCCATAGATAATCCTGATTGCAGGAAATGTAGGAAACGACCCAGTTGGAATTCCTCCGTCGGAACCCTCCGATCCTCGCACCACGCTACATATTTTCGCCAAATGCGGTGATAATGTTTCACGGTGACTTCCTTCCGTGCCTTAATCAAGGTAGGAATGACTTCTTCTGGAATGCCTTTCCCTTTTAGGATCTGGCGTTCAACCGCCATGCCGTCAAACGCAGCCGCGGTAAGTCTTGAAAAAGACAGGGACCCTGCTGTAGCAGGTCCCTTCTCAGAGGTAGAGGCCACGGTTCGTCCGTGAGCATCTCTTGAAGTTCCGGATACCAAGTCCTTCTCGGCCAATCCGGAACCACTAGTATTGTTCTTACTCTTCTTTGCCGTATGATCTTCAATACCTTTGGTATGAGCGGCAGAGGAGGAAACACATACACTGACTGGTACACCCAAGGAGTTACCAGTGCGTCCACAGCTATTGCCTGTGGATCTCTTGACCTGGCGCAATATTTGTCCAGTTTCTTGTTGAGGCGAGACGCCATCATGTCTACAATTGGTCTTTCCCAACGGTCTATTAACATGTTGAAGACTTCTGGATGTAGACCCCACTCTCCCGGATGAAGATCGTGTCTGCTGAGGAAGTCTGCTTCCCAGTTGTCCACGCCCGGGATGAACACTGCTGACAGTGCTATCACGTGATTCTCCGCCCAGCGAAGAATCTTGGCAGCTTCTGCCATTGCACTCCTGCTTCTTGTGCCGCCCTGCCTGTTTACATGGGCGACCGCCGTGATGTTGTCCGACTGAATCAACACCGGCTTTCCTTGCAGGAGAAGTTCCGCCTGGCTTAGAGCATTGTAGATTGCTCTTAGTTCCAGAATGTTTATGTGAAGAGACTTTTCCAGACTCGTCCATACTCCCTGGAAGTTTCTTCCTTGTGTGACTGCTCCCCAGCCTCTCAGGCTGGCGTCCGTGGTCACCAGGATCCAATCCTGAATGCCGAATCTGCGGCCTTCTAATAGGTGAGCCTTCTGCAACCACCACAGAAGTGACACCCTTGTCTTTGGTGACAGGGTTATTCGCAGGTGCATCTGCAGATGCGACCCTGACCATTTGTCCAACAGATCCCTTTGGAATATTCTTGCATGGAATCTGCCGAATGGAATTGCTTCGTAAGAAGCCACCATTTTTCCCAGGACTCTTGTGCATTGATGTACTGACACTTTTCCTGGTTTTAGGAGGTTCCTGACCAGATCGGATAACTCCTTGGCTTTTTCCTCTGGAAGGAAAACCTTTTTCTGAACCGTGTCCAGAATCATTCCTAGGAACAGCAGACGAGTTGTCGGGATTAAATGGGATTTTGGAATATTCAGAATCCACCCGTGTTGTCTTAGCACCTCTTGAGATAGTGCTAAAGCTGTCTCCAGCTGTTCTCTGGACCTTGCCCTTATTAGGAGATCGTCCAAGTATGGGATAACTAATACGCCTTTTCTTCGAAGAAGAATCATCATCTCGGCCATTACCTTGGTAAAGACCCGAGGCGCCGTGGACAATCCGAACGGCAGCGTCTGAAACTGATAGTGACAGTTTTGAACAATGAACCTGAGGTACCCCTGGTGTGCGGGGTAAATCGGAACGTGTAGATACGCATCCTTGATGTCCAAGGATACCATAAAGTCCCCTTCTTCCAGGTTCGCTATCACTGCTCTGAGTGACTCCATCTTGAACTTGAACTTTTTTATGTAGAGGTTCAAGGACTTCAGATTTAGAATAGGCCTTACCGAGCCATCCGGCTTCGGTACCACAAATAGAGTGGAATAATACCCCTTTCCTTGTTGTAATAGGGGTACTTTGACTATCACCTGCTGAGCGTACAGCTTGTGAATGGCTTCCAACACCCTCTCCCTTTCGGAAGAGACGGTTGGTAAGGCAGACTTCAGGAAACGATGAGGAGGATCCGTCTCTAATTCCAACCTGTACCCCTGAGATATTATCTGCAGGATCCAGGGGTCTACCTGCGAGTGAGCCCACTGCGCGCTGTAATTTTTGAGACGGCCCCCCACTGTCCCCGAGTCCGCTTGAGAGGCCCCAGCGTCATGCTGAGGTTTTTGCAGGAGCCGGGGAGGGCTTCTGTTCCTGGGAAGGAGCTGCCTGTTGGTGTCTCTTCCCTCTTCCTCTGCCTCGTGGCAGGTACGACAAGCCCTTTGCTCTCTTATTTTTGTAGGAGCGAAAAGGCTGCGGTTGAAAGGTCGGTGCCTTTCTCTGTTGGGGAGTGACTTGAGGTAAAAAAGTGGATTTCCCGGCAGTAGCCGTGGCCACCAAGTCTGATAGACCAACTCCAAATAACTCCTCCCCTTTATACGGCAAAACCTCCATGTGACGTTTTGAATCCGCATCGCCTGTCCACTGTCGTGTCCATAAGGCTCTTCTGGCTGAAATGGACATAGCACTCACCCGAGATGCCAGTGTGCAAATATCCCTCTGTGCATCACGCATATAGATAAATGCATCCTTTATTTGTTCTAACGACAGTAAAACATTGTCCCTATCTAGGGTATCAATATTTTCAATCAGGGATTCTGACCAAACTACTCCAGCACTGCACATCCAGGCAGTTGCTATAGCTGGTCGTAGTATAACACCTGCATGTGTGTATATATTCTTTTGAATAACTTCCATCTTTCTATCTGATGGATCCTTAAGTGCGGCCGTCTCAGGAGAGGGTAACGCCACTTGTTTGGATAAGCGTGTGAGCGCCTTGTCCACCTTAGGGGGTGTTTCCCAGCGCGCCCTAACCTCTGGCGGGAAAGGGTATAATGCCAATAACTTTTTTGAAATTATCAACTTTTTATCAGGAGCAACCCACGCTTCATCACACACGTCATTTAATTCTTCTGATTCAGGAAAAACTGTTTGTAGTTTTTTCACACCATACATAATACCCTGTTTTACGGTATCTGTAGTATCAGCTAAATGTAACGTCTCCTTCATTGCCAAAATCATATAACGTGTGGCCCTACTGGAAAATACGTTTGAATTTCTACCGTCGTCACTGGAATCAGTGCCCGTGTCTGGGTCTGTGTCGACCGACTGAGGCAAAGGGCGTTTTACAGCCCCTGACGGTGTTTGAGGCGCCTGGACAGGCATTAATTGATTGTCCGGCCGCCTCATGTCCTCAACTGACTGTTTAAGGGAAGATAAACCATCACGTAATTCCACAAATAAAGGCATCCATTCTGGTGTCGACCCCCTGGGGGGTGACATCTGCATATTTGGCAATTGCTCCGCCTCCACACCAATATCGTCCTCATACATGTCGACACCACGTACCGACACACACCGCAAACTCACAGGGAATGCTCTAATGAAGACAGGACCCACTAGCCCTTTTGGGGAGACAGAGGGAGAGTCTGCCAGCACACACCACAAAGCGCTATATATACAAGGGATATCCTTATATTAAGTGCTCCCTTATAGCTGCTTTAATATATATATATATAGCCATTAATGTGCCCCCCCTCTCTGTTTTACCCTGTTTCTGTAGTGCAGTGCAGGGGAGAGACCTGGGAGCCGTTCTGACCAGCGGAGCTGTGACAGAAAATGGCGCCGTGTGCTGAGGAGATAGGCCCCGCCCCTTTTTCGGCGGGTTCTTCTCCCGCTATTTTTCCAGTCAGGCAGGGGTTAAATATCTCCATATAGCCCCTATGGGCTATATGTGAGGTATTTTTAGCCTTGTATAAGGTTTATATTTGCCTCTCAGAGCGCCCCCCCCCCAGCGCTCTGCACCCTCAGTGACTGCCCAGTGAAGTGTGCTGAGAGGAAAATGGCGCACAGCTGCAGTGCTGTGCGCTACCTTATGAAGACTGAGGAGTCTTCAGCCGCCGGTTTCCGGACCTCTTCACGCTTCAGCATCTGCAAGGGGGTCGGCGGCGCGGCTCCGGGACCGGACTCCACGGCTGGGCCTGTGTTCGATCCCTCTGGAGCTAATGGTGTCCAGTAGCCAAGCAGCAAATCCACTCTGCATGCAGGTGAGTTTACTACTTTCCCCCTAAGTCCCACGTTGCAGTGATCCTGTTGCCAGCAGGACTCACTGTAAAGAAAAAAACCTAAACTAAACTTTCTCTAAGCAGCTCTTTAGGAGAGCCACCTAGATTGCACCCTTCTCGTTCGGGCACAAAATCTAACTGGAGTCTGGAGGAGGGTCATAGGGGGAGGAGCCAGTGCACACCACCTGACCTAGTAAAGCTTTACTTTTTTGTGCCCTGTCTCCTGCGGAGCCGCTATTCCCCATGGTCCTTTCAGGAACCCCAGCATCCACTTAGGACGATAGAGAAAAAGGGTTAACTAATCGACCCCACTGTGTGCCTGAGGGAAACGGCCCGTGTTATCGGTTATTATATGGCGGCTTGTTACACGGGAACGTCCGCTGCTATGCGGCGACAACTGACACTAGAGATGCGACCCGAGGCATGATATCATGACATAACTCAGCCGGGGTCAGACCATACAGAGTTGCGGCATGCTATCAGCGGCTGCTGTGCTGCCTGGATCCAGCTTACAGCCGTATACACCCGGTATATACAGTATGATAGCGTCTAGTCCACACGATATATCACCCCGGGAACGTTGGATGCACAGCCACAGACATGTCGGTGGTGACGGCGGCGCGCTTTGCCTGTTCCGGTCACAGTGACAACACTCCCGTTGCCGTAGTTACCAGGGTCGCGCTCTCACGTAGCAGCTGCACGTTCCACTCCAACCTAGGCTTGTGCTGCTGCTGCCACACGTCACTGCGGCGTGACGTCACTATGCGGAAACGCTGGCTGTCACATCACAGTGCAGCTACAGTACATCACCGTCAGCACACTGAGCGGTGGCCGGGGCGGCAGTGTTCCCCGTCCTGTGTGCGAGCAGCCTGGGGGGAGCTCAGCCTCAGTATGCGGCTGTCGGTTGCGTTCAGCTGATTTACGGTTGCTGCTGCTGACAGGTGATTGCAGGAGCCCAGGGAAAGATGCGCCAGGGGCAGATCCGGCCTCTGTGAGCCCAGGCACGGCTTAGCCTCCTCCTCCTCCTATATGAAAGCGCACTCTACCTCCTCCCGGCACGTATACTGTCCATATATGCACGTTATATCCATAGGACTGTGCAGTGTGTACTGTAGTATTGTCAGTGCATGGCCCTTATCAGGGAGACACCAAGGTGCCTTACATCCCACACCTACCTGCCTGCCCCCATGGAATAGGTGACAGTGTTATAGTCAGACGTCTTCTTTCCCCTCATTGCGGTATGCCAGGCGGTGCACGTCACAAAACACAGCTGTGTAATATGGTTTTTATTGTACAGAAAACCTTAGACTATAGGAGGTAAAATTATGTTGTAAGGCAGCCATGGTTCCAATAAGTTACCCAGTGTCAGCCTGCTGGGTATAAGTTCCTCACAAGAACCGTGCTTTCACTAGTGTGTTTTGTTTTTGTGTTTTACTTTCTGTAAAAAAACATAAAAATACCCTAGCGTTTGGAACGTTTTGGTTGCAGTGACCCCATATCCACTTGCTGCTCAGTTCGGGCCATCAGAAGTATCTTTTGGACACTGGTTGCTACTTGCTATATTTTTTTAATAATTCACCATAAAGAGATTAAAGAGTGTGTTTTTCCATTCCTACATAATTTCCCTTTCCCTAAATGCAAGATGCACTGTATCCAACCTGTGATTTTTTTTTAATGTTTAAACGCTAATTAAGGTTTATGTGGGATTCAACAAATGAAACAATGTAAATACAGTATGTTTCTTACCAATGTTGTAGTCATCTGGCTATTTACAGTAATCAGACCGTTGTCACTCCTGCTGATGGCATGGTGGCAGTGGGTAACGGATGGAAAAAGTCATGGGAGAGCGTGGACAGCCTCCCCAAATGTCATGTGGATCTCCAATCCTTAAAGAAATTCTTATTTTACATTCATGTTTTACTTGTAGAATTCTGCACACAAAAAAAAAAATCGATACAAATTTCTAAAGTAAGCTTGGGGCACAAACAATTGTTTGATCATGGTATTTTGCAATACTGTAAACAGTTCTGCTGTCGGGTACTTTAAGTGTAAACCAAGTAAGTGTACAAGACACCATAGCTATTGGTACAGTGGAACTACATTGGTTTCGTGTATAAATGTCAGTTACCACCGCTATGTTTATTTTCAATTGATTCTTTTTTTTCAGTGACACAGAGGATCATTCGGCAGACCAGTCAGACGATCCTGGTGACACCCAACCAAACACCATGGATCTAAAGTTTAACAATTCAAGGAAGTATATATCCATCAGTATTCCTTCAAAGACTGAGACAATGTCTCCTCATATCAAGTCTGTCGATGATATCCGGGTGCTTGGTATCAATCTCAGCCAGTTCCAGAAATCGGTGCAATTTTTCATTTGTGTTACTGGAGTGTTTGTGTTTTATTTAATTTATGGATATTTACAGGTAATCTTATGTAGAAATTAATTTTGTTTTACTATTCTAACTTGTGTTTTGTTCACTGCTCAAATTGTCTATTAGTGCAAATGTACAGTACTAATGGTCCCTACACATTGAGCGATCCGCCGCCGAGCTGGCCGACGGCAGATACGGGCGACGTGACAGGGGGAGTGAAGTTTCTTCACTCCCCCCCTGTCACCCGTCTCCATAGCATTGCAGGCAAATATGGACGAGATCGTCCATATTGGCCTGCATGCACAGGCGACGGGGCACCAGCGATGAACGAGCGCGTGCCGCGCATTGTTCATCGCTGGTGCCTCCTCACTCAAAGATATGAATGGTATCTCGTTCATTAATGAACGAGATCGTTCATATCTTTGAGTATTTTCGCCCAGTGTATAGGACCTATAACTCTCTTTAGTGGATACTGCTCCAAGATATCTCCAGTCTTTGATGAATTCTCTTTCAAGCTTTGTTTCATATGATGAATTAACTGCTTAATGACTAGTAAAGTTTTATAGCTATGTTTTCACACGGAGATTCAGTTTTTCTAATGTTAAGGCTTCTGTTGCAAATTTTAGGGGTATTTTTGGAATGTAATTTTTTTCCTCCATTCAGACTGTGTCAGCTTGTCCATAGCATGTCAGTAGGTGATCTAAGAGGATTCCCTACACAATTGCAGTTTCTTCATTGTGGGACTGATGCAGGGTTGACTGCGAGTCATTTGGACTGACACATTTTGTGGATTTTCGCACTGTGCATGCTTTGGAGCAGGGCGCACACAAGTATCAGGCGATGCAGAGTCATACACAACTCAGCCGCATTTCCATTTGCAGCTGAAAGAGCAGAACAGGGAGTTTCAAGACGACTAAGTTTAGTGAAGGTGTCTTAAGAGTGCATTGACAGAACTGTATGCAAAGATGCACATATTTTCAGATATCTCTCTTGCTGGTGGTATAGGGCTCATGTCAGTTCTCCCTAATAATACTGACCGCTGTGGAGCCAAGTATGGATGAGGACAGCGCGGTCACATAGATGTGTACAAGGGAATATATGCGTTTTTCTCTGTGTATGCAATGTGTGATATTGTGACCGGCTTGCATTTAACTCTGCATTGGCCCCTGTATGTACTGGCTGTGGGACTAGGGAAAATAGTTCCTCCAGAAATTACGTACTGGGCAGTTCCAGTGATAGAGCCACATTACTATGAAATATAATTTCCAGGATAGCTAATTGGATCCCATTGATCAAACGGTTGTATTAACTCTCGAGCAGACAGTCGGGGAACTTTTGTCTATATCAAACTCCCTTTCATTTAATGCTACTTGCTTTCGTTTAAACTTCATAGTGAAAACGAAGAGACCCCCTGCCAGTCTGTAGATATAGCACAGCACAAAACCTATTCCTCAGACTTTTCTTTCCGATAACCTCTTCTTTCTTTTACCGTTTCATATCTGGGCACAGAGTAAGTTAGCGCCTAACTAGTCAAGTGCTGCTGTCTGTTTGTCAGAGAGAGAATACTACTTGAAACGCCATATAAAATGGTTATCACTTTTAAATATTTGCTGAATAATTTTTCTGATAGTCAGAAAAAAAATCAAATACGTTTAGAAGCAAAAAAAATAAATGTTATCCCTATGTAGCTTACGTTTAAAAGTAAACGTTTTCAATGCTTATACTCCAAGTGCTTTAGTAATATTACTATGATATTTATCCTCTGTAATGATGGCCACTGCACTTGCATTTCTCAGTGTTAAGACAGGCTTAGATAATATTACCACCTAAAGCTAAATTCAATATTGTTCTTTGTACCTTTTCATTACTAATAAAGGGTACATTTGTTTGTATTGATGTGTAACAGAAACTTGGTTTCATGTGTTTCTATTACAGGAATTAATATTCTCTGTCGAAGGTTTTAAACCATTTGGTTGGTACTTGACATTAGTGCAGTTTGGATTTTATTCCGTATTTGGACTAATCGAATTACAGTTGACACAAGACAAACGCAGGAGGTATGTTTTAAACAAATTTATATTGTTTATATTTTGTAGTTACACCTTAAGGTGTTTTCACACGGTGAGATTTCTCCTTTCGATTTTGACTATATAGTCAAAATTACAAGGAAAGTTAGTGGAAATCGCAAGGTGTTAGGCAGCTTGCGATACTGATTCGATCCTGATGCACACTCCCGCGGGGTCTGTATCTCAAGGCTAGATAGACATGTGCAGGCAAGTCAATCTTGACTATCTAGCTTACTGTCTAGTTAGTACAAAGAATAGTCAAAATTGGCACTTAGTCAAAATCGTACATAGACAAAATCTCAAGTACAGATAGTCAAGCTCTGGGGGAGTTCAAGGGAAATCGCATAGTCAAAATCAGGCATAGCAAGGATCTCGCCGTGTGTACACAAATTTATCTCTTGACTGTTCAAGATTAACCTGACTTCTCTTTTATAGTGCTACCTACTACATACAAATCTACAAAGTTTGTTTTACGTTGAAGGATCACTGAAACCAGGTTTATGTTGTTAATGAGTTGTACCATTGAAACTAAAACACTAGTTGACTTATATAAAATAGTAATTACTTCTTATATTTACCAATATATATATATATATATATAATATATATATATATATATATATATACACACATACATACATACATACATACATACATACATACATACATACATAGTTTCTGGAGCTTAGCAGAACAAAATATATTTAGAACAAGGTTGTGTATGTGGTTGGATATTCTTATACATACTGTACTGCGGGGACATATGTGTGTGCGAGCGGCGAAGCATCCGAAAAGGGGGCATGGCCATGTAAAATAGAGGGCGTGGCCATAAAACGTCATTTAAGTGGGCGGCCGGTGGCGTCACTGGTGGGGGCGTGCCCAGCACCTAAGGAGGTGCTGGGCTTTCCCCAAGTTCTCTCCCCTAGCGTGAATGGATGCCGTGCGCATGCGCACGGCATCTTTACACGCTGGGAGAGCAGGAAGAGGGCATGCTGTTTTAGCAGGGCGCGGCCCTTAAAAAATCGGGCAGGGCGCGGCGCCCTGCTGAAACACTACTGTAGTCTTCCTGTCACCTATTTCCTGTACGGCAGAGCCAGATGAACAATGGGGTTAAGAAGACAACTGCTCCAGTCCTCCACCAAAAAATAGGTCCATCCCCATGACATCATGATGATGACCGGCCACACAGTTGGCTATAAATCATAAGTATCAAGATTGTATTTCCATTTTCTTCATAAAAAGATTTCTCATACGTCCAAGAGGATGCTGGGGATGCTTCAAGAACCATGGGGTATAGACGGGATCCGCAGGAGACATGGACACACTATAAGACTTTGAATGGGTGTGAACTGGCTCCTCCCTCTATGCCCCTCCTCCAGACTCCAGTTAGACTCTGTGCCCAGCGAGACTGGATGCACACTGAGGAGCTCTCCAGAGTTTCTCATAAAAAGACTTTTATTAGGTTTATTATTTTCAGGGAGACCTGCTGGCTACAGGCTCCCTGCATCGTGGGAGTGAGGGGAGAGAAGCAGACCTACTTCTTCTGAGTTCAAGGGCTCTGCTTCTTAGGCTACTGGACACCATTAGCTCCAGAGGGTTTGATCACTTGGTACGCCTAGCTGCTTGTTCCCGGAGCCGCGCCGTCACCCCCCCTCACAGAGCCAGAAGATTGAAGCCGGGTGAGTATGAGAAGATCAGAAGACTTCAGTGACGGCAGAAGACTGCGTTTGAGGTAATGCGTAGCGGCCATGCACTGATCAGGGCGCGGGGGGGCGCCCTGGGCAGCATGGGAGGCCTCAAACAGCACTGGCATCGTATATATATAACGGTGCCCAGGCACTTGTTAAGGGACCCCCGCCAGTATAAAGATTTTTTGAGCGGGACTGAAGCGCGCCATGTAGTGGGCGGGGCTTAGCCGCATAGCTCTGACCAGCGCCATTTTTCTCTTCACAGAAGGCTGCAGAGACGCTGTACCTGACCTCCACACTGCTGTGCAAGTAACAGGGTGCAAAACGGGGGGGGGCACTAGTGATTGGTGTTTTATTATATATGTAAAAAGCGCTAGCAGGTCTGGGCTGTCTTGTTACTGACTTCAGTACCGGGATAGGCGCTGGGTGTGAGCTGGCAGAACTCTCTCTCTGTGTCTCTCTTAACAGGCTGTGCTGTGGGTCTGTCTCCTATAGCCCCAGTGTGGTTGTGGCTGTCGGTACGTGTGTGTGTCGACATGTCTGAAGCTGAATGCTCTTCCCAGGAGGAGGCTGGCGTGGGGACAGACAGTTCTGTGAGAGTGACTGTCGGCACCGCCGACGGATGAGTGGGTCAATATGTTAAGTGTTTTAAACACAAATGTGACTAAGTTGGCTAAGAGATTTGATAAATCTGAGTCTAAAGGCCCGTACACACTGGTCGATATATCGGCCGTTCGCTTGAACGGCCGATATATATCGCGGGACTGTCGACTGTCGGCCAGTTACCTGAGGTAACGTTTCCTCCCTCTCATGAACTGAACGCACTTTTTGAAAAAGCTTGGGAAAATCCTGACAAAAAATTACATGTTCCCAAAAGAATTCCACTGGCATATCCGTTCCCCTCTGGGGATAGGGAAAGCTGGGAGTCAATCCCCACGGTAGACAAAGCTTTATTGCGTCTATCCAAAAAGGTGGCGCTTCTGTCCCCTGACACGGCAGCCCTAAAGGATCCTGCGGATCGTAAACAGGAAATTACCCTGAAATCCATTTATGTCGCTACAGGGTCGCTACTCAGGCCTGCCGTTGCTGCGGCATGGGTGAGTAGCGCTATTGAAAAGTGGGCAGATAACTTGTCCTCTGAGATAGATACCCTAGACAGGGATAGTGTGCTTTTGACTTTGGGTCACATCAAGGACGCTGCAGCATATTTAAAAAAAGCTGTAAGGGATATTGGCCTTTTGGGATCAAGAGCCAATGCCATGGCAGTCTCAGCAAAAAGAGCTTTGTGGATTCATCAATGGAATGCTGATGCTGACTCTAAGAAGGCGATGGAGTCTCTACCGTTTAACGGTAAGGTCTTGTTTGGTGACGGCCTCACTGACCTGGTGTCTACGGCTACCGCGGGTAAGTCATCCTTTTTACCTTATGTTCCTGCACAGCAGAAGAAATTGCCTCACTATCAGATGCAGTCCTTTCGGCCCAACAAATTCAAAAAAGGTCGTGGGTCCTCCTTCCTTGCTGCGAGGGGGAGAGGAAGGGGAAAAAGGTCACCGGCTGTGGCAAATTCCCAGGAGCAGAAGTCCTCTCCGGCTTCTACCAAATCCACCGCATGACGCTGGGGCTCCGCTGCGAGAGTCCGCGCCAGTGGGGGCATGTCTCAAACTCTTCAGTCAGGTCTGGGTGCACTCGGACCTGGATCCTTGGATAGTAGATATTGTAACCCAGGGATACAAATTAGAGTTTCAAGACGTGCCCCCTCACCGTTTTTTCAAATCGGCCTTGCCAGCTTCTCTTCCAGAAAGGGAGATAGTAAGCGCTACGATACTAAAGTTGTGTCAAAATCAAGTGATTGTCACGGTACCCCCGTCTCAACACAGGGGTAAGGTTTTTATTCAAGCCTGTTCGTGGTCCCGAAGCCGGACCAGATTCAAGTTCAAGATGGAGTCTCTACGAGCCGTGATCTTCAGTCTGGAGGAGGGGGATTTTATGGTGTCAGTCGACATAAAAGATGCCTACTTACATGTCCCCATATATCCTCCGCATCAGGCTTACCTGAGATTTGCTGTGCAGGATTGTCATTACCAATTTCAGACGTTGCCGTTTGGTCTGTCCACGGCTCCGAGGATTTTCCCCAAGGTTATGGCGGAAATGATGGTTCTCCTGCGCAAGCAGGGAATCACAATTATCCCATACTTGGACGATCTCATAAAGGCGAGGTCCAAGGAGCAATTGTTGAAGAATGTTGCTCTTTCACTGACTATTTTGCAACAACACGGTTGGCTCCTAAATTTGCCAAAATCACAGTTGGATCCAACGACACTGCTGTCGTTCCTGGGTATGATTCTGGATACAGAATTGCAGAGAGTTTTTCTTCCAGTGGAAAAAGCTTTGGAAATACATAAAATGGTAAAACAGATTCTGAAACCGGCAAGGGTGTCAGTTCTTCACTGCACTCGGTTGCTGGGGAAGATGGTGGCGGCCCACGAGGCAATTCCGTATGGCAGGATCCATGCCAGGGTGCTTCAGTGGAACCTGCTGGACCAGTGGTCCGGGTCTCACCTGGACATGCACCGGAAAATAATTCTATCTCTCAGGACCAGAATTTCCCTTCTGTGGTGGCTGCACAGTGCTCACCTTCTGGAGGGACGCAGGTTCCGGATTCAGGATTGGATCCTGGTGACCACGGATGCAAGCCTCCGAGGCTGGGGAGCAGTCACACAGGGACAAAACTTTCAGGGAAAGTGGTCAAGCCAGGAAGCTTGTCTACACATAAACATTCTGGAATTAAGAGCCATCCACAACGGCATACTGCAAGCAGAACATCTTCTTCGAGGTCTGCCGGTCTTGATTCAGTCAGACAACGTGACAGCAGTGGCGTACATAAACCGCCAAGGCGGAATAAAGAGCAGAGCGGCGATGGCCGAGGCCACGAAGATCCTTCGCTGGGCGGAAAGACATGCCAGCGGTCTTCATTCCAGGAGTGGACAGCTGGGAAGCAGATTTCCTCAGCGGACACGATCTCCATCCAGGAGAGTGGGGTCTTCATCAAGAGGTCTTTGCAGAAGTGACAAGTCGTTGGGGAGTTCCTCAAGTGGACATGATGGCGTCCCGCCTCAACAAGAAACTTCAGAGATATTGTTCCAGGTCAAGGGACCCTCAGGCGATAGCGGTGGACGCCCTAGTGACACCGTGGGTGTTTCAGTCAGTCTGTGTGTTCCCTCCACTTCCACTCATTTCAAAGGTGATAAAAATTATAAGAAGAACAAGGGTTCAGGCAATCCTCATTGTTCCGGATTGGCCAAAAAGGGCCTGGTAATCAGATCTTCAGGAGTTACTCATAGAAGATCCCTGACCTCTTCCTCTGCAGGAGGACCTGTTACAACAGGGGCCGTGCGTGTATCGGGACTTACCGCGGCTGCGTTTGACGGCGTGGCGGTTGAGCGCCAGATCCTAGCCTGAAAGGGTATTCCCAGTGAAGTCATTCCGACACTTCTTCAGGCTAGAAAAGAAGTAATGGCAAAGCATTACCACCGTTTTTGGAGAAAATATGTGTCTTGGTGTGAATCCAAGAAGGCTCCTACGGAAGAATTTCACCTGGGGCGTTTGCTCCATTTCCTACAAGCAGGTGTGGATGCGGGCCTAAAGTTAGGCTCTATTAAAGTACAGATTTCGGCCTTGTCAATCTTATATTCAAAAAGAATTGGCCTCCCTTCCAGAAGTTCAGACCTTCGTAAAAAGGCGTGCTGCACATCCAACCTCCCTTTGTGGCACCATGGGACCTTAATGTGGTGTTGCAATTCTTGCAATCACATTGGTTTGAACCTTTGTGCAAGGTTGAGTTAAAATTCCTTACTTGGAAAGTGGTCATGTTGTTGGCCTTGGCTTCTGCAAGGTGAGTATCTGAGTTGGCGGCTTTGTCTCACAAAAGCCCCTATTTGATTTTCCATGCTGATAGAGCGGAGTTGAGAACTCGTCAGCAGCTTCTGACAAAAGTGGTTTCATCATTTCATGTTAACCAGCCTATTGTGGTGCCAGTGGCTACTGACTTCTTGGCAGAGTCAGTCTCTCGATGTGGTCAGAGCTTTGAATATCTATGTCGCCAGAACGGCGCAGATTAGGAAAACAGAGGCTCTGTTTGTCCTGTGGGCTCCCAACAAGATTGGAGCTCCTGCTTCTAAGCAGACTATTGAGCGCTCGATTTGTAATACGATTCAGCAGGCTCATTCTATGGCAGTATTGCCGTTACCGAAATCTGTGAAAGCCCATTCTACCAGAAAGGTGGGCTCATCCTGGGCGGCTGCCCGGGGAGTCTCAGCGTTACAACTTTGCCGAGTTGCTACTTGGTCGGGTTCGAACACCTTTGCAAAGTTTTACAAGTTTGATACCCTGGCTGAGGAGGACCTCTTGTTTGGTCAATCGCTTCTGCAGAGTCATCCGCACTCTCCCGCCCGTTCTAGAGCTTTGGTATAAACCCCATGGTTCTTGAAGCATCCCCAGCATCCTCTAGGACATATGAGAAAATAGGATTTTAATACCTACCGGTAAATCCTTTTCTCTTAGTCCGTAGAGGATGCTGGGCGCCCGTCCCAGTGCGGGCTGTATCTGCAGTTTGGTTATAGTTACGCTCATGTTGCGTTGAGTTCAGTCAATCGGTGACTGTTGTTGGTCATGCCGTTGCATGCGTTGTTGTTGAATGCCATGTTGTACGGCGTGTTAGTGGTGTGAGCTGGTATGTGACTCACCTTAGTTAAATTAATTAAATAAATCCTTTTCCTCGAAATGTCCGTCTCCCTGGGCACAGTTCCTATAACTGGAGTCTGGAGGAGGGGCATAGAGGGAGGAGCCAGTTCACACCCATTCAAAGTCTTAGAGTGTGCCCATGTCTCCTGCGGATCCCGTCTATACCCCATGGTTCTTGAAGCATCCTCTACGGACTAAGAGAAAAGGATTTAGGATGTAGGTATTAAAATCCTATTTTTTCTCCTATTACGTATTTAGTGAGACTTTGACGCTGGTAGTGTAGTGGGTGTACACTCCCCTGTGGAATTGGCCACACCCACACAACACTTGTCACACCTCCTCTGCTACTCACAGTAGGTCCTTCAACATGTTTAGTCCCAGACCTATGTGGCTATTAAGCTGGCTTTGATTGAAGGACACGGCAGTTATTTACTTTTAGCCACCTCTTGCAGAAAAAGGTCTCAGACCAAGAATTTACTCTGACATTGTATTCGCATTTGTTACGCAGCTCGTACATCTCAATTCTCTCAAGGCATGGCACTTTTACATGTGTATTTGTGAATGTTATTCCTGTAGTTATTCTTTTATGTAGCAATATTTTTCTGTTCATACAACAAAACTCCAACATTGATATGTTCAGATGGGATGTAGTTAAAATGTCGCCAGACAAGATCCCGGCGGCAAAAATGTCAACGCCGGAATCCCGAACAGCTGCATAATGCCGTCATCAAAATCCCAAAAGAGTTTGGGATCTCGGCATCAAAATACAGATGCCTGGAATCCCAAACGTACTTTTATTGCAAAGCAATTGCGTCCTGCCTTTGGGGGAGGAAGGTTATGTTTAGGCATTAGAAGGGGGGTTAGGGTGCAGGTGCGGGAAGGGGATGGTTAGGTAACGGGGAGGAGGGGTTAGGGTCAGGCACCAAGCGGGAAAGGTTAGCGTTAGGCAGCGGGGAAGGGAGGGTCAGGATTAGACACCACCGGGGATTGTTAAGGCTAGGCACCCACAAGGGAGAGTTAGGGTAGGGAGCAGGGGAGGGTGGTGTGGTATTGAAGGCCGACCACACTTAGGTCGACAGTGTCTAGGTCGACCACTATTACTCGACAGGGATTCTAGGTCAAAAACCAAGTTGGAGAAAAAGAAGACTCTTGTGTGGGCGCACTCTTATTAGATTTAGTGGATGAAAAAGCTTCTTCATATTTTTCATCCACTAACTCTAATAAGAGTGCGCCCACACAAGAGTCTTCTTTTTCTCCAACTTGGTTTTCAGCTTTAACACTGACTCAGGGCGCACCACCAAACTTGTATAATTAGGGAGTATTCCCTTACATACTAATAGATTCTGGTACATTACCATATTCATTAATAGAATTAATTTATTTGACTGGTGCTGAATCAATAACCTTTGTTCGCAAGGGATTCTAGGTCGACATGGTCTAGGTTGACAGGTCAAAAGGTCGTCATGAGTTTTTAAATCTTTTTTTGGTGTCGTTTTTGCCGTACAGTGACCGGGAACCCCAATTAGGGCACCGCGTCCCCTCGCATGGCTCGCATCGCTCGCCATGCTTCGGGCAAGATGCCTCGCTCCACTACCGTACAGGTTACCATTCCCAATCGTAGGCCACATGGATCGTAATGAAAAACTTCAAAAAAAGAAAAGAAATGTGAAAAACTCATGTTGACCTAGTTACTGTCGACCGATAGTGGTCGACCTACACTGTTGACCTAAGTCTTGTTGACCTAGAGACCGGATACCGAGGAGGGTTAGAGTACTTTCTGGGGGGCTGTCGGCATGCTGATGGTTGGGATGCCGCTGCCGGTATTCTGACCACCGGCGTCCCATTCATCAGTATATCATACTGAATCCATTCAGATATGAACCATGGATGTAAAAACACATAGGTTAGTATTGACCTGATGTTCTAGTTATGTTAAAAGTAAAGTAGTCCGTCCATTTCCACTATAGAGGAACAGTGTCCTGATTTCCTATTGGTCAAAAAGCTGATATTGCTGTAATTTGAGCTACAGTATTATGGCATCACTGGCCCTGCTTCTGTGCATAAACCCACCAGTCCACACTGCGCTTATATCAACAGCTAGTAAGAAAAGCGGTCACTCAAACTGCCTGCTTCGTATAAGAAGCACCTCCCTCCTAATATGGAAACTTGGGGCAGATTAGTGTAATATGATCCTAATCCTCACGTGGTCCTCTCACCCACTCACAGCGGAAACAGCCATCTTGTGGTATGTACTAATGCATTACATTGTTGACTATTAATTCATAAGAAATTAATAGTACAAACAGTGTTTAGGTCATGTCTCTAGTTCCTAGTGAAATCATCAGCTGCAGTCTGTTAGTTCAGCCTGCACGATGCCTACCTGTATGTATGTGACAGATTCACTGTAATCCACGCCTCCTGGTCCTTACGCTTTCTTCCACCTAATCAATAAAATCCTCAGAGATGTAAGCAAAACTTCCCCTGCGTCAGTGGCATACTTGCCATGAATCTGTAGTTTTAGGAGTATTCTGTAAATAAAAATAAAAATTGTTTTCTCTTACGTCCTAGAGGATGCTGGGGACTCCAAAAGGACCATGGGGTATAGACGGATCCGCAGGAGCTTGGGCACACTATAAAGACTTAAACTGGGTGTGAACTGGCTCCTCCCTCTATGCCCCTCCTCCAGACCTCAGTTAGACTTTGTGCCCAGGAGTGAATGGACACGCACTAGGGGAGCTCTCCAGAGTTTCTCTGAAAAGACTTTGTTAGGTTTTTTATTTTCAGGGAGACATGCTGGCTACAGGCTCCCTGCATCGTGGGAGTGAGGGGAGAGAAGTCAGACCTACTTATTCTTAGTTTAAGGGCTCTGCTTCTCAGGCTACTGGACACCATTAGCTCCAGAGGGTTCGATCACTTGTTGCGCCTAGCTGCTAGTTCCCGGAGCCGCGCCGTCACCCCCCTCACAGAAGACAGAAGCCGGGTGAGTATTAGAAGAACAGAAGACTTCAGTGATGGCAGAAGACTTCAGTAACGGAGGTAATATGCGGCGGTCGTGCTACGCTCCATGCTCCCACACACCTACGCACTCACAGGGTGCAGGGCGCTGGGGGGGGAGCGCTCTGGGCAGCAATGTTACTGAGGCTCTTTTACACAAAATAGGCTGGCTTGGCTTGGTATTTGGTGCCCGGGCACCGTGTCCGCTACCCCCGCCAGCATGTCGCAGCGGTCCCGCTGTGCGCCGATGCTCCCACACACCAACGGCTGGTATCGGGTGCAGGGCGCAGGGAGGGGGCGCCCTGGGCAGAAAGTTTTACATTGTTTTTACACTCCCAGAGAACATATACAGTGGGTAGCCACTGTATATGGTCTCCTGCCTGCATAAGACGTTTTTAATATAGTGGGCTACCGTGCGCCGATAAGGGGCGGGGCTTAGCCCTCACAGCAAGAGACAGCGCCATTTTTATTCAATGTCCCCGCCAAAATATGTGTATAGCACAAACAAGGGGGGGCACATTTTGTTAGTGTTATGTAGGTATGTATAACACTATTTAATTGGAAATGGGCATGTACTCATAGTTGTGTATACTCTCTGTGTCCTCCCTGTCAGATATACACTTGTGTCGACATGTGTGAATGTTCTGTCACTAACGCCTCTGGGGTTCATTGTCTGCATCGCCGACGCCTGTTTGGTACTTGATACAGAGTCAATAGATCGGTTGTGTTATACTTGTTCATAGTAAACACGGTATGGGAGACACAGTAGTAGGTGGGTGACCCTGTCGGCACCAACTGTTATTACCGAGTGTAAATTGACATGCTATAACTAATTTATACCTGTATATAAATTTATATGTATTTATATGGTTCGGTTCAGGGAGTCTGGGGCTCGAGCACAGACATGATTATATTTGTGGGGGAATGTTATTAAAATTATTTATGTATAATTCCCTCGGACCCCTCGGGGTCGCAAGTATGTTATTTTGCCTGGTTACTACTCCCTGCTGTCGACTATTACTAAGCTTTCTGTCGACTATAATGTTTCCCGGTAGAGCCAAAACTGCAGATTCAGTACATGGTCATACACATTCAGAACACATTAATGTCACTTGGGTCCCGAAAGTTCCGGACAATCCGCTTATATGTATGTTATATGTATCTATAGGTAGGATATGTGTGTTTATGTGTATTACAATATGTATATTCATCTTATGATTATACTGAATGCTAAAGTAATAGTATTCTTTCTCATGTGCTGGTCGCTCTGTTGATAAAGCTCTAGGTCGGCCGTGACGAGTGGGTCTCCCGTCCTCTCAAGGAGTCCGAATGTTTATTCTTTTCCTGCGGCGGAGAAGATACTGTGAAAGTCAACTCCTGGTTGACACGGCGTCCTGTCACAAAGGATTGGATACAGGAAGCTAAGTGATATTTTCTTTCTATTCTGTGGATTTATTTGCATAACATGCACATGAGGGAGTGTTTATATTCGGAAGGACATCCGATGAAATTATCCTGCAGAGATAGGAGATTTTCCTTATGTTGGGTTGTCTTTATATATCCCGGCAGGCTACAGTGCGTATACAGGAGGTAGCCGGGGAAATACTGTGGCTGACTCCGAGTGATACTGGAGTTTTTTCCCTGGGTCGGTGTACCGCTGTTTGGGGATGCCTTACTTCAGTCACTCTCAGCGAATGCTGCTGATAAATCTAACTTGGTGGGTTAGATTCCCTCACAACGGTTGGTGACGCATTCTTTTGTGGGATGCAGTCGATTTAACTAGTTTGATGCCGTTCCTTTTTCCTTTTCTGTGCAGATGGAGTGTGAAAAGATAAGTGTTCTGCAGCCTTGTTAGGTTCGCAGAAGCGGAGGTCGTTTTCTGTTTCTCACACATCCACCACATGGTGCTGAGTCTACCTGCCTGGACCCCACTCCGGTGGGGACTCGTCTACTACCTTTCACTTGGTCCAGGAATAGACCAGGACCCGTGATTTAATTGTAGAATCCAGAGGGGGAATGTCTGGAGTTACAGATGTTTCCCCTCACTGTTTCCTAATAGATCTTACCGTTTCCCCTCTGGAAGGGGAGGTAATACGCGACGCCATATCAGAGGTTCGTCAGGTTCAGGGCCTTGTTCTCCTGTCCTGGTTATATATATAAAAAAAAAAAAAAGTTTACGTGCGTTGTTTTACGTATTCAGATTACCTGGAGGGATAGCCAGGATGGTCTTTGCCATTTCACTGGAGTGATGGTAGTATGATGGTTCTCTTTCGATAGTAAGAGCCATTGTTATTCTGTAATGAGAGGTTCGCCTGATTGAGGCGAGGTCAAGAAATAAGTGGTACAAATCGTTGTTTCTTTCTCTGACTGTTCTTCAACACAGGGAAGGGCTGTTGTTCCCAATGACGCAGATGTCGGAGGTGGTATCAGGGTAGATACTGAACGGTTGAGGTTCTGTGTTTTCCTGTGGAAAGAGGTCTGAGGATCCTGAGTCGGATCAGATTTGCAGTGCCAATTCATCTATATGTTCTGTTGATGAAGAAGTTGGGTGCGGCCTAAGAAGCCTTTTCGGTGCGCAGGTCAAATGCCAGAGTGATTTTCACGGGACCTGTTGGGAATTTGGTCCGGGTCTCACAGGCACATGCACCAGAATATAATAAAAAAAAGTTGGCCACCTTTCCGGAAGTTCAGGCTTTTGTGAAAGGGGTACTGCACATCCAACCTCCATTTGTGCCCCATTGGCACAGTGGCCTCTTGACGTGGTGTTGCGTTGTGTCTCACTGATTGGGACCTTTATTAAAGGTTGGGTTAAAATTTCTCTCTTGGAGAGTGGCCATGCTTTTGCAAGGCGGTTGTCGGAAGTAGCGGCTTTGTTTCACAAGAGCACCTGTTTGATCTTCCAAGTGGATAGAATTGAGAACTCTGTTAGTAGTTCTACCGAAACGGGTTTTCGGGGTTTATCAAAAACCTGCCTGGTTTGATGCCTGTGGTAACTTCAGCATTGGCTGATTCAATGTCTCTCGATGTAGTCAGGGCTTTGAAGATTTATGTCGCCAATTGGGCTCAGTTTGTGAAAACAGAGGCTCTGTTTGTTCGGTATGCTCTCAGAGTGATTGGGGCGCCTGCATCTCTGCAGTCTGTTACACGCTGGATCTGTGATACGATTCGGTGTGCTAGTTCTATAGCTGGATTGCAGTTGCCGGAGTAGGGGAAGACCCATTCTACTAGGAAGATGGGCTCTTCTTGGGCGGATCCCATTTCTTATCTAGCTGTTATTACTTTTGAGATGTTTAAGTACTACAGTACTTAAATAATGTTTGTAAAATTGTTGGTCATCGCATCGGTAAACTATTTAGAATGGGTTCCCGACACTGGAGCGGCATATGGTCAACATGGTCAACAGATAGCCTGTGTCTTTTGCTTCATTTACCATGCACGTGGACTAGGATTGGGAATGGTAACCTGTGGTGAGTGCAGCGAGGCACCTTGTCCGAAGCGTGATGAGCGTACACGGTACACTAATTGTGGTCACTTATGATGAAACATACAAAATGACACCCCAAAATATTTGATCCTGTCGACCCTTTGTACCAGTAGCGCTCTCCAAACACCATATTTAGACGTTAACCACCATAGTGAAACAAAAACATGAGCAATTAAAAAGATTCACCATGGATATATACAGGAAGTCTTTGCCCTCCCTTAGCTTGAATCGGGACAGGCAATTCAACCTGCTCCTCTCTTTTGATCACAGAACAATTGCAGGTGCTCCGATTGCCAGAAGGGAATTCATAATGGAATGAGTGTTTCCTTCTCACTGAACACCTTAGGAGACACTTTAGAAAGAGATGGACATAGTGTAGCAATCCTTAAAATTGACACAATTTATTACATAGATTGCACTTACAAGACATAAAGATAAAACAGCATGTAGAAATCAACTCCACTGGACATATCACCAAGTCAGCATCTCTCCTCCTGGGGAATTCCTGGAACACCAGATGGACACGGTGAGTGGAAAACCGGGCTCCGGATCCACAGCTCCACAGTGTGCCCAAGCTCCTGCGGATCCGTCTATACCCCATGGTCCTTTTGGAGTCCCCAGCATCCTCTACGGACTAGGAGAAAAGGATTTACCGGTAGGTACTAAAATCCTATTTTTTGCTTTTCGCAAAGAATAGGAAAACAGAATGTATATTTCTCTGACGTCCTAAGTGGATGCTGGGGACTCCGTCAGGACCATGGGGATAGCGGCTCCGCAGGAGACAGGGCACAAAAGTAAAAGCTTTAGGATCAGGTGGTGTGCACTGGCTCCTCCCCCTATGACCCTCCTCCAAGCCTCAGTTAGATTTTTGTGCCCGGCCGAGAAGGTTGCAATCTAGGTGGCTCTCCTAAAGAGCTGCTTAGAGTAAAAGTTTTGTTAGGTTTTTTATTTTCAGTGAGTCCTGCTGGCAACAGGCTCACTGCTACGAGGGACTTAGGGGAGAGAAGTGAACTCACCTGCGTGCAGGATGGATTGGCTTCTTAGGCTACTGGACACCATTAGCTCCAGAGGGAGTCGGAACACAGGTCTCACCCTGGGGTTCGTCCCGGAGCCGCGCCGCCGACCCCCTTGCAGATGCCGAAAAGTGAAGAGGTCCAGAAACCGGCGGCAGAAGACTCTTCAGTCTTCATAAGGTAGCGCACAGCACTGCAGCTGTGCGCCATTGTTGTCAGCACACTTCATAGCAGCGGTCACTGAGGGTGCAGGGCGCTGGGGGGGGCGCCCTGGGCAGCAATGATAGTACCTTATTCTGGCTAAAAATACATCACATATAGCCCCTGGGGGCTATATGGATGTATTTAACCCCTGCCAGGTCTCAGAAAAACGGGAGAAGAAGCCCGCCGAAAAGGGGGCGGGGCCTATTCTCCTCAGCACACAGCGCCATTTTCCCTCACAGAAATGCTGGTGGGAAGGCTCCCAGGCTCTCCCCTGCACTGCACTACAGAAACAGGGTTAAAACAGAGAGGGGGGGCACTTATTTGGCGATATGTATATATATATATTAAAATGCTATAAGGGAAAAACACTTATATAAAGGTTGTCCCTGCATAATTATAGCGTTTTTGGTGTGTGCTGGCAAACTCTCCCTCTGTCTCCCCAAAGGGCTAGTGGGGTCCTGTCCTCTATCAGAGCATTCCCTGTGTGTGTGCTGTGTGTCGGTACGTGTGTGTCGACATGTATGAGGACGATGTTGGTGAGGAGGCGGAGCAATTGCCTGAAATGGTGATGTCACTCTCTAGGGAGTCGACACCGGAATGGATGGCTTATTTAAGGAATTACGGGATAATGTCAACACGCTGCAAGGTCGGTTGACGACATGAGACGGCCGGCATACAAATTAGTACCTGTCCAGGCGTCTCAAACACCGTCAGGGGCTGTAAAACGCTCATTTACCTCAGTCGGTCGACACAGACACGGACACTGACTCCAGTGTCGACGGTGCAGAAACAAACGTATTTTCCTTTAGGGCCACACGTTACATGTTAAGGGCAATGAAGGAGGTGTTACATATTTCTGATACTACAAGTACCACAAAGAAGGGTATTATGTGGGGTGTGAAAAAACTACCTGTAGTTTTTCCTGAATCAGATAAATTAAATGAAGTGTGTGATGATGAGTGGGTTTCCCCCGATAGAAAATTATTGGCGGTATACCCTTTCCCGCCAGAAAACACCCTTTAGGGTGGATAAGGCGCTCACACGCTTATCAAAACAAGTGGCGGTACCGTCTCCAGATAGGGCCGCCCTCAAGGAGCCAGCTGAGAGGCTGGAAAATATCCTAAAAAGGTATATACACACATACTGGTGTTATACTGCGACCAGCGATCGCCTCAGCCTGGATGTGCAGCGCTGGGGTGGCTTGGTCGGATTCCCTGACTGAAAATATTGATACCCTTGACAGGGACAGTATTTTATTGACTATAGAGCATTTAAAGGATGCATTTCTATATATGCGAGATGCACAGAGGGATATTTGCACTCTGGCATCAAGAGTAAGTGCGATGTCCATATCTGCCAGAAGATGTTTATGGACACGACAGTGGTCAGGTGATGCAGATTCCAAACGGCACATGGAAGTATTGCCGTATAAAGGGGAGGAGTTATTTGGGGTCGGTCCATCGGACCTGGTGGCCACGGCAACAGCTGGAAAATCCACCTTTTTTACCCCAAGTCACATCTCAGCAGAAAAAGACACCGTCTTTTCAGCCTCAGTCCTTTCGTCCCCATAAGGGCAAGCGGGCAAAAGGCCAGTCATATCTGCCCAGGGATAGAGGAAAGGAAAGAAGACTGCAGCAGGCAGCCCATTCCCAGGAACAGAAGCCCTCCACCGCTTCTGCCAAGTCCTCAGCATGACGCTGGGGCCGTACAAGCGGACTCAAGTGCGGTGGGGGGTCGTCTCAAGAGTTTCAGCGCGTAGTGGGCTCACTCGCAAGTGGACCCCTGGATCCTACAAGTAGTATCCCAGGGGTACAGATTGGAAATTCGAGACGTCTCCCCCTCGCAGGCTCCTGATGTCTGTTTTACCAACGTCTTCCTCCGACAGGGAGGCAGTATTGGAAACAATTCACAAGCTGTATTCCCAGCAGGTGATAATCAAAGTACCCCTCCTACAACAAGGAAAGGGGTATTATTCCACACTATATTGTGGTACTGAAGCCGAACGGCTCGGTGAGACCTATTCTAAATGGGAAATCTTTGAACACTTACATACAAAGGTTCAAATCAAGATGGAGTCACTCAGAGCAGTGATAGCGAACCAATATGGTGTCCCTGGACATCAAGGATGCTTACCTCCATGTCCCAAATTGCCCTTCTCACCAAGGGTATCTCAGGTTCGTGGTACGGAACTGTCACTATCCGTTTCAGAAGCTGCCGTTTGGATTGTCCACGGCACCCCGGGTCTTTACCAAAGTAATGGCCGAAATGATGATTCTTTCTTCAAAGAAAAGGCGTCTTAATTATCCCTTACTTGGACGATCTCCTGATAAGGGCAAGGTCCAGAGAACAGTTGGAAGTCGGAGTAGCACTATCTCAAGTAGTTCTACGACCGCACGGGTGGATTTTTAATATCCAAAATCGCAGCCGTTTCCGACGACACATCTGCTGTCCCTAGGGATGGTTCTGGACACAGTCCAGAAAAAGGTGTTTCTCCCGGAGGAGAAAGCCAGGGAGTTATCCGAGCTAGTCAGGAACCTCCTAAAACCAGGAAAAGTGTCAGTGCATCATTGCACAAGAGTCCTGGGAAAAATGGTGGCTTATTACGAAGCGATTCCATTCGGCAGATTCCACGCAAGAACTTTTCAGTGGGATCTGCTGGACAAATGGTCCGGATCGCATCTTCAGATGCATCAGCGGATAACCCTATCTCCAAGGACAAGGGTGTCTCTCCTGTGGTGGTTACAGAGTGCTCATCTTCTAGAGGGCCGCAGATTCGGCATTCAGGATTGGATGCTGGTGACCACGGAGGCCAGCCTGAGAGGCTGGGGAGCAGTCACACAGGGAAAAAATTTCCAGGGAGTGTGATCAAGTCTGGAGACTTTTCTCCACATAAATATACTGGAGCTAAGGGCAATTTACAATGCTCTAAGCTTAGCAAGACCTCTGCTTCAAGGTCAGCCGGTATTGATCCAGTGGGACAACATCACGGCAGTCGCCCACGTAAACAGACAGGGCGGCACAAGAAGCAGGAGGGCAATGGCAGAAACTGCAAGGATTTTTCGCTGGGCGGAAAATCATGTGATAGCACTGTCAGCAGTGTTCATTCCGGGAGTGGACAACTGGGAAGCAGACTTCCTCAGCACAACCTCCACCCGGGAGAGTGGGGACTTCATCTGGAAGTCTTCCACATGATTGTGAACCGTTGGGAAAGACCAAAGGTGGACATGATGGCGTCCCGCCTGAACAAAAAACTGGACAAGTATTGCGCCAGGTCAAAAGACCCTCGGGCAATAGCTGTGGACGTTCTGGTAACACCGTGGGTGTACCAGTCGGTGTATGTCTTACCTCCTCTGCTTCTCATACCCAAGGTATTGAGAATTATAAGACGTAGAGGAGTAAGAACTATACTCGTGGCTCCGGATTGGCCAAGAAGGACTTGGTACCCGGAACTTCAAGAGATGCTCACAGAGGACTCATGGCCTCTGCAGCTAAGAAGGGACTTGCTTCAGCAAGTACCATGTCTGTTCCAAGACTTACCGCGGCTGCGTTTGACGGCATGGCGGTTGAACGCCGGATCCTAAGGGAAAAAGGCATTCCGGAAGAGGTCATTCCTACCCTGGTCAAAGCCAGGAAGGAGGTGACCGCACAACATTATCACCACATGTGGCGAAAATATGTTGCGTGGTGTGAGGCCAGGAAGGCCCCACGAAGAAATTTCAACTCGGTCGTTTCCTGCATTTCCTGCAAACAGGAGTGTCTATGGGCCTCAAATTGGGGTCCATTAAGGTTCAAATTTCGGCCCTGTCGATTTTCTTCCAGAAAGAATTGGCTTCAGTTCCTGAAGTCCAGAAGTTTGTCAAGGGAGTACTGCATATACAACCCCCTTTTGTGCCTCCAGTGGCACTGTGGGATCTCAACGTAGTTCTGGGATTCCTCAAATCACATTGGTTTAAACCGCTCAAATCTGTGGATTTGAAATATCTCACAGGGAAAGTGACCATGCTGTTGGCCCTGGCCTCGGC
The DNA here is from genome assembly GCF_028390025.1 of Pseudophryne corroboree. Taxonomy (NCBI): domain Eukaryota; kingdom Metazoa; phylum Chordata; class Amphibia; order Anura; family Myobatrachidae; genus Pseudophryne; species Pseudophryne corroboree. Next base: position 523,885,683 of record NC_086448.1, on the reverse strand, counting down.
CAGGCGAGTGTCAGAATTGGCGGCGTTTGTCTCACAAAAGCCCATATCTGATTGTCCATTCGGACAGGGCAGAGCTGCGGACTCGTCCCCAGTTTCTCCCTAAGGTGGTGTCAGTGTTTCACCTGAACCAGCTTATTGTGGTACCTGCGGCTACTAGGGACTTGGAGGACTCCAAGTTGCTAGATGTTGTCAGGGCCCTGAAAATATAATTTCCAGGACGACTGGAGTCAGGAAAACTGACTTGCTGTTATCCTGTATGCACCCAACAAACTGGGTGCTCTTGCTTCTAAGCAGACGATTGCTAGTTGGATGTGTAGTACAATTCAGCTTGCACATTCTGTGGCAGGCCTGCCACAGCCAAAATATGTAAATGCCCATTTCACAAGGAAGGTGGGCTCATCTTGGGCGGCTGCCCGAGGGCTCTCGGCTTTACAACTTTGCCGAGCTGATACTTGGTCAGGGGCACACCCTGACTGAGGAGGACCTGGAGTTCTCTCATTCGGTGCTGCAGAGTCATCCGCACTCTCCCGCCCGTTTGGGAGCTTTGGTATAATCCCCATGGTCCTGACGGAGTCCCCAGCATCCACTTAGGACGTCAGAGAAAATAAGAATTTACTTACCGATAATTCTATTTCTCGTAGTCCGTAGTGGATGCTGGGCGCCCATCCCAAGTGCGGATTGTCTGCAATACTTGTACATAGTTATTGTTACAAAAATCGGGTTATTATTGTTGTGAGCCATCTTTTCAGAGGCTCCGCTGTTATCATGCTGTTAACTGGGTTCAGATCACAGGTTGTACAGTGTGATTGGTGTGGCTGGTATGAGTCTTACCCGGGATTCAAAATCCTTCCTTATTGTGTACGCTCGTCCGGGCACAGTATCCTAACTGAGGCTTGGAGGAGGGTCATAGGGGAAGGAGCCAGTGCACACCACCTGATCCTAAAGCTTTTACTTTTGTGCCCTGTCTCCTGCGGAGCCGCTATCCCCATGGTCCTGACGGAGTCCCCAGCATCCACTACGGACTACGAGAAATAGAATTATCGGTAAGTAAATTCTTATTATCTATGGTGAATCATTTTAATTGCTCATGTTTTTGTTTCACTATGATGGTTAACGTCTAAATATGGTGTTTGGAGAGCGCTACTGTTAATGCACATCTTTTTGCTATTTACTGTCTTCTTGTGTGACTTGTGGATACACACACCTGTGTATTGTGTAGCCGCACTCCAATCTAGTGCGCACGAAGTCTGAAGTCTATTTTATCTTCTTTGACCATTTGTACCAGTTGACCTTTTGCATGTCGACCATATGGGGCGACCTATTGACTGTCTGTTTACTGTGGATCTATTGATGCACATCCTTTTAGAAGATTGTCACATAAACTATTTAGTTTAGTATGGTTAATCACTAGAACAGTAGCTGTGTTCCCTTCTGCAATTATTATCTCTGAATTCCTGACATTTAGAATATTTAGTGTCTGTTTCTGATTTGCACGCTGCTGATTTTTGCTTTATTTGGCCTGTTGTGACTTCATGCTAATGCTAGTATCCCTTCCCCTGATGTACATGCATGCGACTGAATGCGCAAAGGGCTGCGATGCCTACAGATGTCTCCTCATACACATTTGCTGCAGTCACGCCGAACAGCCCCTCTTGTCATGCCAGGTCGCGTGAGAATCGTCTAGCGTTGGGCATCTTTTTTTGCATAAGATTTTACAGAAAATTAGTCTTATTCACCAAACAGTGCGACTAGGAAACTCTGCTGATTCACTTGATATATGACACTTGTATATCTGTGTGCGACAGAGTCTCGGAATCTGTATACAAAGTGCTACAATGTAGCAGTCACATCTCTTAATCAGCAGTCTCCTTGTGTGTTGCGATTAAGACACACTTTTAGCAAAAAAAAAAAATGCTCAGCGTTAGCAGAGTTGCACGGCACCTGGCAGCTCACTCACGCCAGGCATCTTGCGCTGCATGGGGTATTGAGACTAGATGTATGAGGGGGTGTAGTATGGTATACCGGCGGCCGGGCTCCCGGCAACCAGCATACCGGCGCCGGGAGCCCGACCGTCGGCATACCGACAGCGTGGCGAGCGCAAATGAGCCCCTTGCGGGCTCGCCGCGCTATTTTATTCTCCCTCCAGGGGGGTCGTGGACCCCCACAAGGGAGAAAAAGTGTCGGTATGCCGGCTGTCGGGATTCCGGCGCCGGGATCCCGACAGTCGGCATACTGAAGACCACCCATATGAGGACATATCTGTACTTTCAGCTGCTGCAGTCACAACCATGAAACGCACCATTGAGACTTGCAACAGCCCCATGCTAGGTGCAGAATCTCTGAGTATGGCCTTCAATGTATGCGATCTAGCATCTGAGTTGGAAAACACTCCTGTGACACTCCTGCCACATGCCCATAACAGACCCATCATATGGAGGTACTGTGTGTGTGTGCCTGTTTAGCCACCTCCCAGGAATGCCCAGTAGCTCCTGTGTGCGCACAGACTATGGAAAGCCTGCGTCGTGTGAGGTAAAGGTTTAGACACATGCACAGTCACATAAAATCTCCAACGAATGTGTAAGATAGCATTGTCTGATTCAGAATCTGTCCCTCAGTATAGAAAAACAGTATACACTGTTTATTATATTGAATTAAGTTGTGGTAGTTAAAGCAAATAGATATCTATATTAATGAATCATTACTGTTAGAACTAATAGCGATGGACTAATCCCATATACCATATGCAATACTGGAAGGAGAGGGCAAGCCGCCCAAGTAGAGACAAATATGACAGTACTGTAGTTCGTTATTTTCTGTGTGGCTGCAAAAATCACCAATAATTATATTATAACAACAGCACAAGATTATTCACTTGTACACAAAGAAAGATCTGCGCTGCCGGTGGCCACTGGGTGTTGCACAAATGGTTGTTATGCTGGTACCCAGAGGTGTAGCTAGGCGCCATGGTGCCCGGAGCAAGGGTATGTTTTGGTTTTACTGAACCTGTGTGTTTACGGATGAAAAAGCAGGTTTTACCGGCCGAGCAAATTAAATAGCCCGACCGCAGCACTCGAAGAAACATCGGAGGTTTTTACTCCCGATGTCTCTTCGGGCCAAATTGAATATCTCAGCTAGTCTCCAAGTCAGTGTGCGCCCCCTCTGCTTCTACTCCTCCTGCTCTGTGGCTGCCAGTACAATGGCCCGCTATAAGGGGGATGGTGGGCAGCAGCGCGCCCTTTAACTTTTTCTGCTCCCAGTGCCACCCTCGCTACACCCCTGCTGGTACCTCACCTCTGTCACTATTTCTTGAATACACCTAATAGAGTAGAACTTTAAATGAAGCAAAATATTAAGTATTTCAAAACTACTTACTTTTTTAAAAATTCATAAGCAGTTTAACTTAGTACAGGTTCCCAGTGGCTGGCACAGTAGTCCTCACAGCACGTCCACTCTGTGACATTACCATTAGGCACGTTCTGGGAGTGACATTAGTATTGAACGATTCACTAGAAATAAGTAGAAGCCCAAGCAGCCATTACTGTGTAACATTGAATAGTAGTTTCATTTTACACAGAATTTACCTATAGTAGGTGTAACACAAGTATGGCTTATTTGGAACATCAATAGTTGATAGTGTAGTGGAAGAGTGCAAAAAACCAGCATGTTTCCCACTGTGACCTCTGTTACTGTATGAACAGACTCCTGAATCTGGAATTGGTAGATGGAACTATGGTGAGTGACGGGTGGGACTTGCAGACCATTATTTATATTCCTTGGGCAGGCTCTTAGAGAAGGGAGGTGGCAACAGAAATAATGATGCTGATGCCCACATGGATCATTAGTAAATAGAAGATTTCTGCTTCAAAGGTGCAATGAATAAAATATTACACTTAAAATCTTATGGATAAGTATGTAATAAAACATATGGTAATTGTGTAACAGACATAGATAGATAGATAGATAGATAGATAGATAGATAGATAGATAGATAGATAGATAGATAGATATGCCAGTGAAATAGATAAAGGCTGTCCTAATGAGTTTGAAATGACATATGGTAATATGTGATATTGTAATATGACAAAAATAATGGCGATTTAAAAAACTTGAGTGTAATTTAATTTAATTTTATTTCCTAGAAGGGTTATGGTCCAATATTAATGCATTGTAATGGATAATCAAATATATGTGAACAGTTCGCAAAATAGTAGGTTGTGCATTACAGTAATAGCCTGAGATAGTGTCTGAACTTTACAAAAACTCTATTTCAGTGACTGAGATAGTGATAAAAAAAAAATCAGTATGTGAACTCAATAAGTAACTATGAAAAAATTCTGTAGCCACTTAACCTATACTATATTTTTTTAATAATTATTTTAAAATGTTGCAGAAGGGTTAGAGATATGTATGCCAATATAAATTTAAAAAAAAGTTAGCTCCAGTGGGAGTTACAGTACAGTAGAGCTTTCTATTTTATTGTTTGTGTTTATTCTAGATCTGCATTAAAAACAATTTCTCTTACGTCCGAGAGGATGCTGGGGACTCCGTAAGGACCATGGGTATAGACGGGGTCCGCAGGAGACATGGGCACTATAAAGAACTTTAGAATGGGTGTGCACTGGCTCCTCCCTCTATGCCCCTCCTCCAGACCTCAGTTGGATCATGTGCCCAGAGGAGACTGGGTGCATTACAGGGGAGCACTCCTGAGTTTCTCTGAAAAAGAATTTAGTTAGGTTTTTTATTTTCAGGGAGCACTGCTGGCAACAGGCTCCCTGCATCGTGGGACTGAGGGGAGAGAAGCAGACCTACTTAAGTGATAGGCTCTGCTTCTTAGGCTACTGGACACCATTAGCTCCAGAGGGTCGGAACGCAGGTCTCACCTTCGCCGTTCGTCCCGGAGCCGCGCCTGTCGCTGAGGGGGCGGGGCTTGATCCTCCAGCACTAACCAGCGCCATTTTCTCCACAGCACATGCAGAGAAGCTGGCTCCCCGGACTCTCCCCTGCTGAACATGGTCACAGAGGGCAAAAAAGAAGGTGGGGGGGGGGGCACATGTAATTGGCGCAGTGAGTGTTGTTATATATATTTTTATATAAAAGCGCTGTCCTAACTGGATTTTATTCCAGGGTGTCTCCATATAGTTATTTCCCTGAGTGTGTGGGGGTGTCGGTACGTGTGTGTCGGCATGTCTGAAGCGGAAGGCTCTTCTAGGGAGAAGGTGGAGCAGATGATTGTGGTGTCTCCGTCGGCAACGCCGACACCTGACTGGATATGTGGAATGTTTTAAATGCAAATGTGGCTTTATTACATAAGAGATTGGACAAGCAGAGTCCAGGGATAAAGCAGGGAGTCAATCCATGGCTTTAACTGTGTCACAGGGCCCTTCTGGGTCTCAGAAACGCTCACTGTCCTAAGTAGCAGACACTGATACCGACACGGTTTTTGACTCCAGTGTCGACTACGATGATGCGAGGTTACACCCAAGGGTGGCCAAAAGTATTCATTACATGATTATTGCAATAAATGATGTTTTGCATATCACAGATGACCCCTCTGTTCCTGACACGAGGGTACACATGTTTAAGGAAAAGAAGCCTGAGGTAACTTTTCCCCCATCTCATGAGCTGAATGAGTTATTTTAAAAAGCTTGGGAAACTGCAAGAAACTGATGGCGTATCCTTTCCCGGCAAAGGACAGGGTACGGTGGGAATCCTTGCCCAGGGTGGACAAGGCGTTAACGCGCTTGTCCAAAGAGGTGGCACTGCCGTCTCCAGATACGGCAGCCCTCAGGGATCCTGCTGATCGCAGGCAGGAAACTACCTTGAAGTCAATTTATACACATACGGGTGCCTTGCTCAGACAGACAATCGCGTCGGCTTGGGTTTGTAGCGCTGTGGCGGCTTGGACTGATACCTTGTCAGCTGACATTGATACCCTGGATAGGGATACCATTTTATTGACCTTGGGTCACATTAAAGACGCAGTCCTTTATATGAGAGATGCTCAGAGAGACGTTGGCCTGCTGGGTTCGAGAGCCAACGCCATGGCGATTTCTGCTAGGCGAGCCCTGTGGACCCGCCAATGGACGGGTGATGCCAACTCAAAGAGGCATATGGAGGTTTTGCCTTACAAAGGTGAGGACTTATTTGGGGAAGGTCTCACAGACCTGGTTTCCACAGCTACTGCAGGTAAATCTACTTTTTTACCTTATGTTTCCTCACAGCAAAAGAAAACGCCACAATATCGGATGCAGTCCTTTCGGTCGCATAAGTCCAGAAGAGGTCGGGGCTCTTCCTTCCTCGCCAGAGGTAAGGGTAGGGGGAAAAAACTGCCGGCTACGGCTAGTTCCCAGGAGCAGAAGTCCTCCCCGGCTTCTACTAAATCCACCGCATGGCGCTGGGGCTCCGCTGAGGGAGTCCGCCCCGGTGGGGGCACGTCTACGACTCTTCAGCCACGTCTGGGTTCAATCAGAGGTGGATCCCTGGGCAGTTGACTTTCTTGGGTATGATTCTGGACATGGAACAAAAGAGGGTTTTTCTCCCGATGGAAAAAGCCCAGGAACTCCAGAACTTGGTCAGAAACCTGTAGAAACTGAAAAGTGTGTCGGTCCATCAATGCACTCGAGTACTGGGGAAAATGGTGGCGTCCTACGAGGCCATTCCCTTCGGCAGGTTTCATGCGAGGACTTTTCAGTGGGACCTTCTGGACAAGTGGTCTGGGTCCCATCTACATATTCATCAAAAAATCAGCCTGTCCCCCAGGGCCAGGGTGTCTCTCCTGTGGTGGCTGCAGAGTGCTCACCTTCTAGAGGGTCGCAGGTTCGGCATTCAGGACTGGGTTCTGGTGACCTACGGACGCGAGCCTCCGAGGATGGGGAGCAGTCGCACAAGGAAGAAACTTGCAGGGACTATGGTCAAGCCCGGAGGCTTGTCTGCACATCAACGAACTGGAATTGAGGGCCATATACAACGGCCTGCGTCAGGCGGAGAATCTTCTTCGCGACCTACCGGTTCTGATTCAGTCAGACAACGTCACAGCCGTGGCTCATGTAAACCGCCAAGGCGGACCAAGAAGCAGAGTGGCAATGGCGAAAAGCCACCAGGATTCTTTACTGGGCGGAAAATCATGTAAGCGCTTTAACAGCAGTCTTCATTCCGGGAGTGGACAACTGGGAAGCAGACTTCCTCAGCAGACACGATCTCCATCCAGGAGAGTGGGGACTTCATCAAGAAGTTTTTGCAGAGATAACAAGTCATTGGGGACTTCCTCAAATAAACATGATGGCGTCACGCCTCAACAAGAAGCTTCGGAGGTATTGTGCCAGGTCAAGGGACCCTCAGGCTGTAGCAGTGGACGCCCTGGTGACAACGTGGGTGTTTCAGTCGGTCTATGTGTTCCCTCCTCTTCCACTCACCTCAAAAATATTGAGAATCATAAGAAGAAAAAGTATGCAAACAATACTCATTGTTCCGGATTGGCCTTGCAGGGCCTGGTATTCAGATCTTCAGGAAATGCTCACAGAAGATCCGTGGCCTCTTCCTCTCAGAGAGGACCTGTTGCAACAGGGGCCCTGTCTGTTCCAAGACTTACCGCGGTTGCGTTTGACGGCATGGCGTTTGACGGCATGGCGGTTGAATGCCGAATCCTAGCTGGTAAAGGCATTCCGGAAGAAGTCATCCCTACTCTGATAAGGGCTAGGAAGGAGGTGACGGCGAAGCATTATCACCGTATCTGGAGAAAGTATGTATCTTGGTGTGAAGCCAAGAATGCTCCTGCGGAAGTTTTCCATCTGGGCCGTTTTCTCCACTTTCTACAGACAGGAGTGGATATGGGCCTAAAATTAGGCTCCATTAAGGTACAGATTTCGGCCCTATCAATTTTCTTTCAGAAGGAATTGGCTTCTCTCCCAGAAGTCCAGACTTTTGTAAAGGGAGTGCTGCACATCCAGCCTCCAGTGGCACCATGGGACCTTAACGTGGTGTTACAGCTCCTGAAATCTCACTGGTTTGAGCCTCTTCAAACGGCGGAATTAAAATTTCTCACTTGGAAGGTGGTCATGTTGTTGGCCTTGGCATCTGCAAGGCAGGTGTCTGAATTGGCGGCTTTGTCTCACAAAAGCCCCTATCTGATTTTCCATGTGGATAGAGCAGAATTGCGGACTCGTCCTCAATTTTTGCCTAAGGTGGTTTCATATGAACCAACCTATTGTGGTGCCTGTGGCTACGGGGGACTTGGAGGATTCCAAGTCCCTTGATGTAGTCAGGGCCTTGAAAATTTATGTAGCCAGGACGGCTCGGGTTAGAAAAACAGAGGCTCTGTTTGTCCTGTATGCAGCCAACAAGGTTGGCGCTCCTGCTTCTAAGCAGACTATTGCTCGCTGGATCTGTAACACGATTCAGCAGGCTCATTCTACGGTGGGATTGCCGTTACCAAATTCGGTTAAGTCCCATTCCACTAGGAAGGTGGGCTCTTCGTGGGCGGCTGCCCGAGGCGTCTCGGCATTACAGCTTTGCCGAGCGGCGACTTGGTCGGGTTCAAACACTTTTGCTAAATTCTACATGTTTGATACCTTGCCTGAGGAGGACCTAATGTTTGCTCAATTGGTGCTGCAGAGTCATCCGCACTCTCCCGCCCGGTCTGGAGCTTTGGTATAATCCCCATGGTCCTTACGGAGTCCCCAGCATCCTCTAGGACGTAAGAAAAAATAAGATTTTAAACCTACCGGTAAATCTTTTTCTCCTAGTCCGTAGAGGATGCTGGGCGCCCGTCCCAGTGCGGACTAAATTCTGCAAGACTTGTATATAGTTATTGCTTACATAAGGGTTATGTTACAGTTTTGATCAGTCTTTGGCTGATGCTGTTTTGTTTCATACTGTTGACTGGTTCGTATATTCCAGGTTATACGGTGTGGATGGTGTGGGCTGGTATGAATCTTGCCCTTGGATTAACAAAAAATCCTTTCCTCGTACTGTCCGTCTCCTCTGGGCACAGTTTCTCTAACTGAGGTCTGGAGGAGGGGCATAGAGGGAGGAGCCAGTGCACACCCATTCTAAAGTTCTTTATAGTGCCCATGTCTCCTGCGGAGCCCGTCTATATCCATGGTCCTTACGGAGTCCCCTGCATCCTCTACGGACTAGGAGAAAAAGATTTACCGGTAGGTTTAAAATCTTATTTTTTATCTTTTTCAGGCTGCCGGTAAAAACTTATATTATAATAGCTTTCCTTACAGTGGGCACAATGGGTCTTTCAAACACTTCCCTTGGATATCTGAATTATCCTACTCAGGTTATTTTCAAATGCTGTAAACTGATTCCTGTAATGATTGGTGGAGTATTCATTCAAGGTATGCAGCCTTCAGGCCACTTAAGGTCCTGTTTTAACTCTGGTGCCATACGAACTGTCACATGTCATACTTGAACTGTGTGGTACTTGCTGCTGCTCCTTTGTTTAAAGCAGCAAGAAGTTTTGTTTATTTAAAGCTAAGTACCATTACTAGCATATGATGTAGATGAGCAGAGAGGCTTTGAAATGCTCATCTGAACTCTGTCTGCACTGTGACATCCTCCCTCTCTACCACATATATGCTGCTGTATGGGCCTTTGTCTGTGTAGAAAACTACTGTGGGTCTGTGTCTGGCATCCATTCTGGTTTTCACTCCAGAGAAATTTTGAAGAAATAATCATTTGTTGGCAGGATAGCAAAAACAAATGACACTATGCATATTTTAAAAAGGTATATCACTTAAATAAATAAATAAAAAAATACAATTGTGGGATTGTTGCCAACGGAGCAGGCACAATTACCCAATACGAGTACAGAGGGGGGTATGTCATAGTGCAGATAAATCTCAGAGGGGTATTTCAAAGCCTTGGTTTACTACATCATGTGACTGTGGTTGCCACAGTAGTCCATGACACTGGAGAATTATAATTAATGAAAAAATGAGGAGAAATGGAAGATTCTCAAGATTCTTCTTATAGCCTCCACATGAATTTATGTAAGAAAAGAAACTAAAAACGTAATTTTGCATGGGATTGCTGCTTTGTAAGGGCACTATCATGTGATTAGTGGCAGTCATTGCAATTGAAGCACTGGGTGACAGGCTTTTGGTCATTTATTTAAAATAGACATACTTTAACTATATGGTGAAGGTCCATGAGATGGAACTACTGTATCTGTATTTGTTTTGCTTATTTATAGTGGGATTCATTAAAATTTTAATTTATATTACACTGTAATATTTCTCAAAAATAAAATAAAGTTCTAAGCTGCACTGTAATATAAAAGTGCCATATAAAAGATTTTCTAATACCATACAGTATTTGCTTTCAGTAGATCTTGGAAGATGTTTTTTAAAAGGGATTTCTTCCTATCAAATGGTCGATATATTGTTTGTGGATCGGTGGGTGCGTACCTATGATGTTTGTGAATTACATATTTCACAGACGGGTTGGGATTGATTTGCCGGCGTTCAGGATGTCGGCAGTCAGAATACTGACCGCGGTATCCTGCCCCCAGATGATTGGTAAACTTACCAGAATTAGCCGCTCGTTCAGTTTATACAGCGGCCTGCAGACAGGTGGGGTGGGTGTGTACCCAGCCTGAGATTACAGTGGAGATGGCTATCTCATGCCAAATAAAACAGATAGGTATGCCTGGTAAAATAAATATACGTAGTTATGGTAGACTTACCGTCGATTAACTCTATTTCTCCTAAGTCCACAGTATCCACAGGATAAACATTGGGATATGAGGTAGCGTCAGTGGATTGACACCAACGATCAAAAGTTTTCGGCCTCCCAGAATGCAACCTATATCCCCGCCTTCTGGCTCAGACAATTCAGTTGTTTCCAAAGCTCAAGGCAGGAGCGTCATAGAGAGCCCTAATCAGGTAAGAAGAGCATACTTGCACACCCTTCCATACAAGAAGGAAGAGGTTAGTATGTGAAAGGATCCTCAAATCAGGTGCATCAGGGTGGGTGGGATCCCTGTGGATACTGTGGACTTATGAGAAATAGAGTTATCGACGGTAAGTCTACCATAACTACATATTTCTCCTGCAGGGTCCACAGATTATCCACAGGATAAACATTGGGATGTCCCAAAGCAAAGTTAGTGGAGGGGATGCTCCTGATTGGACAGGAGAATCCTTCACCCGAATGCAGCGTCCTGAGTGGCAAAGGTATCAAAGGCATAATGTCTAATGAATGTGTTAATGGAAGACCATGTGGCTGCCTTACATATCTGTTCAGCTGAAGCACCACATTGTGCTGCCCATGACAGACCTACCTTACGAGTAAAGTAAGCAGAGACATTAGCCTGAATAGGGAGATCAGCTTGAGACTATGCTTCTGAAATCGTCATCTGAAGCCGCCTCGCCAGTGTCCGCTTGTCGGCAGGCCATCCTCTATCTTTCTGATGGCACTGGTATGGTCCACGTAGATCCTTAAAGCACGGACTACGTCCAATGATGCATCTGCCGCAGAAAGATCCGGCGCTTGAAAAGCCGGTACTACAATTTCTTCGTTAAGGTGGAATTTAGACACCACCTTAAGAAGATAACCAGATTTGGTTCTAAGAACCGCTCTATCTGGATGAAATATCAGAAAAGGAGGGCAACATAAGAATGCCCCTAAGTATGAAACTCTTCTAGCTGAAGCAATAGCCAGTAGAAAGAGAGAACTTTAGCTGTCAACCATTTAAGATCCACTTGCTTCAGTGGTTCAAATGGGGCAACTTGAAGCGCCTTTAGCACTAGACTTAGATCCCAAGGAGCTGTATGAGGAACAAAAGGAGGTTGGATGTGAAGCATTCCCTGGGAAAAAGTGTGAACATCCTGTAGGTTTTGAAACCATACAGTCAATGCTGACACCTGAACTCTCAAGGAAGCAACCCGTAGACCTTTGTCCATTCCTGCCTGAAGGAATGCTAGGACTTTGTAAACTCTGAAAGACCTAGGGTCAAATTTCCTGTCACCTCTCCATTGAATATAGGCTTGCCATATATTCTGTAATAAATGCGAGCTGAGGATGGTTTCCTTGCTCTGAGCATTGTTTGAATTACCCTTGTGAAAATCCTCTTGGTTTCAGGATGGAAGTCTCAAGAGCCACGCCGTCAAAGACAGCTGATCCAGGTGCTTGTAATAGAAAGGACCCTGAGACAGTAGATCTGGACGTTGAGGGAGTAGGAACGGTATCCACCGACAGCCTCTGCAGATCTGTGTACCAATGTCTTCTTGGCCAAGCTGGAGCTATTAGTATCACAGCGCCCTTTCCTTGTTTTACCTTTCGCATCACCCTGGGCAACAGGGCGATCGGTGGAAACACATAGGCCAGACGAAAGTCCCATCTTACTGACAGAGCATCCACAATAGTCGCTCCGGGATCCTTTGTCCTTGACCTGTATTCGGGAACTTTGTTGTACTGATGGGAACCCATGAGATCTGTCTCTGGTAACCCCCACTTGTCCACTAGAGTCTGGAAGACCTCCGGGTGTAAAGCCCATTCGTTTGCATGAATGGCATGTCAACTGAGAATATCCGCTTCCCAGTTTAGGACTCCCAGAATGAACACTGCGGACAAGGCTAGATGATGAAGTTCTGCCCACCTTGGCATGTGGTTTACCTCCTTCATCGCTTTTTGGCTGCGAGTTCCTCCCTGATGATTGAGGGTACGCTACTGCCGTTGCATTGTCCGAGCGGATTTGAACTGGTTTCCCCTGAAGACTGTCCTTTGCCTGCCTATGTGCATATATATGGCCTGAAGTTCCAATATATTTATTCGCAGGCGACTTTCTTCCTTGGTCCACTTCCCTTGGAAGCAACTTATTTCTGACACTGCTCCCCAGCCCTGAAGACTGGCATCTGTTGTCAGAACCTCCCAATCTGAGACCCAAAAGGGTCTCCCTTTGTCCAGATGGGATGTCTGTAGCAACCAGGCTAATGACCTCCTTACTTCCAGAGGAAGGACCATAGTCTGAGTTTTTATTGTTTGATGTATCCCATTCCATTTGGAAAGGATCAGATGTTGTAGCGGCCTCGAGTGGAATTGAGCATACTCCACCATGTCGAATGTTGACACCATAGATCCCATCACATGCATCGCTGCTTGAATGGATACCCTTTGACTGTGTAGCAGATTATGAATCCTCGTCTGAATTTTGGATATTTTGTTCATAGGTAAAATTACTCTCTGAAGACCCAAATCCAATACAGCCTCCAAGTGTGTCATCCATTGTGACGGAACCAGGGACAACTTTGCCCAATTTATGAGCCAACCATGTCTCTGCAAATTCCTGAAATTGCGCCTGGATTAATAAGTCGTCGAGGTATCGAAAAACCCTTGTCCCCTGCCGACAGAGATAGACCGCCATTACCACCATAATTTCGGTGAACACTCCTGGAGCTGTGGCCAGTCCAAATGGTAGGGCCTGGAACTGAAAATGTTGCTGGAGGATGGCAAACCTGAGATAGCACTGATGGAACTATGCTGTAGGCACATGCAGACATCCTGTATATCCAAAGATACCATAAAATCCTCCGGCTCCATGGCCAAAATAATGGAACGTAAAGTCTCCATATGAAAATGAGTCACCCAAATGTACTTGTTCAGCACTTTGAGATTGAGTATGGGCCGGAACGACCCATTTGGCTTCTGAACTAGAAACAGCTTGGAATAAAAACCTTGTCCTCGTTGCGCAGGAGGAACTGGAATTATCACTCCTGATTGAAGCAACTTCTGAACTGCCTCTTGCAAAGCCCTGGCCTTTGTTTCCACTGAAGATGGGCTGGTACAACAAACACCTTTCTGGAGGGTGTTTCTTGAAGGCAAACACATAACTGTGAGATACCGCTTCTTGCTCCCAGGCATCTGTGGTGGATTGATGCCAGATCTGTGCAAACTGAAGAAGTCGTTCTCCCGCCCTGGGATTCCCCAGGTCGAGGCCCGCACCAGGCTGATGGCTTATCTTCTGATTTGGAAGCAGGCCCTTTGGTAGCCCAATGCTTTTTAGTCTTACCAGACTTGTCAGATTGAGACTGTCTGCCATAACCCTTTCCCTTAGCTTTTCCCTGGGTCCGAAAGGGCCAAAAAGCTGGAAATCTAGGTTTGGATTTATGTGTGGAAGGAAACTTCACTTTCTTAGAGTCTGCTTCTGACTCCAAAATACTGTTTAATTCTTTACCAAAAAGAATATCTCCAGTAAATGGCAAAGACTCTAGAACCTTCTTGGATTCTGAGTCAGCCTTCCATGTACATAGCCAAACAGCTCTGCGAGCAGCAACTGCTGAAGCTGATGCTTGAGAAGCAATAGTACCCATATCCAAGGCTGCTTCTTCCATAAAAATAGCCTCCTGTTTAATATGTGCAATATGGGATTTTTGCTCTCTAGATACCAATGAAAGGTCATCCTCCAATGCATCAGCCCAGGCTGCCACTGCTTTTGCCATCCAGGCTGTAGTCATTGCTGGTTTTACAATTGCCCCAGACAAGGAGAATATGGTTTTTAAAAAAACCATCTATTTTGCTATCCATAACATTTAATAACGTTGAAGGCAGAGGAAATGTAGATTTTTGCACTAATCAAATGACATACGTATCTACTTCCCTTTTTAAACAGTCCCCAGCTGGAAGAGGGTAATGGGAATTCCATTTCTTTGGAATTCGAAACTTCTTACTGGGTGTTACCCAAGCCTCTTGCATAATCTGTCAGCTATTCTGACCCAGGAAATTCAGTCCTGTCTGTTTTGGGATGTTTAAACACAGGTGCCTTGGATTTTTACAAAGGCTCTGCTGCCTCTTCTAAGGATAGATTGGCTTTCATAGCACTAATTAGCTCAGGTTTATCCACTGAGCTGAGACCTTCATCCTCATCTCTGTATGCAGACTCGGAATGTGATGAATCCCCATCCTCCGACGAGTCCCCATCTGAAACGTGTAGACTGTGAAGATGTTGTTTCATGTCTGGGTGATTTACTTTCCACAGGCCTTTCAGCCTGTTTTTGTTGAAAGGCTGCAGATTCCTGAACTGGATGTGATAAACTCCAGTGGGAATGTTGCATGTAAGGGTTAACAGGGTAACCTATCCCTGGTATGGGAGCTGGCATTATCTGCTAAGCTATATTGGATAATGTCTGTGCAAAAGAAGCCCACGGGGGTTCAACTTGAACCTGTGCCTGCCTTGGATTATGAAGGAGGCTTTGGTGAAAACTAAAACAATTTGCACATAATTAATTTTGAACCAGATCCTTAGAGGTTAACCCAGCTTTGCAAGACAAACATGAAAACAGTGTTGGTGCTGCTGTGGAGAGTGTATCCTCCTCACCCTTGCATCTCTTAGACATGATAAACAAATCACACACCTGTATAGTGTTAACTACACAATCTGTGACTGAAATCACTTTAAAACTTGTTAAAGTGACATACAATCCGATCCCTCCCTGCTTTGCACCAGCATTGAGGATCGGTATAAACGCAGAAACTGACAGAAATAGTAGAGTCAGCAATCCCACTAGCAATCAGCCACAGGTTATACATTAGTATAATAAGCAATATGACCACATATTCAACTACAGATACATTTCAGGTATGTAGGAGAAACATATTACTGCATTACCTTATATAGGAATTTTAACCGTATTCAGTCGCACAGCGAATAAAACAGCAGCAATAATTTACAGACGCCTAAGCATCAGGCATTGATCGATCCTGAAAGCGGGGTGAACGCTGAGTGGATCCAGACGCCAATAGAGTTCACAAATGCCCAGTGAACCTACAGTGAACACAGATGCCCAAGCATCTCAGACGGAAGCTGGAAATCAGTTAATGGCGGGATACTCAGGGGAAACTGGTCATGAACCGGGGGGGAGGGGCGACAAGGGTAGCATCTTACTACCCACAGCTGATATCAACCCCAGGGATAGTGGCCTCACACTAATCCCTGGAGCCTATGATCCCTGGGGCGTAGCGCTGGTGAATCCAAGGTGGCAGCCGCGTCAGCGACTGTTCGGTAGTCTCCTTCCCAAAAACAGTGCGTCTGTGTCTTGCGTCTCTCCCGCTAAGCGGAACTGGCGCCTTACCTTCTCCCGTGCTCCGGCCACAGCCTGGTAACGTCAGCTGGACTTGTTAATAGAGCCTACAGTGACGCCCGCTGAAACAGCACTGTACATGTGGGTAAGTGTTGTCGCGATCCGGCAGAGTTGTTGGAGCGACTCTTTCTAAGGTGCATGTAAGACGCTTTTTAGAAAACTCGCTCAAAAAACGTAAGACTATAAAAAAAAAATAACAAGTTTATGGCTGCCAAAATTGGCAGCCCAAAGATCGTGTTCCGGCTCCTGTCGCACCAACAAAAAAAACTGAATTGCCTGAGCCAGGAGGCGGGGTTATAGGGGACTGGCACGTTGCATTCTGGGAGGTCAAAAGCTTTTGATCGTTGGTGCCATTCCGCTGACGCCACCTCATATCCCAATGTTTATCCTGTGGATAATGTGTGGGCCCTGCAGGAGAAATATTGCTTAAATCACAGAGAGGAGACAGAGAAATATACAATACATTTAGTAAAAGGTATAGGATAGTGTGCTACATAATTATGGAATTACCTTGACAAAAACCATTCACAGTAGTAGTTTTCGATGGGGTCTGGTGATTATTGTGTTGCACTGTAACCCTGGTTTAATCAATAAATTGTTGGTCTGATTTTTAACGAAAGTCGTAAAACAAATGTTTGTACAAATCATATTTAATCTGTTGTGAATTCAAGATTTTGTTTCCACACCAGTCTAGTGCCAAGTACAAATGTGACCCCTAAAATGTGATTGTAATTTGCTGTGCATAACTGGAAATAGATTGCACATTGTAGTGCACTGTGCTCTACAATAAATAAATAAAAATCTCTCTATATATATATATATATATATATATATATATATATATATATATATATATATATATATATATATATATATATATATGTGTGTGTGTGTGTGTGTATATATATATATATATATATATATATATATATATGTGTGTGTATATATATATATATATATATATATATATATATATATATATATATATGTGTGTGTGTGTATATATATATATATATATATATATATATATGTGTATGTATATATATATATATATATATATATATATATATATATATGTATATGTATATATATATATTGTATGTTCTTTTGCACTCTTTTTATCACTTTCTTTTGAGCTTTCTAATATTACAAATGTGTAAGCAGGTTCTTGCCCTATATTCATGTTTTGCCTAATTCAATATTGATGTTTGATGGTAAATATCTGTACACAGTATAGATTCCTCTTGTCATGATGATAAATGAATGAACTCTTCGTACAAATGTATATGTAATCCACTTTACTTGTGTCTACAGGAAAGCGATATAATGCTGTGGATGTGACTGCGGCTGTGTGCATGAGCATTGGTCTCATATGGTTTACACTGGCTGACAGTACAGTTGCACCAAACTTCAATGTCACTGGTAAGGTGATAGATTACAGCATGGATAGCCAATCTACAGTTCCATTGAATTACTAACCCCCAGATATAAAACACCATGTCATCTTTTCCATAGAGTGCTTAAATTCCTCTGTCTGTATACAGATAAGTCCTCATACATCTTTGCTGCAGTCAGGCCAAACAGCCCCTCTTGGAACACCAGGTCTCGTCGGGCTTCTTTTTGTTCGAAAATGCATCTTCGTCGCAACGCAATGCGACTAGGATGCACAAGCAGATTGTGCTGTTTGATATGATACTTGTATATCTGTGTGCGACAGTGCTGCAATGTAGCAGCTGCAGCTTTTTTCCAACACAAGTTCCATTCTGCTCCGTATACAGACTCCGTCACACACACTATACAAGTGTCATATATAAAATTAATCAGCATATTCTTGTGTGTACAAGCCGGGATGCTGAACTATTGACTACTCCTAGAGACTCTCCAATACCTTGGGCAAAGCTAAGTGGTGTGTTGCTGAACGGCCTAAAATGGACCCTATTTCACCACCATTAGGCACACACCACTAGCCCTAGAGGGTATGAAAAAAGGGATTTTTTTTCTATGCACTTTTAATGCACTTTATTGTCTTTTGTCTTTCATGCACTTTATTGTTATGTGTAATTTCATGTTTTTATTGTATTGAGTGTAATGTTTACAAGCAGCGAGTGCACTGTGACACTATAAACCTGCTTTTTTAACGATACACTTTATGCACTTGTCCCAATAAATGTTAATATCCTACTTCTACTTAAAAAGTGGCTTGAAAGTGTGGATATTTATTTGGGAAAAGAACTTCTTTCTGGAATTAGCGCAAAGTCCTATCATCACCTTTTTTCTATATGCTCTAGTTTTACAAGTTTTAGTGTTTGCTTGTTTAGATGAAGAGGACCTGCTGCATATTTTCCGGTTAACTGCGCAGATTAAACATATCCAAATTTCGTTTGTTCTAAATACAGATGTGGCCAGGGTCATTTTAAATTCTATTTGTGTCAAACATGACTTATTTGCCGCAAATAATGTGCCTGCTTCCATAGGAATGCATGGTGCAAACGCACGCCACGACTAGTCACTGCACCCTGCAGGTGTTTGCTGCTGCGATGCATATTCATGCGGCAGGTGAAAACCTGCAAGCGAGGAGGGACACATCTGTATTATGATAACTAAAGTCTGAAGATGTCCCACTCACACACTCCTACACTGACAGCGCTACACTACATAAATAAGGAGACCAACATCAGTAGGGAAATTCAATATTTACAGGGAAATGAATTCGAGAAATGAGGCACTCTTGTAACTAATGCCAGCAGTAAATGTTTCTTTTTATAATTGTGCCTTGTGACTGTTTTTTTCTTTTTTCTTTTTTTCCTTCATTTGTTCACCATGGGATCTATTTATGAAGCAGTGAAAAGTGTGGAGAAGTTGCCCATGGCAACCAATCAGCTGCTACGTATAAGTTTATAGAATGCACTTTTTAAATGTTACCTGAGCACTGATTGGTTGCCATAAGCAACTTTTCAACTGGCTCACTTCACCACTCTTTCCACTGTGTCACAAATAGACCCCCCATTATGTCTTGGATTATTTTGGACACTAGAATATTTGCACAATCTTTACCTTCCCTGTAACTTACATAAAATGGCCCTTTAATTTCAGAGAACACACCAGAGAGCATTTGTATTTGAATCCGTAAAATGCAAAACTATTATATGTAATCCTTTTTTATACCAGTTGATAGTAATATGTATATGTTGTTTTTATTACACAATTGAATCAAATGATGTTAATAATTTCTCTTACGTCCTAGAGGATGCTGGGGACTCCGTAAGGACCATGGGGTATAGACGGGCTCCGCAGGAGACATGGGCACCTATAAAGAACTTTTAGTATGGGTGTGCACTGGCTCCTCCCTCTATGCCCCTCCTCCAGACCTCAGTTAGATCCTGTGCCCAGAGGAGAAGGGTGCACTGCAGAGAGCTCTCCTGAGTTTTCTGTGGAAAAAAAAATAATAATTTTGTTAGGTTTTTTATTTTCAGGGAGCACTGCTGGCAACAGGCTCCCTGCATCGTGGGACTGAGGGGAGAGGAGCAGACCTACTTAAATGATAGGCTCAGCTTCTTAGGCTACTGGACACCATTAGCTCCAGAGGGAGTCGGAACACAGGTCTCACCCTGGGGTTCGTCCCGGAGCCGCGCCGCCGTCCACCTCACAGAGACGGAAGATAGAAGCCAGGTGAGCATGAGAAGCAAGAAGACGTCAAAGGAGGCAGAAGACTTCAGATCTTCATGAGGTAAAGCCATTGCTCCCACACACAGACACACAGAAAGCACTGATGGGCGCAGGGGGGGCGCCCTGGGCAGCAATAAACCTCGTTTTTGGGCAAAAAAGGTCACATTTGGCTGCGGAGGCAGCAAATAGATGATACCCCGCCATTTTATTAAAATTGAAGAGGGACCGAAGCCCGCCGCTGGAGGGGGCGGAGCTTGATCCCTCAGCACTAACCAGCGCCATTTTCTCCACAGAGGCTGCAGAGAACGCTGGCTTCCCGGACTCTCCCCTGCTGAACACTTCAGAGGGCTGAAAAAGAGGAGGGGGGCACATTGGAGCGCAGTGAGTGGGAAGATTGGCATTATATAATAATATAAAAGCGCTGTCTGGATTTTCCAGTGTCAGTTTGGCGCTGGGTGTGTGCTGGCATACTCTCTCTCTGTCTCTCCTAAGGGCCTGGTTGGGGATTTGTCCCCTTATAGGTATATCCCTGTGTGTGTGGGGTGTCGGTACGTGCGTGTCGGCATGTCTGAAGCGGAAGGCTTCTCCAAGGAGGAGGTGGAGCAGATGAGTGGTGTGTCCCCGTCGGTAGTGCCGACTCAGGAATGGATGGACATGTGGCATATGTTGAATGCAAGTGTGGCATCTTTACATAAGAGGCTAGATAAAGCTGAATCCAGGGAGGCATCAGGGGGTCAATCCTCGGATTGGACCGACTCACAGGGCCCGTCTGGGTCTCAAAAGCGTCCCTTGTCACTAATTGTGGACACTGATACTGACACGGACTCTGATTCCAGTGTCGACTATGATGAAGCTAGATTGCACCCTAAGGTGACAAAGAGTATTCAGTGTATGATTATTGCAATAAGAGATGTGTTGCATATTGCTGATGAACCCTCTGTTCCAGACACGAGGGTACACGTGTTTAAGGGAAAGAAACAGATAATAAACTTTCCCCCATCTCATGAACTTAACGAGTTATTTGAAAAAGCTTGGGAGACTCCAGATAAGAGGCTGCAGATTCCCAAAAGAATTAATATGGCATGCCCTTTCCCTACACAGGACAGGGTACGTTGGGAATCCTCTCCCACTGTGGACAAGGCTTTAACACGCCTGTCCAAGAAAGTGGCGCTGCCGTCTCCAGACACAGCGGCCCTCAAGGACCCTGCGGACCTCAGGCAGGAGACTACATTAAAGTCTATTTGTTCACATACTGGTGCTTTGCTCAGACCTACAATTGCGTCGGCATAGGTATGTAGCGCAGTTGCAGCTTGGACAGATACCCTGTCGGCTGACCTTGATACCCTAGATAGGGATGCTATTTTGTTAACTCTAGCCCATATTAAAGACGCAATCTTGTATATGAGAGACGCTCAAAGGGACATTGGGTTGCTGGGTTCCAGAGCCAATGCCATGGCTATTTCAGCGAGACGATCCTTATGGACCCGCCAATGGACGGGTGATGCGGATTCGAAAAAGCATATGGAGGTTTTACCCTATAAGGGTGACGTGTTGTTTGGGGATGGGCTTGCGGTCCTGGTTTCCACAGCTACCGCGGGTAAATCTACCTTTTTACCTTTTATTCCTCAACAGCAAAAGAAAACTCCACAATATCACATGCAGTCCTTTCGGTCGCAAAAGTCCAGAAGAGGTCGGGGATCCTCCTTCCTTGCTAGAGGTAAGGGTAGAGGAAAGAGAACACCTGCTTCGGCTGGTGCCCAGGAACAGAAGTCCTCCCCGGCTTCTACAAAACCCACTGCATCACGCTGGGGCTCCCCTGCGGGAGTCCGCACCAGTGGGGGCACGCATTCGAATCTTCAGCCAGGTCTGGGTCAGGTCAGCCGTGAATCCTTGGGCGTTGGAAATAGTTTCCCAAGACTACAAACTGGAATTCGAAGAGGTGCCCCATGCCGATTTTTCAAGTCGGCCTTACCAGCTTCTACCCCAGAGCGGGATGTAGTGTTAGCTGCAATTCAAACGCTGTGTCAACAGCAAGTAATTATCAGGGTTCCCCTGAACCAACAGGGAAAAGGGTACTATTCGACCCTTTTTGTGGTCCCGAAGCCGGATGGTTCGGTCAGACCCATTTTAAATCTAAAATCCCTAAACCTGTACTTGAAAAGATTCAAATTCAAGATGGAATCGCTCCGAGCGGTAATAGGGGGATTTTATGGCATCACTGGACATAAAGGATGCTTACCTTCATGTCCCCATATATCCCTCTCATCAGGAGTACCTGAGATTCGCTGTACAGGATTGTCATTACCAGTTTCAGACATTGCCGTTTGGGCTTTCCACGGCCCCGAGGATTTTCACCAAGATAATGGCAGAAATGATGGTGGTCCTGCGCAAACAAGGAGTCACAATTATCCCATACTTGGACGATCTCCTGATAAAGGCGAGATCAAAAGAGCAATTGCTGAGAAACGTGTCACTCTCTCTGAGAGTACTCCAGCAACACGGTTGAATTCTCAATCTACCGAAGTCACAGTTGGTTCCAACAACTCGACTAGCGTTCCTAGGTATGATTCTGGACACGGAACAAAAGAAGGTTTTTCTCCCGTTGGAAAAAGCCCAGGACCTCCAGAACATGGTCAGAGATCTGCTAAAGCCAAAAAGAGTGTTAGTTCATCAATGCACTCGTGTTCTGGGGAAAATGGTGGCAGCCTACGAGGCAGGTTCCATGCGAGGACGTTTCAATGGGACCTTCTGGACAAATTGTCCGGGTCCCATCTACAATTACATCAAAAGATAACACTGTCCCACAGGGCCAGGGTGTCTCTTCTATGGTGGCTGCAAAGTGCTCACCTCCTAGAGGGTCGCAGATTCGGCATTCAGGACTGGGTTCTGATAACCACGGACGCGAGCCTCCGAGGATGGGGAGCAGCCACCCAAGGAAGAAATTTTCAAGGACTATGGACAAGCCAGGAGTCCTGCCTGCACATCAACGTGTTGGAATTAAGGGCCATATACAACGGCCTTCGACAAGCGGAGAGTCTTCTTCGCAACCTACCGGTGCTGATTCAATCGGACAATGTCACAGCAGTAGCTCAAGTGAACCACCAAGGCGGGACAAGGAGCAGAGTCGCGATGGCAGAAGCCACCAGGATTCTTCGCTGGGCGGAAAATCACGTAAGCGCTCTGTCAGCTGTCTTCATTCCGGGTGTGGACAACTGGGAGGCAGACTTCCTCAGCAGACACGATCTCCATCCAGGAGAGTGGGGACTTCATCAAGAAGTCTTTGCAGAGAGAACGGGTCTTTGGGGGAGTTCCTCAAATAGACATGATGGCGTCACGCCTCAACAAGAAGCTTCGGAGGTATTGTGCCAGGTCCCGGGACCCTCAGGCAATAGCAGTAGACGCTCTATTAACGCCATGGGTGTTCCAGTCTGTCTACGTGTTTCCTCCTCTTCCTCTCATCACAAAGGTGTTGAGAATCATAAAGCGAAAAAGAGTACAGACAATACTCATAGTTCCAGACTGGCCTCGAAGGGCCTGGTACTCGGATCTTCAGGAGATGCTCACAGAAGATCCTTGGCCTCTTCCTCTAAGGGTGGACCTGTTGCAGCAGGGGCCCTGCATGTTCCAAGACTTACCGCGGTTACGTTTGACGTCATGGCGGTTGAACGCCGGATCCTAGATGAGAAGGGTATTCCGGAAGAGGTCATACCTACTCTAATAAAGGCTAGGAAGGAGGTGACGGCAAAACATTATCACCATATCTGGCGGAAATATGTCTCTTGGTGTGAAACCAGGAATGCTACTACGGAAGATTTCCATTTGGGTCGTTTTTTCCACTTCCTACAGACAGGAGTGGATATGGGCCTAAAATTAGGCTCTGTTAAGGTACAGATTTCGGCTTTGTCGATATTCTTTCAGAAGGAATTGGCTTCTCTTCCAGAAGTCCAGACTTTTGTAAAGGGAGTGCTACACATCCAGCCTCCTTTTGTGCCCCCACTGGCACCATGGGACCTGAACGTGGTGTTGCAGTTCTTAAAATCACACTGGTTTAAACCCCTTAACACGGCTGAGTTGAAATTTCTCACCTGGAAGGTGGTCATGTTATTGGCCTTGGCATCTGCAAGGCGGGTGTCAGAATTAGCGGCCTTGTCTCACAAGAGCCCCTACTTGATTTTTCATGTTGATAGAGCGGAATTGAGGACTCTTCCTCAATTTTTACCTAAGGTTGTTTCTTCATTCAATATAAACCAACCTATTGTGGTGCCTGTGGCTACAAGTGACTTGGAGGATTCCAGGTCCCTGCATGTAGTCAGGGCCTTAAAGATTTATGTAGCCAGGACGGCTAGAATTAGGAAAACAGAGGCTCTGTTTGTTCTGTATGCAGCCAACAAGATTGGCGCGCCTGCTTCAAAGCAGACTATTGCTCGCTGGATCTGTAACACGATTCAGCAGGCGCATGTTACGGCTGGATTTCCGTTACCACATTCAGTAAAGGCCCATTCCACTAGGAAGGTGGGCTCTTCTTGGGCGGCTGCCCGGGGCGTCTCGGCATTACAGCTTTGCCGAGCAGCGACTTGGTCGGGGTCAAACACTTTTGCTAAATTCTACAAGTTTGATACCCTGGCTGATGAGGACCTAGCATTTGCTCAGTGGGTGTTGCAGAGTCATCCGCACTCTCCCGCCCGATTGGGAGCTTTGGTATGAACCCCATGGTCCTTACGGAGTCCCCAGCATCCTCTAGGACGTAAGAGAAAATAAGATTTTAAACCTACCGGTAAATCTATTTCTCCTAGTCCGTAGAGGATGCTGGGCGCCCGTCCCAGTGCGGAAAATCTGCAAGACTTGTATATAGTTATTGCTTACATAAGGGTTATGTTACAGTTGGAATCGGTCTTGGACCGTTGCTGTTGTTTGTTCATACTGTTAACTGGTTATGTGTATTCCAGGTTATATGGTATGATTGGTGTGGGCTGGTATGAATCTTGCCCTTAGATTTACAAAATCCTTTCCTCGTATTGTCCATCTCCTCTGGGCACAGTTCTCTAGCTGAGCTCTGGAGGAGGGGCATAGAGGGAGAAGCCAGTGCACACCCATACTAAAAGTTCTTTATAGGTGCCCATGTCTCTTGCGGAGCCCGTCTATACCCCATGGTCCTTACGGAGTCCCCAGCATCCTCTACGGACTAGGAGAAATAGATTTACCGGTAGGTTTAAAATCTTATTTTAGTCAGTATGTCACTATGGCAATTCTGTAATAGAAGGCATCCTCTATATAGTCCAGTAGTATAAAATGCACATGTGATGTACAATTACTGTATCCCTCTTAAAATCTGTTAGTTTGCTACAAAAAAAGTAAATGAATGCCCTATAATGCACACAAGTTCTGTTCAGTATGTAATTAATGTACCTGAAATTGGATTTGTTCCTTTGCTGCTTTAACCATAGAAACAGTAGTCACAGTAGTGTATTTGTTTGTATACAAACGTGTTGCTAAACAGACAATAAGTAGGGGGGGAAAAAGCAGGCAAAGTGCTTTAGTTTATTACAACATATTATTCTTTGCAAAGGCGGTGTATTAGGTAACATTTGTTAAATGAGTATTGACACTAGCATATGCATGGATAAATGCGTAAACCAGTAAAAGTCTTGGAGGCATTGAGGCTTTCAGAAAACATACTACTTTCTCCATTTTATATTAACTTTCAAATGAAAAATTCTCAAGGATTCAGTTGCCTAAGGGTAGCAGTTTGGATGCTAGTTACTAAATGCCAAATTGACTTCACTTGACTTTTACTCATAAATTTCTCAGAAACATTGATACATAAACTAGTCTGATTCCAGCTGAAGCTCTACTTACATAATTTAATCAGATTCCTTTGAACATTGTGAGGGACAAATCTATTCAGATGACATCTTTGCCTAAAGGGAGCAAAACTGTTCAGCTAGTATAAACAAAGCATACTCTTATGCTGTCTCATACAAATATTCTTATCATAAAACCCCAGTTGGTTGAGGGCTTATATCCCTTGTAATGCGCTTGTGTATATGGTGTACAGACTATAGGTCTTCAAATTAAATCTTATAAGTGCTGTATTTAAATATTTTCATCAATTAGTGCTTTACAAGTTCTGAAGCAATTTTCATTAATGTAAAATCAGGTTTTATTCTCAACTACTATCAATGAGAACCTTATTGGAGAAGGGTATGATTTGTTGGGTGGGCATAGAAAGAATGCTGACATGTCAGATGTCCTCAGTCACAAGGTTAATGTTGGGAATGTTGATTATCTGCATACCAGCAATGCGTTTTTTCATAGATTTGAAAACTACCGCTAACCGCAGCCTCACCCTAATCCTAACCTGACTGTGTCAACATTGTAAATGATGACATGTTGAATGTAGACATGAATGTATACTCCTAGAAAGATTGAAATAAAACTAACACCTAGACAAGTACAGGTTGAGTATCCCATATCCAAATATTCCAAAATACAGAATTTTTTGAGTGAGATAATGAAACATTTGTTTTCTGATGGCTCAATGTACACAAACTTTGTTTCTCTATCGTCCTAGTGGATGCTGGGGTTCCTGAAAGGACCATGGGGAATAGCGGCTCCGCAGGAGACAGGGCACAAAAAGTAAAGCTTTAGGATCAGGTGGTGTGCACTGGCTCCTCCCCCTATGACCCTCCTCCAAGCCAGTTAGATTTTGTGCCCGGCCAAGAAGGGTGCAATCTAGGTGGCTCTCCTAAAGAGCTGCTTAGGAAAGTTTAGCTTAGGTTTTTTATTTTACAGTGAGTCCTGCTGGCAACAGGATCACTGCAACGAGGGACTTAGGGGAGAAGAAGTGAACTCACCTGCGTGCAGGATGGATTGGCTTCTTGGCTACTGGACATCAGCTCCAGAGGGACGATCACAGGTACAGCCTGGATGGTCACCGGAGCCTTGCCGCCGGCCCTCTTGCAGATGCTGAAGTAAGAAGAGGTCCAGAATCGGCGGCAGAAGACTCCTCAGTCTTCTAAAGGTAGCGCACAGCACTGCAGCTGTGCGCCATTTTCCTCTCAGCACACTTCACACGGCAGTCACTGAGGGTGCAGGGCGCTGGGAGGGGGGCGCCCTGGGAGGCAAATGAATACCTATTTTGGCTAAAAATACCTCACATATAGCCTCCGGAGGCTATATGGAGATATTTAACCCCTGCCAGAATCCGTTAAGAGCGGGAGACGAGGCCGCCGAAAAAGGGGCGGGGCCTATCTCCTCAGCACACAGCGCCATTTTCCCTCACAGAAAGGCTGGAGGGAAGGCTCCCAGGCTCTCCCCTGCACTGCACTACAGAAACAGGGTTAAAACAGAGAGGGGGGGCACTAATTTGGCGATATGCTTATATATATATTAAGATGCTATAAGGGAAAACACTTATATAAGGTTGTCCCTATATAATTATAGCGTTTTTGGTGTGTGCTGGCAAACTCTCCCTCTGTCTCTCCAAAGGGCTAGTGGGTCCTGTCCTCTATCAGAGCATTCCCTGTGTGTGTGCTGTGTGTCGGTACGTGTGTGTCGACAGGTAGGAGGACGATGTTGGTGAGGAGGCGGAGCAATTGCCTGTAATGGTGATGTCACTCTCTAGGGAGTCGACACCGGAATGGATGGCTTATTTAGGAAATTACGTGATAATGTCAACACGCTGCAAGGTCGGTTGACGACATGAGACGGCCGACAAACAATTAGTACGGTCCAGACGTCTCAAAAACACCGTCAAGGGTTTTAAAACGCCCGTTTACTTTAGTCGGTCGACACAGACAGGGACACTGAATCCAGTGTCGACGGTGAATAAACAAACGTATTCCTTATTAGGGCCACACGTTAAAGGCAATGAAGGAGGTGTTACGTATTTCTGATACTACAAGTACCACAAAAGAGGGTATTATGTGGGATGTGAAAAAACTACCATAGTTTTTCCTGAATCAGATAAATTAAATAAAGTGTGTGATGATGCGTGGGTTCCCCCCGATAGAAAATTATGGGCGGTATACCCTTTCCCGCCAGAAGTTAGGGCGCGTTGGGAAACACCCCTTAAGGTGGATAAGGCGCTCACACGCTTATCAAAACAAGTGGCGGTACCGTCTATAGATAGGGCCGTCCTCAAGGACCAGCTGACAAGGCTGGAAAATATAATAAAAAGTATATACACACATACTGGTGTTATACTGCGGCCAGCGATCGCCTCAGCCTGGATGTGCAGAGCTAGGGTGGCTTGGTCGGATTCCCTGACTAAAAATATTGATACCCTTGACAGGGACAGTATTTTATTGACTATAGAGCATTTCTATATATGCGAGATGCACAGAGGGATATTTGCACTCTGGCATCATGAATAAACGCGATGTCCATAACTGCCAGAAGATGTTATGGACACGACAGTGGTCAGGTGATGCAGATTCCAAACGGCACAGTATGGCCGTATAAAGGAAGAGGACTTGTTTGGGGTCGGTCCATCGGACCTGGTGGTCACGGCAACTGCTGGAAAATCCACCGTTTTTTACCCTAAGTCACATCTCTGCAGAAAAAGACACCGTCTTTTCAGCCTCAGTCCTCTCGTCCCTATAAGATCATATCTGCCCAGGGATAGAGGAAAGGGAAGAAGACTGCAACAGGCAGCCTATTCCCAGGAACAGAAGCGTTCCACCGCGTCTGACAAGTTCTCAGCATGGCGCTGAGACCGTACAGGACCCCTGGATCCTACAAGTAGTATCCCGGGGGTACAGATGGGAATGTCGAGACGTTTCCCCTTCGCAGGCTCCTGAAGTCTGCTTTACCAAGTCTCCCTCCGACAAGGAGGTAGTATGGGAAAAAATTCACAAGCTGTGTTCCCAGCAGGTGACAATTAAATTACCCCTCCTACTACAGAAAAGGGGTATTATTCCACACTATATTGTGGTACTGAAGCCAGAAGGCTAGGTGAGACTTATTCTAAAAAATTTTTTTTGAACACTTACAAAGGTTCAAATTAAGATGAAGTCACTCAGAGCAGTGATAACGAACCAGGAAGAAGGGGACTATATAGTGTCCCGGGACATCAGGGATGCTTACCTCTATGTCCCAAATTTGCCCTTCTCACTAAGGGTACCTCAGGTTCGTGGTGCAGAACTGTCACTATCAGTTTCAGACGCTGCCGTTTGGATTGTCCACGGCACCCCGGGGTCTTTACCAAGGTAATGGCCGAATTGATGATTCTTCTTCGAAGAAAAGGCGTCTTAATTATCCCTTACTTGGACGATCTCCTGATAGGGGCATAGTCCAGGGAACAGTTGGAGGTCGGAGTAGCACTATCTCGGATACTGCTACAATCAGCACGGGTGGATTCTAAATATTCCAAAATCGCAGCTGATCCCGACGACACGTCTGCTGTGCCTAGGGATGATTCTGGACACAGTCCAGAAAAAGGTGTTTCTCCCGGAAGAGAAAGCCAGGGAGTTATCCGAGCAAGTCAGGAACCTCCTAAAAACAGTGCATCATTGCACAAGGGTCCTGGTAAAAATGGTGGCTTCCTACGAAGCAATTCCATTCGGCAGATTTCACGTAAGAACTTTTCAGTGGGATCTGCTGGACAAATGGTCCGGATCGCATCTTCAGATGCATCAGCGGATAACCCAATATCCAAGGACAAGGGTGTCTCTCCTGTGGTGGTTATAGAGTGCTCATCTTCTAGAGGGCCGCAGATTCGGCATTCAGGATTGGATGCTGGTAACCACGGAGCCCAGCCTGAGAGGCTGGGGAGCAGTCACACAAGGGAAAAATTTCCAGGGAGTGTGATCAAGTATGGAGACTTTTCTCCACATAAATATACTGGAGCTAAGGGTAAATTTATAATGCTCTAAGCTTAGCAAGACCTCTGCTTCAAGGTCAGCCGGTATTGATCCAGTGGGAAAAACATCACGGCAGTCGCCCACGTAAACAGACAGGGCGACACAAGAAGCAGGAGGGCAATGGCAGAAACTGCAAGGACTTTTCGCTGGGCGGAAAATCATGTGATAACACTGTCAGCAGTTTTTCATCCCGGGAATGGAAACTGGGAAGCAGACTTCCTCAGCACGACCTCCACCCGGGAGAGTGGAAACTTCATTGAGAAGTTTTTTCCACATGATTGTAAACCGTTGGGAAATACCAAAGGTGGACATGATGGCGTCCCGTCTGAACAAAAAACGGGACAGGTATTGCGCCAGGTCAAGGGACCCTCAGGCAATAGATGTGGACGTTCTGGTAACACCGTGGGTGTACCAGTCGGTGTATGTGTTCCCTCCTCTGCTTCTCATACCTAAGGTGCTGAGAATTATAAGACGTAGAGGAGTAAGAACTATACTCATGGCTCCGGATTGGCCAAGAAGGACTTGGTACCCGGAACTTCAAGAGATGCTTACAGAGGTCTTATGGCCTCTGCCGCTAAGAAGGGACTTGCTTCAGCAAGTACCATGTCTGTTCCAAGACTTACCGCAGCTGCGTTTGTCGGCATGGCGATGGAAAGCCGGATCCTAAGGGAAAAAAGGCATTCCGGAAGAGGTCATTCCTACCCTGGTCAAAGCCAGAAAGGAGGTGACCGCACAACATTATCACCACGTGTGGCGAAAATTTGTTGCGTGGTGTGAGGCCAGGAAGGCCCCACAAAGAAATTTCAACTCGGTCGTTTCCTGCATTTCCTGCAAACAGGAGTGTCTATGGGCCTCAAATTGGGGTCCATTAAGGTTCAAATTCGGCCTGTAAATTTTCTTCCAGAAAGAATTGGCTTCAGTTCCTGAAGTCCAGAAGTTTGTCAAGGGAGTATTGCATATACAAACCCCTTTTTTGTGCCTCCAGTGGCACTGTGGGATCTCAACGTAGTTCTGGGATTTCTCAAATCACATTGGTTTAAAACCAGTCAAATATGTGGATTTGCAGCATCTCACATAAAAAGTGACCATGCTCTTGGCCCTGGCCTGGACCAGGCGAGTGTCAAATTGGTGGTTTTTTCTCAAAAAAGCCCATATCTGTTTGTCCATTCGGACAGGGCAGAGCTGCGGACTCGTCCCCAGTTCTCTCCCTAAGGTGGTGTCAGTGTTTCACCTGAACCAGCTTATTGTGGTGCCTTGCCCCTACTAGGGACTTGGAGGACTCCAAGTTGCTAGAAGTTGTCAGGGCCCTGAAAATATATTCCAGGACAGCTGGAGTCAGAAAATCTGACTCGCTGTTTATACTGTATGCACCCAACAAGTTGGGTGCGCCTGCTTCTAAGCAGTCGATTGCTCGTTGGATTTGTAACACAATTCAACTTGCACATTCTGAGGCAGGCCTGCCACAGTCTAAATCGGTTAAGGCCCATTCCACAAGGAAGGTGGGCTCATCTTGGGCGGCTGCCCGAGAGGTCTCGGCATTACAACTCTGCCGAGCAGCTACGTGGTCAGGGGAGAACACGTTTGTAAAATTCTACAAATTTGATATCCTGGCAAAAGAGGACCTGGAGTTCTCTCATTCGGTGCTGCAGAGTCATCCGCACTCTCCCGCCCGTTTGGGAGCTTTGGTATAATCCCCATGGTCCTTTCAGGAACCCCAGCATCCACTAGGACGATAGAGAAAATAAGAATTTACTTACCGATAATTCTATTTCTCGGAGTCCGTAGTGGATGCTGGGCGCCCATCCCAAGTGCGGATTATCTGCAATACTTGTACATAGTTACAAAAATCGGGTTATTATTGTTGTGAGCCATCTTTTCAGAGGCTCCGCTGTTATCATACTGTTAACTGGGTTTAGATCACAAGTTGTACGGTGTGATTGGTGTGGCTGGTATGAGTCTTACCCGGGATTCAAAATTCCTCCCTTATTGTGTACGCTCGTCCGGGCACAGTACCTAACTGGCTTGGAGGAGGGTCATAGGGGGAGGAGCCAGTGCACACCACCTGATCCTAAAGCTTTACTTTTTGTGCCCTGTCTCCTGCGGAGCCGCTATTCCCCATGGTCCTTTCAGGAACCCCAGCATCCACTACGGACTCCGAGAAATAGAATTATCGGTAAGTAAATTCTTATTTTAATACACAAAGTTATTAAAAGTATTGTATTAAATGACCTTCAGGCTGTGTGTATAAGGTGTATATGAAACATAAATTAATTGTGTGAATGTACACACACTGGGGGAGATTCAAATGTTTGAAAAGTCAGTTGGGTGTCTGTTTTTTTCCTATCTAATAGACTGGAAAAAAACAGACACCCAACTGACTTTTCAAACATTTGAATTCCACCCACTTTGTTTAATGCACAAAGTTATTAAAAATATTGGCTAAAATGACCTTCAGGCTGTGTGTATAAGGTGTATATGAAACATAAATGCATTCTGTGCTTATACTTAGATCCCATCGCCATGATATCTCATTATGGTATGCAATTATTCCAAAATACGGAAAAATCCAATATCCAAAATACTTCTGGTCCCAAGCATTTTGGATAAGGGATACTCAACCTGTATATAAATGTAAAATGAGTTATATGCTGCAGTATTACTTGCAAATTAGCCTCTTTATGAATGGTTTCCAATAATAATCCAATATCAATTGCAACATAAAGATATGGTGGGGGATTTATCCAAGCTTGGAGAAAAATAAAGTAGAGGAATATAAAGGGGCAAATGCATGTCGCCCATTATCACTGTGAAGCAGGGCGAATTACCGATGTGATATATTTAAAAAAGCGTTTGCCGAAGAGCGAGAGTGCTAACTCACCTCTGTAGGGAATCACACATGCCCTCTTTGCCGTATGTGACCAATGCTTGCAGTGAATTTGCAAATGCCAGGATCTGAACTTCCTATTGGCACCCGCAGCTGACAGAGTAACATTTAAAAAAAATATGTATACTGTATTTATTATTTTTTGTATGCACAATCCCTGGCTACATATTCCAACAGCCTGTGACAGTGCTGTGAGTGTGCCAGCACTAGCCCGAGCTGGCAAAATCTATTGCTGCACTCACCGCAACGGTCAGTGCCACGGCTTTTAACGCTTCTACAATGGTTGGGACCGGGAGGGCACGTCTCATGTGCTTGTACATGGATCCTCCCGATTCCCATAGAGGAGCCGCTACCCTCCTAGGGGGTCATGGCTTGTCACACACCACCTGACTGATCGGGAATGTTTAAACCGATCAGCCAGTGATCGAATGCATGTGTACACACCTTACACCTTGGAGAGAGATAAAGTGGATGGAGATAAAGGGGGACATTTACTAAGCAGTGATAAGAGCGCAGAAGTGAGCCAGTGGAGAAGTTGCCCCATCAACCAATCGGCAGCTCTGTATATGCGAATTATAGATGTTACTTCATTGCTGATTGGTTGCCATAGGCACTTCTCCACTGGCTCACTTCTCCACTCTTTTATCACTGCTTAGTAAATGTCCCCCAAAGTACTAAACAGTCTGCTCCTAACTGCCATGTTACAGGCGGTGTTTGAAAACGAACAGGAGAAGATTGGCTGGTACTTTATCTCCATCAGCCTTATCTCTCTCCATGGCTTATGGGGAGATGTACTAAGCAGTGAAAAGAGTGGAAAAGTGAGCCAGTGGAGAAGTTGCCCATGGCAACAAATCAGCATTGACGTAACATTTATAATTTGCATAATATAAAATTATGCAGAGCAACAGATGGGTTGCCATGGGTAACTTCTCCACTGGCTCACTTATCCACTCTGTTAGCTGTTTAGTACATCTCTCCCCCCCCCCCCCCCCCCCCCCCTTAGTAACTAGACCCCTTAATCCTTTTGCCTAATATGGGATCAGGAATATGTATTTTTCACAGGTGCCTCTCTTGGTGTTGTGTCCCTTCTATAGATCTACCTAGCTATAATTTTTTTAACCACTTAATTAGCTAATATTTTTTACAAAAGCAGCTCAAAAGTTGTCTTTTTTTATGATTTTATTAGATTAAGACCATCTATTTAAGACATATACAGCATCATTGTTTTTATTTTTAAAAAAAGTAAACTTTTTTTTATAAACATTGGTTTAAACATCGATGCAGATATATCAGACCATCGATGCTTGGAACATTGCGGCATCGCAGCTTTATATTTTATTGGTAGCTGTTCCTCTCTGCAGCCGTCAGGTGTACACAGGGAAGGTAAAGGCTACTTCTTTTACATTTCTCCGGCAGCTGTCAATCTCTGCAGCCATGGGGTGGGAAGTGCTGCCTTATCAACAATGATCGGAAGCACAACAGGCACCAGGGCAGAGAACAAGAAAGAAGAGGGACCAGGAGATCCCTGGAGATTGGCAGCTGCCCGAAGATTATCTTGATGCTGGATTAACTTCCATGTGCTACCCAGTGGGCATTTCTAACTGGTCACATCAGATGCAACCATGTGATTGCATCTGATGTGGTTGCATCTGATGCAGCCACACTAGGCAAGTGGTTGAAGCAGTGGTTCCCAGACTTTCTTGAATCACGGCGCCTTAGAGCATCAGACTTTTTTTGACGGCATTTCTAGGCCAAAATTTTCTTTTTGAGAAATTTAGAAGAAATATTAAATTAAGTAAATTGTGTTTATATGTCATCCTTAGGTTCAATTATGTGGTAAGGAACAATATTTGATTCTGTATTACATTGGCCATACATAATTTGAATTGGTCCTGGACCTCTAATCCAAGGCACCCCTGCAAGTGCCCCGAGTCACCCCAGGGTGCCACGGCACACAGTTTGAGAACCACTGGGTTAAAGGTTAAACTTGATTGCGCAGTACCCCAAAAGAAATACATTTGGTATATATTTGTTCTATTCTAAATACCTGGCAGGATAATTACTTATAAACTGTTTGTAATAAACCTGCTTAATAATATATTGTATGTCGTTTTTTTTCCTAAGGTGTGCTGCTCATCTCCCTTGCTCTTTGTGCTGATGCTGTTATAGGAAATGTACAAGAAAAGGCTATGAAACTACACAATGGATCTAATTCAGAAATGGTAAGGAGAACATTATCCCTATGTTTTGTGTATAAAAAGAAATCAGAAAAAAAGGCCATAGAAACCAGTGTTGCACCTGCATAGTATAGCCATTATGATTTTTGTTTATTCATACACTGCCTCCATATTATGCAGTGTTTTACAGAGAATATTTGAACCCTTCACTCCCGACCAATAAACTCCTTTATTGCTGATTGTTCTCGTCCCTATGCTGAGACCATTTTTTGATGTTGGAGTTGCGTTCTTCACATTCCAACATCAACGTTACTGACTTTTTTTTTTTTTTTATGTATTACCCACACAAATTTTTCAGAAATCTATGTATTTTTTTTTTTTTTTTTAGAAAATACCATGTCGTTTTGCTCATTTTAACACATTAAGTAACATTTAACCAAAATAACTTTATTTTTTTGTTATTGAAATTTCTAGAAAGTGGGAAAAAAAGCCAATTTGATTTTGTTTCTTTTCAAAATCACAACAAAGAAGTACTTTGGCTCTTGCTTCCACCTTAATCCTACTTTCCAAAATAGCAGATATCAGTACTGTACTGTACGTGTAGGTTTTCACAAATTCATCGGCACTTTTTCTTTTGCTTTCACTGTTTTGAGTTAAACGTTTACTATGTGTAGAAATAATATGTTGGCCTTACCGTAATAAATGATTACTCCTTTTTTTTTTTTTTTTTCACTCAAGATGGGTAGATCTCTGTTTTAGAACATCCTTGTGTGTGGGAAATGTTATTAATTTGTTATTTTGTGTGTACTGTTTAGGTCATTGTCTAGTGCACAGGTTCTCAAACTCGGTCCTCAGGACCCCACACGGTTCATGTTTTGCAGGTCACCTGTACATTTTTAAAATGTGACAGTTGGTGGTACACAGTGCACCTGCTGAGTGACATGGAAAACGTGAACCGTGTGGGGTCCTGAGGACCGAGTTTGAGAACCACTGGTCTAGTGATCACCAGGCAGTACAGTAACTACTAAGGGGGGATGTTGTTTGAAAAGGAGACTCTCCTCTTTCAACAAGGGTGCCCCGGCATGTTTGGATCATTATAGGGAAGAATTCAGTTCAGTGGGAAGTGCACAAATATTGGACACTTACATAACTGTCTAACATAGGAAGTTTTCCCTTGCATCTCTATGGTGTACGAGGGAAACCTTGCAGTTCTGGTGGGCACAGTTTGCTTATCCGGTACAGTACATTGCACTAATGTCTGGGAATTGTATGTGCCTTCTTCTATGTATAACAACATTTTTATATAGCACTTAGCTTGTCTTGTGGTCACTAGACAGTACTTGCTATTTGGCCACAGCATTTGAAAGAGGCGAGTCCCCTCACCTGTACATATGTATAGAAAATATCTGTTTTCCGTAGCACAGGGTAATTTGGCCACAAAGTGACCAACAGGCAGCAACTTTTGTGGGAGTACACAGTGTGAAAGAGGGGCCTTCTTTCAAATGAGGATTCCCCCATCTTTCTAGGTTGCCAGTGTAGTAGAGATAAAGGCACCTAAATTCCCTCACCCATATTTATTTATTTGAACGTTTGTTGCAATGTTATATGTGGATGACAAGTCCTGCGTGTCCTCTGCGTCTAAGGAGTTACAACTACCACTATGGGGGGGGTTTTTGGATTGTGGAAGAAAACCGAAGTACTCAGACGAATACCGTCACAAACAAAGGGAGAATTTGAAAACACCTTAGGTAGCCTCCCTGGTCAGAATCAAAACCATGGCCCTACTGCTGTGAAGCAACAATGCTAACCACTGTGCAACCCATGTAACTATAATAAACAAACACCTAGTAGGTACAAATAATAATGGAATTTCTCTAACGTCCTTGAGGATGCTGGGACTCCGTAAGAACCATGGGGAATAGACGGGCTCCACAGGAGATAGGGCACTTTAAGAAAGCTTTGGTTTCTGGGTGTGCACTGGCTCCTCCCTCTATGCCCCTCCTCCAGACCTCAGTTTTTACACGGTGCCCAGAGGGAAATGGGTGCACTGCAGGGAGCTCTCCTGAGTTCTCTGCCTAGAAAGCATTTTTGTTTGGATTTTTTCTATATTTTTACAGGGAGCACTGCTGGCAATAGGCTCCCTGCATCGAGGGACTGAGGAGAGAGGGGCAGACCTTCTTAAATGATAGGCTCTGCTTCCTCGGCTACTGGACACCATTAGCTCCAGAGGGGGTGAACACAGGTTCGTCCTGGGCGTTCACTCCCAGAGCCGCGCCGCCGTTCTCCTCACAGAGCCAGAAGAAACGAAGTCAGAAGACGTCTCAGGCGGCAGAAGCCTTCAGAGCTTCACTGAGGTAACGCACAGCACTGCAGCTGTGCGTCATTGCTCCCATACACCTCACACACTCCGGTCACTGTAAGGGTGCAGGGCGCAGGGGGGGTGCCCTAGGCAGCATTATAACACCTCTCTTATGGCAAAAGACAATATACATGTACAGGTGGGCACTGTACATGTATATAAAAGAGCCCCCGCCATTTTTTAATAACTTTGAGCGGGACAGAAGCCGCCGCCGAGGGGGCGGGGCTTCTCCCTCAGCACTCACCAGCGCCATTTTCTCTCCACAGCACCGCTGAGAGGAAGCTCCCCGGACTCTCCCCTGCTTTACACACGGTGATAGGGGGTTTGAAGGAGAGGGGGGGGGGGGGGCACATAATTGGCGTTTTATTACTACTCAGCGCTTCTGGAAAAGGGCATTCTGTGTTTTTTTTCCAGGGGTATAGTGCTGGGGTGTGTGCTGGCATACTCTCTCTCTGTCTCTCCAGTGGGCCTTAAAGGGGATACGGTCTTCAGAAAAGAGTTTCCCTGTGTGTGTGAAGTGTGTCGGTACGCGTGTGTCGACATGTTTGACGAGGAAGGCTCGCTTAATGTGGAGGGGGAGTGCTTGAATGTCATGTCGCCGTCGGCAACGCCGACACCGGAATGGGTGGATATGCTGAATGTCTTAAATGCAAATGTCAATCTATTGCATAAAAGATTAGACAAGGCTGAAGCTAGGGATCAGTCAGGTAGCCAGACCATGCCGGTCCCTGTGGCGCCAGGACCTTCGGGGTCTCAGAAGCGCACCATATCCCAGATCGATGACACAGATACCGACACGGATACTGACTCTAGTGTCGACTATGAAGATGCAAAATTACAGCCGAGGGTGGCAAAAGGTATTCGGTACATGATTATTGCCATTAAAGAGGTTTTGCATATTACTGAGGAACCCCCTGTCCTTGACACGAGGGTACACATGTATAAAGGGGAAAAAGCCTGAGGTCACCTTTCCGTCCTCATTTGAGTTGAGCGAATTGTGCGAAAAGGCTTGGGAATCTCCAGATAGGAGACCACAAGTTCCCAAAAGGATTCTTATGGCGTATCCTTTTCCACAAACGGATAGGATACGATGGGAATCTTCGCCTAAATTAGACAAGGCGCTGACACGCTTATCCAAAAAGGTGGCACTGCCTTCTAAGGATACGGCTTCCCTCAAGGATCCTGCTGATCGCAGGCAGGAAATTACCATGAAGCACATTTACACTCATTCAGGTACTATTGTTTGACCGGCTATGGCGTCGGCCTGGGTTTGTAGTGCTGTTGTGGCATGGGCAGTTTCCTTATCTACGGAGATTGACACCTTAGATAGGGATGCCATTTTAATGACCATAGAGCAAATCCGAGATGCTGCCTTGTATATGAGAGATGCTCAAAGAGACATTTGTTTATTAAGCTCCAGAATAAACGCTATGTCTATTTCTACTAGGCGGCTCTTGTGGACCCGACAGTGGACGGGAGACGCCGATTCAAAGCGGCATATGGAGTCCTTGCCTTACAAAGGGGAGGAGTTGTTTGGAGACGGCCTCTCGGACCTTGTCTCTACTGCTACGGCTGGTAAGTCGAATTTTTTACCTTATGTCCCCCCGCAGCATACAAAAAAGGCACCTCATTATCAAATGCAGTCCTTTCGTTCCAATATGAGCAAGAAGGTACGGGGATCGTCCTTTGTTGCCAGAGGAAAAGGCAAGGGAAAAAAAGCTGCACACAGCTAGTTCCCAGGAGCAGAAGTCCTCCCCTGCATCTGCAAAGTCCACCGCATGACGCTGGGGCTTCCCGGGGGGAGGCAGATCTAGTGGGGGCTCATCTTCGGTTTTTCAGCCACGTCTGGGTTCACTCGCAGGTGGATCCCTGGGCATTAGAGATTGTTTCTCAGGGATACAGGCTGGAATTCGAAGACTTGCCTCCTCGACGGTTTTTCAAATCGGCTCTGCCGGCTTCCCCGTCAGAGAGGGAGCTAGTGTTGGCAGCAATCCAAAAATTGTATATTCAACAGGTGATTGTCACAGTTCCTCATCTCCAGCAAGGAGAGGGATATTACTCAACCCTGTTTGTGGTCCCGAAACCAGACTGTTCGGTCAGACCCATTTTAAACCTAAAATCCCTGAACCTGTACTTGAAGAGGTTTAAGTTCAAAATGGAATCACCTCAGGGCGGTTATCGCCAGCCTGGAGGGGTGGGATTGGAGGGTGTCCCTGGACATAAAGGATGCTTACCTTCATGTTCCGATATTCCCCCCTCACCAGGCGTTCCTGAGATTTGCAGTGCAGGACTGTCACTACCAATTTCAGACGTTGCCGTTTGGGCTTTCCACGGCCCCGAGAATTTTCACCAAGGTAATGGCGGAAATGATGGTGCTCCTGCGCAGGCAGGGTGTCACAATTATCCCATACTTGGACGATCTACTCATAAAGGCGAGATCTCGGGAGAAGTTGCTGGACAGCGTGTCTCTGTCCATGAAGACGTTGCAGTTACACGGCTGGATTCTCAATATACCGAAGTCCCAGCTAGTCCCTACAACGCGTCTGACCTTTTTGGGCCTGATTCTAGACACAGACCAGAAAAAGGTTTTCTTCCGATCGAAAAGGTTCAGGAGCTCATAGCCCTGGTCAGGAACCTATTAAAGCCAAAAAAGGTTTCAGTGCATCATTGCACACGGGTTCTGGGGAAGATGGTGGCTTTATACGGGGCCATCCCCTTCGGCAGGTTCCATGCGAGGACTTTTCAATGGGACCTCTTGGACAAGTGTTCCGGGTCCCATTTACTAATGCATCAAAGGATCACCCTGTCTCCCAGGACCAGGGTATCTCTCCTGTGGTGGCTGCACAGTGCTCACCTACCAGAGGGTCGCAGGTTCGGCATTCAGGACTGGGTCCTGGTGACCACGGGCGCAAGCCTCCGAGGCTGGGGAGCAGTCACACTGGGAAATTTCCAAGATCTCTGGTCAAATCTAGAGACTTGTCTCCACATCAACGTCCTGGAGTTGAGGGCCATATACAACGCCCTGCGTCAAGCGGAGGAATTGCTTCGGGAAAAAACGGTTCTGATTCAGTCAGACAATGTCACGGCAGTGGCTCATATAAACCGCCAAGGCGGAACAAGGAGCAGAGTGGCCATGGCAGAAGCGACCAGGATTCTACGCTGGGCGGAAGGCCATGTAAGCAGTGTTCATCCCGGGGGTGGACAACTGGGAGGCGGACTTCCTCAGCAGGCACGACCTGCATCCGGGAGAGTGGGGACTTCATCAAGAAGTCTTCGCACAGATCACGGGTCGGTGGGGACTGCCTCAAATAGACATGATGGCATCCCGTCTCAACAAAAAGCTAAAGCGGTATTGCGCCAGGTCAAGGGACCCTCAGGCGGTAGCGGTAGACGCTCTGGTGACACCTTGGGTGTTCAGATCGGTATATGTGTTTCCTCCTCTTCCTCTCATACCCAAGGTGTTGAGAATAATAAGAATAAGCAGGGTCAGAACAATCCTCATTGTTCCAGATTGGCCAAGGAGGAGATCCGTGGCCTCTTCCTCTAAGGCAGGACCTGCTGCAGCAGGGGCCCTGTCTGTTCCAAGACTTACCGCGGCTGCGTTTGACGGCATGGCGGTTGAACGCCAGATTCTAGCGGAAAAAGGGATTCCGGAGGAGGTCATTCCTACCCTGATCAAGGCTAGGAAAGACGTGACGTTGAAACATTATCACCGTATATGGCGAAAATATGTTTCTTGGTGTGAGGCCAGAGCTGCTCCTACGGAGGAGTTCCAGTTGGGCCGTCTACTTCACTTCCTTCAAACAGGAGTGAATTTGGGCCTAAAATTAGGGTCCATAAAGGTCCAAATTTCGGCCTTATCCATTTTCTTTCAAAGGGAATTGGCCTCTCTTCCTGAAGTACAGACATTTGTGAAGGGAGTGCTGCATATTCAGCCTCCCTTTGTACCTCCGGTGGCGCCTTGGGATCTTAACGTGGTGTTACGTTTCCTCAAGTCACCTTGGTTTGAACCACTCAAAACAGTGGAGTTGAAATACCTCACGTGGAAAGTGGTCATGTTGTTGGCATTAGCTTCGGCAAGGCGTGTTTCAGAACTGGCGGCTTTATCACATAAAAGCCCATACTTGGTTTTTCACGTGGATAGGGCAGAGTTGAGGACTCGTACTCAATTTCTGCCAAAAGTGGTCTCATCTTTTCATGTGAACCAACCTATTGTATATATATATGTGTGTGTATGTGTGTGTATATATATATATATATATATATATATATATATATATATATATATATATATATATAAAATTGTGTGTGTGACATCACTGGATTTCTTCTCAACAGAAGTGTAGGCAGTGGGCACCCTGTCTAGGTGCCCACTATACATAATTGGCATCATTCTGAGGTGAATATGGTGGCGATGTTGGATGAAAGCAGCCCATGTATTCAGTATAAAGACCCAGTTGCACTGACACAGACGGCCATGTTCAGACAGAGAATTTGCACCTCCATAGTAGGACTGGTTTAATGTTGATGGTGTGTCTTAACACACATATCCACGAAGTAGCACCTCAGTTGCTGAGAGTCTCAGTAGGAAGTTCTGTCGGATGCAGTCATATTGGTGATAAAAGACGCAGCAGTGATGAAAGATGGAGTCGCAGCTGCAACTCGGTCCACTTTAAATCAGGCACAATTTCATGAGATCACTAGTATGTCATCTATTATTGCTTAAGTGTAGGTGTAACCTGAATTGGGTGTCTTCTCATTCTTAGTGAGTCATAACTGAATTTCTAAAAAAAAAAAAAAATTCACACACTGGTCATGTCATTCACATACTCTTTCAAAGAGCTGTGAATGTCACAAATAACAAAGCTCCAACTTCTTGCAAATCCAGTCCAGCCACCACTTACCCTAATTCTTCTTGCTTCCATTATGTTAGTTTTTACCTACATCGGTGCTTGTGCATATGTATGCATGTATGTATGTATGTATGTATTTATCTATGTATGGCATGGCATGAGGATGGAAATTAGTGAGGGCTCCACATTGCATCAGATCTGTGGCCAACCTGCCACATACTCTTAAATCTCTCCTTAATATAAAAAATAGAATTTGTAAGGGCAGCGGGAAATTCCTCACACTAAGGTCAGGGTTGGTTTGAACATCTGCTGCAATACCATCTCGGTTCATCTGCTGATCTCTGACCAAGCACGCTCCGCTGTAACTACCTTTTGGGGCACATTTATCAATATAGTTGCATTTGCTTTGTGATCTGGGTGCATATGTATCAAGGAGCAACTGCAGGGACAGGGACTCTGAAAGGAGGCCGGCTCTGCTATGTGCTTGGAGAGGAAGCAGGATGCAGACGCTGTGGCCATTGCTCCAGAACCCTCCGCCGCCTAATTATGTGAATGGTAGCCCATAGGCTACAGCAGGCTAATGCCATATTCAGATGGCATTAGCTGTGGGGACCAAGCTGGGGAATGTTTTGCATTTTGGAGCTTGGGAAATCTGGCAGCATTGCATCCCCCATAGAAACTTAAGGGTGTTGCGGCTGCAATCGGAAATGGAGGGATCGAGTAGATATCTGAGATCTCTGCTGAGGTCCCTCAGTCATACATTTGTGTGATACTAAATACATTATGTGCAGTTACCTCTATAAAGCGGGCGTTTTCGGATAATAAGCCACATATATTTAATGATAAAGAGGCCCCTTTGTCTTGTTCTTTCTTTGTGA
The DNA here is from genome assembly GCF_028390025.1 of Pseudophryne corroboree. Lineage (NCBI taxonomy): Eukaryota > Metazoa > Chordata > Amphibia > Anura > Myobatrachidae > Pseudophryne > Pseudophryne corroboree. The sequence goes on along the minus strand of NC_086448.1, from coordinate 523,842,921 downwards.
TCCCCAGTGGCTGCAGCTGTCCCTACAATTTTGGTGACCATGGGGAACAAGTGGCCTGGCTCTGTGTTCAGCAGTAAGCATGATGCCACACAGGAATACCTGTCACACAGCTACTCCAAGCTGGTAGATAGTATGCGGTCCACATGGCGACATCCATGATATTGACTGTTATGTCGACATTGTTGAATTGACGACAAAATGTTGACACATTTGCAATGTTGACATAATAAATGTCAACATTTTGCAAAATTAGTGTTATGTTTAGGGCTAGGATTAATGATAAAGACATACCTTATGGCTCTAGTCACAGATTGTGGCTAATATTGCAAGACTGCAACTAAAGCTGGAACATAGGATGCAGCTGCAGGGATAGGCTTAAGGTGCGTACACACTGTGAGATTTATCCTTGCGATTTTGACTGTATAGTCAAAATCGATAAGGAAAGTTAGTGCAAATTGCAAGGTGTTAGCCACTTTGCGATACCAATGCAATCCCAATACACACTCCTGCGTGGGTCGGTATCGCAAGGTTAGATAGACTGTGCAGGCAAGTCAATTTAGACTATCTAGTACTAAAGTATAGTCAAAATTGGTACTTAGTCAAAATCGCATATAGCCAATATTGCAAGCACACATCATCAGTATCGCATAGCCAAAATCTCACCGTGTGTACACGCCTTTAGTGTTCTTACCGCTGAAAAAGCTGCACAGACAGATATCAACAGTGATAGTATGTACAATGACTATAATTCTATATGGTCAATGTTGACGTGTTACATGATGGCATGTGGACATTCTAACCATCGACAAAATATACCGAACCTCTGGCAGATACCAAATGAAGTTCCCATGCAGGAAAATAACTATCTGAAGAATCACAGAAATCCTCCAATTTTTGTCTAAAATAAAAAAAGTTGTAGTATACTACCAAATAAATAAAATAAGTTATTCCCAATGAAAGAGGAAATATGTAAAAAGATGATTGTTCAATTTGTGATGGAAACTGTGAAATCCTATTCCCTCTGAAAATAAAGAAAAACATATACAGTATGTACTGTACATCTGTGACCTACAATTATTATTATTATTTTTTATTCATTTAGACATGCATGTATTCTGATACTGGATTCAATGCAAAGCCCTTTATTCTTGAACAAAATACTACATGAATTATCTATGTAATCCCTATTGGCTTTTTCATTTGATTATTTAATTTTTCAGGTTCTGTATTCATATTCCATAGGATTTGTTTACATTTTACTGGGCCTGGCCATTACCAGCGGATTGACTCCGGCTATAGCATTCTGTTCCAAGGTGAGTGTTGAAATACTGTCGAGCAGCTTGATTGAAAAGAGGAAATGGCTGGTACACAGCTGAGAACTGTATTAATGCAAGGCAATAGTGCATGACAGCATAAAATATACATGTCATGCAAAGGCTGCTGAATAGGCACTACCTTCCAGCCAGAAGTCATCTTCTCGTTTCACAAAAACATGGTAATAACATGTTTTATTTATTCCATATTAATAGAGTAAAAGGGCTATATATTTACGTAGCACAACTATTTTTATCATATGTATAAAATATTTTTCTGTAATGTACATCGGCCAACTGTACTACTGTATGTCGCATTAAGTTTGTCTTGATCCCATCTAGATTATAGAGATCACATGAGGAAACCCATATTGTACTTTAGCAACCAATAGAAATATCTCAACTATAGTTGTTAAAGGTCTTTCAAGAAGTAATAGGCCTAAGTAGTGTTTAGGAGCAGGAGTGTGGGGTTTGCAAGCAGTTGATAGATGACTGCCTATTTTACCATTCATCCTGTGTATATAACCAATTTTTGCACTATTTACTTACTACCAATAATACTCCATACACTGGATACCACCAAATCACGGGCCAGTTGTACTATTGGATAACGTTTATTTAGATTGAACAAATATTCCACTCATGTTGTAACTTAAGCTTCTTGTATTTTAGAATTCATTACAGACATATGGATATGCATTCCTTTTCTCCCTCACCGGGTATTTTGGGATTTCTTTTGTACTTGCATTGATTAAACTCTTTGGCGCTCTTCTTGCAGTAACAGGTAATAGCACATTGTAAACTCAAATTTCAAGGAGTAGACAAAAAAGGCTTTAAAATATCCATCACCATAAGCTGCAATGTAGATGTGATAGTAAGGCTAACCTTTTAAGTTTACATGTGAGAAAACAAATCTGGTACTAGAAAAACACCACTATTGTTGACCTAAAATCCACCTAAGCATTTGCATTTTTTGCTAAATCCCACCCCTTTCATGACCCAGTAATTGGAACAGTTAGAACCACCATCAGGGGACAACTGCCAGGACTCAAGACCTGGGCCCGGACTGCGAGGGAGGCCCGCATGGTAGCAGTGTGGATTGAACCCTTAATTTGGAGCTGGCCATGAGGCAATCTGAGCTTGTGGACTGACATCAGGAGAGTCCGAAGGGGCAGCGCCTGATTGGCTGCCGATCTGCAAGCTCTGATTGGCTTGCAGCTAGCTTCAGATTTTAAATACTGCCGGCACACTTTATCTATGGCTGCCTGCTCCAGACTTCTTTCCTGTGGTGGTGCTGCTGCTGTCGTCCAGGCTAGCTGCGGTCATGTCTAGGGGCCACCTGACACTTGATGTCATGTGGCCTGCTCCCAAGAACAGCAACTTGCGCCCAGAATGGCAAGCTATGGGGACTGCAGGGCAAGCAGGGGTGGTGGGGGTAAGGCATACTGCCTATTCTTGCAGTCCTGGGAACCACAATTTCTGATGGCATCCCTGGGGACAGTTCCCCAGAACTGCGACTATTGGAAGGTATGATTTCTGTTAGTGTGATCAGTATGTGGACTGTTGCATTTAGATCCCTTTTTAACTTTCCCAGCGCTGGAACATGTGTGAACACATGACTAATTCATACATATCCTATATTGTATTAATCAGGGAATGCTGAGAATTGGTTTATTTCATCATAATGATTTGTAAGGAAACTAAATATTATTAATTGCTGTACAACTAGTTTACAGTATTTAGCTTCATAGTGCTTTCTATATGGTCTCCGACCACAGGAATATCACCCCATGACAGGAACAACATAATCAGAAGGTGACTAACATATGGTTATTGGGCTGTAGTACAGTAGGAAGCCATAGCAACTGCAGAATCCTACAAGAACACATGGAGAACGTAGTCACTTCACATAACATAGTTTTAATGTGAAGCAGGAGTACTCACTACTGTGCACGTGAGCATTTGTTAGCAAATGTATAAATCTACAGCTAAATGAATAGCATTCAAATTATATTTTTCAATTAGGTTAATGTACATTTCTGTTACAGCTACAGATACTAAAGATGTGTCCTCATTCATCTTTGCTGCAGTCAAGCCAAACAGCGCCTCTTGGCATGCCAGGTCACGTGAGAATCTTCTGGCGCCAGGCAACTATTTTGCTTCTTTGTTGCCGAAAGTGCGTCTTAGTCACAATGCAATGCGACTAGGATGCACAAGGAGACTGTGCTAATTCATTTGATAAATGACACTTGTATATCTGCATGAAGATGTAGCAGCAGTAGCTTTTTTCCAATTCAAGTTCTGCTCCGTATACAGTGTCAGTCAAGCAATATAGAAGGGTCTCGTATCAAATTAATCAGCACAGTTTCCTTGTACGTCCTAGCCACATTGCATTGTGATTAAGACTCATTTTCAGCAAAAAAAGACCCAGAATTTTAGCAGAGCTGCACAGGACCTGGCTGCTTACTCACGCCAGGCTTCTCGCGCTGCATGGCGTATTGAGGCTAGATGTGTGAGGGCACATCTGTATAGATTAGAACATACAGTAGGTAATGGAATTGCAACCTTTAAAGTATGCTATGAGAGTACTGCAGCTTTAACACGTAATTGTTACCAGTAACGCATACCTCTCAACATGACCCTCTGCTGGAGGGACACAATGCTCTGCTTCTGGACTTTTCTCTTAATTTATGGTTGTCTGCACCTGTGTTGAACAGGTTAATGGATAAGAAAGGTGTTTCACCACAGGTGATGGCAATCATACATTAAGAGGGAAGTCCAGGAGCAGAGCATTTTGTCCCTCCTGCAGAGGGTCATGTTGGGAGGTATGGTAACGTGAAATGGATAAAAAGAAACTGAATATATTAAATCATGAGTATCCTAATGAAAACATTTATAAAGTCCTAATACTGTATATCCATGTCTGAGAATTGCCGTCCTAATACTAAATCTGTATTTATTTTTACAGTAACAACGGGAAGAAAGGCGATGACCATTGTGCTATCTTTCTTATTTTTTGCAAAACCCTTCACTTTCCAGTAAGTAGCATATTACAATAATTGGTTGAAATTGTTATACAATATGACAGCATTAAAATGTCTGTAAGATGCACACCAACAAAATGTTACCTACTTCTCTTAATTATTGTACATAACCTGCAAATCTATTATGTTCTCTTTAAAATGGAAGATTGTTAGGGGAACTAATCAAAGACCAAAACCTATTTTCTTACACTCCGTGAAAAAACTATAATTTGTTCATTTTTAAGCAAATATTTAATTGGTCTTTTCTTATAGATTGTCTGAGTGCTTTGCACTCATATTTGACTATTGTGTGCATAAATAGGCATCTCCTCATTTCTATTTTTTGGAAGTGCTTCTGATTTGCATGATTGCAGTGTGCTGTAGGAATGCACATAGTGGTAAAATTGTTACTTCCAGGTGCCATTTTTGGATTATCGATCATAGGTTCTGAAACTCTGTCCTCAGGGCCCCAAACAGTACATGTTTTCTAGGTCTACTCACAGAATCGCAAGGGAAATAATTAGCTCCACCTGTGGATCTTTTAAAATGTGTCAGTGAATAATGAATACACCTGTGCACCTGCTGGGTGACCTGGGAAAAGAGTCAGCAAGTAATGAATATACCTGTGCACCAGCTTTGTGACCTGGAAAACGTGAACCGTTTTGGGTCCTATCGTTGAGGACCACTGCTACAAATTGTCTTCAACTTTTTAATTGCTACATTAAAATATTGCCCATTGTACACTTATTTGTGTCTTTAAAACAACGTTTTTATTACATTGGTATTTAGGGATCCGGTACTCGGAATACAGATTCCGGAATCCCGACACTATTTGGAATGCCGGCGCCGGGATCCTGGCATTGATCACTATCCCGGTGCCGGGATCCTGAATGAGGGTTTGATGGGGCAGCAGAGAGGTAAGCCGCACAGGGAGAGGGTTAGGCTGCGGTCGGGTAGGGTACATCCCAAGCGCCAGGATCCCAATACCATCCCTGGTACGCTTGGATGTTGCAGAAGGTAAAAAGTGAGGCCCAAAGCTGGCTACATACTTGCCCAATCCTCCTCCTTAACAAAACTTGTCTATGCCCATAAATGTACAATCTGGCGCAGTCACACAGAAATGCACATGACTTCAGTTGGTTTAGCATATTTGTTGTACTTTAGGTAGGATGTATGAATGTAATCGTGTTTTAAGTGTATTTTCTATTACCTTTGCAGATATATATGGGCTGGATTATTAGTTGTCTTTGGAATATTTTTAAATGTTTATAGCAAGAATATGGACAAAATGAAACTATCCCAGCTGTACAATATTCTGAAGAAAAAAGGCACAGAAGTAAAATCAAGGACGTTTTCACAGACTGTATAATTTATTTTAATTTACATTTTCTTAACTGTTGAATCATTAAATGATTATATTTTTTCAAAGGACAGCTGATACACTAAAGAGGAGGTGAAGGCATATTGCCTGTTTTGTTACTGCTGAGGTGTAAGCCAAGGAAGCGTATTCACCACTTCTCTCACCACTTGACAGGATGTGACACAATGTGGTGACTTCTAATAAACTATAGTATTGGGAGTCTTGTGTGGCCTCTCTGATAGAGACATACACACTAGGGGACCTTTTTATGGCATTTTCATTTTATTGTTCTTATGTTAATATAGAATAAGGGAATAATCAGTGTTCAGATGCCAAATTGCCAGTATCTTTAGATTGCGAACACCTTGTATCAAATCAGTGAGGTAAGTCACGTGGACTGTATTGGTTTTGCAAATGAGACCTTTTTTACCAATGAAATCTTTCATCTAAAAACCTGATTCTTTGATTGCTGTGCAAGTTGTACATGCAGTGCACCATTATATGAGGAGAGCAGATAGACCTTGCCTTATTGACACCTGATTGTAACCATACCTCCCAACATGTCAATCTCCAGGAGGGACACAATGCTCTGTTCCTGGACTTCCCTCTTAATGTATGATTGCCAACACCTGTGGTGAAGCACCTTTCTTATCCATTAACCCACAGGTTCCCAAACTGTGTGCCGTGGCTCCTTGGGGTGCCTCGGGACACTTGCAGGGGTGACCTGGGTTGGTGATCAAGGACCAATTCAAATTATTCATGGTCAATATAATAGGTAAACCAGTGCTGGTGGCTGCCAGTCATAAAATATGTGGCCAAACAGAAGCAAATCTTGTCCCTCACCACACACCTGACCCTAAGGATGACATATAAACATGATCTACTTAATGTAATATTTCTTTCTACATTTCTCAATAAGACATTTTTGGCCTAGGGGTGCCGTGAAAAAAATTCTGATATTCTAGGGCGCCGTGATTCAAAAAAGTTTGGAAACCACTGCATTAACCTGTTCAAAACAGGTGCCGGCAATCATAAATTAGGAGAAAAGTCCAGATGCAGAGCATTGTGTCCCTCGTGGAGAGGGTCATGTTGGGAGGTACAGTATGTTGTAACTATTATTTGCAGATGTAAGAGGAAGGCTTTTTTGCACCTCGTTTTACATTTATTTCATTCCCATGTTATTTTGTGTATTGTAATATAATCCCCTATATGTTTCTTTGTATGTGCAATTCAAGTGCAAAATTATTTGTAATGTGATACAATATGAAATGTGATCTAAACCTGTTTACGTCTGAATATGAATTAAAAACACTCCTCCATACAGTTATAGATCTTCTCTTAAAACCTTCTGGAAGCTAAACAATGGGCAGTGCTATGAGCTGCATAAGTAATTAACTCACCAAACTGAAAGGCTGCATTAGAAATCTTCTAAACCAAAGCTCTTCTCTGTTTTCAGTTACTTTTAATATGATCTCATAAAACCTACCGATGTTAAACATCAATTTATGCAGTTTTTTTACATTAAAAATGTACAGTTTTTCTCTATCATGTTTCTTGTCTTTTATATATGAATACATGCTACTAGCTGTGTTTAAATACATTATAAATGTTACTTTTGTGCAAAAGCAGCCATTGTTGCTCCCACTATAGTGGCTTCCTGGCTCACATACAGTATATCACCTTTTTATCTTTTGTCCCATTTCAAAGATTTTCTTTTTGCAATAAATTTGGCACCACATATTTAGCACCTTAATGAGCAAGGGGTACTACATAGCACTAATAACAGGGGAGGACCATTTGAGAAGTTGCCATAGCGACCATCAACTTCTAGATATAATTTTTTTAGACGAGGGGTAGACAAACTGGCACTCCAGCTGCGGTGGAACTACATATACCAGCTTGCCCTGCCACATTTTTTACTATTTGGGCATGCTAAAACTGGAGCAAAGGGAGATTGAATTTGTATTGCCCCTCCCTGCTGCCAGTCCCCTTTGATGTCACTGACTGTGTCAGGTTTATCTACCAAACCTAAAGGTGTGTACACACGAAGCAATATGGTTCAGCGATTTTGACTATATAGTGAAAATCGCTAAGAAAGTTAGTGCATATCGCTCCATGTGTACACAGGCAGCGATAGCGATGCGCGTCCCCGCCAAGTCGCTATCGCTGGGAAAAATAGACTGTGCAGGCAAGTCAATTTTCACTATGCTGGTACAGATAGTCAAAATCTCCTACTGCCAGTTCAAGGTAAATCGCTCAGTCAAAATCCCTTATATTCACAATCGCTCCGTGTAAGACCAAGGGCCCACTTCCACAGTGTGTGGATTATTAGATCTACACTAAAAAGGTCTACAGTCAATAGGTCTACCACTAATGGTAGACATGAATTAGGTTGACAGGTCCAAAAGGTCGACATAGAATAGGTAGACAGTATGAAATGTCAACATGGTCAAAAGGTTGACATGGAAATGGTTGACACAAAAAAGGTAGACAATTTTTTTTTTTTTTTTGGGGGGGGGGGGTGTTTTTTAGTAACTTTTGCTCCACAAACAAACCCCATTAGTGTACCGCGTCCCTTCGCTTGGCTCGCTTCACTCGCCATGCTTCAGGTTACTATTCCCAGCCGTAGTCCACATGGATGGTAAAGTTGAAAAAAAAAAAATTTGTGTCTGCCATATGTATGTCGACCTTTTGACCCCGTCGCCCTGTTGATCTGTCTACCTTTACCATGTCAACCTTTTGACCCTGTGAACCTAATGCATGTCTATCATTAGTGGTAGACCTATTGACTGTAGACCTTTTTGGTGTAGATCTATAGTCCAGATATCCTTCCACATTCGGTACCCGAAGCTTAAGGTGATTAAATTTTTTCTAAGCCAGTGTTTCCAAACCTCGTTTCTACAGGTACATGATCAGTCCAGGTTTTGAAAATCCATACTTGAGCACAGGTGACATAATTAGTACTTTAGTCATTTTTTATTTAACTATCTGTGTTCAAGCATGAATATTCTTAAAAGAGGGACCATTAGTGTGTCTTGGGGACAGAGGTTGGGAAAAACTGTTGTAAGCACATTATCGTACAGGATGCAGTGTTCACAAAATACCCGCTATAGCGCATTTTTAGTGGCTGAAGGAAGTGACAGCGGGCATGACTTTGAAGAGGCTGTAGGAGAGGTGCCTCAAGCATATAAGATCATACATGAAAGAACTCAGAGGCTGTACTATATATTCACATCCCCTGTTTTATGTCATTACAAAGATCTCTCGCTCTCTTTCTCATTGCCCTGCCCAGGATCTTTCTAGTGACATTAAACAGGGAATGTATGAAATATACATATAAGATAGCATATCCAACAGAGTGAGGCACTCCCTGCTATAGAAAAATTACAACTTCATCATTTATCAATGTTTCAATCAATTGATATCCGTCAGTTGTCGTCTGTCTATAGCCGGAATTGCCACACTGTTTTCGATATGCTATGAAAATAGTTTGTGGAGGCAACTGACACAGTTTTTCTGTTTAGCGGAGTGTCGGACCATATGCTACATATATATATTTCTGTGTATAATATACAGCCAGTATCACACTATGTATACACCCAGTGTAATGTCACAGTAGAGATCCTATTGCCTGCCCTTAACCCCCTCCTTGCCCGCAGCACTGCCCCAACTGCTTATCCCCCCTCCCCCAGTTTTGCTATCCCCCTCCTTTCCCCTAGTACTGCCAAAACTTCTATCTACCTTTACCCCCTTAAACTCCCCAGTACTGCCTGCCCCCACACCCCAAAATATGTCATAGGACCCAGAAATAGTGGAGTAGGACCCCAATTTTTTAAAGTGAAGGGTCCCTGGGATCCACAGTTGTTTTTTGCTGTGTGCGATCACTGAGGATGTATCTGTTGAATTGCATTCACCTATGAATGGAGATGGCTGCTGAGGGCTCGTCTTTGCGTAGTTGACTAAGGACCTTATTCAGCTTCAGTTGCAGTTTTGCTATTTTAGTAAAACTGCAACTGGTTGCTATCGCATGCTGGCTGCTGGGGGCTGCCCAGCAAAGGGCATGCCACCCAGCATTTAAATACCCGGCAGCGATGCGATCACAATTATAGATGCTCCCCTGCCTCTGCAGCCAGGCTGCGAAGATAGGTGCAGGGCAGCCATTTTTCGGGTTACAGGGGCTGCGTGTGATGTCACGTGGCCTTCCTGAACCCGCCCGTTTCTAATGACACACCCACCCAACGCTGAGTCGATGCTCCGTCTGCCCCGCAATCACATCTCACTGTGTGCGCATGCCCAGTACGGCTGCTGCGTGTGCACACTGGGCATTAATAGTTCAGTATGTGATCGTATCTCTGATGCAATCCATACTGAATAAGGCCCTAAATTTCATAACAAATTTCATAGAACATTAATGGGCCAAGAGGATATGTGTGCATAGAAATATGGAACGTCTAACAACAAGGTTTCAAGCTTTAGTAAAGTTTCTTCATGGGCCGGATGCAAATGTCCCCCACCCCGCTCGCCATCGCGCCCGCCGGCAGCTATTCTAATGTTGCTACCGATGGGCGCGACAAGTTACTTTCAGCTCGCTAGACCCGGTGGTAGCAAGCTGAAATGCGTGTAAAGAGATCTTTTCATGCTCGCGCCCATTACTTTAGTCGGGTTTACGTGCTTTGCGCTTCTAAACCTGAGTGTAATGGGCACGATCAGCACGATAAGTGGGGGCAAGTGAATATCGTCACTTTAGACGGGAGATCGGGCACAAATAAACAATTTAATTTCCCCCCCTAAGAGTGTCACAGTATATCGCAGGCTTGATTAGACATACCGATTTAAGCTTTGTGAAGATATTCAGGGTGAAGGAAAAATGTCTCTTCATCATTATTAATCAAACAGCAGCGTTTCCTAAAATGTAGGTTTCAAAATACACAAGCACTGACACTTCCTGAATATAAATAAAAACATAAAATATAATACATAGGTAGATAACAAACTCAGCCACTAAAAATACTGAATTGTATAGAACCGTTAACATTTAAAACAAGATGACTAAATGCACATACTGTATTCAGATGTGATACATCTCATACATAATTGTCTATACTATTACAGTAACTAGCATTTGCCACACAGTTTCACTTGCGTGGATGTCTGTTATTGCTCAGCGGAACTAATTTTACAAAGACAGTAGTGCCATCTAATATTGTGATGTATATTTTATATTGTACACATTGGTTACAAAATTTCTTTGTAAACAGGGTTCGCAGGTTTTTTTTTTCTTCATGGAGTAACACAAAAAGATGCTTGGGGCTACTAACTCGTGAGTAAGCCACGTAAAGCTGCCCATGGGAGAAGCAGCTGGTCAGGAGATCTACGTCTGCAGCCCTGAGCATTTTCCCCTGCAACTTGTTGATCGTTATAGCGAAGCAGATGCTTACAGGAAACTGCAGGCACTTGAACTGAAATAGAAAATCGTTGGTAATAAGGGATATATTACAGGGCATAAACACAGTCTCACCTGCACCACATCCTGTTACAATCTCTGTCTCAATTAGGTTCCTCTGCAGAGCAATCACTATAAGTAGCGTACCGTTGCATAACTTGGGTGGAATCAAGTTCCACAGAACCACTTGACTAATCTAGTCTGCCATTTAAATATAAATATATATATATCTGTATATAATTACGCAAGTTCAAGTTGTAATGGTGAATCCTTAATCACGCTAATATATACACTCTGAAGCATTTATGTATGTGGGGCAGATGTACTAAGCTTTGGAGATTGGTTGCTACTTTATTTCTCTCCACTTTATCAATCAGTTCCTAACTGTCATGTTACAGGCTTGAAAAGTCACAGGAGCTGATTTGTTGGTACTTTATCTCTCCACTTTATCTCTCCAAGGCTTAGTACATCTGACCCTAAGACATTTTTTGAATCTGACCTTGTTTGAAATTTTAATTATATGAATGAAATCAAGTTTCATATTGGTGGAATATGATATAATTACTGTACTTTTTTTTTTTTTTTTTTAAATCTTTTGTTAATATTCAGGAATTTGGTAGCGCTTATGGATTTTATAATCTATTGTTTGTTATTTGAGATTTCACAGTACCTCATTACTCAAGCTGCAATCATTTTTCTAATTATAAAGTATATTATTTTTATTAAATACAGTCTGTTAGTGCCAGTTTGATAGTTTTACATTATCTAAAATGTGTCTTTAGATTTAGTTTGTAGGTAGGGAATGTGGCTCATTCTAGTGGTAGCTTTACGAACATGCTGTTTAACATTCATACAGTGCATCCGGAAAGTATTCACAGCGCTTCACTTTTTCCACATTTTGTTATTTTACAGACTTATTCCAAATTGGAATTCATTTTTTCTCTCAAAATTCTACACACAATGCCCCGTTGAGATTTTTGCAAATTTAAAAAAATTAAAAACTAAGAAATCACATGTACATAAGTATTCACAGCCTTTGCTCAATACTTTTGTTGTTGCACCTTTGGCAGCAATTACAGCCTCAAGTATTTTTAAATATGATGCTACAAGCTTGGCACACCTATATTTGGGTAGTTTTGCCGATTCCTCTTTGCAGCACCTCTCAAGCTCCATCAGGTTGGATGGGAAGCATCGGTGCACAGCCATTTTCAGATCACTCCAGAGATGTTCAATCGGATTCAAGTCTGGGCTCTGGCTGGGCCACTCAAGGACATTCACAGAGTTGTCCTGAATCCACTCCTTTGATATCTTGGCTGTGTGCTTAGGGTCGTGGTCCTGTTAAAAGATGAACTGTCGCCCCAGTCTGAGGTGAAGAGCGCTCTGGAAGAGGTTTTCATCCAGGATGTCTCTGTACATTGCTGCATTCATCTTTCCCACTATCCTAACTAGTCTCCCAGTTCCTGCTGCTGAAAAACATCCCCACAGCATGATGCTGCCACCACCATGCTTCACTGTAGGGATGGTATTGGCCTGGTGATGAGCGGTGCCTGGTTTCCTCCAAACATGACGCCTGGCATTCACACCAAATGGTTCAATCTTTGTCTCATCAGACCAGAGAATTTTGTTTCTCATGGTTTGGGAGTCCTTCAGGTGCATTTTGGCAAACTTCAGGCAGGCTGCCATGTGCTTTTTACTAAGGAGTGGCTTCCATCTGGCCATTCTACCATACAGGCCTAATTGGGGGATTGCTGCACAGATGGTTGTCCTTCTGGAAGGTTTGGACGGCCGGCCAGCTCTAGGAAGAGTCCTGGTGGTTCCGAACTTCTTCCATTTACGGATGATGGAGGCCACTGTGCTCAATGGGTCCTTCAAAGCAGCAGATATGTTTCTGTACCCTTCCCCAGATTTTTGCCTCGAGCCAATCCTGCTCGGAGGTCTACAGACAATTCATTTGACTTCATGCTTGGTTTGTGCTCAGACATGCACTGTCAAGTGTGGGACCTTATATAGACAGGTGTGTGTATTTCCAAATCATGTCCAATCAACTGAATTTACAACAGGTGGACTCCAATTAAGCTGTAGGAACATCTCAAGGATGATAAGTGGAAACAGGATGCACCTGAGCTCAATTTTGAGCTTCATGGCAAAGGCTGTGAATACATATGTACATGTGATTTCTTAGTTATTTTTAATAGATTTGCAAAAATCACAAAAAAAACTTTTTTCACGTCATTCTGGGGTATTGTGTGTAGAATTTTGAGGGGAAAAAATTAATTTATTCCATTTTGGAATAAGTCTGTAACATAACAAAATGTGGAAAAAGTGAAGCACTGTGAATACTTTCTGGATGCACTGTAAATAAAATAACAGGATGGAGTGCAAAACACAATATATATACCTATTTAGTTTCCCTGCTACATCAGAATGATCTTCATTTACTGGAGCTGTTAGTGACCTGTTTTATCCTGCAACTTGTGCAATAAATTATGCCGAGTGTCTAAAGCCCATCTTCACTCCAAATAGAATTGTATGGAAAGCATCAACCTCTAAAAATTGCTGCTGCAGAAAAGTGCTGGCAGCCCATCCATTACCTCTGTCCTTTCTTCCCTTTATGTTACAAGCAGTACGTGTTCAAACTTGCTATGTGTTCATGAAATTGCCTTTTAATATATAACAGTGAATGAGGATTATGTACAAGTAGGCTTTGTTTGTTACAGGACCTTGATATATCACCCTATCAACCAAATTCTAATTGAACCAAGCAATGTTTATGTTTAAATGAAATATTACCATGTTAAGTATTGGCATGTTTCTTGTACCCCATGGAAAATAGATATGGGGGGGTTGGGTTCAATTATTATAGCCCCCGGTCTCCCGTCTAAAGTGATGGGAGATCACAGGGGGCAATATTCAATTTATGTCCCCTATCGCTCTCATCGCGCCCATTAGAGTCAGGTTTAGCTGCGTAAAGCGGCTAAACCCGACTAAATTAATGGGCGCGATAGGGAAAAGTGCAGTTGGGGTCACTTTTCACACATTTTAGCTAGCCAACCCCAGGTGGTGCGAGCTGAAATGTAGATGCCGACAGCCGATCGCACCCAAACGGAGCTACATTTGAATAGCTCCATAGGGTGCCATCTAGCAGCAGCCGGACAGAAATACATTTGAATCTAGCCCATAGACCGTCAATAGGTTATTTAATTTAATTTTTTAAATAGTCTTTTTAACAGGTTATGTGCTCTGGCATGTCATGCGTTTTTTGATTCCTATTGTACGCTGCACTTACATTGAATATTTTGAAAGGCTGAGACGAAAATATGCTGAATACAGTATTTGCGTCACACAGACAAACACAAAGGTATGTGCTTAATATGTTTATACAGTTGTAGGTAGCTTGCAAAAAATAATAAGAAAAAAAAACAATATAGACTACCTGACAGTCCCAGCAAATAATTGTTGGTATTCAAAGCTCAACTCCTTGTGCTAAGGAACCAGGACAGAGTTGATCTAGGTATACTCTATACAATTATTGGACGAACTTGCCATAGTAATAATAATAATCGGGTGATTGACCTGTTTTATTTTGTAGTGTGTTGGCATGAGTGTTTTGGACAAATGCTGATAAAATGGTTAAGAAATGAGCAGAACCGCTTGCATCAATTACCCGATCAGTCTGCCTTGTCAGAAAATATCATCCATAAGGCCCCAATATCATGCAGTGTGTGGGCATTCTTGATATTCAGCCCATATTTCCTTTGGTTTATCCTGATTACCTCATCTTCCTTGTCAACGAACATATGCAATTTCAGTGTGGTGTGGCAGAAAAACTGAAGCTGTAAAAAAAAGCAAAAAAAGAAGCACTTAGGCCCCCATTTATCAAGCCTTGGTGAGTGATAAATTGCACGGTGATAAAGTACCAACCAATCAGCTCCTAACTTCTATGTCACAGGCTGTGTTTGGAAAATGACAGTTAGGATCTGGTTGGCTGGTACTTTATCACTGTGCAATTTATCACTCTCCAAAGCTTGATAAATCTTGGCCTTAGTGTGTAGTGAAGATATCAGGACCTTCCAGTGGCAGAAAAATTGTCCCAATTGTCAGTGTGTATCTAACTTCTGATGAGGGGGTAAGTACAACCAAATAACATTTATTTATTTTCAGTTTCTTATATAGCGCAGCATATTCCATTGTGCTTTACAATTGGAATCAACAGTGATAAGACAAACTGGGTAATAACAGCACAGACATAGAGGTGGGAAGGCCCTGCTCGCAAGCTTACAATCTATAGGGAAACATGTCCTTGTTTGGAGGTGAATCACTGTCTAGTGTTCAATCTCTGGAGCAAAATGTGAACTGATGACCAATTCTCACTGGCTAGTCAGAATCCATCCCATTTATGCTAATACTACAGTAAAATTGCTGCTGCCATTTACTTACACTATTATAGTAATATTGGGAATCAGCATATTTACATTTGGTCTGTTAAACAGCAAGATACTGTAATTGATTTATGTATTGATGTGAACATAATTGAAACTATAATCTTGTTCTAACTTTGACATTGGAAATATTCATTGGTGTAGAGCATGAGTCTTTAACCTGCAGCCCTCCAGCTGCTGTGGAACTACATATCCCAGCATGCCCTGTCACAGTTTTGCTATTAAGGCATGGTAAAACTGGCAGGGCATGCTGGGATGTGTAGTTCCACAGTAGCCGGAGGGCGACAGGTTGAAGACCCATGGTGTAGAGCAGGGGTGGGGAACCTTTTTTCTACCAAGGGCCATTTGGATATTTATAAAATCCTTTGGGGGCCATACAAAAATTATCAACTTAAAAATGACCCTGTCCCCCAGTAGTTCCACCCCTTAGAGGTACTGAGTGCGTGCGGCAAAAATTGGGTGTGGCCAATTAAAATGGGACGTGATACACATATGCCCCCAATAGTGCAGTGCCATATACACAAATGCCGCCACAGTGCCAGATACACAAATGCCGCCACAGTGCCAGATACACAAATGCCCTCCCAGTGCCAGATATATAAATGCCCCCACAGTACCAGATCCACAAATGCCCCCACAGTGCCAGATATACAAATGCCCCCACAGTGCCAGATATACATATGCCCCCACAGTGCCAGATATACATATGCTCCCACAGTGCCAGATCCACAAATGCCCCCACAGTGCCAGATATACAAATGCCCCCACAGTGCCAGGTATACTGTACATATGCCCCCAAAGTGCCAGATCCACAAATGCCCCCACAGTGCCAGATCCACAAATGCCCCCACAGTGCCAGATCCACAGATGACCCCACAGTGCCAGATCCACAAATGACCCCACAGTGCCAGATCCACAAATGCCCCCACAGTGCCAGATCCACAAATGCCTCCACAGTGCCCCTCCCCCCCCCCCCCCACTGTGCTGCTCACCGCTGCTGCAGCTGCTCCGTGTGGCTGCGTGTCTCAGCTGTCAGGGCAGGGAGGAGAGCGTGGCTATGTCGGGCGGCGGCGGCATGTAGGATCTCAAACCAACCGCCAGTTCGTGAGCCAATCAGAGCTCGCGGACCGGCAGCGGCGGCTCCTGATTGGCTGCCGGTCCGCGAGCTCTGATTGGCTCACGAACCGGCTGCTTTTTTGAGATCCTACCCGCCGCTGCCGCCGGACATGTAGCTGCGCTCTCCTTCCTGCCCTGACAGCTGAGACATGCCGCCGCCGGGTTGAGCGGTGGTGTGTTTCACTGACACAAGCGGGCGGGCTGGAACAAACGGCTTTGTGGGCCTTATACGGCCCGCGGGCCGGAGGTTCCCCACCCCTGGTGTAGAGGGTGTACACACCCACACAGCTCTGGTCACAGTTCCTCCCCTTCTCAGTATGGGCTCTTGAACATTTTCAGCCACAGGAACATAGATAAACATACAAAAAAATAAAGTCATACATTTCATTGACGCTGGCATTCAACAGCTTGAACAGCAAAACTGGTCTGCACTCATTCATGAAAAGATTTTTTTAATAATACCTAATAATTAATGGGCTGGTAGCTGCAGTTTTCCTCAGGGCATAATATCTAATTTTCTAGCAATGTCGCCATTCCTTACTTTTCACGCTGCAACAGTCTATCATTAAAACCAAATGTAGGTTTCTATCACTTTTATTTATTTTTCAAATCAACTTATAAATCAGTGCCAGGTCTTATTACAGATGAGTTCCAATAAATTATTGTCTGTGGACAAATACTGAATGTTAAATATTTTTACGTATCCCTTCATGTTATTCAGTCCTCTGGTCACAGGGACGTTACTTTACATGGACAAGAGTTTTTCGGCAAAGGTAGTCTCAATCACAAACACTTCCTGTCATTAATATGAAAAAGCCATTTATAGTGGAATACATTTTCATATTTGTTGCAAAGACTAATATCGCATTCAGCAGGTCGATTCCAGAAAGGGGGTCACAAATATTCTGAGATTTTAGATTTTGGGGGGCAAGTTACAAATGGCAGAATGTTTTAAAGGTAAAATTGACAGAAAATCTTCAGGAAAACATGATTTTCAAATATGACTCACCACATATGTAATTTCAATGATACAGGTTGAGTCTCCCATATCTAAAATGCTTGAGACCAGAAGTTTTGTATTTTCTATGTTGAAATGAATTATGAGCTCTGGTTCAGGTCATGACATGGGGTGTATTCATGTGACTGGCGGTCAGGAGACCGACGGTCACATAACCTCCCCCTACGTCTTGCTCTCTCACAATCCCCACGGTCGGCATGCCGACCAACAGGGACACCCATAGAGTGGGAATAGAAACCGTGCGGTCGCCACTGAGCCCGCAAGGGGCTTGTTGCTCTCGCCACCCCCTGCCGGGATTCCGCTCCCGGGATCCTGCCGTCGGTAGGCTGACCGCCGGTCAAGCATACCACACCCCATGACATAGTTGCGGCTCATGCCGCAAAGTTCCGATGTATAATCATGCGTAATGTACATGATGGCAAGTTTACATCACTTTGTTGTTGTTTTTTAAAGACCCTCCCAAAAAAAATAGCTCCATTAGACCCTCTGACTACTCTTCTCCTGCACTCTTTGTCTGATGGGTGTTGTTTGGCTGTCGTCTCCAGATGTACTTGTGCCAGATAAGTGCTGTACAAGTATATACTCTCTAGAAATGAGCAAACCCCAGTTTTAAGTGCTAGCCTACAATCATTGCCTGCCATATATGGCTTGACATAGTGCACATCTGGGTTTGCCGGGTTTCAGGAAGTTCCTGAAAGTATCCTGTGCTCTGTATATGTTTTGAAATGGTGGTAGTTGCAGGGGATGTGGCATAATATGTCAAGAGCCATAATGTCGAATGTTAGAATGTCAACATATTGTCCCTGGTGGCCCAGCAGTCACTTATCTGTTCCTGACGGCTGCAGCGACACCAGCATGGTTTCACAGTTCCGGAGGTCATATGACTGTGACTTATATGACAGAGCTGTGTTCTCCCGGTATTTCTCCCCTAACCTTGCCTCTAATGCCTAGCACCTCTCAACCCCACCCCCCCCCCTCCCGCTCCCCCCACACAGAGCCGAATTATGGTTGGGTTCAGGGGGGGGGGCACGTGGGTTGAGTACCCCCGGGCTCCCATCTCTCAGGGGCCCTTCCTGGTTGGAGCTGCTCCGACATCTCTGGCTGCTTCTGTCCCTCCTCCCGTGACCCAGGCCAGTTCGGTGATTGATTGTGACCAGGCTCCGTGCCTGCGCCACTGGTGTAATCATCAGTGGGCAGGCCGCATGGAGGGGCTAGGATCGCTGCATGACATCATGACATCTGTGAACTGACGAACAGAGGATACTATTCAGCATCAGTTGCAGTTTTGCTAAATTAGCAAAACTGCAACTGCTTGCTATCGCATGCTAGGGGCCGCCCAGCACAGGTCAAGGCCACCCAGCATGCTAATGGTGGCCAGCAATGCAATCGCAATTAAATTGCGATCGCTTTGCTAAATAAGAGAAGCCACCAAAGTGCGTACTGAGGAAACAGCAGCTGCTGCCATGAGGAGGATCAAGGAGAAGGTCCATATATCTGACAAGTGCTGCTGCTGCAGAGACATTATGGGGGGCAGGAGCTAAAGCTGGCCATACACCTAAAGATTTATTGCCCAATCTGGCTGGTTGGGACAAAAATCTGGTAATGGATGAGAGCAAATGACAATAGTCCATTTGCTCTGAAATGCCGGAAAACTAGCAAAAATAGTTGTTCAGACAAATTGGTTAAATCAAATTGTCTGACCATTTTTGTCATTTTTCTGGCATTTCAGAGCAAATGGTCAATTGTCATTTGCTCTCATCCATTACCAGATTTTCTATAGGTGTTTGGCCAGTTTAAGGCTAGGCAGAGACACAGGGGGAGGGCCTTGTTGCAGAGACACGGTGGTGGAGGGCTGGAGTACTGCAGAGACGGGGTGGACTGTGGTTTCTGCTGAGGTACCGGAGGAAAAGGTGTGTGTGGGGGGGAAGACTGAGGACCTAATTCAGCATGGAACACTACTGTGGCAGCGTTCACATGCTGTAGCCCTGTGAGGTATGCGCAGAAGCTGCACTGCTCGTGCGCACACAGTGAGATGTGACGGCATCTCACTTGTGCGAACGCCTCTGCCTGATTGACAGGCAAGAGCATTCGCGGGGCGGAAGGGGGCGTCACAGCGACCCAGGGGGGGGGGGGGGGCGCAGTCCGGACAACCCAGGCGTCTCCGAACCGTTTGCGTGGCGTGCCATGGTGGCTGCGTGACATCACACGCAGCTGATGCGACCCAAAAGATGGCGGGTTACCGCCAGCCTTCGCAGTTAGGCTCCATAGGCAGAGGGCAACCCTAAACATGCGAAAGCATCGGCGTCATGCAATGCCTTTGCATGTTTGCGTGGAGGTGCAGGGACCAGCATACAGACTTACGCTGTGCTGGGCATCCCCCTGCATGTCAGTGTAATGGATTGTAGATTGCAATTTTTCACACATCTATGATCCATGCTGAATTAGGCCCTGTTGCAGAGACACATGACATGAGCAGGGTGGCAAAGTTGAGGCTATAGAGAGACAGTGGGCTATTGCTTAGGCTGCTGGAGAGATGCAGTGAGATGAGTCTATGGGGAGCGGTATTACATTTCCACAACATTCAAAATTAGAAGGAAAAGGCTGGGACACAGTAATTTTCATTAAATCACCAATTCTAAAAACACACACACAAAAAACATATTGCCTCTGTTTTATAAGGATTATGATAATAGTTATACTTCCATATGAACAGATGTCTTCCAGACTATGTGGTTGCCTACATGATTAGTAAATGCAGACTAAAGTTATCAGTTATCATCTGCACAGGGAGGATCCATTACTTCAGAGGTTCCCCATTGCAAAGAAACAAACATGTAGGCAAGAAAAGACTGAAGCTGACTGGTCTGTACCTGGTGGGAATGAATGGGGGGACCCCCAAGAAAATTTAGTGTACCAGGCCCAAAGATTTTTGTTGCCGGCCCTACTACTGTCCAGAAATGATTCTACTTGTTTCCAGCCTCCACCACCAGCAGTAGCTCCCCCAGCAGCAGCAGCACGCAACAGTTGCCATGCTGCTGCTAGTGGTACACACTAGACGATATCATTCAGTGTATATGCACGGGATCCGGTCTCTAAGTCGACAGTAACTAGGTCGACAATGTCTAGGTCGACAGTAACTAGGTCTACGGTGTCTAGGTCGACAGTCTTAAGGTCGCCATGTTCTAGGTCGACAGGTCAAAAAGTCGACATGAGTTTTTCACAATTGTTTTCTTTTTTTGAACCTTTTCATACTTAACGATCCACGTGGACTACGATTGGAACGGTAATCTGTGCCGAGCGAAGCGGTAGCAGAGCGAAGGCACCTTGCCCGAAGCATGGTGAGCGAAGCGGTGCACTAATTCGGGTTCCCGGTCACTCTACGAAGAAAATTACACCAAAATAACATAAAAAGTCATGTCGACCTTTTGACCTGTCGACCTAGAACATGTCGACCTAAAGACCCTGTCGACATAGACACCCTGTCGACTAGCAGTGGTCGACCTAGTTACTGACGACCTTCCATACCACACCCATATGCACTATGTTGCTGATGATTCGCACTCCCGTGTGTTGTCAGCGACATTCCCATGTCCAACGGGTAACATCACTCCTCCCCTCTGCCATCATTCATAGCTGCCGGTATCAACAAGTGAGCACTTGCCAATGCCGTCACCCCAGCCGGGTCCCGTCGCTGACGATATTGCTGATGATATTGCATCGTTTGCTAGTCATCTAGTGTGTACATAGCCATAGCTTAACAAACCCAGGCCCAAATGTATTAAGCCTTAAAAAGTGATAAAGTGGAGAGTGATAAAGTACCAGCCAACCAACCTTCTAACGTCATTCTTCAAACACATCCTGTAACATGGCAGTTAGGAGCTGATTGGCTGGTACTTTAACTCTGTGCACTTTATCTCCATACAGGGCGTATTCAATTTTGCCCCTTTATCACTCTTCATTTTATCACTTTTTAAGGTGTAATACATTAAGGGGTCTATTCATGAAGCAGTGAAAAGTGTGGAGAAGTGAGCCAGTGGAGAAGCTGGCCATGGCAACCAATCAGCATTGAAGTAACATTTATAATTTGTATATTATACAATTGTACGGAGCAGCTGATTGGTTGTCATGGGCAACTTCTCCACAGGCTCACTTCTCCACTCTTTTCACTGCTTCATGAATAGACCCCTTAGGCCTCTGTCTCCGCACTGCGCGAGAAGAGGTTTCAAAGTCTGCCCTTCGCAGCAGGAGTGCAGGTAGGACCTGAGCTGCTGCTGCTTCATGAATGTGTGGTGGTGGGAGGCGCACACACACAGGGCTGTCTTAACAGGATTGTAGGCCCTGGGTAAAGCAATGCACTGGGGCTGTTACCCACCCATTTACAGGAATAAATAAAAAAACAAACCATAACTTTTACCCCTACTGCAGTCCGTGCTGTTTCTCCACATAGGAGACATGCTTTTGCTGACATCTACTCCTGGTTATGTCCATGAAGGACAAAGATCACTCATATAACGGGGAGAAGCTAGTATGTACCCCAAATCATACAAAAACGTTATCCCTTATGTGCGCTGATCAGAGCTGCTATCCAGGGGCGGATCTACTATGAAACGAAGGTATTTTAAGATGGTATCCGGACTCCAGGTCGACAACAAAAAGGTCGACACACCTTAGGTAGACGCCAATTGGTCGACACACCTTAGGTCGACATGGACAAAAGGTCGACAGGAACAAGGTCGACATGGAAAAAGGTCGACATGAGTTTTTCACAATTTTTTTCTTTTTTGGAACCTTTTCATACTTAATGATCCACGTGGACTACGATTGGAACGGTAATCTGTGCTGAGCGAAGCGAAGGCACCTTGCCCGAAGCATGGCGAGCGAAGCGAGCCATGCGAGGGGACGCGGTGCACTAATTGGGGTTCCCGGTCACTCTACGAAGAAAACGACACCAAAAAAACATAAAAAACTCATGTCGACCTTTTTCCATGTCGACCTTGTTCCTGTCGACCTTTTGTCCATGTCGACCTTTTGTCCATGTCGACCTAAGGTGTGTCGACCAATTGGCGTCGACCTAAGGTGTGTCGACCTTTTTGTTGTCGACCTGGAGTCCCAGACCCCTTAAGATTCAGGGCCCCTATTCCAGAGGAGTTTTTTAAGTGTGTGTTAATAAAATCAGGATTTTTTAGTGATTGAATCATCACTTCTTTCGCTTGTGCATTTTAACACCAAAACTCTGATTTTCACCTCTTGTTTTATGTACTGTATGGTTATAGCTCATCACCAATATCACCATAACAACCAGGCTCCTAGTACAGCATAGCTGCTCTTACAGCTTGTATGTGCGTCACTTAGTACCACGGGAGCTGCTGGGAGTTGTAGTCTAGCTCAGTGATTTGCTCTCTGTAAATAGTGTGAAAGTGTATTCGTTTTAAACTACAATTCCTGACAGCCTACAGAATTTCTCTTTGTGGCATTCCCAGGAATGACGGAGCCTGAGAGGGCCCATTCTAGGAAGGAGGCTGGGAGCAATGAGAGGTGAGAAGGAGCCAGGGACAATAAGGTAATTTTGCTGGTGCTGAGCAGTGTGTGCTGTCAGGTGTTTATTGAAGAGAGGGCTAAAGAGAGTGCTGTGAAATGATTAATGAAAGGGGGAGTGCTGCGAGGTGATTACTGAAGGGGGGTGCTGTTAGAGGTAGACATTAAAGGGGCCAGGGAAGGGGGGGGGGGGGGTTCTGTAACCAGGGAAGGGGCTCAATGAATGGTCCACCACCGCACCGTTCTCTGCCCTAGGGGCTTCAAGGTACTTGCAAGGGCAGTAAGGCCATTTGGACCTCGTTGGATGTTGCCCTATTGTTGTTGGTCGCTAAGGGGCCACCATAACAGTTTACACTTCAGGGTCCCAAAAATGTAGGTCCACCACCGCTGCTATCACAGTAAATTGACTAAAGCTTCCTGTACTGCAACATCTGTGGTATAAGTCCATTACTACGGTGTCCCAGACTGTGCATTGTAGCATATAAGAAGAAAGACATCACTAGATGTCACCCCTGCCCGGTCACATACAAGTTTCTACATCAGTACCTGTCCCCAGGACACTTGGCCCAGGGCACACACTGACAATTTAGGAGAGAAAACATTTTTATTGGCAAACGCAACACAGTTGCCCAAAGCAACGTCTGTATTGTGCTCCCCACATGTGTCGCTACAGGGACACCACTGGCAAGATCCTACACTTGAGTCTGGATGAGACATCAGGAGTGGTGTAAGGCATTGCCCAATAGGCTCCCCACTGAGGCACTCGTATGAGTGATTGTAGCAGTCTGAGAATTGTGGACTAGATTAGTAGCTGCATCCAGTGAAAAGTCATGTTTGTAGGAAGAACAGATGGTTTCATAAAAACATAGAATTTGACGGCAGATAAGAACCACTTGGCCCATCTAGTCTGCCCATGTACATATACACACTAGGGTTATTTTTTTGTTGGGATCCAATTCACCTACCAGTATATTTCTGGATTGTGGGAAGAAACTGGACTACCCAGAGGAAACCCACGCAGGCACGAAGAGAATATACAAACTCCACACAGTCACGGCCATGGTGGGAATCAAACCTGTGACCTCAGTACTGTGAGGCAGTAATGCTAACTATTACACCAACTATACTGCCATGGGTGCTGTTATTCTGTATCAATGAAAGAGGACAGGCCTCCATGCCACCAATCCTACTCAATGTACATTATCTGATATTTGTGTTCATACTGGAGAATAAATAATCATTTCTGAATAATACTGCATTTCATTGTGTTGAAAATGAATTACTTTATAAATCACGTAATATATACCAGTTTAAATTGCTTTCACTACCTATTGTTCACAGAGCAAGATTAACCATATACCGCTTTGTTGTATGCCTGCCTGCAATTTCTCTGATTGGGAAACTAGCCCGGTAATATGCATGTTTTATGAATGAACTGTATGCTTGTTGTGTGTCCCACTATGCACCCATTGTACCAGTGTATGTGAGATATTCTGCAGAGATCCCAAGCTATAGCCCTTTAATGAGGTGTAGTAAATTAGTTTTCATGGATTATTTCCCAGACTAGTGCAGCATAGATGGATGGCCGGACGAACAAACAAACAGACAGACTGACTGACTATATGGACAAAAGTATTTTTCCACACCTGTTAATTATTGAATTCAGGTGTTTCAATCAGATCCTTTGCCACTTGTGTATACAATTAAGCACCTAGCCATGCAATCTCTTTTTGCAAACATTTGTGATACAAAATGGGTCGTTCTGAAGAGCTCAGTTACTTCAAGTGTGGTACTGTGATAGGATACCACCTTTGCAATAAATTTGTTCATGAAATTTCATCCCTGCTAGATATTCCACGGCCAACTGTAAGTGATATTTTTAGAAAGTTTAAGCTTTTAGGAACAATAGCAACTCAGCCACGAAGTGGAAGACCATGTAAAATCACAGGGCCGGGCCAACGACTGCTAAGGCACATGGTGCATAAAAGACGCCAATGCTTTGCTGATTCCACAGCTGAAGACTTCCGAACTTCCTCCGGCATTAATGTACGCACAAAAACTGTGCAGCAGGAGCTTAATGGAATGAGTTTCCATGGCAGTTCAGCCGCATGCAAGTCTCATATCACCAAGTCCAATGTCAAGCAGATGGAGTGATGTAAAGGACATCGACACTGGACTGTGGAAGAGTGAAAACATGTTCTGTTGAGAGACACATCGCGCTTCTCTGTTTGGCAGTCAAATGGGTGAGTCTGGGTTTGGCGGATGCAGGGAGAACGTTACCTGCCTGACTGCATTGTGACAACTGTGAAGTTTGGTGGAGGGGGGATAATGATATAGGGCTATTTTTCAAGGTTTGGGTTAGGCCCCTTATATCTTTGTGGCAAAAGTTTGGGGTAGGCCCTTTTCTATTCCAACATAACTGTGCCCCAGTGCACAAAGCAAGGAATTACATGGTTTGATGAGTTCAGTGTGAAAAAACTTGACCCGCAGAGAGCCCTGACCTCAACCCCATCAAGCACCTTTGGGATGAACTGAAATGGAGATTACAAGCCAGGCCTACTCGTCCAACATCAGTGCCTGACCTAATAAATGCTCTACAATCTTGTGGAAAGCCTTTCAAGAAGAGTGGAAGCTGTTATAGCCGTAAAAGGGGGACCAACTCCATATTAAAATATATGTATTTGAATACAATGTCCCTGTTGGTGTAATGGTCAGGCGTCCAAATACTTTTGTCCTTATAGTATAGATAGATTGCTGTGAGTGTGGACTCACCAGGCTCATGCTGTCTGGGCTTGCAGCCCTTGTAGCTTTGTCCCACCATGTAGATCTGGCTGATGGGTGGACACTGCAACCACACAGCCACAAGCGCCTCCTGTAGCTCCGGGTAACGAGATTCCGCCCGGCTCCTGGCTCAGCCACAGCTGCCTGCCCTGGCCATGGAGGGAGAGGAGATGGAGCAGCCCAGGAGCAACAGCCCATGGGCAGCTGGCCAGGGGGAGCACCGCACCATCCTCTCACCTATGGGGTAACTGGCCCGGGTTACCTGTTATAAACCTGATAACCACTCCCGTACTTAGCCCCCTGCTGGAGGATGTTGCTGCACAGGGAAGGGGAGTGCTTTCAGCGCAGCTTTATAGTTAGGGGGGGGGGGGTAAATTATCAGCTACAGGCACTTAGTATCCTGGGACAACAGCCCACAAACACAATGGATGACACAGCCTCTCACACACACAGTGGGTACAGCCAGGGGTTTTTGCTTTTGCTCTCTGATGCCGTAGACATTTTTAAATTGTGTGGCTTAATGCTAAATTAAAGTGCAAAGGCAAAGAGTTGATGTTATTTACAATGATATATGTTGTAGACAGGGCCATAAATAGGTGTGTGCGGAGTCTGGAGGGTAGGGGGCACTGTTAGCAGCACTTGTCAACTATGAATTATCTAATTACTTTTACTTGCTACCTCCCCCCCCCCCCCTTTTTGAATCCCAGCATCTCCTGACTGCCCCTGTCTCCTCCCCCCCCCCCCCCCCCTCCTTTGTCGCTAATACCTAGACAGCATCCATGGACTTGACTGAGAGCCCTTTGGTGTTCAGTCGCACTCACCTTTATTACATTTCGGGATGCTAATGTGCCCAGGATTCACATCTGTTGCATCTGACACTATTCATTGAGCTAGCTGCCCTTGCATAGAAAGCTAGAGAATTCCAAGCTTGAGAGTTTTAACTATTTGAAGCTTAGCTTGTACTTTGTGAAGGGGTGATCAGCGTTGCGGCTGAGAAGATCTATATAGTGTGTGGCTGCAAGGGATTAGATGTGTGGCTGCACACTGCATGGATCTACTCAATTATGGTGCCGGTTATTTTTTTTTACGGGTTACAGGTAGCTTCATATGGTCAAAAATCTCATTGTTTTTATGCGGGATCAAGTGGCTCGGTAGGTGAGGTGTTTGGCTGGGAATCAGCAGGTGGTGGGTTTGAGTCCTCCTGAGTGGGGCAGTATATTGAAATGTATTATTTTGAGAGGGGTATTGTGGCTGAATGGCAGCAAGCTCTCGGGTTGAATAAAGAAGATTGTGGTATAAAGAAGATTTGTGTTCAAATCCATTTTCTTGGAGTTTTCTATAAATGTGTGTGTGTGTATATATGTAGCAAAAGATAATACAGCGTCACTTGTGGGGTAGGATCTCAGTAAATAAAATGTATAAAAGCACTAAAACATTAAAACACACAGGTAGCCTTATTATAGGTGTCTGCCAACCCTTAAGAACGCAATGCTGTTACAGTACTGCTAAAAAGGAGTATAAGATGAGCGGATAAGGGTACCGGCGACCTGTGTTGTTAAAATAGTCACTATGTCTAAAATTTATGAGCCAAAAAATATTTAAAAATACAAACAAGTTTTTAATAGTACATAAGAGTTGAATAAAACACAAAAAATCTTTAGTCACTAATAAAAGCATAAAAATCTCTATTTAAAAGGTAGGAGATCTGACTTAACTTCAAAAATAGGCAGGGGGTCAGTGCAGGGAACCCAACGTGTTTCGTCACATCCGACGAAGAAGTCGGATGTGACGAAACGCGTTGGGTTCCCCTGCACTGACCCCCTGCCTATTTTTGAAGTTAAGTCAGATCTCCTACCTTTTAAAAAGAGATTGTTATGCTTTTATTAGTGACTAAAGATTTTTTGTGTTTTATTCAACTCTTATGTACTATTCAAAACTTGTTTGTATTTTTAAATATTTTTGGCTCATAAATTTTAGACATAGTGACTATTTTAACAACACAGGTCGCCGGTACCCTTATCCCCTCATCTTATATATATATATATATATATATAGCGTTGGCTCTCTCTATGATCAACTTTGTCATGCCTCCTCCCTGCGAGGCATGCGCCTTATATCCCTATTGGAAAACTGTGGGGAGGGAGGCGCCAATTTTCTTTCTGGCACAGGGCACCAAAAAGTCTAGTTACGGCTCTGGTTGTAGGATCTGATATATAGTTTAGGAAGGTAGGTCTGAAATTCTTACATTTCATTAATGATAAAATAGATAGCTATGAAATTTTAACAGCAGCTTGCTTTTGTCCTCTATGGACTATAAAGCTGCCTGTAGTTTTATGCTACTTTGTAATGGTGATGGGTGAAGGACACAAGACTGTCAGCACTCATCACATACTGTAAATTCTGGCTTTGTTAAATTTGTCTGCCTTATTACTGGACGTTAGAATGTGCTTGGGGTTAAGCCCTCTTTCACAGTCTTATAGGAGTCTGCACTAAAGCCATCATTGGCAAATGATTTTGTAGTGTCTGTTATCTATTTATCTGTGATTGGGTCCACTGAGGTTGACCTTGCGTCTGCTGAGATTTTGGACAATTTGGCTTTCTGTAAAAACTGTCTGCCCTCTGTTTTATTGTCCTGTTTTGCTGCGTAAAACGTTTTATAGTATTGCAGAAATTTGTTACATATAGTATTGTCTCCTCTTATAGACATATACGTAAGCACAGGTTTTTTTTCTCTATTTTTCTTTGGTCCTCTGATACTATTAATGAAGCAGTGACCATTCCTTTCTCCAACTGTATTTCAGGAGAATGGGGGTTATCACCACTTCCTCCTATTTATCAACAAGATTACCACATCTGCGCGGACTATGGGGGTAATTCAGACTTGATCGCTGCTGCTGTTCGTTTTTGCACAGCATGCGATCAGACCTGAACTGTGTATGCGTATGCACCGCAATGCACAGGCGCGATGGACCACAGCAACGGGGATCGCTGGTCAGCGACGGGATGGTGCGATAAATCCGATCACATGGGCGTTCGCAAGGAGATTGACAGGAAGAGGCCATTTGTGGCTGGCAACTGATCGTTTCCAGGGAATGTCCAGACAATTGCAGGCATTTAAAAGTGTTGGAAGGGAGGGTGTCTGGCGTCAGCTGTGGCCCCGATCAGCAAGAAGCAATCGCAGCGGCTGAGTAAGTTCTGCTACACATCCGAACGCACACTTGCACAGCGACTAAACTCTACCCCTATAGGCAGTGATTATCTGATCGCAGGGCAGCAAAAAACGCAGCCCAGCGATCAGGTCTGAATTACCCCCTGTGTTTTTCCACAGTTTACCATGTGTTCTTAACTTCTTATGGGTACTGCAGCATTTGCTCAATTTAACAAATGGCAGAAAGTGAAGTTTTCAGCTACATCAAACCACTGAGTGTATGATGACATTGTACCTATACCCAGGATTCTGTGAAGCTGCAGAGGCTTTGCCATGCATACTAACAGTAACACTTCACCGGCATTAGCAAAATCAGGGGGACAATTTTACTACAACCAGCACCAGGATTTACCAGCCAGGGTTGGTGGCACTATAACGGAGTGGCATAGTGTGGGGTCCCCCTATTACAATGTCAACCAGCCATAGGCTGACAGCACTAGGCTAAGAGGGCTCTCATCTAATGTTGGTGCTCTTGTAGCACTGAGGGTCAGATGCATCCAAAGCTGGCAGTATATACTGTTCTTTAGTGACAGCTGCATTCTAGCTAATACAGGGATCATGGGTGGTGGAAGGCATTGAAGGTGTGCACAGAGCACAGTGTACAGCAGGATTAAGGGGCGGGGAGCATGGGGCCACTCATCAAATATTTTTTTCTTCTTAATTAATTGGGTTTCTTAACTTTGTCTTTATGATGGCCAATGTTGTACTGGGGGCGGGACAGGCAAGCAGGCAGGCTCAGTTGACTGTCTCCTGCACCTTCAGTTGCATTACCCTGTATTTAAAATAAACATTCCTAGCATAGCCATACCCGGTGCTGCTAATAGGATTGCCAGGGAGCTACTTTGTTAGCCCCGATGCCAGCACTTGTCGGGGACTTAAGGCACCCGAAGCATAATCCACGATAATCGGGATGCCGAAGCTGCGATAGCACATGGGATCAGGGACTTACTCCGATGTGCTATCACAAGATCGCGGTTCCGTTTTTGGCGATGAAAACAGCCTCTAATTTGATACCACGATAATGACACCTGGGACTTTGAGTCCCAGGTGGGATACTGATAGCTTAAAAGTTGTGTATTAATATGGTATAGAAGGTTATGTGTGTAATACCCTTGCTTGGAGAGTTCTGCAAGTATGTGTAGTGTGCTATAAATGTTTATATATGTATGTGTATATGAGAGTGGGATAAATTGTTTTAACCATATCTATAGCCACAATGGAATCTCCTTGTTTTAATTGCCCCAGAGCCTTAATCTAGTCCTGGCCTGGTGTTTCTAAATAGAGTGTCCGAAAGTCAGGTAGCACCTCTAATAAAAACACACCTGCATCTGATGTTTGCATTTGGCAAGTCAAACACATTATAATATTAACAACTAGAGATGAGCGGGTTCGGTTCCTCGGGATCTGAACCCCCCCGAACTTCACCTATTTTACACGGTTCTGAGGCAGCCTCAGATCTTCCCGCCTTGCTCGGTTAACCAGAACGCGCCCGAACGTCATCATCCCGCTGTCGGATTCTCGTGAGATTTGTATTCTATATAAGGAGCCGCGCATCGCCGCCATTTTCACTCGTGCATTGGAGATTGAACGGAGAGGACGTGGCAGCGTTCTCTCCCTGAAAAGCTCCGTAATCTGTGCTCAGTGTGCTGCAAATAATCTGTGCTCAGTGTGCTGAAAATATCTACGTTCTATGCCTAAAACGCTCCATATCTGTGCTCAGTGTGCTGCAAATATCTGATCAGTGTGCTGCATTGTGGGGACTGGGGACCACCAGTATATAATAATTATAGTAGTACAGTACAGTAGGCCATTGCTGTATCTTGCAGCTCTGTGCCACTGCAAGTATCCATTCCATATCTGTGCGGCAATTTTGTGAGCAGTAAATATAGTATTACAGTGCAGCATTTAGGTGACTAACAGTATATAGTTGTACAGTAGGCCATTGCTGTATCATTCTTGCAGCTCTGTGTCACTGCAAGTATCCATTCCATATCTGTGCAGCATTTTTGTGAGCAGTATATATAGTATTACAGTGCAGCATTTAGGTGACTAACAGTATATAGTTGTACAGTATCACTGACCTGAGTTGGGAGTGTTGAGAACTCGGGGGTTCTTCCGATGGTCGGGAAGAGGAACCACAGCTGGGTCGGAGCAGAGATGGCCGAATATAGGTTTTCCTCATGCAGAACTTTAACAGTTATAATTGGTGTAAAACGCTAAAGAACTTTATGATGAGAAGGATTTGAGCACGATGCTGAAGCACATAGAAGAATGGGAACTTGTGAGCGATGTCGAAAGACACGGAAGAATTTGTGAGCGATGTTTAAAGACACTGAAGAATGCAGAACTTGTGAGCGATGTTTAAAGACGCTGATGAACTTGTGAGCGGTGGTGAAAGACACTGAAGAATTTGTGAGCGATGTTTAAAGATACTGAAGAATGAAGAACTTGTGAGCGACGTTTAAAGACACTGATGAACTTGTGAGCGATGATAAAAGACACTGATGATCTTGTGAGCGAAGGTGAAAGACACTGAAGCATGAAGAACTTGTGAGCGATGTTTAAAGACACTGATGAACTTGTGAGCGATGGTTAAAGACACTGATGAACTTGTGAGCGATGGTGAAAGACGCTGATGAACTTGTGAGCGATGGTGAAAGACACTGAAGCATGAAGAACTTGTGAGCGATGTTTAAAGACACTGATGAACTTGTGAGCGATGGTTAAAGACACTGATGAACTTGTGAGCGATGGTGAAAGACACTGATGAACTTGTGAGCGATGGTGAAAGAAACTGAAGCATGAAGAACTTGTGAGCGATGTCTAAAGACACTGATGAACTTGTGAGCGATGGTTAAAGACACTGAAGAATGCTGGAGACGCAGAGGTCTGTGCGGCAGAGGGGTACCAGAGCTTGTAAGCAGTAGTAGGAGTCACTTTGCCCGCCGGAACTCTGGGGTTTTCAAAGCAGTAGCAGGTAACCATACAGGCAGGAGCACTGGAGTCACTTTCAGGGAAAGAGAAGATACTCAGGTGCCAGGGCTCTGCCCGGCATCTGCTTTTGAACTTCCCGCCCCGGTTTGATTGGCGGGGAGGAAGAGAGCTGATGACGTCACCCGCCCACCTCCGTGGACGCTGGACGCGCCGGCGCCGCCCATTCCCCGGAAGACTACCGGGACCAGCGGCAACGGACGCCGGGACCCGGAGCCCACCAGCGGGGATGACCGCCAGGTGACCCAGCGCACCCAGAGAGGCAAGCGCGGTGGCCGCGGTGTTGTGACAGTACCACCTCCTCTAGGAGTGGCCCCATGACACTTCCCTGGCTTCGTTGGATGTTTAGAATGGAAGATTCGAACTAGTCGAGGAGCAGTGACCTCAGAGGCCTTTACCCAACTTCTTTCTTCAGGTCCATAACCCTTCCATTCTACTAAATAATGTAGATTCTTGTGATAGTAACGAGAGTCCAGTATGGTTTTGATCTCAAATTCTGTTCCAGATTCGGTCTCCACTGGGGTTGGACTAGAAGACTCTGAGTGGAAACGATTTAAAATGAGTGGACGAAGGAGAGAAACATGGAAAGAATTTGGTACCCGAAAGTGAGAAGGCAAACCCAATTTGTAGACAACAGGATTCAGGACTTGCACGATGGGATAAGGGCCAATGAATCTCGGAGCAAATTTCATAGTGGGTACTTTTAAACGAAGATTGCGGGTGGAAAGCCATACCCTGTCGCCAACCTTGTATTGAGGAGCTGCCCGCCATTTCTTGTCCGCAAAGAACTTGTATCGGCTGGAGACTTTCTTGAGATTAACATGAATCCTACTCCAAATCTGACTGAAGTGCCGAAGAGCGGAAGTTGCAGCAGGGACATCCTCTAAGGGAAGGAGTGGTAATTCAGGAACTCGTGGATGGAGTCCATAATTGATGAAGAATGGAGACTCGCTAGTGGAGGAGTGGTACAGATGATTATGGGCAAACTCAGCCCAGGGCAACAGTTCTACCCAGTCGTCCTGCGAAGGAGAGAGATAAACACGAAGAAAAGTCTCCAAATCCTGGTTGACACGTTCGGTTTGCCTATTGGTTTGCGGATGGTAGGCAGACGAGACCTTGAGCTTTATTTGTAAGGCTGAGCAAAGAGCCCTCCAAAATCTTGCTGTGAACTACACCCCCCGATCCGAGATCACCTCCTGAGGTAACCCGTGCAGGCGCAAGTGTTCTCGGATGAATAGCAGAGCCAACTTGGGAGCTGTTGGCAGACCAGTCAACGGGACGAAATGCGCCATTTTTGAAAAGCAGTCAACAATCACCCAGATGGTATTACAACCCCTGGAGAGGGGTAACTTGGTAATGAAGTCCATAGAAATATGGCTCCAGGGTTTACTAGGAATGGATAGTGGACGAAGCAAGCCAGCAGGAGGCAGACGAGGAGTTTTGTGCTGGGCACATTGAGGACAAGAATTAACATAATCTTGTATATCCTTCTTCATGGTGTCCCACCAATACGACCTTCGCAGAAGCTCTCACATTTTTTGAACTCCTGGGTGACCGGTGAACTTGGAGACATGGGCCCACTGCAGTAACTTTGGACGGAATTCCACTAGTACAGACATTCTCCCAGGAGGAGGACCTAAAGAAGTGGGAGCTGCAGAAATGGTGACTGGACTAAAAATTAGACTTTTCTCAAAGGAATTCTCTTCATCCGAGGCCGTGAGTGAACGAGACAAAGCATCAGCTTTAGCATTGAGAGACCCAGCCCGGTACTTGATAACAAACGAGAACCGAGTGAAGAAGAGTGCCCATCTAGCTTGACAGGGATTTAAGCACTGGGCAGTTTTGATATACAATAAGTTCTTGTGATCGGTGTAAATGGTGATTAGATGTTTAGCACCTTCCAGTAAGTACCTCCATTCCTCTAGGGCGGATTTTATTGCCAGAAGTTCCTGATCTCCAATAGTGTAATTTCGCTCAGCAGGGGAGAACTTACGAGAATGAAAACCGCAAGGATGCAGCTTCCCATCAGAAGAGTATTGTGACAGAACGGCACCGATGCCGACAGAGGAGGCATCGACTTCCAAGAAGAATGGTTCCGAGAAGTTTGGCTGCTGGAGTACCGGGGCTGACATGAAAGCTGATTTCAACCGAGCAAATGCTACTACATCCTCAGGAGGCCAAAGACTTGGGTCTGTCCCCTTTTTGGTCAAGGCGGTAATGGGTGCAACAATAGTGGAGAACCCCTTAATGAATTTCCTGTAGTAGTTTGCAAAGCCTAGGAATCTTTGTACTGCTTTCAAAGAGAGAGGCTGAGTCCAATCCCGAACGGCAGTAAGTTTTTCCGGATCCATACGAAGCTCCGTACCCGAGATGACATAACCGAGGAACGGAATTAAAGGAACCTCAAAGGTACATTTGGAAATCTTGCCATAGAGACGTTTTTTCCGTAGGCGGAGAAGTACTTCTTTGACCTGTAGTCGATGCTCTGCAAGATTCTTGGAAAATATTCGAATGTCATCCAAGTACACCACTACGCTTTGGTATAACATATCTCGGAAGATTTCATTTACAAAACCCTGGAAAACGGCAGGAGCATTACTGAGGCCGAATGGCATTACCAGATATTCGTAATGCCCATCCCTGGTATTGAAGGCAGTCTTCCATTCGTCCCCCTTTCGGATGCGAATAAGATTATAAGCCCCTCTTAAATCGAGTTTAGTAAAGATGTGGGCTCCACGAACCCTATCGAATAGCTCAGTGATTAGCGGCAGGGGGTATTTATTTTTGATGGTGATATCGTTTAAGCCACGATAGCCGATACATGGTCTTAACCCCCCGTCCTTCTTCTTCACGAAAAAGAAACCTGCTCCAGCCGGGGAAGTAGAGGGGCGGATGAATCCTTTCGGAAGATTAGATTTTATATAATCTGACATAGCTTGGGTCTCGGGTAATGACGGGGAATATGTGCGACCCCGGGGTGGCATCTTTCCTGGGATAAGCTCAATGGGACAGTCCCAGGGTCTATGGGGTGGTAACTGATCGGCCGCCTGCTCAGAGAACACATCTGTAAACTCCCGATAGGCCTCTGGAATAAGCTCTTCATCCGATCTGGCAGATGCACGGAGTGGGTAAACGGGAGTGAGGCAATTAGAGTGACAAAACGAACTCCAGGATAGAATTTGTGACGACTTCCAGTCGACATTGGGGTTATGAATTTTGAGCCAAGGCAACCCGAGAACAAGATTATGAGGCATTTCTGGAATTACTAAAAACTCCAAAAGTTCTTGATGCAGAGCTCCGACCTGTAACTTGATTGGCTCTGTGCGACTTGTAATGAGACAATTGGATATTCTGGTACCATTGATAGGGGTCAACGTAATAGGTCGTTTGATGGACTGCAGCTTTAGGCCCAAACTCTGAGCACAAGAAAGAGAAACAAAATTCCCTGCAGCCCCAGAGTCCAGTAGGGCGTTAAAAGACTTGGCATTTGACTTGAAAAACAAAGATACAGAGAGTAGGCAATCCATCATCGGAGAAGATTTGGACTTGACCCCCAACTTGACTCCTCCAGAACAAGCTAGGCCTGCCCGTTTCCCGGGCGGGACTTGCAGAACTTTATGAAGTGATCCGCAGCTCCGCAGTAGAGGCAAAGTTTACCCTCCCGTCGACGCTGTCGTTCCTCCGGAGACAACCGGTATCGGTTGATTTGCATCGGTTCGTCTGGACTCGGTACAACCGTTTGCTTAGAGGAAGGGAGCCGGAACCTGGATCGATCTGACCGGCTACGTTCGCTTCCACGCTCCTGCATGCGAAGGTCCACTTTGACGCAAAGTGAGATCAATTCCTCTAAAGGATCCGGCAGATCCCTCGTAACCAGCTCATCTTTCAGACGATCAGAGAACCCGTTACAAAAAGCGGCCCTGAGGGCATCGTTATTCCAGCGCAATTCAGAGGCAATGGTCTGAAAATGAACCACGTACTGTCCGACTGAGCGGGAGCCCTGACGGACACGGAGTAAGTCAGAAGAAGCAGTAGTTGTTCTGCCGGGCTCATCGAAGATCCTACGAAAGGATGCGATGAAATTGGAGTAACTAGAAACCAATGGATCTGACCGTTCCCATAACGGGGACACCCAATCCAAGGCTAACCCTTCGAGCAAAGAAATAATATATGCCACTTTGGATCAATCCGTAGGGAAATTGTGTGAAAGAAGCTCAAAGTGCACCTCGCACTGATTAAGAAAACCTCGGCAATTCTTTGGATTGCCATTATAACGAGAGGGAGTGGGAAGCTGAAGGCGGGACCTAATTCCAGCCGAGGATTGGGCATTACTGGGAACAGGCACTGGAGCGGATACCGGAACAGGAGTCGTAACTACTGAAGCCAGGGAGGCCTGAATTTGATACAGACGGCCGGATAGTTCCTGGAGATACTGCATCACCTGGCCCTGTGCCGCCTCCTGACTCTGAACTCGAGATGCCAAATTTTGGATGGCGCTTGAGTCTGGGTTCCGATCCCCCGGGTACATGGGGCCTGAGTATACTATCACTGACCTAAGTTGGGAGTGTTGAGAACTCGGGGGTTCTTCCGATGGTCGGGAAGAGGAACCACAGCTGGGTCGGAGTAGAGATGGCCGGATATAGGTTTTCCTCATGCAGAACTTTAACAGTTATAATTGGTGTAAAACGCTAAAGAACTTTATGATGAGAAGGATTTGAGCACGATGCTGAAGCACATAGAAGAATGGGAACTTGTGAGCGATATCGAAAGACACGGAAGAATTTGTGAGCGATGTTTAAAGACACTGAAGAATGCAGAACTTGTGAGCGATGTTTAAAGACACTGAGGAACTTGTGAGCGATGTTTAAAGACACTGATGAACTTGTGAGCGGTGGTGAAAGACTGAAGAATTTGTGAGCGATGTTTAAAGATACTGAAGAATGAAGAACTTGTGAGCGACGTTTAAAGACACTGATGAACTTGAGACTTCCGGTTCCGGCATGAGAGCGTGAGCAGCGTCTCTCACCAGCTCCGCAACTCGCCCCAGATCAGACCACTTTTTAAGCTGTATACCACACGCAAACATCGTTCCCGGTCCCCGCGCCGTGCAGAGATCACCATGGATAAATATTTAGCCGCTACTCCAGCTCCGAAAGGGTCATCACAGGCCCAGCAGCCGCGCCAAGAGAAGCGTCGCGGTGAACACAATATGGCGCCGGGCACAGACCCGACTCCGGGGACGCCAGCGTCTAAAAAGATTATACCGGACACCTTCTCTGAATCCCCGACAATCGGAGAGAGAACTGACGGGTCAGGTACTTTTACCTCAACTTTTACAGATATGATAGCTGCAATACAAGCTACTGTAGAACCTCCTCTGAAAAAAGCTGTGACGGATATCACATCTCAGTTGCAACAGCTCAGCAGCAGAGTGTCTGACACTGAGAGGCATATCAGCACTGCTAAAGATGATATTGACATTCTGCAAAAAGAAGTCCATACTTTAACTTTAAATAATGCTCGCCTTACTGAAAAAATGGACAATATTGAAAACAGAACAAGGAGAAATAACTTAAGAATTATTGGTCTCCCAGAGTCACTTGTTGGAGCCTCCCTTGCGCATTTTATACGAAATACGCTCCCGAAGATGTTACATATTGAAGATACCTGTGGTGACCTCATTATAGAA
This sequence comes from Pseudophryne corroboree, assembly GCF_028390025.1. Taxonomy (NCBI): domain Eukaryota; kingdom Metazoa; phylum Chordata; class Amphibia; order Anura; family Myobatrachidae; genus Pseudophryne; species Pseudophryne corroboree. The sequence continues at coordinate 523,805,005 of NC_086448.1, read as the reverse complement.
CGGGTGCACAGAATTGGAGGTGCTGCAAAACAAACCCCGAATCGCCCTAGAGCAGTTATTTTCAAGACTCTAAATTATCTACACAAGCAGGAAATATGGCAAGCGTCACGGAAGGTTAAATCACTGGACTGGGAGGGACATTCTCTGAGGATATATCAGGACTACTCGGTGGAACTTTCCAAATTAAGGAAATCCTTTTCGCCAGTCTGCTCTGAATTAGTGGATAATCACCGAAAATTCTTTATGATGTTTCCAGCAAGACTGCGGATTTTTACGGAGTCGGGACATTTGGACTTTACCAACCCGGCAGACGCAGCTGCTTTCTTAAAAGAAGAGGCTGATGGGAAGCTTAGCTCTGACATCACTGATGGGTGATATATTATCATAAGAAAGTTGAAGTTTAAAGCTTTAAATATGCTGGTTTCTCTCATTTAGTTTGATATAGCTTGGATAGTTACATATTGCTACATAGATGTGGTAGCAGTGGTTTATAGATGTTTTCTTATGACATGATGATGCTGGTGGTGGGAAGAGGAGCTGTGCCGGTTTCTCTCTTTTTCTATCTCTAGGTTCCCGAGGGCATTCCTTGGGCTGGAAACCCTGAAGGTGCAGACCGGGGTTTGATACTGGAGGTCGAATCTGCAAATGCTCTTATTCTGCTCATGTTATTTCTATATCGATATGATATGGTTTGTTTTTGTGATGTTATGTTTATGTTCCCTATTGTTCTTCCCCTTTTTCTTCCCTTTTTTCTTCCCCGCTTTATCTTTTCTATCTAACTCTGCGACTTGGGAATCTACTTTAAGCTATATAATTTATAGGTAAAAATGTCTGTTAAAATTGGATCGCTTAATATACGTGGTATTCATACACCAGCCAAACGGCGGAAGTTACTGATGTATCTTAACAAAGTGTCTGTGGATATTATTTGTTTACAGGAAACACATTTGTTGTTACCTGAAGTCAAAAAATTACAAATGTTAAACTGGGTATTACTAGGCTCATCCTCCTATAATAGTAAAGCTAGGGGGGTGGCAATTCTTGCCAAGCGCTCTCTTGATATACAAGTCTCATCTGTGGTCAATGACTTAGAAGGACGATATGTAATAGTAGAAATTATAATTGCAAGTATTGGGTATAATATTTGTAGTATTTATGCACCTACTCCATATAAAAAATCATTTATGACTAATATGTTAGCCAAACTCCACACCTATGACCCATCTACGTTGATAATAGCTGGAGATTTCAACCTGATAGCATCCGTTTTGGATCGTTCTCTCCCTCCAAAATCCTTATTTCGGCTTCCTAGGCTAGGTATTGATTTCTTTGCTAAAACATTGAATCTAATAGATTCTTGGAGAGCACTCAACCCCATAGAGAGAGAGTATTCTTGTCTCTCCATGACTCACAACACATGGTCACGTATCGACTATATTTTTGTTGCTAATGCCTTATTTCCTAATGTCCAAACAGCGTATATTGAACCACCGGTTTTATCAGATCATGGCCTAATCTATATTGTTTTGAAATTTAAAAAATCTGATAATGTTACTCCTTTGTGGAAATTCCCGGCACACTTGTCTAAATCACAGCTATTCACAGATAAATTGATGCAAAATTGGAAAGACTATGGCCCTCATTCCGAGTCGTTCGCTCGGTATTTTTCATCGCATCGCAGTGAAATTCCGCTTAGTGCGCATGCGCAATATTCGCACTGCGACTGCGCCAAGTATCTTTGCTATGAAAAAAGTATTTTTACTCACGGCTTTCTCATCGCTCCGGCGAACGTAATGTGATTGACAGGAAATGGGTGTTACTGGGCGGAAACACGGCGTTTTATGGGCGTGTGGCTGAAAACGCTACCGTTTCCGGAAAAAACGCAGGAGTGGCCGGAGAAACGGGGGAGTGGTTGGGCGAACGCTGGGTGTGTTTGTGACGTCAAACCAGGAACGACAAGCACGGAACTGATCGCACAGGCAGAGTAAGTCTGGAGCTACTCTAAAACTGCTAAGTAGTTTGTGCTCGCAATGTTGCGAATACATCGGTCGCAATTTTAAGATGCTAAGATACACTCCCAGTAGGCGGCGGCTTAGCGTGTGTAACTCTGCTAAATTCGCCTTGCGACCGATCAACTCGGAATGAGGGCCTATGTCTCCCATAATGAGGAGTATGCCAAAAATAATCCCTCGATTTTTTTGGCAGGCAGCTAAGGCAGTTTTGAGAGGTGATCTCATACAAATACAATCCCAATTGAAGAAAAGGAGAAATGAGTCCTATATTAGCCTTCAATCTCAACTCACTACAGCATTTCAGGTATTTAAACAATTTCCCTCCCCCCATAATAAGACTCAATATGTTAATGCCCAAACACACTTTAATGAATTTCTACAAATAAGTGGGGATAAATATTTATTTAATGTGAATTCTAAATTTTATAGTTTTGGTAATAAAACTGGAAGGCTTCTTACTAACCTTCTGCAGGGCTCTAGGAACAAGACAGTGGTGCACCCTCTAAAAACCTCGGATGGATCTCTCACTACGTACGATCGTCACATAGCGAATACTCTGAAATCTTTCTACGAAGATTTATATTCTTTTCCCTCTACTTCTACAGATAATACCGCTTCTACTTCATCTCTATGGGATTTTCTCTCTTTACCTCAGCTTTCTGACTCTCTTTCAAATACTCTGATAGCTCCAATTACCCCAGAGGAAGTGTCTAAAGTTATCCAACAATTGAAATTAGCAAAAGCACCTGGCCCAGATTGCTTTTCAACTGAATTTTACCAGCTGATGAGACCACTCATAGTTAAACCACTAGCAGATTGTTTTAATCATGCCATCAGATCTGGTAAACTCCCTTTACATTTTTCGGATGCGATTATCAAAGTGTTACCTAAAGAAGGCCGTGATTTAAAACTTCCAGGTTCTTATAGGCCTATATCGCTCCTAAATAATGATTATAAGATATTTACAAAAATTTTCGCAGAACGTTTAAAACCTATCCTACCCTCGATAATTCATAAGGACCAAACTGGATTCATCACAGGACGACACTCGGTGGTGAATGTAAGGAGAGTCCTAGCTGCGATACAACATGTGTCTTCCAATGCTTCTTCTTCGTCTTCACCTCAGATTGTAGTTACATTAGACGCAGAAAAAGCATTTGATTTAGTATTATGGCCTCACTTATTTAATACTTTATCTAATTTTGGTTTCCCTTCCCAATTTATTGATATATTACGTATTATATACTCTAACCCCAAATCTCAGGTAGCTTGTAATGGTATAATATCCTCTGCTTTTTATTTACAGAGGGGAACAAGACAAGGTTGCCCCTGTCCCCTTTACTTTTCGCTATTGCAATTGAACCACTAGCGGTTGCCATCCGAGGATCACCACTGATAAAAGGTATTAAAATTAATTCGGAAGAATTAAAGATAGGACTGTTCGCAGATGATGCACTGCTTTTTGTTTCAGAGCCTTCCAGTTCGTTGCCAGCTCTATTTAGCTTGATTGAATCATTTGGAAAAATTTCAGGATATAAAATTAATGTAACAAAATCAGAAGTGCTTTTATTGGGGACTACTGATTCTGGTTTTTTAAACTATATGAACATTCCGTTAGCTCTTGCCCCTTCTCACATCAAATATCTAGGAATACAAATTTGTTCGGATTTATCACAGATATATGCGGACAATTTTGCTTCAGTAATTACAAAAATAGGTGTGAAACTTGAGTCATGGAGAGACTTGCCCCTCTCTCTCATGGGACGATTGGCTGTTGTTCAATCTATATTATTCCCAAAATTGTTTTATTGTATGCAACAAATTCCAATAGCTTTAACTATTTCAGATCTCAAGAAATTAGATTCCTTGTTCTCCAAATTCATTTGGCAGGGCAAACGTCCACGTATTTCGAGGGCAAAGATGGTTGTACACAAAAGAAAAGGAGGTCTAGGATACCCTGACTTACCTGCATATTCACTTGCTACCTTTTTTAGGTATATTAATGCTTGGATTTTAAATAAATCTGAATATGTAGATTTAGATTTGGAAATGGCAATATTTTTTCCGTATGCCCCAGGTGCTCTTCTGCAATCCAAATTATCTTTACTTCCTCAATGGATTAAAACTCACGTTCTATTTGAAGATACATACAAAGCTTGGCTAACAATCAATCATAGATTTAAAACCAACCCATACCTTACCCAATTTATACCTTTATGGGGAAATCCTTCTTTCCCTCCATCACTGTCCAATTCAGGCTTTACAGTGTGGAAGAAGAAGGGTCTGGATTTATCGCATAAAGTCTTTGACCCAGGAGGCTCAATTTTGTCGTTCTCGGATATTTGTCTTACCTATTCCATTCCAAAACACCATATGTTCATGTATTTTCAAATACGTCATTTTCTGACTTCCATTAAAGCATCAATGCCTCTTACACCTAAGAGGGACGTTTATTTATACCAAGTGAAATCGTTAGTTATGTTTTCTTTTCTTTTGACCAACAGTTATAAAATTAAATATTTATATCAACTAATTGTGGGTACAACTAAACATGTGCAATGGGATATATTGTTGCAGAAATGGAAAGCAGATATTCCCTCATTAACGGATATCTCAGAGCTAACAGAATTATCGGTTATATCCTCAAAAGTTCTCTCCTCAACATATTTACAAGAAGTATATGTACGGACGCTACATAGAGCATATATTACCCCACATCAAAGGAGACACATGGTTAAGGATGAACAGGGTACGTGTATTAAATGTGGAACTACGATTGCAAATTTTATACACTGCACATGGGATTGCTATAAGTTGAGGACTTTTTGGTACAAGATCATAGGCTTTCTAAATTTAATGTTTGGTACACAATTAAGTCCTGATCCAAAGGCTTGTTTAGGACTTAGTTTTTCTACTTGGCACCTGGGCACCAAGAAAAAATGTATCTTACCCTTGCTTATTACTACTATTACTGTATGCAAGAAATGTATTTTACTCCATTGGACTAAAAAATCAGCACCTTCGCTTTTAGAGGTAAAACGAAAGTTGACAAATATTTTATACTATGAAAGGAAATATGCTTACCTTACTGTAGGTGCAAAGATACATAAATTTTATTCCAAATGGGCTCCATTTATAGACACTCTGGACCCAGATATCCAAACACATATCTATGGAGTATTTGGAGATTTTCCAATTTGAGACTGGTTTTTAGAATAATGGCGTCAGTACATTGAGACCTTTGTTTTCAGGAATAATCTTCCTAGATAAAGTTCTCAACAAATATTGCCTTTCAAACTAGAAAGGGTTTTCCAAGTAGCGGAGTTTTGTTTTGTCTTCTATTGTCTATTTCTCTTCTTTCCTTTCTATTCTACTATATGCCTTTATAATTCTCCCACTTTTCTTACTTTCCATCCCCTCCCCATCCAGATTATTTTAATTTAAGTTTGAAGTACATACTCAGTCAAGAAGGTAGGATATTATAAAGTTAAGGTTAGCTAAATGTGAAAGATTTACAAGAAGAATATTATGCTACTATTCGCTGGTATGAAACTGTACTTTTGATATAAAGTAATCTTCTAAAATTCCAGCATGAAGGTGATCCTTGTACTGTAACGAAATCTTAATTGTGACTTTGTATCTGAGCTTTCTTATTGCAAAGTACATTTCTACTATTCTTTGTATGTTGAACACTTTTTATTTCTGTAATGTACGAGAAAAAACTCAATAAAAATATTTGGGGAAAAAAAAAAGACACTGATGAACTTGTGAGCAATGATAAAAGACACTGATGAACTTGTGAGCGAAGGTGAAAGACACTAAAGCATGAAGAACTTGTGAGCGATGTTTAAAGACACTGATGAACTTGTGAGCGATGGTGAAAGACGCTGATGAACTTGTGAGCGATGGTGAAAGACACTGAAGCATGAAGAACTTGTGAGCAATGTCTAAAGACACTGATGAACTTGTGAGCGATGGTTGAAGACACTGAAGAATGCTGGAGACGCAGAGGTCTGTGCGGCAAAAGGGTACCAGAGCTTGTAAGCAGTAGTAGGAGTCACTTTGCCCACCGGAACTCTGGGGTTTTCAAAGCAGTAGCAGGTAACCATACAGGCAGGAGCACTGGAGTCACTTTCAGGGAAAGAGAAGATACTCAGGCGCCGGGGCTCTGCCCGGCATCTGCTTTTGAACTTCCCGCCCCGGTTTGATTGGTGGGGAGGAAGAGAGCTGATGACGTCACCCGCCCACCTCCGTGGACGCTGGACGCGCCGGCGCTGCCCATTTCCCGGAAGACTGCCGGGACCAGCGGCAACGGACGCCGGGACCCGGAGCCCACCAGCGGGGATGACCGCCAGGCGACCCAGCGCACCCAGAGAGGCAAGCGCGGTGGCCGCGGCGTTGTGTCATACAGTAGGCCATTGCTGTATCATTCTTGCAGCTCTGTGTCACTGCACGTATCCATTCCATATCTGTGCGGCATTTTTGTGAGCAGTATATATAGTATTACTGTGCAGCATTTAGGTGACTAACAGTATATAGTTGTATAGTAGGCCATTGCTGTATCATTCTTGCAGCTCTGTGTCACTGCAAGTATCCATTCCATATCTGTGCGGCATTTTTGTGAGCAGTATATATAGTATTACAGTGCAGCATTTAGGTGACTTTTAGTATATAGTTGTACAGTAGGCCATTGCTGTATCATTCTTGCAGCTCTGTGTCACTGCAAGTATCCATTCCATATCTGTGCAGCATTTTTGTGAGCAGTATATATAGTATTAAAGTGCAGCATTTAGGTGACTAACAGTATATACTGTAGTTGTACAGTAGGCCATTGCTGTATCATTCTTGCAGCTCTGTGTCACTGCAAGTATCCATTCCATATCTGTGCGGCATTTTTGTGAGCAGTATATATAGTATTACAGTGCAGCATTTAGGTGACTAACAGTTTATAGTTGTACAGTAGGCCATTGCTGTATCATTCTTGCAGCTCTGTGTCACTGCAAGTATCCATTCCATATCTGTGCAGCATTTTTGTAAGCAGTATATATAGTATCACAGTGCAGCATTTAGGTGAATAACAGTATATAGTTGTACAGTAGGCCATTGCTGTATCATTCTTGCAGCTCTGTGTCACTGCAAGTATCCATTCCATATCTGTGCGGCATTTTTGTGAGCAGTATATATACTAGTATTACAGTGCAGCATTTTGGTGACCCAACAGTATATAGTTGTGTACAGTATGCCATTGCTGTATCTTGCAGCTCTGTGTCACTGCACGTATCCATTCCATATCTGTGCGGAATATTTGTGAGCAGTATATATAGTATTACAGTGCAGCATTTTGGTGACCAACAGTATACATATATAGTACAGTACAGTAGGCCATTGCTATTGATATATTACTGGCATATAATTCCACACATTAAAAAATGGAGAACAAAAATGTAGAGGGTAAAATAGGGAAAGATCAAGATCCACTTCCACCTCGTGCTGAAGCTGCTGCCACTAGTCATGTCCGAGACGATGAAGTGCCATCAACGTTGTCTGTCAAGGCCGATGCCCAATGTCATAGTAGAGAGCATGTAAAATCCAAAAAACAAAAGTTCAGTAAAATGACCCAAAAATCTAAATTAAAAGCGTCTGAGGAGAAGCGTAAACTTGCCAATATGCCATTTACGACACGGAGTGGCAAGGAACGGCTGAGGCCCTGGCCTATGTTCATTGCTAGTGGTTCAGCTTCACATGAGGATGGAAGCACTCATCCTCCCGCCAGAAAAATAAAAAGACTTAAGCTGGCAAAAGCACAGCAAAGAACTGTGCGTTCTTCTAAATCACAAATCCCCAAGGAGAGTCCAATTGTGTCGGTTGCGATGCCTGACCTTCGCAACACTGGACGGGAAGAGGTGGCCATTTGCACGCCCCCTGCAAGTGCTGGAAGGAGCACCCGCAGTCCAGTTCCTGATAGTCAAATTGAAGATGTCACTGTAAGTACACCAGGATGAGGATATGGGTGTTGCTGGCGCTGAGGAGGAAATTGACAAGGAGGATTCTAATGGTGAGGTGGTTTGTTTAAGTCAGGCACCCGGGGAGACACCTGTTGTCCGTGGGACGAATATGGCCATTGACATGCCTGGTCAAATTACAAAACAAAATCACCTCTTCAGTGTGGAATTATTTTTATAGAAATGCGGACAACAGGTGTCAAGCTGTGTGTTGCCTTTGTCAAGCTGTAATAAGTAGGGGTAAGGACGTTAACCACCTAGGAACATCCTCCCTTATACCTCACCTGGAGCGCATTCATCAGAGGTCATTGACAAGTTCAAAAACTTTGGGTGACAGCGGAAGCAGTCCACTGACCAGTAAATCCCTTCCTCTTGTAACCAAGCTCCTGCAAACCACACCACCAACTTCCTCAGTGTCAATTTCCTCATTAGACAGGAAAACCAATAGTCCTGCAGGCCATGTCACTGGCAAGTCTGACGAGTCCTCTCCTGCCTGGGATTCCTCCGATGCATCCTTGAGTGTAACGCCTACTGCTGCTGGCGCTGCTGTTGCTGCTAGAAGTCGATCGTCATCCCAGAGGGGAAGTCGGAAGACCACTTGTACTACTTCCAGTAAGCAATTGACTGTCCAACAGTCCTTTTCGAGGAAAATGAAATATTACAGCAGTCATCCTGCTGCAAAGCGGATAACTCAGGTCTTGGCAGCTGCGGTGGTGTTAAAAGTGTGTCCGGTATCCACCGTTAATTCACAGGGAATTAGAGAATTGCTTGAGGTACTGTGTCCCCGGTACCAAATACCATCTAGGTTCCATTTCTCTAGGCAGGCGATACCGAGAATGTACACAGACGTCAGAAAAAGAGTCACCAGTGTCCTAAAAAATGCAGTTGTACCCAATGTCTACTTAACCACGGACATGTGGACAAGTGGAACAGGGCAAACTCAGGACTATATGACTGTGACAGCCCACTGGGTAGATGTATTGCCTCCTGCAGCAAGAACAGCAGCGGCGGCACCAGTAGCAGCATCTCGCAAACGCCAAATCATTCCTAGGCAGGCTACGCTTTGTATCACCGCTTTTCATAAGAGGCACACAGCTGACAACCTCTTACGGAAACTGAGGAACATCATCGCAGAATGGCTTTCCCCAATTGGACTATCCTGGGGATATGTGACATCGGACAACGCCACCAATATTGTGCGTGCATTACATCTGGGCAAATTCCAGCACGTCCCATGTTTTGCACATACATTGAATTTGGTGGTGCAGAATTTTTTTAAAAACGACAGGGGCGTGCAAGAGATGCTGTTGGTGGCTCGAAGAATTGCGGGCCACTTTCGGCATTCAGCCACCGCGTGCCGAAGACTGGAGCACCAGCAAACAGTCCTGAACCTGCCCCGCCATCATCTGAAGCAAGAGGTGTTAACGAGATGGAATTCAACCCTCTATATGCTTCAGAGGATGGAGGAGCAGCAAAAGGCCATTCAAGCCTATACATCTGCCTACGATATAGGCAAAGGAGGGGGAATGCACCTGACTCAAGCGCAGTGGAGAATGATTTCAACGTTGTGCAAGGTTCTGCAACCCTTTGAACTTGCCACATGTGAAGTCAGTTCAGACACTGCCAGCCTGAGTCAGGTCATTCCCTTCATCAGGCTTTTGCAGAAGAAGCTGGAGAGATTGAAGGAGGAGCTTAAACGGAGCGATTCCGCTAGGCATGTGGGACTTGTGGATGGAGCCCTTAATTCGCTTAACCAGGATTCACGGGTGGTCAATCTGTTGAAATCAGAGCACTACATTTTGGCCACCGTGCTCGATCCTAGGTTTAAAGCCTACGTTGTATCTCTCTTTCCGGCAGACACAAGTCTGCAGATGTTCAAAGACCTGCTGGTGAGACACTTGTCAAGTCAAGCGGAACGTGACCCGTCAACAGCTCCTCCTTCACATTCTCCCGCAACTGGGACTGCGAGGAAAAGGCTAAGAATTCCGAGCCCACCCGCTGGCGGTGATGCAGGGCAGTCTGGAGCGAGTGCTGACATCTGGTCCGGACTGAAGGACCTGCCAACGATTACTGACATGTCGTCTACTGTCACTGCATATGATTCTGTCACCATTGAAAGAATGGTGGAGGATTATATGAGTGACCGCATCCAAGTAGGCACGTCAGACAGTCCGTACGTATACTGGCAGGAAAAAGAGGCAATTTGGAGGCCCTTGCACAAACTGGCTTTATTTTACCTAAGTTGCCCCCCCCTCCAGTGTGTACTCCGAAAGAGTGTTTAGTGCAGCCAGTCACCTTGTCAGCAATCGGCGTACGAGGTTACTTCCAGAAAATGTGGAGAAGATGATGTTCATCAAAATGAATTATAATCAGGGCCGGTTCCGGGGCTTCTGGCGCCCCGGGCGGCATTAGGGGGCGTGGCTTCGTACAGGGGGCGTGGTCATTTACGCCTCCTGTACAGACTGAAATTATGTGCGGTGCGCGATGACGTAATCGCGCACCGCACAGTAAAGGACCTCTCCACGAAGGGAAGCTAGACGCGTACGCGTCTAGTTTCCCTTCCCAGTGGCAGCGGGGGGCAGTGGCCAGCGGCAGCAGGGGGCAGCGGGCAGCGGGGGGCACACAGCAGCAGCGGATCTTGCCCTGGTGCGGCGCCCTCCGGAAGGCGGCGCCCCGGGCAAAAGTCCTGCTTGCCCGTGGCAAGATCCGCTACTGATTATAATCAATTCCTCCACCAGCAATTGCCTCCAGAAAGTACACAGGGACCTGAGATGGTGGATTCCAGTGGGGACGAATTAATAATCTGTGAGGAGGGGGATGTACACAGTGAAAGGGGTGAGGAATCGGACGATGAGGAGGAGGTGGACATCTTGCCTCTGTAGAGCCAGTTTGTGCAATCTGTGAGGAGGGGGATGTACACAGTGAAAGGGGTGAGGAATCGGACGATGAGGAGGAGGTGGACATCTTGCCTCTGTAGAGCCAGTTTGTGCAAGGAGAGATTGATTGCTTCTTTTTTGGTGAGGGCCCAAACCAACCAGTCATTTCAGCCACAGTCGTGTGGCAGACCCTGTCGCTGAAATTATGGGTTTGTTATTGTTAAAGTGTGCATGTCCTGTTTATACAACATAAGGGTGGGTGGGAGGGCCCATAGACAATTCCATCTTGCACATCTTTTTTCTTTCATTTTTCTTTGCATCATGTGATGTTCGGGGCCAATTTTTTTAAGTGCCATCCTATCTGACACTGCAGTGCCACTCCTAGATAGGCCAGGTGTTTGTGCCGGCCACTTGGGTCGCTTAGCTTAGTCATCCAGCGACCTCTGTGCAAATTTTAGGACTACAAATAATATTGTGAGGTGTGAGGTGTTCAGAATAGACTGGAAATGAGTGGAAATTGTGGTTACTGAGGTTAATAATACTATAGGATCAAAATGACCCCCAAATTCTATGATTTAAGCTGTTTTTGAGGGGTTTTTGAAAAAAAAACACCCGAATCCAAAACACACCCGAATCTGACAAAAAATTTTCAGGGAGGTTTTGCCAAAACGCGTCCGAATCCAAAACACGGCCACGGAACCGAATCCAAAACCAAAGCACAAAACCCGAAAAACGTCCGGTGCACATCTCTATTAACAACCACATGGCTGAGTATTTGTATTGTTTGTGGTTCTAACTTATATATTACTATAAAATACATTAACAAGTACAGTATATGACATTGCAACACACTTTAGCTATCATCCTAACATGTTACAAAAAAGCAGCTATCTATAGGTGTAAAAGTATAGCCTATTGTACCGGCGGCAGGGGGAGGTGACGGGGGGGAGTGAAGTTTCTTCACTCCCCCCGTCACCCGGCTCCATAGTAGTGCATGCAAATATAGACGATATCGTCCATATTGGCCTGCATGCACAAGCGACGGGGCACCAACGATGAACGAGCGCAGGGCCGCGCATCGTTCATCGTTGCTGCCTCCACACTGAAAGATATGAACAGTATCTTGTTCATTAATTGTATTGATGTATTCAATATTGTATTAAATGACCTTCAGGCTGTGTGTATAAGGTGTATATGAAGCATAAATGAATTGTGTGAATGTAGACACACTCTGTTTAATGCACAAAGTTATAAAAAATATTGGCTAAAATTACCTTCAGGCTGTGTGTATAAGGTGTATATGTAACATAAATACATTCTGTGCTTAGATTTAGGTCCCATCACCATGATATCTCATTATGGTATGCAATTATTCCAAAATACAGAAAATTCCGATATCCAAAATTCGTCTGGTCCCAAGCATTTTGGATAAGGGATACTCAGCCTGTATTTGCATTTAAAATACCCAAATAACTTTGATAGCATACACAAAGCAGGTTAAAATTGCACTTAATATCGGAGAGTAATATATATATATAATTGCATATGGTTTATTTGTGCATCATTCTTCTGAGACTCTACTGGCAGAAATCATTATTTATTTAGCTAAGATGTAAATGTGCTATGCCACAGATGAAGACCATCTATTGTGCATGCTAGGTCCGCGTGTTGGTTAATACACAGTCATGCAAGCCCAACAATTTACATGCCTTCACTCATTAGAAAGTGTGTTTTATGTAGAGTGCATAGCAGCTGTTTTTTTATATTTCATATTATTGATACATTTCCTTAGAAAAACACTTAATTCATGGAATTTCGGTATAAGCAAAGCCAAGTAAATAATTTGTGGGATATATACTTTTTGTAAATATACTGTAGATGCAAGTACCGAGCAAGATATGGAATCCATTCTAATTATTTTATTGTTAGACTAAAAGAATAGGTAGGCTGTGTAGTAATGGATTCCCCTCTCAGGATTATTCAGTGTGAAAGCTGAGTGCCCTGCTTACATGCTGCTTATTCTGTGACTCGATGTTGTCAACTTGACTAATGTTCTCTATTACCATATCAACATTTAGGACATCCATCCTTCATCCTCCCAGATTTAATTATCCATAGGATCATCTACAGTATACTAAATTCTGCACACAAAAAATATCCACCCAGAATTCTGCCTATACAGGGGAAATTGTCTTAAGCATGAGGTTTTAGATAGGCAACAAAATATTAGTGAATTAAAAACTGTACATTTATTGCTGTTAAACTTTAAATGTGTGATGTATACTAGTGGTATACCTAAAAGACTTGCTCCTTCTTCCATCAAATGTATTTCTTACACACACTTTCACTACACCCCTGCTAACCATAATCTGTAAATAAATGTGCAGGAAGACTGTAAAAAGAGATTAGGAAAACAGACATTTTGGAAAAGGGAGTTTGGTTTTCAACAGTGATGGATTTAGAAATGTGGGATCGTGGATAGAGGATAGTGCTGGTAGCATGGCTGGGCAACTGGGGATATACAATTGTTGGGAATGTGTGTTTGAATGGATGCGATGGATTCAGACTACTACAATATACTTGTTCTGTAGTCTGACATCTGTAAACCAGAATGAAGGGAACAAGAGCAGATTGGCCTTAGGCCTCACCAGGCTTTTCCAAGTTTGCCAGTCAGTTATGGGGCCACTGAAAGTATTTCTTCTCCCAAAAAACCCACACACCCTTTTTTCAGTTTTACTATGTTTGTAATTTTGAGGGAGAGGTTGTAGGAAGGCACCCAGCACTTATCCATGCCAGACAATATATTGATTTGTCTCCTGGCGCTTGTCCTCTCCCCAGAGACTAGCCACCTTGCTTCCTCCTCCCTCCCCCCCCCCTGTGCTTCTCCATCCTCTCTTCTCTTCCCACCCTCCCTCAGTTCCCACCGTGCAGTAACTAAAATCGATTTTGTGTCATCCAATGTACCCTATCTGTCACATAAACCTCTCCATAACAGAATGATTAGCAGCTTGATCAACCAACAGGCAACAACTTGGGGCACTGGGACTTAGGGGATGTCACAAGGTTCAGATTGGAACAGTCAAGAGTTTTACTGCATCTTATCATTGTAACCTGGGTTATATTGCTGCCAGGAGGTTTCTAGTTGTAACACTCTGACTCCCTGGTCACTGACACAATGCTGAGATTCCTGTCATCTCATGTTCTGAGAAACAGGGTTCACACTTATAAACTGACTTCTGCCTTCCACCCAGATCAAGGCAGTGTTTTGAATTGGAGCAGATGTATGCCTCTGCTCTGAATACATCAGAATAGGAGCGCTGCCAGTCCAGTGGGGGACAGAAGGCAGTTCATTACCTAAGGAACTGTAATCTGCTTTTCAGCACAACGTATCAAGAGCGGTGCTCAGTATCCAGCCTGTGTCCCTTCTATGGGTTTATTGAAAGCCACTTTCCATAGTGTGCTAAGCCAGTGACGTCACAAGGTGGGTGCGGGGGATGCGGCCCGCACCCGAGTGTCATCCGCCGAGGGGTGACACCAAAGTGCTGGCTCCTGCTCAGTGATAGGAGCTGGGTGCTGCACTGTAACATTACATGCAGCAGCCCTGCTCCTGTCACCATGTAGGAGCTAGCACTGCAGACACGCCAGTCTACAGGGGCAGGCCGCAACTTCCGGACCCCGGAGTGACGAAAATGCGGGTCGGGGTTCTTAGCCATGCCCCCTCCCATGAAACCACGCTCCTCCCGTGGGTCACTCACGAAGCCACACACCCCTGCCACACCAAGTACAAAAGAGGTGAGTGACGCCTCTGTGCTAAGCATCTACCTGTGTGAAAATGGACTGTGGGTTTGTGATACTGCTTTGTTTTTATACAGACAGATAATCACCTGTAAGCAAATATATAGAGGAGTGGTTCCCAAACGCTGTCCTCAAGGCACCCCGACAGTCCAGGTTTTAAGGATATCCATGCTTAGGCGCAGGTGACCTCAGTCAGTTTGATTATACCTTCTGGGCACAAGCAGGAACTTGGTCAAACAGTACTACCTGCATAAACGGATGATATAAGCTTGTTATGGACAGTCAATAAAGGGACAATTCAAGGATAAATAAATCGGACATGAGTATTAGTATAGCTATGATGTAATTACCGGCTCTGTGGTCCAATAGAAGGAATCCAAGTTCGTGTTGGCCCGTGTGGCAATGGCAGCCAAAGCGAATCAAAGGATCCTGGTTCACAGTAGGTAAGCTGGAGCTGAGCGTGCTGTCTTAAATGATGTCCTGTGGGAGAAAGTTATGTTCTGGGTCTGTCCACTATCCTGGTCCAAGGCACCTGACATGTTTCGCTGCTCCAGGCAGCTTTATCAAAGGTCCCAAGGGCCAACACCAACTTGGATTCCTTCTGTTGGACCACAGAGCTGGTAATTACATCATAGCTTGACTAATACTCATGAGCAGTTTATTTATCCTTGAACTGTCCCTTTATTGACTGCCCAAGACAAGCTTATATCACCTGTTCAAGCAGATAGTGCAAATGTACAGCAGGCTTTAAATGACATCATTTGAACCATTTTTCAGTGGGAGTGCATAAATACTGGATCTAACTCTTATGACCAGAGACTGGTCCACCAAAAATTAGATTGCGTATTTACTAGAGATGTGCACTTGAAATTTTTCGGGTTTTGTGTTTTGGTTTTGGGTTCGGTTCCGCGGCCGTGTTTTGGGTTCGACCGCGTTTTGGCAAAACCTCACCGAATTTTTTTTGTCGGATTCGGGTGTGTTTTGGATACGGGTGTTTTTTTTTTAAAACACTAAAAAACAGCTTAAATCATAGAATTTGGGGGTCATTTTGATCCCAAAGTATTATTAACCTCAAAAACCATAATTTCCACTCATTTTCAGTCTATTCTGAATACCTCACACCTCACAATATTATTTTTAGTCCTAAAATTTGCACCTAGGTCGCTGGATGACTAAGCTAAGCGACCCTAGTGGCCGACACAAACACCGTGCCCATCTAGGAGTGGCACTGCAGTGTCACGCAGGATGGCCCTTCCAAAAAACCCTCCCCAAACAGCACATGACGCAAAGAAAAAAAGAGGCGCAATGAGGTAGCTGTGTGAGTAAGATAAGCGACCCTAGTGGCCGACACAAACACTGTGCCCATCTAGGAGTGGCACTGCAGTGTCACGCAGGATGGCCCTTCCAAAAAACCCTCCCCAAACAGCACATGACGCAAAGAAAAAAAGAGGCGCAATGAGGTAGCTGTGTGAGTAAGATAAGCGACCCTAGTGGCCGACACAAACACCGTGCCCATCTAGGAGTGGCACTGCAGTGTCACGCAGGATGGCCCTTCCAAAAAACCCTCCCCAAACAGCACATGACGCAAAGAAAAAAAGAGGCGCAATGAGGTAGCTGTGTGAGTAAGATAAGCGACCCTAGTGGCCGACACAAACACCGGGCCCATCTAGGAGTGGCACTGCAGTGTCACGCAGGATGGCCCTTCCAAAAAACCCTCCCCAAACAGCACATGACGCAAAGAAAAAAAGAGGCGCAATGAGGTAGCTGTGTGAGTAAGATAAGCGACCCTAGTGGCCGACACAAACACCGTGCACATCTAGGAGTGGCACTGCAGTGTCACGCAGGATGGCCCTTCCAAAAAACCCTCCCCAAACAGCACATGACGCAAAGAAAAAAAGAGGCGCAATGAGGTAGCTGTGTGAGTAAGATAAGCGACCCTAGTGGCCGACACAAACACCGTGCCCATCTAGGAGTGGCACTGCAGTGTCACGCAGGATGGCCCTTCCAAAAAACCCTCCCCAAACAGCACATGACGCAAAGAAAAAAAGAGGCGCAATGAGGTAGCTGTGTGAGTAAGATAAGCGACCCTAGTGGCCGACACAAACACCGTGCCCATCTAGGAGTGGCACTGCAGTGTCACGCAGGATGGCCCTTCCAAAAAACCCTCCCCAAACAGCACATGACGCAAAGAAAAAAAGAGGCGCAATGAGGTAGCTGTGTGAGTAAGATAAGCGACCCTAGTGGCCGACACAAACACCGGGCCCATCTAGGAGTGGCACTGCAGTGTCACGCAGGATGGCCCTTCCAAAAAACCCTCCCCAAACAGCACATGACGCAAAGAAAAAAAGAGGCGCAATGAGGTAGCTGTGTGAGTAAGATAAGCGACCCTAGTGGCCGACACAAACACTGTGCCCATCTAGGAGTGGCACTGCAGTGTCACGCAGGATGGCCCTTCCAAAAAACCCTCCCCAAACAGCACATGACGCAAAGAAAAAAAGAGGCGCAATGAGGTAGCTGTGTGAGTAAGATAAGCGACCCTAGTGGCCGACACAAACACCGTGCCCATCTAGGAGTGGCACTGCAGTGTCACGCAGGATGGCCCTTCCAAAAAACCCTCCCCAAACAGCACATGACGCAAAGAAAAAAAGAGGCGCAATGAGGTAGCTGTGTGAGTAAGATAAGCGACCCTAGTGGCCGACACAAACACCGGGCCCATCTAGGAGTGGCACTGCAGTGTCACGCAGGATGGCCCTTCCAAAAAACCCTCCCCAAACAGCACATGACGCAAAGAAAAAAAGAGGCGCAATGAGGTAGCTGTGTGAGTAAGATAAGCGACCCTAGTGGCCGACACAAACACCGGGCCCATCTAGGAGTGGCACTGCAGTGTCACGCAGGATGGCCCTTCCAAAAAACATTCCACAAACAGCACATGACGCAAAGAAAATTTAAAGAAAAAAGAGGTGCAAGATGGAATTGTCCTTGGGCCCTCCCACCCACCCTTATGTTGTATAAACAGGACATGCACACTTTAACCAACCCATCATTTCAGTGACAGGGTCTGCCACACGACTGTGACTGAAATGACGGGTTGGTTTGGACCCCCACCAAAAAAGAAGCAATTAATCTCTCCTTGCACAAACTGCCTCTACAGAGGCAAGATGTCCACCTCATCATCATCCTCCGATATATCACCGTGTACATCCCCCTCCTCACAGATTATCAATTCGTCCCCACTGGAATCCACCATCTCAGCTCCCTGTGTACTTTGTGGAGGCAATTGCTGCTGGTCAATGTCTCCACGGAGGAATTGATTATAATTCATTTTAATGAACATCATCTTCTCCACATTTTCTGGATGTAACCTCGTACGCCGATTGCTGACAAGGTGAGCGGCGGCACTAAACACTCTTTCGGAGTACACACTTGTGGGAGGGCAACTTAGGTAGAATAAAGCCAGTTTGTGCAAGGGCCTCCAAATTGCCTCTTTTTCCTGCCAGTATAAGTACGGACTGTGTGACGTGCCTACTTGGATGCGGTCACTCATATAATCCTCCACCATTCTTTCAATGGTGAGAGAATCATATGCAGTGACAGTAGACGACATGTCCGTAATCGTTGTCAGGTCCTTCAGTCCGGACCAGATGTCAGCATCAGCAGTCGCTCCAGACTGCCCTGCATCACCGCCAGCGGGTGGGCTCGGAATTCTGAGCCTTTTCCTCGCACCCCCAGTTGCGGGAGAATGTGAAGGAGGAGATGTTGACAGGTCGCGTTCCGCTTGACTTGACAATTTTCTCACCAGCAGGTCTTTCAACCCCAGCAGACTTGTGTCTGCCGGAAAGAGAGATCCAAGGTAGGCTTTAAATCTAGGATCGAGCACGGTGGCCAAAATGTAGTGCTCTGATTTCAACAGATTGACCACCCGTGAATCCTTGTTAAGCGAATTAAGGGCTCCATCCACAAGTCCCACATGCCTAGCGGAATCGCTCCGTGTTAGCTCCTCCTTCAATGTCTCCAGCTTCTTCTGCAAAAGCCTGATGAGGGGAATGACCTGACTCAGGCTGGCAGTGTCTGAACTGACTTCACGTGTGGCAAGTTCAAAGGGCATCAGAACCTTGCACAACGTTGAAATCATTCTCCACTGCGCTTGAGACAGGTGCATTCCACCTCCTATATCGTGCTCAATTGTATAGGCTTGAATGGCCTTTTGCTGCTCCTCCAACCTCTGAAGCATATAGAGGGTTGAATTCCACCTCGTTACCACTTCTTGCTTCAGATGATGGCAGGGCAGGTTCAGTAGTTTTTGGTGGTGCTCCAGTCTTCTGTACGTGGTGCCTGTACGCCGAAAGTGTCCCGCAATTCTTCTGGCCACCGACAGCATCTCTTGCACGCCCCTGTCGTTTTTTAAAAAATTCTGCACCACCAAATTCAAGGTATGTGCAAAACATGGGACGTGCTGGAATTTGCCCATATTTAATGCACACACAATATTGCTGGCGTTGTCCGATGCCACAAATCCACAGGAGAGTCCAATTGGGGTAAGCCATTCTGCGATGATCTTCCTCAGTTGCCGTAAGAGGTTTTCAGCTGTGTGCGTATTATGGAAAGCGGTGATACAAAGCGTAACCTGCCTAGGAAAGAGTTGGCGTTTGCGAGATGCTGCTACTGGTGCCGCCGCTGCTGTTCTTGCGGCGGGAGTCCATACATCTACCCAGTGGGCTGTCACAGTCATATAGTCCTGACCCTGCCCTGCTCCACTTGTCCACATGTCCGTGGTTAAGTGGACATTGGGTACAACTGCATTTTTTAGGACACTGGTGAGTCTTTTTCTGACGTCCGTGTACATTCTCGGTATCGCCTGCCTACAGAAGTGGAACCTAGATGGTATTTGGTAACGGGGGCACACTGCCTCAATAAATTGTCTAGTTCCCTGTGAACTAACGGCGGATACCGGACGCACGTCTAACACCAACATAGTTGTCAAGGACTCAGTTATCCGCTTTGCAACAGGATGACTGCTGTGATATTTCATCTTCCTCGCAAAGGACTGTTGGACAGTCAATTGCTTACTGGAAGTAGTACAAGTGGGCTTACGACTTCCCCTCTGGGATGACCATCGACTCCCAGCAGCAACAACAGCAGCGCCAGCAGCAGTAGGCGTTACACGCAAGGATGCATCGGAGGAATCCCAGGCAGGAGAGGACTCGTCAGAATTGCCAGTGACATGGCCTGCAGGACTATTGGCATTCCTGGGGAAGGAGGAAATTGACACTGAGGGAGTTGGTGGGGTGGTTTGCGTGAGCTTGGTTACAAGAGGAAGGGATTTACTGGTCAGTGGACTGCTTCCGCTGTCGGCCCAAGTTTTTGAACTTGTCACTGACTTATTATGAATGCGCTGCAGGTGACGTATAAGGGAGGATGTTCCGAGGTGGTTAACGTCCTTACCCCTACTTATTACAGCTTGACAAAGGGAACACATGGCTTGACACCTGTTGTCCGCATTTCTGGTGAAATACTTCCACACCGAAGAGCTGATTTTTTTGGTATTTTCACCAGGCATGTCAACGGCCCTATTCCTCCCACGGACAACAGGTGTCTCCCCGGGTGCCTGACTTAAACAAACCACCTCACCATCAGAATCCTCCTGGTCAATTTCCTCCCCAGCGCCAGCAACACCCATATCCTCCTCATCCTGGTGTACTTCAACACTGACATCTTCAATCTGACTATCAGGAACTGGACTGCGGGTGCTCCTTCCAGCACTTGCAGGGGGCGTGCAAATGGTGGAAGGCGCATGCTCTTCACGTCCAGTGTTGGGAAGGTCAGGCATCGCAACCGACACAATTGGACTCTCCTTGTGGATTTGGGATTTCGAAGAACGCACAGTTCTTTGCGGTGCTACTGCTTTTGCCAGCTTGAGTCTTTTCATTTTTCTAGCGAGAGGCTGAGTGCCTCCATCCTCATGTGAAGCTGAACCACTAGCCATGAACATAGGCCAGGGCCTCAGCCGTTCCTTGCCACTCCGTGTGGTAAATGGCATATTGGCAAGTTTACGCTTCTCCTCCGACAATTTTATTTTAGGTTTTGGAGTCCTTTTTTTACTGATATTTGGTGTTTTGGATTTGACATGCTCTGTACTATGACATTGGGCATCGGCCTTGGCAGACGAAGTTGCTGGCATTTAATCGTCTCGGCCATGACTAGTGGCAGCAGCTTCAGCACGAGGTGGAAGTGGATCTTGATCTTTCCCTAATTTTGGAACCTCAACATTTTTGTTCTCCATATTTTAATTAGAGATGAGCGCCGGAAATTTTTCGGGTTTTGTGTTTTTGGTTTTGGGTTCGGTTCCGCGGCCGTGTTTTGGGTTCGACCGCGTTTTAACAAAACCTCACCGAATTTTTTTTGTCGGATTCGGGTGTGTTTTGGATTCGGGTGTTTTTTTCAAAAAACACTAAAAAACAGCTTAAATCATAGAATTTGGGGGTCATTTTGATCCCAAAGTATTATTAACCTCAAAAACCATAATTTCCACTCATTTTCAGTCTATTCTGAATACCTCACACCTCACAATATTATTTTTAGTCCTAAAATTTGCACCTAGGTCGCTGGATGACTAAGCTAAGCGACCCTAGTGGCCGACACAAACACCGGGCCCATCTAGGAGTGTCACTGCAGTGTCACGCAGGATGGCCCTTCCAAAAAATACTCCCCAAACAGCACATGACGCAAAGAAAAAAAGAGGCGCAATGAGGTAGCTGTGTGAGTAAGATAAGCGACCCTAGTGGCCGACACAAACACCGGGCCCATCTAGGAGTGTCACTGCAGTGTCACGCAGGATGTCCCTTCCAAAAAACCCTCCCCAAACAGCACATGACGCAAAGAAAAAAAGAGGCGCAATGAGGTAGCTGTGTGAGTAAGATAAGCGACCCTAGTGGCCGACACAAACACCGGGCCCATCTAGGAGTGTCACTGCAGTGTCACGCAGGATGTCCCTTCCAAAAAACCCTCCCCAAACAGCACATGACGCAAAGAAAAAAGAGGCGCAATGAGGTAGCTGTGTGAGTAAGATAAGCGACCCTAGTGGCCGACACAAACACCGGGCCCATCTAGGAGTGTCACTGCAGTGTCACGCAGGATGTCCCTTCCAAAAAACCCTCCCCAAACAGCACATGACGCAAAGAAAAAAAGAGGCGCAATGAGGTAGCTGTGTGAGTAAGATAAGCGACCCTAGTGGCCGACACAAACACCGGGCCCATCTAGGAGTGGCACTGCAGTGTCACGCAGGATGGCCCTTCAAAAAAAACCTCCCCAAACAGCACATGACGCAAAGAAAAATTAAAGAAAAAAGAGGTGCAAGATGGAATTGTCCTTGGGCCCTCCCACCCACCCTTATGTTGTATAAACAGGACATGCACACTTTAACCAACCCATCATTTCAGTGACAGGGTCTGCCACACGACTGTGACTGAAATAACGGGTTGGTTTGGACCCCCACCAAAAAAGAAGCAATTAATCTCTCCTTGCACAAACTGGCTCTACAGAGGCAAGATGTCCACCTCATCATCATCCTCCGATATATCACCGTGTACATCCCCCTCCTCACAGATTATCAATTCGTCCCCACTGGAATCCACCATCTCAGCTCCCTGTGTACTTTGTGGAGGCAATTGCTGCTGGTCAATATCTCCACGGAGGAATTGATTATAATTAATTTTAATGAACATCATCTTCTCCACATTTTCTGGATGTAACCTCGTACGCCGATTGCTGACAAGGTGAGCGGCGGCACTAAACACTCTTTCGGAGTACACACTTGTGGGAGGGCAACTTAGGTAGAATAAAGCCAGTTTGTGCAAGGGCCTCCAAATTGCCTCTTTTTCCTGCCAGTATAAGTACGGACTGTGTGACGTGCCTACTTGGATGCTGTCACTCATATAATCCTCCACCATTCTTTCAATGTTGAGAGAATCATATGCAGTGACAGTAGACGACATGTCCGTAATCGTTGTCAGGTCCTTCAGTCCGGACCAGATGTCAGCATCAGCAGTCGCTCCAGACTGCCCTGCATCACCGCCAGCGGGTGGGCTCGGAATTCTGAGCCTTTTCCTCGCACCCCCAGTTGCGGGAGAATGTGAAGGAGGAGATGTTGACAGGTCGCGTTCCGCTTGACTTGACAATTTTCTCACCAGCAGGTCTTTCAACCCCAGCAGACTTGTGTCTGCCGGAAAGAGAGATCCAAGGTAGGCTTTAAATCTAGGATCGAGCACGGTGGCCAAAATGTAGTGCTCTGATTTCAACAGATTGACCACCCGTGAATCCTTGTTAAGCGAATTAAGGGCTCCATCCACAAGTCCCACATGCCTAGCGGAATCGCTCCGTGTTAGCTCCTCCTTCAATGTCTCCAGCTTCTTCTGCAAAAGCCTGATGAGGGGAATGACCTGACTCAGGCTGGCAGTGTCTGAACTGACTTCACGTGTGGCAAGTTCAAAGGGCATCAGAACCTTGCACAACGTTGAAATCATTCTCCACTGCACTTGAGACAGGTGCATTCCACCTCCTATATCGTGCTCAATTGTATAGGCTTGAATGGCCTTTTGCTGCTCCTCCAACCTCTGAAGCATATAGAGGGTTGAATTCCACCTCGTTACCACTTCTTGCTTCAGATGATGGCAGGGCAGGTTCAGTAGTTTTTGGTGGTGCTCCAGTCTTCTGTACGTGGTGCCTGTACGCCGAAAGTGTCCCGCAATTCTTCTGGCCACCGACAGCATCTCTTGCACGCCCCTGTCGTTTTTTAAAAAATTCTGCACCACCAAATTCAAGGTATGTGCAAAACATGGGACGTGCTGGAATTTGCCCATATTTAATGCACACACAATATTGCTGGCGTTGTCCGATGCCACAAATCCACAGGAGAGTCCAATTGGGGTAAGCCATTCCGCGATGATCTTCCTCAGTTGCCGTAAGAGGTTTTCAGCTGTGTGCGTATTCTGGAAAGCGGTGATACAAAGCGTAGCCTGCCTAGGAAAGAGTTGGCGTTTGCGAGATGCTGCTACTGGTGCCGCCGCTGCTGTTCTTGCGGTGGGAGTCCATACATCTACCCAGTGGGCTGTCACAGTCGTATAGTCCTGACCCTGCCCTGCTCCACTTGTCCACATGTCCGTGGTTAAGTGGACATTGGGTACAGCTGCATTTTTTAGGACACTGGTGACTCTTTTTCTGAGGTCTGTGTACATTTTTGGTATCGCCTGCCTAGAGAAATGGAACCTAGATGGTATTTGGTACCGGGGACACAGTACCTCCAACAAGTCTCTAGGTGGCTCTGCAGTAATGATGGATACCGGAACCACGTTTCTCACCACCCAGGATGCCAAGGCCTCAGTTATCCGCTTTGCAGCAGGATGACTGCTGTGATATTTCATCTTCCTCGCAAAGGACTGTTGGACAGTCAATTGCTTGGTGGAAGTAGTAAAAGTGGGCTTACGAGTACGACTTCCCCTCTGGGATGACCATCGACTCCCAGCAGCAACAACAGCAGCGCCAGCAGCAGTAGGCGTTACACGCAAGGATGCATCGGAGGAATCCCAGGCAGGAGAGGACTCATCAGAATTGCCAGTGACATGGCCTGCAGGACTATTGGCATTCCTGGGGAAGGAGGAAATTGACACTGAGGGAGTTGGTGGGGTGGTTTGCGTGACCTTGGTTACAAGAGGAAGGGATTTACTGGTCAGTGGACTGCTTCCGCTGTCGCCTAAAGTTTTTGAACTTGTCACTGACTTATTATGAATGCGCTGCAGGTGACGTATAAGGGAGGATGTTCCGAGGTGGTTAACGTCCTTACCCCTACTTATTACAGCTTGACAAAGGCAACACACGGCTTGACAAATGTTGTCCGCATTTCTGTTGAAATACTTCCACACCGAAGAGCTGATTTTTTTGGTATTTTCACCAGGCATGTCAACGGCCATATTCCTCCCACGGACAACAGGTGTCTCCCCGGGTGCCTGACTTAAACAAACCACCTCACCATCAGAATCCTCCTTGTCAATTTCCTCCCCAGCGCCAGCAACACCCATATCCTCCTCATCCTGGTGTACTTCAACACTGACATCTTCAATCTGACTATCAGGAACTGGACTGCGGGTGCTCCTTCCAGCACTTGCAGGGGGCGTGCAAATGGTGGAAGGCGCATGCTCTTCACGTCCAGTGTTGGGAAGGTCAGGCATCGCAACCGACACAATTGGACTCTCCTTGTGGATTTGGGATTTCGAAGAACGCACAGTTCTTTGCGGTGCTTTTGCCAGCTTGAGTCTTTTCAGTTTTCTAGCGAGAGGCTGAGTGCTTCCATCCTCCTGTGAAGCTCAACCACTAGCCATGAACATAGGCCAGGGCCTCAGCCGTTCCTTGCCACTCCGTGTGGTAAATGGCATATTGGCAAGTTTACGCTTCTCCTCCGACAATTTTATTTTAGGTTTCGGAGTCCTTTTTTTACTGATATTTGGTGTTTTGGATTTGACATGCTCTGTACTATGCCATTGGGCATCGGCCTTGGCAGACGACGTTGCTGGCATTTCATCGTCTCGGCCATGACTAGTGGCAGCAGCTTCAGCACGAGGTGGAAGTGGATCTTGATCTTTCCCTAATTTTGGAACCTCAACATTTTTGTTCTCCATATTTTAATAGGCACAACTAAAAGGCACCTCAGGTAAACAATGGAGATGGATGGATACTAGTATACAATTATGGATGGACTGCCGAGTGCCGACACAGAGGTAGCTACAGCCGTGGACTACCGTACTGTGTCTGCTGCTAATATAGACTGGATGATTGATAATGAGATGAAATCAATATATATATGTATGTATATATAATATCACTAGTACTGCAGCCGGACAGGTAGATAATATATTTATTAGGTATTGGTAATGATGACTGATGACGGACCTGCTGGACACTGTCAGCTCAGCAGCACCGCAGACTGCTACAGTAAGCTACTATACTATAGTAGTATGTACAAAGAAGAAAGAAAAAAAAAACCACGGGTAGGTGGTATACAATATTATATATATATATATATATATTATGTACAATTATATATATATTAAACTGGTGGTGATTGATTATTAAACTGGTGGTCAGGTCACGTTGCAACTTGCAACTAGTACTCCGAGTCCTAAGCAGACAATCACAAAATATATTATTATACTGGTGGTCAGTGTGGTCACAACAATGGCAGCGTGGCACTGACTCTGGCAGCAAAAGTGTGCACTGTACGTTATATGTACTCCTGAGTCCTGCTCTCAGACTCTAACTGCTCCCCACTGTCAGTGTCTCCCCCACAAGTCAGATAATACACTTACAGTCACACTATCTAATCTATAAATATCACTTCAGCAAGTAGTATAGTAGTATACAGTATAGTAGTACTCCTCCTAATAATGCTCCCCAAAATACTGTGTCTCTCTCTTCTCTAAACGGAGAGGACGCCAGCCACGTCCTCTCCCTATGACTCTATAAATATCACTTCAGCAAGTAGTAGAGTTGTATACAGTATAGTAGTACTCCTCCTAATAATGCTCCCCAAAATACTGTGTCTCTCTCTTCTCTAAACGGAGAGGACGCCAGCCACGTCCTCTCCCTATGACTCTATAAATATCACTTCAGCAAGTAGTAGAGTAGTATACAGTATAGTAGTACTCCTCCTAATAATGCTCCCCAAAATACTGTGTCTGAGTAGTATACAGTATAGTAGTACTCCTCCTAATAATGCTCCCCAAAATACTGTGTCTCTCTCTTCTCTAAACGGAGAGGACGCCAGCCACGTCCTCTCCCTATGACTCTATAAATATCACTTCAGCAAGTAGTATAGTAGTATACAGTATAGTAGTACTCCTCCTAATAATGCTCCCCAAAATAGTATACTGTGTCTCTCTCTTCTCTAAACGGAGAGGACGCCAGCCACGTCCTCTCCCTATGACTCTATAAATATCACTTCAGCAAGTAGTATAGTAGTATACAGTATAGTAGTACTCCTCCTAATAATGCTCCCCAAAATACTGTGTCTCTCTCTTCTCTAAACGGAGAGGACGCCAGCCACGTCCTCTCCCTATGACTCTATAATATCACTTCAGCAAGTAGTATAGTAGTATACAGTATAGTAGTACTCCTCCTAATAATGCTCCCCAAAATACTGTGTCTCTCTCTTCTCTAAACGGAGAGGACGCCAGCCACGTCCTCTCCCTATGACTCTATAAATATCACTTCAGCAAGTAGTATAGTAGTATACAGTATAGTAGTACTCCACCTAATAATGCTCCCCAAAATAGTATACTGTGTCTCTCTCTTCTCTAAACGGAGAGGACGCCAGCCACGTCCTCTCCCTATGACTCTATAAATATCACTTCAGCAAGTAGTAGAGTAGTATACAGTATAGTAGTACTCCTCCTAATAATGCTCCCCAAAATACTGTGTCTCTCTCTTCTCTAAACGGAGAGGACGCCAGCCACGTCCTCTCCCCCTATGACTCTATAAATATCACTTCAGCAAGTAGTATAGTAGTATACAGTATAGTAGTACTCCTCCTAATAATGCTCCCCAAAATAGTATACTGTGTCTCTCTCTTCTCTAAACGGAGAGGACGCCAGCCACGTCCTCTCCCTATGACTCTATAAATATCACTTCAGCAAGTAGTAGAGTAGTATACAGTATAGTAGTACTCCTCCTAATAATGCTCCCCAAAATACTGTGTCTGAGTAGTATACAGTATAGTAGTACTCCTCCTAATAATGCTCCCCAAAATACTGTGTCTCTCTCTTCTCTAAACGGAGAGGACGCCAGCCACGTCCTCTCCCCCTATGACTCTATAATATCACTTCAGCAAGTAGTATAGTAGTATACAGTATAGTAGTACTCCTCCTAATAATGCTCCCCAAAATACTGTGTCTCTCTCTTCTCTAAACGGAGAGGACGCCAGCCACGTCCTCTCCCTATGACTCTATAAATATCACTTCAGCAAGTAGTAGAGTAGTATACAGTATAGTAGTACTCCTCCTAATAATGCTCCCCAAAATAGTATACTGTGTCTCTCTCTTCTCTAAACGGAGAGGACGCCAGCCACGTCCTCTCCCTATGACTCTATAAATATCACTTCAGCAAGTAGTATAGTAGTATACAGTATAGTAGTACTCCTCCTAATAATGCTACCCAAAATACTGTGTCTCTCTCTTCTCTAAACGGAGAGGACGCCAGCCACGTCCTCTCCCTATGACTCTATAAATATCACTTCAGCAAGTAGTATAGTAGTATACAGTATAGTAGTACTCCTCCTAATAATGCTCCCCAAAATACTGTGTCTCTCTCTTCTCTAAACGGAGAGGACGCCAGCCACGTCCTCTCCCTATGACTCTATAAATATCACTTCAGCAAGTAGTAGAGTAGTATACAGTATAGTAGTACTCCTCCTAATAATGCTCCCCAAAATACTGTGTCTCTCTCTTCTCTAAACGGAGAGGACGCCAGCCACGTCCTCTCCCTATGACTCTATAAATATCACTTCAGCAAGTAGTATAGTAGTATACAGTATAGTAGTACTCCTCCTAATAATGCTCCCCAAAATACTGTGTCTCTCTCTTCTCTAAACGGAGAGGACGCCAGCCACGTCCTCTCCCTATGACTCTATAAATATCACTTCAGCAAGTAGTATAGTAGTATACAGTATAGTAGTACTCCTCCTAATAATGCTCCCCAAAATACTGTGTCTCTCTCTTCTCTAAACGGAGAGGACGCCAGCCACGTCCTCTCCCTATGACTCTATAAATATCACTTCAGCAAGTAGTAGAGTAGTATACAGTATAGTAGTACTCCTCCTAATAATGCTCCCCAAAATACTGTGTCTCTCTCTTCTCTAAACGGAGAGGACGCCAGCCACGTCCTCTCCCTATGACTCTATAAATATCACTTCAGCAAGTAGTAGAGTAGTATACAGTATAGTAGTACTCCTCCTAATAATGCTCCCCAAAATACTGTGTCTCTCTCTTCTCTAAACGGAGAGGACGCCAGCCACGTCCTCTCCCTATGACTCTATAAATATCACTTCAGCAAGTAGTAGAGGTGTATACAGTATAGTAGTACTCCTCCTAATAATGCTCCCCAAAATACTGTGTCTGAGTAGTATACAGTATAGTAGTACTCCTCCTAATAATGCTCCCCAAAATACTGTGTCTCTCTCTTCTCTAAACGGAGAGGACGCCAGCCACGTCCTCTCCCTATGACTCTATAAATATCACTTCAGCAAGTAGTAGAGTAGTATACAGTATAGTAGTACTCCTCCTAATAATGCTCCCCAAAATACTGTGTCTGAGTAGTATACAGTATAGTAGTACTCCTCCTAATAATGCTCCCCAAAATACTGTGTCTCTCTCTTCTCTAAACGGAGAGGACGCCAGCCACGTCCTCTCCCTATGACTCTATAAATATCACTTCAGCAAGTAGTATAGTAGTATACAGTATAGTAGTACTCCTCCTAATAATGCTCCCCAAAATAGTATACTGTGTCTCTCTCTTCTCTAAACGGAGAGGACGCCAGCCACGTCCTCTCCCTATGACTCTATAAATATCACTTCAGCAAGTAGTATAGTAGTA
This sequence comes from Pseudophryne corroboree, assembly GCF_028390025.1. Taxonomy (NCBI): domain Eukaryota; kingdom Metazoa; phylum Chordata; class Amphibia; order Anura; family Myobatrachidae; genus Pseudophryne; species Pseudophryne corroboree. The sequence goes on along the minus strand of NC_086448.1, from coordinate 523,775,686 downwards.
TACAGTATAGTAGTACTCCTCCTAATAATGCTCCCCAAAATACTGTGTCTCTCTCTTCTCTAAACGGAGAGGACGCCAGCCACGTCCTCTCCCTATGACTCTCAATGCACGTGTGAAAATGGCGGCGACGTGCGGCTCCTTATATAGAATCCGAGTCTCGCGAGAATCCGACAGCGGGATGATGACGTTCGGGCGTGCTCGGGTTAACCGAGCAAGGCGGGAGGATCCGAGCCTGCTCGGACCCGTGGAAAAAAGCTGAAGTTCGGGCGGGTTCGGATTCAGAGGAACCGAACCCGCTCATCCCTAATTTTAATAGGCACAACTAAAAGGCACCTCAGGTAAACAATGGAGATGGATGGATACTAGTATACTTATGGATGGACTGCCGAGTGCCGACACAGAGGTAGCTACAGCCGTGGACTACCGTACTGTGTCTGCTGCTAATATAGACTGGATGATAATGAGATGAAATCAATATATATATATGTATGTATATATAATATCACTAGTACTGCAGCCGGACAGGTAGATAATATATTTATTAGGTAATGATGACTGATGACGGACCTGCTGGACACTGTCAGCTCAGCAGCACCGCAGACTGCTACAGTAAGCTACTATACTATAGTAGTATGTACAAAGAAGAAAGAAAAAAAAAAAACACGGGTAGGTGGTATACAATTATGGATTGACTGCCGAGTGCCGACACAGAGGTAGCTACAGCCGTGGACTAACGTACTGTGTCTGCTGCTAATATAGACTGGATGATTGATAATGAGATGAAATCAATATATATATGTATGTATATATAATATCACTAGTACTGCAGCCGGACAGGTAGATAATATATTTATTAGGTAATGATGACTGATGACGGACCTGCTGGACACTGTCTGCTCAGCAGCACCGCAGACTGCTACAGTAAGCTACTATACTATAGTAGTATGTACAAAGAAGAAAGAAAAAAAAAACCACGGGTAGGTGGTATACAATTATGGATGGACTGCCGAGTGCCGACACAGAGGTAGCTACAGCCGTGGACTAACGTACTGTGTCTGCTGCTAATATAGACTGGATGATTGATAATGAGATGAAATCAATATATATATGTATGTATATATAATATCACTAGTACTGCAGCCGGACAGGTAGATAATATATTTATTAGGTACTGATGACGGACCTGCTGGACACTGTCAGCTCAGCAGCACCGCAGACTGCTACAGTAAGCTACTATACTATAGTAGTATGTACAAAGAAGAAAGAAAAAAAAAACCACGGGTAGGTGGTATACAATTATGGATGGACTGCCGAGTGCCGACACAGAGGTAGCTACAGCCGTGGACTAACGTACTGTGTCTGCTGCTAATATAGAGTCTAGACTGGATGATAAATTATTGATAATGAGATGAAATCAATATAATATCACTAGTACTGCAGCCGGACAGGTACTATATATATTTATTATGTAATGACTGATTACGGACCTGCTGGACACTGTCAGGTCAGCACAGCACCGCAGACTGCTACAGTAAGCTACTATAGTAGTATGTATAAAGAAGAATGAAAAAAAAAAAACCACGGGTAGGTGGTATACAATATTATATATATATATATATATATATATATATATTATATACAATTATATATATATATATATATATATATATATATATTAAACTGGTGGTGATTGATTATTAAACTGGTGGTCACTTCAGGTCACGTTGCAACTTGCAACTAGTACTCCGAGGCCTAAGCAGACAATCACAAAATATATTATTATACTGGTGGTCAGTGTGGTCACAACAATGGCAGTGTGGCACTGACTCTGGCAGCAAAAGTGTGCACTGTACGTTATATGTACTCCTGAGTCCTGCTCTCGGACTCTAACTGCTCCCCACTGTCAGTGTCTCCCCCACAAGTCAGATAATACACTTACAGTCACACTATCTAATCTATAAATATCACTTCAGCAAGTAGTACAGGTTGAGTATCCCATATCCAAATATTCCGAAATACGGAATATTCCGAAATACGGAATTTTTTGAGTGGGAGTGAGATAGTGAAACCTTTGTTTTTTGATGGCTCAATGTACACAAACTTTGTTTAATACACAGAATTATTAAAAATATTGTATTAAATGACCTTCAGGCTGTGTGTATAAGGTGTATATGAAACATAAATGAATTGTGTGAATGTAGACACGCTTTGTTTAATGCACAAAGTTATAAAAAATATTGGTTGAAATGACCTTCAGGCTGTGTGTATAAGGTGTATAAGTAACATAAATGCATTCTGTGCTTAGACTTATGTCCCATCACCATGATATCTGATTATGGTATGCAATTATTCCAAAATACGGAAAAATCCCATATCCAAAATACCTCTGGTCCCAAGCATTTTGGATAAGGGAGACTCAACCTGTATAGTAGTATACAGTATAGTAGTACTCCTCCTAATAATGCTCCCCAAAATACTGTGTCTCTCTCTTCTCTAAACGGAGAGGACGCCAGCCACGTCCTCTCCCTATGACTCTCAATGCACGTGTGAAAATGGCGGCGACGCGCGGCTCCTTATATAGAATCCGAGTCTCGCGATAGAATCCGAGCCTCGCGAGAATCCGACAGCGTGATGATGACGTTCGGGCGCGCTCGGGTTAGCCGAGCAAGGCGGGAAGATCCGAGCCTGCTCGGACCCGTGTAAAAAAACCTGAAGTTCGGGCGGGTTCGGATTCAGAGGAACCGAACCCGCTCATCTCTAGTATTTACACCTACGTATTTTATCTGTTGTCCTATTTTTATGTGTTTTAAATGTGTTGATATTAAAAATTCTAATTTAATTGATACGGCTATACCCTTCATTAGTGCTGTGTTCCTTTACCTGTTTGACCATAATACTTTTTGGGGGACTGACTGTCTCCCATTGTTTACAGCCACTAGGTAGAAACACCTCACAGCAGCGCCTGAGCTGGGTCTATCAGTCACCATACTGATGCCGGCCGGGCCGGCAGGGACGGCGAGCGCGTCAAAGCCCCTTGTAGGCTCAGTGGCTCACTGCGCTCACCACAGTTTCTATTCCCACTCTATAGGTGTCGTGGACACCCATAAGTGCGAATAGTCCCTGTTGGTCGGCATGCCGACCGGCGGGCTATTCTGCATTTGGGATTCCGGCGTCGGTATTGTGACTGGTGGTCTCCCGACCGCCGGTCACATAACCGCATCCCCCTGAGCCATATATACTTGTTTTATACTTTCTTTGCTACTGGTTGAGTATAATATGCCAGCGGTCGGGATGCAGGTGGTCAGAATGCTGACCATGGCATCCCAATGATTAGAATTCCGACAAAGGAAGGTAAGTATACTCCCCTGACCCCCTAACCCTAAACCCCCCCTGCAGCCCAAACCTAAACCATCCCCGCCCACAGCCTAACCCTAACCCTCAGCGGTGGTGCCTAAACCTAACCCCAACTTCCCTGCAGCCTAAATGTAACTGTCCCTACCTGCAGCCTAACCCTCCCATGGGGGTGCCTAAACCTATCCCCCATGGGGCGAAGCCTAAACCCAACCCCCCCCCCCCCGGGTGCAGCCTACACCTGACAACCTCCCTGCGGCTTGCCTGTCCGGCACGGCAGTGTCTGCTGTTTGGGATCTTGTGAAGACCCTATTTGGGATGCCGGTGTCAGCATCCCAAATAGAGTCGGGATTCCGGCGTCGGGATTCTGACTGCCGGGACCCCGACCGCCGGGATTCTGACCGGATCCCCTTTGCTACAATCAGGGACTTTCAGAAAACCTGGACTGTTGAGGTGCCTTAAGGACCATGTTTGGGAACCACTGACAGAGATTGAATTATGCTTTCTGTATATTGCATTAGTTACATTGTAGCCCTTTTATTTACTTCTTAATCCATTGTATTAGCCACCCATCATATAGATAATTTACAAGAACCTCACTTTTAAAAGTGTCTTATTTTGATCTGACATTCAAACTGCTAAAATGTAAAAACAGTATGAGATGCTAAGATGGGGAAGTGATCAAATAACATGATGATTGTTAACAATAATAAATATTGGTGTAGGAATACTATTCACAAATGGTGACAACATAATCAATACATCATTAAAAACTTGGAAATAGACAATAATATCTTTAAAACATTGGGTTGTATATTAGCCATTGTTTGTTATCATGTAGCAGCAGAAGGGAAGGGGAGTAATGGTTTCTTGATCAAAATATTTTTGTTTAGGCTCCTTACTACAATTTATTTATATACATTATGTGTGTATTTGTTCTACTCTTTTGTGTATTCATTGTATCTGTCACAAGAATGATCTCTGTATTATATAACGGTCACTAGGATACTCTGTATTGTATGATGGTCGTTAGAATGCTATTTTTATTCCATTGCAGTCACTGGGATGCTCTCTATATTGTATGACTGTTACTCCCACATGCAGCAGTATTGGAGCACCCAAACCGCTGGCCAGCCTGCTGTTGATTTGAGTCCTCCTACTGACAAAATACACCTACCAAATGAGGTCAGAAAATTTTCAAAGGTCACTTTAAATTCCTCATCTGCCCTTGAAGGGGATCGGACTATATAGCCTTTTGAATCTATATCTACAGTACATTTCCAAAAACATAATGGAAAGCTTGTATATCTCCAGTTGCCATTATGATTAGAATAACAGAACATTTAACTTAGAATATTTTTACGTTTTAATTAATGAGTGGAAAATATTTGTTTGGCATTTTGTTTTTCTCCCTTGTGCTCTGCCATTAGTGTTGCACATGACTATATAGCAATAAAACTACATGAATGAAAATTCTTATCAGATTTTCAATGTATCCACGTGCCCATAAGATTTACAGACACTGCTGCTTCTTTCTTTGCATGCAAGAAAAAATAACCATCATTCCTTTACAGCTCGTCAAACATGACTCTTAAAGTACCAGTTATCATATACTGGCATCAAAATATAAAGCAGAAAGCAATTTAACGCATCAGTAGCAGTTGCCTATTAATCGGACCCAGAATAAGGTAGCCTGGGAGATTGTGTGCAAAGGAGGGGAAAGTAGTGCAGTAATGTATGAGTAGCAAAGAAAACACACAACATCAGTGTAGTCATTTTCTAATTACAAGGCTGTTTCATAAACTGTAAATGCTAACATGGGAGAATTAAATCACAGCAATTTAATTAATAAAACGCTTTAGACACTTAAACCCAAATGTTCATGTCCTGAGGGTTCCATATCAATATCAGCAGCTCTCGGGTACATTGTAGGATTACCAAACAATCATGTGCAGATCTTGTAGCAATAAAATGAGTATTTCAAATAGTGAAAATGCAAATGAAAATATTTCTGTAGATGTTTATATAATACTGCAACCTTTAAAAGCGTAAAAACATAAAGCTTTCTTACATTAAACCTTGCTTTTAAAAGCACTGGTTCAGCAGTGATGCTAAAACCAGTGGCCACACATAGGCAATTTATATTCTCCAATCAGTGACCAGAACAAACATGGAGAAAGGATTGTCATGATCTACTGGTAGATTGGGGGGCGTCCAAGGTAAGCTGCTCATCCCTAATACCCTTCTTGTTTTTGCTTATTGTTTTACTGCAGCCACAGCATACTTCTGGCTTCCGGCACGTGCAACCGATCAGAAGTATGTCCCTCCTATAAGCAAACACTGTGTACAGTGGAGAAGTGAATCCAGTATGCTTGGAAACTGTTGCTTGCATATAAATAGCTAAGATAATTAATCGGTTTAATCACGTGTCTTTTGGGCCTGATGCAGAGTTGGACAGAAATCGGACATATCTGGTCCAATATTGCATACATGGAAATAAATGCATACATCCTCTCATGTGGAGCTGTACACATCTTTACAGTGCAGGCGCCCTCTATTTATACACTTGGTATAGTACAAATCATCATCATTATAAGTGCACATTTGTACCAGTTTAAACCCAGTGCAATGGATACACCGAAAACCAGGTGTATTTAAACTTATCTCCAACTCCATATGGCCAGCAGCTGCATCAACATGACCTCACTAATCTTTACATACAGGAGATTGCCCCATCACAGCCCAGGTATGCCTCATCAGCCATAAGTGTAGATTGTAATGCATCGCTCATACTTGCGTATACTTAGTTCTGTTGCAGCCTAGTCATGCAGGATATACTCTTCCAACAGGCAAACGTTCAACTATGCATCATCATCTTTGTTTGTGTGTATTAAAATAAATATCTATTAGCTGCATATTTTGAATATTTACTAGTTGATGTGCCCAGAGTAGACCTTCACTATTTACTATTTCTATTTTCTTCATCCCATGTTAACTTAACTTACTGTATATGCTTAGTTCATTTTATGCTTTTGGGGTACAGGAGCATTGTAATATCAAGATTACATAAATGAAGATACTTAAACTTTTTTATATATATAAATGAATTGAAGGTGGGTTATAAGACATGTATACCTTTTTTCTCTACTTTGTAGACCACATTGGTGGTCCTCCCCTCAGATGCTAGGATCACCAGGCTACTGGGTGAGCTCACTTTGGAGCAGGCCATGTAGAACTGCCCATGTGAGAAACAGTCCTCCCTCATGTCAGTCCCTGCTATCTTCAGAGACTGCCCTTATGTCTTGTTTATAGTCATTGTAAAGCAGAAGTTTAGGGGAAGCTGCAGCCTCTTGACCTTGAAGCGGTACTCTGATGCTATGAGTGGTATGCGGGATATAAACACAGACTCCCCCCGATGAAAACTGTGGCCTCGATGATGTTCCTGTGGAGGGCTTTCACTGCAACATCTCTGGAACCTCCACTCTGGAGAGAAGATTGTGGGATGGAAGGCCAGGTGTGTTAATGGTGTTGAGGAACTCCACGGAGTAGCAGATGGAATCATCCATTTGTACCACCTAGTCCAGAGACCATTTCTGCCCCTTTGAACAACTGAAGCAGAGTGTTATTAATGACAGTAGCCTTGTCATTCTTGGGTGTCAAAATAACATGCTCGTACAGCCAATCCATGGCCTTCTTTCCATGGTCTGCTAGGGTTGTCACCACTGAGTCTAACCTGTAGGGATGGTCACCTTTCCCTCAGACTAGGTATACTCTCTGTCCCCTATTTTGAGTAGGAGTTTTGAGAATTGCCTAGTGGAGATATTGCCCCTCAAGTGGACCCTCATGTTCTTCCTAAGAGAGTTTCCAGATGAGGAGCCACAGGTATCATGTCTTGATGTAACCTCTTACCCCCTTTTCACATGTTACGCCCTTTTTTCCCACCCTTTAAGTGTGAAATGTAAAAACAAAAAAATGCAAAAAAAATATTGTTCTAACTCAACAAACAGAGGAGACACCACGGATTCTATAATTCACCCCAGAATACAGATTTTCCTCTTTTGGAGTTTTTAGGACAAAATTCAGAATTAAGTTTTTAGGTATTTGTGTGTGAAACCTTTGTAAGCCAAAACTAAGTCGATATTTCATAATGCCTAAGAGATATTGAGGAATCCGTGAGAACAAATTTTACTCATTTTTACTAGAGATGAGCGGGTTCGGTTCCTCGGAATCCGAACCCGCCCGAACTTCAGGTTTTTTTACACGGGGCCGAGCGACTCGGATCTTCCCGCCTTGCTCGGTTAACCCGAGCGCGCCCGAACGTCATCATCCCGCTGTCGGATTCTTGCGAGGCTCGGATTCTATCGCGAGACTCGGATTCTATATAAGGAGCCGCGTGTCGCCGCCATTTTCACACGTGCATTGAGATTGATAGGGAGAGGACGTCCTCTCCGTTTAGACTAGAGTACTAGAGAGAGACACAAATTTTGGGGAGCATATTATTAGGAGGAGTACTACTTGCTGCTGATAGTGTGACCAGTGACCACCAGTTTAATTAATCCGTTCTCTGCCTGAAAAAAAACGATACACAGTGTGACACAGTCACATACCATATCTGTGCTCAGCCCAGTGTGCTGCATCATATGTAATACTGTATATCATTATCTGACTGTGCTGAGTGCTCACTGCTCACACAGCTTAATTGTGGGGGAGACTGGGGAGCAGTTATAGCAGGAGTACATATTTTAAGTACAGTGCACACTTTTGCTGCCAGAGTGCCACTGCCAGTGTGACTGACCAGTGACCACTGACCACCAGTATTGTGATTGTCTGCTGACCACCAGTATAATTGTGATTGTCTGCCTGAAAAAGTTAAACACTCGTCGTGTGGTGTTTTTATAAACGCATTCTGCAGACAGTGTCCAGCAGGTCCGTCATTACATAATATATACCTGTCCGGCTGCAGTACTAGTGTGATATATATATATATTTTAATTTTATCTCATTATCATCCAGTCTATATTAGCAGCAGACACAGTACGGTAGTCCACGGCTGTAGCTACCTCTGTGTCGGCAGTCGCTCGTCCATCCATAATTGTATACCACCTACCCGTGGTTTTTTTTTTTCTATCTTCTTGATACGAGTAGCTTACCTTAGGAGTCTGCAGTGCTGACAGACAGTGTCCAGCAGGTCCGTCATTACATAATATATACCTGTCCGGCTGCAGTACTAGTGTGATATATATATATATTTTAATTTTATCTCATTATCATCCAGTCTATATTAGCAGCAGACACAGTACGGTAGTCCACGGCTGTAGCTACCTCTGTGTCGGCAGTCGCTCGTCCATCCATAATTGTATACCACCTACCCGTGGTTTTTTTTTTTCTATCTTCTTGATACTAGTAGCTTACTTTAGGAGTCTGCAGTGCTGAGTCTGACAGACAGTGTCCAGCAGGTCCGTCATTACATAATATATACCTGTCTGGCTGCAGTACTAGTGTGATATATATATATTTTAATTTTATCTCATTATCATCCAGTCTATATTAGCAGCAGACACAGTACGGTAGTCCACGGCTGTAGCTACCTCTGTGTCGGCAGTCGCTCGTCCATCCATAATTGTATACCACCTACCCGTGCTTTGTTTTTTTTCTATCTTCTTGATACTAGTAGCTTACTTTAGGAGTCTGCAGTGCTCAGTCTGACAGACAGTGTCCAGCAGGTCCGTCATTACATAATATATACCTGTCCGGCTGCAGTACTAGTGTGATATATATATATATTTTAATTTTATCTCATTATCATCCAGTCTATATTAGCAGCAGACACAGTACGGTAGTCCACGGCTGTAGCTACCTCTGTGTCGGCAGTCGCTCGTCCATCCATAATTGTATACCACCTACCCGTGGTTTTTTTTTTTTCTATCTTCTTGATACTAGTAGCTTACTTTAGGAGTCTGCAGTGCTGAGTCTGACAGACAGTGTCCAGCAGGTCCGTCATTACATAATATATACCTGTCCGGCTGCAGTACTAGTGTGATATATATATATATTTTAATTTTATCTCATTATCATCCAGTCTATATTAGCAGCAGACACAGTACGGTAGTCCACGGCTGTAGCTACCTCTGTGTCGGCAGTCGCTCGTCCATCCATAATTGTATACCACCTACCCGTGCTTTGTTTTTTTTCTATCTTCTTGATACTAGTAGCTTACTTTAGGAGTCTGCAGTGCTCAGTCTGACAGACAGTGTCCAGCAGGTCCGTCATTACATAATATATACCTGTCCGGCTGCAGTACTAGTGTGATATATATATATATTTTAATTTTATCTCATTATCATCCAGTCTATATTAGCAGCAGACACAGTATGGTAGTCCACGGCTGTAGCTACCTCTGTGTCGGCAGTCGCTCGTCATCCATAAGTATACTAGTATCCATCCATCTCCATTGTTTACCTGAGGTGCCTTTTAGTTGTGCCTATTAAAATATGGAGAACAAAAATGTTGAGGTTCCAAAAATAGGGAAAGATCAAGATCGACTTCCACCTCGTGCTGAAGCTGCTGCCACTAGTCATGGCCGAGACGATGAAATGCCAGCAACGTCGTCTGCCAAGGCCGATGCCCAATGTCATAGTACAGAGCATGTAAAATCCAAAACACCAAATATCAGTAAAAAAAGGACTCAAAAATCTAAAATAAAATTGTCGGAGGAGAAGCGTAAACTTGCCAATATGCCATTTACCACACGGAGTGGCAAGGAATGGCTGAGGCCCTGGCCTATGTTCATGGCTAGTGGTTCAGCTTCACATGAGGATGGAAGCACTCAGCCTCTCGCTAGAAAAATGAAAAGACTCAAGCTGGCAAAAGCACCGCAAAGAACTGTGCGTTCTTCGAAATCCCAAATCCACAAGGAGAGTCCAATTGTGTCGGTTGCGATGCCTGACCTTCCCAACACTGGACGTGAAGAGCATGCGCCTTCCACCATTTGCACGCCCCCTGCAAGTGCTGGAAGGAGCACCCGCAGTCCAGTTCCTGATAGTCAGATTGAAGATGTCAGTGTTGAAGTACACCAGGATGAGGAGGATATGGGTGTTGCTGGCGCTGGGGAGGAAATTGACAAGGAGGATTCTGATGGTGAGGTGGTTTGTTTAAGTCAGGCACCCGGGGAGACACCTGTTGTCCGTGGGAGGAATAGGGCCATTGACATGCCTGGTGAAAATACCAAAAAAATCAGCTCTTCGGTGTGGAAGTATTTCAACAGAAATGCGGACAACATTTGTCAAGCCGTGTGTTGCCTTTGTCAAGCTGTAATAAGTAGGGGTAAGGACGTTAACCACCTCGGAACATCCTCCCTTATACGTCACCTGCAGCGCATTCATAATAAGTCAGTGACAAGTTCAAAAACTTTGGGCGACAGCGGAAGCAGTCCACTGACCAGTAAATCCCTTCCTCTTGTAACCAAGCTCACGCAAACCACCCCACCAACTCCCTCAGTGTCAATTTCCTCCTTCCCCAGGAATGCCAATAGTCCTGCAGGCCATGTCACTGGCAATTCTGACGAGTCCTCTCCTGCCTGGGATTCCTCCGATGCATCCTTGCGTGTAACGCCTACTGCTGCTGGCGCTGCTGTTGTTGCTGCTGGGAGTCGATGGTCATCCCAGAGGAGAAGTCGTAAGCCCACTTTTACTACTTCCACCAAGCAATTGACTGTCCAACAGTCCTTTGCGAGTAAGATGAAATATCACAGCAGTCATCCTGTTGCAAAGCGGATAACTGAGGCCTTGACAACTATGTTGGTGTTAGACGTGCGTCCGGTATCCGCCGTTAGTTCAAAGGGAACTAGACAATTTCTTGAGATAGTGTGCCCCCGTTACCAAATACCATCTAGGTTCCACTTCTCTAGGCAGGCGATACCGAGAATGTACACGGACGTCAGAAAAAGACTCACCAGTGTCCTAAAAAATGCAGTTGTACCCAATGTCCACTTAACCACGGACATGTGGACAAGTGGAGCAGGGCAGGGTCAGGACTATATGACTGTGACAGCCCACTGGGTAGATGTATGGACTCCCGCCGCAAGAACAGCAGCGGCGGCACCAGTAGCAGCATCTCGCAAACGCCAACTCTTTCCTAGGCAGGCTACGCTTTGTATCACCGGTTTCCAGAATACGCACACAGCTGAAAACCTCTTACGGCAACTGAGGAAGATCATCGCGGAATGGCTTACCCCAATTGGACTCTCCTGTGGATTTGTGGCATCGGACAACGCCAGCAATATTGTGTGTGCATTAAATATGGGCAAATTCCAGCACGTCCCATGTTTTGCACATACCTTGAATTTGGTGGTGCAGAATTATTTAAAAAACGAGAGGGGCGTGCAAGAGATGCTGTCGGTGGCCAGAAGAATTGCGGGACACTTTCGGCGTACAGGCACCACGTACAGAAGACTGGAGCACCACCAAAAACGCCTGAACCTGCCCTGCCATCATCTGAAGCAAGAAGTGGTAACGAGGTGGAATTCAACCCTATATATGCTTCAGAGGTTGGAGGAGCAGCAAAAGGCCATTCAAGCCTATACAATTGAGCACGATATAGGAGGTGGAATGCACCTGTCTCAAGCGCAGTGGAGAATGATTTCAACGTTGTGCAAGGTTCTGCTGCCCTTTGAACTTGCCACACGTGAAGTCAGTTCAGACACTGCCAGCCTGAGTCAGGTCATTCCCCTCATCAGGCTTTTGCAGAAGAAGCTGGAGACATTGAAGGAGGAGCTAACACAGAGCGATTCCGCTAGGCATGTGGGACTTGTGGATGGAGCCCTTAATTTGCTTAACAAGGATTCACGGGTGGTCAATCTGTTGAAATCAGAGCACTACATTTTGGCCACCGTGCTCGATCCTAGATTTAAAACCTACCTTGGATCTCTCTTTCCGGCAGACACAAGTCTGCTGGGGTTCAAAGACCTGCTGGTGAGAAAATTGTCAAGTCAAGCGGAACGCGACCTGTCAACATCTCCTCCTTCACATTCTCTCGCAACTGGGGGTGCGAGGAAAAGGCTCAGAATTCCGAGCCCACCCGCTGGCGGTGATGCAGGGCAGTCTGGAGCGACTGCTGATGCTGACATCTGGTCCGGACTGAAGGACCTGCCAACGATTACGGACATGTCGTCTACTGGCACTGCATATGATTCTCTCCCCATTGAAAGAATGGTGGAGGATTATATGAGTGACCGCATCCAAGTAGGCACATCAGACAGTCCGTACTTATACTGGCAGGAAAAAGAGGCAATTTGGAGGCCCTTGCACAAACTGGCTTTATTCTACCTAAGTTGCCCTCCCGCAAGTGTGTACTCCGAAAGAGTGTTTAGTGCCGCCGCTCACCTTGTCAGCAATCGGCGTACGAGGTTACTTCCAGAAAATGTGGAGAAGATGATGTTCATTAAAATGAATTATAATCAATTCCTCCGTGGAGACATTGACCAGCAGCAATTGCCTCCACAAAGTACACAGGGAGCTGAGATGGTGGATTCCAGTGGGGACGAATTGATAATCTGTGAGGAGGGGGATGTACACGGTGATATATCGGAGGATGATGATGAGGTGGACATCTTGCCTCTGTAGAGCCAGTTTGTGCAAGGAGAGATTAAATGCTTCTTTTTTGGTGGGGGTCCAAACCAACCCGTCATTTCAGTCACAGTCGTGTGGCAGACCCTGTCACTGAAATGATGGGTTGGTTAAAGTGTGCATGTCCTGTTTATACAACATAAGGGTGGGTGGGAGGGCCCAAGGACAATTCCATCTTGCACCTCTTTTTTCTTTAATTTTTCTTTGCGTCATGTGCTGTTTGGGGAGTATTTTTTTGAAGGGCCATCCTGCGTGACACTGCAGTGCCACTCCTAGATGGGCCAGGTGTTTGTGTCGGCCACTAGGGTCGCTTATCTTACTCACACAGCTACCTCATTGCGCCTCTTTTTTTCTTTGCGTCATGTGCTGTTTGGGGAGTGTTTTTTGGAAGGGCCATCCTGCGTGACACTGCAGTGCCACTCCTAGATGGGCCAGGTGTTTGTGTCGGCCACTAGGGTCGCTTATCTTACTCACACAGCTACCTCATTGCGCCTCTTTTTTTCTTTGCGTCATGTGCTGTTTGGGGAGTGTTTTTCGGAAGGGCCATCCTGCGTGACACTGCAGTGCCACTCCTAGATGGGCCAGGTGTTTGTGTCGGCCACTAGGGTCGCTTAGCTTACTCACACAGCTACCTCATTGCGCCTCTTTTTTTCTTTGCGTCATGTGCTGTTTGGGGAGTGTTTTTTGGAAGGGCCATCCTGCGTGACACTGCAGTGCCACTCCTAGATGGGCCAGGTGTTTGTGTCGGCCACTAGGATCGCTTAGCTTAGTCATCCAGCGACCTCGGTGCAAATTTTAGGTCTAAAAATAATATTGTGAGGTGTGAGGTGTTCAGAATAGACTGAAAATGAGTGGAAATTATGGTTTTTGAGGTTAATAATACTTTGGGATCAAAATGACCCCCAAATTCTATGATTTAAGCTGTTTTTTAGTGTTTTTTGAAAAAAACACCCGAATCCAAAACACACCCGAATCCGACAAAAAAAATTCGATGAGGTTTTGCCAAAACGCGGTCGAACCCAAAACACGGCCGCGGAACCGAACCCAAAACCAAAACACAAAACCCGAAAAATTTCAAGTGCACATCTCTAATTTTTACCCCATTAGGGGTTGAATTTTGAAAAATCCCTGCTTAGTGGATGCTGACGTCATGTAAGGAATATACTTCCCGAATTTCATGTTTCATGAGGGGCTCTGCTGGGCTTTGATGAGTCATTAAGTCAGGACATTTGTTTTTATGTATTAAGTTGCATTAGCTGTTTATCTAAACGTATCTATTAGCTGTGCTTTTTGGGGTTTTCTGTGTTAACCACACATTTTATGATATTTGTCTGTTTTCCTTTATTCAGTGGCTGCTTACTTTTTTTTTTTTTTTGCTAAATAGTATTATAATACTGCCCAACAGTTATATCATTTTAAATGTAGTTTTTATTTAATATTAATATGATAATATTAAATCTAATATTAGCAGCTATATTTTCCCCACATTCATACACTTCTTTCAAATAAAGTCCTGACGGCAGTTTTGTGTGTTTATATGTGTTGTGATGTCATATAATTGTTCTGCTTAAATAGGCACATGTAATAATCAATATGCTATCTTTGTAGAACATTCGTTTTATTTATAAACATTCCATCTCTTCTCCTGTTGAAGTGATACATATCAGAGATATCTGCTGCACCCATTTTTGCCAGTAAAAGCAGCTCCTGAAGGTTTCTATGAGGGTTGCTATTTAGCATACTCTGAAGCTTGGCCCTGGTAGCTAAGACCATCTTCAGATGGCGCTAAGTATTGTTGCATATGGGCTACATTCCACAAGTGCTACAGGGAGAGGGATCCATAGGATCTCACCCCAGCAATCTCCACTTTCACTTGCGAGGTCGTCAGACCACACATACGCAGTAGTGCACTCATCTCCAGCAGGAAAATTAAGTGATTGCAGTACCCAACACTATATTCAATTGAAGTCGAAAACTGCCGTCTGCCGAAAAGACAGCAGTTTTCGACTTTTTTTAGGTTGGAAGGGGTTCTGACCTATTCAATATATTTGACAAGTTGAGGAATTCGACTTGTCGAAAAGCATGTGGATCGGCAGAATAGTTGCCGATCCACGTGCTTGTGACGAAAACGGGGCCAAAACCGACAGGTTTTGGCCCCCTTTTTGACCATCTCAATTCGACTTTAAAAAAAGTCAAAGAGAGATGCGGGAGCAGTGACGGGGAGAGCCGCGGCCAGCCAGATGGTGGGAGAGCAGTGCTGGAGGATGTCACAGCCGCCGCTCACAGCAGCGTCCACCCGGCTCCAGCAAGCCAGGTGGACGCTGCTTTGAGCGGTGGCTGTGGTGCAGGGACGGGGAGCAGAGGGACGTGGAGACTGAGGCAGGGAGAAAGGGGGGGGGGATGGGGAAGAGCCGCCGGCAGACTGGGGAGTGCAGTCTGCACGCGGCTCTCCCCAGTCTAAGCTCCTGCATCTCAATTTGACTTTTTTAATAGTCGAATTGAGATGTCATTGAATAGCCCAAGTTGGATCCATTCCGACAAATGAATGTCGGAATGGATCCGACTTCAATTGAATATACTCCTATATTTCTAATACACCACAGGGAAGGGCTCCTTTTGGAGCCCCTGTCTCTGAGGGTTGTTGTTTTTTAACACATCCCGGTGATCATTCATTACTTATTGCCCTGATCATTAATAAATATGCCCTTTAAGTATATATATATATATATATATATATATATATATATACCAATATTAATAAGTCCAATCTCTCCCTTTCAGTAAACTAAAAGATTTAAAAACAAAAAAGGATTTCACATAAAACAGATTCATTTCAAACCTGAAAACTTTCCTGACTCACTTTGAAAATAATGTTTAATGCTAATTGAACCGAAGCGTATAAATAAGATTTAATACGTGAGCAGATTACAACTAACATTTTTAAATTAATGAAACCAAAACAATTGTAACATACAGTAAGACTTGTAATAACAAAATTAAATAATTGTACAATCCACTTGCAACACTTAATAAAACCTTCAGTATTTTGCAAAGAAAGTCTATACTATAAAATAAAGAATAATTGAAGGAAGATAAAAAAAGAAAAACAATAAGCCTTAATATTTTTTCTTCTCTTTGCAAAACTGGCCATCAATCGTATATAATGAAGTATTCTGCCGAGATCAAATAATGTATTTCACCATGCCTTTGTGCTGATGGGATTAAAAAAGTAATATCTGTTAATTAGCTATTAGCAAATGTTTCCTGTGAATAAATTAACATGATAAATGGAGATAAAGAAAGGAATAAAAGAAAGTTAAATATTTGCCCTCCTCACTTCGGGTTTATAACCACTTTATTCAAGCGCGGTCCTGCAGCCCATTAACTTGCTATTTTATCAATTGTAGTTGTTTAACCAGGCAAGAATACATAAGGGAGATTTGGACATAGAGATCATTAAAGACCAATTTTGTTATTAGCATACATCCTTTCCTCCATATGATTTTTGAGTCTCATTATTTATTCGGTTATTCCCATGTCGCAGAAATAAGTCAATTTTAAATTGGATAACTCAAAGTTCATGAATGGGGGTTGGAGATACAAGCCTCCTACAAAAGCAAGTTACATTGTTATACTTATTTTCTCATTTACTTTGAACATTGAAACAGAAACTATTACAATAACATAACAAATCTTGCTCTGGTTTTAGTAAAAGTGACAGAAACCAAAGAGAAAATGTGTATGCCACTCCAAAGTGTTGAGTAAAACATATTAAGTAAATTACTGAGGTCAGATAATCTAATTCATTATTATAATCAGATAATATGACTTGGAGTTGCCACATTAAAAATGCCAAATTGCTTGTACTGCATAAATAAAGTAATAACTTTTAAGCAAAGTAACTCTCACGGTGGGGGGTATTTATCAAAGCCTGAAGAAAGACATAATTGTGAGAGATAAAGTACCAGCCAATTGGCTTCTGCCTTACGTTTTAGAGTCTGTGTCTGATAAACAACAGTTAGCTCATTGGTTGGTACTTTATCACTTACAATTTTATCTCTTTCTAAACTTTGATAAATACACCCCGCCCCCCAGAATATGTATTTTGAGGTAATCTTTTCCTGTTCCTTTAAACAGCCAATTATGAAACATGTATAATATATTATATATTTTGGTTTCTAATAACATTTAATGTATTTTAATTAAATATTGACAAAATAAATACAGGTTTTACTGTATATGTAGGATTAAAGTTTTTAAAAAATGTCCTTTTATATATAAAAAAAAATCACTTTGATAAAGTGTCATGAAATCCATATGAAACAGCTGTCAGCACAATTAAGTTACTCCAGTGATTATATTAATTCAAGATGAGGTATTCACTTGTTATTATGTGTTAATATGCAGTTAATACTGTTCTGGTACATGGACAAAATATGAAACAATAACAGTTTGTATTTGGAATATTGATGAGCTGTTTTTAGCTGGGAATCATAATTTTTGCTATAGTCAAATAGACTTTGTTAGTTTTACCCCCAAATTTAACAAGGACAAGTTGATTTGATCTACTATACCAACTTTAATAATACAGCTAACAGCCTATTCAGAACAGTTTATACAGTGCATCCGGAAAGTATTCACAGCGCTTCACTTTTTCCACATTTTTTTATGTTACAGCCTTATTCCAAACTGGAATAAATTAATTTTCCCCCTCAAATTCCAACACACTATATCACATAATGACAATGTGAAAACATTTTTTTTGAGATTTTTGCAAATGTATTAGAAATAAAAAAAATAAGAAATCACATGTACATAAGTATTGACAGCCTTTGCTCAATACTTTGTTGATGCACCTTTGGCAGCAATTACAGCCTCAAGTCTTTTTGAATATGATGCCACAAGCTTGGCATCTTTGGACAGTTTTGCCCATTCCTCTTTGCAGCACCTCTCATGCTCCATAAGGTTGGATGGGAAGCATCTGTGCACAGCCATTTTCAAATCTCTCCAGAGATGTTCAATCGGATTCAAGTCTGGGCTCTGGCTGGGCCACTCAAGGACATTTACAGAGTTGTCCTGAAGCCACTCCTTTGATATCTTGGCTTTGTGCTTAGGGTCGTTGTCCTGTTGAAAGATGAACCGTCGCCCCAGTCTGAGATCAAGAGCGCTCTGGAGCAGGTTTTCATCCAGGATGTCTCTGTACATTGCTGCATTCATCTTTCCCTCTATCCTGACTAGTCTCCCAGTTCCTGCCGCTAAAAACATCCCCACCATGCTTCACTCTAGGGATGGTATTGGCCTGGTGATGAGCGGTGCATAGTTTCCTCCAAACATGACGCATGGTATTCACGCCAAAGAGTTCAATCTTTGTCTCATCAGACCAGAGAATTTTATTTCTCATGGTCTGAGAGTCCTTCAGGTGCACTTTGGAAAATTTTAGGCGGGCTACCATGTGCTTATTACTAAGGAGTGGCTTCCGTCTGGCCACTCTACCATACATGCCTGATTGGTGGATTGCTGCAGAGATGGTTGTCTGTCATTATGGCAGGCTCTCCTCTCTCCACAGAGGAATGATGTATCCCTGACAGAGTGACCATCGGGTTCTTGGTCACCTCCCTGACTAGGACCCTTCTCCCCTGATCGCTGAGTTTAAACGGCTGGCCAGCTCTAGGAAGAGTCCCGGTGGTTCCAAACTTCTTCCATTTATGGATGATGGAGGCCACTGTGCTCAATGGGTCCTTCAAAGCAGCAGATATTTTTCTGTACCCTTCCCCAGATTTGTGCCTCGAGACAATCCTGTTTCAGAGGTCTACAGACAATTCCTTTGACTTCATGCTTGGTTTGTGCCCAGACATGCACTGTCAAGTGTGGGACCTTATACAGACAGGTGTGTGCCTTTCAAACCATGTCCAATCAACTGAATTTACCACAGGTGAACTCCAATTAAGCTGTAGGAACATCTCAAGGATGATCAGTGTAAACAGGATGCACCTGAGCTCAATTTTGAACTTCATGGCAAAGGCTGTGAATACTTATGTACATGTGATTTCTTAGTTTCTTATTTTTAATAAATTTGCAAAAATCACAAAAAAACTTTTTTCACGTTGTCATTATGGGGTATTGTGTGCAGAATTTTGTGGGGGAAAATTAATTTATTCCATTTTGGAATAAGGCTGTAACACAAAATGTGGAAAAAGTGAAGAGCTGTGAATACTTTCCGAATGCACTGTAAGTTCCCTTGAGTACAAATCTGTTTCAGTTCTATTTATTTAATTGAAGAATCTCTTCTGATGTGCTGATAAGTATGCCTGGGGGTGCTGGATAATGTATTTCTATATTCTATAGGGATGCCACTAGGGGAGAGAACAAGCCTGATCACTATGCCGTCACTAATACCCCTTTACCAGGCTGGCACAGAAGGATACTAGTAGTGATGGACTACCCTGAGGATATCTTTTCAGGGTACCAAACAGGAGGCAGCAGGGCACAAGGTTAAATACACTGGGTAATATTCTGGGGGGTGTAGTACCGAAGTTTAACCAATGCTCCACTTGGCAGTATCGGCTTTTTAAGGTAGAGGGCACCAATGAGCATATGGTGAGAACCAGCCCCCAGATGATATTATAATGTCTTATAGGAATCATTGGAAGGTAATACAGCAAACACTGTACACAAAAACATCACCAGTTAAATATTAACTGCTACATCTAACATATACCTCAGGACTTACTGTAACTGAATACCCATTGCGATTGTCACTTCTTGAGGGCATGTAGTTACTTATCAACATTTAAAATGTTGACAAGCACAAGGGGGGCATCAATATGTGCAACCCAACATGCTGGCATGCTAGTACTGCACTATACAGCATTGTGATAGTAAAGCATCATGTTTAATCTTCTAAAGCACAATGTTGTACAGAACCGTACTAGCATGCTTGTTCAACATACCGCTGTCCCCCTTCTGCTTGATGACATTTTAAATGTCAAACAGCCACACTGAATACTTAAGTTTTATTCACATTCTCTAATTGTTTTACCTTTCCTTACCTCATAGTTCCCCAGCAGGCTCCTAAAACTATGTGCACACAACAAAGCCTTAACAGCCTTGACCATATCCTCTTTTCATCCTCTCTCCCATTTCTTTAACCTCTTGCCATCATGCTGCTGTCTGTGTACAACTGAACGCTCTTCATAGCACTCAATAAAGTTTCCAGCATCCGAATATCAAATCCGTTCTTCGCATTCCAACTGGGTTGGGTACGGGATCCCGACAGTCAGGGTGCCTTCGGTGGGAATGTGTGCAGTGTCATCCTGACAGAATCCCAACAGGTTTTGGAAGGTAAGGTAATTCTACCCCTTATCCTCCCCCTAACCCTCCCTACCCGCAGCCTATCTCTAACCCTCCTCTCCCGCAGCCTAACTCTCCCTCCCCGCAGCCTAACCCTAACCTTCCCCTCATGCGGTCTAACTCTCCCCCTAGTGTCTAATCATCCCCTCTCGCAGCCTAACCCTAACCCTCCCTCCCCACACCATAACCCTCCACTCAGTCTAACTCACCCCCTAGTGCCTAACCTCCCCCCCACAGCCTAACCCTAAGCCTCCCAGTATACTTACTTTCAGGATTCCAGCTTCAGGATTCTCAGCAGTGTCGGGATTCTGGTGCCGTTGTTCTGATCGTAGCATTGTGAACATCGGGGTCTAAACTACATCCCCTCCAAACAGACTTGCAACTACAAAATTGCTCCAAAGCATCAGTGGAGATATTCCCACTCTAACACTATGTTTACATCACATTCATACTTTTCATTTACTACACCTCTCTCTCTTGACAAATAAACCTACTTCCAATCCCACACTGTATAGCAGGGCAGACAGCCCATCTGGCACTTCTGGCAAATGCCAGAAGGGCTGGTGGGCTTGTGGGCCGGCCCTGTTGGGCAGAGAGCCGGAAAGGCAGCGCACAGCCCAGCCTCTAGCTCTCTGCTCTTGCTGCTCCCCCGCCTCCCCTCCTGTCTCCATAGAAATGGAGGCATGCCGCGAGTCTATGCCCCCATGACTCATGGCATATCCCCATGTGCATTTTGCGGGCCCCGCCCATCTCCATGGAAACGGGGGCGTGCTGTGAGTCCACGCCCACTGACTCGTGGCACGCCCTTGAATTTAGTGCCCGCATGTCCCCGTATACAGCGCACGCGCCCCTGGCAGGTGCATACTCACTCCCTCTTACAATCACCTCCATCAGCTCCTTTCCTGTTGGGAATCCGATATCTCCACCATACTCTTTTCCTCCTTTCCCTCTGGTTGCCCGTGCAATTCTGATCCCTTCATCAGCCTTTCCCCAATGTTTGCAATTAGCTCACCTCTTCAACCAATGCCTCTCCACCAGCATATTTCCCTCCACTTTCAAACATGCTCTTATCTCTACTGTCCTCAAGAACCCATCTCTTGACCTTAATCCTCTGTCCAAATACTGCCCTATTTATATGATCCATTTTGCTTCCCAGCTTCTAAAATATACTTATGTACATCCACCTGCCCCACTTTTTCTCCACTAACTCTCTTCTTGATTTTCTGTAGTTTGGCTTACGCTATCTCTCCACTACACTGAGACTGCCACCATTTATTGATTTAGAGGTTGATTCTGAAACCATTTGCGATGTGCAGTGGTTTTGAACAACATAAACTCCAGCTGGTTTGACCCAAGCATGATGCGGTTCAGAGGGCACCGTTATTAGCCTTTCTCCCCTCCCCATTGCCCCCATACTTTTGTATGTAGAAACATTTTATTTTACTAATGTCATAATATTGCCCACTTAATATTTAAATAAAAATGTAATGCCCCCAATATTTTTTCAATAAATGATAATGATTAGCCTTTGTTCATCATACGATCCTATTTATTATGTGCCCTATATTATATTATTTGCCTTACTAATTGGCCCAAAGTTTCTCCATAGTGCAGTTATATCCATAATGGCTTACCTTTACTCTTCTACTTTGAAAAAAAATAAAATAAGCCAACACATTTGTATAAAAAAGATATAAAAAAGTTGCGGAAGTCACACAGTGAGGTAAAAACAACATAATAAACAAAACTTAGGGGCGTAGTAGGTCATATGTAAGATCTTATAATGCATTTTTGTGTAGGAATAGGAAATCAGACTTTTATTTGTCTCCATCAGTCAGCAAACATAATATTTTTTGAATGTAGCTCATCTCGTTTGTAGAAAAGGGAAGAGCGGAATAGTTAGATGTGTAAATTTGCTCTGTATCTGATTGAGCATATGAGGCTGCAATGATTTGATATCCACAAACTGATATAAATATTGTAACCCTTAGAGAGACCAGTGAGGGAATGTAATAGAGTGCGAGAACCAGGAGGTGTGGGACTTTGAGTTTTCACATATTTTTAAAGCAGCAATCAGTTACACAACAAAACCAAGCCTGTTTTGCTGTGCAAATGATTGCAGCTTCAAAAATATGTGAGAACTTGGGCAAAGTCCCTTACTACTTCCTGGTTCTCGCACTTATATTCCCTCACCCCCAGGTGTTGAAATAACTGGAGAAGCGACCACTTGGGAAGCTAGCATTTCCTGTCAATGTGAGAAAGAGGGACATTTTTAATTGAGAATGAAGCTGCCGCCAAGCTCTACGCCTTATGGACAATAGCACATTGGGGCAGATGTATTAACCTGGAGAAGGGATAAAGAAGTGATAAACCAGTGATAATCACAAGGTGATAACGCACCAGCAAATCATTACGGATATGAAAAATGACAGTTAGGAGCTGAGTGGTTGGTGCGTTATCACCTTGCACTTATCACTGCTTTATCACTTCTTTATCCCTTCTCCAGGCTTAATACATCTGCCCTATTATCCCTAATTTCATAAGGGTATGAAGTAGTGTGTCTAAGTGTATAACAGAGCCTAAGGCTTCTTCTATAGAGGAACTTGTGAAATTGTTTGCCCCACTGATCCAATCTATGGCAAAGCGATAATTAGCCACCAACGAATAGCTCTTTATGCAAGGTAGGTTTACCCGTCCTAGTTCAGTGGTCTTGTAACGATTTGTAAAGAGATATGCATGGTATTTTTCTAGCCCAACTGAAGCATTACATCTCAATATTAAGCATCTGAAGGTCCCTTTTAGAGATAAGGAGTGTTTTACATTTGGATCACATAAAGAATACGGGGAAAGCTGACCATTTTTATTATGTGGCATCTGCCCACTTAAGATAGCATCAAATTGCCCCATCATTTCAAATCTGCTAATGTTCATGCAATTAGTCTCTGGTAGATAACTGTATATAATGCAGTGGGTTAAGAGGTATCATGATACTGCACCTAAATATTTCAATGTGGAGGTTGTCCGCTGAAACAGAAAAGTATTTCCCCAACCTAGTCAGACTGTAGGATAATAGCCAGGGCTTTTGTATTTTTTGTGTTAACCTGTAACCCTGCTATAGCCTGTAACTTTCCATCAGTAATGGAACAGCTTGCTTAGGATTATCAAAATATAATAGAAGATAGTCTGCAAATGCGGAGGCTTTAATTTCATTATTGGCAATGGTTATACCTAGACAACTAGCTAACCATTCAAAATGTATTCTCTGTGGGTCTATAGCTAGGTTAAATAGCAAGGGTGAGAGTGGGCATTCTTGTATAATGGGGCCCACGACACCTAGTATTATGCTTAACTGCCGAGATCGGACAAGAGTGGGTGCATTCAGGAGGGTGTGGCCGTATGGCCGTGGCGCCCTCCTGAATGCACCCGATCTTGGTGGTCATTCCGAGTTGATCGCTAGCTGAAAATGTTCGCTGCGGTGCGATTAAGGAAAAAAACGGCACTTCTGCGCATGCGTAGGCGGCGCAGTGCGCATGCGTGACGTACTTTCACAATGGCGATATATTTTTACACAGGGTCTAGCGAAGCTTTTCAGTCGCACTGCTGACCGCAGAGTGACATGAAGTGGGCGTTTCTGGGTGGCAACTGACCGTTTTCAGGGAGCGTTCGAAAAAACACAGGTGTGCCAGGAAAAACGCAGGCTTGGCTGGCTGGCTGAACGCAGGGTGTGTTTGTGACGTCAAATCCGGAACTGAATGGTCTGAAGTGATCGCAAGCGCTGAGTAGGTCTGAAGCTACTCAGAAACTGCACAATTTTTTTTTGTAGCCGTTCTGCGATGCAATCGTTCGCACTTCTGCTAAGCTAAGATACACTCCCAGAGGGCGGCGGCTTAGCGTTTGCATGGCTGCTAAATACTGCTAGCGAGTGATCAACTCGGAATGACCCCCTTTGTCCGATCTCGGAAGCTAAGCAGGATAGGCCTGGTCAGTACCTGGATATGAGACCACTTGGGAATACTAGGTGCCGTGGGCCCCATTAAAGGAGACTTCCATTTGAAATATTCTCTTGGGGCTGTCCCCCCCTTTACATCAATTTTGCATAGAAATGGCACAGAATGTATCCTGAATAAGTCCTCTTACATCCAGTGAGCATTGTATTCGGTAGAATTTAACATTGGAATACTTAATTTTACAGAAGATTTCACCTTAACAATTTGAACCTTATTTGCTAAACAGGTACTCAAGTTTTTATTATAAATTGTACTAGTACACAAATATAAAAAAAAAGTAATAAAAGTTAGGTTTTAATAAAAATCACACACCTCTAATACGAATTCAACTTTATTGTAATTTTTATATCTTCAAAGGAGTGCTCCCAAAAAGATTTTTTTTGTCTTTTTCTTTCATCTTTGTAAAATTGGTTGTAACCTGTGGACCATCAACTTAGAATGAGTGAGATAGGATGGTAAGAAGTGACCAATGTAGGGTCCCTTCCAGGTTTCGGAAGGACTATTATATGGGACGTATTAAAATTGGACGGGGCATCGTTGCCTGAAGTAATAGGATTATAAAGGGAAACTAGATAAGGTGAGACATGAGGGAGCAATCATTTATAATAGTTTGCTCCCAGACTGTCAAGGCCAAGTGTTTTACCCACAGGAAAAGTTTTAATGACTGCCTGAACCTTCTCCGTGATCGGGGCAATGAGATGTTCTTTGTCTTCCTCCGTGAGTTGTGGTAGGCCAACCTGCTGCAAAACGTCTACGCCTAAAGCAGGATTATTGGGGGAGCATTATATAATACCTCATAATACTGTAGAAATTCCTCTGCTATTCTGTCTGGTTGTAGTTATACATTAGAGTAATGGGAGCGAAGTTGAGTAATATGCTTGGGAGTTGTTTTTTGATTTAACAGTGAAGCGAGTAATTTTCCAGATTTGATACCACAATTGAAAAATCTGTGTATCTAAAATGACACATCTAGAAGAGCTTGTTTGGAGCATAAATTATTGTATAGGGTTTTCAGCTTTGTATATTGGCATTTAGCTGCTGTAGAAGGGCTAGCTAGTAATGTGGAGTAATCTGATAAAGTTTTGCTTAGTGTGTTGAATTTGTCAAGTAGAGATTTACATTTATGTGCTACATGTGCTATTATGTTTCCCCTAATAACATGCTTGGAGGCAGCCCAGAACAGATCAATGACTAGGGAGTGTTGGGCAGTGTCACGCGAGCAGTAAAAGTTTGTTCCAAAAAATGTTTAAAGTCTTCCAAGGCCCTTGGATAAGAAGGAAATCTCCAGTTAATAGAACTGCAGAGGGGTGCCTAAATGTAGTGTAAACCATGGTCTGAGATCATGATATCCTGAATGCCAGAAGCTATCACCCTGTAAATTAATTGTGGGGATTTTATCCATAGCTCAGTCCTAGTGAAGTTGTTATGAGGGTGCGAGTAAAAAGAATAAGGAGCATTTCCATGCAGTAGGTTGTTTAATTCTCCAAGGGTCAATCAGCTGTAGTAAGTCAGTTCTAAGAAAAAAAGATGAAGGTGCATCGCCCGCCGACCTACCAGAGCTTCCAGACCTCTCCAATGAGGGAGAGACTGCCATGTTAAAATCTCCTCCTAAAAATAGTTGGCCACCCTTCCATCCTTTTCAGCTTGGTGCATAGACCTGAAAAAGTAAGCGTTAAGAAAGTTCAGGGTGTATACGTTGACTATGGTAATTTTTTCTCCCTGAATTAACAATTTTTGAGGAGGTCCAAAACAGGATCAAGCATCTCATGTCAAATAGATTTATTAAATCATATAAGTACTTTCATTTTAGTGTGATATGAAGCCGCTATAAAATCCCCAACACAGTTACTCCTCAAAACATTGTCTGAGACCCTCCAATGAGGAAAACTACGTCAGGACTGAACCTCTTAAATTGTTGCAAGATTTTTTTCCTCTTAATCGGAATGTTTAAACCCCTCACATTCCAAGACACACACTTTAAAGATTTTGTAACCTGAATCCTGGATGGTATCTAAAAGTGCGAAAGCTTCAGCTGGCTTTTAACCTATACCCTGTTTGGGAAGCAATTGAACACAGTAGCGCACGCGGGGGGGAAGGGGGGGGGGGGGGGTCCGAGTACATGGAAACCCCCTCTGATGAGCCAAATGCTTATTTGTGAGACGGAGAAAGCAGTGTCTCCATCTCAGCAAAAGCCGCGATCGCGACCACGTAGCTACTGCAGCAGCAGCAGCGGCAGCAGCAGCAGCAGCAGAGAGCTACGTGTACAGTAGCTCTCTGCATAGACAAAGTCCGGGGAGAGCTGCTGGCTGCGCATGCTCAGCCGCAGCAGCTCTCTCCCTCCTCATTGACCCGCCAGTCTGCTCCCGCCTCCCACTGTTCCCAGCCGCTGGTGGTATGTACAGTATACCACCAATACTGTATATGTGTGTGTATCATATGTACTGTATGTATTTACAGGGATGTATGCGTACTTGTGTATGTACGTGTATTTTTGTATATATGAACGTGCGTGGTGTGTGTGTGTGTATATACATATACAGTATATATATATATATATATATATATATATATTAGTGATGTGCACCGGAAATTTTTTGGGTTTTGGATTCGGTTCTGAGGCCATGTTTTGGATTCGGACGCGTTTTGGCAAAACCTCCCTGAAAATTTTTTGTCGGATTCAGGTGTGTTTTGGATTCGGGTGTTTTTTACAAAAAACCCTCAAAAACAGCTTAAATCATAGAATTTGGGGGTCATTTTGATCCCATAGTATTATTAACCTCAATAACCATAATTTCCACTCATTTTCAGTCTATTCTGAACACCCAGTCACAATATTATTTTTAGTCCTAAAATTTGCACCGAGGTCGCTGGATGACTAAGCTAAGCGACCCAAGTGGCCAACACAAACACCTGGCCCATCTAGGAGTGGCACTGCAGTGTCAGACAGGATGGCACTTCAAAAAAATAGTCCCCAAACAGCACATGATGCAAAGAAAAAAAGAGGCGCAATGAGGTAGCTGTGTGACTAAGCTAAGCTACCCAAGTGGCCGACACAAACACCTAGCCCATCTAGGAGTGGCACTGCAGTGTCAGACAAGATGGCAGATTTAAAAAATAGTCCCCAAACAGCACATGATGCAAAGAAAAAAAGAGGTGCCCCAAGGTCACTGGATGGCTAAGCTAAGCTACACAAGTGGCCAACACAAACACCTGGCCCATCTAGGATTGGCACTGCAGTGTCAGGCAGGATGGCACTTCAAAAAAATAGTCCCCAAACAGCACATGATGCAAAGAAAAATGAAAGAAAAATAAGAATTTACTTACCGATAATTCTATTTCTCGTAGTCCGTAGTGGATGCTGGGGACTCCGTAAGGACCATGGGGAATAGCGGCTCCGCAGGAGACTGGGCACAAAAGTAAAGCTTTAGAACTACCTGGTGTGCACTGGCTCCTCCCCCTATGACCCTCCTCCAAGCCTCAGTTAGGATACTGTGCCCGGACGAGCGTACACAATAAGGAAGGATTTTGAATCCCGGGTAAGACTCATACCAGCCACACCAATCACACCATATAACTTGTGATCTAAACCCAGTTAACAGCATGATAACAGAGGAGCCTCTAGAAAAGATGGCTCACTACAGCAATAACCCGATTTTTTGGTAACAATAACTATGTACCAGTATTGCAGACAATCCGCACTTGGGATGGGCGCCCAGCATCCACTACGGACTACGAGAAATAGAATTATCGGTAAGTAAATTCTTATTTTCTCTAACGTCCTAAGTGGATGCTGGGGACTCCGTAAGGACCATGGGGATTATACCAAAGCTCCCAAACGGGCGGGAGAGTGCGGATGACTCTGCAGCACCAAATGAGAGAACTCCAGGTCCTCCTCAGCCAGGGTATCAAATTTGTAGAATTTTACAAACGTATTTGCTCCTGACCAAGTAGCTGCTCGGCAAAGTTGTAAAGCCGAGACCCCTCGGGCAGCCGCCCAAGATGAGCCCACCTTCCTTGTGGAATGGGCTTTTACAGATTTTGGCTGTGGCAGGCCTGCCACAGAATGTGCAAGCTGAATTGTACTACAAATCCAACGAGCAATAGTCTGCTTAGAAGCAGGAGCACCCAGCCTGTTGGGTGCATACAGAATAAAACAACGAGTCAGATTTTCTGACTCCAGACGTCCTGGAAACCTATATTTCCAGGGCTCTGACAACGTCTAGCAACTTGGAGTCCTCCAAGTCCCTAGTAGCCGCAGGCACCACAATAGGTTTATTCAGGTGAAACGCTGAAAACCACCTTAGGGAGAAACTGAGGACAAGTCCTCAATTCCGCCCTGTCCGAATGGAAAATCAGATGAGGGCTTTTACAGGATAAAGCCGCCAATTCTGACACGCACCTGGCCTAGGCCAGGGCCAACAGCATGACCACTTTCCATGTGAGATATTTTAACTCCACATATTTAAGTGGTTCAAACCAATGAGACTTTTGGAACCCAAAAACTACATTTAGATCCCAAGGTGCCACTGGAGGCACAAAAGGAGGCTGTATATACAGTACCCCTTTCACAAACGTCTGAACTTCAGGGACTGAAGCTAGTTCTTTTTGGAAGAAAATTGACAGGGCCGAAATTTGAACCTTAATGGACTCCCATTTCAGGCCCATAGACACTCCTGTTTGCAGGAAATGTAGGAATCGACCTAGTTGAAAAATTCCTCCGTCGGGGCCTTACTGGCCTCGCACCACGCAACATATTTTCGCCAAATGCGGTGATAATGTTTTGCGGTTATATCTTTCCTGGCTTTGATCAGGATAGGAATGACTTCATCCGGAATGCCTTTCTCCTTCAGGATCCGGCGTTCAACCGCCATGCCGTCAAACGCAGCCGCGGTAAGTCTTGGAACAGACAGGGTCCTTGCTGGAGCAGGTCCTGTCACGATCCGGGTATCTGGACGCCATTTCTTACCCATCAGATGCCTCCTAAGGCTGGCTCAGCGCTCCAGGACCGGATCCCATCTGTTATCCTAATGTTCACATTCCTGCATCCTCTCCTGTCTCTCTGAGACGCTGTCACAGTAACGCCTTATTACATCTGGCATGGCGTCTTCCGCGGCCTCCGCCGCCGTCCCTGAGCTTCTGCATGCAGAGTGTCAGAGTGGCAATTACGTCAGCCGCGGCCTCCGCTGTGTCCGCGTGGTTGGATGTGCACTTGTCAGCCTGGCGTCTCCTGTCTCCAGTGGCCGGCGCCGCCATTACTGTTTTCATTACCACATGGATTACAAACCAAACTTCCCTCCAAGTGTCTGCATGGGCGCAGCCTTCTTGGATTCTGTCAGCTGATCATTTCCTCCAATCTGTTGTCAGTATTGTTAATCTGCATAATTGCCTAGCCAATCCCTTCCTTGCTGCAGGTATAAATACACTGTGCCTGAGCAAGGAAGGCGTCAGTGCTTTGGTTGTCAAACCTAGTTCCTGTTTGTCTCTCTCCTGTGATTGTCTTCCAGGTTCCAGCTCCTGTCTCAAGACTTCCACCATAGAGACCCGCACCAGCATTCCACCTGCGGTGTAGCCTGACTCTCCAATCCATTGTGGATTCATCTGTTTCCAGCTACAACATTACCTGCTTCCAGCTCAGCTTCCAGCAGAGTACAGCTTCCCTTAAAGGGCCGGTGTCCTTTCTACACTTTACCACTCTCCACCGGTATTATTATTTCTCCGCTCTCAAGTTCTACATTTCAGTTCATATTTCATCGCTCCCAAGTTCATTTATTATTTAACTGGTTCCAGCCAGTATCCACTCCGTGCTAACAACAGTCTGGTTCCAGCCAGTATCCACAACAGCTGTTTTACCTTCAGCAACCCAGCTTTTCCTGGAACACCAGCTGGCACAATCCTGGGTTATCTCCATTGCTACAGTCGGGCCTGGTAAGGACTTTCCATCTAGAAGATCATAAGAACTATCTCACACTACCAGTGCCCTGTGGCTCCTGCCATCCTGTAGTACCCAGGAACTGTATTTATTATTTGCTGACTTTTACGTTTTCTTTTACTGCTGCTGTGTTGCGGAGTTGTCATAATAAACATCATTGACTTTTATCTAAGTTGTCGTGGTCACGCCTTCGGGCAGTTATTATTCATGTTACTTACATGTCCAGGGGTCTGATACAACCTCCCAGGTTCCGGTACATCTCAGCCCCTACAACTGAGGCTGCCTCCCGTCAGCTCAGGCCCTCAGTTGTGACAGTAAGCACTGACCTAATGAATCCAGCCGGAGACCAGGATCAAGCGGCCAGGCCGATGCAAGAACTGGCAGCCCGACTAGAACATCAGGAGGCTGCACAGGGCCACATCATCCGCTGTCTCCAGGATCTCTCTACTCGGCTGGATGGGATTCAGACAACTCTCCGTGGATCAGGCGCATCTGGTGCGTCAACCACAGTGACTCCAGCTATAACCCCACCCACCTTACCCATTTCTGCTCCACGTCTTCATCTTCCAACGCCAGCAAAATTTGACGGATCTCCAAGATTCTGCAGGGGATTTCTCAACCAGTGTGAGATTCAGTTTGAGCTACAACCTGGCAATTTTCCCAGTGACCGTACAAAAATTGCCTACATCATCTCTCTTCTCAGTGGCTCCGCCCTTGACTGGGCATCACCGTTATGGGAGAGGTCCGACACCCTGCTATCTTCTTACACTGCATTCGTGTCAACATTCAGGCGCATCTTCGACGAGCCAGGCCGGGTAACCTCAGCTTCATCCGAGATTCTCCGTTTACGCCAGGGGTCACGTACTGTAGGACAATATCTGATACAGTTCCAGATCCTGGCATCCGAACTGGCATGGAACGACGAGGCCCTGTATGCTGCATTCTGGCATGGCTTATCTGAGCTTATTAAAGATGAGTTAGCTACCAGAGACTTACCTTCTAAGTTAGATGAGCTAATCTCACTCTGCACGAAAGTTGATTTACGTTTCAGAGAGAGAGCAACTGAGCGTGGAAGATCATCTGCTCCAAAATCTTCTGCTCCTCCTCCTCGTCAACTGTCACCATCTAAAGATGAGCCCATGCAAATTGGCCGTTCCCGTTTAACTCCTGCTGAGCGCCGAAGACGTCTCTCTGAGTCTCTTTGTCTTTACTGTGCAGCTCCGTCTCACACCATCAATGCCTGTCCCGAACGTCCGGGAAAACTCCAAACCCTAGCTCGCCCAGGAGAGGGCCGGCTAGGAGTAATGATCTCCTCTCCATCTCCTCATGATTGTAATCTCCCAGTCTCGCTTCAAGTTGCTCAACGTTATCGGAACGTCATTGCTCTCCTTGATTCCGGAGCAGCTGGGAACTTTATTACTGAAGCCTATGTTAAACGGTGGTCCCTACCCACCGAGAGACTTCCTTCCTCCTTTTCCTTAACTGCCGTGGATGGCAGTAAAATTTTTGATACTGTTATTGCTCTAAGGACTCTACCAGTTCGTCTGAGAGTGGGAGTTCTTCATTCCGAACTTATTTCACTTTTAGTGATTCCAAGAGCCACACATCCTGTGGTCCTGGGCCTTCCATGGCTCCGTCTTCACAATCCTACAATTGATTGGACGACTACGCAAATCCTGGCATGGGGTTCCTCCTGTGCAGAGACATGTTTGTTTAAAGTATTGCCTGTCTGTTCTTCCTCCCCCAGGTCGTCTGATGTTCCACCTCCTCCATATCAAGATTTCACGGATGTGTTCAGTAAAGCTTCTGCTGATATCCTTCCTCCTCATAGAGAATGGGACTGCACGATTGATCTCGTTCCAGGGAAGGTTCCACCTCGAGGCCGAACTTATCCGTTGTCTCTGCCTGAGACGCATTCTATGGAGGAATACATTAAAGAGAACCTAGCAAAGGGGTTCATACGACCTTCTTCTTCCCCAGCCGGCGCAGGCTTCTTTTTTGTAAAAAAGAAAGATGGTGGTCTGCGGCCGTGCATCGACTACAGAGGTTTGAACGACATTACCATCAAGAACCGTTATCCTTTACCCCTGATTACTGAGCTCTTTGACAGAGTTAGCGGAGCTACCATCTTTACAAAGCTGGACTTGCGAGGTGCATACAATCTCATCCGGATCCGTGAGGGTGACGAGTGGAAGACCGCCTTTAACACCCGTGACGGACATTATGAGTACCTCGTCATGCCCTTCGGATTGAGCAATGCTCCAGCTGTCTTCCAGCATTTTGTCAATGAGATCTTCAGAGACATTCTATACCGTCATGTCGTGGTCTATCTAGACGATATCCTCATTTTTGCCAACGATTTAGAGGAACATCGTTTTTGGGTTAAAGAGGTTCTGTCCCGTCTCCGTGTCAATCATCTCTATTGCAAATTAGAAAAATGCGTCTTTGAAGTCAAGTCCATTCCGTTTCTAGGGTACATTGTGTCCGGTTCCGGACTAGAGATGGATCCTGAGAAACTACAAGCAATCCAAAATTGGCCGGTACCCTTAACCCTCAAAGGGGTCCAGAGGTTCTTAGGGTTCGCCAACTATTACCGAAAGTTTATACGAGACTTTTCCACCATTGTGGCGCCTATTACTGCTTTCACTAAGAAGGGTGCTAACCCGTCCAAGTGGTCTGAAGAAGCCATGCAAGCATTTCATCTTTTAAAACAAAGGTTCATCTCTGCGCCTGTTCTGAAACAGCCTGACATCGACTCTCCTTTCATCTTAGAGGTGGATGCCTCCTCCGTTGGAGTAGGAGCGGTGTTATCTCAGAGGGCTAAAGATGGCCATTTACACCCTTGCAGTTTCTTCTCCCGGAAGTTCTCCCCAGCTGAGCGCAACTATGCCATTGGCGACCAGGAGTTGCTAGCCATCAAGCTCGCTCTAGAAGAGTGGAGGTATCTGTTGGAGGGAGATTCTCATTCAATCACCATACTTACAGACCACAAGAACCTTTTATACCTGAAGGGCGCACAATGTCTCAACCCTCGTCAGGCCAGATGGGCACTTTTCTTTTCCAGGTTCGACTTTAAACTAGAGATGAGCGGGTTCGGTTTCTTTGAATCCGAACCCGCACGAACTTCACTTTTTTTTCCACGGGTCCGAGCGACTCGGATCTTCCCGCCTTGCTCGGTTAACCCGAGCGCGCCCGAACGTCATCATGACGCTGTCGGATTCTCGCGAGGCTCGGATTCTATCGCGAGACTCGGATTCTATATAAGGAGCCGCGCGTCGCCGCCATTTTCACTCGTGCATTGAGATTGATAGGGAGAGGACGTGTCTGGCGTCCTCTCCATTAGAATAGAGATAGATAGATTAGATAGAGAGAGATTGTGCAGAGTCGCAGACAGAGTTAGTTTACCACAGTCAGTGACCAGTGCAGTTGCTAGTTAACTTTTATTTAATATAATATATCCGTTCACTTCTCTCTGCTATATCCGTTCTCTGCCTGAAAAAAAAAACGATACACAGCACAGTCAGTCACACAGTGTGACTCAGTCTGTGTGCACTCAGCTCAGCCCAGTGTGCTGCACAGTCATCAATGTATAAATTAAAAGCTTATAATTAATTGTGGGGGAGACTGGGGAGCACTGCAGGTTGTTAGCAGGAGCCAGGAGTACAATTATATTAATTAACAGTGCACACTTTTGCTGCAGGAGTGGTGACCAGTGCCTGACCACCAGTATAGTATTGTTGTATACTACTAATATCTCTTTAAATATCAACCAGTCTATATTAGCAGCAGACACAGTACAGTGCGGTAGTTCACGGCTGTGGCTACCTCTGTGTCGGCACACGGCAGGCAGTCCGTCCGACCAGAATTGTATTATTTATTATTATATACCTACCACCTAACCGTGGTTTTTTTTTCATTCTTTATACCGTCATAGTGTCATCCTAATTGTTACGAGTATACTACTATCTCTTTATCAACCAGTGTACAGTGCGGTAGTTCACGGCTGTGGCTACCTCTGTGTCGGCACACGGCAGGCAGTCCGTCCGACCAGAATTGTATTATTTATTATTATATACCTACCACCTAACCGTGGTTTTTTTTTCATTCTTTATACCGTCATAGTGTCATCCTAATTGTTACGAGTATACTACTATCTCTTTATCAACCAGTGTACAGTGCGGTAGTTCACGGCTGTGGCTACCTCTGTGTCGGCACACGGCAGGCAGTCCGTCCGACCAGAATTGTATTATTTATTATTATATACCTACCACCTAACCGTGGTTTTTTTTTCATTCTTTATACCGTCATAGTGTCATCCTAATTGTTACGAGTATACTACTATCTCTTTATCAACCAGTGTACAGTGCGGTAGTTCACGGCTGTGGCTACCTCTGTGTCGGCACACGGCAGGCAGTCCGTCCGACCAGAATTGTATTATTTATTATTATATACCTACCACCTAACCGTGGTTTTTTTTTCATTCTTTATACCGTCATAGTGTCATCCTAATTGTTACGAGTATACTACTATCTCTTTATCAACCAGTGTACAGTGCGGTAGTTCACGGCTGTGGCTACCTCTGTGTCGGCACACGGCAGGCAGTCCGTCCGACCAGAATTGTATTATTTATTATTATATACCTACCACCTAACCGTGGTTTTTTTTCCATTCTTTATACCGTCATAGTGTCATCCTAATTGTTACGAGTATACTACTATCTCTTTATCAACCAGTGTACAGTGCGGTAGTTCACGGCTGTGGCTACCTCTGTGTCGGCAGTCGGCAGGCAGTCCGTCCATCCATAATTGTATTATTATTATAATATATACCACCTAACCGTGGTTTTTTTTTCATTCTTTATACCGTCATAGTGTCATACTAGTTGTTACGAGTATACTACTATCTCTTTATCAACCAGTGTACAGTGCGGTAGTTCACGGCTGTGGCTACCTCTGTGTCGGCAGTCGGCAGGCAGTCCGTCCATCCATAATTGTATTATTATTATAATATATACCACCTAACTGTGGTTTTTTTTGCATTCTTTATACCGTCGTCATAGTGTCATACTAGTTGTTACGAGTATACTACTATCTCTTTATCAACCAGTGTACAGTGCGGTAGTTCACGGCTGTGGCTACCTCTGTGTCGGCACACGGCAGGCAGTCCGTCCGACCAGAATTGTATTATTTATTATTATATACCTACCACCTAACCGTGGTTTTTTTTTCATTCTTTATACCGTCATAGTGTCATCCTAATTGTTACGAGTATACTACTATCTCTTTATCAACCAGTGTACAGTGCGGTAGTTCACGGCTGTGGCTACCTCTGTGTCGGCAGTCGGCAGGCAGTCCGTCCATCCATAATTGTATTATTATTATAATATATACCACCTAACCGTGGTTTTTTTATACCACCTAACCGTGGCAGTCCGTCCATAATTGTATACTAGTATCCAATCCATCCATCTCCATTGTTTACCTGAGGTGCCTTTTAGTTCTGCCTATAAAATATGGAGAACAAAAAAGTTGAGGTTCCAAAATTAGGGAAAGATCAAGATCCACTTCCACCTCGTGCTGAAGCTGCTGCCACTAGTCATGGCCGAGACGATGAAATGCCAGCAACGTCGTCTGCCAAGGCCGATGCCCAATGTCATAGTACAGAGCATGTCAAATCCAAAACACCAAATATCAGAAAAAAAAGGACTCCAAAACCTAAAATAAAATTGTCGGAGGAGAAGCGTAAACTTGCCAATATGCCATTTACCACACGGAGTGGCAAGGAACGGCTGAGGCCCTGGCCTATGTTCATGGCTAGTGGTTCAGCTTCACATGAGGATGGAAGCACTCAGCCTCTCGCTAGAAAACTGAAAAGACTCAAGCTGGCAAAAGCACCGCAAAGAACTGTGCGTTCTTTGAAATCCCAAATCCACAAGGAGAGTCCAATTGTGTCGTTTGCGATGCCTGACCTTCCCAACACTGGACGTGAAGAGCATGCGCCTTCCACTATTTGCATGCCCCCTGCAAGTGCTGGAAGGAGCACCCGCAGTCCAGTTCCTGATAGTCAGATTGAAGATGTCAGTGTTGAAGTACACCAGGATGAGGAGGATATGGGTGTTGCTGGCGCTGGGGAGGAAATTGACCAGGAGGATTCTGATGGTGAGGTGGTTTGTTTAAGTCAGGCACCCGGGGAGACACCTGTTGTCCGTGGGAGGAATATGGCCGTTGACATGCCAGGTGAAAATACCAAAAAAATCAGCTCTTCGGTGTGGAGGTATTTCACCAGAAATGCGGACAACAGGTGTCAAGCCGTGTGTTCCCTTTGTCAAGCTGTAATAAGTAGGGGTAAGGACGTTAACCACCTCGGAACATCCTCCCTTATACGTCACCTGCAGCGCATTCATAATAAGTCAGTGACAAGTTCAAAAACTTTGGGTGACAGCGGAAGCAGTCCACTGACCAGTAAATCCCTTCCTCTTGTAACCAAGCTCACGCAAACCACCCCACCAACTCCCTCAGTGTCAATTTCCTCCTTCCCCAGGAATGCCAATAGTCCTGCAGGCCATGTCACTGGCAAGTCTGACGAGTCCTCTCCTGCCTGGGATTCCTCCGATGCATCCTTGCGTGTAACGCCTACTGCTGCTGGCGCTGCTGTTGTTGCCGCTGGGAGTCGATGGTCATCCCAGAGGGGAAGTCGTAAGCCCACTTGTACTACTTCCAGTAAGCAATTGACTGTTCAACAGTCCTTTGCGAGGAAGATGAAATATCACAGCAGTCATCCTACTGCAAAGCGGATAACTGAGTCCTTGACAACTATGTTGGTGTTAGACGTGCGTCCGGTATCCGCCGTTAGTTCACAGGGAACTAGACAATTTATTGAGGCAGTGTGCCCCCGTTACCAAATACCATCTAGGTTCCACTTCTCTAGGCAGGCGATACCGAGAATGTACACGGACGTCAGAAAAAGACTCACCAGTCTCCTAAAAAATGCAGTTGTACCCAATGTCCACTTAACCACGGACATGTGGACAAGTGGAGCAGGGCAGGGTCAGGACTATATGACTGTGACAGCCCACTGGGTAGATGTATGGACTCCCGCCGCAAGAACAGCAGCGGCGGCACCAGTAGCAGCATCTCGCAAACGCCAACTCTTTCCTAGGCAGGCTACGCTTTGTATCACCGCTTTCCAGAATACGCACACAGCTGAAAACCTCTTACGGCAACTGAGGAAGATCATCGCGGAATGGCTTACCCCAATTGGACTCTCCTGTGGATTTGTGGCATCGGACAACGCCAGCAATATTGTGTGCGCATTAAATATGGGCAAATTCCAGCACGTCCCATGTTTTGCACATACCTTGAATTTGGTGGTGCAGAATTTTTTAAAAAACGACAGGGGCGTGCAAGAGATGCTGTCGGTGGCCAGAAAAATTGCGGGACACTTTCGGCGTACAGGCACCACGTACAGAAGACTGGAGCACCACCAAAAACTACTGAACCTGCCCTGCCATCATCTGAAGCAAGAAGTGGTAACGAGGTGGAATTCAACCCTCTATATGCTTCAGAGGTTGGAGGAGCAGCAAAAGGCCATTCAAGCCTATACAATTGAGCACGATATAGGAGATGGAATGCACCTGTCTCAAGTGCAGTGGAGAATGATTTCAACGTTGTGCAAGGTTCTGATGCCCTTTGAACTTGCCACACGTGAAGTCAGTTCAGACACTGCCAGCCTGAGTCAGGTCATTCCCCTCATCAGGCTTTTGCAGAAGAAGCTGGAGGCATTGAAGAAGGAGCTAACACGGAGCGATTCCGCTAGGCATGTGGGACTTGTGGATGCAGCCCTTAATTCGCTTAACAAGGATTCACGGGTGGTCAATCTGTTGAAATCAGAGCACTACATTTTGGCCACCGTGCTCGATCCTAGATTTAAAGCCTACCTTGGATCTCTCTTTCCGGCAGACACAGGTCTGCTGGGGTTGAAAGACCTGCTGGTGACAAAATTGTCAAGTCAAGCGGAACGCGACCTGTCAACATCTCCTCCTTCACATTCTCCCGCAACTGGGGGTGCGAGGAAAAGGCTCAGAATTCCGAGCCCACCCGCTGGCGGTGATGCAGGGCAGTCTGGAGCGACTGCTGATGCTGACATCTGGTCCGGACTGAAGGACCTGACAACGATTACGGACATGTCGTCTACTGTCACTGCATATGATTCTCTCAACATTGATAGAATGGTGGAGGATTATATGAGTGACCGCATCCAAGTAGGCACGTCACACAGTCCGTACTTATACTGGCAGGAAAAAGAGGCAATTTGGAGGCCCTTGCACAAACTGGCTTTATTCTACCTAAGTTGCCCTCCCACAAGTGTGTACTCCGAAAGAGTGTTTAGTGCCGCCGCTCACCTTGTCAGCAATCGGCGTACGAGGTTACATCCAGAAAATGTGGAGAAGATGATGTTCATTAAAATGAATTATAATCAATTCCTCCGCGGAGACATTGACCAGCAGCAATTGCCTCCACAAAGTACACAGGGAGCTGAGATGGTGGATTCCAGTGGGGACGAATTGATAATCTGTGAGGAGGGGGATGTACACGGTGATATATCGGAGGGTGAAGATGAGGTGGACATCTTGCCTCTGTAGAGCCAGTTTGTGCAAGGAGAGATTAATTGCTTCTTTTTTGGGGGGGGTCCAAACCAACCCGTCATATCAGTCACAGTCGTGTGGCAGACCCTGTCACTGAAATGATGGGTTGGTTAAAGTGTGCATGTCCTGTTTTGTTTATACAACATAAGGGTGGGTGGGAGGGCCCAAGGATAATTCCATCTTGCACCTCTTTTTTCTTTTCTTTTTCTTTGCATCATGTGCTGATTGGGGAGGGTTTTTTGGAAGGGACATCCTGCGTGACACTGCAGTGCCACTCCTAGATGGGCCCGGTGTTTGTGTCGGCCACTAGGGTCGCTAATCTTACTCACACAGCTACCTCATTGCGCCTCTTTTTTTCTTTGCGTCATGTGCTGTTTGGGGAGGGTTTTTTGGAAGGGACATCCTGCGTGACACTGCAGTGCCACTCCTAGATGTGCCCGGTGTTTGTGTCGGCCACTAGGGTCGCTAATCTTACTCACACAGTCAGCTACCTCATTGCGCCTCTTTTTTTCTTTGCGTCATGTGCTGTTTGGGGAGGGTTTTTTGGAAGGGCCATCCTGCGTGACACTGCAGTGCCACTCCTAGATGGGCCCGGTGTTTGTGTCGGCCACTAGGGTCGCTTATCTTACTCACACAGCGACCTCGGTGCAAATTTTAGGACTAAAAATAATATTGTGAGGTGTGATGTGTTCAGAATAGGCTGAAAATGAGTGTAAATTATGTTTTTTGAGGTTAATAATACTTTGGGATCAAAATTACCCCCAAATTCTATGATTTAAGCTGTTTTTTAGGGTTTTTTTAAAAAAACACCCGAATCCAAAACACACCCGAATCCGACAAAAAAAATTCGGTGAGGTTTTGCCAAAACGCGGTCGAACCCAAAACACGGCCGCGGAACCGAACCCAAAACCAAAACACAAAACCCGAAAAATTTCCGGCGCTCATCTCTACTTTAAACTCCAGTTCTGTCCGGGCTCTCAGAATCGCAAGGCCGATGCCCTTTCCCGCTCATGGGAGCAAGAAAATGAGTCAGAGTCTTCAGACAAGCATCCTATTATAAATCCGTTGGCATTCTCCACGGTAGGGATGGACTCTACGCCCCCATCAGGGAAAAGTTTTGTGAAGCCGATGCTAAGGAAGAAGCTCATGCATTGGGCCCATGCTTCCCGTTTTGCCGGACATACAGGTATCCAAAAAACCCTGGAGTTTATCTCTAGGTCCTATTGGTGGCCAACTCTGAAAAAGGACGTCTTGGAGTTTATTGCATCTTGCCCAAAGTGTGCCCAACATAAAGTATCCCGCCAGTCGC
This sequence comes from Pseudophryne corroboree, assembly GCF_028390025.1. Taxonomy (NCBI): domain Eukaryota; kingdom Metazoa; phylum Chordata; class Amphibia; order Anura; family Myobatrachidae; genus Pseudophryne; species Pseudophryne corroboree. The sequence goes on along the minus strand of NC_086448.1, from coordinate 523,735,473 downwards.
CTGCGGGGCAACTGGTTCCACTATCCGTTCCCCGTCGACCATGGACCCACTTGTCGATGGATTTCATTACAGACTTACCCATGTGCAACAAGTTCAATACCATCTGGGTGGTAGTTGACCGGTTCACCAAGATGGCACACTTCATTCCTCTCACCGGTCTTCCGTCAGCTTCCAAGTTGGCTCAAGTATTCATACAAGAGATCTTCCGACTCCACGGTCTTCCTGAAGAAATTATCTCAGATCGAGGAGTTCAATTCACAGCCAAATTCTGGCGAAATTTATGTCAAGTCCTCCAAGTCAAGCTAAAGTTTTCCACGGCTTACCATCCTCAGACCAATGGTCAAACCGAGAGGGTGAATCAGGACTTGGAGGCCTTCCTCCGCATCTATGTGTCCTCCTCTCAAGATGACTGGGTTCAATTACTTCCCTGGGCCGAGTTCTGTCATAACAACCAGTATCATTCTTCATCTGCTTCAACACCATTCTTCACTAACTTTGGATTCCACCCTAAAGTTCCTGAGTTCCAACCGCTTCCAGCAACTTCTGTTCCCGCAGTGGATATCACCTTGCATCAGTTTGCCAATATCTGGAAGAGCGTACGATCAGCTCTGCTCAAGGCATCGTTCAGGTACAAGAAGTTTGCGGATAAGAAGCGTCGAGCAGTTCCTGCTCTCAAGGTGGGTGATCGGGTATGGTTATCCACGAAGAATTTGAGGTTAAGAGTTCCCAGTATGAAGTTTGCACCTCGCTATATCGGTCCTTTCAAGATTGAACAAGTCATCAATCCTGTTGCTTACAGACTCCAGTTGCCTCCCTTCTTAAAAATACCCAGGACATTCCATGTTTCCCTGTTGAAACCGCTGATCTTGAATCGGTTTCATTCCTCACTTCCTCCAACTCCGAAAGTCCAAACTCAACGAGGCGTTGAGTATGAAGTGGCCAAGATCCTGGACTCACGTCACCGTTACGGTCAACTACAATATCTTATTGACTGGAAGGGTTATGGTCCTGAGGAACGTTCATGGACCAATGCTTCTGATGTCCATGCTCCTGCCTTGGTCCGGAGATTCCATTCCAAGTTTCCTCAAAAGCCAAAGAAGTGTCCTGGGGCCACTCCTAAAGGGGGGGGTGCTGTCACGATCCGGGTATCTGGACGCCATTTCTTACCCATCAGATGCCTCCTAAGGCTGGCTCAGCGCTCCAGGACCGGATCCCATCTGTTATCCTAATGTTCACATTCCTGCATCCTCTCCTGTCTCTCTGAGACGCTGTCACAGTAACGCCTTATTACATCTGGCATGGCGTCTTCCGCGGCCTCCGCCGCCGTCCCTGAGCTTCTGCATGCAGAGTGTCAGAGTGGCAATTACGTCAGCCGCGGCCTCCGCTGTGTCCGCGTGGTTGGATGTGCACTTGTCAGCCTGGCGTCTCCTGTCTCCAGTGGCCGGCGCCGCCATTACTGTTTTCATTACCACATGGATTACAAACCAAACTTCCCTCCAAGTGTCTGCATGGGCGCAGCCATCTTGGATTCTGTCAGCTGATCATTTCCTCCAATCTGTTGTCAGTATTGTTAATCTGCATAATTGCCTAGCCAATCCCTTCCTTGCTGCAGGTATAAATACACTGTGCCTGAGCAAGGAAGGCGTCAGTGCTTTGGTTGTCAAACCTAGTTCCTGTTTGTCTCTCTCCTGTGATTGTCTTCCAGGTTCCAGCTCCTGTCTCAAGACTTCCACCATAGAGACCCGCACCAGCATTCCACCTGCGGTGTAGCCTGATTCTCCAATCCATTGTGGATTCATCTGTTTCCAGCTACAACATTACCTGCTTCCAGCTCAGCTTCCAGCAGAGTACAGCTTCCCTTAAAGGGCCGGTGTCCTTTCTACACTTTACCACTCTCCACCGGTATTATTATTTCTCCGCTCTCAAGTTCTACATTTCAGTTCATATTTCATCGCTCCCAAGTTCATTTATTATTTAACTGGTTCCAGCCAGTATCCACTCCGTGCTAACAACAGTCTGGTTCCAGCCAGTATCCACAACAGCTGTTTTACCTTCAGCAACCCAGCTTTTCCTGGAACACCAGCTGGCACAATCCTGGGTTATCTCCATTGCTACAGTCGGGCCTGGTAAGGACTTTCCATCTAGAAGATCATAAGAACTATCTCACACTACCAGTGCCCTGTGGCTCCTGCCATCCTGTAGTACCCAGGAACTGTATTTATTATTTGCTGACTTTTACGTTTTCTTTTACTGCTGCTGTGTTGCGGAGTTGTCATAATAAACATCATTGACTTTTATCTAAGTTGTCGTGGTCACGCCTTCGGGCAGTTATTATTCATGTTACTTACATGTCCAGGGGTCTGATACAACCTCCCAGGTTCCGGTACATCTCAGCCCCTACAACTGAGGCTGCCTCCCGTCAGCTCAGGCCCTCAGTTGTGACAGGTCCCTTCTTAGAGGTAGAGGCCACGGATCCTCCGTGAGCATCTCTTGAAGTTCCGGTTACCAAGTCCTTCTTGGCCAATCCGGAGCCACGAATATAGTGCTTACTCCTCTCCATCTTATAATTCTCAGTACCTTGGGTATGAGAGGCAGAGGAGGGAACACATACACTGACTGGTACACCCACTGTGTTACCAGAGCGTCCACAGCTATTGCCTTAGGGTCCCTTGACCTGGCGCAATACTTGTCGAGTTTTATAAACATGTGGAAGACTTCTGGGTGAAGTCCCCACTCTCCCGGGTGGAGGTCGTGTCTGCTGAGGAAGTCTGCTTCCCAGTTGTCCACTCCCGGAATGAATACTGCTGACAGTGCTATCACATGATTTTCCGCCCAGCGAAGAATCCTTGCAGCTTCTGCCATTGCCCCCCTGCTTCTTGTGTCACCCTGTCTGTTTACGTGGGTGACTGCCGTGATGTTGTCCGAATGGATCAACTCCGGGTGACCTTGAAGCAGAGGTCTTGCTTGTAAATGGCCCTTAGCTTCAGGATATTTATGTGAAGTGATGTCTCCAGGCTTGACCATAAGCTCTGGAAATTCCTTCCCTGTGTGACTGCTCCCCAGCCTCGCAGGCTGGCATCCGTGGTCACCAGGACCCAGTCCTGAATGTGCGGCCCTCTAGAAGATGAGCACTCTGCAACCACCACAGGAGAGACACCCTTGTGCTTGGTGACAGGGTTATCCGCTGATGCATCTGAAGATGCGACCCGGACCATTTGTCCAGCAGGTCCCACTGGAAAGTTCTCGCGTGGAATCTGCCGAATGGGATTGCTTCGTAGGAAGCCACAATTTTTCCCAGAACCATTTCATTGATGTACTGAGACTTGGCTCGGTTATAGGAGGTTCCCGACTAGCTCGGATAACTCCCTGACTTTCTCCTCCAGGAGAAACACCTTTTTCTGGACTGTGTCCCGGATCATCCCTAGGAACAGAAGACGAGTCGTCGGAATCAGCTGCGATTTTGGAATATTGAGAATCCAATCGTGCTGCCGCAACACTACCTGAGATAGTGCTACACCGACCTCCAACTGTTCCCTGGATCTTACCCTTATCAGGGAATCGTCCAAGTAAGGGATAACTAAAATTCCCTTCCTTCGAAGGAGTATCATCATTTCGGCCATTACCTTGGTAAAGACCCGGGGTGCCGTGGACCATCCATACGGCAGCGTCTGAAACTGATAGTGACAGTTCTGTACCATAAACCTGAGGTACCCTTGGTGAGAAGGGTAAATTGGGACATGAAGGTAAGCATCCTTGATGTCCCGAGACATCATGTAGTCCCCTTCTTCCAGGTTCGCAATCACTGCTCTGAGTGACTCAATCTTGAATTTGAACCTCCGTATGTAAGTGTTCAAGATTTTAGATTTAGAATCGGTCTCACCGAGCCGTCCGGCTTCGGTACCACAACAGTGTGGAATAATACCCCGTTCCCTGTTGCAGGAGGGGTACCTTGATTATCACCTGCTGGGAATACAGCTTGTGAATGGCTTCCAAAACTGTCTCCCTGTCAGAAGGAGACATCGGTAAAGCCGACTTTAGGAAACGGCGAGGGGGAGACGTCTCGAATTCCAATTTGTACCCCTGAGCTATCACCTGAAGGATCCAGGGGTCTACTTGCGAGTGAGCCCACTGCGCGCTGAAATTCATTGAGACGGGCCCCCACCGTGCCTGATTCTGCTTGTAAAGCCCCAGCGTCATACTGAGGGCTTGGCAGAGGCGGGAGAGGGCTTCTGTTCCTGGGAACTGGCTGATTTCTGCAGCCTTTTTCCTCTCCCTCTGTCACGGGGCAGAAATGAGGAACCTTTTGCCCGCTTGCCCACGAAAAGACTGCGCCTGATAATACGGCATCTTCTTATGTTGAGAGGCGACCTGGGGTACAAACGTGGATTTCCCAGCTGTTGCCGTGGCCACCAGGTCTGAAAGACCGACCCCAAATAACTCCTTCCCTTAATAAGGCAATACTTCCAAATGCCGTTTGGAATCCGCATCACCTGACCACTGTCGTGTCCATAACCCTCTACTGGCAGAAATGGACAACGCACTTAGACTTGATGCCAGTCGGCAAATATTCCGCTGTGCATCACGCATATATAGAAATGCATCTTTTAAATGCTCTATAGGCAATAATATACTGTCCCTATCTAGGGTATCAATATTTTCAGTCAGGGAATCCGACCACGCCAACCCAGCACTGCACATCCAGGCTGAGGCGATTGCTGGTCGCAGTATAACACCAGTATGTGTGTAAATACATTTTAGGATACCCTCCTGCTTTCTATCAGCAGGATCCTTAAGGGCGGCCATCTCAGGAGAGGGTAGAGCCTTGTTCTTACAAGCGTGTGAGCGCTTTATCCACCCTAGGGGGTGTTTCCCAACGCACCCTAACCTCTGGCGGGAAAGGATATAATGCCAATAACATTTTAGAAATTATCAGTTGTTATCGGGGGAAACCCACGCATCATCACACACCTCATTTAATTTCTCAGATTCAGGAAAACTACAGGTAGTTTTTCCTCACCGAACATAATACCCCTTTTTGGTGGTACTCGTATTATCAGAAATGTGTAAAACATTTTTCATTGCCTCAATCATGTAACGTGTGGCCCTACTGGAAGTCACATTTGTCTCTTCACCGTCAACACTGGAGTCAGTATCCGTGTCGGCGTCTATATCTGCCATCTGAGGTAACGGGCGCTTTAGAGCCCCTGACGGCCTATGAGACGTCTGGACAGGCACAAGCTGAGTAGCCGGCTGTCTCATGTCAACCACTGTCTTTTATACAGAGCTGACACTGTCACGTAATTCCTTCCAACAGTTCATCCACTCAGGTGTCGACCCCCTAGGGGGTGACATCACTATTACAGGCAATCTGCTCCGTCTCCACATCATTTTTCTCCTCATACATGTCGACACAAACGTACCGACACACAGCACACACACAGGGAATGCTCTGATAGAGGACAGGACCCCACTAGCCCTTTGGGGAGACAGAGGGAGAGTTTGCCAGCACACACCAGAGCGCTATATATATACAGGGATAACCTTATATAAGTGTTTTTCCCCTTATAGCTGCTGTATTTTTAATACTGCGCGTAATTAGTGCCCCCCTCTCTTTTTTAACCCTTTCTGTAGTGTAGTGACTGCAGGGGAGAGCCAGGGAGCTTCCCTCCAACGGAGCTGTGAGGGAAAATGGCGCCAGTGTGCTGAGGAGATAGGCTCCGCCCCCTTCTCGGCGGCCTTATCTCCCGTTTTTCTGTGTATTCTGGCAGGGGTTAAATTCATCCATATAGCCCAGGAGCTATATGTGATGCATTTTTTTGCCATCCAAGGTGTTTTTATTGCGTCTCAGGGCGCCCCCGCCAGCGCCCTGCACCCTCAGTGACCGGAGTGTGAAGTGTGCTGAGAGCAATGGCGCACAGCTGCAGTGCTGTGCACTACCTTGTTGAAGACAGGACGTCTTCTGCCGCCGATTTTCCGGACCTCTTCTGTCTTCTGGCTCTGTAAGGGGGCCGGCGGCGCGGCTCTGGGACCTATCCATGGCTGGGCCTGTGATCGGTCCCTCTGGAGCTAATGTCCAGTAGCCTAAGAAGCCCAATCCACTCTGCACGCAGGTGAGTTCGCTTCTTCTCCCCTTAGTCCCTCGATGCAGTGAGCCTGTTGCCAGCAGGTCTCACTGAACATAAAAAACCTAAAACTAAACTTTTCACTAAGCAGCTCAGGAGAGCCACCTAGTGTGCAGCCTTCTCGTTCGGGCACAAAAATCTAACTGAGGCTTGGAGGAGGGTCATAGGGGGAGGAGCCAGTGCACACCAGGTAGTTCTAAAGCTTTACTTTTGTGCCCAGTCTCCTGCGGAGCCGCTATTCCCCATGGTCCTTACGGAGTCCCCAGCATCCACTTAGGACGTTAGAGAAATAGAGGTGCAAGATGGAATTGCCCTTGGGCCCTCCCACCCACCCTTATGTTTTATAAACAGGACATGCACACTTTAACGAACCCATCATTTCAGCGACAGGGGCTGCCACACGACTGTGACTGAAATGACTGGTTGGTTTGGGCCCCCACCAAAAAAAAAAAGCAATCAATCTCTCCTTGCACAAACTGGCTCTACAGAGGCAAGATGTCCACCTCCTGCTCATCATCCTTTTCCTCACCCCTTTCACTGTGTACATCCCCCTCCTCACAGATTATTAATTCGTCCCCACTGGAATCCACCATCTCAGGTCCCTGTATACTTTCTGGAGGCAATTGCTGGTGAATGTCTCCAGGGAGGAATTGATTATAATTCATTTTGATGAACATCATCTTCTCCACATTTTCTGAAAGTAACCTCGTACGCCGATTGCTGACAAGGTAAGCGGCTGCACTAAACACTCTTTCGGAGTACACACTGGAGGGGGGGCAACTTAGGTAAAATAAAGCCAGTTTGTGCAAGGGCCTCCAAATTGCCTCTTTTTCCTGCCAGTATACGTACGGACTGTCTGACGTGCCTACTTGGATGCGGTCACTCATATAATCCTCCACCATTCTTTCAATGGTGACAGAATCATATGCAGTGACAGTAGACGACATGTCAGTAATCGTTGGCAGGTCCTTCAGTCCGGACCAGATGTCAGCACTCGCTCCAGACTGCCCTGTATCACTGCCAGCGGGTGGGCTCGGAATTCTTAGCCTTTTCCTCACAGACCCAGTTGCGGGAGAATGTGAAGGAGGAGCTGTTGACGGGTCATGTTCCGCTTGACTTGACAATTTTCTCACCAGCAGGTCTTTGAACCTCTGCAGACTTGTGTCTGCCGGAAAGAGAGATACAACGTATGTTTTAAATCTAGGATCGAGCACGGTGGCCAAAATGTAGTGCTCTGATTTCAACAGATTGACCACCCATGAATCCTGGTTAAGCGAATTAAGGGCTCCATCCACAAGTCCCACATGCCTAGCGGAATCGCTCTGTTTTAGCTCCTCCTTCAATGTCTCCAGCTTCTTCTGCAAAAGCCTGATGAGGGGAATGACCTGACTCAGGCTGGCAGTGTCTGAACTGACTTCACGTGTGGCAAGTTCAAAGGGTTGCAGAACCTTGCACAACGTTGAAATCATTCTCCACTGCGCTTGAGTCAGGTGCATTCCCCCTCCTTTGCCTTTATCGTAGGTAGATGTATAGGCTTGAATGGCCTTTTGCTGCTCCTCCATCCTCTGAAGCATATAGAGGGTTGAATTCCACCTCGTTACCACCTCTTGCTTCAGATGATGGCAGGGCAGGTTCAGGACTGTTTGCTGGTGCTCCAGTCTTCGGCACGCGGTGGCTGAATGCCGAAAGTGGCCCGCAATTCTTCGGGCCACCGACAGCATCTCTTGCACGCCCCTGTCGTTTTTTAAATAATTCTGCACCACCAAATTCAATGGGGTATATTTACTAACATTCGTAATTCTCCCGATTTGGTGGGAGAATAATCACGAATGACATCGAAAGTGTAAAACTGCAACTTTTTGAATTTATTACGACTAATTTACTAAGCTGCCGTATTCTGCATTTTCGGGTTTTCCGATGTCGATGTCATTCGTTTTTTTAGGCAGTGTTTTACGTGAGTGACTTGTAAAACACTGCCGACTTTAATACAATGAATCTCGGCCGGATCTGAGAGATCCGTGCTGGGCTTCATTGTGCACTTTGTTTAAAAAAAAAAAAAAAGTTTAAATGTTAAAAAAAAATTGCGTGGGGTCCCCCCTCCTAAGGCAAACCAGCCTCGGGCTCTTTGAGCCGATCCTGGTTGAAGAAATATGGGAAAAAAATGGACAGGGGTTCCCCCATATTTAAGCAACCAGCATCGGGCTCTGCGCCTGGTCCTGGTTCCAAAAATACGGGGGACAAAAAGCGTAGGGGTCCCCCGTATTTTTAAAACCAGCACCGGGCTCCACTAGCTGGACAGATAATGCCACAGCCGGGGGTCACTTTTATACCGTGCCCTGCGGCCGTGGCATCAAATATCCAACTAGTCACCCCTGGCCGGGGTACCCTGGGGGAGTGGGGACCCCTTCAATCAAGGGGTCCCCCCCCCAGCCACCCAAGGGCCAGGGGTGAAGCCCGAGGCTGTCCCCCCCATCCAATGGGCTGCGGATGGGGGGCTGATAGCCTTTGTTGATAGTTATGAATATTGTTTTTAGTAGCAGTACTACAAGTCCCAGCAAGCCTCCCCCGCAAGCTGGTACTTGGAGAACTACAAGTACCAACATGCGGCGGAAAAACGGGCCCGCTGGTACCTGTAGTACTACTACTAAAAAAATACCCAAAAAAAGACAATACACACACACCTTGAAAGTAAAGTTTTATTACATCCATCCACACAAACATACATACATACATACTTACCTTATGTTCACACGAGGGTCGGTCCTCTTCTCCAGTAGAATCCATGGGGTACCTGTTGAATAAATTATACTCACCAGATCCAGGGTACCAGGCTCCTCGGATAATCCTTTTGTAATCCACGTACTTGATTAAAAAAATAAAACGGAGACCCGAGCCACGCACTGAAAGGGGACCCATGTTTTCACATGGGTCCCCTTTCCCCGAATGCCAGAAACCCACTCTGACTGATGTCTAAGTGGGTTTCTTCAGCCAATCAGGGAGCGCCACGTTGTAGCACCCTCCTGATCGGCTGTGTGCTCCTGTACTGTCTGACAGGCGGCACACGGCAGTGTTACAATGTAGCGCCTATGCGCTCCATTGTAACCAATGGTGGGAACTTTGTGGTCAGCGGTGAGGTCACTTTCGGTCAACCGCTGAGCAGAAAGTTCCCACCATTGGTTACAATGGAGCGCATAGGCGCTACATTGTAACACTGCCGTGTGCCGCCTGTCAGACAGTACAGGAGCACACAGCCGATCAGGAGGGTGCTACAACGTGGCGCTCCCTGATTGGCTGAAGAAACCCACTTAGACATCAGTCAGAGTGGGTTTCTGGCATTCGGGGAAAGGGGACCCATGTGAAAACATGGGTCCCCTTTCAGTGCGTGGCTCGGGTCTCCGTTTTATTTTTTTAATCAAGTACGTGGATTACAAAAGGATTATCCGAGGAGCCTGGTACCCTGGATCTGGTGAGTATAATTTATTCAACAGGAACCCCATGGATTCTACTGGAGAAGAGGACCGACTCTCGTGTGAACATAAGGTAAGTATGTATGTATGTTTGTGTGGATGGATGTAATAAAACTTTACTTTCAAGGTGTGTGTGTATTGTCTTTTTTTGGGTATTTTTTTAGTAGTAGTACTACAGGTACCAGCGGGCCCGTTTTTCCGCCGCATGTTGGTACTTGTGGTTCTCCAAGTACCAGCATGTGGGGGAGGCTTGCTGGGCCTTGTAGTACTGCTACTAAAAACAATATCTTACACTTTTACAAAAAGGCTATCAGCCCCCCATCCGCAGCCCATTGGATGGGGGGGACAGCCTCGGGCTTCACCCCTGGCCCTTGGGTGGCTGGGGGGGGGGACCCCTTGATTGAAGGGGTCCCCACTCCCCCAGGGTACCCCGGCCAGGGGTGACTAGTTGGATATTTGATGCCACGGCCGCAGGGCACTGTATAAAAGTGACCCCCGGCTGTGGCATTATCTGTCCAGCTAGTGGAGCCCGGTGCTGGTTTTAAAAATACGGGGGACCCCTACGCTTTTTGTCCCCCGTATTTTTGGAACCAGGACCAGGCGCAGAGCCCGATGCTGGTTGCTTAAATATGGGGGAACCCCTGTCATTTTTTCCCCCATATTTCTGCAACCAGGATCGGCTCAAAGAGCCCGAGGCTGGTTATGCTTAGGAGGGGGGACCCCACGCAATTTTTTGCCAACAAATTAACACTTTCCCACCCCTTCCCACTGATATACATGCATGGATCTCATGGATCCGTGCATGCCTATCCAATCACGGCTCAAAAAAGCAGGTCTGTGTTTTTTTAGCACTTTTTTACGAGTTGTATTTTTTCACGGCAGTGTTTTTTTTTTTTTTGCTTTGCACTTCTTAGTAAATGACCGAGATTCATACTTAAACAGCCGCGTTTTGACCGATGGTGTATTCATTCGTATTTTTTTTGTTGGACTTGCAAAAAAATACGAATGGCCTCATCACTGCCGTGATTTCTGCTTAGTAAATTACCGAGATGACACTTTGAAGAAAAAACGGCATCTCGGACAAAATCGGGACCTTAGTAAATATACCCCAATGCAGGGATTCCCAACCGCGGTCCTCAAGGCACACCAACAGTGCAGGTTTTAGTGATATCCAGGCTTCAGCACAGATGGTTAAATCAAAATAACTGAGGTACTAATTAAGTCACCTGTGTTCAAGCCTGGATATCACGAAAACCAGGACTGTTAGTGTGCCTTGAGGACCGCGGTTGGGAAACACTGCCCCAATGTATGTGCAAAACATGGGACGTGCTGGAATTTGCCCAGATGTAATGCACGCACAATATTGGTGGCGTTGTCCGATGTCACAAATCCCCAGGAGAGTCCAATTGGGGTAAGACATTCTGCGATGATGTTCCTCAGTTTCCGTAAGAGGTTGTCAGCTGTGTGCCTCTTATGGAAAGCGGTGATACAAAACGTAGCCTGGCTAGGAATGAGTTGGCGTTTGCGAGATGCTGCTACTGGTGCCGCCGCAGCTGTTCTTGCTGCGGGAGGCAATACATCTACCCAGTGGGCTGTCACAGTCATATAGTCCTGAGTCTGCCCTGCTCCACTTCTCCACATGTCCGTGGTTAAGTAGACATTGGGTACAACTGCATTTTTTAGGACACTGGTGAATCTTTTTCTGACGTCTGTGTACATTTTCGGTATCGCCTGCCTAGAGAAATGGAACCTAGATGGTATTTGGTACCGGGGACACAGTACCTCAATCAAGTCTCTAGTTCCCTGTGAATTAACGGTGGATACCGGAAACACGTTTCTCACCATCCAGGCTGCCAAGGCCTGAGTTATCCGCTTTGCAGCAGGATGACTGCTGTGATATTTCATCTTCCTCGCAAAGGACTGTTGGACAGTCAATTGCTTACTGGAAGTAGTACAAGTGGTCTTCCGACTTCCCCTCTGGGATGACGATCGACTCCCAGTAGCAACAACAGCAGTGCCAGCAGCAGTAGGCGTTACACTCAAGGATGCATCGGAGGAATCCCAGGCAGGAGAGGACTCGTCAGACTTGACAGTGACATGGCCTGCAGGACTATTGGCTTTCCTGTGTAAGGAGGAAATTTACACTGAGGGAGTTGGTGGTGTGGTTTGCAGGAGCTTGGTTACAAGAGGAAGGGATTTAGTGGTCAGTGGACTGCTTCCGCTGTCATCCAAAGTTTTTGAACTTGTCACTGACTTCTGATGAATGCGGTCCAGGTGACGTATAAGGGAGGATGTTCCTAGGTGGTTAATGTCCTTACCCCTACTTATTACAGCTTGACAAAGGCAACACACGGCTTGACACCTGTTGTCCGCATTTCTGTTGAAATAATTCCACACCGAAGAGGTGATTTTTTTTGTATTTTGACCAGGCATGTCAATGGCCATTTTCGTCCCACGGACAACAGGTGTCTCCCCAGGTGCCTGACTTAAACAAACCACCTCACCATCAGAATCCTCCTTGTCAATTTCCTCCCCAGCGCCAGAAACACCAATATCCTCACCCTGGTGTACTTCAACAGTGACATCTTCAATTTGACTATCAGGAACTGGACTGCGGGTGCTCCTTCCAGCACTTGCAGGGGGCGTGCAAATGGTGGAAGGCGCAACCTCTTCCAGTCCAGTGTTGGGAAGGTCAGGCATCGCAACCGACACAATTGGACTCTCCTTGGGGATTTGTGATTTAGAAGAACGCACAGTTCTTTGCTGTGCTTTTGCCATCTTAACTCTTTTAAGTTTTCTAGCAGGAGGATGAGTGCTTCCATCCTCAGGTGAAGCTGAACCACTAGCCTTGAACATAGGCCAGGGCGTCAGCCGTTCCTTGTCACTCCGTGTCGTAAATGGCACATTGGCAAGCTTACGCTTCTCCTCAGACGATTTTGATTTAGATTTTTGGGTTATTTTACTGAGCTTTATTTTTTGGGATTTTACATGCTCTCTAATATGACATTGGGCTTCGGCCTTGGCATACGACGTTGATGGCATTTCATCGTCTCGGCCATGACTAGTGGCAGCACCTTCAGCACGAGGTGGAAGTGGATCTTGATCTTTCCCTATTTTACCCTCCACGTTTTTGTTCTTAATTTTTTTAATTATATGTCAGTAATATATCAATAGCACTGGCCTACTACTATATATATTGCGCACAACTGAAATGCACCACAGGTATGGATGGATAGTATACTTGACGACACAGCGGTAGGTAGAGCAGTGGCCTATTGTACCGTACTGCTATATATTATATACTGGTGGACAGCAAACTGTGCAAAACTGAAATGCACCACAGGTATGGATGGATAGTATACTTGACGACACAGAGGTAGGTAGAGCAGTGGCCTACTGTACCGTACTGCTATATATTATATACTTGTGGACAGCAAACTGTGCAAAACTGAAATGCACCACAGGTATGGATGGATAGTATACTAGACGACACAGAGGTAGGTAGAGCAGTGGCCTACTGTACCGTACTGCTATATATTATATACTGGTGGACAGCAAACTGTGCAAAACTGAAATGCACCACAGGTATGGATGGATAGTATACTTGACGACACAGAGGTAGGTAGAGCAGTGGCCTACTATACCGTACTGCTATATATTATATACTGGTGGACAGCAAACTGTGCAAAACTAAAATGCACCACAGGTATGGATGGATAGTATACTTGACGACACAGAGGTAGGTAGAGCAGTGGCCTACTGTACCGTACTGCTATATATTATATACTGGTGGTCAGCAAACTGTGCAAAACTGAAATGCACCACAGGTATGGATGGATAGTATACTTGACGACACAGAGGTAGGAGAGCAGTGGCCTACTATACCGTACTGCTATATAGTATATACTTGTGGTCAGCAAACTGTGCAAAACTGAAATGCACCACAGGTATGGATGGATAGTATACTTGACGACACAGAGGTAGGTAGAGCAGTGGCCTACTGTACCGTACTGCTATATATTATATACTGGTGGTCAGCAAACTGTGCAAAACTGAAATGCACCACAGGTATGGATGGATAGTATACTTGACGACACAGAGGTAGGTAGAGCAGTGGCCTACTGTACCGTATTGCTATATAGTATATACTGGTGGTCAGCAAACTGTGCAAAACTGAAATGCACCACAGGTATGGATGGATAGTATACTTGACGACACAGAGGTAGGTAGAGCAGTGGCCTACTATACCGTACAGCTATATATTATATACTGGTGGACAGCAAACTGTGCAAAACTGAAATGCACCACAGGTATGGATGGATAGTATACTTGACGACACAGAGGTAGGTAGAGCAGTGGCCTACTATACCGTACTGCTATATAGTATATACTTATGGTCAGCAAACTGTGCAAAACTGAAATGCACCACAGGTATGGATGGATAGTATACTTGACGACACAGAGGTAGGTAGAGCAGTGGCCTACTGTACCGTACTGCTATATATTATATACTGGTGGTCAGCAAACTGTGCAAAACTGAAATGCACCACAGGTATGGATGGATAGTATACTTGACGACACAGAGGTAGGTAGAGCAGTGGCCTACTGTACCGTACTGCTATATAGTATATACTGGTGGTCAGCAAACTGTGCAAAACTGAAATGCACCACAGGTATGGATGGATAGTATGCTTGACGACACAGAGGTAGGTAGAGCAGTGGCCTTCTCTACCGTACTGCTATATAGTTTATACTGGTGGTCAGCAAACTGTGCAAAACTGAAATACACCACAGGTATGGATGGGATAGTTTACTTGACGACACAGAGGTAGGTAGAGCAGTGGACTACTGTACCGTACTGCTATATATATAGTTATACTGGTGGTCAGCAAAATTCTGCACTGTCCTCCTACTATAAACTACAATGCAGCACAGATATGGAGCGTTTTTCAGGCAGAGAACGTATAATACTGGTGGTCACTGGTCACTGGTCAGCAAAACTCTGCACTGTCCTCCTACTATATAATACTGCTGGTCCCTAGTCCCCACAATAAAGCAATTAGCACACTGAGCACAGATATTTGCAGCACACTGAGCACGTGGGGTCATTCCGAGTAGTTCGCTCGGTAAAAATCTTCGCATCGCAGCGATTTTCCGCTTAGTGCGCATGCGCAATGTTCGCACTGCGACTGCGCCAAGTAAATTTGCTATGCAGTTAGGAATTTTACTCACGGCTTTTTCATCGTTCTGGCGATCGTAATGTGATTGACAGGAAGTGGGTGTTACTGGGCGGAAACAGGCCGTTTTATGGGCGTGTCGGAAAAAACGCTACCGTTTCCGGAAAAAACGCAGGAGTGGCTGGAGAAACGGGGGAGTGTCTGGGCGAACGCTGGGTGTGTTTGTGACGTCAAACCAGGAACGACAAGCACTGAACTGATCGCAGATGCCGAGTAAGTCTGGAGCTACTCAGAAACTGCTGCGAGGTGTGTAATCGCAATATTGCGAATTCATCGTTCGCAATTTTAAGAAGCTAAGATTCACTCCCAGTAGGCGGCGGCTTAGCGTGAGCAAATCTGCAAAAATCAGCTTGCGAGCGAACAACTCGGAATGACCCCCACAGTCAGATATGGAGCGTTTTTCAGGCAGAGAACGTAGATATTTGCACTTGCAGCACACTGAGCACAGATATTTGCAGCACACTGAGCACAGATATTTGCAGCACAATTTGCAGCCCACTGAACATAGAAACTGAGTGGACACCAGCCACATCCTCTCACGATCATCTCAAATGCACGAGTGAAAAATGGCGGCGACGCGCGGCTCCTTATATAGAATACGAATCTCGCGAGAATCCGACCGCGGGATGATGACTTTCGGGCGCGCTCGGATTAACCGAGCAAGGCGGGAGGATCCGAGTTGCTCGGACCCGTGAAAAAAAAGGTGAAGTTCGGGGGGGTTCGGATCCCGAGGATCCGAACCCGCTCATCACTAATATATATATATATATATATATACACACACATATGTCTATGTGTGTACTGTATGTGTGTATATATATATATATATATATATTTATACTGCATATAAATTATATATATATATATATAGATATATAATCCTTATGTTTTACCAGCACACGGGATGCCGGTTGTCAGTATGCCGACAGTGGCATCCCGTCTGTCGGAAGCGAGGTGGCGAGAACACTCGCGGGCTCGCTGCAGGGCCGGTTGCTCGCTTCGCTCTTCACAGGTTATATTCACACTCGGTTGGTGGCTTGGAGCAACTAACCGAGTGGGAATACCCTGCGGATATCGGGATTCCGTTTGTCGGTATTTCACCGGCTGACGTGATTCTGGCATGTCGGTCTCTCGAACACCGGGATGCCGACAGCCGGCATTTTAACTGAAACCCATATATATATATATATATATACATATATAGATGTGTGTGTGTGTGTGTATATATACAGTATATATAGATACATATACTGTATATATATATATATCAAAAAAAATTAAAGAACCCTTTTTACTGCGCTGATATACAGTATAGCTCGTACCACTGAGAAATGCCTCCTGTCAGTCAAGGCATTAAATTAGAAATAAAGAGAAAAAAAGGTTTCTCATGGGAGCTGGACCACCTCAGATATCACTTTAAGATGCATTTATTCTTAAAATTTAACAGTAAATACTGTAACAATATATAAAAACGTCAATAAAACATGCAAATGACTTTGTACCATAAATGGACAATACAGACTAATAATCTGACGAAATATGTGTTGGTGATATCAATTCTTCCACCAAAGCGTTCAGAAGTGTGTTCAAATTCACAATTGCGCGAATACCCAACGCGTTTCGTCCATACAGGACTTCATCAGGGGCCATTGATAGCTGTGAATGGGAATCCTGAGAGAGCACCAGGGATATCCGAATTTAGATCATTCTTATTCAAAATAGGAATTTTCTTATTACACCTAAAAGGTCATTGTCACAGCAATTTCACTGTTTTGTACATTGATGAACTATATATGATAAATACGAATACTATAATATCTTCCATACCCACGGCAAATAGCTGGTTGGGATTTTGAAACTTACAAACTTTGACCATATCGATCACGACCCCTGATGAAGTCCTGTATGGACGAAACGCGTTGGATATTCGCGCAATTGTGAATTTGCAGCGCGACAACTAAAAAAAATTGTGCAGTTTCAGAGTAGCTCCAGACCTACTCCTAGCTTGCGATCACTTTAGACCATTCAGTTTTGGATTTGACATCACAAACATGCCCTGCGTTCACCAGCCACGCCTGCGTTTTTCCTGGCATGCCTGCGTTTTTTCGAACACTCCCTGAAAACGGTCAGTTGACACCCAGAAACGCCCACTTCATGTCAATCACTCTGCGGTCAGCAGTGCGAATGAAATGCATCGCTAGACCCTGTGCAAAACTACATTGGCTGTTGTGAAAGTACGTTGCGCGTGCACATTGCGCCGCATGCGCAGAAGTGCCATTTTTTTTGCGTCATCGCTGCGCAGCGAACATTTTTAGCTAGCGATCAACTCGGAAAGACCCCCAATAAACAGCAGTAGCCAACTCAAAAAAGAACATGGAAAAGTGTAAGTCAAATCAATACGTGACCAGAGCCTTCTGAGCACTAAAGATTTATGAGCTAAATGTATAACATAACATAACATAACATAACTAAAATGAATAAAGCAAATGTAAGGGAGTATATGAGAGGTATGGTAAAATGAGGACAAAATTGTAATTCAGCCTTCATACACAGCTGGTCACAGAGTAATTAATATATACCAAAATTGCACGAATTTTGCAAAGTAAAAACCATGGAGTAGGCATCTGTGAAGATGTCAAAGCCATAGAACCTGTAAGAAGAGATATGAAAGGAAAACAAATAGAAAACCAAGAAACAAATATGTTTGATGTAGAGAATCATCAATCATCATCAGTAGTCATTTCTGCAGTTTGTGGTTGAGCAGACTGCAGGAAGTTGGAGGCAGTTTTGGCGTTGCCAAAGAAGTTTATTGTAGAAGACCCTCAGCTTTTCAGGATACAGGAAAGCAAAACGGAAACCACTTTCAAAGAGTTCCTTGCACACTTGCAACATTGTAGGAATTGTCTTAAAATAAAAGCAGTTTTGCAGCTTGATATGTAAGACCCGGGTGTTTACAGTGGTCTTCCAATAGCATGACGTTCTCTGTGCAATTTAGTATAGACATGATGACAGGACGTGATCTCCGTTCTGCTTGATTATCTGGTCAAACTCTATGAACTCGTTCAGTAAGAACTGGATGAGTAGAAGTGTCAAAACTCAGGTCTTTAGGATGTCATTCGGAGACTGTATGCATCATGTCTTTGGATTTTACTGATTCTGGAAGGCCAATGAGACGGAGGTTGTTAATGTGTTTTCTATTTTCTAGATCTTCAAGTTCGTGAAATGCGGAAATGGATGATTCACTAAACTGTAAACTGTTTAAACTGTAAACTGTAGCCTAGTTGACAGGAAGTTCACAGAGTACTTTAGTTCTGTAAACCCAACCAATCTCTTGTCAAGTAATGGTGAGATGAGGTCAGAAATTTCTTGGGTGCATTGTAGGGAATGAGAACTAAGACGTGAGGGTTTATTCACCATTTCTTTCATGTCTTCCCTGGATGGAGATGGCGGTGAAGGTGGAGGGTCAGTGGAGGGAGGTTTATTTTTAGCTCTGCTGCTTGGCTACAAATTTCTCCATGACAGTAAATGTGTAGTGGGTGACAAACCTCAAATAGCTGAGTTGTACACAAGTCGTAGGGCAACAAAGTCCAGCTGTATAGTAATCACAAAATGAGTAACTGAGATTTCCGTTGTTTGTGTGAAGGTAGGCATAAAATGGAAAATTGCATGATGAAAGCATCCCAACGATTGCTGCACTAATCCCCACACAAAACAACATGAACAATGTTCAGACATGTTGACCAGCGAACAAGTCCTGTGAGTGTCAGAGGTATTGCAAAAGTTGCATTTCTCCCCACAGAGAGGCCTGGTTGAGAGTCCTGGGTGGAAGTCTGCTCTTCACCCACAACTTCACTCTCTGTGTATCCTGATCACTGCTGACCACAGTAATCAAGAAGCCCAGCGGCACCCCAACAGAGCAGCCATGACGTTAAGGAGTGCTGTGGTTTCTCATCAGCTGTGTTCCAATCACTGTGGCCAGCAGTGATCGGGAAGCCCAGCGGCACCCGCACCCACTGCTGCAAAGCAGAAAATACTTCAAAGGAGCAGAGTGCTGCTTCCCTTCCTCTGAATTCCCATCACTGTGGCAAGCAACTGTCACTGGTTGCGTGCTAGACACAGCTACAGACTCTAGGCAGTTGCATGGAGATGGGGAAAGGAGGGATGAGGGAGATTGGAGTGAGGTGGGCAGAGATGAGAGAGACAGGGTAACAGAAGTGACAGAGGGAGGGCGTGGGTGGGGCAGAGATGGGCAGGTGGGGAATACATGTGCCACAGCCCGAGGCTCGCGAGAGACACAGGAGGATGATGTGATTTTGGTGAAGCATGTGGCTGGATAGACAAAGGGGGGATGAGGCTGTAACTCAACATTGTGGAATGTACTGCAGCTGGAGAGAACCACTGGGGATGAGACTACAGTATATGGCGACCCTACTAGCTAGTGACTTGCTCAGTGGTAGGTCAAAAATACTGGTAAAACATTTAATACAAGTCATGGAATTCAAGATGCATACAAATATCCATAATACTGTACCATAAAAGATACATTATTTCTTATAATATAAGTTTTATTAATAACCAATAAAGTGATAAATTCAAAACTCACGAGACAACATCAGAGCTCACTGTTTATACAAATATTATTAAAAGGAGTTTATACATACAGTATATTAGCAGCACTTGTGTATTATAGATAATGTTTTACATTCTGTTCTACATAAGAAGTAAATTTCATTTAAATTACCCATTTTATTCTATTCATATATTTTTTTTAATGTGACATATTAAAGGACAGACTGTAGATTCTTAATGAAACAAATTTTCAATCCTGACTCTATTTTATTTCTTTATTTTATTTCTTTATCCAAAATTAATTTGTATTCCGCATGGAGTTATTTCAATGTTTTAGACTTTAACTGGAGATGAATTTCTCACCTGCTCCATGCCTCCTGGATATAATATGTCCAATTCATAACATTGAGAGCTCCTTTGTTATCCACCTTTCTTTTAATTATCATTGTACTTTAATTCCTTCTCAAGTAGGGTTGTAGATTTTTATCACTGATATAAGGGTGTTCTAATTGAAGAAAAGTCACTTAATTAATTTACTTGCTACATCAGCTAGCAATGTTTAACACCTGATAGTAGGGGTGGAGAGATATGCACGAATGACTAACACGGCTAACTTATTAAGTATGATTCAGGTAATATAATATAAGGCATACGTAAATTATAGTAAAGGATGCAGCATTACCAGTAGTCACAGGGGTCTCCAAGTGAGAGGAGAATAAAACTGGTCATACACTGCACAATGATTGTGCAAACCAACCGACCAAACAACTGGTTTGAACGATTTAGGCTTTAGCAGTCTTTTCATGTAGCTATGCACTTATGAATTGTTACATTCACTGTATATCGCTACAGTTCAATATGGGATGCAGTTACTTTGCCGGCTGTCGGGATCCGGCTAACAGGGGCTATTCCCACTCGTGGGTGTCCGACTCTTTGCGATCACCCCGCTGCTGGCATACTGGCGGCCGGGATGCCATTGTTGGTATACCAACGGCCCTTCAATATGATATATACTGTAGCTGTGGTAATATCAATTCATATATACTTACCTTTCTGGCAAAGCAATGCGAAATCCAGGGCACTGGCAGGCAAGTCTTCAGCTGTGGTCCTATCTGAGTTAGGAGGAGAAGGCAAGCAGGTCATGCGTATGCACAGAAAAATATAATCAGGGACCCAAGGCGCAAAACTCACTTATGCAGCAATTTGAGAAGGTAAGGGCCACTTCACCCTCATGAAGATGCAACAAAACAATAATAAATACTCAAATATGAGCGCTCAGTGTTGTTTCATAAAACAAAAATACTTAATGTCCATATATGAATATAGGAGAAGTCCAGCTTCCAGATGGCTCTTCCTGTTATAAAGTGGATACGAACAGGTCTTCAACTCCGTGAGATATCTCAGGATAATATACAATAAAAGCAGAAATAAAACATCATGGTATAGTACGTCCTTAAGAAATTATAGGTGATGTTATTCCTGACACAACAGAGTTCACTATGGAGATGGATGGCGTACCCCACTCACAATGGATATAGCAGTTCTCCGCACATAAAGGTATCTCGATCTCTATTACATAAGCCGTGATATAGAATGCGTACCATTACTCACTCAGAAATAGGTACTGATCCTCACGTAGTGGTTTCTTTGCAAGAAACACTGAGTATATGAGTCATTGAAGTGATTTGGATCAAATCACTTCAATGACTCATATACTCAGGGTTTAGACTGCAAGCTCTCCAGCTTGCAAAGAAACCGCTATATGGACATTAAGTATTTTTGTTTTATGAAACAACACTGAGCGCTCATATTTGAGTATTTATTATTGTTTAGGTCATGCGTATGCGCCATGGAGCTATGGATGGAGGAAAAGGGTTTCAGAGCAAGCCGAGGGCAGCTCGGAGTGGCAGTTTGAAATGACCCAGCATATGCTGGACCACTTCAGTACAGAGTGGGGGCGGAGGCAGAGCGAGCCAGTCATGGGGTGGGTAGGGACACTGGGCAGTCAGAAACCTGGGTTACTTCACTAATATATGTGCAAATCGGTGGCGGGGTTGGAAAAAAGAGCGAGCCAGCAGCGGGGGAAGCAGTCACCGTACATATACACTGAACCTCCTCTCTCCTTCAGTGACTGTATTTTGTCTTTATTCTGTGCTTGCAATTGACAAATCAGTAACTGCTTCATTTAACATTCACAGTATAATGAGGTGCTGTAGTTGCTAATTACATACACTGCATAGTTTGTTTGAATTTTGGAACCATTAATTTTGACCATATTGTATAATAATGTTTACTTAAATGCACAATTTTATCAGGCAAGTTTGCTTTAAACTGAAACAAGTGATGTGTTATAGAGCATGGATGTATCACCCTTTTCCAGTAATAATATTACACAGGTCTGTGATGGAAACATTTTATACATTTTTTAAATTTTTTGGTGCTGATTTTAGTAAAAATACAAAACAAATTCCATAGCATACCATTTTTCCACAAAATGAAAATGTAATTTCACTATCAATTAATTTGTCTATTTTTATGTACATGGTGATTCAAAAGTCGCAGTACACCCTTTTGTTTCAAAAACTGTGCAGGATATGGGAAAACTGAATACTCCAGTAAGGTATGGGTGAGATGGACTATCTTTTAGGTTATGTACTGAACATGGGTGCCATCTTGAAATCGGCCATTTTGAATCTAAGTCATTTTTTTCAAATGGAAATGGGGTCGTGTAACATGTCAAAGAACATCAGAATTTGCTGCAAACAGATTTGAAATAGCAGTTACAACACTTTTTTTGTGTCAAGTAACTAAAGATGGCTTTGACAGAAGAGGAGAGAATTGAGGTCATTTTGATGTCTGGAGAACAAAGTTTCTGTGTCATAGCTGCAGATTTTAACAACTGGCACCCAGAAAGACCTCCAATTTCACATAACACTGTCAGGTGCCTAATTTTCCAAATTCTGAGAAACTGGGACTGTGGTTGGCAAGTCACGAAGTGGTTGTCCAAAAAGTGCAACTGACGAGACAACCTTAACAATGGTTTTGGCTTTTCATGAAGGATGAAAAAACCATTGTTGAGGTTGTCTCGTCAGTTGCACTTTTTGGACAACCACTCTGTGACTTGCTAGCAACAGTCCCAGTTTCTACGAATTTGGAAATTAGGCACCTAACAGTGTTATGTGAAATTGGAGGTCTTTCCGGGTGCTGGTTGTTAAAATCTGCAGCTATGACACGGAAATTTCGTTCTTCGGGCATCAAAATGACCTCAATTCTCTCCTCTTTCGTCAAAGCCATCTTCAGTTACCTGCAACAAAAAAAGTGTTGTAATTTTTGAACCATAACTGCTATTTCAAATCTGTTTGCAGCAAATATTGATGTTGTCTGACATGTTACACGACCCACTTTCCATTTGAAAAAACGGACTTAGATTCAAGATGGCAGATTTCAAGATGGTGCCCATGTTCTATACATACCCTAAAAGATAACCCACCTCACCCATACCTTACTGGAGTGTTCAGTTTTCCCATTTCCAGCACAGTTTTTGAAACAAAAGGGTGTACTGCGACTTTTGAATCACCCTGTATAAACCTATTATATTAATTGTATTCCCCTTTTTTTTTTTTTTTTACAGAATTTAGTATCAACTTACAAATCTACTGCAAAAGGATTACTTTTTTGAATAGTATCTGGGAAAAAGTTGATCATTTAATTTAGCCTTAGTTTTCACAAAGCTTAACTACAAGGATCACAGATGGATATGTAGTGAGAAGGATACACAAAGTACTTCACCTTTTTGTGCAATTTGGACAGCCAAGTGAAGGGCCAACACTGGATCAAAAAACAATGGCCAAGCAGAACGGATTCAAAACCTGGATAAAAAAAATGTCTGTGAAAGTTTGCTTGATTCCAAAAAGCCCTCCTATCTCCTCTTTACATCAAACTAGGAATTATGAATCAGTTTATTAAAAGGTTTGCCAAAGAAGGTGTTTTAAGCACAATATCTTTGTAAAAGGTTTCTAGGACTGTCAGCTGTCAAAGTGAAAGAAGGCTTTTTTGTTAGACCAGACATTGAAAAACTCCTAAAAGACTGCAGGCCTGATTCAGAGGTGGATGCTAATACATGTGCGCCTGTGATTTTTTGTGGAGTCGCGGTGGCAGTAATATGCAAATGCTAGTTTTCAGCATTTCCCTTGTGTACTAGCGTGCGCCAGACTGTGCAAACACTGAGACACCTGCTGACACTGCCCAGCTTATAGCAGAGTAGTGTCTCCTTCTGAAATTCTTCTGAACATGACCTATGTGGCTGTGAGTCTGCATTTGGGAATGCAGACACGTTTACTGACACACCCATGAGATGGCCTTTTTCTGCATTCCCTTCAGGTCACCTCCCAGTTACAGTCTACAAATGCCCATTGTTTTGCACCGCCAGTTCTAATTCCAGTGACTCTAGCTAACTCCAGTGCAACAGCAATTTCTGCATACAGTCTTGGAAACGCATGTGCCGTATCAGTTTTCATGGCTTTTTGGGCATGCTCAATAGCAAACAACCACTCAACAGTGCAAGCATCAGCATAGCGCAACCTCCGAATGAGGTTAAAAGAAAAAATGGGAACAGTTGAAAGAGTGGCTTGGAATGCATTTAGGAAGTTGTAAAGGTGTTCTTGGGGAACTTCAAAGATACCAAATACAAGCAAATAATGGAAAACATTCTAGAAAAATACCAGGCATTAGGTTGTTCAATTAGCTTGAAAATGTACTTTCTGAACAATAACTTGGAATACTTAGAAACATACTGTAGATTTTGAATGCAGGTAAGAACTAGTGATGAGCACCGGAAATTTTTCGGGTTTTGTGTTTTGGTTTTGGGTTCGGTTCCGCGGCCGTGTTTTGGGTTCGAACGCGTTTTGGCAAAACCTCACCGAATTTTTTTTGTCGGATTCGGGTGTGTTTTGGATTCGGGTGTTTTTTTCAAAAAACCCTAAAAAACAGCTTAAATCATAGAATTTGGGGGTCATTTTGATCCCAAAGTATTATTAACCTCAATAACCATAATTTCCACTCATTTTCAGTCTATTCTGAACACCTCACACCTCACAATATTATTTTTAGTCCTAAAATTTGCACCGAGGTCGCTGGATGACTAAGCTCAGCGACCCAAGTGGCCGACACAAACACCTGGTCCATCTAGGAGTGGCACTGCAGTGTCACGCAGGATGGTCCTCCCAAAAAACACCCCCCAAACAGCACATGACGCAAAGAAGAAAAAAAAGAGGCGCAATGAGGTAGCTGTGTGAGTAAGCTAAGCGACCCTAGTGGCCGACACAAACACCTGGCCCATCTAGGAGTGGCACTGCAGTGTCACGCAGGATGGCCCTTCCAAAAAACACCCCCCAAACAGCACATGACGCAAAGAAAAAAAGAGGCGCAATGAGGTAGCTGTGTGACTAAGATAAGCGACCCAAGTGGCCGACACAAACACCTGGCCCATCTAGGAGTGGCACTGCAGTGTCACGCAGGATGGCCCTTCCAAAAACTACTCCCCAAACAGCACATGACGCAAAGAAAAATGAAAGAAAAAAGAGGTGCAAGATGGAATTGTCCTTGGGCCCTCCCACCCACCCTTATGTTGTATAAACAGGACATGCACACTTTAACCAACCCATCATTTCAGTGACAGGGTCTGCCACACGACTGTGACTGAAATGACGGGTTGGTTTGGACCCCCACCAAAAAAGAAGCAATTAATCTCTCCTTGCACAAACTGGCTCTACAGAGGCAAGATGTCCACCTCATCATCATCCTCCGATTCATCACCGTGTACATCCCCCTCCTCACAGATTATCAATTCATCCCCACTGGAATCCACCATCTCAGCTCCCTGTGTACTTTGTGGAGGCAATTGCTGCTGGTGAATGTCTCCACGGAGGAATTGATTATAATTCATTTTAATGAACATCATCTTCTCCACATTTTCTGGATGTAACCTCGTACGCCGATTGCTGACAAGGTGAGCGGCGGCACTAAACACTCTTTCGGAGTACACACTTGTGGGAGGGCAACTTAGGTAGAATAAAGCCAGTTTGTGCAAGGGCCTCCAAATTGCCTCTTTTTTCTGCCAGTATAAGTACGGACTGTCTGACGTGCCTACTTGGATGCGGTCACTCATATAATCCTCCACCATTCTTTCAATGGGGAGAGAATCATATGCAGTGACAGTAAACGACATGTCCGTAATCGTTGTCAGGTCCGTTGACGGGTGACGTCCTGCTTGACTTGACAATTTTCTCACCAGCAGGTCTTTGAACCCCAGCAGACTTGTGTCTGCCGGAAAGAGAGATCCAAGGCAGGTTTTAAATCTAGGATCGAGCACGGTGGCCAAAATGTAGTGCTCTGATTTCAACAGATTGACCACCCGTGAATCCTTGTTAAGCGAATTAAGGGCTCCATCCACAAGTCCCACATGCCTAGCGGAATCGCTCTGTGTTAGCTCCTCCTTCCATGTCTCCAGCTTCTTCTGCAAAAGCCTGATGAGGGGAATGACCTGACTCAGGCTGGCAGTGTCTGAACTGACTTCACGTGTGGCAAGTTCAAAAGGTTGCAGAACCTTGCACAACGTTGAAATCATTCTCCACTGCGCTTGAGACAGGTGCATTCCACCTCCTATATCGTGCTCAGTTGTATAGGCTTGAATGGCCTTTTGCTGCTCCTCCAACCTCTGAAGCATATAGAGGGTTGAATTCCACCTCGTTACCACTTCTTGCTTCAGATGATGGCAGGGCAGGTTCAGGCGTTTTTGGTGGTGCTCCAGTCTTCTGTACGTGGTGCCTGTACGCCGAAAGTGTGCCGCAATTCTTCTGGCCACCGACAGCATCTCTTGCACGCCCCTCTCGTTTTTTAAATAATTCTGCATCACCAAATTCAAGGTATGTGCAAAACATGGGACGTGCTGGAATTTGCCCAGATTTAATGCACACACAATATTGCTGGCGTTGTCCGATGCCACAAATCCACAGGAGAGTCCAATTGGGGTAAGCCATTCTGCGATGATCTTCCTCAGTTGCCGTAAGAGGTTTTCAGCTGTGTGCGTATTCTGGAAAGCGGTGATACAAAGCGTAGCCTGCCTAGTAAAGAGTTGGCGTTTGCGAGATGCTGCTACTGGTGCCGTCGCTGCTGTTCTTGCGGCGGGAGTCAATACATCTACCCAGTGGGCTGTCACAGTCATATAGTCCTGAGTCTGCCCTGCTCCACTTGTCCACATGTCCGTGGTTAAGTGGACATTGGGTACAACTGCATTTTTTAGGACACTGGTGAGTCTTTTTCTGAGGTCTGTGTACATTTTCGGTATCGCCTGCCTAGAGAAATGGAACCTAGATGGTATTTGGTACCGGGGACACAGTACCTCCAACAAGTCTCTAGTTGGCTCTGCAGTAATGATGGATACCGGAACCACGTTTCTCACCGCCCAGGATGCCAAGGCCTCAGTTATCCGCTTTGCAGCAGGATGACTGCTGTGATATTTCATCTTCCTCGCAAAGGACTGTTGGACAGTCAATTGCTTGGTGGAAGTAGTAAAAGTGGTCTTACGACTTCCCCTCTGGGATGACCATCGACTCCCAGCAGCAACAACAGCAGCGCCAGCAGCAGTAGGCGTTACACGCAAGGATGCATCGGAGGAATCCCAGGCAGGAGAGGACTCGTCAGAATTGCCAGTGACATGGCCTGCAGGACTATTGGCATTCCTGGGGAAGGAGGAAATTGACACTGAGGGAGTTGGTGGGGTGGTTTGCGTGAGCTTGGTTACAAGAGGAAGGGATTTACTGGTCAGTGGCCTGCTTCCGCTGTCGCCCAAAGTTTTTGAACTTGTCACTGACTTATGATGAATGCGCTGCAGGTGACGTATAAGGGAGGATGTTCCGAGGTGGTTAACGTCCTTACCCTTACTTATTACAGCTTGACAAAGGCAACACACGGCTTGACAAATGTTGTCCGCATTTCTGTTGAAATACTTCCACACTGAAGAGCTGATTTTTTTGGTATTTTCACCAGGCATGTCAATGGCCATATTCCTCCCACGGACAACAGGCGCCTCCCCAGGTGCCTGACTTAAACAAACCACCTCACCATCAGAATCCTCCTGGTCAATTTCCTCCCCAGCGCCAGCAACACCCATATCCTCCTCATCCTGGTGTACTTCAACACTGACATCTTCAATCTGACTATCAGGAACTGGACTGCGGGTGCTCCTTTCAGCACTTGCAGGGGGCGTGCAAATGGTGGAAGGCGCATGCTCTTCACGTCCAGTGTTGGGAAGGTCAGGCATCGCAACCGACACAATTGGACTCTCCTTGTGGATTTGTGATTTCGAAGAACGCACAGTTCTTTGCTGTGCTTTTGCCAGCTTAAGTCTTTTCATTTTTCTAGCGAGAGGCTGAGTGCTTCCATCCTCATGTGAAGCTGAACCACTAGCCATGAACATAGGCCAGGGCCTCAGCCGTTCCTTGCCACTCCGTGTGGTAAATGGCATATTGGCAAGTTTACGCTTCTCCGACGATTTTATTTTAGATTTTTGAGTCCTTGTTTTACTGATATTTGGTGTTTTGGATTTTACATGCTCTGTACTATGACATTGGGCATCGGCCTTGGCAGACGACGTTGATGGCATTTCATCGTCTCGGCCATGACTAGTGGCAGCAGCTTCAGCACGAGGTGGAAGTGGATCTTGATCTTTCCCTATTTTTGGAACCTCAACATTTTTGTTCTCCATATTTTAATAGGCACAACTAAAAGGTACCTCAGGTAAACAATGGAGATGGATGGATACTAGTATACTTATGGATGACGAGCGACTGCCGACACAGAGGTAGCTACAGCCGTGGACTACCGTACTGCGTCTGCTAGTATAGGCTGGATGATAATGATATTAAAAATATATATATATATATATATATATATATATCACTACTGCAGGACAGGTATATATTGTATAATGACGGACCTGCTGGACACTGTCAGCACTGCAGACTCCTAAACTACTAGTATGAAGAAGATAGAAAAAAAAAACACCACAGGTAGGTATACAATTATGGACGAGCGACTGCCAGTGCCGACACAGAGGTAGCTACAGCCGTGGACTACCGTACTGCGTCTGCTAGTATAGACTGGATGATAATGATATAAAAAATATATATATATCACTACTGCAGGACAGGTATATATTATATAATGACGGACCTACTGGACACTGTCAGCACTGCAGACTCCTAAACTACTAGTATGAAGAAGATAGAAAAAAAAAAAACCACCACAGGTAGGTATACAATTATGGACGAGCGACTGCCAGTGCCGACACAGAGGTAGCTACAGCCGTGGACTACCGTACTGCGTCTGCTAGTATAGACTGGATGATAATGATATAAAAAATATATATATATCACTACTGCAGGACAGGTATATATTGTATAATGACGGACCTGCTGGACACTGTCAGCACTGCAGACTCCTAAACTACTAGTATGAAGAAGATAGAAAAAAAAACCACCACAGGTAGGTATACAATTATGGACGAGCGACTGCCAGTGCCGACACAGAGGTAGCTACAGCCGTGGACTACCGTACTGCGTCTGCTAGTATAGACTGGATGATAATGATATAAAAAAAATATATATATATATATATCACTTCTGCAGGACAGGTATATATTGTATAATGACGGACCTGCTGGACACTGTCAGCACTGCAGACTCCTAAACTACTAGTATGAAGAAGATAGAAAAAAAAAACCCACCACAGGTAGGTATACAATTATGGACGAGCGACTGCCGACACAGAGGTAGCTACAGCCGTGGACTACCGTACTGCGTCTGCTAGTATAGGCTGGATGATAATGATATAAAAAATATATATATATCACTACTGCAGGACAGGTATATATTGTATAATGACGGACCTGCTGGACACTGTCAGCACTGCAGACTCCTAAACTACTAGTATGAAGAAGATAGAAAAAAAAAACACCACAGATAGGTATACAATTATGGACGAGCGACTGCCAGTGCCGACACAGAGGTAGCTACAGCCGTGGACTACCGTACTGCGTCTGCTAGTATAGACTGGATGATAATGATATAAAAAATATATATATCACTACTGCAGGACAGGTATATATTATATAATGACGGACCTGCTGGACACTGTCAGCACTGCAGACTCCTAAACTACTAGTATGAAGAAGATAGAAAAAAAAAAAAACCACCACAGGTAGGTATACAATTATGGACGAGCGACTGCCGACACAGAGGTAGCTACAGCCGTGGACTACCGTACTGCGTCTGCTAGTATAGACTGGATGATAATGATATAAAAAATATATATATATCACTACTGCAGGACAGGTATATATTATATAATGACGGACCTGCTGGACACTGTCAGCACTGCAGACTCCAAAACTACTAGTATGAAGAAGATAGAAATATAATGAATGACGGACCTGCTGGACACTGTCAGCAGAATGCGTTTATAGAATAAAAAAAAAAAACACCACACGAGTGTTTAACTTTTTCAGGCAGACAATATACTGGTGGTCACTGCTGGTCAGTCACACTGGCACTCTGGCAGCAAAAGTGTGCACTGTTAAATATGTACTCCTGCTATAACTGCTCCCCAGTCTCCCCCACAATTAAGCTGTGTGAGCAGTGAGCACTACTCAGCACAGTCAGATATACATAGATGATATTATCATGCAGCACACTGAGGCTGAGCACAGATATGGTATGTGACTGTGTATCGTTTTTTTTCAGGCAGAGAACGGATTATATTAAATAATAAATAAAACTGATGGTCACTAGTATAACTATCAGCAAAACTCTGCACTCTCTGAGTACTCCTAATGCTCCAGTAAATCAAGTGTCTCACTCTCTATCTAAACGGAGAGGACGCCAGCCACGTCCTCTCCCTATCAATCTCAATGCACGTGTGAAAATGGCGGCGACGCGCGGCTCCTTATATAGAATCCGAGTCTCGCAATAGAATACGAGCCTCGCGAGAATCCGACAGCGGGATGATGACGTTCGGGCGCGCTCGGGTTAGCCAAACAAGGCGGGAAGATCCGAGTCTGCCTCGGACCCGTGTAAAAAGCGTGAAGTTCGGGGGGGTTCGGTTTCCGAGAAACCGAACCCGTTCATCACTAGTAAGAACGTCTTGGCCCATCTACATACACACTAGGTTTTTTTTGGGGGGAGCCAATTAACCTACCAGTATATTTTTGGATTGCGGGAGGAAACTTTAAGTAAACCAACATTTTGTGCATGGAGCCACTGTCCAGTTTGCACAGGAAAGGGCTTTCCCCAATCTTTTGCCTAAGGTTGGAAGCACACAATTCTCTAGATTGTCACTGTATGCTGTAGCATTAAGAAATTAAAAAAATAGAACTAAGGTGCCCTGGTAGCAGGTTTTCACTGCTCAGATTATGACTAATTAATTATCCTAATTATTACATGGTAGCTTACAGAGCATGATAAGCATAATATTAGTTGTCAGATTTACTAATAAACCAATATAAAAACAATATTGACAATAATAGTTACTGTGGCTTTCTATTTTGACCTACATTTAGAGACTGATGTTAATGATAAGTTTGATTTATGATGGAAAATATTTACACAAACACATTTGAATTATTTTACAGTTGATAGATTGATTTTAAACTTCAAAGTATTTGGTTATATTTCTTAAGATACGCTAAAAATAGAAAACAGTGTACATCCCTATCTGTATTTATAGAAAATATCTAATGTACTGTATTTTATATTGTACAATAAAATTAAACCTACAGTAAAAGAATTATTGTAACCCTGTAAACAAATCCTTCTAGTACTGCCCATTTAAAAGTTTCTTACAGACAGACATTAAATTTGTTGTCATTCTAGTGTGATGTCAAATGGGTTAGTCTTACGCAAACGTACCCATTTTGCAGATAAGATCATGGATTGGTGGCTTTGGCACAGATTTAAACTTTTGCATTGTGATAGGGTTACCACCTTTTCATATTTAAATTCTGGAACAGGTGGCAGGGGGGTATACGGTTACAACCATTTTATTTGTCATATTTCAGGCCATTACCTAGCCACTTTAATGAGCACCATCATGCCACTTTGTATTCTCCAAAGCCCTATCATATCCGTTTATAGCCTCAGAGGCCCCATCTTGCCCCATCATATGCCTCAGAGCCCCCTTATGTACCCTTCACATGTAGAATGATGGCATTTTGAAAAATAAAAGACTTATTAAAGCCAACGATGTAATTGTAGGTTTGATGTATGTGTTTTTCTCTATAATGTAGGCTGTAAACACTCCAGGTTGACATTTTGTAATCAAATTTCTCTATAGAGACTCAATTTTTTTTAAACCTTTTTAAGCATTGCTATTATTATGGAGATTACAGAAGGACGATAGGTAGTAGGACAGATATGCATTAAATTCTACTTTAAGTCGCAGCAACAATTCTGGTAAGTGTGTGTAAATCTTGCAGAAGACTCATAGAAAGTCTGCAAAATCACAAAAGGAGATTTGCACTTTGTGACTGAATGCTTCTGCAGTGATTTCTACAACTCTGTGGAATCCCGGGTTTGGACAGTGAGGAGGTCCTCTAATGCAGAAGGGAAGCAAGCTGTGACTGCTACATGTATCTATGTACCCTTTTTTGGGGTGGCAGGAGCTGTGTTGCACTCTCTGAACCATCTGTGGGGCCCATCTTTATTGGTCTGTGGCTATGTGTACTGTAGGTGCCCCTTGTGTGCGGTGTCAGAGATACTAGGCACTGGTATCTAGCAGCTTCTCTGTCTCCGTCTGCTTCAAAGCACACATTGACTAACACTAGTCAGTTATTCCCACCCACAGCAGAATAGAGGACGAGACGAGCTTGAGAATGAGCTGCACTGACAGTGATGTCATAGCTGTTGGAATTCCTGGACACGACCCATCTGGTATTACGCAGCCTCCGGACAGCACTGCTGATTGACTGCCCGGAGGAATCCTGGGGTGTGTCTTCCTGAGTGTAGAAGAGGTATAAATGCGTCTACTTTTGCACCCAAATATTATAATTGGAATCTTTCTGTGACACAGTGGTAAAGAAGGTACATTTTGAGAAGCATTACTTATTTTGCAGTAGTTTGCGCAGGCCTTTTCTCTCTGCAAGAAAAAGGTCAACTTTCCATCTACTCTAAAGTTGACTACATCTTCCTACCATCGAACGACTATTGCAGCTTCCTGTTGCACTTTGTAACTCTGCGCACTCTGTGCACTTTGACCAATGTAATAAATATTCATATACTGAAACGTGACATGTAATAAAGACAGTACAACTGTCCACTCTCATGATTAATTTAACATATAACTGAGACCTCTGTCATGTCACAAGCCTGAACTCCTATATGAATTGCATAACATGTCAGAGCAGGTCATGTATAGATAGACTTACTACCTACAGCCCACCAAAGATGGCAGGAGTTTCAGGACCAGTACTGTAATTGCCATATACATAAGAGAAAGGATTGACAAAGGGACATTAATTGTAATACAAAAAGAGTTGTGTCACTTCCAATATAGTAACTAAGCAATAAGCCATCTGTTTCATTCCCATTGCAGTATAATGGAGTGAGCCTAGCGGCAGAACTGTGGGAGACAATGGAGTCATTTGCCACCGGGCTCCAGCCCTAAAGGCAACACTTGTCTCCCTCCCCCCTCCCACCATTCTGTGCTGCTGTTAGCCTGTAACATTGGAGCTGCAGATGAGGAGGTGCCGCCAAGCAGAGCACAAATCAACATCAGCAGGCACTCCTGCTCCATGACCTGGGACTCGGAAGGGAATGGTCCTGCTGTTGCTGCTGCTGGGAGGAGACGGACACTGTGTGGGAGCATGCTGCTGGGGTCATGGCATCAAGTGCTGCCGTTTAATGTATACTAACTGCGGGGAGAGATCGGTGCTGAGGCGCTGGCTCTGGGTTCC
The DNA here is from genome assembly GCF_028390025.1 of Pseudophryne corroboree. Lineage (NCBI taxonomy): Eukaryota > Metazoa > Chordata > Amphibia > Anura > Myobatrachidae > Pseudophryne > Pseudophryne corroboree. Next base: position 523,702,073 of record NC_086448.1, on the reverse strand, counting down.
AGTGATTAGGATGATGAAGGACTATAACCAGTGACGCACACAATATGGTGCTGCCAGGAATTGGGAGATCCCCTCATAATTTAATAATCCTCCACTGTGTCTTCCTGGGTGGGGGGATGGTGCTTGTGCAGGAGGAGGGAATGCTGCACAATGACTCCTTGCTGTTGCTGGGGTGTTACATGTATTACTGGCTGTACAGGTGGGTGTCTGTGACTTTAATACCCAGCAATAAGTAGTTTATCAGGGTGGAAGACATTGGATCCCTTGCCTTAAATTCTTGATTTTAATAATTCAGTCAATGGACTCAGCAAGTAGATTAAGGGGCCTATTTATCATGGATCGCATAATGAATATGATCTGGGTGGGATCTTACCACCCAGGAGCGCATTGCAATATGCAAACCTCTCATCTGGATATATTATCCAGCACCCGCAGGGACAAGGACTCCAAAAGGAGCCTGTCCCTGTGATGTGCTGTGACAGCTGCGGGGGGGTTCTGCGCATGTGCCGTCAGCTAAGACCAGACATGCACAGAGGCCACTTCCAGGGAAGGTTCCAGTGGAACCCTTTGCGGCCAGCTATGTGATCTGTAGCCCATAGGCAGCAATGGGCTACCGGCGGCAGTTGCGGGAACCAACATCGGAAATTCATCACATTCCGGATATCGGTACCTCTGGCAGCAGCATATCCCCCATACAATGGGGGATGCGGCTGCAGGCAGCATTGGAGGGATTGCTGCGATCCCTCCTACTTACTGTACATTCAAGTGTAATATTATGGTGCATACACACGGAGTGATTTTGACTGAGCGATTTACCTTGAACTGGCAGTAGGTGATTTTGACTTTCTGTACCAGCAATTTTGTGTGCAAGCGATTTTGGCTATGGGTGATTTTGACTAACTTATATAAATAGGGGTATGCTTTAGTGATGAGCGGGTTCGGATCCTCGGGATCCGAACCCCACCGAACTTCACCCATTTTACACGTGTCCGAGGCAGACTCGGATCCTCCCGCCTTGCTCAGTTAACCCGAGCGCGCCCGAACGTCATCATCCCGCGGTCGGATTCTCGCGAGATTCGTATTCTATATAAGGAGCCGCGCGTCGCAGCCATTTTTCACTCGTGCATTGGAGATGATCGTGAGAGGACGTGGCTGGCGTCCTCTCAGTTTCTATGTTCAGTGGGCTGCAAATTGTGCTGCAAATATCTGTGCTCAGTGTGCTGCAAATATCTGTGCTCAGTGTGCTGCAAGTGCAAATATCTACGTTCTCTGCCTGAAAAACGCTCCATATCTGACTGTGCTCAGTGTGCTGCAAATATCTGTGCTCAGTGTGCTAATTGCTTTATTGTGGGGACTGGGGACCAGCAGTATTATATAGTAGGAGGACAGTGCAGAGTTTTGCTGACAGTGACCACCAGTATTATACGTTCTCTGCCTGAAAAACGCTCCATATCTGTGCTGCATTGTAGTATATAGTAGGAGGACAGTGCAGAATTTTGCTTAATTTTGCTTAATTTGAGTAAACTATATATATATAGCAGTACGGTACAGTAGTCCACTGCTCTACCTACCTCTGTGTCGTTAAGTATACTATCCATCCATACCTGTGGTGCATTTCAGTTTTGCACTGTTTGCTGACCACCAGTATATACTATATAGCAGTATGGTACAGAAGGCCACCGCTCTACCTACCTCTGTGTCGTCAAGTATACTATCCATCCATACCTGTGGTGCATTTCAGTTTTGCAGTTTGCTGACCACCAGTATAACTATATATATAGCAGTACGGTACAGTAGTCCACTGCTCTACCTACCTCTGTGTCGTCAAGTATATTATCCATCCATACCTGTGGTGCATTTCAGTTTTACACAGTTTGCTGACCACCAGTATATACTATATAGCAGTATGGTACAGAAGGCCACCGCTCTACCTACCTCTGTGTCGTCAAGTATACTATCCATCCATACCTGTGGTGCATTTCAGTTTTGCACAGTTTGCTGACCACCAGTATAACTATATATATAGCAGTACGGTACAGTAGTCCACTGCTCTACATACCTCTGTGTGGTCAAGTATACTATCCATCCATACCTGTGGTGCATTTCAGTTTTGCACAGTTTGCTGACCACCAGTATATACTATATAGCAGTACGGTACAGAAGGCCACTGCTCTACCTACCTCTGTGTCGTCAAGTATACTATCCATCCATACCTGTGGTGCATTTCAGTTTTGCACAGTTTGCTGACCACCAGTATAACTATATTTATAGCAGTACGGTACAGTAGTCCACTGCTCTACTTACCTCTGTGTCGTCAAGTATACTATCCATCCATACCTTTGGTGCATTTCAGTTTTGCACAGTTTGCTGACCACCAGTATATACTATATAGCAGTACGGTACAGAAGGCCACTGCTCTACCTACCTCTGTGTCGTCAAGTATACTATCCATCCATACCTGTGGTGCATTTCAGTTTTGCACAGTTTGCTGACCACCAGTATATAATATATAGCAGTACGGTACAGTAGGCCACTGCCCTACCTACCTCTGTGTCGTCAAGTATACTATCCATCCATACCTGTGGTGCATTTCAGTTTTGCACAGTTTGCTGACCACCAGTATAACTATATATATAGCAGTACGGTACAGTAGGCCACTGCTCTACCTACCTGTGTCATCAAGTATACTATCCATCCATACCTGTGGTGCATTTCAGTTTTGCACAGTTTGCTGACCACCAGTATATACTATATAGCAGTACGGTACAGAAGGCCACTGCTCTACCTACCTCTGTGTCGTCAAGTATACTATCCATCCATACCTGCGGTGCATTTCAGTTTTGCACAGTTTGCTGACCACCAGTATATAATATATAGCAGTATGGAACAGTAGGCCACTGCTCTACCTACCTCTGTGTCGTCAAGTATATTATCCATCCATACCTGTGGTACATTTCAGTTTTGCACAGTTTGCTGACCACCAGTATAACTATATATATAGCAGTACGGTACAGTAGTCCACTGCTCTACCTACTTCTGTGTCGTCAAGTATACTATCCATCCATACCTGTGGTGCATTTCAGTTTTGCACAGTTTGCTGACCACCAGTATATAATATATAGCAGTACGATACAGTAGGCCACTGCTCTACCTACCTCTGTATCGTCAAATATACTATCCATCCATACCTGTGGTGCATTTCAGTTTTGCACAGTTTGCTGACCACCAGTATAACTATATATATAGCAGTACGGTACAGTAGTCCACTGCTCTACCTACCTCTGTGTCGTCAAGTATACTATCCATCCATACCTGTGGTGCATTTCAGTTTTGCACAGTTTGCTGACCACCAGTATATACTATATAGCAGTACGGTACAGAAGGCCAATGCTCTACCTACCTCTGTGTCGTCAAGTTTATTATCCATCCATACCTGTGGTGCATTTCAGTTTTGCACAGTTTGCTGACCACCAGTATATAATATATAGCAGTACGGTACAGTAGGCCACTGCTCTACCTACCTCTGTGTCGCCAAGTATACTATCCATCTATACCTGTGGTGCATTTCAGTTTTGCATAGTTTACTGACCACCAGTATATACTATATAGCAGTACGGTACAGAAGGCCACTGCTCTACCTACCTCTGTGTCGTCAAGTATACTATCCATCCATACCTGTGGTGCATTTCAGTTGTGCGCAGTATATATAGTAGTAGGCCATTGCTATTGATATATTACTGGCATATAATTCCACACATTAAAAAATGGAGAACAAAAATGTGGAGAGTAAAATAGGGAAAGATCAAGATCCACTTCCACCTCGTGCTGAAGCTGCTGCCACTAGTCATGGCCGAGACGATGATATGCCATCAACGTCGTCTGCCAAGGCCGATGCCCAATGTCATAGTAGAGAGCATGTAAAATAAAAAAAAATAAAGCTCAGTAAAATGACCCAAAAATCTAAATCTAAATCGTCTGAGGAGAAGCGTAAACTTGCCAATGTGCCATTTACGACACGGAGTGACAAGGAACGGCTGAGGCCCTGGCCTATGTTCAAGGCTAGTGGTTCAGCTTCACCTGAGGATGGAAGCACTCATCCTCCTGCTAGAAAACTTAAAAGAGTTAAGATGGCAAAAGCACAGCAAAGAACTGTGCGTTCTTCTAAATCACAAATCCCCAAGGAGAGTCCAATTGTGTCGGTTGCGATGCCTGACCTTCCCAACACTGGACGGGAAGAGGTTGTGCCTTGCACCATTTGCACGCCCCCTGCAAGTGCTGGAAGGAGCACCCGCAGTCCAGTTCCTGATAGTCAAATTGAAGATGTCACTGTTGAAGTACACCAGGATGAGGATATGGGTGTTGCTGGCGCTGGGGAGGAAATTGACAAGGAGGATTCTGATGGTGAGGTGGTTTGTTTAAGTCAGGCACCCGGAGAGACACCTGTTGTCCTTGGGACGAATATGGCCATTGACATGCCTGGTCAAAATACAAAAAAAATCAGCTCTTCGGTGTGGAATTATTTCAACAGAAATGCGGACAACTGGTGTCAAGCCGTGTGTTGCCTTTGTCAAGCTGTAATAAGTAGGGGTAAGGACGTTAACCACCTAGGAACATCCTCCATTATACGTCACCTGGACCGCATTCATCAGAAGTCAGTGACAAGTTCAAAAACTTTGGATGACAGTGGAAGCAATCCACTGACCACTAAATCCCTTCCTCTTGTAACCAAGCTCCTGCAAACCACACCACCAACTCCCTCAGTGTCAATTTCCTCCTTACACAGGAAAGCCAATAGTCCTGCAGGCAATGTCACTGTCAAGTCTGACGAGTCCTCTCCTGCCTGGGATTCCTCCGATGCATCCTTGAGTGTAACGCCTACTGCTGCTGGCGCTGCTGTTGTTGCTGCTAGGAGTCGATCGTCATCCCAGAGGGGAAGTCGGAAGACCACTTGTACTACTTCCAGTAAGCAATTGACTGTCCAACAGTCCTTTGCGAGGAAGATGAAATATCACAGCAGTCATCCTGCTGCAAAGCGGATAACTCAGGCCTTGGCAGCCTGGGTGGTGAGAAACGTATTTCCGGTATCCACCGTTAATTCACAGGGAACTAGAGACTTGATTGAGGTACTGTGTCCCGGTACCAAATACCATCTAGGTTCCATTTCTCTAGGCAGGCGATACCGAAAATGTACACAGACGTCAGAAAAAGAGTCACCAGTGTCCTAAAAAATGCAGTTGTACCCAATTTCCACTTAACCACGGACATGTGGACAAGTAGAGCAGGGCAGACTCAGGACTATGACTGTGACAGCCCACTGGGTAGATGTATTGCCTCCCGCAGCAAAAACAGCAACGGCGGCACCAGTAGCAGCATCTCGCAAACGCCAACTCGTTCCTAGGCAGGCTACGCTTTGTATCACCGCTTTCCATAAGAGGCACACAGCTGACAACCTCTTACGGAAACTGAGGAACATCATCGCAGAATGGCTTACCCCAATTGGACTCTCCTGGAGATTTGTGACATCGGACAACGCTACCAATATTGTGCGTGCATTACATCTGGGCAAATTCCAGCACGTCCCATGTTTTGCACATACATTGAATTTGGTGGTGCAGAATTATTTAAAAAACGACAGGGGCGTGCAAGAGATGCTGTCGGTGGCCCGAAGAATTGCGGGCCACTTTCGGCATTCAGCCACCGCATGCCGAAGACTGGAGCACCAGCAAACAGTCCTGAACCTGCCCTGCCATCATCTGAAGCAAGAGGTGGTAATGAGGTGGAATTCAACCCTCTATATGTTTCAGAGGATGGAGGAGCAGCAAAAGGCCATTCAAGCCTATACATCTGCCTACGATAAAGGCAAAGGAGGGGGAATGCACCTGACTCAAGTGCAGTGGAGAATGATTTCAACGTTGTGCAAGGTTCTGCAACCCTTTGAACTTGCCACACGTGAAGTCAGTTCAGACACTGCCAGCCTGAGTCAGGTCATTCCCCTCATCAGGCTTTTGCAGAAGAAGCTGGAGACATTGAAGGAGGAGCTAAAACAGAGCGATTCCGCTAGGCATGTGGGACTTGTGGATGGAGCCCTTAATTCGCTTAACCAGGATTCACAGTGGTCAATCTGTTGAAATCAGAGCACTACATTTTGGCCACCGTGCTCGATCCTAGATTTAAAACCTACATTGTATCTCTCTTTCCGGCAGACACAAGTCTGCAGGGGTTCAAAGACCTGCTGGTGAGAAAATTGTCAAGTCAAGCAGGACGTCACCCGTCAACAGCTCCTCCTTCACATTCTCCCGCAACTGGGGCTGCGAGGAAAAGGCTAAGAATTCCGAGCCCACCCGCTGGCGGTGATGCAGGGCAGTCTGGAGCGAGTGCTGACATCTGGTCCGGACTGAAGGACCTGCCAACGATTACTGACATGTCATCTACTGTCACTGCATATGATTCTGTCACCATTTAAAGAATGGTGGAGGATTATATGAGTGACCGCATCCAAGTAGGCACGTTAGACAGTCCGTACGTATACTGGCAGGAAAAAGAGGCAATTTGGAGGCCCTTGCACAAACTGGCTTTATTTTACCTAAGTTGCCCCCCCCACCAGTGTGTACTCCGAAAGAGTGTTTAGTGCAGCTGCTCACCTTGTCAGCAATCGGCGTACAAGGTTACTTCCAGAAAATGTGGAGAAGATGATGTTCATCAAAATGAATTATAATCAATTCCTCCCTGGAGACATTCACCAGCAATTGCCTCCAGAAAGTACACAGGGACCTGAGATGGTGGATTCCAGTGGGGACGAATTAATAATCTGTGAGGAGGGGTATGTACACAGTGAAAGGGGGGAGGAATCGGACGATGAGGAGGAGGTGGACATCTTGCCTCTGTAGAGCCAGTTTCTGCAAGGAGATATTGATTGCTTCTTTTTTGGTGGGGGCCCAAACCAACCAGTCATTTCAGTCACAGTTGTGTGGCAGACCCTGTCGTTGAAATGATGGGTTTGTTAAAGTGTGCATGTCCTGTTTATACAACATAAGGGTGGGTGGGAGGGCCCAAGGACAATTCCATCTTGCACCTCTTTTTTCTTTCATTTTTCTTTGCATCATGTGCTGTTTGGGGACTATTTTTTTAAGTGCCATCCTGTCTGACACTGCAGTGCCACTCCTAGATGGGCCAGGTGTTTGTGTCGGCCACTTGGGTCACTTAGCTTAGTCACACAGCTACCTCATTGCGCCTCTTTTTTTCTTTGCATCATGTGCTGTTTGGGGACTATTTTTTAAATCTGCCATCCTGTCTGACACTGCAGTGCCACTCCTAGATGGGCCAGGTGTTTGTGTCGGCCACTTGGGTCGCTTAGCTTTGCCATCCAGCGACCTTGGTGCACCTCTTTTTTTCTTTGCATCATGTGCTGTTTGGGGACTATTTTTTTAATCTGCCATCCTGTCTGACACTGCAGTGCCACTCCTAGATGGGCCAGGTGTTTGTGTCGGCCACTTGGGTCACTTAGTTTAGCCATCCAGCGACCTTGGTGCACCTCTTTTTTTCTTTGCATCATGTGCGGTTTGGGGACTATTTTTTAAATCTGCCATCCTTTCTGACACTACAGTGCCACTCCTAGATGGGCCAGGTGTTTGTGTCGGCCACTTGGGTCGCTTAGCTTAGCCATCCAGCGACCTTGGTGCACCTCTTTTTTTCTTTGCATCATGTGCTGTTTGGAGACTATTTTTTAAATCTGCCATCCTGTCTGACACTGCAGTACCACTCCTAGATGGGCCAGGTGTTTGTGTCGGCCACTTGGGTCGCTTAGTTTAGTCACACAGCTACCTCATTGCGCCTCTTTTTTTCTTTGCATCATGTGCTGTTTGGGGACTATTGTTTGAAGTGCCGTCCTGTCTGACACTGCAGTGCCACTCCTAGATGGGCCAGGTGTTTGTGTCGGCCACTTGGGTCGCTTAGCTTAGTCATCCAGCGACCTCGGTGCAAATTTTAGGACTAAAAATTATATTGTGAGGTGTGAGGTGTTCAGAATAGACTGAAAATTTGTGGAAATTATGGTTATTGAGGTTAATAATACTATGGGATCAAAATGACCCCCTAATTTTTTGATTTAAGCTGTTTTTTAGGGTTTTTTGTAAAAAAACACCCAAATCCAAAACACACCCGAATCCGACAAAAAATTTTCAGGGAAGTTTTGCCAAAATGCGTCCGAATCCAAAACACGGCCGCGGAACTGAATCCAAAACCAAAACACAAAACCCGAAAAATTTCCGGTGCACATAACTAGTATGCTTTTACTTTTCCATTGACATAGTCAAAATTGACTTGCCTGCAAAGTCTATTTTTCCTAGTGATAACGACCTGGCTGGGACGCGCATCGCTATTGCTCACTGTGTACACATTGGGGGTCATTCAGACCCGATCGCACGCTGCATTTTTCGCAGCCGTGCAATCGGGTCTGAACTGCGCATGCGTGTGACCCGCAATGCTAGGCAGCAACGAATCTTACGAAGAAAGCGATCGCAAGAAGATTGACAGGCAGAAGGCGTTCGTGGGCATGCACGGCCATTTCCAGGGAGGGTTCCTGACATCAGCAACATCCCGGATCATCACAGCGGCTGAGTAAGTCCTGGGCTGTGCAGAAACTGCACAAACTTTTGTTTGTGTAGCTCACTGCACAGCTGATCGCACCCCGCAAAGCGTTTACCCCCTCCCCTGTAGGTGGCGATTACCTGGTCGCAGCAGTGCAAAAAATAGCCTGCGTGCGACCAGGTCTAAATTAGGCCCATGGATCGATTCTGACTATATAGTCAAAATCGCTGAGCCATATCGCTCCATGTGTACACACCTTTACTTAATATTTGTGTGTAACCCCCGAAAACACCCGTTTGGCGTGTTTTCATGGGCTAAACTGGACAATAAGATCCACTATAAGCGGCACCCCGCTAATGTTTTGTCTTACTGGTTGAAAGTCACATGTGAGGGGTTTCAAACATATATTTTGCCACCGGGCAAATGAGATGAAGTTACGCCACTGAGTGAGCAAGTGTTTCTCTTATTCATATATCGGTTATACATTCTACCTGCATGATCTATAAGTCCAATAGAGAGTGTGTATAGAACATGCTTACATATAGCATAAAGGCCCATACTCACAGAGAGATTTCTGCAAGAGATGTGTTCTGAGCAATTTATCACGGGAGATGTCCCTTGAACATCCCGGTGTCTAGATCTCCCATACACACGTGAGATCTGTGTTGAGCAATCTGTGCTGAGCAATCTGTGCTGAGCAATCTGTGCTAAACAAAAAAAAAAACTATTTAAATAGTGGGTTGGTATTATAGTGAGGGGGGTGGGGAGAGTGTGTCTTTTTCTAAACAAAAAAAAGACCTTTTTAAATAGTGGGTTGGTATTATAGGGGAGGGGAGGGTGTGTCTTTTTCTGTTGTGTCCGCATCTCTCCTCCTACAAAAAGTGGATCTCTATATTATAACTATAAAGGTTATTTTAGCATAGTCTTGATGGCTATAGTTAATGCCAACTATGAGTTCATATTTGTGGATGTGGGGAAAAATGGAAGAGCATCCGATGGCGGATCAATCAAAGATACTGTGTTTTATGAGAGGCTGCTTTGCAACCAATTAGACCTACCGAAAGCTGAGGACTGCATGCATGGCTTGAATTATGTGTTTGTGGCAGATGAAGCCTTTGCTCTGCATGAGCACATCATGAAACCCTACCCACAAAGGAACTTATCCAAGGAGAAACGCATTTTTAATTATCGGCTCTCAAGGGCCCGCCGCATAGTTGAAAACGCATTTGGGATCTTGAGTAGTAGGTTCAGAATTTTCCACTCTGCTATTGGCCTAAGGGTGGATAAAATAGACTGGGTTGTGTTGGCCTGCTGTGTTCTACACAATTATCTAAGGCGTAAGACTGGCCCAAAATGCCCCCCATCTACTACTCCGGCTAACAACCCTGATGTGGACTCTGCCAGGCTGCCTGCTCAGGCCGACAACTCTGATGTGGACTCTGCCAGGTTGCCTGCTCAGGCCGACAACTCTGATGTGGACTCTGCCAGGTTGCCTGCTCAGGCCGACAACTCTGATGTGGACTCTGCTAGGTTGCCTGGACTTGAAAGGCCACAGTCCACACCTAATCCCACTTTAAAGGCTAGAAAGGTCAGGGACGACTACCTGACCTTTTTTAATGGAGTAGGTGCAGTGGATTGGCAAGACTCCTACATTTAACTGCTTTTATGTTTGATAGACATTACATATGCTTGATTGGTTTTATATTTTATTGTATTTTTTTTATTTATTTCCAAAATAAAAATGTATCTTGTTTTAAACTTCTGTTGTCAGAGTATGTACCTGTGTGTGTTTTGCATGTATATTAAAAAACAACGTAGCCATGAGGAACTCTGGGGTCAGGTATACCCAGGACACTTCACGACTGCGTCGTTTTTTGTGGGGGATAAGTGAGGACTAATGGGATCCAACAGTGTGAACCAAGTCAGGCATACCTGTGTGTGCCATCACCCCTGTGTTCCGTCCCAGTCACTGTATCACCTCTGTGTCTGAGGGGGCGCAAATTTACAGTTTGCAGGAGGGCGCCGGACACCATAGCACTGGCCCTGGGAATCAGTATGATATCCCGGCAGCAGGCATCCCGACAGTCATAATCCCAACGTCGGGATGGCGGCCACCGGAATGCCGGCAGCGGCTCGAGCGCAAAGAAGCCCCTTGTGGCTCGCTTTGCTTGCCAAATTTTTAGTCTCCCTCTATGGGTGTCATGGACACCCACAGGGGGAGAATATGTCAGGATTGTGGCTATTGGGAACCCGACGCAGAGATCTTAACCGCATCCCTCTGTAATAAATGTCCCCTTTAACAGTACCTTGAAGGTAGGATTGTCCTCACTTATCTCCCCTTAAAAAAAAATTTTTTTAAGGGGGGATAAGTGAGGACAAATTTGGTACAACAGCATTCCTATCATAACTCCCCCAAAAATTAAAAATATAATGATAAACCATAAAAAATACACAACACTTCTTTTTTGTTTTGAAAATAATTTACTTATAAAAATATATTAATTTTTAACACTTATGCAACTGGATTCATCGATAAGAATGACCAATATCCCAACGTTCAAAAGTCCAGGACAAAAAACCGACACTATGGTAACTATGAACAACATAAAAGAGTCGAGGAAACATGGAACAATTTGTCCAACGGAAACTAAAAAACTAATAAAAAAAATTATAATTTAATAATTGAAAAAAGTAGCCTCGTCCTCTGGGGGGAGCTGTGTACTCAGCATTGCTGAGTACAATCCAGTGGACAAAGTGCTGGTGGGAGGAGTGGGCAGAGTGGGTGTAGGTGGGGGTCCCGGCGAAAAAAAAGGGCGCTGTGGCGGAGGATTACCCGGCGGATAATAGTATGGTTGGGGATAAGGATACTGGGACTGTGGGGCATTTCGTGCGCGCCGCACAGGATTTGACATTAGATCCAGGTCATCGGATAGGTCATTATCCTCGGCCCTTCTCAATACATCAAATACTATGCGCCTGAAAGTTCTAAAAACAGTTTCGGGCATTACACGTATCTGAGATTCTATCGTGTGTGAAAATTGACGATAGAAGTCTGGTGGCCTATTAAGCATTTCCTCTGCCCGTTGGATAAATTGAACCGTGCTGGAGGATGCAGAATCGGAACTCAATGATGAATTCTTTTGTCTCCGCCTTGGTGGTGCTGTCGACCGAGATGGTGCTGACTCCTCACCACTGAGCTCCAGTTCTGTTGCCTCTGTTGCGGAAGTGTTCATTACCTCCGGGGTAGATTCCTGTAAAAAAAAAAAAAAATAAAACATTAGGGCGTTGATTAAACAATGATAAAGTTGAACATGTTAAAGTGTTTTAACTTACCGGATTAAGGGTCCCCTCTTCCTCTGGCGTCTTAGGAGACTCTTTATCCAGGCTACCCTGTCCATGTAATTTCGCCTCTCTCTCCAAAAGGAACTTCATCTGTTCATAATACCATAGCGTCGGCTGGTAAACATCATCAGTTCCGGCTCCTGAACGTTGAGACTCGATCACGCGTGTGTGTTCCTTCTTGAACACCGTCCGCAAGTTTGCTATCTTCTTCTTCGCCCAAAGTAGATCAGCATCACTGTTATGGGCTTTGCTGTACTCCACCAATTGTCTGTAGGCCTGATCCTTCTTCTGTCTGTTTGAAAAATCCTTGCTACGGACCTTCCACAGACATTCGCTGGCCCGATACACATCAATGAATCCAGTTGTGAACTCCCGGTCCATGTAAGAAGCCATTGCTGTGAGAAAAATAAAACAACACTATTTAAATAACAAGCAAGGAAAAACTTTAATAAAATATGTTGACCCTCGCATTAAAAAAACCATGCCGCTTATACACGTGTTGCGCCAGGAAATGGTGCTTATACACACGCTGCGCCAGGTAAAGCCGCTTATACACACATTGCAACCAGGTAAAGCCACTTAAGCACCACAAACATATAGTAACACCCCCTATCCCCCCCCCCCGCCTGCTAATACAGCTTCAAAGCACATTAAGCAGCCTGTCTAATCATACGGATACATCCATCTTCTCCTAGACCGCTATCACCAGCCGCATCACACTCCCCCATATATGTATCGCTCGATACACAGGACAGCCTCATAAAAACATAATTAATAACAACCCCCCCCCCCCACCCGGCTGTTAATACAGCCCACACTCCAGTGGCGTGTGGCGAGGTCAGTGGCTGGTGAGGCACTACAGCCATAATGTTCGCCGAATCCTGCCGATGACCCCCTACTGCCGCCGAGCCAATGCCCGCTACTGCCCCTGTGCCGATGCCCGCTGCCACCGCCAATGGCTTACAAACTCGCCCACCATCAACTTACCCAGCCCTCCACCCAGGGCCGGTGCTAGGGTGTTCGGCGCCCCCCCTGCAAACTATAAATTTGCGCCCTCCCATATTCCTTTGGCGCGCACCGGGAAAAGGGGTGTGGTCTCACAAGTAAGGGGCATAGCCACACAATAGTACCCCCATTCAAAATTACGCCACAATGTAGCACAATCTTATTCATCATATACGTAATGCCCCACAAGTAGTAGTAGCATCCTTATACATAGTGCACCCCCAGTAGTAGTAGCGTCCTTATACGTAAGGCCCCCCAAGTAGTAGTATTATTGTTATATCTAATGCCCCCCAAGTAATAGTAGCATCCTATACATAATGCTCCCCCCAAGTAGTAGTATCTTCCTTATACGTAATGACCCCCCTAGTAGTAGCATTGTTACACGTAATGGCCCCCCCATTAGTAGCGTTGTTACACGTAATGGCCCCCCCATTAGTGGACATTACTTAGTGGACATTCCCCATTAATGGAGAAGGGTCTGAATGGGTTAAAAAATAAAAAAAATGCGTGAGGTCCCCCCTCCTAAGTATAACCAGCCTCGGGCTCTTTGAGCCGGGCCTGGTTGTTTAAATACTGGGGGAAAAATTGGACAGGGGTTCCCCGTATTTAGACAACCAGCACCGGGCTCTTAGTCCGGTCCTGGTTCCAAAAATACGGGGGACAATAGATGTAGGGGTCCCCCGTATTTTTAAAACCAGCACCGGGCTCCACTAGCCAGGGACATAATGCCACAGCCGGGGGACACATTTATGTAGGTCCCTGCGGCCGTGGCATTACCCCCCCAACTAGTCACACCTGGCCGGGGTTCCCTGGAGGAGTGGGGACCCCTTAAATCAAGGGGTCCCCCCCTTCAGGCACCCAAGGGCCAGGGGTGAAGCCCGAGGCTGTCCCCAGCACCCCTGGGCGGTGGGTGCCGGGCTGATAGCCATGAGTATGTAAAAAAAAAGAATATTGTTTTTTGTTGTGGAACTACAAGGCCCAGCAAGCCTCCCCCGCTTGCTGGTACTTGGAGAACCTCAAGTACCAGCATGCGGGGAAATAACAGGCCCGCTGGTACCTGTAGTTCTACAACAACAAAAATACCCAAATAAAAACACAACACACACACCGTGAAAGTAAAAATTTATTAAATACACACTTACACACTCACACATACTTACCTACATCCCACGCCGGTCACGTCCACTTGTCCAGTAGAATCCAATAGGGGTACCTGTAACAATGAGAGACAGATTACTTACCTACATCCCACGCCGGTCACGTCCACTTGTCCAGTAGAATCCAATAGGGGCACCTGTAAAAATTAAAATTACACTGACAAACGAAGTAATCCACAGGAGGAGAGAGATAGAGAGAGAGAAATAGAGAGAAATTAATGAATATTATGCAATCACTGATGTGGGAGGACGTTAGCACAGACAGGGGGGAGTGCTGCTACTGGCTGGGAGGACGGAGCCGGGGGAGGAACGAGGGGGAAGGGGAAATTCCTACCCAGCCACCGCACACATGCGCCGAGCCGGAAGAGGCAGTTATTATTAATGTACTGCCGGGGTGGGGGGGGGGGGGGGTGGGGGGGGGGGGGCTGGGTGTGACACTGTTATTATTAATATACTACCAGCGGGGGAGGGGGGGAGGGGCGGGGGCACCGTTATTGATGTTAACTGGGCTGTATGTATTTACAGCCGGGGGGTGGGGTGACACCATTATTATTAATGTACTACTAGCCGGTGGGGGGGGGGGGGGGGAGAGACCATTATTATTGATGTTAACTGGGCACTTGTGTGGGTTGTATTAACAGCCGTGTGGGGGGGGTTCACTACGATCTGCCGGCGACCAGCATACCGGCGCCGGGAGCCCGACAGCCGGCATACCGACACTTATTCGACCCCCCTGGAGGGAGAATAAAATAGTGTGGTGCGCCACCGTGCCCGTAGCGTGGTGAGCGCAGCGAGCCCGCAAGGGGCTCATTTGCGCTCGCCACACTGTCGGTAAGCCGGCGGCCGGCCTCCCGGCGCCGGTATGCTGGTCGCCGGCAGATCGTAGTGAACCCCCCCACACGGCTGTTAATACAACCCACACAAGTGCCCAGTTAACATCAATAATAATGGTCTCCCCCCCCCCCCCACCGGCTAGTAGTACATTAATAATAATGGTGTCACCCCACCCCCCGGCTGTAAATACATACAGCCCAGTTAACATCAATAACGGTGCCCCCCCCCCCCCCCCGCCCCTCCCCCCCTCCCCCGCTGGTAGTATATTAATAATAACAGTGTCACACCCAGCCCCCCCCCCCCCCCACCACGGCAGTACATTAATAATAACAGTGTCACCCCCCCACCCCCCCCCGGCAGTATATTAATAATAACAGTGTCACACACACACACTCCCCCCTATAAATACATGCATGAAAATGGTGTGTGTGTGTGTGTGTGTCCCCTCACGGCTGTTAATACAGCCCGGTCGATAACAAGGGGCTCAGCGCACCGCACGCAAACACCCCCCCCCCCCCGGCACCCATCAATGCCGTTTATGCTGCCCACAGCGCACCCGTTGGCACTTACCGTTTTGCTGCTGCTGCTGCTGCTGACGTGCGTTGCGCTGGCTGGCTGTAGCTGGTGTGACTCTAGTCTGTGGTGGTGAAGCAGGAGACGGAGACGGAGGCGGGACCAGCAGAGGAAGAAGACGAAGGCGGGACCAGGAGAGGCAGGAGGCGGAGGTTGGACCCGGCAGAGGACGGAGTGGCAGAGGAGAGTGACGTACATCGCTGTAGCACGTCGCTCATTCTGTACACACGAGCGATGTGCTAAGCGACTGTACTAGATTTTGCCTGCATGCAGGCCAATCTACAATCAGCGATAGCGATGCGCGGGGCTGCGCATCGCTATCGCTTTATGGCATACACACTGAGATATGTATGCTTAATTTCTAAACAATCTAGTCAGATTGCTTAGATTTTAAGCACAGATCTCTCCGTGTGTACCCCCTTAAAGCCCAGTACTCACGGGCCGATCAAGGAGAGATGCGTGCTGAGCGAACCGCTCAGCACACATCTCTCCTGCCGCTCAGCACAGCGCGATCTGTGCTGAGCGTGCGGGGGGAGACGGGGGGGGCCGCTCACTTCACCCAGCGGGTGAAGTGAGCGACCCGCTAGATTAGCCTGCATGCAGGCCAATCTAGCAGCGGCGATAGCGATGTGCGGGGCCGCGCATCGCTATCGCCGAGGGGGCTACACACGGAGCGATCCTGCCGATATTCTAAGCAATCTAGTCAGATTGCTTAGAATATCGCTCCGTGAGTACCCCACTTAAGGGTTAAATTTGCAAAAGACATTGGTAATGACTATTTTTCACATCTAACCACCCAAAAAACTTCCAACAAATAGCAGATCTAAAATCTATTATATACTGTATAGTACACACAAAAAACCTGACACGCTGAAGCTCACCTCTTTGACTTGTGAACTGCTGGCAGGGAGCATTCTCCAATACTAAACTGCCTGGAGCTGTTTTAAGCTACTCAGCAACACTGTATATTGAAAAGAATTATTTTTGATACAGGGTGGATTTATTAGGACAGACAGATTTCTTCATTCCCTATAATCATGAAGTACTGCTTTACATAAAACTCATAAATATAGGATTTAAGGGTGATTTAAAATGTACATTCTAGATGAAACCTTGATGTGGTTTTTCAGAGGTGGGTTTATCTTCTTTTTCCATTTTGTCTTCCTTTCATGTCCTATCAATCCTTCTCCTACTGATTTCACTCATGAATTCTTAACAGCTCTGTGATGGGAGAGACCTTGCCATGAATGCTACACTACATTATGTTTGATCTTCAGTGTGACCCCAGCTCTAGTCGATTCCGTCGTTAATCTCTGCCAGTGTTGTTAATCTTTCCAGCTGCTTCCTGTCTTTGTGATGCCCTCCCGGAGCTGTGCAGCTGAAGGTTGTCATTGCTGGCTCATAGGTGTCCTAATCAGCATACAGCAGTGACTGCAGATGTTTCTGAAGTGATCTCTTTAATGAGATTGTTGCTTGCTCAATAGCAGAAGTCTACAGTGGGGACTAGCAATTACCTTGTGATGTATATTAACATATTGCTGGTAGGGACACTGGGTGAAGTGATGACTGCTGACACACGGCGCATTATTCAGACTAACATTGGCATATTGTTTTGATATACACTAAGAGGGAGACCAATGTCAGAAGAGAAATAATATAGGGAGCCTTCTGTTCCAAGCACATCCGTCTGTGTTCCCGTCTGTATTCTCTTTTTAAATATCCTCATCTTATCCATGGAAAGCAGTACAACATTCCATGTATTCTGACCCAAATGCCTCATGTAATCACCAATGATCTAGCACAAGACAATATGTTGGCCGCAACTGCAGCCAGTTTATCCTACATGAATACTGGCAGCTGCTGCCTTTATACGTTGTGTACTTGATCATCTGCAAACAGCAAAAGCAGAGATGTGGGCTGGACCAATAGTCAGCCGATCGATTCACTAGGACTGAACTACTGTACATACTGAAGTATAAGGGAATTTATTCCTCATGTCTCAGTGATATCACTGTTCCCAGCTTATTCACAGTCTACATTCATATGAAAATTGTTTGAGTCTGCAAATTGGCTTCCTACACTATATGTAGATGGTTTGCACACTTTAAGATTATTTATGTACAGTGCATCCAGAAAGTATTCACAGCGCTTCACTTTTTCCACATTTTGTTATGTTACAGCCTTATTCCAAAATGGAATAAATTCATTTTTCCCCTCAAAATTCTACACACAATACCCCTTTTTCCACTAATCATCCTTAAGATGTTCCTACAGCTAATTGGAGTCCACCTGTGGTAAATTCAGTTGATTGGACATGATTTGGAAAGGCACACACCTGTCTATATAAGGTTCCACACTTGACAGTGTATGTCTGAGTGCAAACCAAGCATGATGTCAAAGGAATTGTCTGTAGACCTCCAAGACAGGATTGTCTCGAGGCACAAATCTGGGGAAGGGTACAGAAAAATATCTGCTGCTTTGAAGGTCCCAATGAGCACAGTGGCCTCCATCATCCGTAAATGGAAGAAGTTTGGAACCACCAGGACTCTTCCTAGAGCTGGCTAGCCATCTAAACTTAGCAATCGGGGGAGAAGGGACCTAGTCAGGGAGGTGACCAAGAACCCGATGGTCACTCTGTCAGAGCTACAGCATTCCTCTGTGGAGAGAGGAGAACCTTCCAGAAGGACAACCATCTCTGCAGCAATCTACCAATCAGGCCTGTATGGTAGAGTGGCCAGACGGAAGCCACTCCTCAGTAAAAAGCACATGACAGCCCACCTGGAGTTTGCCAAAATGCACCTGAAGGACTCTCAGACCATAAGAAACAAAATTCTATGGTCTAATTAGATAAAGATTGAAACCAGACACCGCTCATCACCAGGCCATTACCATCCCTACAGTGAAGCATGGTGGTGGCAGCATCATGCTGTGGGGATGTTTTTCAGTGGCAGGAACTGGGATACTAGTCAGGATAGAGGGAAAGATGTATGCAGCAATGTACAGAGACATCCTGTATGAAAACATGCTCCAGAGTGCTCTTGACCTTAGACTGGGGCAATGGTTCATCTTTTAGTAGGACAACAACCCTAAGCACACAGCCAAGATATCAAAGGAGTTGCTTTAGGACAACTCTGTGAATGTCCTTGAGTGGCCCACCCAGAGTCCAGACTTGAATACTATTGAACATCTCTGGAGAGATCTGAAAATGGCTGTGCACTGACGCTTCCTCCTCCAAAATGATGGAGCTGGAGAGGTGCTGCAAAGAGGAATGGGTGAAACTGCCCAAAGATATACAGTACGTGTGCCAAGCTTGTGGCATCATATTCAAAAAGACTTGAAGCTGTAATTGCTGCCAAAGGTGCATCAAAAAAGTATTGAGCAAAGGCTGTGAATACTTTATGTACATGTGATTTCTTCATTTTTTATAAATTTGGAACAATCTCAAAAAAACTTTTTTCACGTTGTCATTATGGGGTATTGTGTGTAGAATTTTGAGGGAATTTTTTTTTTTTTTTCCCAGTTTGGAATAAGGCTGTAACATAACAAAATGTGGAAAAAGTGAAGCGCTGTGAAAACTTTCCGGATGCACTGTATATAATAAAGGGACCCTTTATGCTTGGTCACCACTTCTTCCCATCCCCCGCCTCCATTATTCCTGTTGGCCAACAAGGTCCTCCTCTTTTGTGGCTCCAAGTCTCCCTAGCAGTTGCTCCCACTCTGCATGCATGTTGGAGATGAGGGACACCTTACAGAATTTTTATATAGATGGTGTTAGCTGTTCATTTGTTTATTCTTGTGCTATGCGTTGTTTTAAGATTGCACTATGCTAATTATATTCAGTGATTGGCCACCTTGTGTAGTTTACAGTCTGTTTCTCAGTATGAAATTAAAGCTCAGTTGCCAACATTTATATTTTCAGTGAGACGCTACAGATGGAGAAATTCATGGCATGCTCTTTACAATGTATATGAACAAATGAGTTGGCGCCAGGGCCGTATTAAGCCCCCAGAGGGCCTGTGGCACTCAAAACAGGATGGCCCCTCTCCCTCAATTTGGTACCGCATCCCCTGGCTGTGCCTTGTCCCCCTGTGGCAAGCTGTATATATATATATATATATATATATATATAATATGTATTTATGTAGCCAACTATCATTGAGGGGTGGCCAGTCATTGGAGGTTGTGTGTTCATCTCAGGGAGGATATGATTAGTGTTCTGAAAAACTTGCAATGTTCAGAATGGCATATACTGTATATGGGTAAAAAACATCAAAGCAATTTCTGCCAATAAATAACACTGAATTGAATTGGCTAGTGTAATATGTGCCTGGCTCTATACCAGTGTAACCTTCTGTTCTCCAGCTATTTTGGAACTACAATTTTCGGCTTTCCCTCTGGCAAAACACTCTTTGTTTTGTAGTTCCACAACACTGAAGCGCCATATGCATTAATAAAAGTAAAGTAATTATAATAATAATAATTTTATTTATATAGCGCTCTTTCTCCAATAGGATTCAAGGCGCTTAACAGATACATAGCATAATATAGTACAGAAACAATGAAGTACAGTGGCATATGAGGGGCTTGTCGTGGAGCCTTATGGCTTCTAAAGGTCACATTGATGATTCTTATGGCTTATAATGGGCATCTGGAGTAATTTGATGGCATATACTGGGCATAGTGGGGGAGTCATATGGCTTATAGTGGGCACATGGAAGATTCTAATAACATATAAAGGAAACCTGGGGTGTCTGATGGCACATACTGTGCACATGGAGGATTCTGTTTGAACAAGTTCTGTTAAGTTCTGTTCACAGATTTAACTGTATATCTGGTGTGTGTGTGTGTGTGTGTGTGTGTGTGTGTGTGTGTGTGTGTGTGTGTGTGTGTGTGTTGAAGTATAAACTTTTCAAATAGGAACATGAATTAAAACAGTGTACAAATTATACAACCTATCTTTGTTGCATTTACTTCTAGCATAAACACAACATATCTCTACCTCTATTGAAATTCACTAAACAGCATGTACTGTTTAAGAAATGCTGTATTATATGTATATGTCAGTGCCATAACTAGACATTTTAGCACTGTGTGCAAAAAACGGCATCGGCGCCCCCCCTTATTTAAAATAGGGCCAGTGCGCGCCAAAAGTATAGGGGCATTGCTTCATGGGAAAGGGGTGTGGCTACAAAATAATACCAATTCATATTACGGTGCACAGTAGTCTCCATTATTCATTCAAATTATGCCGTACAGTAGCGCCACTACACCAGGTAGAGCCCCTTTTACACATTACGTCAGGTAATGTGTAAAAGTCTCCTTTTACACATTACGGCAGGCAGAGTCCCCTTTTACACATTACGGCAGGTACAGCCTCCTTTTACAGATAACGGCAGGAAGAGTCCCCTTTTTACACATTACAGCAGGTAGAGTCCCCCTTTTTACACATTACGGCAGAGTCCCCTTTTACACAATATGCCAGGTAGAGTCCCCTTTTACATATTACAGCAGGCAAAGTCCCCGTTTTACACATTGCGGTCGACAGAGTCCCCTTTTACACATTACGGCAGACAGAGTCCCCTTTTTACACATTTTGGCAGGCAGAGTCCCTTATTTACACATTACGACAGGCAGAGTCCCCCTTTTACATCTCCTCTTCTTTGTGTTACTCCTCTGTTGTGGTAATAAAATTGCCATTTTTTTGCAAAGAATAATTTTTTTACACAGTTTTCTGTTGACTTTCTATTTCACATTAACTGACTACTCGTCTTTGTCCTGAAGCAAAAATAAATTTTCCTTTTAAGCTTTTGATGATAAAAATCTCATCTAAATCCTCATAAATGATTCTTTATTATACCTATATTAATAATGAATAAATGTCTTTTGAATACCACTGCTCTTTTGCATTAATAGGGCCAAATGTATTATAGATAACCTTTTGATTTAACAGCACAAACTGTGAAACAATATTAAAACTGAAAAAAAGCTGAGCTTACATGAGTCAGTAAGGTCAAAATTATAAACATTTTTTCATCTCTGTTTATAATAGGCCCACAATACATATTCATTAACCAGCCTGTTACTTCTTCCTACCTTAGATCTTACAGGTACTATGTGATTCCAGTAAGGACATTGATATTCTTTGAAGATTAACTAACGTTATAGAATCAATTGATGCATATTAAAAAGACATTACAGCCATAAATTTGTCTTGATGAGTCATTAAATATTTATGATTCCATCAGTTTTTTACATAGGATGTTTGAGAATCGATTACAGAAATGCTGTATATAGGGAGCGTATAGTTATTTCCACAATAAACATTCCTTATTCCTATTAAGATATTTAAAAAGAAATAGGAGACTAGAAAATGTGTTCTCATGGGGAAATAGAGGCACATAAATAATAACACACACACACACACACACACACACACACACACACACACACACACACACACACACAAACACACACTAGCACTTTTTCCCAAATAGGAATCAGCTGTTCCCTGTACTCAAACTTACCTATTTTTTAATGTATTGATTTGGAAATAATTAGGAAAAGGGTAACACAATGCTGGGATAAGGGAGGTACATAAGTATATCACTGTAAATAGGTGAGATATTATGATTTGTAAGAAATCTATTACAGGTTGAGTATCCCTTATCCAAAATGCTTGGGACCAGAGGTATTTTGGATATGGGATTTTTCCGTATTTTGGAATAATTACATACCATAATGAGATATCATGGCGATGGGACCTAAATCTAAGCACAGAATGCATTTATGTTACATATACACCTTATACACACAGCCTGAAGGTCATTTAATACAATATTTTTAATAACTTTGTGTATTTAACAAAGTTTGTGTACATTGAGCCATCAAAAAACAAAGGTTTCACTATCTCACTCTCACTCAAAAAAGTCCGTATTTCGGAATATTCCGTATTTCGGAATATTTGAATATGGGATACTCAACCTGTATTCATATCCATGTGCTTTGAACCACTTCATTAATAGAGAAGAAGCATCAGAGGAGTATTCACACCCAATAGTCTTAATGTAAAAGTTCCAAAACATATGGCGCATATCCAATCAAAATTTGGAAATGGAGACACATATGTGTCCTCATAGATCTTTTGCGTGCTAAAGATTGCAGCATGGTGTACCATAGCTACTGCTTCCCACTAGCACATGGAGCCGGCACATGGTGGATTGCTTCAGATATTCAGCAGGGGAGCGGCGGCAGGAGTGGAAGCATGTCTATGCACACTCCCGATGATAGCACACAATATGAAAACTCTGGCTGCAGTAAGATGCGCTATCGCAGCAATGCAACAGTAAGCAGCCTCCAGCAGAAAAGATAGGTGAGGACAGAGCCTCTGCAACAATTTGTTAAACTTCTCAGGGGTTGGATATCTGTGACCGGCGGTCAGGATCCCGGCTGTTGGATGGCCGGTGGTTGAGGGGGAGCGCAACAAAGCCCCTTGCGGGCTTGCTGCGCTCACCACGCAGTGGGCTCGGTGGCTCGCTGTGCTCGCCACAGGTTATATTCCCACTCTACGGGTGTTGTGGACACCCACGAGTGGGAATAGTCCCTGTTGGTCAGCATACCGACCTTTAGGATTTTCAGATGCCGGGATGCCGGCGTCGGTATTGTGACTGGTGGTCTCCTGACTGCTGGTCACATAAACGCATACCCTTCTCAGAATGGTTGATGCACATTAACATTCTGAAACAATTTGTTTTTCAATCACAGAAGTTGACTTTATTGGAATAACAAACTGTAAGACGATTACAGAGATCAGTCATAAACAACAGTAAACAATAAACATTGGGGTATACAGTATGACAGCTACAGAAAGTATTCAAGGAGAATGAATGGCAGACAACATAATAGGCAAAATCTTCTATATGGAAATAGGTAGGGTTGAGAGCAGCCCATTATTGGCTGGCAAGGTGTAGTCCAACCAATGGAGTATGGGAGAGATACTATGAAGATCTTCAGTAGTAGGGGAAGCAAAGGAGCCGAGGTTTATGAGAATGTAGAACTGGTGTGGAGGGAGGGAGCATAGGGAGGGGGGAGTGGGGAAGGGGGAAAGGTAGATGGTATATGAGAACTAATTGCTAGAATCTATAGTGAGTCGTAATGCCAAAGGTGAGAAAATGAAAAATAGAAAAAGAGAGCGAGTTAGGTGAGGCCCAGGAGGGTCGTGTTATAGAGACTATACCAAGCGGCGCAAGTGGCATGAAACTTGTCAACACTGTTGTACATTAAACATGAGATATATTCCATCTTGGACACAGACCAAATTTGATTCTTTGCAATTGGAAATTTAGCCGTGTAGCTATATGGAGGATCATTTTGTTATCAGATTTGGTTAACTGGCAAACAGGAGGACACAGGAGTAATATCGCTGGTGTAAGGGAGGAGCAGTTGGGGATTACAGAAACTGTGTCTGAACCAGGGACCAAAAGTGATCTTAGGGCAGCTATACCACACATGGTAGAAAGACCACATTGATGCCGGCAAAGGTTAGATGCAGAGGGATAAATCTGGTGTAATTGCTCTGGGACTAAGTACTAATGCATGTATATTTTATAGGAGTTATCCTTAATGGAAACATTTAGAGACATTCAAGTGAATAGTTTCCCATGTTTCCTCCTCCAATGATGCCCCCAGTCTGCTTCCCAAGATACTGTAGTTCATGAGCTTCGTGGGGATAGGGAGTGTCCAGGGACAGAATAGTATGGTACAGTAGAGAAATAGTGCCTCTGACCATGGGGTCATAGATACAAAGGCATTCTATTGCCGACATATTATTAGGGGAACCAGATTGTCAAGAGCCTCAGGCCTAGCTAGGTTGAGCAAGGTACAGTATATGTCTCTAACTTTTTTGACTTGTCCGAGAGTCCTTCTCAGCAATATAGTGTATGCACCGTTCCTTCTTGAATTTGAGCCATGTATCTGCAATGGTGTCATCAAAAACCAGAGTATCTATGCGTTAGGGACCTTGTGCCATTACAGTCAGACCTCTGAGACTATGTAAAATTGTCTGCATGTAAATCAGCACAGGACTATGGATATGTGCAGAAGTGTGACTTTACTACCTGCAAGTCATACTGAACAATGGCTGCAGCAACACTTATAATATAACACCTGTAATAAAAAATTTCCTTTGTAACAAACACAGTGGTGCCATCCAGTGCTATCACATCATTTAAGTAGAGTAGTATGTATGTTGTACAGTACCTAACTTGGCCAACATGTCAAAAATATTAAAGACTATCCAAGTATTATCAGGGTACTATCTGATATACGCATCCAGACCTGGAGCATTAAATACTTTGTTGCTTGGTCAAAAACCAGGAGGTATATTGTAGCTAATTTAAAAAACCACCCATAAAAGCCTGTCAGGAAGGAAGGGGGGGGGGGGGATGACCAATATAAATGCTATGGAAGCAGATATAGTACTCAGAAAAAGTGTTGGCAATGTCCAAAGTGTTAGTGCCAACAACTGCTTTAATAAGAAACACATTAATTTTGTCTCTAGACAGCTACCCTTTTAGCTTCCATGCCAATGGTCTGCTTGCTCTATTCTAGAGATGAGCGGGTTTGGATCTCCCCTGCCACTCCCCCTTCGACAAAATCTACACTGGCTCCCATCCACCTACAGAATCCTCTTCAAACTTCTCACCCTCACATACAAGGCCATCTCTAATTCCATTTCTCCCTACATCTCCAACCTCCTCTCCCTTCATACTCCCTCCGGCCCACTACGGTCGGCTGATAACCGTTGCCTCTCCTCTGCCTTGGTCACTGCTTCCCAAACACGAGTTTAGGATTTTGCCCGTGCTGCACCCCTTCAGTGGAACGCGCTCCCCCCACTCCATTAGACTCTCCCTGACCTTGCAAAGCTTCAAACGGGCACTGAAAACCCACCTATTTATCAAAGCATACCCCTCCAATGCATAACCTAGTTCTTAGGCTGCTCCTCCAATTGCCTGCCCCATGCCTTGAACATCTCTGCTTTGCTTGCATACCGTCATCAGGCTTCCTCCTGCTTGCTTGCACCTTATGTCATCTGTCTGTCGCCCCTCCCCACTAGAGCAGGGCCCTCTTTCCTCTTGTTGTCTAAGCCCTCTTCTCGACACATTTCACTCAGCAACCATCTTTACCTACATTTCTCCTACTGGTAAAGGCTCCTCTCTATCTATGGCCACCAGCCCCAAGTAGTACAATGATTACTTCCTCGCTACATACATCTAAGCTGTATTATGTTTTGAGAATTGTGGTGCTCTTTGTTACCTGCACTCCATTTTTGTTATTTATTTACTGTTATGCTAAGTTTTTTCTCCCTGTACTGTCCTTTGTACAGCGCTGCAAAACACTTGTGGCACCCTATAAATAAAATGTAATAATAATAAAAAAGCGTACCCTTCCGATGCATAACCTAGTCCTGAGGCCGCTCCTCTATCCCCCTGCCTCATGCCTTGAACATCTCAGCTTTGCTTACATACTGCCATCATGCTACCTCCCGCTTGCTTGCACCTCATGTAATCTGTTGCCCCTTCCCACTAGATTGTTAGCTCTTCAGAGCAGGGCCCTGTTTTCTCTTGTTGTCAAAGCCCTCTTCTCTACACATTTCACTCGCAGCTCTCTCCTATGCAGCGACCATCTTTACCCACTTTTTCTCCTGGCAAAGGCTCATCTTTATCTATGGCTGCCAGCCCCAAGTAGTACGATGATTACTCCCTCGCTACTTACATCTTACATCGCTACTTATGGCGCTTTATAAATAAAATGTAATAATAATCATCTCTGTGTTCCGAAACTCCCGAACTTCACGATCCAAACCGGGAACCGAGTCCAGCTCGGGACTTCCCGCCGGTCTCGGATCCCAGTATGAGGCAAAACGTCATTATCCTGCTGTCAGATTCTCATGGGTTCTGGTTTCCATATAAAAAGCCGTGTGTCCCCGCCATTTTCACTCCGGACTTGGAGAGTGAGGGAGACAGACCTCTATCTCTCTGTGGGTGGTGGAGTCGGGTGGTGTCAGTGTGTGCTCTCTATGGGTGCTGTCCTGTGTGCTGTTAGGGGAGCTGTCATGTCACTGTGATGTCCTCTCACTGTGCTGTTAGGGGTGCTGCAGCTGTACATGGGTGTTGCTGTCCTGTAACTGTACTCTACGGGGGCGCTGTCCTGTATGCTGTAAAAATACAGGGGTGCTGTGTAAATACAGGGGTGCTGGTTCTGTCCTTTATGTTGTAAAAAATACAGGGGTGGTGTAAAGGTACACTGGCCCTGTCTTGTATGCTGTAAAAATACAGGGTGCTGTGAAAATAAAGGTACACTGGCCCTGTCTTGTATGCTGTAAAAATACAGGGTGATGTGAAAATAAAGGTACACTGGCCCTGTCTTGTATGCTGTAAAATTACAGGGGTGTTGTTAAAATACAGGGGCCCTGTCCTGTATGCTGTAAAAATACAGGAATGCTGTAAAACTACAGAGGTGCTGTGAAAATAAATGTACACTGGCCCTGTCTTGTATGCTGTAAAAATACAGGGGTGCTGTGAAAATAAAGGTACACTGGCCCTGTCTTGTATGCTGTAAAAATACAGGGGTACCATTGTTAAAATAAAGGTACACTGGCCCTGTCTTGTATGCTATAAAATTACAGGGGTGCTGTTGTTAAAATAAAGTTACACTGGCACTGTCTTGTATGCTGTAAAATTTCAGTGGTGCTGTTAAAATACAGGGGTGCTGGCTCTGTCCTGTATGCTGTAAAAATATAGGGGTGCTGTGAAAATACAGGGGTACTGATTCTGTCCTGTATGCTGTAAAAAAAATACAGGGGTGTTGTAAAGGTAAACTCACCCTGTCTTGTATGCTGTAAAAATACAGGGGTGCTGTGAAAATACAGGGGTGCAGGTTCTGTCCTGTATGCCGTAGAAAATACAGGGGTGTTGTAAAGGTACACTGGCCCTGTCCTGTATGCTGTAAAATTACAGGGGTGCTGTGAAAATAAATGTAGACTGGCTCTGTCTTGTATGCTTTAAAAATACAGGGGTGCAGTGAAAATAAATGTACACTGGCCCTGTTTTACATGCTGTAAAAATACAGGGGTGCTTTGAAAATAAATGTACACTGACCCTGTCCTGTATGCTGTAAAAATACAGGGGTGCTGTGAAAATAAATGTACACTGGCCCTGTTTTACATGCTGTAAAAATACAGGGGTGCTGTGAAAATAAATGTACACTGGCCCTGTCCTGTATGCTGTAAAAATACAGGGGTGCTTTTGTTGAAATAAATGTACACTGGTCCTGTCTTGTATGCTGTAAAAATACAGAATAAAGCAGAATATGAAACAAGCTTCAACATCACAACCAGATTTATGAAAACATATAGCCACAAAGGTGGAAATGGAAATTGCAATTTTGACTAAGTGTTTTTAATAAAGTGGGGAGAGACCACATTTGCAGCCAAAATCAGTCAGACTCAGAAGAGACAGAATCATAATCCAGCAGAACGTGACATGGCAACAACTACTACTTCATTTTCATATAATTTCAGGCATGCCCTGTCTGAACCCGTTCATCTCTAGTAGATATATCTTCTAGTGTTCACTGTGTACCCAGCATTAGAGATAGGTTCTTTTCAATTATTTCATGTTAGGGACTCAAATGAATGTCTCCAATTAGTCAATCTTAATTTTTATTATTAATGTTCCACATTTTGGGATTATTTACAAGATGAGCATTTTTTGTACAGGGGTCTTTTCCTTTATTTTGTAAATGTTTTCTCCTTAATAATTGTACAATGGAAGGGCTGCGTAGGGTTATCGCAAGACCTTGCGGTGTCAGAAGAACAGAGTTTCAGTGATCTTGCATTGCATCAGCTTTCCATTGCACTGCAGCACTAGATGGGCCAGGAGCTCCTTTGAGGCACAAACAGTTACTGAATAAGGCCCAGTATGGAGTCTCATGGTGGCTTATAGCCAGGAAGATGTCTGGCTTGCCAGGCTGAGGCATGCTGTTGGCACAGAGGTTAGCATTGCTTCCTCCCACAGTTCTACTTGTAATATGAAATGAGTTTGGACTGTAGAGTGATAAACTCGACAAGGGCAGGGGCTGAATAACAAAAAATTAACTGCACAGTCCTGCTTAGTACTGTACCGAACTCACCCAAACTCAATTTGCCTGATCCGGGGCTGCTGTGGGGGCTCAAGAGGGGCTGCTAAAACATCTAAGGGGCTGCTTTATTTAAAAATAAAATATGAATAAAATAAACAAGAAACACAGGTTTGCTCACATGCGTGTAACTGTGACACACAGGTATGCTCACATGCGTGTAACTGTGAGCTGTGAAAAATGAAAATAAGGCATCTGCCACATAATATGTAAATAAAAATGCAATAACAAAATAGAAAAAAAGAAACTCACGAGATTTTCACAAAATAAGTCTTCAGACTCCGTGGAGGGGAAAATATCTAATTTTGATTCTGTGGTATACACCAGTTCATTTGCATCCCAGCATTAACTCCGATATTATCTTAATCCCTAAAAATGGAGAAGGGTGAACAAATTTGGAGGCTTTGGCCCCTGGTTTTTCAGTTTGTCCAGTAATGTGGTACAGGTTGAGTATCCCTTATCCAAAATGCTTGGGACCAGAAGTATTTTGGATATCAGATTTTTCCGTATTTTGGAATAATTGCATACCATAATGAGATATCATGGCGATGGGACCTAAGTCTAAGCACAGAATGCATTTATGTTTCATATACACCTTATACACACAGCCTGAAGGTCATTTTAGCCAATATTTTTAATAACTTTGTGCATTAAACAAAGTGTGTGTACATTCACACAATTCATTTATTTTTCATATACACCTTATACACACAGCCTGAAGGTAATTTAATACAATATTTTTAATAACTTTGTGTATTAAACAAAGTTTGTGTACATTAAGCCATCAGAAAACAAAGGTTTCACTATCTCACTCTCACTCAAAAAAGTCTGTATTTCGGAATATTCCGTATTTCGGAATATTTGGATATGGGATACTCAACCTGTATTTATATATTTGCTTGGTTAAAGTCCTTTCTGTTCCACACCAATATAGGAGTGGAGGTGAAAGCCTGTGTGTTGCTCCTGATTGCGTGTGCCTCTCTAATTTTTAATCACCTTGACACTGTTCTCTTCCTCTTGCCTTTTCTCATAATGTGAAAAGACATCAAATATGGAGGTGGTATGTTTGTAGATAGCTATGATTCAGAGAACTTGGCAAGCTTTTTCAGGGGGACCACCTGTCACTGAAATAATGGGCTTATTAAACTGTGTCCTGTTTAAACAACATAAGGGTGGGTGGGAGGGCTCAAAGACAATTCCATCTTGCACCTCTTTTTTTTCTTTGCATTATGTGCTCTTTGGGGCCTAGTTTTTAAAACTGCCATCCTGTCTGCCACTGCAGTGCCACTCCCAAATGCGCCGTCCACATGTGTCACTTAGCTTAGTCATCCAGCTACCCCGGCGCTGCCTATTGGCCTAAAACCAAAACCAGTCTTGTAAGGTGTGAGGTGTTAAGAATAGACTGGAAATGAGTGGAAATTAATGTTATTGAGGTTAATAATACTGTAGGATCAAAAATACTACCAAATTCTGTGATTTTAGCTGTTTTTCTGTTTTTTTCAAAAAATCCAGATCCAAAACCGAAACCCGAAAGGGTGGTTTTGGCAAAACCAATCCAGATCCAAAACACGAACGGAGATCCAGATCCAAAACTCAAAACCCGAAAATTGTCCGCCGCACATCTCTATTCCCAGCTACATAAAACTGTTGGTAGAGAGGAAAAATATATTTTTGGATAAGGCTCATCAAGAAAGCAGTAGTTCTCAGTCTCTAGACTTAACTAAGTCCCCAACTCCAGCGATATTCTGTGGATTCTGTTTATGCCGGCTCTTCAACGGGATGACTGGTATTGTACTTCTGACTTTGGGCTATATGTACTAAGCCTTGGAGAGTGATAAAGTGTAGAGAAAGATAAAGTACCAGTCAATCAGCTCCTAACTGCCATGGTACAAGCTATGTTTGAAAAACTACAGAAGCTGATTGGTTGGTAGATTGTTTCTCTCCACTTTATCACTCTCCAAAGCTTAGTACATCTCCCCCATCTCTTTCTTTTCATGCACCACCACTAATAAAACACAGACACCCCTGACAACTGATTTGAGGGTGCACCAGTGTTTGAAGACTGTAAATATACTGTAATGGTCCTTTCTATGTATAACATAAACATAGCTATGCAGAAAACATTATACAACAAGCTATATAAAAACAGCAATCTCTTTAACATATTAAATACATGCCCTGATATCACCTCAAAACAAATTGAAACAGATACTTCTGAGGAATCTGGGTCTTTTAAATTCTTAAACAATTGCACTGAAAAAACGTGTTTCAGAAAACTTCTATTGTGCAAAGTATTGCACCTGGTGGTATCTGATCTAGGTTCAGGGCCGTTTCTTGGGGCAGGCGAGCAGTGCAACCGCACTGGGCGCCCGCCACGGCACTAACTGTGGCTCCCTGCTTCCCCCTCCTATTTCTCCCCGAGTAACCCGCTCGGGGGGTGGAATTTCACGGAATGACGCGGTTGCGTCGTTACGTCACGACGCAACCCCGTCACTCCGCAAAACTACCCCCCCCCCGAGCGGAGTACAGATGGGGATCCAAGTTAGGAAGAGGGAAAGGCCGGCGCGAGGAGCGACTGGTGTGGCGGGCCGAAGAGCAGTAATCGCCTCTGTAAGTATTCTCTCTCTCTCTCTCAATGTGTAAAGTGGGGACACCTGCCGTAATGTGTGAAATGGGGAATCTTGCCTGCCGTAGTTTGGGGATTTAATGTATCAAGGGCATTGCGGTGTGTGGCATAATATGGTAGAATTTTTTTTTCCTGTGGTGGTCGTGATCTGTTGGAGCAGGGTCAAAAACTGGATTGTGAGGTAGTCTTTTCAGACGAGGCCATGCCCATTTAAATGAGGCCACGCCCATTTAGATTAGGCCACGCCCCCATGCCGGGTGCGCGCACAAGTGTTTTTTTTTATCTAGGTGTGTGTGTGGGGGGGGGGGAGGCACATTTTTTTTATGTCATGGGGCGGCGCATTTTTAAATCTCGCACTGGGAGCCAAATTGGCTAGAAACAGCCCTGTCTAGGTTATGCAGAAGATGAAAACTTGTACAGTGTCTTTTAGATAGGTAAGTCAGTTGACATCCAACGGCTGTAATAATGAATACAAGATTTGGGGGTACCGGTTAATAAAATGATCCCCTGGCAGCGATGATGGGTCTACCAGGGAAATTGATTGGAATTACTATTTGAAATGTAGTGTTCTTTGTTAAACCCCTCATGTCGCTGCCCACAACTCTGTTGAGTACGATGAGAGTGATTCTTATAAGGTTCTGTTCCAGTCGAACGCCGACTTTATTGTTTTCATAGTCAGATTGTACTATCTACTAATTTTTCTAAAATTCTATGAGTTCCTTTCGTAAATGTCATACTATATTTGGATCTTGTTAAGCCAATCTTTGCTGTTGTCATTTTCAAGATACTCCATTTCAAATGTACTGATTTCTGTTTTGAGTTCTGTACCTTCCTTCCCGCTTCCTTAATAACTAAAAGTATTAAATCCAGGACACACTTATTGAAAATAGCAACCCAGTGTATATAAAAATCCAGATTACTGCGCCTATTGTGGGCAACTTTTTCACCCTGAACCCTTGTAGAATCTTTTTCTGTCTGTAGTAAGCAAACAGTGTAGTTCCATCCCATGTAGGAGATCATTTATTTTACGCTTCGTCATCTTCAAAAGCTAATGGCACAAATATTCAATGTTTTCCTCTGGACTAATATTTAATATGTTTTCTTTAAATAATATTCCTTGTGCTTCACTACAAGTGAAGCTAAGTGTATTTGATTTCCTACTAATAAGATTCCTCTGCAATGGGTTACAGGTACTGGGTTGTTCCATTATCATAGATCATGTGCCACATGAAAAAGTAGAGAATGCTTGTAAACCCTGGATATGGTGCACATTCTGTTGGTGGATGTTGGTGAGGAGAAAGACAGCAAGTGGTAAAGTATCCATTTAGATAATACAACAAACATAGAACCTGATAATATCAATGCACTAAATGTCCTGGTGTCTTCCCAAAACAAATTGATAAACATACTTGATCCAGCAATTTCATGGAAAAACAGACGTCACTTTGGGTCTTTTAAATGCAGAAACAATTGTATTCTGAAACATTGGTTTTTCAACCAAGTTCTTTCCTCAGGGTGTGAAAAAGAATGTGACAAAGTGTTCACCATAAATCCACTGCTACTTGTTATTCTCACTGGAAGAGAAGGAAGCATGTGTAGAAATTGGAAGTGGCATTGGCTCTTTATCCCCATTACCAAAGTAGCGCAATGCACATTGTCAGAACCTGAGTACAGTGGTCTTTCACCTCTGTGTGTAAAGAGAGAAAGTTAACATTAAAAATAGTACAATGTTAAAAGATGCCAACACACTATCAGATATATATGTAGTTAAATAAGCAATTTATTTACTTAAAAAACCAAAACACTGTGGTTAGATATTACTCCTTTGTTACCGGAAACATAAACCTCTGTTGCCACTTTGACATCACCTTCATCAAACATTTTTAGTTCTTCAAGTTCCTCATATAACTTTTAACAATGTATTCTCCATCTCTTTTTTAATATTCAGAATTGTTACAAGCAAATTAGATATTCATTGGAACCAGTGAACTGCAATCCAATAGATGCAAACAGGGTCACTTATTCGGTCATTTTAATTTCATGCTTTAAAAGTTTTGGCAAACCATCTCTAACATAAATAGTCCATTCTGGTAACCAGTATGCATAGCAGAGCCTCTTCTGTACACAATATAGAGCTTACTCTTATTTGGTATAATGCAATGTTAGATGTTATGCTATGATGCATTGCTAAATGAAGAGCTCATTCTGGCAAACAACATACAATATAGTGCATTAGTTCTAAAACTTTCTTGACTCACAACGCCCTAGAGTATCAGCATTTTTTTCACGGCATCCCTAGGATAAAAGTTTTTTATTGATACATTTTGGGGAAAAAATATTACATTGTGCCTTCCTGTCTTTCTTAGGTTCATTTATGTGGTGGTGTACAGTTGTGCGTCTGATTGTCAACATGTTTTATGATGGTCAGCCACTAGCAGTGGTTTTGCCAATAACTTTGATCATAAATATTTTGATTTGGTCTTGGACCACCAACCCGAGGCACCCTTGTAAGAGCATTGCGGCAACCCAGGGTGCCTAGGTACACAGTTTGGGAACACTGATGTAGTGTCTTGGATTAGTATAAACTGCAGAGACAATCTGAAACTAGTATCATATAAACTACACCCAGAAGGGTCTCCAGTATCTCCTTTTCTATTTCCTTATTACCTACATGACCAAGGGGTCTATGTACTAAGGCTTGGTGAAAAATAAAGTGGATGGAAATAGTACCAAGCAAACAGCTCATAATTGTCATTTTTCAAACACAGCCGGGAACATGGCAGTTAGGAGCTGACTGGATGGTACTTTATCTCCACCCCACTTTTTCTCTCTCCAAAGCTTAGTACATATGCCCCTGTAACCTAATTAAAAATAACTAGCACTGTCAATGTATGTGCTGGTCATTTTAACTTCAGCTATGCATAATGTTCGTTGAACTTTAGTGAGCTATGATTGGCTGTTGGCTTGCACTGTAGGGTAATGACAGAGCTGGTTTATTTTATGCTCCTGGTCTCCTTTGCATGAAGGTAAGAGGAAACAGAAATATTGGGGAAAAAGTGCATTGCGTTTTATAGACCTGAAGAAAGGTGTTCAAAATCCTAAGACTTCCATATTTCCTAGGAGAGAGTTAGCAGATCTGAATGGATTTCTATTCATTTGTACAGTAGTTGGATGGAATTACATAGGCTCAGAGCGATAGTTGCTTTGATAGTGCAGTACGCTGTCCATATTTTTTCTCCCCCTTTGAAATAGTTCACATTTAACATTCTGTAACATACAGATTGTTCGGAACACAAGCCAGACATCTCACATCTCTCACAGTACTGAGAACGCATGCCCTTCTGCTGTGCGAAATTTGCATGTGAAATATTATTTTCATAAACAAACACCTGACCACGCTGCAATCACACAATTAAAGCCATCAGTATGCTTACTGCAGCTGGGGCATTGTGACAGGGATCATTATTGTGCTAGGTCTAAGCCTGCAAGCTTTTAACATATCTTCTGTATATTTTATACATTAGCATCCTGACCCACATTATCAGGAGCAGGTTTTCTTATAAATATTAAATGATTAAAGCTTGTGTAGTATCCAGCCCGATAGCTCCTGCCAGTCAGGGACATTATTTTAATCACCTCTCAAGAGGTCACGAGGTGAGGGAGAAGAATAAAATACAGAGGAAAAATGCTGCAATTATTGCTGTCTGAACGACACAGAGAGAGAGAAGAAAATTTCAAGTTCATCTGTAACACGGGGACTGAGAGCTCCAGATGTTTCAAAGGAAAATATTACAATCACTCATACTAAGAGAAATTGGATTAGTCACGTTTTTGTCTACTAATGGACACACTGGGTGATCTTTAGGGCTTCATTTGCTGGGTTAATAATGCTTTGCCTGAGTTCCTTTGCAATGTGAAAAAAAAATAGGATAACTCTAGGAGTTAGTATAGTAAGTGCGGTCCACAGCCACTGACACGAGTAATATCATATTCATCACAGACAGACCTCGTATCTCATTACTGCTGAAAAGATTCCCCTCAAGGCATCTCAGCGCAGTCAAGCCAGGCCCATCGTGTGGAGCAGTTCAGGTATATTGTGAAATGATTTAATGCCACAATAATGTCCACTTTGCGAAATAGATGATGTTTTTGATAGTGGCTGATGGTTAATGAATGATACATTAGCAAACATCTCTAAAAAGTTATTGAGAAAATGTAGATGAAGAGACAGTAATTCCTTGCGTTCTCTGTGACTCTTATATTTCCTCCCTGTTATATTAAGTATAAAATGTGTGATAACTGCCATGAATCACTATGTAATCTACTTTAAAGTGCCTGATTCCGGCTTAGGAACCGCTTTTGAAAAATAAGATTCAAAGCTGCATAAATGTGAGCTGAATATGATAATGCTATGAGTGGTTTTGCATTAAATCAAATCTGAATCAATGAAAGAGGTAAAATCTGCACATATATACAATGCTCAATAGATGTTGACTCAGATTATTACATGACTCCAGTTTCTTTGATTTGATTTATCACACAATACCGTGCCTGTATATGGAAAAACTATAATACAATCATTTTGTTTTATTTAGTGTTCTTATTTGTTACATGCCTAAAATAAAATAAAATCAATGCAAATGTCACCATATTTTCTATTTTAGTTAAAGTATTATTTTATTGGCTGTATTAACAGACATATATTGGTTTTCTAACAACTACAGAGGCAGTAGCATCTGAGGCTCATTGCATATACAGTACAGAAGGGCTTCCAACATGTCTGCTGTTGTATACATTTACTAACACACCTAATGTAATCATTTTTTTGTATACATTGATGATTATCAATGATTGATGATCATTGTTGTAAAGAAAACTTGTATTATCAATGCAAAACATCAAGAAAATTCTTGTATTTTCAAATAAAATGGATTTTATATAGAGTATAATACTCCATGATATGACATGTATCATGTATATACTACATTTATGTGGTTAGAGAGAAGCAGAAGGCTTTAACATTTTGAGTTTCTACAAATTTCAGTGACTTGAAGCCTAGTGAGTTCACAAAGATCACACTAGAAAGATTTAGAACAAAATTGTGTTTTAAAATATTGGTTTTATAACAATGTGTAAAGCTCCTTGGTGGTGACAACCTGTACTTGGAGATACAGTATGAGCAGCGTGTAAGAGCTAAGAGGGGTGTTCCCAGGTTCTAATCCAGAAATTGTTTAGAATAAAGTGCCGAATTGGAGAGAAAGGGGCAAGCGTAAGGTTGTTGAATGAATACGTGATAAAGCTATAGAGATATAAGCCTACGGTATAATAGTTGGGGTGACAAGAAGTGCTGCAACAGAAAAACACATTTGGATATGTAAATTACAGTGCCTCACTAGAGGTGAAAACAGAAGGGCACTTAAAGAGGCATTGTAAATAATCATTCTGAAAATAAATGTATCATTGTAATTTCATCAATTTCACCTGACATCCATTATTTTTTTATCAGTTGTGTCTGTACATATCTTCATTTAACTCATCTGTACTACCTCTACCAACTCTTACGGGGGCGAAGGGGGCAGCAAATAAGGAGGAGGGGTGCCTGGCGGCCTGAAGGCGCAAACGCAGGGGGAGGGGGGGTTTGCCGCAGGGCGGCGGGACCCCTTCCCCTTTTTATCACCTGCAGGCAGCCCTGGGCCAGTAAAAGGTGTGGCCCAGAGGCAGGGGGGGGCGAGGGGGGAGACACAGATAAATCAGCAGCCGGGGGGGAGGGAGTTAATAGCTCTGTTTTCCCCACACAGGAAAGGAAGTACCTGTGTCTGTCCGGTGGCTGCTGCACTTCTAGTGATCCAGGAATGGCATCCACAGTGACCGGAGGCAGGTCACCCTCACAGCAGGGAGCAATGGACGGGCAGCGCTCGGCAGAGCGGCCGGAGAGGAGAAGGGCGCTTCCAGCGCGATACAGGGGCCGGGAGGACAGCATTTCCGGCCAGCAGCTGCAGGGCATATCCGTCCGTCCCTCTCCAGAAAGGCAGCACAGGAGCAATGAAAATTGTGCTGGGGCGCCATCTGGTGGCCGGAGGACACATAAGAAGAAACAAACAGGAGAAAAAAGAAAAAATGCAGGAAAGGCACCTGCTAGATCCGGAAGACAGCAGCGACCAGCAGCCCTGCAAAAGGAGCAAGGGCAAGAGGGGGGTGAGTACCAGCGGGGGCAAGAAGGCATAGGAGCAAGGGGGAATGGGGAAGCCATTTTAGGCCCAAGGGGGGAGGGGCAGATCGGCTATGGCCCTCTACAGTCCAGGGGAACCCCTATTATTGTTGCAGCACAGCGGTTGCAGAATACCCCAACACAAGCTAGGAGCGCAGGAGCAGCATGCCAGGAAGGGGGAGTTACTCTCGCCGACACAGCCAGCGGGCCAGGGTCACCCGAGGTTAGGGGGAGATGGGTTTTCCTGGCAGAGACACAGCAATATAATAGCCCTGCTAGGCAGCCAGAGGGCACTCCTAGGCAAGGGGTAACTGGGGACAGGGCGCAGGGAGCACACAGGACAGGGGCATTACACAGGGGTTGCGAAACCAGCTTCTCCGCTCCCCTGCGTTTACATCACCGCCCAGGAGAATGTGACCAGCAGACACCAACGCCATTTACAGGACAGAGCAGGGGCCACGAAATGCCGCAAGCAAGCAACCGGGATCAAGGAGCCACATCGCAAAATTTCACATCACAATCGCAAGATTTCACATCACAATCGCAAGATTTCACATCACAACCACAAGCGAGAATCCAAGACAATTACAACAGTTACAGAGACAGTGGGGTCCTCGCCATGCCCAGCGGCCCGTCAGTGCAGCATCTTGCCGCGGCAAGAGCGGTGGAGAAGAATACAGCGGAGGCCGGTGCCGTTACCAGCCGGGCCAGAGAAGACGTCTCCACAGCATCATTCAGGAACGGTGAGATGAACCATGTGTTTAATATTCAGAATGTGAATGTTATGCCGTTGTATAATAGCAATACACAAAGTGTGAGGGGTGGTACTGAAAAGGGACAGAGGCAGGGGTGGCACCAAAACAGCGCGAGCAGCGCAAATAGCGGGGGGGGCCCCACCTTAAACGAGGTAGCGGGAGGGTAACAGCGCCGCAGATAATCAGGCGGGCAAGAGGGGCAATAGCAGCGGTTCTGAGTCAGACGACAACGAGTCCTGCAAGGTATTGAAAGAGCAACTGCGTTTGGCCAGGGCCAATCACAAGAAGAAAAAGTTGTCAGCCCCAGGGACAGATATAGCGTGGAGTAAGCTAGGTCAGACCGGAGCAGCTAAGCCAGTTTTCTTACAGCAGGGAGGTGGACTGGATCACAAGCTAGGCGCATTGGCAGGGCATTTGCCTAAAGAAATTAGGAAGGAAATTGTGAAGGGGGATTTCATCGACATATGCTCCCTTACAGAGGAAGGTCTCAGGGACAAGGAGAGGGGCAGCGAGAAGGGATTAAGGTGTGGGGAATCCTACAAGACAATTGACAATTGGATGACCGGGATGTTCGCATACTCTGGTTGCTACGTAGAAGCTTACCCAAATATGGCAATGAACATGATGAAATACATCAATCTTGTTTATTCAGTGTACAAGGATTATGGAGGAACTGCGTGGTGCAGATACGACGAGTCCTTCAGGTTAAGAGCACAAGGGCAGCAACCCATCAAGTTTGGGACAAAGGATATCGAGCTGTGGCTCAAGGCGCAGGCAAGAGGGGCTAGCGATAAAGAAGCGACAGCGCAAAGGCAGGGGACCGGAAGGCCTAGCACACATAGACAGGATATGCTCAAATGCTACGCCTTCAATGACACCCGGTGCACACGGGATTTCTGCAAATTCAAGCACGCATGCACGCACTGCAGCGGAAGTCACCCGGCAAAAGACTGCTTTAGAAAAAAAGGCCGACAGGGAGAGAGAGGGGAAAGGGTATCCGGAGCGCTTGTGCCTGTCAAAAGTAAGTAGCCCAGTGAGGCTGGAGGGTATACAGGCATGGCTAGCCAGGTACCCCAAGCGTTTAGAAGCCCAGCGGTTGCAGGAAGTTTTTAGAGTAGGGTTCAAGATCCCAATAAGACGGGACGTCCTGCCGGGCGACCGCAGTAGGAACCTTCATTCCATCAGGGAGCAGCCGCAGGTGGCACGACAGAAAATTGGAATAGAATTAGAGATGGGCAGGATGGCCGGGCCATTCGCGGTCCCCCCAATAGAAAATTTGGTAGTGTCACCGCTGGGGTTAGTTCCCAAGAAAGCACCGGGAAAATTCAGACTTATTCAACACCTATCTTTCCCGGAGGGGGCATCGGTTAATGATGCCCTGGACGTGGAACAGTGCTCGGTGCAATATCAGTCGTTTGACCTTGCGATAAAAATGGTTTGGAGGCAAGGGAAAGGGGCCTTGTTGGCGAAGCTGGACATCGAGTCAGCGTTCAGGCTACTCCCCCTGCATCCGGACAGTTTTTACCTTATGGGTTTCTAGTTTGAGGGCCATATTTCGTAGACAAATGTTTGCCTATGGGATGCGCAATATCTTGCGCGTTATTCAAAATTTTCAGCTCCTTCTTGCACTGGTGCTTGGAAGCACGGACAGGCTGTAGGGCAGTGGTGCACTACCTGGACGATTTCTTGCTGGCAGGTCCAGCTCAGTCTGGGTAGTGCGCGCAGTTGCTGCAAGAGCTTACAAAGATGCTGAACGAGTTCGGAGTCCCCATCGCGGGGGAGAAAACTGAGGGCCCAAAACAGGTCATCTCTTACCTAGGTATAGAGATCAACACAGAGAAGATGGAGTGCAGGTTGCCAACAGAAAAAATCGAAAAGTTGGAGCGAGAGATCAGTGCATGCGCCCAAGCGAAGTCAGTTACCTTGGGCCAGTTGCAGTCATTGCTAGGGTCGCTGAATTTTGCTTGTCGCGTAATCCCTGTAGGGCGGATTTTCAAGCGACGTATGGAAAGGGCAACAGCGGGAGTGAGGAAGAAACATCACTTCATCCGCATCAGCGGGGAATTGAAGGAAGATTTGTTAGTATGGCAGGATTTCTTGGAACAGTTTAACGGGGTGCGCATGTGGCCGAGCAAGATATCGCCAAACCATGCACTGCAGCTGTTCACAGACGCAGCAGGAGCCATAGGTTTCGGAGCGTACTTGCAGGGAGAGTGGTGCGCAGAAGAATGGCCGCAAAGGTGGAAGGACAGCGGTTTGACTAAGAACTTGCCAGCTTTGGAGTTGTTTCCTATAGTGGTAGCCGTAGAGGTTTGGGGCCGCAAGCTAGAGAATAAGTTCATACAGTTTTGGTGCGACAATATGGGCGTGGTACAGGCCATAAACAGCCAATCTGCCTCGTCCGCACCAGTGATTAGGTTGCTGAGGTGGTTGGTAGCGGCATGCTTGAGGCACAACATCACATTCAGGGCAAAGCATGTACCAGGAGTCGAGAACGTTATAGCGGACGCGCTGTCACGTCAGAAATGGGAGGTGTTTAGGGCGGCAGCGCCGTTCGCGCGGGGCCAAGGTTTAACATGCCCTTCTCATCTTTGGCAGATAGCCGAGCCTGTTTGAACGAGCTGGTGGAAAGGTCCCTGGCGCCAAAGACCTGGAAAGCGTAAGTGGCAGCATGGGAGAAATGGCAGCAGATCCAGGGGAATGTAAGCTCAGAGGGCCAGACGCCCCTGCAGCAATTGTTGGAATTCTTAGGCAAGAGTAAGAAGGAGGGAGCATCAAGGGCAGTGGCAAACACCAGGCTGGCAGGGGTATCTTTCTTTTAAAAGTTGCTAGGGAAAGAGGACCTAACTAAGGCATTTGTAGTGCACACAGTGATGAAGGGATGGGCTAGAGCGGAGATACGGAGACTGGACTCCCGGGAGCCAGTAACCATAGAGAGGCTTAAGAGCATTATTCACATAGTGGCGAAAGTATGTAATGGAGAGTACGAGGAAAAACTGTTTAAAGCAGCGTTTATCATGGCTTTTAGCGGAGCATTTAGGGTCGGGGAGCTGGTAGCGCAGTCAAAGATGGCTGCCGGAACAGGCCTGTTGGTAAAAAATGTAGTGGCCTCGCAGGGCGCGGTCTTGTGCAAAATTCACAAGTCAAAAACAGACCAGATAGGTAAGGAAAGATGGGTCCAGTTGGGCAGGCACCCGGACACAACTGCCTGTCCAATCGAGGCGGTACAAAAAAAATTGGAGGTCAGGCCAAAAGGGGGCGAGAATTTCCTCATTCATGTGGATCAGGCGGCACTTACCAGGTTCCAGTTCACAGCCATATTTAAAAAATGCATCGAGGAGTTAGGCTGGAACCCGAGGAAGTTCGGAACCCACTCATTTAGGATCGACGCGGCGACATCCGCCGCCAGCCAGGGATGCTCAGCCGAAGAGATAAAGGGGAAAAGGGGGTGGAAGTCAAACAGTTACAAATCTCACGTCAGGCCGGTGGCCAAGGCGCCGCCGCAATAAAGGGATTTGACGACTGTCCTAACACCCCCTTCCCCCCCCCCTTGCTTCCTCTATTCTTCGCAGGGATCGCCGGGAAGCGGTGTTGGATCTTCGGCCATTCATACATATTCTGGGCTGCGGCACGGGCCGCAAAAAGACCATACGGGCGCCAGCTGGGGATGAGGCGAGAAGAGGCAGCAGTTTTTTGGCTGGGCAACAGGGGCATGGTATGGGAGCAGGCCAGGGAGGCCTGGCTCAAGGCCGAGCAGGCATTGGGAAAGCCCAACGTGTTGGTGTTGCACCTTGGGGGAAACGATATCGGGAAAACAAAGTCACTAGACCTGATCAGGCAGGCCAGGGAGGACATTGCCTGGATAAAAGGGCGGTGAAGCAACGTGCGCATAGTCTGGTCAAAAATCATCCCGCAACTAGCCTGGAGGGGGGCTAGGTCAGGGCACGGAATAAACAGAGCCAGGAAGAAAGTCAATGCGGCCATCGGTAAAGTGATCACAGCCAACGGGGGAAGCGTTATACACCACAATGACCTTGCAGGGAGATGTGAGGGTTTTTACAGGCACGATGGGGTGCACCTGTCGGACATAGGCCTCGATATCTTCAACAATGCGTTGCAGGATGCGTTGGAGGGTTTGAGGTGGTAGCGCAGGGTGGGGTTTCGGTCCGCAGGTCGCTGGGACCTCGTGTGGCGGGGAAGGAGCGGTGCACAAGGCATGGTAAGGGGGGTATCAATGTTATTAATCACTCATTGATACATTTATGCCTCGCATAAGTCACCAATTAGTAGGCCGTACGCCTGGTTCCAGCTAAATGCGGCAGGGACCATATGGGTTGCGCGCCGTGGTAGGGTGTTATGCGCATGGTAGCTGGTCCCCCAGAAAGGGCAGGCCGGGTACGCCTCAGGCGGGGAGGAGGCGTGGCCGTTGCCGGTAAGGTGGCGTAAGGCACGCCCCAGTCATTTCTCTAAACAGCAGGAGAGCCGTGCACCGCTTCCTCTCCTTTTTCACCCTGCAATGGTGTGTTTTTTGGTATTAGGTGGAAATAAAGCTGTG
The DNA here is from genome assembly GCF_028390025.1 of Pseudophryne corroboree. Taxonomy (NCBI): domain Eukaryota; kingdom Metazoa; phylum Chordata; class Amphibia; order Anura; family Myobatrachidae; genus Pseudophryne; species Pseudophryne corroboree. The sequence continues at coordinate 523,659,238 of NC_086448.1, read as the reverse complement.
ACCATTATTCTTTGCACAAAATTACCAGTCTCGTCTCCAGTTATTTGATTGGAGCAAGCCGGCGGGGCGCCTGGAAGGTCACCCTCTCCATCCGTACAGGGGCGAAGGGGGCAGCAATGGCGCCGCAGCGGGATAAGGAGGAGGGGTGCCGGGCGGCCCGAAGGCGCGAACGCCGGGGGAGGGGGGGTTTTCCGCAGGGCGGCGGGACCCCCTCCCCTTTTCATCACCTGCAGGGAGCCCTGGGCCAGTAAAAGGTGCGGCCCAGAGGCAGGGGAGGGGTAAGGGGGGAGACACAGATAAAAGCAGCAGCCGGGGGGAGGGAGTTAATAGCTCCGTTTTCCCCACACAGGAAAGGAAGCCCATCCACCCGCCCTGATTTGGCAAGGAACAGGGTCGGTAGTAGCTAGGACAGGGGAGCGGGCCAAGGGAGCGCAGGACTTAGGCAGTTTTTTCGTCACTGGCTAATGAATGACACGTTGTGAGAAGTGATTATGGTGTTTTGTTTTATTGCAATAAACATGGTTTGGTGCAAATTGTTTGTATTTTCTTGTCACAGCGGGTTGCAGGGAAGGAGCGGTGCACGAGGCATGGTAAGGGGGGATTGTCAGAATGCCTCGCATAAGTCACCAATTAGTAGGCCGTACGCCTGGTTCCAGCTATATGCGGCAGGGGCCATACGGGTTGCGCGCCGTGGTAGGGTGTTATGCGCATGGTTGCTGGTCCCCCAGCGCAGGGGGCGTGGTCCGTTGGCCCGCAAGGGTGGGCCGGGTACGCCTCAGGTGGGGAGGGGGCATGGCCTTCGCCGGTAAGGCGGCGTAAGGCACGCCCCAGTCGTTTCTCTAAACAGCGGGAGAGCCGTGCACCGCTGACTGGTTACTAAGCAACAGAGCAGCGGCACAAACAGGGCAGTTTATAGCACATGTATGACATTGCCACTGATGAAGCTGGGTGCCTATAATCCAACAAAGCATGTTAAGCTTTGAGCATTTTTAGCACATGGGGTCCTGAACCATCACTTTCTAAATATTATTTGGACTGTCCTACTCTCCATTGAAACAAAGTCTGAAGTACCTGGCTTTCTTGTGGATCATCATTTTAGCCCAATACATCTGCAAATTTGACTGCTGGGGATTGCTTTATCACACTCTGTTAAACCTCGCTGCTAAACAGTGACATTTAATGGACACAATCTGGAGAGAGTCTTAATCCAGCATATGGTAATCAATCAGGAGTTAGATCAGTGGCTAGATTAAATTGTGCTATTAATCACTCATTGATACATTTATGGCATTTTCAGAATCTATGCTGATTTTTATTTTACCTTACATATTTTTAATAAATTATTGTTATTATTACAAACCGTCTAGCAACAGGGACTGACACTTTTGTGGCTGAAGTGCTGGGTTTGTTTCAGCCCCCACAAACCAAATTTTTGGAAGGACTACCTCTGATCACTAATGAGGAGGTGGATGATATTAGTATTATTATGATAGTAGTATTATTAACTAAGAACTGTGGGTGCCCATCAAAGAGTGTCCTGATTATCTGCTCTGGCGGTCCGGTGTGAAATGGCAAATGACTCACTATGGGAAGAACTTATATTGAATTCAAAACATGCAAGATTAGATGACGGGAAGATTATATTTTGCCTAGCTTTTGCATCCGAGCCTGGCGGGAAATCCTGAGCCAGGGCTTGTATTCCCGTGGATCCCGGAAGTGGGTGGGCTCGGTTCTTGGAGAACCAAACCCGCTGAACTCTAATTAAGCCCCATCGCCAGGAGAAGGGACTTAAAAATGGCTCCACCCATGCTTGCGGCATAAAGATAGAGGAAAGATGTGCATCTAGACTGACATGAAGGGACCTGGTAGTGTACCCAGATGTGGAGCCAGAAAATCCCAGAGATGGAGAAAAGTCACAGTGTATGGTGGGAGGGGTTAGAGAACATCCCCACAGGATTTTTAGGAAAGAGATAGAAGCTGCCTCTCAGCCTGAAGTGTAGAGAGAGGGGCTAAGGAAAGGTGCATAGAATTTGGGAGGTGTTTGTGAATTCCTCTCAAATAGTAACTGCTGTACCCTAAGGAAGATTGATAGTGCCTGGATTTTTTCAGTTGGGGGTACCAAAGGAGGAGAGCCCTGAAATGGCAGAAGAGCACAAGACAGATTGTGGGAACCTACTGGAGAAGAGTGAGGCCCCAGTGATTTCCCTAAATGTGCAGATAGTGCAGCCAGAGTCTGGAGGGTGGACGTGCCACAGTTAATGCCACAGGGTCCCTTTAAGAGAACTGCAGAATTAGTGTGAGTGATGCTGTTTGTCTGAAAGAAACCAGTGGGAGCAGCCATCACAAGCCTCTTGTGGAACTACAGGAAAAACTAGTTCTCAACTAGAACCTGCCCCCTTATGAGAGAAGCCATGTGCAGATTTAGTAGGACCATCCGTGGTAAACCTGGTGAAAATCTCAGTTGTGATCCAGACCTCATCATCCATCAGGGTGCTGTCGAATACTGTGACAGAGACAACCTGCTGAAGGCCTAACAGTTATATATATATATGTACTACGGGATAGTACGTATATTATGCATACACCTAATAATCACAATATCAAAGGTGATCTATATTCACTAGTATAGTATAAAGCATAAGAGAATCCATTTTGTTTCTAGCTAGATGATACAGCAGATTCATTTGAATTTCATTTGAACTCTATACAAAGTACAATAACAACTTTGTTGGCTAAGTATTGATTCCACATACGCACATCCGAAAAGCTCATAGTGTCCAGCTTAATTCCTAATATGGACACATAGTTGAAGATCACGAGTATCTTTTAGTTTTCTTTGCCAATTGTCCTAATATTGCATAACACTGTATTTCAGATGAATGAACTCATATGGGAGGGTTATAAGAATGGGGCGTAACTGGTATGTTATAAAAATCATTGTTTTTACGTGTATCTGTTGTTGAAGCATTTTGACCCAGGCTTGAGAGGATGTTCCCTCTCAACCTGTATACGGACGTGGCCTTTTTAATAAATAATTATTGATTTTGCTAAATCTATTTTCAATTCATTCTTTTACATAACAACTCAAACAGCAATAAGATGGTTAATTTAATTAACCTAAAAAGGTATCCAACAGGTGGGGGCTCGGAGTTTGGACCTACATATCTCAATCTCTTCATTAAATTCTCAAAGGGGTGTGCCAGCCAGCCAGTCAGCAGCTGAGGATGGAAGGAATATCCCAAGTCATTACGGCACTGGTAAGTATAGAATATCATGGTATGTGCTATATTCCAGTACATGCTGTTTCTATACCTGCCAGTTGTCTGTGTGATTTTATATGTAGAATATGAGAATTAGGAGTGGAGAGATTGACTAAGCTAGGAAAATAACCCAGGGATCTGTTTGTGGTTGTGTAAATATGGTAAAGTAATCACCCTGTGAGTAATTCTGTGAGTGAATGCTTGGATTTTTTTATGGGGTTTGAATGAGTTCCAATCTGAGCTCACAGTTAACGCTGCGAGTGTCAGATAAGATAGGGGCCAAATTAAGTAAAAGCACATAGACCACCTTCCCCTTTTAGTCAGCTACACGTGTGCAAGAAGGGTAAATGAAATAAATAAGGTGATTACCCGAGGTAATAGTTGAGTATAAGTAATGTGATTGAAATTTTATACTGTAATACTGTGCAGCTGCTGATTGTTTTAATAATATATGGATTTTGGTAAATAACGGAATCTACGGACTAAAGTCCCAAGTATATTCTGAGTCTGTTTATTAACATTGTTTATTGTGCACAAAAGAACTGAGCAACTCTAAAGAGGTGTTGTGTTAACCATAACCTAAGTCTGTTTGCTAACATTGTAGTGCACTAAGAGACAAGCAACTTGGCATGTTGCTTGGCATTAAATTGGCATGTTGCTTTGTGATTGTAGTTTATGATAAGAGGGACTACTGCAGTTTCCCAGTTGACAGACGTGTCGCGTGTGTGAAAGATTGCAGGGATTGCAAATTTTTCAGCGTATGGGAAGGGCAGGGAGGATTAACCCTAAGTGTGCATATCATGTTATGGAAGAAATATTCCATATATGCATAGAGTTTGTACAGTACTGTGACCTAAGGGTACAGTCTACAGAAAATGTGAAGAAAAAAACTATGTTGTGCATTTCAATTATGCTACATAATATTGGCCTGATCAACCAATACTAAGCGTATTTTGAAATCGGCAAAACTGTTGAAATCTGCAAGATATTAAAGTCTGCAAACGGTTAAAATTTGCAAATTGATTTTTTATTTAAATTATGGGCGTCCAACTTATGAAACTATAAAACAGGTACCAAAGGAACACGCCCTTGCGCTGGCGAAACTGTATGTCATTTTATGTTTTATGGTGTCTTGTGTGTGGGACATAAAAGTTCAGTATTTGTTCCGTTAAGTATATTCTCAGATCTGTGTCTTATAGAAACCTTCTGTATGTGACTGTTTGGCATGGTTACAAGTTTTGTAAATAAAGTTTATATATATATATGTGGTGAACTGAGGGAACAAAAGAGTTAATGTCCATGTTCAAATGGCTTTTGGAAGATCTGTAGTTAAAAATATGTGTTTATCTAATGTTTATCTGATGTTAGTATTTAACTATGAAGCAAAGTTTCCCATATGGGTTTAATACGTAAATATTCTATAATGCAATATATTGTGAGAAGGTCTGCCAGCAAATTAATGGCTGGATGCCGTGTGTTGTATTGCGATATAAAGAAAGGAAAAAAAAAGTTTTTCTTCCTTGTAAAATAAGTAAAAAGCCTTCAGTTTCCAATGCTGTGTATCACGGAGAGCTAGGGAGCTGTGACAGCCCAACTCGTGTGCCTAACCCCCCCTTCCAGCAGCAGCATAAGCCATGAGAGAGAGAGAAAGGGTTCAGTGAGCTTTGATTTTTTTCATCTAATGATATGGATCATAATAAGCAGCACTCTAAATATATTTTGTGCTACAAATGCTTTTGGAAGACAATGATTTGCAATTTTAAATGTTTGTTATACAAACGATCTACTGTAGTTTTAATATAAAAACTAATATCTTAAACAGTAGAAAAAGCTGCCAATAAAAAAAAAAAGTGTGGTTACGGGAGCATAACTGTAATCAGGAAAAATCCCAGCAGCATATACAGGCTAGAGATGTTAGCGCTAACAGCGTCAGAGCTAACAGATCTGCATCTGGCAGACAGTCAAGAAGACAACGCCCTAAGGCTGCAAACAATACAGATTTCTCCCTCTCAGATGTGGGCTATACAGGGGGAGAGTTTTCAAAGCAGCAGCAGCAGCTAGAATCATAGGGAAAGATAAAGATATCAGCCTGTAAAGTATATGCTGTAAATCAGATTGCTACAAGCAATTAATCACTACGATTCCAGTATTAACATACTTTTAGCCAATTCTTCAAAGTTATTTGGAAGAAACCTAATTTGTAAGTTACAGATTCCAGAAAGTATAGAGTAGGGACAGATTCAGTTGGATACATAGCATACATATATATCACTTACCCTGTGTTTCTCTGAATAGAGGTAAAGGATATGCTTGCTAAAATCCATAACACAGTATAGGCATTGATATTATAGATATAGATTGCAAAAGTTCTTAGTGGACTGCACGATATGCAGTGATGAACCAGGTTCCGTAGCCAGAAAGTGTGGGGATATGATTGTATAAAAAAAGTTATACAGATAATGTGAGTGGTGTTGATAAGTTGTCTGCATAAGTGAGTTTTCAGTGAATCCGTGTATGTGGCAAGGCATTCCATAGAATGGATGCAGTCCAAGGAAAGTTTGTAGTTGGTCATGGAAGCAAGTAAGGAGTGTGGATGAAAGAAGTAGATCTTGTGAAAAGTGGATTGAGTGGACTGGCCAGTCTGAGAGATATGTTGAGATAAGCAAAGAAATGTATAGTATGTTGGTGTAGTATGATTACTAACCTGGTGTGTATGTAATGGTAAAATACAGACTACTCAATGAGAAAAATGTAATGTTGATGGAATAAATTACACTGTATTGGACTAGATTATGCAAAAGATTTATAGACAATCTTTCTTTGTACTTGCAAAAATAACCTACATTCTTTTGTACCTACAGATGGTTTACCCAATATGTGGATGATCTACTGTGGTGCTATAAATTATCTGAAGTGTTGGTGTCAGATACTAAACAGTTGTGTTTTCTTGCAGAACAGGACACAAGGTGTCGCAAGACAAAATTCGACGGTGTGCTGACATAGTTAACTACCTAGGTCATTATTTGGCGCTAGGCCAAAGATAGTTAAAACCCTTAGAGGGTGGAGCCTTGGTATACATTTATTGATAGATATATATGTATGACCAGATGATAAATCTCTAGATACAGTAAAAAAAAATTTGTGAATGCTATGTGCATGCATTCAAGTTCATAACCAAAGAAATTATAGAAGGTAATACAATATTACACTTTATCATGAATAAGACATTATGGATACACAGTCAGAGTCAAACCATCAACTTATGTATAAGCAAGAACAAAAGAAAAAAAAATATGTTTAAGACTGTGGTTAAGCAGTAAATTTTGTATGATGTGTACATTTTACCTCTGACAGTATACAACTTAGATACAGCTGCATACTTGTCTTCCTCACCCCCAAAAGTGGGGAGTATAAGGAATATAATGTGGATGAGTAAGACAATTATAATGATTACATCGCATTTTACATTGCATTTAAAAAAAAAACTGACAGTAACAGGAGAATAATTTCTCGAGCATCCATAGGGGATAATGGGATGGTGAATTACAGTGTGTTAACTGAAATTAGTATGTGAATTAGTATTAGTAATAATAAAGTATTGCTGCCAACTTTTATTAAGGGGAAATGTCATGAGTTATGCACATCTAAGGGTAACTAGCATGAAATAGATTCACAAGCTTTCTATGGTAGTATGAAGTTTAATGGAGAAGTGTACATTGTGTTCTGGCATATGACCAAAATAACAAATTATGTGATAATGAGAGGGATAGTGATGGTGATAAAGAAAGCTATAGCATGTTAACTGCAGATGTTTGGGTTGATTAAAAACAACATTGTTTTAATACAACATAGTTTAATGTTAAAAAAGGAACTATAGTATGTGTAACAGGTGTTAACGGGTAAAGTTAAAGTAAAGCAACGGAGTTTGCTGCGCTATTTGAGAAATGGATAATGGATAATAAGACCAAATGTGTGATCTATTGTTTCACTGATAGAAAAAGTTTATAGGAGTTTGGAAAATATTTTTCAATTAATATGTGTAATGTTAAAAAAAAAAAAAAGGGAAGGTTTAAAGAATTAAGCATTATTAATCTACAAAAGAGAAAGGAAAGGCAGAATTTGAATCATGGCATGGTCTAATCGTTGGTTCAATAGTGGTAGAATTACACCTAAGCTTCTGCTTATTCTCTCTTCTATATCATTTTTTTGTTATTCTTTTTGGAATCCAGAGCAAAGATATATTATCTAGAGCACAGGTTCTCAAACTCGGTCCTCAGGACCCCACACAGTGCATGTTTTGCAGGTCTCCTCACAGAATCACAAGTAAAATAATTAGCTCCACCTGTGGACCTTTTAAAATGTGTCTGTGAGTAATTAATACACCTGTGCACCTGCTGGGTTACCTGCAAAGCATGCACTGTGTAGGGTCCTGAGGACCGAGTTTGAGAACCCCTGATCTAGAGCAAAGATATATTATCCAGAGACTGATTCAAAACTACAAAATGATTTGACGGTTCAAATGTGTCACACAAATTATTTAAACAGTTACAAGAATATCAAAAGCTGCAAGAACCTTGGAAAGATATTTAACCAACACGAAAACACACAGTCCGGCACTGGACAAATCACTGAGAGAGTGAAGACGGTGTTATGGTGAGAAGTTACTTATGTTTCGGTTCCATTACAGATCGCATAGGATGGTCCTGGGCAAGTACCGCTGACTACTGATACAGCCGTTGCAAAGGCTGCAGAAGAAGGACACCTAGATCCATGAGCTTGCAATGAAATGAAAAGGTCAGAGACCAGAGCTTAAAGGAACCTAAAACAAAAAAACAATTGTATGGAGATACAGAGACTGTTACTACTGTTACTACCACAGAGTTATATTTGAATGAACCCTTCAATCGAGATGGAGATGATTATGATCATTGATAATAGACTATGTGCTTATAAGCTAATATCCTACAGAACTTTTAACATTTCTGAAAGTATACGGGAGCGACGTTATTTATAACAAGTATTAGGACTTGATTTATTTTTCTTTGAAGAGAGAGCGAGCAAATGTGTGGTGTAGGTATGAGTACTCATCCATTATTGTGGATGGGAATTATTTCAATAAGACCCTTCCTTCCTCTTTTCTTTTCTAAGCAGGAAATCCAGAGAGATTTATGACCGGTGTAACGAACACACTTTGAAAAACGTGGTTGTGAGTATTATACTCCACTTGAAGAGAGATGTATAAATTAATGTATGGATAATTTAATAATTTAGGATATTATTCTGAGGAGTATCCAGTCCAGCAATACCATTAATTGTTGGAAAGATTTTGGGTACTGCTGCTAAATAAATATTATTGCTAATTATTATTATTATAATTGTTAGATATGTATACATAGACACTAGCATTGTATAGTAGCAGGCCAAAGTTCTCTATGTAAGTTACATTTGATGTGATTACCAAAACTTTATAGAGTTGTGATAATAGTGAAACAGGTACATGTGTATAGATACAACAGTATCTCAAGACAGAACCACTGGTGATAATATAAGCTACACATATCGGGTGTATTTCAGTTAGTGGAAATAAAATAGGTCAATAATACAGAAAAAAAAAATTAACTTATGCAAATTACAAAAGATTAATTTAGGGGAATGTGAAAGGATTGTTACAATATACTAACCTAATGTTTCTAGATGTGCTAGATATAATGAGTTAGGTATATAAATAGTAATGGATACATAGGATGTTCATTGAAGTTTATGATTTAGTAAATGTATTTTGCCAGGAGTAGATTCAAAAGCTAAAGAAGATATCATACATAACGGGGAATGTTAGTTGTCACTATGTCCTTAGGATATGATATATAATTGGTTACCTATTAATTCTGAAGATGTTTGTTATTTAAGAAGATTGATTTAGCAATTTTATACAAAAACACATAATAACTTGAGAAAAGTTTTCTTGCAGGATGAACTATTCCTAAAAAGAGTAATTGACTCAGTAATCAGGAAACATGTTCCTGCCACCAGAGCATCAATAAAACCTCGAATTGGTAAAGGTGGCTAATAAGTTCTCCTATGGCTAATGAAGTCGTGTGATTAATCAACTGGGAGTTGACGTTTTATTTCATTTAAGTTATTGATAACATGATTGAACTTTATGATGATTCCAGGACATTGGACATGAACTATTACGATACCACATTGTTCTACATTCTTTAATACCACAAATGGGAGGATATTGTTGATTTCCGGAAACAGCACTTTGAGCTCACTGCTGTGCTTATTTGACCAATGACATTACAGATCCTGATACGTGTATTGCCAAGTATGTAAAGGAGGTCCATGATATAAAAGAAGAACTTTAACCAAGGCATTATGATATGGACTGGAAAGGATAAATGTTTAAATCCCAGTATTCAATTTTCAGGATTAGGAAAATGTTTTTTAAGTATATTGTATGTGATTGTATGTGATGATGTATTCCGTGATGAGGTTTATTCTTTGGTGACCCCGATGTGATTACAGCCATTCGTTTGATGTTCACTGCCTACAGGTGTGGCCTATGTTGTATTTAGAAGGCTACTGTCAGACGCAGAATATCAATACTACATGAAATGATTATTAGCGAACTATACGTTCCCAGATATTCTCCTGAGATGACAGGGCACATGGATAATGTCCCTGATCAAAGGGTGGAGCTGTTGAATACTGTGACAGAGACAACCTGCTGAAGGCCTAACAGTTATATATATGTACTACGGGATAGTACGTATATTATGCATACACCTAATAATCACAATATCAAAGGTGATCTATATTCACTAGTATAGTATAAAGCATAAGAGAATCCATTTTGTTTCTAGCTAGATGATACAGCAGATTCATTTGTATTTCATTTGAACTCTATACAAAGTACAATAACAACTTTGTTGGCTAAGTATTGATTCCACATACGCACATCCGAAAAGCTCATAGTGTCCAGCTTAATTCCTAATATGGACACATAGTTGAAGATCACGAGTATCTTTTAGTTTTCTTTGCCAATTGTCCTAATATTGCATAACACTGTATTTCAGATGAATGAACTCATATGGGAGGGTTATAAGAATGGGGCGTAACTGGTATGTTATAAAAATCATTGTTTTTACGTGTATCTGTTGTTGAAGCATTTTGACCCAGGCTTGAGAGGATGTTTCCTCTCAACCTGTATACGGGCGTGGCCTTTTTAATAAATAATTATTGATTTTGCTAAATCTATTTTCAATTCATTCTTTTACATAACAACTCAAACAGCAATAAGATGGTTAATTTAATTAACCTAAAAAGGTATCCAACAGTGCCAAGCATATATCTAAATCTGTAGGCAATTAAATCAAGATCTAGGGAGTTTCCAGGTAGAAATGAATTGCGAGTGAGCAGGGAGGAACTCGAACAAGAAGAGACAGATTGGGATCTGTCATGGCTAAGCTGTTTTCTGGTCATCTACTACAACCAGATTTACTCTTTTATGCTATTTAAATTTAAAAATGTGATTTTTATCTTTATTAAAAAAAAATCATCTTTTCAGCTGTCTCCTTCTCCTTCAATAATCTGCTACAGCAGAGGTTCCCAAATGTGGTCCTCAAGGCCCCTAACAGTCCAGGTTTTAAAGATATTCATTGCTCAACATAGTTAAATCAAATTGACTGAGGTACTAATTAAGTCACCTGTGGCCAAGCATAGATATACTTAAAACATAGACTGTTGGGTGTCTTGAGGACTGCGTTTGAGAACCTCTGTGCTACAGTATTTGGGTGCTTCCCACATCTTTCAAACAATCATTCTGGATCAGAACACTATAGAAATCCATCAAAACTGAAACACATTACCAGTTTTCCATAATATTGAAATCCTTTAAATACTCCCTGTTGCATGCACAGTTGTAACAAATAAACCTCCTTCCATGACCTCTTTTTTTTTTTTAAACAACCTCACCCTACTGATAATTACATAAAAATGTCTCACACAAGTAGACACTGCCCACCCGAAGCCCTTTTACACAGTGTTCTCCACTTCACCTTCACCTCAAAACTAGAAGCAGAAAGGAGGTAAGGTTGGACTACTCATTTCCACACTGCACATTTACAGTTTTACCAAATTTCCATAGTGTATATTACTACCGTATATCATCTTTGGAAGTATATGCTATCAGGGTTTGGTTTCCATTCGCTCTGCAGGTTTCTGTAAACTTCTGTCTACCTGGATCAATCCAACAATTTCAGTTCCTGACTCCCTCATTACTTATGTCATGACATCACCACCATCATCATGTCAAAATCATAATGTCCACATTAATTATTCACATTCTCCTGATGCCTCCAAACTGTCAGGTCTGTGTAATTGTCTGTTCCCAGAGGGGGCACTTGTGGGTCAGTGGTGGTAGGATGGAGAAAACGAAGAGGCTGTAGTAAGTTCCTGCGCATGTGCGCAATGATGTTTATTCAATACACACAGCAATATAATGATTACTGAAACAGGAATAACAATACAGAAGTTTCACAGCGTGGAAGCTGACATTGGTTTTAAGTACAGTCACGAAGAATGAGATGATTTGGAAACCAGCGGTAAGAACAGTAACATAGTAACTAAGGTTGAAAAAAGACAATTGTCCATCGAGTTCAACCTGTTTGTGGTGTCCTATGCAGTTTTATTTTAGGACTAGTTATTTTTATGTTGGACTAGTTATATTAACTTTAATGTGTGACTACGCACCATAACCCTGATTATCTTTATCCAATAGGAATTTATCTAACCCATTCTTAAAGGTGTTGACTGAGTCCGCCGTTACTACTCTATCAGACAGGGAATTCCAAACACGTATTGTCCTTACTGTGAAAAAACCTTGTAAATGCTGATTTACATACAGGACTAAAAGCAAAACTTTAAAAAGACATTTCATATACTTTTAAAGGAGCCACTGCGGCCGCTATACTTAATCCTCAACCTACGTACTTAGTACACCATTAGCGTACAGAGCCCCTTACCGTGTACGTACTTTGCGTACAAATGCCGCGCTGGCTGTACAAAGTACACTCAGTGCGTACACACCCAAATATACTCTGTGAACCCTTAACAGCTATACATGTGATAGTAATACACTTATAACCTTAGCAGGCAAAGGAAAACACGACACCAGTTTGTATTTAAAATACCGGGTTCCGACACCACAACGTATTTTTACTGAAAGGGGGTTACAATAACAAAGCAATACAATACAAAAGAATAATGGCTACAGTCAATGGTACATACATGTTTGGTTTTCGCCGCGCTTCCCAGTCTGGTCCTCAGTCATCTGGGTAGATGACCTTTTGAGTCTGTGTGTGACCAGGACTGAAGCTGGCTCTTTTATACGATCTTCCAAATTTAACACAATGGATACTGTAATCCAGTGGTTCCCAAACTGTGTGCCGTGGCACCCTGGGGTGCCTCGGGACACTTGCAGGGGTGCCACGGGTTGGTGATCCAGAACCAATTCAAATTCTGCATGGTCAATGTAAAAAGCAAAACCAGTGTTAATGGCTGCCAATCATAAAATATATTGACAATCAGAAGCAAATCTTGTCCCTCACCACATAAGTTACCCTAAGGATGACATATAAAGACAATTTACTTAATTTAATATTTCTTTCTACATTTTTCAATAAGAAACTATTGGCCTAGGGGTGCCGTGAAAAAAATTCTGATACTCTAGAGTGCCGTGATTCCAAAAAGTTTGGGAACCACTGCTGTAATCTCTTTGTCCATTGGACACAGGGATGGTCATTTACAGTACAGGAGAGGTCATAGGTTGGTTTGAATAGGTGGACGATGTCTGTTCCAGATGCACTTGTGGGTGGTCTCCTCTGGGTTCCCGCCGCATACCAAATGTACAGTAAATACAGTTTATATCTATATTCTGCTCCTGCGCATAACTATTCGCAGGAACATGCGATCTTCTGCAAACCAACACCGGAATATTGCCCTTAAAATACCCTACAGCTGGATACCAAACACCACCTTATAACCTTGTTCTGTCCCCTCCTATCCTGTAAAGGTGAATCCCTTTGTTCTGATACCATTTAAACTGTTGTAACTTGCTGGTGTGGTGCAGGGAGACTATGTGTACATTGTGCACTATTTGGATTAAATATGTAATATGTTTTGATGGCTTTTCCATGCGTTCACAAACTCTACCGTAAATACCCATACACGCGCTAATGCGCAGGACCGCAAGAGCGACCATACGCAAATTGTAAATATGCGCACGCATGGCAGAACAAGTACATGCACGGAGGCCATCTGTGTGTAGTTTGTATGTGATGTGTGTACTGCAATGTTTTTCGACTTTTACAGTCCACCCTTTGGCAGTCACCAATAACTGCCACTACCTAATCAATAAGCAGAAAAATATCTATACAATATCTACAGACGATGGTCGGGGGATAGTTGTAGGTGGGAAATGTATGACCTAGTGGGATACTAAAAGCATGTATGTATGAATCCATGTCTGAGGGGCATGTATCATCGTGCCGTAGATGTTCTAAATAAGCTTCGAGGTATTGCAAAGTATACATTAAATCCTTCTCATCCCGTATTAAGGGTCTGTAAATGGGCCAACAAACACTACCGAGCTCTTTTCGGCTTCTTGTTCCAACAAATGGGGTGCACATTTAGTTGATGATACATGGAGGGGGAACATATGTGAGTGCTAGTATATGTGGATATCACCTGTCGACTATGTGTGCCGTTAACTGGAGGTTGAAGAAATGAAGATAAGACACATATATAAAAATACATTCACATAAACATTTTTGATAGGGCTGATGTCTTTTCCAGTTGGATGTATTTGGGCAGAGGGGAAGACAAAGAAAAACGTGTGAAGGAAACAGGCCATGGAATTCATTTGCAATCATTATCATAACGCTGTCTCTATGGATGGGTTGTAAATTAAATCTGCTGCTATAACAGCACCCTCGCTCCTTAGACTCATCAAATTTGTGCCGTGTACATTGTGCACTATTTGGATTAAATATGTAATATGTTTTGATGGCTTTTCCATGCGTTCACAAACTCTACCGTAAATACCCATACACGCGCTAATGCGCAGGACCGCAAGAGCGACCATACGCAAATTGTAAATATGCGCACGCATGGCAGAACAAGTACATGCACGGAGGCCATCTGTGTGTAGTTTGTATGTGATGTGTGTACTGCAATGTTTTTCGACTTTTACAGTCCACCCTTTGGCAGTCACCAATAACTGCCACTACCTAATCAATAAGCAGAAAAATATCTATACAATATCTACAGACGATGGTCGGGGGATAGTTGTAGGTGGGAAATGTATGACCTAGTGGGATACTAAAAGCATGTATGTATGAATCCATGTCTGAGGGGCATGTATCATCGTGCCGTAGATGTTCTAAATAAGCTTCGAGGTATTGCAAAGTATACATTAAATCCTTCTCATCCCGTATTAAGGGTCTGTAAATGGGCCAACAAACACTACCGAGCTCTTTTCGGCTTCTTGTTCCAACAAATGGGGTGCACATTTAGTTGATGATACATGGAGGGGGAACATATGTGAGTGCTAGTATATGTGGATATCACCTGTCGACTATGTGTGCCGTTAACTGGAGGTTGAAGAAATGAAGATAAGACACATATATAAAAATACATTCACATAAACATTTTTGATAGGGCTGACGTCTTTTCCAGTTGGATGTATTTGGGCAGAGGGGAAGACAAAGAAAAACGTGTGAAGGAAACAGGCCATGGAATTCATTTGCAATCATTATCATAACGCTGTCTCTATGGATGGGTTGTAAATTAAATCTGCTGCTATAACAGCACCCTCGCTCCTTAGACTCATCAAATTTGTGCCGTGCTTGCGCCGCGTTAGAATTTTAACACACCTAAATATCAAACCAATAATTATGATGACTCCCAGGATACAAAGGAGAAACTTTCCCACACTCATAATGACATTTTGAGCCCACTCTCCTAAACCTGAGAACCATTAGCGTGGGTTCAACCATGAGACCCAGCCGGTCAGTTCATTACTCACAGTCGCTAAGGTAAGGTTGTGCTTCCTCCTGAACTCCCACTTCAACTGCAAGATATCGTCCATCTTTTGATCGATGATCTCCGTTAGGTCGTCAGTGCTGTTTGTAATATATGTACAGCACTTCACACCATATTGAGTTGCCAGAGTAACACAGTACCCACCTGTCATGGCTGTGACATAATTAAGGACCATCCTGTGCTGAATCAGTTCCTTCTTGTAGGCTTGTAACTCCCTTCCTGTGTACCTGAAGGTGTCATCATACATCTCAGTGATATTATCTATCAAGTTCGCTAGCGCATGGATATACCTATAATTTATAGTTCCTCTGGCAGTATGGGTAATGTCTAATGCAAGAAGGAACTGAATCCCGGTAAATTTGTGGATAAAATCAGAGGCTGCGTGCTCTGCCCTGTCTATGAGGTGTCTCTTGATGATGTGTTCATAGTGAGTATGAGTATAAGGAGCCTGAGCACTGCGGTGAACGTCTTCCATTTTTTCATGGGTTATGGTCATGACCTCCGGTAGTACTCTCCCAATATAATACAATCCCTCTGAGCTCGGGGCAAGCCACTTGTACGCCTTCCTCCCACATATGAAATAGGCATCATCTGGGAGAACATAGGGGACAAAATACAACATCACCATATTACAAATTTTCCAAGTAAAGAATCCAATCCCTAGTTCTCCCATCTGCTCAGTACAAGTATCGGGCTGGATGATATGAGCACAATACCCTGACGATACTTTTCCAACCCACATGGTCTTGCTTCCACGGGTATACCTATACCGAAAATACCTCCCACTGTTGGCTATTTGGCGTACAAGTTCAGAGTCTATGGGTATCCTATCAGCTCTGTGTGAAAAGGTCATTGTCTGGTTATTCCACGTCACTTCACAATTTCCCGGTTTTCGGTAATTGAAAATATTAAAACACAATAAGGACCTGTCTACATGATACTGGTGGAGCTTCAAACTAGGGGGCCTAGAGATATTGAATTTCTTGTCCACCGGTCTCCCACCCCACAATTCGAGTACCTCATCGATTGCTAAAGGGTATGGTACTAATCCTGACTTACTCTGACCTTGAGGTACTTGTGAGCACACCCAGCATTCTGTCTGGTTTAAGACCTTACCCACTAGTGAGTGGTAATCACTCAACGGATGGCAGTCCATGTCGATATTAAGGTTGGACTGGCATCTCTGGATGCACCCATCCTCTACTATATTCTCACAATTCCTACAAATACAATATTCATCAGACAATAACCCTTCACAGTGCCTCGAGTGATGTGCTGCTCCTGAGATCCTACAAATTCATACTCGCCATCAGAACCCATTCCAAATCCCCGTTCGACCTCTCTGGGACCCTCACCCAAACAACTGTCCTGATCAAAAACAGAATTACTAACAGAACCCGAAACGCAGACTCTTGTGATCGATCCATTTCGTTAGGGGAAAGAAGGAAAATAAGAAGGAGAAAAGAAAGGAAAATGCAGGGGGAGGTGAAAAAAAAATGGTGCGACAACCGTTCTAGATCTTGTTGCTCTCTGTGCTCAGGTGCCTTTCAACAGTCCTGCCTCTCAACTTTCCCAGAACAAACACTCTAGTGTCTCTTTGCCTTGCCCTTTGAACCCACAGTTCATTTTGAACTCACAGTTCACTTTGAACTCACAGTTACCAAACTACTTTGTCACGAGTTCTCTCCGGGTCAGCGACCTTCTTGCAGTGGGACGAGTGGACCCAAGTCTCTCTTTCGGCAACCTTTAATGCTGTCGTGCTGGTTAACAAGACTTGGTATGGTCCTTCCCACCTGTCTATGAGGCAACCTGAGCATAAGAAATTTCAAATCATCACATAATCCCCAGGATCAATGTCATGACAATTACTGTTCGGTAGGTCAGGAATCACCAGCTTTAAATTTCTTTGTTGATTTCTCAGCTGCTGGCTCATCCCAATCAAATATTTCACAGTCACTTCATTATTACATTTCAAATCATCCTGGGGGTCTATCATTACATGAGGTTGTTGACCAAAAAGAATTTCAAAGGGTGATAAGTTAAGTGGAGACCTGGGAGTGGTTCTGATGCTGTACAACACTAGTGGCAAAGCTTCTGGCCACAACAATCCAGTTTCAGCCATTAATTTGCTCAGCTTGTTCTTAATAGTGCTGTTCACTCTCTCTACCTTTGCACTCGCCTGTGGACGGTACGAAGTATGCAGCTTGCTATTAATTCCCATCAGTTTGCACATGACCTGAAAGACTTAACCTGTAAAATGGGTACCCCTGTCACTTTCAATCATTCTAGGGATACCATATCTACACACAAATTCCTGCACAATTTTCTTTGCAGTGAACGTAGCAGTATTTGTGGCAGCAGGGAACGCTTCTACCCAATTGAAAAATACATTAATACAAACTAACACATATTTCAAATTCCTACAGGGCGGTAACTGTATGAAATTGATTTGTATTACCTGAAAAAGTTCGTCTGTAGGAGGGATATGGGATGGCTCTGTTGGTATTGTCTTTCCAATATTCTTCCTCAAGCAAGTAAAACATGTCATTGCTCTCTTACCTGCATGAGAATATAATCCTGGCCCACACCAGTAGGCTCTCATCAGCCTGCACATACCCTCTTTGCCTAGATGAGTCAGACCATGTGCCACCTCAGCTAGACTTGGAAGATATGCTCTGGGGGCTACTGGCTTACCATGTCCACCTGTCCACAGTCCTGAGGACTCCTGGCCATACCCATTTGTCCTCCAAACTGCCTCTTCCTGTAGGGAACACAAATTTTTCATTTTAATTTACTATAATGTGTTATCAGTTGTGTGAAGTAAACCGTCTCTGGATGAGAGAAGAGAGGGGAAAAAATAGTAAATAATAAAAAAAGGAAAATGTCAGGTTTGGAAATGTCAGGTTTGGAAATATCAGGTTTGGCATTCACCAACAGGCTGTCACACCATCATGCATATCAGTGTCTGTGCACAGTATCCCTTCACCAGTATTCTCATTCTCCACCCTTTGTGCATGGCCAGGCACACTGCATTAATACTGGTGTCCTTATGTCCTTATGATGGTGAGATATACTGGATTTGGGCAGAGCTCTGAAGGAGCCTGTGACGTTTGAACTGTAATCGGGTCCATGTGTTGTACCCTCCTGTCGGTGAACGTAAGAGATGAGGAGGAAACTTTGAAGGAAAATCACATAGAGGTTAGTAATAGGTAAGTTTATAGAGGCAAAGAGGATTTTATAAAATTTGACAACTGGATTGGGCACTATGGGGAAGTGATTCTCTACTGTCTATGCCCCTAAAAAAATTCTATGTGTCATATATCTACTGGGACTATCCCAGCCATCAATCCAGTGTCCTGTCCATCCTAAGTTCATAGGGAACCTGGTATCTGTGAGATAATTTCCTCTACCTGTGATGGACATGCATCTAGAACAGTGAAATGCAACATTAGTCTTCGTGGGTATCAAACATACTTTGTGCTTCCTGGGCGGGAGCACGCTATGTGTATACCATCTCTAACAAAACTCCTGTTAAGTTAATCAGGGGCCATTTCTGCTAGAGAAAGAAGCAAAAGTTTAGAGGCCTCCTCTTAACCCCAGCAAGTTCTGTCAAAAGGGTAAAGTTGCATTTATTCTGTTCTTCCCTTTAACCGAATCTGTGTTTTCTATATGGCTCGTGATTCCTTACTATATGTCCCTTGATCCCATCTATGTGTTTTAATACTGTGGCTTGTGTTCTCTGTCTAGGGGTCTATATTGACTATGTGTTCTACTATTCCTACAGTCTCTGGCAAAATGCCCTTCCTTTTTACAAATGTAACATATTCTAGGTCTATTCCAAACAGCAGGGGTCTGGGATTTTGGCTGATGGGGTTTTACTGTAAGAGCCTGTAGATTTATTGTCATCAGCTCCTCCTCCTGTTGTTTTCTGCACCTAGCAATATTCTTGTGGTGTTCAATTGCGCACTCTCTAAGATAAGCTACTGTGACCCCTCTCCAATTAGGCAAAGATGTTTGTACCCTGTCCCTTACTGTCTTATTGAGTCCGTCCATTAGCACAGAGACAGCCACCTCCTTGTAATTTGCATCGTTCCCTGTATCTGATACCCCAATGTATCTATCCATTATTTGCAGGGCCCGATGAAAATATTCAGATGCCATTTCATTTTCCCTCTGTTTTATGGAGAAAATTCTTCTCCACTTAACAGTAATGGGAAAACACAACTCTAGTTGCCTATTAATTCGTTCTACATTCTCCTGATTGTTTCCGTCAGTCATAGGACTATCCGACTCTAACCTACAATCAGTGATACATTTTTGGGTGTCAATATTAGGGGGTAGGCACGCTTTTAAAAGTATCTGCCAATCTTTATTAGCTGGTTCATAAGCATTACCCAGATCTCTGATAAACTTCTGACATCTGGCTAAATACTTCCGGGGATCGGGGAATTCTGAAATGATTGACCGCAGCTCAGCTCTGGACCACGGGCAATGCATTGCATTATTCCTGGTGAGGATTACTCCCTGACTATCGGTTCCCCCATTGGGAGTTACTATTTCCAAGACAGGATGTAATCCTACCATTCCATTTCTAATCTGTTTACTGTAGGGTGTTGTTGTCTCTGTGCAATGACCCGTCTCACACTTACCGGTAGCTGTGACCTCACCAGTTCTTTCAGTGGGGAACACTGTTACTGCTCTAACTGGGTGGACAGGCCCCACCTGAGTTTCCTGCAAGGCGACTGCCTGAATGAAAGCTGTGATTTGGCTGGATCCTTCATCTTCCTGTGACCTATAACCTTGAAAAAACTTCAAAACAGGATACATCTTGCAAAAATTAGGGTCAATACATTTCTCTTGCATTATACTATAATTCATAGATATACCATTGACTGTAGCCATCTGTTCCCTGTCGACCTGTGTCGATAATGGTGTGTTTGTGTCCTAATTCCTGCTAGGTTTGGAACCTGCTTTGCGGGTTTGTTCCCTTTGCATTTCCCCCTCTTGTTGCCATAATTTTAAACAATCGTTATGTCTAATCCTTTATTTTCTGGGTTTAAGAAGACATATTTTACTGCTTACATTCTGCAGTAACTCTGGTTCAAAGCTGCCCACCTTAGGGAATGGTACCCTATCTTTGTCAGTCATACATACCCATTCGTCACAATAAACTTCAGCTTGTGGACCATATTTTCCACACATAATAAACCTCGCTGACCCCTTGGGCCGCGGCTCTTCAACCTGAACCCTGGCTACCAAACGTCTCTTAGTTGAGCAACTGTCTCCCATAATTGTGGGCCTTTTCCCACAAACACCAAAATACTCAATATAAGGCGACGGTGAAAGTTCTCCGAGCGCTTTCACCCACTCCCGCCCACATTGGCCGGTACTACCATACACTGTCGATAGCGAATGCGATGTACCCAACTTAGGGCCCCTAATTGACCTATATTTACTGGAAGTTTTTAGGAGTAACTTACACTTTCCAGTAAAATAACTGTTGGAGATTTTCCGGAGAGAGACCAGCGAAAACTCCCTATACACTTTTTATACACAAATCACGCTTGCGTATGCTCTACACAGCGCTAATGATACCGCGATTTTACGCAAAAGCTCATAAAGGGGTATCAAGTTGTGCTATATA
Organism: Pseudophryne corroboree; assembly: GCF_028390025.1. NCBI lineage: Eukaryota > Metazoa > Chordata > Amphibia > Anura > Myobatrachidae > Pseudophryne > Pseudophryne corroboree. Next base: position 523,638,229 of record NC_086448.1, on the reverse strand, counting down.
TCACACCCACAAAAGCGCGGTCCAATCGCACAGTGTATAGGTACTTATTACCTATCTGCCGTACAACCACTGGAATCGAATCACAAGCTGCGAAACCTCAGCCGGAGCGTATCAAAAAACTATATGGGTCACAAAGTTCACAATTCACAATTCCCTACCATGCTCCTGTGTAAGTCTCCTCACGACTTATGTATTCCAAATCCTATACTAACGTGAGTCACCCGCCTCACGCCACCAAGCCTCCACTCACTTGGTGTACTGGACGACGGGATCCCGAATTCCGGGGTTCAAATCTACTCATTCCTACGTTCGCTCTCTCAAATACACTTTGTTTTTCTGTACAGAAAATTTTCATTCGTTCTGATTGGCAGCTTTACCCCCAGAGGCAATACAGTTTAAACAAAAGTTTTATACTAATCTGCTTTAGAAACCGGGTAGTTTTGTGCTATTGTAGCATGGCTACTGTCCCACCTTTTAACTAAACGACACTATTGTGTAATTTGTACTTAGCGCCCGCACTCTTACGCACTTTGCGTAAACACGTGACCGTGCGCATCTTTTACGCTGCGTGCACAGTCCTGTACTTTGTTCGAGACACGTGTACAGAACTGTGCATCCGCAATAAAACAAATCCCACAGCTCTATAAATGTGAACAACACTAATTACTATTGCCCACTAGACACAACTTTTTCTGTATAAACTTTTATTCAGACCTGCGTTTGTGTCTTTACACTTACTTCCTTAAAATACTGTTATTTTAGTTAGAACTATATAGCAACAAATGTATCCGATTTCACACAGATCTAAATGAATGCAATAATCTATAATTTAAATGATATGATTCAGATTGGATAGCTATCTTGCAGAACATACACTGATATAAATATACACATAATTATAATAATATTATATATATATATATATATATATCATTCACTAGCCTTCTATGTGACACCTTACCTCTTATTTGTATATCAAAGCTATTTGCTTTTCACTGCTAAAAAAACAGTTACACAGGTTAATTTGCATTTCAATGGCTATCCTCCCTAGTAAGCAGATTCTACAAGTCTTGGAAGGAAAAATAAAAACAAAACAAAACCCTTTCTTTCCTTTTTTTTTTATCTGTGTGCAATTTCTTACACCAAGCCAAGCATTTATCTCACCATTTACTCTCACTAGGCCCAATTGAAACTATTTGTAATTGACTATGGCATGGGTTAAATAAATGCATTGGTAACTCATAAATGGTGCTTGATGTGACAAAGGAAACTGATTGTTCTGAGCAAACTGAAAATCAGCTATTTAGAAAGTGACCTTCCTAAAATGGCCACTGCTCCTCCCCCTTCCATATCCATGAGGTTTACACAAGATGGTGGACATGCCATGTGGTTAGTCCAAAATGGAGGACAGACCATGCGGCTTCCTTTGTCACACAGAAATCCCAAATCATACAAGCACCAGAAGTTATTTTAGGCCTGAGTTTAAAAAAAAAACTATATCAAGGCTATGCAGCAACTTTTAAATGTACTTTTAAATCTACTTAACAGATAAACAAACCAATTTGAATCAAACACAATATGACTTATTTGAACTTTGTTTTGCAACAATGTGAGAGGGTATGCAAAGTATCGGTGCCCTTTTGTGCATGTTTTTGGTGCCAAAAAATTCACAGATTTTTAAATAGCTTTTTTCCTGTGTGTTTTACGGGTTCTACCAGCACCTCTGCAGACTAGACAGAAAAGACGGCATCTAATCAGCACACAAGTAGGATTTTGAGCATATCCATCGACCAAGAAAAGGTTACGTAGGATAATTTGTCCGCCCTTTGATGATAGATTAAGTCTGCTGTGACCTGTTAGGCTATGAGTATGTGGAAACCGGACGATGCTCCCAATTGTAAATACTGGTTTACATACAGGACTAAAAGCAACACTTTAAAAAGACATTTCATACACTTTTAATGGAGCCGCTGCAGCCGCTGTACTTAACCCTCAACCTACGCACTTATTACATCATTAGCGTACAGAGCCCCATACCGTGTACGTACTTTGCGTACAAACTCCGCGCTGGCTGTACAAAGTACACTCAGTGCGTACACACCCAAATATACTCCGTGAACCCTTAACAGCTATACATGTGATAGTAATACACTTATAACCTTAGCAGGGAAAGGAAAACACGACACCAGTTTGTATTTAAAATGCCGGATTCCGACACCACAACATATTATTACTGAAATGGGGTTACAATAACAAAGCAATACAATACAAAAGAATAATGGTATATACATGTTTGGTTTTCGCCGCGCTTCCCAGTCTGGTCCTCAGTCATCTGGGTAGATGACCTTTTGAGTCTGTGTGTGACCAGGACTGCAGCTGGATCTTTTATACGATCTTCCAAACTTAACACAATGGATACTGTAATCTCTTTGTCCATTGGACACAGGGATGGTCATTTACAGTACAGGAGAGGTCATAGGTTGGTTTGAATAGGTGGGTGATGTCTGTTCCAGATGCACTTGTGGGTGGTCTCCTCTGGGTTCCCGCCGCATACCAAATGTACAGTAAATACAGTTTATATCTATATTCTGCTCCTGCGCATAACTATTCGCGGGAACGTGCAATCTTCTGCAAACCAACACCGGAATATTGCCCTTAAAATACCCTACAGCTGGATACCAAACACCACCTTATAACCTTGTTCTGTCCCCTCCTATCCTGTAAAGGTGAATCCCTTTGTTCTGATACCATTTAAACTGTTGTAACTTGCTGGTGTGGTGCAGGGAGACTATGTGTACATTGTGCACTATTTGCATTAAATATGTAATGTGTTTTGATGGCTTTTCCATGCGTTCACAAACTCTACCGTAAATACCCATACCACGCGCTAATGTGCAGGACCGTGGGAGCGACCATACGCAAATTGCAAATATGCGCACGCACGGCAGAACAAGTACACGCACGGAGGCCATCTGTGTGTAGTTTGTATGTGATGTGTGTACTGCAATATTTTTCGACTTCGACAGCCTCAATGTGTGGAAACTCCTCTCCTCTAACCTAAGCGAGTGACCACGTGTCCTCTGTGCTGATCTTATTGAAAACAGGTCCCTTGCAAGCTCTGTGTACTGACCACTTATATATTTGTAGATGTTGATCATGTCCCCTCTTAGTCTCCTCTTTTCCAATGTAAACATGCCTAGCCTTGCAAGCCTTTCCTCATATTCCAGCAACTCCATGCCCTTAATTAGTTTCGTCGCATGCCTCTGAACCTTTTCTAGCTCCAGGATATCCTTTTTGTAGTATGGTGTAATGACTGGCCTGGGAGCCGAAGGCAATCAATGATGGTCAGCCTGGGAGGCGATGGCAAATAAACCGATGGGAGAATGTTATGGAACAACACAGGCAATAAATAACTTTTGGTTTTCAGTCTGGAAACTGTTAACAACTTGCAAATAACGATGGTCAGCCTGGGAGCCGATGGCAACTTAAATCAGTACTCTGGAGGTAAGTAATACAAATAGTATAATTACAGTCACAGGTAATGAACTGGTCTGGGAACCAATGTAATTAGCAACCTGCGATGATCGGCCTGGAAGCCGATGGTGAACATCGATGGCTGGCTTGGAAGCTGATGGTAACAGGATCAATATGCAGTAGGTAGGTAATGCAACCGATTGTAGTAAATACAGGCAATAAGTAACTCCGGTAATCAGTCTGGAAACCTACAGCAATAGATTTACACAGTCAGACTATATGCACAAAGTCCACAGAGCCAAGCAAGGCTATAGCAGGAGACAGTTGGTAATATACTAGCAGGTTGTTTACGTGCTGGATGCAATAGCACAGTGCTGAATGCAGATTAACAACACACAGGTGAGAATGATGAGGCAGCACCTGGAGAGAGTCTCTAACTGCATGTAGAAGTGGATGCTGACTGTGGAAGGAGTTGTAGCAGAGCTGGATGGCTGGAGCATGTAGTTCCACAGAGACACTGAAGCCAGGAAGTTACTGGAGACAGCTGGTGACTGGATCTGAATGCAGATGGAACTGCACCAAACTGGATGACTGGAGCCTGTAGTTCCACAGAGACACTGTAGCTATAAAGTCACTGGAGACAGCTGGTGACTGGATCTGAATGCAGATGGAACTGCACCAAACTGGATGGCTGATGCCTGTAGTTCCATGGAGCTAATACACAGGGGAATCTCTGAAGACAGGAGACTAGAGCCAGGAGACGCTTGTTCACAGGATGTGATGCGTTGTTCAAGGCCATGATACTGAGCAGGAACTCTGAGTATATACCCCCTGGTAAGCAGGGATTGGAGAATCAAGTCATGTGAGCACTCCAATGCTCTGGAGTGGATAGCACCAAGTCAGCTGACTGCAGGTGTCATGGCAGCACCCATACTGTGGAGATGGTGGGAATACATCAGGGTACATGCTGTATGGTGAGCGGGGTACACACTGGAGAGAGTCTCTGAACATTGCAGGCAAACATGGAACATGCTGCCAGGCTGGGAATGTGACCTCCAGAGGCCAGTACATCAGAGCACTGGTAAGTGATGTGATGCAAAATGCAGATTCCTGACACAAACTAGGGATATGTGCTGGCCCACATCATGGGTTTTGGTTTTAGATCTGTATCTCCTTAGTGTTTTGGATCTCTATTGGTTTTGCCCCAGCCACCCTTGTGGGTTTTAGTTTTGGATCTGTATTTTTTTAGAAAAAAATAATTAAAAAAAGCTAAATTCACAGAATTTTGGCCAGCTTTTGTTCCTCCAGTAATACTAACTATAGTGACATTTCCACTAATTTCCAGTCAATTTTGAACAGCTCATAGCTTACAATATTGTTTTCATCCACTTTAGCGAGCTGGCTGATTACTGACTGACAGAGCAGTGGCACAAACATACGGCAGTTTATAGCACATCAATAAAACAGTGCCACACAGCAGTGCAGAATGAAAAGTGGTGCAAGGTGTAATTGTCCTTGGGCCCCCTTCCTACCCTTATGTTGGATATTAAAAAGGACATACACAGTGTAACAAACCAAGCACTTCAGTGACAGGGATTGACACTTTTGGCGCTGAAGTGCTTGCTTTGTTTGGACCCCCACAAAACAATATTTTGGAAGGACTACCATGGTCACTAATGAGGAGGTTGATGATGAGGGTGTTAATTGCATTATAATCTTGTAAAATAAATTTCCTGAATTTTCAGCAAATGACGTAACATGGAGGTGCTTAGATGGCTAATGTCTGTCATGCGGCGGGTGCTTACTGCTACGGGTCCCGGGATCCGTTCTCTGCTGGTGCAGCTGTCTGCGGCGCTCTGTGGCCGCACGGGGACGCGGCTGGGTCGGCTGTGGGAGTGATGGCTTCCTGAGACTGGAGGGAGGACCTAGTGGCCTGCAGCTTCCTGGCGTGTCTGCAGTGCTGGGAGTGGCCATGTTGGAGACCAAGGGCAGCACCAATGAGTGTGATGGGTGAGTTTCAGCCAATCCTGTTTTCATGCTGCCTATAAAAAGGCTGGGATTATTGCATTCTGTGCCAGTGCTTTGTTGTGGTTACTCTGTGCAATAGCTCTGTGCTCCCACAGTTTGTTCTGTGCATCTCTTGTTAATTGGTCCCGTCAGGCACTCCGAGTTCTCAGCCGACTCTCACTGCATAACGCTCACCAGCTCTCCAGTGCACAGTCACGGTCAACCGCTCTCCCACTGATACCTTCGGATTCTGCAAAATTCTCACGGTGGTCCGCCAGCTTCAGCCTCTGCTCTTCATTCACGTCTTTGCATCATCCAGCAACCAGTCTTCACAGTTCTTCATTCATGTCTTCGCATCATCCAGCAACCAGTCTTCACAGTTCTTCATTCACATCTTCACATCATCCAGCAACCAGTCTTCACAGTTCTTTATTCACGTCTTCACATCATCCAGCAACCAGTCTTCACAGTTATTCATTCACGTCTTCGCATCATCCTGCAACCAGTCTTCACAGTTGTTCATTTACGTCCTTGCATCATCCAGCAACCAGTCTTCACAGCTCCAAATTCATGTTTTCACATCATCCGGCTAACAATCTTCACAGTTCTTCAGCCTCGCTTTCACATCACTCAACAACTCAACTTCACAATTCTTCAGTCACGTCTTTGTATCGTCTAAAGCATATTCTTCACAGTTCTTCAATCTCGGCCTCGTATCATTCAGTGACTTCATTCTCTGCAGTTTCCCAATCCTGAACTATTTAGTCTCAGTCTTCCTACAGTCGCATTCTGATCTGTTATCCTTAATAAATATATGAAAAGGAATTATCTTCGTCCTCCTTGTTTCCAACACTCAGGAGCATCTGCTCCTTCAGTTGGTCAGAGTCCAATGGATCCACAAAAACAGCCTGTTCTGACAACGTCCCCACGTCTACTAACTTTGCCCTTACAAATGGAGCAGCTGCCTTCACAAACATTGTCAGGATTTGTGGAAAAATAATTCCACACCCAAGAGGTGGCTTTTTTGGTCTTATGCCCTGGCCTCACAATGGCTTTCTTTTTGTCACGGACAAGAACTGCAGCCGCTGGTGGCTGACTTACACACATAATATCATCAACATCCTTAGTGTCAGATAGTAGTAGATACATATCACCATCTTTATGTGTACTGCACCCCACATGTGCAGATGGTACAGAAATGGTGGAAGGAGGTGAAAGAGGCTTCTCTATGTGACAGTGTGAGAAATGTCAGACTCACACATAGCTAACATGGACACCCCTAAACGTTCCTTGGGAATGTGTGACGGTTCTGAACTCACAGTTTGTTCTAATGCTTTCGTTGTTTTCATTTTTTTAACACCTCTTCTAGACTCTGAGTGAAAAGTTCTTGTATCGTCATGAGAAGCAGAAAAAGATGCCTCACTGACAGTTGCAGAACCACCACTTATAAAAAGAGATTTATGGTAGACTTACCATTGTTAAATCTCTTTCTGTGAGGTACATTGGTTCCACAGGGATACATCGGGGTGTAGAGATGAATCTTGATCCAGGCACCAACAGGCTAAAGCTTTAAACTGTCCCAGGATGCACTGGGGCCTTCAATATAACCTCGCCTCCAGGCACTAGAGCTCAGTTTCGTTAACCAGTCCAATGCAGTAGCAGGTAAAAGAGAAGGCAGATGTTAGTCACATAGAACCATGTTTTCATGACAGGAGAAGGGACCAGCGGCTAATGCCATACAAACCCATAGAAGCTAGGTGTGTCAGGGCGGGCGCCTTGTGGAACCAATGTACCTCACAGAAAGAGATTTTTACAATGGTAAGTCTACCATAAATCTCCTTTTCTGTAGCAGGGTACATTGGTTTCCACAGGGAAACATCAGAGATGTCCTAAAGCAGTTCCTCAAGGGCGGGGACTCGCCGTAGCGGGTATGAGAACCTGGCGTCCAAAGGAAGCATCCTGGGAGGTGGAATTATCAAAGGCATAGAACCTAATGAACATGTTCATGTAGCCGCCTTGCGCAATTGTTCAGCGCACGCGTTCTTGCCGGGCTGCCCAAGAAGGTCCAACAGACCTAGTAGAATGGGCTTTAATAGCAGCATGAGCTGCCAAACAAGCCTGCGCATAGGCTTGTGCAATCACCATTCTAATCCCTCTGGACAATATTTGCTTTTTCGCAGGCCAGCCATGTTTGTGAAAACCAAAAAGTACAAAAATAGTATCTGACCTCCTAATAGAGGCAGTCCTCTCCACGTAAATACAGATAGCCCATACCACATCCAAAGACCGCTCTTTGGGGGATAAACCAGAACAGATGAAAGCCGGAGCCACAATCTCTTGGATAAGGTGAAAAGATGGCACCACCTTAGGCAAATAACCAGGGCGGGTTCTAAGAAATGCCCGGTTGTGGCGAAATATCAGAAAGGGTGGACGACAGGACAGAGTGCCTAGGTCTGACACCCTCCTAGCAGAGGCAATAGCCAGTAGGAACAGGACTTTGACCATGAGCCATTAATGGTCCACCGACTTGAGAGGTTCAAATGGAGACTCTTGAAGGACATTCAGAACAACAGACAGAACCCATGGAGCCACAGGAGAGACATAGGGAGGCTGAATCCGTAATACACCCTGAGTGAAAGTATAAACGTCAGGAATAGATGCAATTTTTCTCTGAAACCACACCGACAAGGCTGGGATATGAACCTTGAGGGAGGCCAGACGAATACCTAAGTCCAGGTCTTGTTGCAGAAAAGCCAAAAGTCTGGAACGGCAGAGCCTGGAACTGATAGTGAAGGTTGCCAATAGCAAACCGCTGATGCTGCTGATGCGATATGGCAATAGGAATATGCAGGTAAGCATCCTGTATATCTAGGGATACCATATAGTCTCAGGGTTCCATGGCCAGTACAATTGAGCGCAATGTTTCTATATGGAACTTGGACACTCTCACAAACTTGTTCAGTGATTTGAGATTGAGTATAAGCCGGAAAGACCCATTGGGTTTCGGGACTAGAAACAGAGTCAAGTAGTATCCTCTGCCTCTCTGGGACAGAGGTACCGGCACTACCAATTCTGTATCCAGAAGGGAACGCACAAACAGTTGTAGAGCTTATGCCTTCAACGGATCCGAAGGGATAACCGTTGTGCAGAACTGGCGAGGGGGACATTGTGAAAGAGACTGCATACCCGTGAGAGACAACTTCTCGCACTCATGAGTCTGAAGTGGTCTTTAACCAGACCTGGGTGAATCTCAGAAGTCGGCCTCCCACCCTGGGGTCCCCTAGGGAGAGGCCCACCCTGTCATGCAGCAGGCTTGTTGTGTTTAGAAGCAGGCTGACGTGTAGCCCAGGATTGTTTTGCTTTGGGCTTTGGGCTTAGTGGTTTTGGGAGCACGAGATTGTCTCGGGCATGCCTGACCTTTTGCTTTCCCTTGAGGTCGAATGGAGCGAAAAGTGGTACCTTTTGCCTTCTATGCAGAAGGATTAGTATTTGGGAGAAAAGCCGTCTTAGCAGCCGCTAAGTCAGTCCCAATTTTATTGAGATCTTCCTCAAATAGGATGTCCCCCTTAAAAGGGAGTACCTACAAGGTCTTTTTGGAGTCCAGGTCCACCTTCCATGACCTCAGCCACAGAACACGGCGAGCTAGGATGGACGTAGTTGATGCCTTGGCCACCAACACACCTGCCTCGGAGGACTCCTCCTGAATGTAATAGGCGGTGGTGGTAATATGAGACAGGTATTGTCTGGCAGTGTCAGATATATCCTGAGGAAGCTCTTCCTCTAATGCCTGAACCAATGCTTCAATTCCTGTTGCAGCCCAGGAGGCTGCTATAGTGGGTCTATGTACAGCACCTGTAAGGGAGTAAATAGACTTCAGGCAACCCTCCACACGCTTATCTGTTGGTTCCTTCAGTGAGGTGACAGTGGTGACAGGCAGAGTAGATGACACCACCAGGCGAGTGACATGGGAATCCACCGGCAGTGAATTTTACCACTTTGTTACACAACTCTGTTGGGAGAGGATAGCTTGCTGCCATTCTTTTAGATGGGGAGAATTTCTTCCCTGGAGAAGCCCAGGGTTCTTGTCTTATTTCCACAAGATTGTCAGAATGTGGTAATAATGTTTTAGTTACAGTACCTTCAGACGTTTAAATTTATCAGGTTTCTTAGACACAGTAGTGGGATCCACATCATCATCTATTTGTAGGAATTGCTTAATAGCAGCCACTAGGTCAGGGACATCAACCTGAGTTGTAGATTCCTCGTCAGAAGCAGCTGAGTCAGTGTCTGACAGGACAGTATGCACCCCTTCATCATCAGAGCAGTCCTATGACATATTAGTGGATTGTGAGGAGGAAGTATCCTGCTTAGATGACCCCGTGACATGAGAGTGACTTGGGGCAGTGTTATATCTTACCAAGGATTGATTTAACTGCTGCAACTGGGTAGACAAATTATCCACCCAAGGCAGGTTTACCATAGGGACAATATGTGGCTGCAATGGCACAGGGGGTCCCATAGCACAAGCGTATTGAGCATGGTTGAGAATGCCACCCAAGGTGGCTCCTGATTGGTAACATAGTACACAGACCATCATACAAAACTTCCCCCTCTAGCAAATTCTTGGCGCATGCGCTGCAGGATGCAGGAGCGTTCTCGGATTTTCTACCCTTTGTGTTAGACATTTTTACAGTGAATGCAACCACAGAGCATCTTAGTACGATACAGCCAGACAGAGTACTAATACCTGCAAATAAATCACCTAGTATGTAACCGCATACACAATACACAAACACCAGCGACTAAATCCGGTAATATGTGACTGAGTACACAGTACACAACACCAGCAAACAAATACGGTATTATGTGACTGAGTACACAGTAGAATACACTGCAATCGGTAAATACTGTGAAGCACTATTTAGACCCTAACGCACCGAGTCCCTTTGGGTACAGAATACAGTAATAGGTATAGCTGGGATACACTGAAAGTGAGATCCACACAGCAGATACAGGCACACACAGTCACAGTGACAATGCAGATAATTATTTTAGTCAGACAATAAAACTGCACTGGACTAGTATACACATATATATATATGTATAAATATATATATATATGTAGGTATCGAGGGATCCGCACAGGTCCGCAAATTAGGAGGTGCTCTACTCCATGGACATCAATCCAAATAAATACGTAGTAGAAAAGAGAAAAGAGGGCACTCACCATATCCACAAGAAAATGTTTTTTAGTAGGTCATTTTAATAGATTACAGCATAGCAGTCCATCAACGTTTCGATCATCCATGTGATCTTTGTCAAGACATCATAAAAGGTAAGTCAAGAGACCCAGAGCAACATCGATGATCGAAACGTTGACAGACTGCTATGCTGTATTCTATTAAAATGACCTACTAAAAAATCTTTTCTTGTGGATATGGTGAGTGCCCTCTTTTCTACTTTGTATATATATATATATATATATATATATATATATAAAACAATGCACGGACTGCGACCAGATGTATATATCAGAATACTCGTACAATGTATTCTGGCATAGGTACACTTGTTCTTAACTAACGCTGTCTTAATAATGACATGTAGAAAACTTAAGTGTTTGTAAGACCACTGCGCTGTTGCACAGGCGGGTTTACAAAGGAGACCTTGCTCTGCAGTCACGGAGACCAGCCGCAGCTATTCTAGAAAATGGCACCCAGCATCTCAGTCAGGGAGTAAGGGAGAGTGTGAGGCAGCTCCAGGATGGGAGCACCACTAGTAGATTGCGCCCTGGGCCGGGGGAGGGGCTACAGGTCAAGCACCTTCTCCCCTATGCTGGACTACACCACCTGGTACTATGGAGCCTTTTTAAAAGTGGATATTAATATATCCGACCTGTACTCCTCTGCCCAGGTGGATATAATGGGTCCCTGCCCAGTTACAGAGTCCACGCCAGCATCGCAGTCCGTCTCCTAGACTGCAACTGGAACATGATTTATTGGCGTGTACCGCCTGGGGGACCCACTTACCTCCTCCCTTCTGTAGCAGCCACGCGAACCAGGAGAGCGCTGCAACTGTGTGCCCAGCCGGAGCGTCCCCACCGCAAGTACCCGGGAACAGAGCCAGCGGGAGTATGTGATGCCGCTGGGGAGGTGACGTATATGAGGTATATGCAATTGCAGTCGAATTGCCGCAAATGTCGAAAAACGGGGCATTTTCGACACAAAAAAAATATTCAACAATGCAATACAGTACTTTTCGACAAAAAAACGGACGTTTCAGTTTCGAATTTTTAAAATTCGACAGTTGTCAAATTCGACATGTCTGCAATGGTAAAAATGTGGATTTTCAACAAAAGTATATTCAATTGAAGAATGTCGATTCGACAACAGTGCTTTTCGACAGTAATTTCGTCAATTTCATTCCGCCTCACTTTGCTGGCGGAATCTAATAAAAAATGTTAAAAACATGTTTTTTGTGTGTTTTTTTATTGATAATAGCATATCTATTTATATTAGAAGGGATTATGTACTTGGTTTGTCTATTAGGAGACACAAGTATTATTTATATATTTTTTTAAAGAATATATATATTTTTTTAACTGACTAAAATAGAGAGAGCATGGTTTTCAGTGGGAAGGGGTGGGAATGGGTTAAAATCAAGAAAAAAAATGCGTGGGGTCCCCCCTCCTAAGCATAACCAGCCTCGGGCTCTTTGAGCTGGTCCTGGTTGTAAAATTACGGGGGGGGGAATTGACAAGGGACCCCCGTATTTTTAGAACCAGCACCGGGCTCTGCATCCGGTCCTGGTGCAAAAAATACGGGGGACAAAAGATGTAGGGGTCCCCCGTATTTTTAACACCAGCACCGGGCTCCACTAGCTGGATGCAACAGCCGGGGGACACTTTTATATTGGTCCCTGCGGCCGTGGCATTAAATCCCCAACTAGTCACCCCTGGCCGGGGTACCCTGGAGGAGTGGGGACCCCTTAAATCAAGGGGTACCCCCCCCTCCAGCCACCCAAGGGCCAGGGGTGAAGCCCGAGGCTGTCCCCCCATCCAAGGGATGCGGATGGGGGGCTGATAGCTTTGTGTCAAATAAAAGAATATTGTTTTTTGCAGCAGAACTACAAGTCCCAGCAAGCCTCCCCGCAAGCTGGTACTTGGAGAACCACAAGTACCAGCATGCAGGGGGGAAACGGGCCCGCTGGTACCTGTAGTTCTACTACAAAAAAATACCCAAATAAAAACAGTACATGCACACCGTGATAGTAAAACTTTATTACATCCCTTCAGAGGGTATGTGACTGTCGAATTGTGTCGAATTTAAAAACGGTTGAATTCCAGCCGGAATTCGACCGCAATTGCATATACCCCAATGTCACTCTGACATGCAAGTGCTGCGGCTCTAGAAGTCTTCTATAAAAAGCTTTTCAGGGCTGCTCCAGTGCAGCCCACCTGTTAAGTGACCTGCTCTGCAGGGCACCAACTCGAAACTGAGCTTCAGTGCCTTGGGCGGGGTTATAGAGGAGGCCCCAATGCATCCTGGGACAGTCTAAAGTTTAGCCTGTTGGTGCATGGATCAAGATCCATCTCTACACCCGATGTTTCCCTATGGAAACCAATGTACCCAGCTGCAGAATTAAAGGCCAAGGCCTGGGTATTTCCTTACCACTTTGTGTGGTGAATGGCATAACTTTCCTTTTGATGTTTTTTTCTTTACCACTGTAACATTATATTGCTTCTTTGATTTTACATGCCCTGACTTAAGAGCCCTCTATGTCCTTGGGCATTGGCCTTAGTAGATGACAGACTTGTATGCAGCACTAGTATGTGCCTCCTGCTCTCCTCTCAATTGTTCGTCCTCCATATTAATCACGTATCAATAAACACGAATGAAGTGGGGTACAGCACACATCACAATTTGTATAAAAAATACAGCACCTACAGTGTCACAATACATGTATGAGTCAGAGATAATAATGTAACACTATGGTTTACTTTCACCTATAGTGTTGCACAATACATGTATGAGTAGGAAATAAAATATATTACTGTGGTACCACCTTCACCCACAGTGTCACACAATATATGTATGAGTCAGAAATAATAATTGAACACTGCAGTTTAATTTCACCAACAGTGTCACACGATACGTGTATGAGTCTGAAATAATTATTGACACTGTAGTTTAATTTCACTAACAGTGTCGCACAATACGTGCATGAGTACGAAATAAAATACACTGCTCAAAAAAATAAAGGGAACACTTAAACAACACAATGTAACTCCAAGTCAATCACACTTCTGTGAAATCAAACTGTCCACTTAGGAAGCAACACTGATTGACAATCAATTTCGCATGCTGTTGTGCAAATGGAATAGACAACAGGTGGAAATTATAGGCAATTAGCAAGACACCCCCAATAAAGGAGTTGTTCTGCAGGTGGTGACCACAGACCACTTCTCAGCTCCTATGCTTTCTGGCTGATGTTTTGGTCACTTTTGAAAGCTGGTGGTGCTTTCACTCTAGTGGTAGCATGAGACGGAGTCTACAACCCACACAAGTGGCTCAGGTAGTGCAGCTCATCCAGGATGGCACATCAATGCAATCTGTGGCAAGACGGTTTGCAGTGTCTGTCAGCGTAGTGTCCAGAGCATGGAGGCGCTACCAGGAGACAGGCCAGTACATCAGGAGACGTGGAGGAGGCCGTAGGAGGGCAACAACCCAGCAGCAGGACTGCTACCTCCACCTTTGTGCAAGGTGGAACAGGAGGAGCACTGCCAGAGCCCTGCAAAATGACCTCCAGCCAGTGGCGTAACTACTGCCCCAGCAGCCCTCGCGGTGGCTTGGGGGTGAGGGGCTGCGGGGGCGCCACTGATTTACAGCAGACTGACATGCGGACGAGCGTCCGCATGTCAGTCTGCGGTCTCCTTCCCTCCGCCGCTTGTTGGAGGGACACGGAGGGCACAGCGCCTCCCTGTGTCCCTCCTGCATCATCTCCGGCGGCCGCGGGTCTAATAGGGGGAAGTGCCGTCCGTGAGCTCTAATTGGCTCACGAACCGGCACTTCCCCCTATTAGACCCGCGGCCGCCGGAGATGATGCAGCAGGAGGGACCACAGTAGAGGCGAGCTGTGCCCTCAGTGTCCCTCCAAAAAGCAGCAGCAGCGGCGCGGGGGGGGGGGGAAATATCTGGCACTGGGGCATATATGGCACTGGGGGGGAATATCTGGCACTGGGGCATATATGGCACTGGGGGGGAATATCTGGCACTGGGGCATATATGGCACTGGGGGGGGAATATCTGGCACTGGGGGCATATATGGCACTGGGGGGGGAATATCTGGCACTGGGGCATATATGGCACTGGGGGGGGAATATCTGGCACTGGGGGCATATATGGCACTGGGGGGGAATATCTGGCACTGGGGCATATATGGCACTGGGGGGGAATATCTGGCACTGGGGGAATATCTGGCACTGGGGGCATATATGGCACTGGGGGGGAATATCTGGCACTGGGGCATATATGGCACTGGGGGGGAATATCTGGCACTGGGGGCATATATGGCACTGGGGGGGGAATATCTGGCACTGGGGCATATATGGCACTGGGGGGGGAATATCTGGCACTGGGGGCATATATGGCACTGGGGGGAATATCTGGCACTGGGGGAATATCTGGCACTGGGGGGGAATATATGGCACTGGGGGCATATGTGGCACTGGGGGGGTATATGTGTACCTGGCACATGGGGGGGGCTATATTTGGCACTGGGGCATGTGAGTACCTGGCACCGTGGGGGAATATCTGGCACTGGGGACATATGTGGCACTGGGAGCACAGCCCTAGCAACAAGGACTACCTCCTAGCAACGAGCATGACACCCAGTGCATGAAACACCTGGCAACGAGCATGACACCCAGTGCATGAAACACCTGGCAACGAGCATGACACCCAGTGCATGAAACCCCTGGCAACGAGCATGACACCCTGAGCATGAAAACCCCTGGCACCGTGCATGGAACCAAGAGCATGAAACCCCTGGCAACGAGCATGACACCCAGTGCATGAAACCCCTGACAACGAGCAGGTAATTGAAAAGTAATTAGAAGCCTTACTGTAGGACTTAATGTGTAATGGGCATTACGGTGTGTGGCATAATGTATCACGGACATTGCGGTGTGTGTCATAATGTGTCACAGGCATTACGGTGTATGGTATACTATATCGCGGGCATTGTGATATGTGGTATAATGTCTCAGGGTCATTGCAGTGTGTGGCATAATGTATCACGGACATTGCGGTGTGTGTCATAATGTGTCAGGCATTACGGTGTGTGGTATACTATATCACGGGCATTGTGGTATGTGGTATAATGTCTCAGGGTCATTGCAGTGTGGCATAATACATAACTGGCATTGCGGTGTGTGGCATAGGTTATAACGGGCAGGGCATTGCGGTATGTGTCACAGGCATTACGGTGTATGGTATACTATATCACGGGCATTGTGGTAAAATGTCTCAAGGTCATTGCAGTGTGTGGCATAATGTGTCACAGGCATTGTATGTGCTATAATGTATCGGGCATTGCAGTGTGTGGCATAATGTATCACGGACATTGCGGTGTGTGTCATAATGTGTCACAGACATTGTATGTGCTATAATGTATCAGGGGCATTGCAGTGTGTAGCATAATGTATAACGGGCATTGCGATTCCTGTCATAATGTGTCACAGGCATTACGGTGTGTGGCATAATGTGTCACAGGCATTACGGTGTGTGGCATAATGTGTCGGGGGCATTACAGTGTGTGCATATTGTGTCATGTGCATTATTGTGTGCGGCATAATGTCTAAGGGCCATTGCAGTATGTGGCATAATGTATACTGGGCATTACTATAAGGAGGAAAAATGACAAATAATGTAAGGGGCATGAATCAGGATTATTTTTCTTTCCTGTGGTGGCCAACGTATGGGCGTGCAGGTTGCAAAACTGGGGTATAAGGTAGTCTTTTCCTGCAATGCCACGCCCCTTTATGCAAAACCACGCCCATTCCAATGAAACCACACACCTTTTTTGCCGCGCGCAGATTTATCCCTTTCATGCTCCCAATTATGGAGCATGAGGGGGGGGGGGGGGGGGGGCGCCGAAGAATTTTTTGGCTTGGGGGAGAAAAATTTTGAGTTACGCCACTGCCTCCAGCAAGCCACAAATGTGCATGTGTCTACTCAAACGATCAGAAACAGACTTCATGAGGGTGGTATGAGGGCCCGACGTCCACAGGTGGGGGTTGTGCTTACAGCCCAACACCGTGCAGGACGTTTGGCATTTGCCAGAGAACACCAAGATTGGCAAATTCGCCACTGGCGCCCTGTGCTCTTCACAGATGAAAGCAGGTTCTCACTGAGCACATGTGACAGACGTGACAGAGTCTGGAGACGCCAAGGAGAACGTTCTGCTGCCTGCAACATCCTCCAGCATGACCGGTTTGGCAGTGGGTCAGTAATGGTGTGGGGTGGCATTTCTTTGGGGGGCCGCACAGCCCTCCATGTGCTCGCCAGAGGTAGCCTGACTGCCATTAGGTACCGAGATGAGATCCTCAGAACCCTTGTGTGACCATATGCTGGTGCGGTTGGCCCTGGGTTCCTCCTAATGCAAGACAATGCTAGACCTCATGTGGCTGGAGTGTGTCAGCAGTTCCTGCAAGATGAAGGCATTGATGCTATGGACTGGCCCGCCCGTTCCCCAGACCTGAATCCAATTGAGCAAATCTGGGACATCATGTCTCGCTCCATCCACCAATGCCACGTTGCACCCAGACTGTCCAGGAGTTGGCGGATGCTTTAATCCAGGTCTGGGAGGAGACCATCCGCCACCTCATCAGGAGCATGCCCAGGCATTGTAGGGAGGTCATACAGGCAAGTGGACGCCACACACACTACTGAGCCTCATTTTGACTTGTTTTAAGGACATTACATCAAAGTTGGATCAGCCTGTAGTGTGTTTTTCCACTTTAATTTTGAGTGTGACTCCAAATCCAGACCTCCATGGGTTAATAAATTTGATTTCCATTGATAATTTTTGTGTGATTTTGTTGTCAGCACATTCAACTATGTAAAGAACAAAGTATTTAATAAGAATATTTCATTCATTCAGATCTAGGATGTGTTATTTTAGTGTTCCCTTTACTTTTTTGAGCAGTGTATATTACTGTGGTACATCCTTCACCCACAGTGTCACACAATACATGTATGAGTGTGAAATAAAATATATTACTGTGGTACATCCTTCACCCACAGTGTCCCACAATACATGTATGAGTGTGAAATAAAATATATTACTGTGGTACTCCTTCACCTACAGTGTCGCACAATACGTGTATGAGTACGAAATAAAATATTTTACTGTGGTACCACCTTTACCCTCAGTGTTGCACAATATGTGTATGAGTACGAAATAAAATATATTTCTGTGGTACAACCTTCACCCACAGTGTCTCCTAATACGTGTATGGGTACGAAATAATAATATACAGCAGTCTGACCGGCTTTGTCACAGTACTTATGAAAATAAAATAAAAATTGTATAATACACTGGGGTACAGCACAAAAAAAAAGTTTTGTTTTTTTAATAATTATATTTTAGGCTTTTTAGCTTTTATTACTTTCATTTTACACTGGGTGGAGCCCCTGGATGTACAGAGAGAGCAACCCTGTACAGACACAGCAGCCCCTGGATGTATACTGGGGTACAGCACAAGGAAAAAAAAAAATATTTTAAATTAATCAAATATTAGATTTATTTTTTTAACAGTGGAGCAGAGCCGATGGATGGACAGACCACCCCTGTACAGATACAGCAGCCCCTGGATGTATACTGGGGTACACCACAACAAAAATATATTTTAAATTAATGAAATATAAGTTTTATTATTTTACAGTGGGGAAGAGCCCCTGGATGGAGCTGATCCCACAAACAGAAACATAGAATTTGACGGCCGATTAGAACCACTTGGCCCATCTAGCCTGCCCCTTCGCTCATCTAGTCTGCAGTGTCTAAATGCAGATGAAGTATCTCTTCTTCTCTTTCTACGCTACTACACGGCCACTTGACACCTTAGTACTCACAAAACAGTTAATTTTTCTCATCAATGCTCATGCTATCCCTAAGAAATGAACTCTGTATTCTTTCTATATCTAGTGGTATTCTTCCATTATTATTCCAGCATGCAGCAATTACTGCATAAATCAATGCATCATTTTTCTTTCAGATTACAATCCTATTTTTTTTATTTCCCATGCCCTCAAAGCTTCTTAATGGGCTTGCCTACACTTATCTCACATGCTTTCTTTCCTCACACAAACTATTGAACCTAGCCAGGCTTCCATTTACTGAACATCACACCACAGAGATTGCATTGACCAAGGTGATCACTGCTAATCTAAAATACAATACCCACTTCAATTTCTCCTGGAATGCTGTCTCCAACATGATTACTGCATTCTACTCTTCTCTGCCTTTCCTATATCTGTCCCTGTACCGTCTGTTCTGACTGCAGCATCATGATTAGTCTTCCGCTCTGCAAAGCCCCCCCACTGGCTCCCCGTTCACTCTAGAATACAATTCAAATTGTTTTCCAAAAGATTAAAAGCCCTCTACAATGCCGCCCCCCCCCCCTCCTTTCATCACCAGTCTTGCCAAGAAATACTTTATTGCTCACCCAAACCATCCTGCTTATCAAATCTCCTATCCTTTCCTTCTATCAGCTCTACTTAATGCCTACTGAACTTTCCCTGTGCTGCTCTCCTACTTTGGAAGTCACTGCCCCTCTTGACCAGATTCTTTTCCAGACTCCAATCTTTCAAGTGCTCCCTTAAATTTCACCTTTTCACTTTTGCCTACCCCACCAAAGTAAATCAACTGTTCAATAATCTCATTGTAAGTAAATCACCCATCCAGCCACCTGTCCAATAATTTCATCCCCATCATCTCCATTTGTTCACAATGTTAACTTTGTTGAGCAGGGCCCCCTCTATAATCCCATCTCTTGGCTTCCTCTCTTTGTCCTCATGGTTTTTTATGTTCTGCTTTGTGTCCTGTTTTCTAATGTCTCACCTTGTATTGGGGTTTTACTAATGCAATTTTTGTTCTCTTGCTCCAATATGTACATGTACAGTATGATGGAACTGGAATGCTTTGATGTTAGTTTGATATATTTTGTATATTACTAGCTGTAAGGTGTTGCAGAATCTGTAGTGCATCATAAATAAATAAATAACTTAATTAATAAATAATGATGATTAGACCATAAAAGAAAAATGCATCAACATACGTCTCTTTATTTTCCAAAATATTTGCCATTTCAACCACTCCATTCTGCATAAGATTCACCTCTCTCAGCCATATGTCCTGGGTAAAGGCCTTTTTTTTGGCTTGCCTGCATCTACTCTCTGTAATTCCCTCCTTCACATAGTAGGACTTTCCTTTCCTTTTCAAATGTTTAAACTTTCCCTGAAATTCACCTCTTCAGTCAAGTTTATCAAATTTCCAAAATGTCCAAATTAACCAAATCCCCTCCCAATGCTGTTCAGTTTGATCACTTCCCCTCTACATACTTCACAAAATTTGCACACCTCTGACCCTTAAACCAACACTGCTTTGTGATTGGATCACCTAGATGCACTAAGCACTGCAATCTGGCTAGGCCAGTATGCTATACTGTTTGTGGCACTTAATGTTATGTATCATACTTCTATAAGGTTGCGAGAACCTTATTCAGTCAGAATTTAATTTTATAACTATTTATTCCCATATGTAAAGACCTGTGATATATGATGACACTATATAAATAAATGATAAAAAATTATATATATATTTTTCAATATTCCATAATTAAATGGACTTGACTATGCAGTAGCTCAACCAGTACAGCAAGTCTGCTTTACCAAGGTTTCAAATATTCCACTACCTTACTGACATTATGCCTTAATCACTGTGGTCCAAATAGAAGAAGAGATGAAGAGCTACAGTACACTGACATTTTTATTATTAATTCATAAATACATTTTTTTTGTAAATAAATACATGGTAAACAGTACTGTATTAAAGAAAATGCTTTATTCCAAGACCGAACCAAATATCCATGATGAAATCCCCTACTGGGGGTAATTGCAAGTGGTAACTCCGTTAATAAATAGGGAGAGGTGAAAACAAGGCATTTGGTTAACACAAAAAAAAAACATTTTTTCAGCAAAATTATTTCACCCACTGGCAAATTAGCTCCTCTGTTCGATATATAAAACCACTGTTCATGTGCTGTGTGCTTTCCCTCCAGGCGGATGGCAGCAAAAACTGAGCAGAAGAATTAGAAAGTTATTAGATATCTCCAGAAATGGAGAGTGCATTTGGGGTATGAACTACTGTATCCAACAAAGGTATCTATGTAATTCAAGACAATAAGAAGGACATAATAAGAAAAAAGTCAATCCAGGTCTTCCAAACTTTGTGGTATTTGTCTGAACAGCTTCTATATTTATACATTTGCCTTTTTATGGAAGAGAAGAGAATCCTTTTTATGGAAGAGAATAACAGCATTCATAGTGCCATTTATACAATGGGCTGATCAATTCCTCCATTATACATAAAAATGCACATGGCAATAACAGTACAAAAATCACTGCATGAACCTACACTAGGTGAAATATCTGTTTGTCATAAATTATTACATCTTATGTTAATGCACTTGATTATTTTTTGACATTGTAATAAATGAGATCATGAATTCACTTTTACACAATAGAGTAACTGAAAGGTGTAAAATGCATTCCTTTAACCACTTAACTGATGATTTTTCCCTTCAAAAACGTTCACAACATTGTTTATTTCTAATTTTTATTTATTAAAGTTTAACAAGTATTATTTCAAATATTTAAATATTATATTAAGCACATCTGCAGAATGGATCTCCTTGTCATAAACTGGGGCACACAGTGGGGTGGTGTAGTCGCATGTGATCTGACCATGCCAGTTAATAGTTTGTGGTTAATAGTTCATGGATGGTGATGTATGAGGTTGAAACATTTTTTTTTGCCTGTGCTTGCTGATGACAGTTTTCTCTGTGTGATTTACTTTAACTGGGCTAGTTGTTTTTGTTTGTGAACCTGTGCTGTCTGTCTTAACTTCTCATCCCTCTAACTATCCTGCTGCTTTGATAAGACAACTGTCAGACTAGAGGTTAATATCAAAGAATTAGATTAGAAAGACAGATGAGTAGCCATATGCTTATTAATTGCAGTTGAGCAGCTCATTCACATAAGATATGTAACTTCCGTAGAAGGCATGTGGAATGCTTTACAGAAAGTGCATGAAAGATCCAATTCTACTGACACAACTATACCAAGTGCAATTAAGCAAAGAATCAAATGCTAGATAATATAGTGTAACTCCAGTCAAAGGGTGAAGACATAAAGTGTAAACACATGGGGCGGTCTACAAATTATATATCACACCCAATCTATATTGCACCCATAGTAAACAGGTTAGCTGCGTAAAGGGTAGCGAGCTAAAATGATTATACCACGCCCGTCAGCAGAAACAGAATGGGTGTTGAAGGGGTGAAAAGAATTGAATACCGCCCATGATATCATACACCAGTTCAGTCTTTCTGATATATATAGTATACTGTACTAATTAACGCCACAGAAACAAGGTATCATTAGGTTTTAAGAAAACCTAGCTTAAAGATGGAAATTTGTTTACAAAGAATCTCCTACATGACAACATGAAAAGTAACACCAGAATGTCCCTCAAACTGCAGCTATAAAGTCACGCAATAAGGAAACAAGAGCGTGTTTTAAATTCAAGAAACATGGATACCTGAAAAAAATGGAAAGTAGAGCAACAGAAAATAATTCAAAAAGGGTCTAAGATAATGCACTAATCAGTAGAGTGGGACTTTTAAAACAAGAGAATGCCACTTGTCCCACAGCTGGTGCAGCGATTCAAGAGCAGCAAGTCACATGACAAAACTTGTTCACAAAACTTGCCCTGCATCTCAAAGAGTTATTCTATCTTGCGGATAGAAGTAGTATCACTGCTGAAGGATATGGGCACAGTCTCCTTATGTGCTTCAAACAGAAACAATCTTACAATACCAGTAAGGCAGAGCTTTATATTCATAGCTTGGACAGTGGACTTTTGTCTGTAAAATGGCAGGTGAAGAATTCACCATCAAATTCCAATATAACAATTGTATAATCCTGAATAGAAAAAAGGCATAGTCAGAGCCAAAGTGGATAAAGCACTGTATTGTTTCAACTCCACAAGAGTGACCTCAATTAACCTTGTGGTCTGCAGTAGAGCGCCGGTTCCCACCCATAGATTTCAGGGGGAATTTTTCACCATTGAAGTCTATGGGCTCCGCTTGACTGACAGCTGAGGAGCCCTTAGCCAATTAGAAGAGCACTACTAAGTGGCACTACCTGATTGGCTGGGGGTTCTCCAAATAACAGAACACTTGTGAGGCCCGCTATTCGGGGAAAGTCAAACCATGTGGGTACACATGGATTGGCTTATGTCTGCTTCGTTCGGGTTACTCTGTGGGTTTTTTAACCCCTGGATGCCTACATGGAAAGAAGAGAACCGATCCACATTGGATTTAGGTGAGTATTTATTTTTTTGTAGGTACCCTATGGATTTCTACTTGGACAAGGGGACTGAAGGGCTACCTTGGATGGTAGTGTGTGAGTGTGTAAGTATGTTTTATTAAAGCTGTATTGTCACGGTGTGTGAGTGTTGTCTTTCATGTAATATTTCATTTACAGTAGAACTACGGGTACCAGCGGGCCCTTTAATGTCCCGCATGCTGGTAGTTGTGGTTCCCCAAGTACCAGCATGCAGGAGAGGCTTGCTGGGACCTAGAGTTCCACTGTAAAAGACAAAATTAAATCTTAATTTTACAGCAATTACAGACTATCAATTCGGCATTCACAGCCCAGGAATGCCAGGGATGGCCTAAGGCTTTCAGGGTCCTGGAGGGGGGAACCCTTCATTGGGGAAGTCTCTACACCCCCAGGGAACCCTAGCCAGGGCTGACAAGTTGCTGTAATGCTACAGCCACAGGGACCTGTATAAATGTGTTCCCCGGCTGTAGCATTATCTCCTTAACTAGTGGAGCACGTGCTGATTTAAAAAATAAGAGGGACCCCTACATCCTTTTCCCCCTATGTTTTTGGAACCAGGAGCAGTCCAAGAGCTTGGTGCTGGTTCTTAAAATACTGGGGGACCTCACACACTTTTTCCCAGTATTTTTAGATTCAGGACCGTCTCAAAGAGCCCATCACTGGCTATGTTTTTTCTTTATTTAACTCATTTAAACACTTTACTTCAAGAAGCCCTGCATGGATCTCACTGACCCGACCAGGCTTCACGGCTTCATGTTTGGCAAAGTTTTAACAAACTCTTCCGTAAAAAAACATGGCTCTGCATTACTAATGGCTTTAATATCAGAAAACACGAATTAGACAAATACAAGAGCTTAGTAAAATACTGTATATGTCCATTCTAAAATAGACATGAAAAAGGCCGATGCCAACCGAGATTTATCTCGATTAGCATTGCCAGAAACACAGGAGCTTAGTAAATTTACCCCCAAGATACATAGTTTTTTTTACAGATGATAATTCAAGATACATGGTCACTTATCAAATTAAATCCAAACATAAAGTTTTGGGCAAACTACTGGACCATGCAACAACACCAAGTTACAAGTTTCAGAGACATCCACTTAATAAAATGATGAAGGAGATAAATTTACAGGACATACAATAGAGATCTTCTCAAGACAACACAGTGTAAAACAAATGACAGTTCAAAGAGCAAAATGGGGTAGTTGAAAGGAAGAACAGAACCCTGACTGAAATGAAAACATCCATGCTGTCAACTCTTTCCTTGCAAATCAGATTATTTTCCAAAACTGTAGAAAAAAAACTCCAACTAAACTCCGGCATGGTTAGAAACCTAGTGTAAACATTATTATTTTTTTTTACTGCAAAGAATTTGTTTATATTCCTCAAGAAAAATACACCATACTTACTCAGTGGATCATGTGAGCATTTCAAATCCTCAGCATCTCTGCTCTGAAGGTTGATTAAACTGAGTGTACGTTACAGGCATTTTTACTTGTACTCAGCTAGAGTTCCAAAGCATAGAGTATCCTAGACCCAAGACAGGACAAAGTGACTATTAGCAACAGCATTACATTTGCTGAAGACCTAAGGGATGTTGTGATCGCTTTCAAAACAGACCCCTAAATCATCTTATTTATATATTAACATCTTCAGAACAGAAAAAACAAAGGTAAACCATTTGTATGCTTTCATACAATTAGTTAATGTTAACCCGCAGTCTAGTAAGAAATGTGTCATCTTTCAGAAAGCAGAAAATAGATAGAGATGAAATAAAGTCCAAGCAATGAAGCCAGGATACTTACTGATCTGTCAATATACATAGAGAAAAGATGTAGGCTGCAAATGTAATGCAGATGGAACAGTTTAATTAATGTAAAGTCTATACGTTAAGAAAGACCATATAAGCTGTTAAGGAAATTGGGTAATAACTAAGCCTACTTAGTAGTACTGTACTGTCTTGTACAGCTTTCCTGTTAATCTTCCAAGTTATGTTATAAAAGGGGGGTATTCAATTGTTTTGTGGGTGCCCAAGTGTTATGTGCACCATCAGAGCAATTCAGTTGTTGACCCCCCCCTTGGGTGTGTGCCATGAGTGCGTGCCCATTATTACTGGGTTTAGCCACGCAAAGCTGCTAAACCCATCTAAAGTACTGCTGTGGCTGCCCAAACGTCCTTTTGGGCACCAAAAGTGCTGATTTAATTTTGCACTTTTACCCTCAGAAGTGAATGACACTCATGGTAGCATTCGTATGGATTTTTGGGGATACATCCAGTTGGAAATATCCCTGTGCAAACCTTTATTTTATTGTCCCTGTTACATTTCTCTTTTCCTTCTACCACATGGAAGAATAACCATTATTTGACTCTCGTACTTTACATTATAAGTGTTATGTGCTCTTATGCTTTCAGTGCTTTTGTGTACTGTCTGGATGTCACTAGAAAGTGTGACGGTAATTAAACATATTCATAGAGAGTATATTTTCAAGCTTGTTTTCCCTGGCAAATGAATTATGTAAACCTTCCCCATCTGAATCTGTTTCAAGTCAATTAATTGTTGTAATTACTTAAGATTTCTTTTTAATGAATATGGCTCCCTGGGGATTAGATGATATCCTGTCATATCTGGTCCTGATAAATGAATTGTGAAATGTGATTTGTGGCTGGTTCCAGGCAGAACCTTTGCACTTGAGCAATGTCTTTTCCGAGTTGCTCATTAAGGGAGAAAATGCCCTTGATAGAGCTCATAACATTTAAAATGGCTTGTCCCTTCTAAATTGAATAGAACTTACTGCTGAAAATGTTACCTCTGAACATTTCATCAGTAAATTAGAGGAGTGTGAAATTGTCTACATGCAGAATGTGCATTACTCCTGTGTTTGGTGTTACAGAAAACTGCAAATGAGCATTAATGGAACAGAAAGGGGTTTAAAAGCATAATCAGTCATTTCTACCACAGATATACATGATGCATATATATTAATGTGGCCTCCAAAACAACAATAATAATTTAGTTACACATGGCATATGATGCATATTTGAAAAACAATTCAGAGTGTGTATAATAATATTTAATAGCAATAGACTGGTGTCAAGAGTATCGTTCTCATAAGCGAATCCAGCAAGTACCGGAGCGTAGATGTAATCACACAGAGGGCTTCTGATGATTACTTTACACATATCCAGGTGGAAGCGTTCATATTCCCTAGTTACGCATGTTATGCTTCAAAAATTCTCCCTTGTCATTTGCCTTTGGGCTATCATAACAACGCAGTGATTTCCCACTTCAGTGCAATATACAGTACGTAAGTGTCCTTTATCTCCGGCACTGATGAACGACGCCATAGACAGTGCTCATCTGGCAGTAATTTGTTTGCAATAGTTAAATCACAGAATTACAAGACAGGATTAGAATTAGGCTCCAATAACTTGTTCAAGATTAATATTGTACTTAATTTAATTTTGTTCTGCCATAGACATTATTGGCTTATACAATTCAAACTGACCTTTGTTGTTACTAATCAACTTAATGTAAGACACATGGATGCTGGGTAGAGTGGAGTTTTTTGTTTTTTGCCTTGGGGTACATAGGGCCTAATTCTAAAGTGGGAGTAAAACCAAAAAGAGCAATTAACTGTGTACACCTTGGCAAAACCATATTCTCCTGCAGGTGGGGCAGATGTAACGGGTTTAGTATGAAATACTTACAATCAAAATCCTGGCGGTCAAAATACCGACACCAATTGACCGATGGTCAAAATATCGACAAGGTCAAAATCCCGATATTTAAAATACAGACAAGGTCAAAATACCAACATTTAAAATGTCGATAGGTCAAAAAGTCGACACAAGCTGTAATAGTTTTTTATGTGTATGTCGACATGGACACCGTATAAGAGTACCGCATCCCCTCGCATGGCTCGCTGCGCTCAGCACACTATTTTGTTCCCCCTCCAGGTCCACTGGGATGGTAAAGTATGATCGAGTCGGTTTCAATTAAAAAATCATGTCGACATTTGCCCAGGCTCCGTCTGTGCAGTCTGGGACTTTGCTAAAATACAACAAGAGGTCATCTGCGAGGACAGAAACTTTTATATTGTGAGCCCCAACAGAGATCCCCTTCCAAGAGACATCCGGAACAAAGGTTTGCATCAGTGGGTCCATGGCAATATTGGAAAGCAACGGGGAAAGGGGGACAACCTTGGCAAGTATCTCGATATAACACAAAGGAAGAGGTGTTTAGGTCATTTATCGTAAGGAAGGCAGATGGCTTAGCTTGGAGCATTCGGAAAATATGTATTAATTCTGGGGATCGAATTGCTGGAAGTGAAGCACCCGTAAAATATAGTACCAGGAAATGGGGCCAAATGCATTATCTGCGTCACAGCTGACAATAATATCCTCACAATTAGCCAGACACTGTGAAGAAAGCATTTCTGCAATTAACATACGGACATGGGGGTAATTCAGAATTGATTGCAGCAGCAAATTTGTTAGCAGTTGGGCAAAACCATGTGCGCTGCAGGTGGGGCAGATATAACATTTGCAGAGAGAGTTAGATTTGGGTGGGTTATTTTGTTTCTGTGCAGGGTAAATTCTGGCTGCTTTATTTTTACACTGCAATTTAGATTTCAGTTTGAACACACCCCACCCAAATCTAACTTTCTCTGCACATGTTATATCTGCCCACCCTGCAGTGGACATGGTTTTGCCCAACTGCCCAAATTTGCTGCTGCAATCAACTCTGAATTACCCCCATAGTTCACTGAAGGTCGACCCTTAACAACCACATTTTGCGTAGGTTGAAGAATACTTGGAAGAATGCATTGAAGACACTGGGCGATCAACCTAGTAAACAGTTTAAGATCTTGATTTTACAATGAAATTGGTCTACAGGACTGTAGGGTTTTTCCTTTGCTTTGGAAAAATGACAATTCTGGCTTCATTAAAACCAAATGGTGGGAAGTGATCCTCCATTGAAAAACAAAATTTAGGAGTGATTAACACCCCAGCTCCTGGCGCAAATATAATTAGGTATGTAGTTAGTTTATTCGGTACACCAGCTGCACACACTAAAGGATTGGCAATATCCTCAAGTGCCGCTAGCACTATCCGTGGTACAAGTCTTGAGGAAGTCCCGAGCTGTGACGGGACGAAACGCGTTGACGTCATCTCCCCGCTTTTCACACTGACGGCAACATTGACCTGAGTGCAAACACCGGTGCCTACAATCTGTGCTTGGTGCCGACGGTCATCCCTGTGGAGGTAACCATAGTACAGATACTTGCTGATCGGAACAACGGCCACGTAAGCGCCCACCCGCTTTGCCAGGACAGAGACTTCTCCTGTACCACGGATAGTGCTAGCGGCAAGACGCTGTGGCTTCATGTCTTAGGTTTTCTCCCTGCAAAATCGAACTATTACCTGAATCAACCCGCAGATTGTTGACACCTGAAAGATCCTTATCCGCCCGCCAGGACAGAGATCCTTACTGCACTAAGAACAGTGTTAGCGGCGGACGTTGCGGCTGCATGCCTTAAGGATATCCTCTTGGTAATATACGCTACATGTGGAGAATCCCGCTGTCCGGGTAAATATATTGCAAGTAATATTCCTCTACACTGGGACGCCAGTAGCAAGAGGATTAGAGATACTAGACACAAATCAGTAGGCTCCAGCAGCTGTTGTAAATTGATGAGGCATGCTTGTGTAGCACTCACACGATACATTGTTGCCGTCCACTTGTTACTACTTATGGACACTATTATTTAATCTGTGTTCTAGACAATTTAAACGCATTCTTTCAGTGTGTTTTAGTTTATTGATTTTTAATATATCCAATATTGGTATTTATGATCTATGTATGTAAAATGCTATTAAAATATTCTAGTTGGTTTTTATGAAAGCAAGTTCCATGTGTGTTAATTGAAGTAAAACAGACACACAATTAAATAGTGCTATTTATTTGTTTATCCATTTACCAAAATTTAGATTATCAGTGCACCAAGCGCAATACACTAGTTTTTTCTTTTTTCTTGTGATCCTCCATTAACAAATTAAACAAGGCTAATAAATGAGCCATTAAATAAGTGGCTAACATTTGGTAATATGCTGCTCCAAAACCGTCTGGGCCAGGGTACTTCCCTTTCTGTAAAGATTTCATTAAGGAGAGAAACGTTGGTTCTGTAAATAATTCCTATAAGAGTTCTCTCTCATCATCATGTCAAAGGCGGTATACCAGCATTTCGATAAAAATTGCATATCTAAGGCTGAAGCATCTGGGAGAGCTTTATATAGCGTCTGATAATAATACTGAAAACATTACTCAGATATAAACAAGTCAGTGAGATTATGTGAAGATTCAGTTTTCAATTGTAAGATATGAGAAGGAGCAGAAGAGGACCAATTAAATTTGCCAAGAGTTTTCCAGATTTTTTACCACATCAAAAAACCTACAGTATTATATTGATTATTGTAAGAAAATTGGCCATGTTCAGTGCACAAAGAGTCATACATGTGCTTCACTGTAGTTTAGGCCTGTCTAGTCTCAAAGGAATAGGTGTTGAATCGGCGCTCCACAATACACACAAATCCAATTAGACTCTGATAGTTGCTCACCAGTTGTGGGTGGGCTGCCCCAACAAATTATCAATATGATCAAAAGAAACAAAAGAGGGGAGCGCTGGGAGAGTCTAATAATTAAATTTATTAATGAAACAGTGTTTCAAATGCCACATGAATAACGATAAAATAACCTAATAAAAAATACATTATATTTAATAAAATATAAAAGACAATGTTAGATATGGCTGCAATGTATCACCTGAATTAATAATCTGAGTTTTTATAAACTATAATAAATAGTGAAGTAACACTTCATATAACCAGTATTTCGGCCGTGCGTCCACGGACTAAAAGGTATTGTGGATGGGAGACTAGTGAGAGGTACCTCTTAATATAGTCGTTGCTGTTATACTGAATACAGTCTCTCCTCTCCTTATGCGCATAAGAGCCCCGCTGTGATGTTAGAGACGGCTCGGCTTAGCCGAGCGGGCAGCGTCTCAATGCTTGAATCGTGGACGTTGACACTGAACTGCTCATACGTACTGATTAAATGGGGGCAGATCACTCCTATTATACGGTGTCCGATGTGAAGAAATCTTTCAGTTATAAACGCTGTACTGAGCCGGGTATGCAGCGGCTCGATGCAGTAGGTGTACAGACAGTTGCACCGCTGGTAGATTGTCCGTAAATAGCGGTAGAAATCCAATCGGTACACCCGGCTAGGAGGATATCAGGTGAATATGCAGTCAAATCGAGTCCTTTAGTAAAGTGCCTTAATGCGTTTCTCGGCCTATAACACTGGCCGTTTCATCAGAAGGAAGTGAATTCTGGCTTCATTAAAACCAAATGGTGGGAAGTGTTTCTCCATTAACAAATTAAACAAGGCTAATAAATGAGCCATTAAATAAGTGGCTAACATTTGGTAATATGCTGCTCCAAAACCGTCTGGGCCAGGGTACTTCCCTTTCTGTAAAGATTTCATTAAGGAGAGAAACGTTGGTTCTGTAAATAATTCCTATAAGAGTTCATCATCATGTCAAAGGCGGTATACCAGCATTTCGAAAAAAATTGTTCAGTGCACAAAGAGTCATATATGTGCTTCACTGTAGTTTAGGCCTGTCTAGTCTCAGAGGAATCTCTCAATAAAAGCGCATCATAACCCTTAGATAAGTCCATCCTAGAGACTAATAACTTGCACTTCCTGGACACGAATTCCATAACCTGACTACGCATAACTGATTTAGAAGCAACCCAAAACAAACTGATGTCATCCACATGCCCCATATTATTGTCTAATTCATTAAGAAAGTACCTTTCCATATGGGTACAAAAATCGGTTGACTTTTCCAAATAGGCTGGAAACCTCCAATTATAAGAACCAGAAATAAGGGAGTGTAAGGATAGCGTAAATCAAACTGGGGCACGATCATAGGGGTAAATTTACTAAGCTGGTGATGTTGCCCATTGCAACCAAACAGATTATATCTATTATCTTCTAGAAGAAGCTAGATAAATGTTAAGTAGAATCTGATTGTTTGCTATGAGCAACATCACCAGTTCTAAAAAACTCCCACCTTAGTATATTTACCCCGTAGAGAGTTATAAGGTCGATACCCAATTTAACCACCTGTTGTAGAAGAAACCACACAGAAATCTATACGAGATGAGGAATGATGAGGGTGAGGGGAATAAAATGTATAGTCGCGAGACATGGGATGTTGACACCTCCAAGGATCACAAAGTTGCAGAGAGTCAGTTAAAAAAATCAGAGAAGAGATATTCGCTTGTCCCCACCAGAAGTCACTGTCCTGTCTAAACTGTGAGATTGAACACAATTAAAGTCTTCCTCTAAAATGAGCTTCCTGTCTGCCCAGTCCTGTAATCTATATATATAATAAACTGAAAGGGTCTTAGCAATTTTTTTTGGAGAAATACAGTGGGGCAAAAAAGTATTTGGACAACCACCGATTGTGCAAGTTGACCCACTTAAAAAGATGAGAGGGGTCTGTAATTTCCATCATAGGTACACTTCAACTGTGAGAGTCAGAATCTGGGAAAAAAAACTAGGAAATCACATTGTATGATTTTTAAACAATTTATTTGTATATTCTTGCGGAAAATAAATATTTGGACAATCAAAAAGTTTAACTCAATACTTTGTAATATAATCTCGGTTGGCAATTACAGAGGTCAAACATTTCCTGTAGTTCTTGACCAGGTTTGCACACACTGTAGCAGGTATTTTGTCCCACTCCTCCATGTAGATCTTCTCTAGATCTGTCATGTTTTGGGGCTGTCACCGGGCAACACGGACTTTCAACTCCCTCCACAGATTCTCTATTGGGTTGAGGTCTGGAGACTGGCTAGGCCACTACAGGACCTTGAAATGCTTCTTATGGAGCCACTCCTTAGTTGCCCGGGCAGTGTGTTTGGGGTCATTGTCATGCTGGAAGACCCAGCCACGTTCCATCTTCAATGCTCTTACTGAGGGAAGAAGGTTTTTGCCCAAAATCTCACGATACATGGCCCCATTCATCCTCTCCTTAATTAGAGATGAGCGGGTTCGGTTCCTCTGAATCCGAACCCGCCCGAACTTCAGGTTTTTTACACGGGTCCGAGCAGGCTCGGATCTTCCCGCCTTGCTCGGCTAACCCGAGCGCGCCCGAACGTCATCATCACGCTGTCGGATTCTCGCGAGGCTCGGATTCTATCGCGAGACTCGGATTCTATATAAGGAGCCGCGCGTCGCCGCCATTTTCACACGTGCATTGAGAGTCATAGGGAGAGGACGTGGCTGGCGTCCTCTCCGTTTAGAGAAGAGAGAGACACAGTATTTTCGGGGAGCATTATTAGGAGGAGTACTACTGTATACTACTATACTACTTGCTGAAGTGATATTTATAGATTAGATAGTGTGACTGTAAGTGTATTATCTGACTTGTGGGGGAGACACTGACAGTGGGGAGCAGTTAGAGTCTGAGAGCAGGACTCAGGAGTACATATAACGTACAGTGCACACTTTTGCTGCCAGAGTCAGTGCCACACTGCCATTGTTGTGACCACACTGACCACCAGTATAATAATATATTTTGTGATTGTCTGCTTAGGCCTCGGAGTACTAGTTGCAAGTTGCAACGTGACCTGTCCTGAAGTGACCACCAGTTTAATAATCAATCACCACCAGTTTAATATATATATATATATATATATATATAATTGTATATAATATATATATATAATATTGTATGCCACCTACCCGTGGTTTTTTTTTTTTCATTCTTCTTTAAACATACTACTATAGTAGCTTACTGTAGCAGTCTGCGGTGCTGTGCTGACCTGACAGTGTCCAGCAGGTCCGTCATCAGTCATTACATAATAAATATATATAGTACCTGTCCGGCTGCAGTACTAGTGATATTATATTGATTTCATCTCATTATCAATAATTTATCATCCAGTCTAGACTCTATATTAGCAGCAGACACAGTACGTTAGTCCACGGCTGTAGCTACCTCTGTGTCGGCACTCGGCAGTCCATCCATAATTGTATACCACCTACCCGTGGTTTTTTTTTTTCTTTCTTCTTTGTACATACTACTATAGAGTATAGTAGCTTACTGTAGCAGTCTGCGGTGCTGCTGAGCTGACAGTGTCCAGCAGGTCCGTCATCAGTCATCATTACCTAATAAATATATTATCTACCTGTCCGGCTGCAGTACTAGTGATATTATATATACATACATATATATATTGATTTCATCTCATTATCAATCATCCAGTCTATATTAGCAGCAGACACAGTACGTTAGTCCACGGCTGTAGCTACCTCTGTGTCGGCACTCAGCAGTCCATCCATAATTGTATACCACCTACCCGTGGTTTTTTTTTTCTTTCTTCTTTGTACATACTACTATAGTATAGTAGCTTACTGTAGCAGTCTGCGGTGCTGCTGAGCTGACAGTGTCCAGCAGGTCCGTCATCAGTCATCATTACCTAATAAATATATTATCTACCTGTCCGGCTGCAGTACTAGTGATATTATATATACATACATATATATATTGATTTCATCTCATTATCAATCATCCAGTCTATATTAGCAGCAGACACAGTATGTTAGTCCACGGCTGTAGCTACCTCTGTGTCGGCACTCGGCAGTCCATCCATAATTGTATACCACCTACCCGTGTTTTTTTTTTTCTTTCTTCTTTGTACATACTACTATAGAGTATAGTAGCTTACTGTAGCAGTCTGCGGTGCTGCTGAGCTGACAGTGTCCAGCAGGTCCGCCATCAGTCATCATTACCTAATAAATATATTATCTACCTGTCCGGCTGCAGTACTAGTGATATTATATATACATACATATATATATTGATTTCATCTCATTATCAATCATCCAGTCTATATTAGCAGCAGACACAGTACGTTAGTCCACGGCTGTAGCTACCTCTGTGTCGGCACTCGGCAGTCCATCCATAATTGTATACCACCTACCCGTGGTTTTTTTTTTCTTTCTTCTTTGTACATACTACTATAGTATAGTAGCTTACTGTAGCAGTCTGCGGTGCTGCTGAGCTGACAGTGTCCAGCAGGTCCGTCATCAGTCATCATTACCTAATAAATATATTATCTACCTGTCCGGCTGCAGTACTAGTGATATTATATATACATACATATATATATTGATTTCATCTCATTATCAATCATCCAGTCTATATTAGCAGCAGACACAGTACGTTAGTCCACGGCTGTAGCTACCTCTGTGTTGGCACTCGGCAGTCCATCCATAATTGTATACCACCTACCCGTGGTTTTTTTTTTCTTTCTTCTTTGTACATACTACTATAGTATAGTAGCTTACTGTAGCAGTCTGCGGTGCTGCTGAGCTGACAGTGTCCAGCAGGTCCGTCATCAGTCATCATTACCTAATAAATATATTATCTACCTGTCCGGCTGCAGTACTAGTGATATTATATATACATACATATATATATTGATTTCATCTCATTATCAATCATCCAGTCTATATTAGCAGCAGACACAGTACGTTAGTCCACGGCTGTAGCTACCTCTGTGTCGGCACTCGGCAGTCCATCCATAATTGTATACCACCTACCCGTGGTTTTTTTTTTCTTTCTTCTTTGTACATACTACTATAGTATAGTAGCTTACTGTAGCAGTCTGCGGTGCTGCTGAGCTGACAGTGTCCAGCAGGTCCGTCATCAGTCATCATTACCTAATAAATATATTATCTACCTGTCCGGCTGCAGTACTAGTGATATTATATATACATACATATATATATTGATTTCATCTCATTATCAATCATCCAGTCTATATTAGCAGCAGACACAGTACGTTAGTCCACGGCTGTAGCTACCTCTGTGTTGGCACTCGGCAGTCCATCCATAATTGTATACCACCTACCCGTGGTTTTTTTTTTCTTTCTTCTTTAAACATACTACTATAGTATAGTAGCTTACTGTAGCAGTCTGCGGTGCTGCTGAGCTGACAGTGTCCAGCAGGTCCGTCATCAGTCATCATTACCTAATAAATATATTATCTACCTGTCCGGCTGCAGTACTAGTGATATTATATATACATACATATATATATTGATTTCATCTCATTATCAATCATCCAGTCTATATTAGCAGCAGACACAGTACGTTAGTCCACGGCTGTAGCTACCTCTGTATCGGCACTCGGCAGTCCATCCATAATTGTATACCACCTACCCGTAGTTTTTTTTTTCTTTCTTCTTTGTACATACTACTATAGTATAGTAGCTTACTGTAGCAGTCTGCGGTGCTGCTGAGCTGACAGTGTCCAGCAGGTCCGT
This sequence comes from Pseudophryne corroboree, assembly GCF_028390025.1. Classification (NCBI taxonomy): domain Eukaryota; kingdom Metazoa; phylum Chordata; class Amphibia; order Anura; family Myobatrachidae; genus Pseudophryne; species Pseudophryne corroboree. The sequence goes on along the minus strand of NC_086448.1, from coordinate 523,602,650 downwards.
CATCAGTCATCATTACCTAATAAATATATTATCTACCTGTCCGGCTGCAGTACTAGTGATATTATATATACATACATATATATATTGATTTCATCTCATTATCAATCATCCAGTCTATATTAGCAGCAGACACAGTACGTTAGTCCACGGCTGTAGCTACCTCTGTGTCGGCACTCGGCAGTCCATCCATAAGTATACTAGTATCCATCCATCTCCATTGTTTACCTGAGGTGCCTTTTAGTTGTGCCTATTAAAATATGGAGAACAAAAATGTTGAGGTTCCAAAATTAGGGAAAGATCAAGATCCACTTCCACCTCGTGCTGAAGCTGCTGCCACTAGTCATGGCCGAGACGATGAAATGCCAGCAACGTCGTCTGCCAAGGCCGATGCCCAATGTCATAGTACAGAGCATGTCAAATCCAAAACACCAAATATCAGTAAAAAAAAGGACTCCAAAACCTAAAATAAAATTGTCGGAGGAGAAGCGTAAACTTGCCAATATGCCATTTACCACACGGAGTGGCAAGGAACGGCTGAGGCCCTGGCCTATGTTCATGGCTAGTGGTTCAGCTTCACATGAGGATGGAAGCACTCAGCCTCTCGCTAGAAAACTGAAAAGACTCAAGCTGGCAAAAGCACCGCAAAGAACCGTGCGTTCTTCGAAATCCCAAATCCACAAGGAGAGTCCAATTGTGTCGGTTGCGATGCCTGACCTTCCCAACACTGGACGTGAAGAGCATGCGCCTTCCACCATTTGCACGCCCCCTGCAAGTGCTGGAAGGAGCACCCGCAGTCCAGTTCCTGATAGTCAGATTGAAGATGTCAGTGTTGAAGTACACCAGGATGAGGAGGATATGGGTGTTGCTGGCGCTGGGGAGGAAATTGACCAGGAGGATTCTGATGGTGAGGTGGTTTGTTTAAGTCAGGCACCCGGGGAGACACCTGTTGTCCGTGGGAGGAATATGGCCGTTGACATGCCTGGTGAAGATACCAAAAAAATCAGCTCTTCAGTGTGGAGGTATTTCAACAGAAAAGCGGACAACAGGTGTCAAGCCGTGTGTTGCCTTTGTCAAGCTGTAATAAGTAGGGGTAAGGACGTTAACCACCTCGGAACATCCTCCCTTATACGTCACCTGCAGCGCATTCATAATAAGTCAGTGACAAGTTCAAAAACTTTGGGCGACAGCGGAAGCAGTCCACTGACCAGTAAATCCCTTCCTCTTGTAACCAAGCTCACGCAAACCACCCCACCAACTCCCTCAGTGTCAATTTCCTCCTTCCCCAGGAATGCCAATAGTCCTGCAGGCCATGTCACTGGCAATTCTGATGAGTCCTCTCCTGCCTGGGATTCCTCCGATGCATCCTTGCGTTTAACGCCTACTGCTGCTGGCGCTGCTGTTGTTGCTGCTGGGAGTCGATGGTCATCCCAGAGGGGAAGTCGTAAGCCCACTTGTACTACTTCCAGTAAGCAATTGACTGTCCAACAGTCCTTTGCGAGGAAGATGAAATATCACAGCAGTCATCCTGCTGCAAAGCGGATAACTGAGGCCTTGACAACTATGTTGGTGTTAGACGTGCGTCCGGTATCCGCCGTTAGTTCACAGGGAACTAGACAATTTATTGAGGCAGTGTGCCCCCGTTACCAAATACCATCTAGGTTCCACTTCTCTAGGCAGGCGATACCGAGAATGTACACGGACGTCAGAAAAAGACTCACCAGTGTCCTAAAAAATGCAGTTGTACCCAATGTCCACTTAACCACGGACATGTGGACAAGTGGAGCAGGGCAGGGTCAGGACTATATGACTGTGACAGCCCACTGGGTAGATGTATGGACTCCCGCCGCAAGAACAGCAGCGGCGGCACCAGTAGCAGCATCTCGCAAACGCCAACTCTTTCCTAGGCAGGCTACGCTTTGTATCACCGCTTTCCAGAATACGCACACAGCTGAAAACCTCTTACGGCAACTGAGGAAGATCATCGCGGAATGGCTTACCCCAATTGGACTCTCCTGTGGATTTGTGGCATCGGACAACGCCAGCAATATTGTGTGTGCATTAAATATGGGCAAATTCCAGCACGTCCCATGTTTTGCACATACCTTGAATTTGGTGGTGCAGAATTTTTAAAAAAACGACAGGGGCGTGCAAGAGATGCTGTCGGTGGCCAGAAGAATTGTGGGACACTTTCGGCGTACAGGCACCACGTACAGAAGACTGGAGCACCACCAAAAACTACTGAACCTGCCCTGCCATCATCTGAAGCAAGAAGTGGTAACGAGGTGGAATTCAACCCTCTATATGCTTCAGAGGTTGGAGGAGCAGCAAAAGGCCATTCAAGCCTATACAATTGAGCACGATATAGGAGGTGGAATGCACCTGTCTCAAGCGCAGTGGAGAATGATTTCAACATTGTGCAAGGTTCTGATGCCCTTTGAACTTGCCACACGTGAAGTCAGTTCAGACACTGCCAGCCTGAGTCAGGTCATTCCCCTCATCAGGCTTTTGCAGAAGAAGCTGGAGACATTGAAGGAGGAGCTAACACGGAGCGATTCCGCTAGGCATGTGGGACTTGTGGATGGAGCCCTTAATTCGCTTAACAAGGATTCACGGGTGGTCAATCTGTTGAAATCAGAGCACTACATTTTGGCCACCGTGCTCGATCCTAGATTTAAAGCCTACCTTGGATCTCTCTTTCCGGCAGACACAAGTCTGCTGGGGTTGAAAGACCTGCTGGTGAGAAAATTGTCAAGTCAAGCGGAACGCGACCTGTCAACATCTCCTCCTTCACATTCTCCCGCAACTGGGGGTGCGAGGAAAAGGCTCAGAATTCCGAGCCCACCCGCTGGCAGTGATGCAGGGCAGTCTGGAGCGACTGCTGATGCTGACATCTGGTCCGGACTGAAGGACCTGACAACGATTACGGACATGTCGTCTACTGTCACTGCATATGATTCTCTCACCATTGAAAGAATGGTGGAGGATTATATGAGTGACCGCATCCAAGTAGGCACGTCACACAGTCCGTACTTATACTGGCAGGAAAAAGAGGCAATTTGGAGGCCCTTGCACAAACTGGCTTTATTCTACCTAAGTTGCCCTCCCACAAGTGTGTACTCCGAAAGAGTGTTTAGTGCCGCCGCTCACCTTGTCAGCAATCGGCGTACGAGGTTACATCCAGAAAATGTGGAGAAGATGATGTTCATTAAAATGAATTATAATCAATTCCTCCGTGGAGACATTGACCAGCAGCAATTGCCTCCACAAAGTACACAGGGAGCTGAGATGGTGGATTCCAGTGGGGACGAATTGATAATCTGTGAGGAGGGGGATGTACACGGTGTGGCAGACCCTGTCACTGAAATGATGGGTTGGTTAAAGTGTGCATGTCCTGTTTATACAACATAAGGGTGGGTGGGAGGGCCCAAGGACAATTCCATCTTGCACCTCTTTTTTCTTTAATTTTTCTTTGCGTCATGTGCTGTTTGGGGAGGGTTTTTTGGAAGGGACATCCTGCGTGACACTGCAGTGCCACTCCTAGATGGGCCCGGTGTTTGTGTCGGCCACTAGGGTCGCTTATCTTACTCACACAGCTACCTCATTGCGCCTCTTTTTTTCTTTGCGTCATGTGCTGTTTGGGGAGGGTTTTTTGGAAGGGACATCCTGCGTGACACTGCAGTGACACTCCTAGATGGGCCCGGTGTTTGTGTCGGCCACTAGGGTCGCTTATCTTACTCACACAGCTACCTCATTGCGCCTCTTTTTTTCTTTGCGTCATGTGCTGTTTGGGGAGGGTTTTTTGGAAGGGACATCCTGCGTGACACTGCAGTGCCACTCCTAGATGGGCCCGGTGTTTGTGTCGGCCACTAGGGTCGCTTATCTTACTCACACAGCTACCTCATTGCGCCTCTTTTTTTCTTTGCGTCATGTGCTGTTTGGGGAGGGTTTTTTGGAAGGGACATCCTGCGTGACACTGCAGTGACACTCCTAGATGGGCCCGGTGTTTGTGTCGGCCACTAGGGTCGCTTATCTTACTCACACAGCTACCTCATTGCGCCTCTTTTTTTCTTTGCGTCATGTGCTGTTTGGGGAGGGATTTTTGGAAGGGACATCCTGCGTGACACTGCAGTGACACTCCTAGATGGGCCCGGTGTTTGTGTCGGCCACTAGGGTTGCTTATCTTACTCACACAGCTACCTCATTGCGCCTCTTTTTTTCTTTGCGTCATGTGCTGTTTGGGGAGGGTTTTTTGGAAGGGACATCCTGCGTGACACTGCAGTGACACTCCTAGATGGGCCCGGTGTTTGTGTCGGCCACTAGGGTCGCTTATCTTACTCACACAGCTACCTCATTGCGCCTCTTTTTTTCTTTGCGTCATGTGCTGTTTGGGGAGGGTTTTTTGGAAGGGACATCCTGCGTGACACTGCAGTGACACTCCTAGATGGGCCCGGTGTTTGTGTCGGCCACTAGGGTCGCTTATCTTACTCACACAGCTACCTCATTGCGCCTCTTTTTTTCTTTGCGTCATGTGCTGTTTGGGGAGGGTTTTTTGGAAGGGACATCCTGCGTGACACTGCAGTGACACTCCTAGATGGGCCCGGTGTTTGTGTCGGCCACTAGGGTCGCTTATCTTACTCACACAGCTACCTCATTGCGCCTCTTTTTTCTTTGCGTCATGTGCTGTTTGGGGAGGGTTTTTTGGAAGGGACATCCTGCGTGACACTGCAGTGACACTCCTAGATGGGCCCGGTGTTTGTGTCGGCCACTAGGGTCGCTTAGCTTAGTCATCCAGCGACCTAGGTGCAAATTTTAGGACTAAAAATAATATTGTGAGGTGTGAGGTATTCAGAATAGACTGAAAATGAGTGTAAATTATGGTTTTTGAGGTTAATAATACTTTGGGATCAAAATGACCCCCAAATTCTATGATTTAAGCTGTTTTTTAGTGTTTTTTGAAAAAAACACCCGAATCCAAAACACACCCGAATCCGACAAAAAAAATTCGGTGAGGTTTTGCCAAAACGCGGTCGAACCCAAAACACGGCCGCGGAACCGAACCCAAAACCAAAACACAAAACCCGAAAAATTTCCGGCGCTCATCTCTATCCTTAATACGGATTAGTCATCCTTGTCCCGTTTGCAGAAAAGCAGCCCCAAAGCATGATGTTTCCACCCCCATGCTTCACAGTGGGTATGGTGTTCTTGGGATGCCATTCATCATTCTTCTCCCTCCAAACACGGCGAGTGGAACTTATACCAAAAAGTTTGCTCTCATCTGACCACATTACATTCTCCCAATCCTCCTCTGGATCATCCAGATGGTCACTGGCAAACTTTAGACGGGCCTGGACATGTGCTGGCTTAAGCAGGGAGACCTTTCGGGCGTTGCAGGATTTCAATCCATGACGACGTAGTGTGTTACTAATGGTACTGTGGTCCCAGCTATCTTGAGGTCATTTACCGGGTTTCCCCATGTAGTTCTGGACTGATTCCTCACCATTCTCAAGATCATTGATACCCCACGAGGTGAGATCTTGCATGGAGTCCCAGGTCGAGGGAGATTGTCAGTGATCTTGTATTTCTTAAATTTTTTACTAATTGCGCCACCAGTTGATCTCTTCTCACCAAGCTGCTTGCCTATTGTCAAGTAGCTCATCCCAGCCTTGTGCAGCTCTACAATTTTGTCCCTGGTGTCCTTAGACAGCTCTCTGGTCTTGGCCATGGTGGAGAGGTAGCAGTCTGACTGTTTGAGGGTGTGGACAGGTGTCTTTTATACAGATAACCAGTTCAAACAGATGTCATTATTACAGGTAACGAGTGGAGGATAGAAGAGCTTCTTAAAGAAGAAGTAACAGGTCTGTGAGAGCCAGAAATCTTGCTGCTTGGTAGGTGTCCAAATATTTATTTTCCACAAGAATATACAAGTAAATTGTTTAAAAATCATACAATGTGATTTCCTGTTGGGTTTTTTTCAGATTCTGTCTCTCACAGTTGAAGTATACCTATGATGGAAATTACAGACCTCACTCATCTTTTTAAGTGGGTCAAATTGCACAATCGGTGGATGTCCAAATACCTTTTTGCCCCACTGTGTGTGTGTGTGTGTGTGTGTGTGTGTGTGTATATACATATATATATATATATATATATATACACATACTCAGTGTATATATATATATATCTCAAACTGACAACCGGCACTCTCACTTCAGCTTCATCCTGCCACTGGTTTTATAATGGCACTCACTGTCAAATGACAACTACCGGGTTGCCCTATGTACATTACATAATATACTATACGTTTAAGCCACCATGCTACAGTCTGCATAAAGTGGGATTATAATGCATAGAAGTCAGGCCGAGTACCTGTGTGGTACTTCAGTATGCCTAAATTAAATTAGCGTAGGACAGCCAACAGGATGTGTATCAGCCAGTAGTGTAACCACTCTGGCTGCGCTTCCCAGCAATGTTTTTATCAGTAATGTTTTTATATTAGTATTGTGTCTCAGTCACTCGATCTCTGTATTGCACCTGTATTGCTCCCTCTGTATTGGGAGCTTAACAGCTCCCAATATTCACACTATTTGTAAGTTTATTTTCATGTCACTTAACCCATCTTCCGCCTTCTGTGCCCTTAGCAACGGAGTCCCTGGCAATGGAAGGCTGGCGGCAGCGGGCGAATGGGAGAGGACGCAGCGTGTGATGTCGTCACGCATACCGCACCCCCCGGAAAAACACCGCAGCCCGTGGCTCCCGGCACCAGGAAGACGCCAGCGGGGAGGAGAGGGTGGTCTTATCCACACACTTTAAAAGGTAAGACTTGCTTATGTGAGCCTTGGTTGTTGTCTTTCACCGTTTTTCACAGCATAGCACCTTGAAAAAAACGCCTGTGAGGCGTTGAAACGTTGGTGTTTCACCATGCCTGTCACTGTTGATTTACTTTGATGTGATTTAATACACGCCTTTCATGGCTGAACAAACCCGAGGAGTGCCGCCTGGTTCTTCAAGCTGAGGGGAGAGGAGTCGCAATCCACCCCAGAGAGCCGTCTTTGGTATATATATATATATATATATATATATGATCAAGACTTAGGAGCGGCACTCAGGACACATACACAGCGACACTAGTGTGTAGTGTCGATGTGTATGTGTCCTGAGTGCCGCTCCTAAGTCTTGATTATATACTGCTGCCATGCAGTGTTGAAGGCACTGGACCAAGCTTTCTCCGTCTATGGGAGTGCCGAGTCTCTTGGTGTATATATATATATATATATATATATATATATATTAGCGATGAGCGGGTTCGGTTTTCAGAGAACCGTACCGGACTTCACGCTCTAAGCCCGGTTCCGAGTCAGGCTCGGGTTTTCCCGCCTGACTCGGTAACCCGAACAAGGCAAAACGTCATCATCCCACTGTCGGATTCTCGCGGGATTTGGATTCCATATAAAGAGCCGCGCTTCACGGCCATTTTCACTCTAGTCTCAGAGAGTGTAGTGAGAGGACGTATCTCCGTCCTCAGTGTCTGTGTGGGGGCGGGAAAGTGGGGTGGCGAGTCTTGTGCTGTGTTGTGCTGCTCAGTCCAGTCCAGTGTAGTCAGTGTCTTATGCTGCATCAGTCCAGCCAGTCACAGTGTTGGTGTCCTCTGATGCTAAATGTCCCCAGTGTTGCTGGCTGCTGTATAAGTCCCTTTCCGTGGTGCTGTGTTGTCCTGCATTAGACCAGGGGAAGTCTCTTGTGCAGCATCAGTACAGTCACCAGTCACAGTGGTGGTGTCCTCTGCTGCCATATATCCAGTGTAGCTGTATAAGTCCCTTTCAGTGGTACTGTGTTGTCCTGCATTAGACCAGGGGAAGTGTCTTGTGCAGCATCAGTCCAGTGACCAGTCACAGTGGTAATGTCCTCTGCTGCCATATATCCTGTGAGGCGTTGAAACGTTGGTGTTTCACCATGCCTGTCACTGTTGATTTACTTTGATGTGATTTAATACACGCCTTTCATGGCTGAACAAACCCGAGGAGTGCCGCCTGGTTCTTCAAGCTGAGGGGAGAGGAGTCGCAATCCACCCCAGAGAGCCGTCTTTGGTATATATATATATATATATATATATATATATATATATATATATGATCAAGACTTAGGAGCGGCACTCAGGACACATACACAGCGACACTAGTGTGTAGTGTCGATGTGTATGTGTCCTGAGTGCCGCTCCTAAGTCTTGATTATATACTGCTGCCATGCAGTGTTGAAGGCACTGGACCAAGCTTTCTCCGTCTATGGGAGTGCCGAGTCTCTTGGTGTATATATATATATATATATATATATATATATATTAGCGATGAGCGGGTTCGGTTTTCAGAGAACCGTACCGGACTTCACGCTCTAAGCCCGGTTCCGAGTCAGGCTCGGGTTTTCCCGCCTGACTCGGTAACCCGAACAAGGCAAAACGTCATCATCCCACTGTCGGATTCTCGCGGGATTTGGATTCCATATAAAGAGCCGCGCTTCACGGCCATTTTCACTCTAGTCTCAGAGAGTGTAGTGAGAGGACGTATCTCCGTCCTCAGTGTCTGTGTGGGGGCGGGAAAGTGGGGTGGCGAGTCTTGTGCTGTGTTGTGCTGCTCAGTCCAGTCCAGTGTAGTCAGTGTCTTATGCTGCATCAGTCCAGCCAGTCACAGTGTTGGTGTCCTCTGATGCTAAATGTCCCCAGTGTTGCTGGCTGCTGTATAAGTCCCTTTCCGTGGTGCTGTGTTGTCCTGCATTAGACCAGGGGAAGTCTCTTGTGCAGCATCAGTACAGTCACCAGTCACAGTGGTGGTGTCCTCTGCTGCCATATATCCAGTGTAGCTGTATAAGTCCCTTTCAGTGGTACTGTGTTGTCCTGCATTAGACCAGGGGAAGTGTCTTGTGCAGCATCAGTCCAGTGACCAGTCACAGTGGTAATGTCCTCTGCTGCCATATATCCAGTGTTACTGGCGTATAATTCCCGTGATATTGCCGTATATAATTCCCGTGATAATGGCGTATAATTCCTGTGACATTTGCCGTATATTTCTCGGAATACTGGCATATATTTCCTGTGACATTGCCGTATAATTCTCGGAATACTGGGGTATAATTCCTATGATATTGCCGTATAATTTCTGTGATATTGCCGTATAATTCTCGGAATACTGGCGTATAATTCCTGTGATACTGTCATATAATTCCCGTGATACTGGCGTATAATTTCTGTGACATTGCTGTATAATTCCTGTGATGCTGTCATATAATTCTCGGAATACTGGCGTATAATTCCTGTGATACTGCCATATAATTCCTGTGATACTGGCGTATAATTCCTGTGATAGTGGTGTATAATTCCTATGATATTGCCGTATAATTCCTGTGATATTGCCATATAATTCTCAGAATACTGACGTATAATTCCTGTGATATTGCCGTATAATTCCGTGATACTGCCGTATAATTCCAGTTATCCTGCCGTATAATTCCATATAAATCCATATAATTCTATGTAAATCCAGTCCAGTGGTGCTGCCATATAAGTTCAGTGGTGCTGTCCTGTGCTGTATATTAGTTACTCCAAATAAAGGGGTTATTAATATTTAATCCAAATAATTTTTACAGGGTTTGCCCTGTGAGGTGTAGGGGTACGCTCTCTTGTGCCGCATATTGTGTTATATAACTCCAGAAAAATAATGGAGAACAAACATTTGGAGTATAAAATAGGGAAAGATCAAGAACCACTTCCTCCTAGTGCTAAAGCTGCTGCCACTAGCCATGACATAGACGATGAAATGCCATCAACGTCATCTGCCAAGGCCGATGCCCATTGTGATATTAGAGGGCATGTAAAATCCAAAAAGGCAAAGTTCAGTAAAAAGACCCCAAAAAATAAATTTAAAAGGTCTGAGGAGAAATGTAAACTTGCCAATATGTAATTTACGACACGGAGTGGCAAGGAACGGCTGAAGCCCTGGCCTATGTTCATGACTAGTAACATAGTAACATAGTATCTGAGGTTGAAAAAAGACAATTGTCCATCGAGTTCAACCTATTAGTGGTCTCCTATGCATGATGATTTGACTTTCTGACTGATGCTGCTGTCAGCCGTTGCATTTTCTCCCTATTTATAGTAACTATAATGCATGACTATGCACCATACCCCTGGATATCCTTATCCATTAGGAATTTATCTAACCCATTCTTAAAGGTGTTGACAGATTCCGCCATTACAACTCCCTCGGGCAGGGAATTCCAAACACGTATTGTCCTTACCGTGAAAAAGCCTTTACGCCGTATTGTGCGGATCTCCTCTCCTCTAACCTGAGCGAGTGTCCACGAGTCCTCTGTGTTGATCTAACCAAAAACAGGCCCAGCGCAAGCTCTGTGTATTGTCCCCTTATATATTTGTAGATGTTGATCATATCCCCTCTTAGTCTCCGCTTTTCCAATGTAAACATGCCTAGTCTTTCAAGCCTTTCCTTGTATTCCATTATCTCCATGCCCTTAATTAGTTTGGTCGCCCTCCTCTGTACCTTTTCTAGCTCCAAGATATCCTTTTTGTAGTACGGTGCCCAGAATTGTACACAGTATTCAAGGTGTGGCCTCACTAGTGATTTATATAACGGGAGTATAATACTCTCGTCCCTAGCATCAATACCCCATTTTATGCATGCTAATATCTTATTTGCCTTCTTTGCTGCAGTCCTACTTTGGGTACTACTGCTTAGCTTGCTATCTATGAGGACACCTAAGTCCTTTTCCAGTACAGAATCCCCTAATTTTACCCCATTTAGTAGGTAGGTGTAATTTTTGTTCTTGTTACCACAGTGCATTACCTTACACTTGTCTGTGTTGAAGCGCATTCTCCATATGGCTGCCCATGCTTCTAATTTAACTAAGTCGTTCTGAAGAGACTCGGCATCCTCCTCTGTATTTATAGCCTTACACAATTTTGTATCATCTGCAAAAATTGACACCATGCTCTCTAGACCTTCTGTTAGGTCGTTAATGAAAATATTGAACAATAGCGGTCCTAATACTGAGCCTTGCGGCACACCACTTAGCACTTCAGTCCAAGTTGAAAAAGATCCATTAACCACAACGCGCTGCTCCCTATTATCTAACCAGTTTTTTACCCAAGTGCATATTGTGCTTCCTAGCCCTGATTCTTGTAGCTTGTAGATAAGTCTCATGTGTGGTACAGTATCGAATGCTTTGGCAAAGTCTAAAAAGATTACATCCACGTCTTTACCCTGATCTAGGTTTGCGCTTACTGTTTCATAAAAGCCAAGTAAGTTGGTTTGACAGGATCTGTCCTTCATAAACCCATGTTGATTCCTTTTAATGACCTTATTGACTTCAAGGAACTTCTGAATACTATCTCTTAGAATACCTTCCAATACTTTCCCCACTATAGATGTAAGACTAACTGGTCTATAATTACCTGGTTCAGCTTTACTTCCCTTTTTGAATATAGGCACTACTTCCACTATACGCCAGTCTTTGGGAACCATACCTGATATAACTGAATCCTTAAAGATCAAAGATAGCGGTTTTGCCAGTTCAGAGTGAAGCTCCATTAGAACCCTTGGGTGAATACCATTGGGCCCTGGTAATTTATTAATCTTTAAATGTTTTAATCGGTCACAGACTACTTCCTCACTTAAATAAGTACCTATCAGTGGGATATTCTCATTATTGAGATTGTGTGTCAGTCCCTGAATTGGGTCCTCTCTAGTGAATACTGATGAAAAAAACTCATTTAGTGTGTCCGCTATGTCATTATAATTTTTGCTTAAGACTCCCAACTTGTCTTTTAAAGGGCCTATACTCTCCTTCTTTAATCTCTTGCTATTAATGTATTTAAAGAATTTTTTGGGATTCGCTTTGCTTTCCTTTGCTACTAGTTTTTCAGTTTCTACTTTAGCCGCTTTCAGTTTCTACTTTAGCCGCTTTCAGTTTCTACTTTAGCCGTTCAGTTTCTACTTTAGTAGTTCAGATTCACATGACGGTGGAAGCCCTCATAACTGAGGCCTTGACACTTATGTTGGTGTTAGACGTGCGCCCGGTATCCGCCATTAGTGCAGTGGGATTTAGACAATTGATGGAGGTATTGTGTCTCCGGTACCAAATCCCATATAGATTCCACTTTACTAGGCAGGCCATACCAAGATTTTGCCATTTAATTCCAGTGATTTGGACGTATAATTATTAATTACACTGATTTTGGCAATTAATTCCAGTGATTTGGACGTATAATTACAGTGATTTTGCCAATTAATTCCAGTGATTTGGACGTACAATTATTAATTACAGTGATTTTGCCAATTAATTCCAGTGATTTGCACGTATAATTACAGTGATTTTGCAGTATAATTCCAGTTATTTGGACGTATAATTATTAATTACAGTGATTTTGCCAAATAATTCCAGTGATTTGGATGTATAATTACAGAGATTTTGCAGTATAATTCCAGTGATTTGGATGAATAATTATTAATTACGGTGATTTTGCCAATTAATTCCAGTGATTTGGACGTATAATTATTAATTCCGGTGATTTTGCCAATTCATTCCAGTGATTTGGATGTATAATGACAGTGATTTTGCAGGATAATTCCAGTGATTTAGACGTATAATTATTAATTACAGTGATTTTGCCAATTAATTCCAGTGATTTGGATGTATAATTCCAGTGATTTGGACGTATAATTCCAGTTGGAATTGTTTGTGTCGCTTGGCTTAGTCATACAGCTACCTCATTGCACCTCTTCGACATCTTTGCATGAGGTGCTGTTTGGAGCCTAGTTTTTGAAAAGTGCCATCCTGTGTGACACTGCTGTATGAGTCCAGGGGTACTGCTGTATTAGTCCTGGGGTACTGCCGTATAAGTCCACCAATTGCAGAATTTTTTTAAAAATGACAGGGGAGTGCTGGAGAGGCTGTCAGTGGACTGAACAATTGTGACCCACTGTTGACATTCAGTCACTGCATGACACTACTAGATGGACCAGGTGGTTGTGTCACTTAGTTTAGTCATACAGCAACCTCAGTGCACCTTTTTTTCTTCTTTGCATCATGTGCTGTTTGGGGCCTTTTTTGATATCTGCCCTCCTGTCTGCCACTGCAGTGCCACTCCTAGATGGGCCAATTGTTTGTGTTGCTTGGCTTAGTCATACAGCTACCTCATTGCACCTCTTCTACATCTTTACATGAGGTGCTGTTTGGGGCCTAGTTTTTGAAAAGTGCCATCCTCTCTGACACTGCAGTGCCACTCCTAGATGGGCTAGGTGTTTGTGTCACACACTTTTGCTGCGTGGCTTAGTCATACAGCAGCCTCGGTGCACCTCTTTTTCTTCTTTGCATCATGTGCTGTTTGGGGACTAGTTTTTGAATAGTGCCATCTTGTCTGCAACTGCAGTGCCACTCCTAGATGGGCCAGGTGTTTGTGCCGCACACTTGTGTCGCTTAGCTTGGTCATACAGCCACCTCGGTGTAACTTTTAGGCTTAAAACAATATTGTGAGGTGTGAGGTGTTCAGAATAGACTGGAAATGAGTGGAAATGAATGTTATTGAGGTTAATAATACAGTAGGAGCAAAATTACCCCCAAATTCTATAATTTTAGCTGTTTATATGTTTTTTTCAAAAATCATCCAGATCCAAAACCAAAACACGAAAGGGTGGTTTTGGCAAAACCAAGCCGAAACCAAAACATGAAAGTGGAATTAGAACCAAAACCAAAACACAAAACACGAAAAGTGCCAGCAGCACATCTCTGATATATATATATATATATATATATATATATATACATACACATACATACAAAGCTGTAGTGAGAAGGCGCCAAAAGGGTGTAAGTATGCCCCAAAATACTAAAATACTATTTCTGCTAATATTTAGATCAGAGATATATTGTTTAACAATATGTCAAAAACAATGTGCGACGTTCCAATTTGGTAGATTTATTTTAAAGTCCTTTACATAAAAGATCATACAAAAGATCAATAGGCTAAAAGGTGTTCAAGTCATAACAGAATTTTCTTCTCCCATCCTCTTGCTAAGGAGATCTAGGAGTCACAATGATATAAGAATATCCAATGCGTTTTGTCTCTCAGCAAGCCTTCATCAGGGGTATGGCAGCAAATGCAGAATACATAAATCAGACTTTTTAAACAATGTGAAAAAGGTAAGTTGTACCATTAGCATAACATCTGCAATCAATTAGGACATAGAGAACATTGGAACGAATACATTTATGTATATTGAAGAGGACTATGGAACAAGCAAAAAGAGGGAAAAAAGAATGCATGTATATATGAATACAGACATCAATACACATTCAGCAATGATAGTAGACACACACACACACACACACACACACACACACACACACACACCTTACAATGCAGCATAGATTACAAATATCAAAGATGTAGCTGTTGTTACCATGTATTCATTAAGATGCTTAAGGAGATAAAGAATTCCATATCAATAAAACCATCAAGAATTCCATTAAACCTCATATAGTCTGAGGATTGTCCGTAACATAAACCATAACATCTTAACACTTAATTATAATAAATAAAGACACGGAGACTTGAATTTGGCAGAAATTGTTAGCTATTTATTTAAGTGAACCATTAACTGTGAATAATTAAACTAAAGTATGGTGGCCAGAAAGAACGGCTAAACAACCCTATCCCATAGATAACTAAATAAACAAATAGGTATCCGCTCAACCTCCATCCTGACTACCCACCCGTGAAGGTGATGAGGCTGCTACCCGAGAAGGCGGTCCAGCAGATGTAAACCAGTCAGCGAAGGAGAGCGCACCTAAAAATCAACAACCAAACGACCTCCAATCCACTCTTTAATACAACAAATGTTAACTTGCCGTTCTTTCCCGCCACAACCAAACCGTGACAACCCACAGCACGAAAATAGCCAACGCAACAACATAAAGCAAACACCACCAGTAGGGAGGGAGGGTGGGACGACAAAAGCAGAAGAGGCTGACCCAGCCCCTTTCTCAGACTTAAGAACCCATTCCACCTACCCCCAACATTCATTCCTATTGGCTAACAATAAAACTCCCATAATGCCTTACCGTCCTGCCCCCAGACTAGCTGAGGTTTAACCCACTCCTCTCCTATTCTGTCAATTCGTTCTCCTAAACCCTTATATAGTCTGAGGATTGTCCGTAAAATAAACCATAACATCTTAACACTTAATTATAATAAATAAAGACACGGAGACTTGAATTTGGCAGAAATTGTTAGCTATTTATTTAAGTGAACCATTAACTGTGAATAATTAAACTAAAGTATGGTGGCCAGAAAGAACGGCTAAACAACCCTATCCCATAGATAACTATCTTATAAAAATGAACTGACGTAAACCTTCCAACAAACAAATAGGTATCCGCTCCATCCTGACTACCCACCCGTGAAGGTGATGAGGCTGCCACCCGAGAAGGCGGTCCAGCAGATGTAAACCAGTCAGCGAAGGAGAGCGCACCTAAAAATCAACAACCAAACGACCTCCAATCCACTCTTTAATACAACAAATGTTAACTTGCCGTTCTTTCCCGCCAACAGCGAAGTTCTGTTCCACAGAAACTACGCCCCACCACCATACCCCTAACCTACCGAACCAACCACCGAAAACAGATCCTCCAAAAACATAGATAGTCCCTGTCCTGTCAAGTGCACACCATCAGGTCTAAACAAGTAGAAGTACCGAAACTTAATCCGCTGATGCCTAACCACAGCACCGCCATGGGCCACCACAAACTTAGCCATCGCAGCATTCACCTTCCGGCGAGCCACATCGATCGCCCGACAATCCACCACTCCACGCCAATACAACCGCGGCACTATACAAGACCAGATAAGCCTACAGCCTGGCCAAGCGCCCGAAATCACTTGCAGATCCTGAATAATGGCCAATCGAAGATTGACTGCCTTCCTCCTACCTAGGTCGTTCCCTCCTAAGTGATCACCAACAGTTTGGGGATGCCAAACCGCCGAACCTGCTCCATAAGCTTCGCTTTCAGGTCATGCCAAAGCATACCACGAACACCTATCAACCGCACATCATCCGAACCCACAAAGCAAGGAGCCCCTTCCGTAGCCAAAAAATTGGCTGCCCAATAAACATAGGACTGGCCAATTACCCACACATCACACACATCCTCCCGCCAACCTAAAAGGGAAAAAACAGATAAACAAATGTGAATATGGGAGATAAAACCAAAGCCAGCCCAGAACAGGAACCAACTATCAGAACGAGGATATGCCAAAAAGAAAAAATTGAATAGAGGACTATAACTTTCCTCTTGAACAAGCTTCAGGCCAATCAAAGCAACACAAAGAAACAAAAGGAAAAAACAAAATAACAAAAAGGGGGGGGGTTAGACTGGGAGGGGGGGGGGGGTTTGGGGGGAACACAGAATAACTCGGCTGGAGATGAAACGTAAAAACCTGCTGAGGAACTTGTAATTAGATGCCAATTAGCCAAATTGAATAAATTAAGCCAAATCAGTTCGTCAGTTCAGGCAAAAAATCGCGAAGCACTCCAGACCCCCACTGCCAGCAGTGGCGAGTAGCTAGCCATCCGAGTAGGGAGGACAGAGGAGACAAACAATACAGCACGAACACACTGAACTGAAACACACAACGCAGTAACACAAACAACATGTTAGTAGAACAAACTCGCTTACGCAACAACGGGCCGAATGTAACGCTTATAAGCCGCCGACTTTCAGCAGCCCAAAGCCTTAATTTCGTCCACAGCGCGCCCTGCAGATGCTGCGGAAGTGGTGGCCCCGATTCTAAAGCAATGGGAACCAAAGTCCCTAGGCGAGAGGCCCAAACTGGACAGGCAGCGCCGCATCATCCATGTAAATTGGTACTTTGTCAATGGCGACCCGTCGTAATGCAGGAGCCAAGACCCCTCAGATGAGGGCCTGACCTCCGCATACCGACCAGCCAATGCCACCGGACAACAGTCCCCACCACCCGATGGTGTCAAAGTGAGCCAATGACCTCTACCCATCTAATCAGTTTTGGAGCGGCGCAGCCTGCACAGCACGGACCCCCCACCAACAATAACATCCGCGCGCCGCATAAAGGCCTCAGTTTTCTTAGAAGCCGCAACCAGCTCAGAAACCCTGAATGCACCATGGAACGCCATGGAAAAGGCCAGCTGAAACAGGAGCGTTTCAAAACGGGAGTCCGCCACCCCCGCCACCGCCCCTAAGAGGGAAGAAAGCAGGGACGCATCAATAGGGTGTCGGCCATCGGGAGGCACCGGAGCCGAACGCGCCCAACCTCTAAGCGCCCTTGCCAGCAGGAAACCCTTCGTAAAATCCGGCATACCCTTCAATTTAGAATAAAAGGATATCCCGGCGAGGTACCGAGACACCACAGCCCTCGATCTTCCCGTTACGAAGAGTTGCCAAACGAAGTCTAGAAACAAGCTCTGACCCCTCTTACCTCTAGGCCCTTGGTCACGGAAAAAGTCTTCCCACTCCTTCCAGGCCTGACGGTATCCAGCGAGAGTGGACGGAACCAAAGAGCTCTGCTAGCCCTTCCAATCCACCATGATGACCTGCCAAACATAAGAAGGGCAGGGCAAACCTACCGAATCAGCCTCCGGGCCAACAAACGGAACCTATCCCACTGCCCCCTGGACAATGCGTCGGCGATCCCATTATCTACCCCGGGGACGTGTTGCGCCCGAAACAGAATATTGCAGCGCAAACAGGTTAGCACGAGCCGTGACAACACACGGAGGACCCGCAGGGCCTTAACCCTTTGGTTGTTAACCACGTGCACGACCCCCAAGTTATTGCAACGGAAGAGAATACTGCGATCGCGCAGTCGCTCCCCCCAAACCTCCAAGGCCACCATGATGGGAAAGAGCTCCAGCAACAACAGGTCGCCGGTCAGCCCCTCCCTCGACCAAGACTCGGGCCAAGAGGCCGCGCACCAAGCCCCGTCCAGGTAACAACCGAACCCCGAGGAGCCCGCCGCATCTGTAAACAACTGCAATTCGAAACTGTCAACGAGCGGGGCCATCCAGATCCGTACACCATTGAAACCCGCCAGGAATGAAACCCACATAGCGAGGTCCCGCCTAATCTCTGCCGAGAAACGGACAAAATGGTGCGGCCTGGACACCCCGGCCGTGGACCGCTCCAACTTCCGGCAAAAAACCCTGCCCATGGGAATCAACCGACAGGCAAAGTTTAACCGACCTAAGAGGGATTGCGCCTCCCGCAACGTAACCTTACTTCGTTCCGAGCACTGCGGAATGGACTCCCGTAGCTGCACGAACTTGTCCTGAGGCAGCCGGCACGCCCCCGCGACCGTATCGATCTCGATACCTAAAAAGGACAAGCAGGAGAGAGGCCCCTCCGTCTTATCCTCGGCCACCGGGACGCCAAACAGAATATTGCAGCGCAAACAGGTTAGCACGAGCCGTGACAACACTCGGAGGACCCGCAGGGCCTTAGCCCTTTGGTTGTTAACCACGTGCACGACCACCAAGTTATCGCAATGGAAGAGAATACTGCGATCGCGCAGCAATGCACGCAGCAAGAACAGCAGGAAACAACAGCGAGGAGAATGCGCGGGCCCCATGCACAAAAAATCATCCAGGTAATGTGCAATTCTGCTACCTCCGCAAGAAAACTCCACACACCAATGTAAAAAGGTGCTGAACTTTTCGAAAAAGGCACACGAAACGGAACACCCCATAGGCAGACACTTGTCAATGAAGTATTCCTTCCCGACGCGGAAACCCATGAATCGAAACGACTCCGGGTGCAAAGGGAGCAAGCGAAAAGCCGATTCAACATCCAGCTTAGCCATGAGGGCCCCCGGGCCACACTCCCGGACCAAGCCCAGAGCATCCTCAAAGGACTGATACACCACCGAACAATCTTCCGGCGAAATCGCATCGTTCACCGAGGACCCCGATGGATAAGACAAATGCTGAATGAGCCGAAACTTACCCGGAGCCTTTTTGGGCACAACCCCCAGGTGGGAAATAATCAAATCCTCGATAGGTGGCTGCGCAAAGGGGCCCGCCATTCTCCCTAGGCAAACCTCCTGTTCCACTTTACCTCGAAGCACGTCAGGGAAATCACGGGCAGACTGCAGGTTCCTGGCGGTCCGAACTAAAACATCCCCCACCACAGGCAAACGAAAACCCGACGCAAAACCCTCCCGCAGAAATCTTGCGTCGTCTGTGTTTGGGTACCATCCTAACCATTTTAGCATGGCCCCCAAACGAACCGGGGTCGGCGCCCTAACTAGCGGCAAGCCCGCCCGTTGCTCTTCCGGCAGGGCCAGCGGCCACCTTGGCACCAGATCGCCCCCCGCGGAAGCAATTGGAAGCAGGGTGGGATCCGTTACATCACAAGCAAAGGTGTCGAAAACGACACTGTTGCACCAGGGGGCATGTGGCATTGTTGAACGCGAAACACTTCCCCTTCGCCAGCGTCTGCTGTGGAGAACGGGCCGCGTTCCAAGGGCGGCGCGGCAGACCCTCAACCGCTGGTCGAAACTGACTCGTCGTTGCGGCCTGCGCCACCGACGCCCCCTTAGCCACCATCTTGACATCCTGCGCTCGCGTGACCCGAAGCCATACCTCCACGTCTTTGCATCCGAAGTCAATGACATGTAGGCAATCGTGCTTCTGACGGAACTGTTTGTCGTACTGCAGCCACGAATCGTCCTTAGACTGACGCTGCATGTCATGCACAAGGTGAAAATACCTGATGACGTTCATGTGTTCATCAGGGCGATCCTCCAAGTAGCACGCCGCGAAAACACAGAAACCCGCCAACCAGTTGTCATACGATCGAAAGGCCTCCGTCCCAATACCGCCCTTCGCGAGAGCTTCCTTGCCTTCCCTCTTGGTGTCCTCCGTCAACGTAAAGAGGTCGACGTATTCCCCCCGTCTAATCTTCCTCCTGCAACTCTCCCGCTATCCCCGCAAAACTGCCGTGTACTCGCAGCGAACCACGCCCGGCAAATTACGCCTCCTCCTTTCCCGTCGAGAACTACCACTACTCTTCCGAGACCGCTTATCCCGGTGCCGCACCTCACGCCGCGCATACCTGATAGCCCTCTTCCTAGCCTTTGCGGTGCTACTGCAGACTGTCACAACGAAGAAGAGGAAGATCTACTCGACGTACTGCCGTACGAGGAAGAAGAGAACCCCAGCGACATAGCAACAGTATCGGCGTCCCACTCACCGGCGAGCCCGCTTCCGGAAGGCGATACGTTGGCCACGACCGGCTCCTCGTCCCGATCGCTATCCGGATCCGCACCTGAACAAGAAGGGACAACCGCCCCCGGAGCCGAAGCCCCCCTGGCGGGAATGAAAGCAGACGCCCCCACGGGCGATGGGGTAGTGCTACCCAGCAACGCAGCGGCGGAGCCCAGACTACGACACGCCTGTAGAAACTGCGCCATGGCTGGGTCAGACGCTCTTGAACCGATGAAACGCCACCCGGGGACAAGCCGACAAAAATGGCGCAAATGCCAGAACTCTTGCATAACAAGTCACCAATTTCTCAAAGAGCAGGAGACCGGTCTCCATTACTTTTTATAATCATGTATAAAGTGTCATTTGTTTTATTGCAATTTATTTTATTTTATTTCATTTTACTCCCACTGTATGTTAGTGGTAATAACGCAAAGAGCGCGCTCAGGTAAAAAGGTATAACATAACATTGTCATTTTAACGAATTATTAGCCTATTAAACAAGTTCATATTTAGACACATCCCATTGCCTTCTTTATTAATATTTACTACACCCATATATACATTGTGTATAATTATACATCCCTCAAATCGATAACAGAATTTCACTGTATTTTCTTGTTACCAACCACCATTCAAGACTTTTTTAATAATTTTTAACAATTTAACAATTTTTTTTGCACGAAACTGCATTCTATTCACTCTTTAATAAACTACCATTTCTGAGTATTAACCGGTAGCGCCAAAGGTTGGTCCCTCCCCCTGCCCCCAGACTAGCTGAGGTTTAACCCACTCCTCTCCTATTCTGTCAATTCGTTCTCCATCACTAAAACCTACCGGAGAAACAATTTTAACAGATCATTTTTTTGTGCCAATATGTTCAGCTGACCAAAACATATGGTTTAATTAAAACTGCTTGCTAAAAATAGCGCAAGTAAGTGGAAAGGGAAGGCACATACCTGATTTCTCAATAGACTGCATATACAATGATCAGATAATTGGTCCACAATAAGGGGGAACTTCCAAAAATGGATTCTGCCTGTTAAATGCACCATTACATACTGTATACCAGTAGCTCCCAGTGATACAAAATCCTTAATTATATAGGGTAATACAGGGTCCCAAAAAAAAATAGTTGACACACCTATAGCAATACCATGATAGACTGACAGACAGCTAATTGAGTAACTTACACAGAAAACAGACAAACAATTAATCAACTAGAGATATAGGCCCTCATTCCGAGTTGTTCGCTCGCAAGCGGATTTTAGCAGATTTGCTCATGCTAAGCCGCCGCCTACTGGGAGTGAATCTTAGCATCTTAAAAATGCGAACGATGTATTCGCAATATTGCGATTACACACCTCGTAGCAGTTTCTGAGTAGCTCCAGACTTACTCGGCATCTGCGATCAGTTCAGTGCTTGTCGTCCCTGGTTTGACGTCACAAACACACCCAGCGTTCGCCCAGACACTCCTCCGTTTCTCCGGCCACTCCTGCGTTTTTTCCGGAAACGGTAGCGTTTTTTCACACACGCCCATAAAACTGCCTGTTTCCGCCCAGTAACACCCATTTCCTGTCAATCACATTACGATCGCCAGAACGATGAAAATGCCGTGAGTAAAATTCCTAAGTGCATAGCAAATTTACTTGGCGCAGTCGCAGTGCGGACATTGCGCATGCGCATTAAGCGGAATATCGCTGCGATGCGAAGATTTTTACCGAGCGAACAACTCGGAATGAGGGCCATAGGGAGTAATTCAGATCTGATCACAGCAGCAAATATGTTAGCAGTTAGGCAAAACCATGGGGGTGATTCCGAGTTGATCGTAGCTGTGCTAAATTTAGCACATCTGCGATCAGGAACACAGATATGCGGGGGGACACCCAGCACAGGGCTAGCTCACCCTGCATGTCAGTCCCTGCCCCGTTGATGAAGTACAAAAGCATCACAGAGCTGCGATGCTTTTGTACTTCAGGAGTAGCTACCGGCCCGCGCAGCTTTTGCGTGCTGGCCGGGTGCTACTCATCGCTGCCCGTCTCGCAGCGGCTGCATGTGATGTCATGCAGCTGCTGCGCCCCGCCCCCCCGCACGGTCCAGCTACGACTGCGTTGGCCGGACCGCGCCCCCTCCCACCCAGCGACCGCCTCTGCCTGTCAATAAGGCAGAGGCGATCACTAGGCAACAAAAGCTGTCGGCTGTCAGCCATGCGCCGGAGCACTGTGGCGCCGGTGCATGCGCAGTTCTGTCCTGAACGCTGCGCTGCAAAGAAATGCAGCGAGCGTTCAGGTCAGAATGACCCCCCATGTGCACTGCAGGTGGGGCAGATATAACATTTGCAGAGAGAGTTAGATTTGGGTGGGTTATTTTATTCCTGTGCAGCAGGGGTGTCAAACACAAGGCCCGCGGGTCAAATCCGGCCCGCCAGACCTCGTCTGATGGCCCGCGGTGCCGCCGCCAGCCTTGCAGCCTCCCCTTTTTTTTTTTCAATGAATTTACTCCGTGCCTGCACGGAGTAAATTCATTTTAAAAATGGCTCAAGTTAAAAAAAAAAAAAAAAAAATTTACTTACCTTCCGGGACCTGGCCCGACTTCTTCCTGCCCCGCACTGCTCCCTGGGTGTCGGACGTGACGTCATCACGTGACGTCCGCCCGACATCTCCAGGGATCAGAGGAGCGCGCGGACGCCGCGGAGAGGAGCAAGAAGAAAGAAGTAAAAGAAAGAAAGAAGTAAAAGGTAAGTAAAGTAAATGGAGGGGGCAGATGGCTGGGCACTATAAAAGGGGGCAGATGGCTGGGCACTATAAAAGGGGGCAGATGGCTGGGCACTATGAAAGGGGGCACATGGCTGGGCACTATAAAAGGGGGCAGATGGCTGGGCACTATAAAAGGGGGCAGATGGCTGGGCACTATAAAAGGGGGCAGATGGCTGGGCACTATAAAAGGGGGCAGATGGCTGGGCACTATAAAAGGGGGCACATGGCTGGGCACTATAAAAGGGGGCAGATGGCTGGGCACTATAAAAGGGGGCAGATGGCTGGGCACTATAAAAGGGGGCACATGGCTGGGCACTATAAAAGGGGGCACATGGCTGGGCACTATAAAAGGGGGCAGATGGCTGGGCACTATAAAAGGGGGCAGATGGCTGGGCACTATAAAAGGGGGCAGATGGCTGGGCACTATAAAAGGGGGCAGATGGCTGGGCACTATAAAAGGGGGCACATGGCTGGGCACTATAAAAGGGGGCAGATGGCTGGGCACTATAAAAGGGGGCAGATGGCTGGGCACTATAAAAGGGGGCACATGGCTTACTTACATTATTACAAAAAACAGTAATAATTGAATGCAGTGACATTAATTTATGATAATAAAGAGTGGACACATAGACCTACAGACACAACCGGCCCTTTGATGGGGACCAAACTGCTGATGCGGCCCCCGATGAATTTGAGTTTGACACCCCTGCTGTGCAGGGTAAATACTGGCTGCTTTATTTTTACACTGCAATTTAGATTTCAGATTGAACTCACCCCACCCAAATCTAACTCTCTCTGCACATGTTGTATCTGGCTTCCCTGCAGTGCACATGGGGGGTCATTCCGACCCGATCGCTCGCTGCAGTTTGTCGCAGCGCAGCTATCGGGTTGGGACTGCGCATGCTCCGGCGGCACACTGTGCCGGCGCATGGCAGCCGTCGGTGCCTAGCAATCACCTCTGAGACAGAGGCGGTCGCTGGGCGGGATTGGGCTGAACGGCGCCGATGCCTTTGCACTTCAAGTGTAGCTCCCGACCGTTGCGTGGGCGGTCCGCGGCGGCTGCATGACATCACACGCAGCCGCTGCGGGCCGGGGAGCGATGAGTAGCTCCCGGCCAGCACGCTAAAGCTGCGCTGGTCTGGAGCTACTCTTGAAGTGCAAAGGCATCGCCTCTGTGCAATGCCTTTGCACTTCTGCAGGGGGGGGGGGGGGGCGGCACTGACATGCGGGGCAGACTAGCCCTGTGCTGGGCGTTCCCCCGCATGTCTGTGTGAGTGATCGTAGCTGTGCTAAATTTAGCACAGCTATGATCAACTCAGAATGACTCCCATGGTTTTGCCCAACTGCTAACAAATTTGCTGCTGCAATCAGATCTGAATTAGGCCCATAGTTGCATTTACCTAGATGATAAACAACCACTCATTAGCATGGTAATTGTCATAGTGAGTGGGGTAAATGTGGCCACATTAAAAGATTTCTTGATGTGAATAAAAATCTAACAGTAAAAATATAATAATGAAAGAATAAGGGCCCTCATTCCGAGTTGTTCGCTCGGTATTTTTCATCGCATCGCAATGAAAATCCGCTTAGTACGCATGCGCAATGTTCGCACTGCGACTGCGCCAAGTAACTTTACTATGAAGAAAGTATTTTTACTCACGGCTTTTTCTTCGCTCAGGCGATCGTAATGTGATTGACAGGAAATGGGTGTTACTGGGCGGATACACGGCGTTTCAGGGGCGTGTGGCTGAAAACGCTACCGTTTCCGGAAAAAACGCAGGAGTGGCCGGGGAAACGGTGGGAGTGCCTGGGCGAACGCTGGGTGTGTTTGTGACGTCAACCAGGAACGACAAGCACTGAAATGATCGCACAGGCAGAGTAAGTCTGGAGCTACTCTGAAACTGCTAACTCGTTTGTAATCGCAATATTGCGCGTACGTCGGTCGCAATTTTAAGAAGCTAAGATTCACTCCCAGTAGGCGGCGGCTTAGCGTGTGTAACTCTGCTACATTCGCCTTGCGAGCGAACAACTCGGAATGAGGGCCAAGAAGTAGTCTCACCTCCACTAAATATTACTGCTCCTTCTGTGGTTCCCAATCATCAAGTGTGAGAGTGTCAGGGATAATACCCTCTATTTATTATGAAAGTTCAATTACCTCACTTTCTCCAACCCCTAATAGGTGGGGATTTTAATTAATGTGTCATGTCGCCAGTGCGATCCCTAATAAATACTAAACTAGAATCTGTGGTGAATAGTGCATAACAGTCCCCTGGGGACGGACCACCATCTACAGTTGGAGTACCACATAACACGAATAGCACCACATTACACGTATAGCACTGCATTACATGTATAGTACCGCACTACACAAATAGCACCACATAACACAAATAGCACCACATTACACGTATAGCCACTGTATTACAGGGGGAATTGCTAACTGTCGTTGTTCGCAGCGCAGTGATCAGGCTAAAAATCGGTATTTCCGCGTATACGTATGCACCGCGATGCGCAGGGGTGTCGTACAGATACAATGAGCATCGTGGGTTTGCACAGAGTCTAACGAACATTCCTGTCGCACGGCTGAACGCAGGAAGATTGTCATGAAGTGGGCATTTCTGGGTGGCAACTGACTGTTTTCAGGGAGTGTTTGGCAAAACGCAGGCGTGGCTGAAAAAACGCAGGCGTGCCCGGCGTTCGCTGGGCGGGTGTGCAACGTCAAAAGCCGTCCCTCCATTGTTAGAATCAACGCAAACGAAGAGTAACTACAGGGCTGGTCTTGTTTTGCGCAAAAAGATTTTGCAGGCGCTCTGCTGCACAAGCGTTCGCACTTCTGCAAAGCGAAAATACACTTACCAGTGGGCGGCGACAATGCGTTTGCACGGCTGCTAAAAACTGCTAGTGAGCAATCAACTCGGAATTACCCCCTACATATGTAGTCACTGCATTACATACGTAGTCACTGCATTGCATACGTAGCCACTGCAATACATAAATAGTCCCATCATCATGGACAGACATTGGACTTTGCATAAGAGATTGTCCCAGGGCTGGCTGTGAGTTCTGACTAATCAGCTGGCATCCTGAGAACACAGTACATCCTGCTCCTGTCCAGTCCCCAAACCATACACTGTGACCGGGGACGCCCTAACCCTTACACTAACATGATAATACAAATAATGTAATTAAAAATAACCTCTCTATGGGTATAGTGAACCCAGCTCCGAGCATCGCTTTGCTGCTGCTCGCGGGGAGGGATCATTGAAGAGACCTTTGGCTGGGGTCAGGGAGAGGATGCTGCTGGGATGGTTAACTTTCTCCAGGTCCCCCATTGGTAGAACAACTTCACCACTTTTCATGGCTAGCGGCACCCGGAAATCCTTTCTAGCCTAACTTCCGGATTGCGTTCCAATGAACTGCAAGTACTGGAAGCAGTGTGAGCCTGCCCAGCCTGAGTGTGAATCAGCCTGGCTGAGGGGGATGTGGGCCTATAGGAATCTGTCATGGTGTCCTGGTGGGCCAATCCGCCCCTGAATCCCTTACACTAACATGTGGGGGGATGCCCAATACAGGGCAAGTTCACCCTTGCATGCCGGGTCCTGCCCCCCGCGCACACATGTGAATGCATCACCCGGTGGCGATGCTTTTGCATGTTTAGGGTAGCTCTCTGCCTACGCAGCCTAGCGTTGTCCAGACCACACACCCCCAACACCCATGTGACGCCCCCTCCCACCCCACAAATGCCTCTGCCTGTCAATCAGGCAGAGGCATTTAGAAATGTGAGATGCTATCGCATCTCATAGTGTGCACACGCGCAGTGCGGCTTCTGCGCATGCGCACACTTCAAAAGGCCTCAACATGCGTACGCAATCGTACCTGCATTCCATGCTGAATCGGGCCCTATGCCTTGGATAGAAAGATTAAGTGGACAGAGATAACGTTCCAGCCAATCAGCTCCTAACTGCCATGTTACAGGCAGTGTTTGAAAAATGACAGTAACGAGATGTTTGGTTGGTACTTTATCTACGTCCACTTTATCTCTCTCCAAAGCAAAATACATAGACCCCTATGTTACTTAGCATTGGCCGCAGACATGCCTGAGTTTGCAGGGACGAATGTATTCGCCCCCGGCCCACCACTTCCTTCCCCCATAGGACCAGAACCATTGATCATTGAGTAAGGATGTGCAGGGCGGGGTTCTCTTTATTTATTTTCATTTTTACCAGATAACAAGCAACTTTGCACCAATTTAAGTTATCACAACTGCCTCTACTTTGGGAGATTTGAGGCGGGTGCTCCTTATGTTTGTTGGAGGAGTTTATGGTGATTTTACTGTAATAACTGCAGAAACTTCAACAATTGGGCAAAAAGTAACAATTTCTCTCCCATACTAGCTCAGTTATAAGGTGCTGTATAGAATGCATGATAATTTTTAGATATGTAGATTTCATTAGTGAGCTGATTTAACCATTACTTTTAATGAGTTACTTCTGCTGTATAATTCTGTGATGTCATGTCATCGCCTTGTGATGTCATAAAGGAGTCTTTGCCCTCCTGGATGACAGCTGAGGATATTGTAACTGCATGCACACTAAGCATCAAGACAGTTGCCAGCGAGACAGTGACCTTGGAAAGCGCATACTTTTGAATTTCTGAGACCATCGCTTTGTAACTGTAAGTACCCAATCTCCACATTCTGGTGCTACTTATCTTTATTCTGATTGGCTGTGATCTCACCATATCTTTATATCATGCCAAATATAATAGCCTCCGCTCTGCAGAAAGAGACACATGTTTCATGATTCAGACACTGTCTTGAAATCTCTTTTTATGGCCCCTCATTTATATAAATCTGTGATCCCTGGGAAGCTGATTTGTCTGTGTCCTTACAGCGAATGAAGGCTCCGCCCACTGCGCTCTCTCCCATACAGATAAATAGATGGTATATACAGAGCAGTTGAAATAGAGGGGGGGTCAAAAATTTAACTTTACCTGAAACCCTAGCAACAGAACTGAGTTATATGAGGTCTTTATTTCAGCCATATAACACATCAGAATATAGTCACTGATATGAATGCTGCCACATATTATTTATATGATAATGGGGCAGATGTGATACTGGCGGGGATTCAAGTGAAAAAATCCAGGGCCCCAACCAAAAAATTGCATATAGAAAATGCATTGGTCTGTTTGTTTGTCTGTCCGCTCTGTCTGTGATGTCATGCTGTGATGTCATAATGGTAACAACTGCTTATACCAGGACTTTGCTGCTGCTATTCTGTCTCAGAGTCCTGCAGAGCCCTGGCAAACACACAGCTCACCAACAGTAGGCCGCTCTGTCTGTGATGTCATGCTGTGATGTCATAATGGTAACAACTGCTTATACCAGGACTTTGCTGCTGCTATTCTGTCTCAGAGTCCTGCAGAGCCCTGGCAAACACACAGCTCACCAACAGTAGGCGATATCACCAGAAAAGCTATTCACATAAGGTTAGTGACTGGACAAATACAGTATAAGGGCAGTCTAGTGTAATGTGGTAGACTTGGAGCACGATTAACGAAAGTCAGAGGAAAATAGAAATTATTGAAAGTTACACATACCCTTCATTATCCAACTGAAAATACTGGCAGGGATTCAACTAAAAAAATCCACTGCTTTGGGGCCAGGGCCATATAATTAGTGAGCTGCATTAACCATTACTTATAATGAGTTACTTTTGCTGTATAATTCTGTGATGTCATCACATGGCCTTGTGATGTCATAAAGGAGTCTTTGCCCACCTGGATGCTAGCTGAGAATACTGTGACTGCATGCACACTCCTAGCTAAGCATCGAGACAGTTGCCAGCGAGACAGTGACCTCTTGGAAAGCGCATACTTTTGAATTTCTGAGACCACCGCTTGTAACTGTAAGTACCCAATCTCCACATTCTAGTGCTACTTATCTTTATTCTGATTGGCTGTGATCTCACCATATCTTTATATCATGCCGAATGTAATAGCCTCCACCCTGCAGAAAGAGACAAATGTTTCATGATAGTAGCAATTACAGTATTTTAAAGGCGAAACCAACTTGGTTAAATTAAATTCTCACTTTAAAACAGCCCGGACGGAGTTTATGCTGCTTGGACACATTATATGCCCTACACAGTCTTTCTTAAATACAGTGAAATGTTTAAGAATCTCCAATTTTACACTGTCTTGAAATCTCTTTTTATGGCCCCTCATTTATATAAATCTGTGATCCCTGGGAAGCTGATTTGTCTGTGTCCTTACAGCAAATGAAGGCTCCACCCACTGCACTCTCTCCAATCCAGATAAATAGATGGTATATACAGAGCAGTTGAAATAGAGGGGGGGTCAAAAATTGGACTTTACCTGAAACCCTAGCACTAGAGCTGAGTTATATGAGGTCTGTATTTCAGCCATATAATACATCAGAATATAGTCACTGACATGAATGTTGCCACATATTATTTATATGATAATGGGGCAGATGTGATACTGGCAGAGATTCAAGTGAAAAAATCCAGGGCCCCAACCACAAAATTGCATATAGAAAATGCATTGGTTTGTTTGTGTGTCTGTCTGTCCGCTCTGTCTGTGAGGTCATGCTGTGATGTCATAATGGTAACAACTGCCTATACCAGGACTTTGCTGCAGCTGCCCTGTCTCATAGTCCTGCAGAGCCCTGGCAACACACAGCTCACCAGCAGTAGGCGATATCACCGGAAATGCTATTCACATAAGGTTACTGGTAAGAAATTCCCAGCTGGTACACCAGACCACCAGGACATCCGCCATACCTGCATCCTGCTGGCGTCTGTGTGAGGGGAGGAGAGCGCAGCACAGCACCTCTCCTACCCCTCAATTCTCTGTGATGTCGGTCTCCGCTCTGGCAGCTGCGGCGGCAGGGGGTGATCTCAATAAGGCACCGGTTTGCTAGCCAATCAGCGCTCATGGACCGGCAGCCGTGGCTCCTGATTGGCTGCCAGTCCGTGAGCTCTGATTGGTTAACGAACCGGCGCCTCATTTGAGATACCCGCCGCCGGAGACCTTACCGGACTTGATGAGCATTGAGGGGCAGGAGAGGCGCGCGCTGCGCTCTCTTCCCCTCACACAGCAGCATAACAGGCAGCGGTAAACAGGCAGTGGTGAGTGGGGGCACAGTGGGTGCAATCTGGCACAGTGGGTGCAATGTATATCTGGCACAGTGGGGTCAATGTATATCTGGCACAGTGGGTGCAATGTATATCTGGCACAGTGGGGCAATGTACATCTGGCAAGTGGGGGCATTTGTGTATCTGGTACTATTAGGGGCATTTGTGTATCTGGCCTGCCATATGTGTATCACGCCCTCATTTTTATTGGCCACGCCCCATGTGGCATTTGGCCACACCCATTTTTGGCGCGCGGGCCTTCGGCGTGCGCACACAGTACCTATAAGACATTTTCTCTACTTGCACCACTGCCTCCCATGTATGCAAATTGGGATGGAGGGTTAACCCTAGTGGTTTAAATTCACAGATTTATTTTGAAGTTTGTCCTTTAAGAAACCGCTCACTTTATACACCACATATTGGGCTTAATTCAGATGCAGTCGCAGAATGCTATTGGGCCTTATTTAGAGGTGGAGGATAGGCCGATTTTGGCCATCAGTGCATGTGCTGCCTTTCTGGAAGGATGCGAATGCAATTTGATCGCCAGGTGACGGGCGTTCGGGAGCAGCTATGTGGCATTGGGGGCGTGGAGCAGGAAACGTAGGCATGCCATGGCCAGTTTCGGGGTAGACTGACTACGTAGCCGGTAGTTCCTGCTATCAGAAACATGGCGCTGGTGCCCCTACATATGCACTTTGCTGTGTATGCAGAGGGTCGTCCTCTATTTGAGCTGCTGTGATGCGATCACAATGTAAATGCGATCGCAATGCTTGGCAGTGCCATACATGCTGGGCGGACCTGTGTACAACTCTGAATCAGACCCATAGACAGCGGCTTTCTGAGTTCTTAAAGCCTCTACTTACTTGGTTTATTATCCCACTTGAAGAAGCAATTGCGACACAAGTTATTTTTATTAGACATATGTTTGTCCTGAGCTGTGCTTAACTACTTGTATTTCTGCAACTGCGTTCTTGATTAGGGAGATCTATGGCTGGTATCTAAACAGGATGCGATTAATTTACCAGCTGTCGAGATACCAGCAATCAAGATACCGATGCTGGAATCCCGACAGCCGGGGTAATACTGCCTGTGAATGGAATCCCGACACAAGCCCGGTATTCCCACTTGGGTGGTGGTCCATGTCACCACCCAAAGGGGAATAAAATAGTGTGCTGAGCTAAGCTCACCACTGGGTTCGAAGCGTGGCGAGCGTACCCGCAGCGCTCGCTACCGGGATTACAGTGGTGGTCTCCTGATCGCCGGGATCCCATACCGAATCCATCTAAATGTTTCAATCTATGGAGGCATGAAACATGATCTTTTTGGGTTTGTGTGAGTCCCCTTTAGTGGTGCCACATATAAATACATTTAATACAGTTTATTAACAAATATTACTATGACTTATAATGCTTATTGTGTTATATACTGTAAATACATAAATATAAGCAGCCACCTATATTTATTTTGCATTAGTGGCAGTGGACCCTGAAGGAGGCTTTAGCAGGTAGCGCGTGGGTAATACAGATCGGATCTCATGTAGCAGCTGGGAGACATCTGGCCACCGGAAGAAAAGGGATACACTGACCGTTGGAAAGAAGTCACCAAAGAGAGAGCCGAAGACAGAATGACATCCACTGCACACACAGTGCTTCTCTAGGAATGGATTTTGTAGAGTCCGGGTGGGTGCCTAGGTGACCTTGCGGTAACTCTGGCCCTGGGTGGTGCGGAGCGGTTGAGTGTTTGGGCAGGAATTGAGGCGACGGGGACAGGTGGGGTGGCTAGGCAAGGTTTGAGGCAGTGGGGACAGGTGGGGTGGATTGACAGGGTGAGAGGCAGCAGGGACACGTGAGGGTGGCTGGGTAGGGTGAGAGGCAGTGAGGACAGGTGAGGTGGCTGGGCAGGGTTTGAGGCGGCGGGAATAGGTGGGATGGCTGGGAAGGGTGAGAGGTGGCAGAATTAGGTGGGGTGGCTGGGCAGGGTGAGAGGCGACGAGGACAGGTGGGGTGGCTGGGAAGGGTTAGAGGCAGCAGTCACAGGTTGTGTGGCTGGACAGGGATTGAGGTAGCGGGGACAGGTGGGGTGGCTGGGCAGGGTGAGAGGTTGCAGGGACAGGTGTGGTGGCTTTTATAGGGTAAGAGGTGGCAGGGACAGGTGGGGTGGAAGAGCAGGGTTTGAGGTGGCAGAGACCGGTGGTGTTACTGGGCAGAGTGAGAGGTGGCAGTGACAGGTGGGGTGGCTGTGCAGGGTAAGGCGGCAGGGACCGGTGGGGTGGCTGGGCAGGGTAAGAAGTGGCAGGGATAGGTGTGGTGGCTGGGCATGTTAAGAGGCGGTGGGGACAAGCGTGGTGGCTGGGCAGGGTTTGGGTGGCAGAATCAGGTGGGGTTGCTGGGCATGGTGAGAGGCGACGCAAACAGGTGGGGTAGCTGGGAAGGGTGAGAAGCAGCATTGACAGGTGGGGTGGCTGTACAGGGTTTGAGGTGGCGGGGACAGGTGGGGTGGCTGGGCAGGGTGAGAAGCGGCAGGTACAGGTGGGGTTACTGGGTAGGGTGAGAGGCGGCGGGGACAGGTGGGGTGGCTGTGCAGGGTAAGGAGGCAGGGACAAGTGGGGTGGCTGGGCAGGGTTTGAGGTGGCAAGGCCAGGTGGGGTTGCTGGGCAGGGTTTGAGGCGGTGGTGGGGACATGGGTGGCTGGGCAGGGTTTGAAGCATCGGGGACGGATGGCTGGGCAGGGTTTTAGGTGGTGGGTACAGTTGGGGTTACTGGGCAGGGTGAGAGGCAGTGGGAACAGGTGGGGTGGCTGGGCAGGGTTTGAGGCGGTGTGGCCAAGTGGGGTTGCTGGGCAGGGTGAGAGGCGGTGGGGACAGGTGGGGTGGCTGGGAAGGGTCAGAGGTGGCAGAATCAGGTGGGGTTGCTGGGCAGAGTCAACAGGTTGGGTGGCTGGGAAGGGTGAGAAGCAGCATTCACAGGTGGAGTGTCTGGACAGGGTTTGAGGTGGTGGGGACAGGTGGGGTGTCTGGGCAGGGTAAGAGGTGGCGGGGACAGGTGGGGTGGATGGGCAGGGTTTGAGTCAGCGGAGCCAGGTGGGGTTACTGGGCATGGTGAGAGGCGACAGGGACAGGTGGGGTGGCTGTGCAGGGTTTGAGGTGGCAAGGCCAGGTTGGGTTGCTGGGCAGGGTTTGAGGTGGCGGTGTGGGACATGAGTGGATGGGCAGGGTTTGAGGCGGCGGTGTGGGACATGGGTGGCTGGGCAGGGTTAGAGGCATCGGGGACAGGAGTGGCAGGGCAGGGTTTGAGGTGGTGGGGACAGTTGGGGTTACTTGGCAGGGTGAGAGGTGGTGGAAACAGGTGGGATGGCTGGGCAGGGTTTGAGGTGGTGAGGCCAGATGGGTTGCTGGGCAGGGTGAGAGGCGGTGGAGACATGGGTGGCTGGGCAGGGTTTGAGGTGGTGGGGACAGGTGGGGTGCCTAGACAGGGTTTGAGGCAGAGGGGGTTACTGAGCAGGCTGAGGTGGGGTGGCTGTGCAGGGTGAGGAGGCAGGGACAGGTGGGGTGGCTGGGCAGGGTAAGAGGTGGTGGGGACAAGTGGGGTGGCTGGGCAGGGTTTGAGGGACACGGGTGGCTGGGCAGGGTGTGAGGCATCGGGGATGGGTGGCTGGGCAGGGATTGAAGTGGTGGGGACAGGTTGGGTTGCTGGGCAGGGTGAGAGGTGGTGGGTACAGGTGGGGTGGCTGGGAAGGTTGAGAGGTGGCAGAATCAGGTGGGGTTGCTGGGCAGGGTGAGAGGCGACGCGAACAGGTGGGGTGGCTGGGAAGGGTGAGAAGCAGCATTGACAGGTGGGGTGGCTGGACAGGGTTTGAGGCAGCGGGGACAGGTGGGGTGGCTGTGCAAGGTGAGGAGGCAGGGACAGGTGTGGTGGCTGGGCAGGGTAAGAGGCGGCGGGGACAAGTGGGGTGGCTGGGCAGGGTTTGAGGTGGCAAAGCCAGCTGGGGTTGCTGGGCAGGGTTTGAGACGGTGGTGGGGACATGGGTGGCTGGGCACGGTTTGAGGCATCGGGGACAGGGGAGGCTGCACAGGGTTTGAGGTGGTGGGGACAGGTGGGGTGGCTGGGCAGGGTTTGAGGCTGCAAGGACAGGTGGGGTTGCTGGGCAGGGTGAGAGGCGGTGGGGACATGGGTGGATGGGCACAGTTTGAGGTGATGGGGACAGGTGGGGTGGCTGGGCAGGGTAAGAAGTGGCGGGGACAGGTGGGTTGGCTGGGCAGGGTTAGAGGCGGCGAGGCCAGGTGGGGTTGCTGGGCAGGGTGAGAGGCGGCGGGGGCAGGTGGGGTGGCTGGGCAGTGTTTGAGGAGGCCTGGACAGGCGGGGACAAGTGGGGTGGATGGGCAATTATGAAAAGTGCCAATGACTACCGTCCATCAAGGACAGCCTGCAGTAACTTAATCCACCAAGCCAGGCTTTAAAAGTAAGTGTTTATGTGTATTTGACCTATGTGCGTATGTATCTATGGTATGTGTTCTTTGTGTTAGTGTGTATATGTATGATTATGTGTTCTATGTGTGTGTATACAGTATATATATGTTCTATGGCGGGTGATTTAGACCTGATCGATAGGCTGCTAAAATTGTAGTCCTGCGAGCAGATAGTCGCCACCCAGGGGGAGTGTATATTCGCCACGCAAGTGTGTGATCTCATGTGTATGCCAAGTTGCTAAAAATCGCTCAGGACAGCTGCAAATCCATTCACACCTCACTCACCAGTGGCTGGTTTTTACATGTGTGTGCAATCCCTGCGCAGCCCAGGACTTAGTCTTACAGTGCGATCAGAGCGGGCTGGTCGGGGCCGGACCTGACGTCACACACCCTCCCTGAAAATGCTGTGTTTTACCTGACACTCCCTGAAAATGATCAGTTACCACCCAGAGACGCTTCCTCCTGTCAATCAGCATGTGAATGGCTGTGCGATTAGAGTTTTCGCATCAGCCTTCGCAGGCCGGCAATGCCTGTTGTTGTCTGACGTGTGTGCTCATTGCAGTGTATATGCATGCGCAGTTCATGCCTGATCGTCCGCTGTGCGCTGTGCGAAAACACACAGCAGCAATCAGGTCTGAATCAGGCCCAATGTGCATGTGTTTATGTACGTACAGTATTTGCTCTTTGTGTGTGTGTGTGTGTGTGTGTGTGTGTGTGTGTGTGTGTGCGCGTGTGTGCGTGTGTGCATGTGTGTGTGTGTGTGTGCGTGTGTGTGTGTGTGTATGTGTGTGTGTGTGTGGAAATTTTTCGGGTTTTGTCTGTGTTCTGGTTTTGGATTCGGTTCCGGTGCCGTGTTTTGGATTCGGATGCGTTTTTGGCAAAACCTCCCCTAAAATTTTTGTCGGATTCGGGTGTGTTTTGGATTCGGGTGTTTTTTTTCAAAACCCCCTCAAAAACAGCTTAAATCATAGAATTTGTGGGTAATTTGATCCCATAGTATTATTAACCTCAATAACCATAATTTCCAATCATTTCCAGTCTATTCTGAACACCTATTATTTTTAGTCCTAAAATTTGCACCGAGGTCGCTGGATGACTAAGCAAAGCGACCCAAGTGGGCGGCACAAACACCTGGCCCATCTAGGAGTGGCACTGCAGTGTCAGACAGGATGGCAGATTTAAAAAATAGGCCCCAAACAGCACATGATGCAAAGAAGAAAAAGAGGTGCACTGTGGTCGCTGGATGGCTAAGCAAACACCTCAATATCACAGGAATTATTTGTTCTAATCAATGGTATTATTGGTCCAAATCACTGGAAGAAAATGACAAAATCACAGGAATTATTCGTTCTAATCAATGGTATTATTGGTCCAAATCACTGGAAGAAAATGACAAAATCACTGGCATTAAATGGCAGTAATGTCGGGAATTATATAAAATGGCAGTACCACTGGACATATACGGAAGTGTCAGACAGGATGGCACTTAAAAAAATAGTCCCCAAACAGCACATGATGCAAAGAAAAGAGAAAAAGAGGTGCACTGTGGTCGCTGGATGGCTAAGCTAAGCGACACAAACACCTCAATATCACAGGAATTATTAGTTCTAATCAATGGTATTATTGGTCCAAATCACTGGAAGAAAATGACAAAATCACAGGAATTATTTGTTCTAATCAATGGTATTATTGGTCCAAATCACTGGAAGAAAATGACAAAATCACAGGAATTATTTGTTCTAATCAATGGTATTATTGGTCCAAATCACTGGAAGAAAATGACAAAATCACTGGAATTATTTGGCAAGATCACTGGAATTAATAATTATAAATCACTGATATTAATTGGTAAAATCTCGCTATCACCTGCCTAGTGAAGTGGAATCTAGATGGGATTTTGTACCGGGGACACAATAACTTCATCAATTGTCTAAATCCCAATGCACTAATGGCGGAAAACAGGCGCACGTCTAACAGCGCACTGATTATACTGAGAACTGATTATACTGATCACTGATGATACTATGGAGAACTGACACTGAGCAGTGAGAACAGCACTGGACTATTGTACTCTAATATACTGGTCCCCACAATGCAGCAAAGATATTGAGCACTGATCCGGAGAATAGAACTGAGTCTGACAAGGAGCTGCAAGATACAGCAATGACCTACTGTACTGTACTGCTATATACTGGTGGTCACAAAAATGCTGCACTGTACTACTATATACTGCTCACAAAAATGCAGCACAGATATGGATAGTAGAAGTGACACAGAGCTACAAGATACAACAATGGCCTACTGTACTGTACTACTATATACTGGTGGTCACCAAAATGCTGCACTGTAGTACTATATACTGCTCACAACAATGCAGAACAGATATGGATACTTGAAGTGACACAGAGCTGCAAGATACAGCAATGGCCGACTGTACTGTACTACTATATACTGGTGATCACGAAAATGCTGCACTGTACTACTATATACTGCTCACAACAATGCAGCACAGATATGGATACTAGAAGTGACACAGAGCTACAAGATACAACAATAACCTACTGTACTGTACTACTATATACTGGTGGTCACCAAAATGCTGCACTGTACTACTGTATACTGCTCACAACAATGCAGCACAGATATGGATACTTGAAGTGACACAGAGCTGCAAGATACAGCAATGGCCGACTGTACTGTACTACTATATACTGGTGGTCACGGAAATGCTGCACTGTACTACTATATACTGCTCACAACAATGCAGCACAGATATGGATACTAGAAGTGACACAGAGCTACAAGATACAACAATAACCTACTGTACTGTATTACTATATACTGGTGGTCACCAAAATGCTGCACTGTACTACTATATACTGCTCACAACAATGCAGCACAGATATGGATACTTGAAGTAACACAGACCTGCAAGATACAGCAATGGCCTACTGTACTGTACTACTATATACTGGTCACAACAATGCAGCACAGATATGGATACTAGAAGTGACACAGAGCTGCAAGATACAGCAATGGCCTGTTGTGTACTACTGTATACTGGTGGTCACCAAAATGCTGCACTGTACTACTATATACTGCTCACAAAAATGCAGCACAGATATGGATAGTAGAAGTGACACAGAGCTACAAGATACAACAATGGCCTACTGTACTGTACTACTATATACTGGTGGTCACCAAAATGCTGCACTGTAGTACTATATACTGCTCACAACAATGCAGAACAGATATGGATACTTGAAGTGACACAGAGCTGCAAGATACAGCAATGGCCGACTGTACTGTACTACTATATACTGGTGATCACGAAAATGCTGCACTGTACTACTATATACTGCTCACAACAATGCAGCACAGATATGGATACTAGAAGTGACACAGAGCTACAAGATACAACAATAACCTACTGTACTGTACTACTATATACTGGTGGTCACCAAAATGCTGCACTGTAGTACTATATACTGCTCACAACAATGCAGAACAGATATGGATACTTGAAGTGACACAGAGCTGCAAGATACAGCAATGGCCGACTGTACTGTACTACTATATACTGGTGATCACGAAAATGCTGCATTGTACTACTATATACTGCTCACAACAATGCAGCACAGATATGGATACTAGAAGTGACACAGAGCTACAAGATACAACAATAACCTACTGTACTGTACTACTATATACTGGTGGTCACCAAAATGCTGCACTGTACTACTGTATACTGCTCACAACAATGCAGCACAGATATGGATACTAGAAGTGACACAGAGCTGCAAAATACAGCAATGGCCTACTGTACTGTACTACTATATACTGGTGGTCACCAAAATGCTGCACTGTACTACTATATACTGCTCACAACAATGCAGCACAGATATGGATACTTGAAGTAACACAGACCTGCAAGATACAGCAATGGCCTACTGTACTGTACTGTACTACTATATACTGGTGGTCACCAAAATGCTGCACTGTACTACTATATACTGGTCACAAGTTCACAACAATGCAGCACATATATGGATACTAAAAGTGACACAGAGCTGCAAGATACAGCAATGGCCTACTGCACTGTACTACTATATACTGGTCACAACAATGCAGCACAGATATGGATACTAGAAGTGACACAGAGCTGCAAGATACAGCAATGGCCTACTGTACTGTACTACTATTTACTGGTGGTCACCAAAATGCTGCACTGTACTACTATATACTGCTCACAACAATGCTGCACATATATGGATACTAGAAGTGACACAGAGCTGCAAGATACAGCAATGGCCTACTATACTGTACTACTGTATACTGGTGGTCACCAAAATGCTGCACTGTACTACTATATACTGCTCACAACAATGCAGCACAGATATGGATACTAGAAGTGACACAGAGCAGCAAGATACAGCAATTGCCTACTGTACTGTACAACTATATACTGGTGGTCACCAAAATGCTGCACTGTACTACTATATACTGCTCACAACAATGCAGCACAGATATGGATACTAGAAGTGACACAGAGCTGCAAGATACAGCAATGGCCTACTGTACTGTACTACTATATACTGGTGGTCACTTAAATGCTGCACTGTACTACTATATACTGCTCACAACAATGCAGCACAGATATGGATACTAGAAGTGACACAGAGCTGCAAGATACAGCAATGGCCTACTGTACTGTAATACTATATACTGGTGGTCACCAAAATGCTGCACTGTACTACTATATACTGCTCACAACAATGCAGCACAGATATGGATACTAGAAGTGACACAGACCGGCAAGATACAGCAATGGCCTACTGTACTTTACTACTATATACTGGTGGTCAACAAAATGCTGCACTGTACTACTATATACTGCTCACAACAATGCAGCACATATATGGATACTAGAAGTGACACAGAGCTGCAAGATACAGCAATGGCCTACTGTACTGTACTACTATATACTGGTGGTCATCAAAATGCTGCACTGTACTACTATATACTGGTCACAAGTTCACAACAATGCAGCACATATATGGATACTAGAAGTGACACAGAGCTGCAAGATACAGCAATGGCCTACTGTACTGTACTACTATATACTGATGGTCACCAAAATGCTGCACTGTACCACTATATACTGCTCACAACAGTGCAGCACAGATATGGATACTAGAAGTGACACAGAGCTGCAAGATACAGCAATGGCCTACTGTACTGTACTGTACTGTACTACTATATACTGGAGGTCACCAAGATGCTGCACTGTACTACTATATACTGCTCACAACAATGCAGCACATATATGGATACTAGAAGTGACACAGAGCTGCAAGATACAGCAATGGCCTACTGTACTGTACTGCTATATACTGGTGGTCACCAAAATGCTGCACTGTACTACTATATACTGCCCACAACAATGCAGCACAGATATGGATACTAGAAGTGACACAGAGCTGCAAGATACAGCAATGGCCTATTGTACTGTACTGTGCTGTACTACTATATACTGAAGGTCACCAAAATGCTGCACTGTACTACTATATACTGCTCACAAAAATGCAGCACAGATATGGATACTAGAAGTGACACAGAGCAACAAGATACAACAATGGCCTACTGTACTGTACTACTATATACTGGTGGTCACCAAAATGCTGCACTGTACTACTATATACTGCTCACAACAATGCAGCACAGATATGGATACTTGAAGTGACACAGAGCTGCAAGATACAGCAATGGCCGACTGTACTGTACTACTATATACTGGTGGTCACGAAAATGCTGCACTGTACTACTATATACTGCTCACAACAATGCAGCACAGATATGGATACTAGAAGTGACACAGAGCTACAAGATACAACAATAACCTACTGTACTGTATTACTATATACTGGTGGTCACCAAAATGCTGCACTGTACTACTATATACTGCTCACAACAATGCAGCACAGATATGGATACTTGAAGTAACACAGACCTGCAAGATACAGCAATGGCCTACTGTACTGTACTACTATATACTGGTCACAACAATGCAGCACAGATATGGATACTAGAAGTGACACAGAGCTGCAAGATACAGCAATGGCCTACTGTACTGTACTACTATTTACTGGTGGTCACCAAAATGCTGCACTGTACTACTATATACTGCTCACAACAATGCAGCACATATATGGATACTAGAAGTGACACAGAGCTGCAAGATACAGCAATGGCCTACTATACTGTACTACTGTATACTGGTGGTCACCAAAATGCTGCACTGTACTACTATATACTGCTCACAACAATGCAGCACAGATATGGATACTAGAAGTGACACAGAGCAGCAAGATACAGCAATTGCCTACTGTACGGTACAACTATATACTGGTGGTCACCAAAATGCTGCACTGTACTACTATATACTGCTCACAACAATGCAGCACAGATATGGATACTAGAAGTGACACAGAGCTGCAAGATACAGCAATGGCCTACTGTACTGTACTACTATATACTGGTGGTCATCAAAATGCTGCACTGTACTACTATATACTGGTCACAAGTTCACAACAATGCAGCACAGATATGGATACTAGAAGTGACACAGAGCTGCAAGATACAGCAATGGCCTACTGTACTGTACTACTATATACTGATGGTCACCAAAATGCTGCACTGTACCACTATATACTGCTCACAACAATGCAGCACAGATATGGATACTAGAAGTGACACAGAGCTGCAAGATACAGCAATGGCCTACTGTACTGTAATACTATATACTGGTGGTCACCAAAATGCTGCACTGTACTACTCTATACTGCTCACAACAATGCAGCACAGATATGGATACTAGAAGTGACACAGACCTGCAAGATACAGCAATGGCCTACTGTACTGTACTACTATATACTGGTGGTCACCAAAATGCTGCACTGTACTACTATATACTGCTCACAACAATGCAGCACAGATATGGATACTAGCAGTGACACAGAGCTGCAAGATACAGCAATGGCCTACTGTACTGTACTACTATATACTGGTGGTCATCAAAATGCTGCACTGTACTACTATATACTGGTCACAAGTTCACAACAATGCAGCACAGATATGGATACTTGAAGTGACACAGAGCTGCAAGATACAGCAATGGCCTACTGTACTGTACTACTATATACTGATGGTCACCAAAATGCTGCACTGTACCACTATATACTGCTCACAACAATGCAGCACAGATATGGATACTAGAAGTGACACAGAGCTGCAAGATACAGCAATGGCCTACTGTACTGTACTGTACTACTATATACTGGAGGTCACCAAGATGCTGCACTGTACTACTATATACTGCTCACAACAATGCAGCACAGATATGGATACTAGAAGTGACACAGAGCTGCAAGATACAGCAATGGCCTACTGTACTGTACTGCTATATACTGGTGGTCATCAAAATTCTGCACTGTACTACTATATACTGCCCACAACAATGCAGCACAGATATGGATACTAGAAGTGACACAGAGCTGCAAGATACAGCAATGGCCTATTGTACT
The DNA here is from genome assembly GCF_028390025.1 of Pseudophryne corroboree. Classification (NCBI taxonomy): domain Eukaryota; kingdom Metazoa; phylum Chordata; class Amphibia; order Anura; family Myobatrachidae; genus Pseudophryne; species Pseudophryne corroboree. The sequence continues at coordinate 523,560,392 of NC_086448.1, read as the reverse complement.
GTACTGTGCTGTACTACTATATACTGAAGGTCACCAAAATGCTGCACTGTACTACTATATACTGCTCACAAAAATGCAGCACAGATATGGATACTAGAAGTGACACAGAGCTGCAAGATACAGCAATGGCCTACTGTACTGTACTACTATATACTGGTGGTCACCAAAATGCTGCACTGTACTACTATATACTGCTCACAACAATGCAGCACAGTTATGGATACTAGAAGTGACACAGAGCTGCAAGATACAGCAATGGCCTACTGTACTGTACTACTATATACTGGTGGTCACCAAAATGCTGCACTGTACTACTTTATACTGGTCAAAACAATGCAGCACAGATATGGATACTAGAAGTGACACAGAGCTGCAAGATACAGCAATGGCCTACTGTACTGTACTACTATATACTGGTTGTCACCACAATGCAGCACTGTACTACTATATATACCGGTCACACAACAATGCAGCAGATATTGAGCACTGATCAGGATGCTGTCTAGAACTGAGTCTGACACGGAGCTGCAAGATACAGCAATGGCCTACTGTACTGTACTACTATAATATACTCGTGGTCACCACAATGCAGCACACTGAGCACAGATATTGAGGTTTTCAGGCAGAGAACGTAGCCACGTTCTCTCCGCTCAATTTACAATGCACAAGTAAAAATGGCGGCGATGCACGGTTCTTTATATGGAATACGAATCTCGCGAGAAAACGACAGCGGGATGATGGCGTTCGGCCTCGTTTGGGTTAACCGAGCAAGGCGGGAAGATCCGAGGCTGCCTCGTGCCCATGTAAAACACGTGAAGTTTGGGGGGTTCGGATGAACCCGCTCATCTCTATTGGTAAGTAACGGCTCAATACAGGAAATAGAATAATACACCAAATAAAGCATAATCCTAGAAAAAGATACAAATATACATATATAAATACTGTACAAAATACCTGAATGGAGCAAAAACGATCCCTATAGACAGCGTCCGACTATAGTATAAGGACCAAACTGTTAGCATAGACATCCAAGCACATCAAGTACGGGACACCTAATTTCACAAACCAAATTGTAGCCCTATAACCAATAACAATCTAGTAGGGTGATGGATGTTTATTACCTCTATAATGGGAGTGGTAAAACCACAAGTGTCACAATGTCACAGTGATATAAATAACCATACTTAATATATGGACACTTCTATATAAGGAACAGGAACTTATAGGCCATGAAGCATACTCTGGGTAAACAAGCTATAGGCCAATATTACTTACAGAAAGCAATTGAAGTTGGGTCTTGATAAAAGGGAGCAGTCTCTGAAATGTCGACCTCACCAGCGTTGACTCCGTATATTTATTTCCGAGTGCCACCAATATTTTCTGTGTCTCTCTCTCTCTCTCTCTCTCTCTCTCTCTCTCTCTCTATATATATATATATATACACACACACACACACACACATTTTGTTTTACACTGGGGTCGAACCCCTAGATTGACAGAGCACCCCTGTATGAACACAGCATTTCCTTGTCAGAAACAGCACCCCTTTATGGCCCTCATTCCGAGTTGTTCGCTCGGTAATTTTCTTCGCATCGCATCGATTTTCCGCTAATTGCGCATGAGCAATGTTCGCACTGCGACTGCGCCAAGTAAATTTGCTAAGAAGTTAGGTATTTTACTCACGGCATTACGAGGTTTTTTCTTCGTTCTGGTGATCGGAGTGTGATTGACAGGAAGTGGGTGTTTCTGAGCGGAAACTGGCCGTTTTATGGGAGTGTGTGAAAAAACGCTGCCGTTTCTGGGAAAAACGCGGGAGTGGCTGGAGAAACGGGGGAGTGTCTGGGCGAACGCTGGGTGTGTTTGTGACGTCAAACCAGGAACGAAACTGACTGAACTGATCGCAGTGGCAGAGTAAGTGTCGAGCTACTCAGAAACTGCTTAGAAATTTCTATTTGCAATTTTGAGAATCTTTCGTTCGCAATTTTGCTAAGCTAAGATTCACACCCAGTAGGCGGCGGCTCAGCGTGTGCACTGCAGCTTGCGAGCGAACAACTCGGAATGAGGGCCTATGTACAACAAAGCACGTACAACATTGCGGTCTGACTGGTAGTGTCACAGAAAAAAATAGTATAGTACATTGGGGTATAGCACAAAAATAAATATATATATATATTTATATATTTTTGCAATTATATATATATATTTTTTTTTTACACTGCGTCAGACCCCTTGATTGACAGAGCACCCCTAGGTGAACACAGCACCCTTTTATGTATAAAAAAAGCATGCCTGGGGACAGTCCAGCTACAGTGTCACTCAATTAGATTGTTTGCTTTATTTTTATTTTTTACATTGGGGTCACACCCCTAGATTGACAGAGCACCCAGATTTTCCTGCTAAGCAATTGGGTCTGATCCATTGCCCAGCCTGTGACATTACATTTTCAGTGAGAGGAGTATGTAGTGGATGTTATAATGGTAAGGGGGCACTGTAATGTGGCACAATATAAACCAGAGGGCACTGTAATGTAACATAATCTGATCTACTCGTTGTAATGTGGAAGGCACTATAATGTTACATGATAAGAATTGGGGCACTGTAATGTGGCACAATATGAAATGGAGGCATTGTAGTGTGGCATAATAAGAACTGGGGCAGCGTCACAAGGTGGGTGCGGGGGTGACACCAAAGTGCTGGCTCCTGCTCAGTGACAGAAGCCGGGTTGCTGCACTATAACATTACTTGCAGCAACCCGGCTCCTGTCACCTTGTAGGAGCAGGCAATAGAGACACGCTAGTCTCCGGAGGCAGCCCACAACTCCCGCACCTCCAGAGCGACGAAAACACTGGTCGGGGCGCTTAGCTACGCATCCTCCCGTGAAGTCATGCCCTCTCCAGCGGACGTCTGCTTAGCCATGCCCCTCTCGTGAAGCCACACCCCTTTCACGCACCGGGTGCAAAAGAGGTGAGTGACGCCTCTGAACTGGGGCACTGTAACTACAATGTGACATGTAAACTAGGGAACTACGATGGTTCATAAAATAAACTAGGGCACTACTATGGGGTACAACATTAACTAGGGCACTACTATGGTCCAGAAAATGAACTATTGCACTATTATGGGGCATAAAATGAACAACTGCTGTGGAGAGGTGTCTCTCTAGGTGCATTGGGACAGGGGCTCCTTCAATATGTTAATATTAGGCCCACAAAGTTCTGGTTACGCCCCTGCAGTGAAACATAGTTCTCATTTATAAAGTGGTTTTTATAGCATAATTGTGTCGCAATCTAATTATAACTCCAATCAATGGTATAATTCTAAAATATCATGCAGCTTTTATGGGACTCCCTATTGATTTACTTAACAATGAGAATTGGCTGCCTCTTAGCAAAAACAATAATTTACAGGCAGTTCAAGCACCTTGGTCCTGATTCAGATGTGGTTGGAGGTGCTATTCCTTAGAATGCTAATGCAGACGCCTCCTGCTGCAGTATTGATCCAACCGGCATACTAGGACGCAGCACTGGATCAGTCCCTCACCATTGGGCAACTTGCGGCACCCATGGTGATGCAAAAGTTGTCCATCACAGAGACCAGAAAATCGTCGTCCAACAACGGTGATCCCTGGCCTCTTCCTTGCCCCTAAGTGGTGGTGACACACCTCCGTTTAGAGAAACAGTGTCCGTCACCGCTCCCTCTTCGCCCTCAGATGGCACTAGACTGTCAATCACTGACAGTCTGATGTCAGACTGCGCGCTACATTGCAAGAACTGTTCGTGCACGCGCAAAATGGGTCCTGACATTGTGCTAACGATAATCAGTGTCCCGTAGAAAATGCTTCGAGATCTGAATAACCACCTTTGTTTTCCTGGTAACTGTTATTATTAGGACATATTATTGCTGGGCATTGTCTTGGGATCAAACAAACCTTTGTACCTGAGTAAAATATAAATTAAAACAATGAAAGCAAAGTCCTTATTGGCTGGATTGCTCACATAATTGTGTTATTTGCAGTGTTATTGTATAATTACTATGTGTTAACATTGTGTACTTTAGGGGTACATTTACTAAGCAGTGATAAGAGCGGAAAAGTGAGCCAGTGGAGATATTTCCCCATCAACCATCAGCTCTGTATCATTTTATAGTATGCAAATTATAGATGTTACTTTAGTGCTGATTGGTTGCCATGGGCAACTTCTCCACTGGCTCACTTCTCCGCTCTTATCACTGCTTAGTAAATGTACCCCTTAATGTCTGTTGGAGTTCAGTATGTTTATTATGAACATGGTATACACATGTTATACACTAGGTAGTTTAGTGGTGTAGTTTATTTATTTAAAAGTGCTGTATTATGTGGATATTCCAACTGGCAATTTTCCCACCTGACGATGTAAAGCCAGCACCTTTTTCCTTGCCCTAAGAGAAGTTTACTTCCCCTGAAGCATGATTGTGTTTGAAAAAGATGACTTTTAAACCTCTTACTGAATATTTTAATGGATTAAATTCATCATGTCACCAGCTGCTGTGCAGTTAATAGACCCATAAAACACTGTATTAAAGGATTACCCATGCAAAATTTCTTTGTACGCTAATGTGAATTTTAATACTTTTAACATTTAGTTGAGATGGGAATGTCCAAGAACAGCTTGTTCAATAGGTTATTCTATAAAATTAAGCACCCAGCTCATCACAAATGCCAGGACTACATTAAGTTGAAATTTTACATAGAGGCTAAGATGATTCACTGTAAATCGTTTGAAAGTAAGAAGGAAACAGCTGCTCTACTTCTCTACTTGTGCAATGTATAGAATACAATGAGCTTAAATACTGCAAACTGCAAGAAACGAGGTGTGAACATGAGATTACAGCTCTGCATAGGAAACTCCTACACCAAATGGACCAACCTCTTGCACAGATGTAACTAGTAGACAGAGATTGATCTAAAGGCCCATACACACTTGACGATAAAATGAGCGACGTCGTTCATTTCAGCCCTCATCAACGACGTCGCTCATTATATCGTCAAGTGTGTATGCATCCGACGACCACCGATGCGCGGCCCCGTGGGACGTTAACGACCCTCGCTTATCTGTGGAGCATGTATGCTCAATTTCCACTATGGTCGTTACCGACCAGAGACGTCGTTGAATGTGTATGGTGTGAACGACCAACGACCAAGCCACTGTTCACCAGCCCTGTTCCCAGCTCATTATTTTAATAAACTGTTCAGCTTGGATGCTTCAACGATGAATGGTCTTTGGTCTTTGGTCGTTGGTAGTGTGTGTGCTCATGTAGTTTGCTCAGCTGTTGAAGGGAAGTTCAAGGGAAGTCGTTAACGACGGTCGTTAACGACGTGTGCATCGTCAAGTGTGTATGGGCCTTTAGGTACAACTGCATTTATGGGATAAGAAGGGATTTTTTTTCCCCCTGCTGTGATGCAAAATTTGAAACTGTAGCATTATGGGGGGGGGGGGTTTTCCATAAACATAATTAGAAATTAGAATTTATATAAGGTCAAACATGATGTACCTGTGACCTTTTCCAACATTACTATGTACAGTATCTACAGTATATCTGATCGACTATAGCTTGGTATACAGATGAAGTACTTAGAAATGCACTATGGCTGAGTATTAAAAAGTAGCCTTTTATAGTGATAAAGTAAAGTGAGCCAATCAGCTCCTAACTGCCATGTTACGGGCTGTGTTTGAAAAAAGACAGGAGCAGCAGCGGCTCCTCCCTTTTTTGGGAAGGGAGACTGCTGCTGCCCATGACGCAGAGGAGAGAGCCGACTCCGACCAGCCAGGTCCGGGTGCCTGAGCAATGGAGCTGACAGGCACCGGGAGCGGCGCATGTGCACAAGTGACGGCTTCAGTTTTCATGTGCAAACCACCGACTTCTGTGGACTGCATCGAATGCAGTCCTTAGAAGCTGGCTTGGGCTTACGATCAGACAGGTAGTGGCTTCCTATAGGACGCCAGCTCTCTGATAATTGCTGTCCAGTCTGACAGTCCCAGAGGGAAGAAACACCTCCCAATGGGACTGCCTGTCCTGCGAGTGACTACCAGGTAGAACTTCCAATTAGAGATGAGCGGGTTCGGTTCCTCGGAATCCGAACCCGCCCGAACTTCAGGTTTTTTTACACGGGGCCGAGCGACTCGGATCTTCCCGCCTTGCTCGGTTAACCCGAGCGCGCCCGAACGTCATCATCCCGCTGTCGGATTCTCGCGAGGCTCGGATTCTATCGCGAGACTCGGATTCTATATAAGGAGCCGCGCGTCACCGCCATTTTCACACGGGCATTGAGATTGATAGGGAGAGGACGTGGCTGGCGTCCTCTCCGTTTAGAGTGACTAGAGTACTAGAGAGAGACACAAATTTTGGGGAGCATATAGGAGGAGTACTACTTGCTGCTGATAGTGTGACCAGTGACCAGTGCCACCAGTTTAATTAATCTGTTCTCTGCCTGAAAAAAAACGATACACAGTGTGACACAGTCACACATACCATATCTGTGCTCAGCCCAGTGTGCTGCATCATATACTGTATATCATTATCTGACTGCTGAGTGCTCACTGCTCACACAGCTTAATTGTGGGGGAGACTGGGGAGCAGTTATAGCAGGAGTACATTTAAGTACAGTGCACACTTTTGCTGCCAGAGTGCCACTGCCAGTGTGACTGACCAGTGACCACTGACCACCAGTATTGTGATTGTCTGCTGACCACCAGTATATTGTGATTGTCTGCCTGAAAAAGTTAAACACTCGTCGTGTGGTGTTTTTATAAACGCATTCTGCAGACAGTGTCCAGCAGGTCCGTCATTACATAATATATACCTGTCCGGCTGCAGTACTAGTGTGATATATATATATATTTTAATTTTATCTCATTATCATCCAGTCTATATTAGCAGCAGACACTGTACGGTAGTCCACGGCTGTAGCTACCTCTGTGTCGGCAGTCGCTCGTCCATCTATAATTGTATACCACCTACCCGTGTTTTTTTTTTTTTTTCTATCTTCTTGATACTAGTAGCTTACTTTAGGAGTCTGCAGTGCTGAGTCTGACAGACAGTGTCCAGCAGGTCCGTCATTACATAATATATACCTGTCTGGCTGCAGTACTAGTGTGATATATATATATATTTTAATTTTATCTCATTATCATCCAGTCTATATTAGCAGCAGACACAGTATGGTAGTCCACGGCTGTAGCTACCTCTGTGTCGGCAGTCGCTCGTCCATCCATAATTGTATACCACCTACCCGTGTTTTTTTTTTTTCTATCTTCTTGATACTAGTAGCTTACTTTAGGAGTCTGCAGTGCTGAGTCTGACAGACAGTGTCCAGCAGGTCCGTCATTACATAATATATACCTGTCCGGCTGCAGTACTAGTGTGATATATATATATATTTTAATTTTATCTCATTATCATCCAGTCTATATTAGCAGCAGACACAGTACGGTAGTCCACAGCTGTAGCTACCTCTGTGTCGGCAGTCGCTCGTCCATCCATAATTGTATACCACCTACCCGTGGTTTTTTTTTTTTCTATCTTCTTGATACTAGTAGCTTACTTTAGGAGTCTGCAGTGCTGACAGACAGTGTCCAGCAGGTCCGTCATTACATAATATATACCTGTCCGGCTGCAGTACTAGTGTGATATATATATATATTTTAATTTTATCTCATTATCATCCAGTCTATATTAGCAGCAGACACAGTACGGTAGTCCACGGCTGTAGCTACCTCTGTGTCGGCAGTCGCTCGTCCATCCATAATTGTATACCACCTACCCGTGGTTTTTTTTTTTCTATCTTCTTGATACTAGTAGCTTACTTTAGGAGTCTGCAGTGCTGACAGACAGTGTCCAGCAGGTCCGTCATTACATAATATATACCTGTCCGGCTGCAGTACTAGTGTGATATATATATATATATATATATATATATATTTTAATTTTATCTCATTATCATCCAGTCTATATTAGCAGCAGACACAGTACGGTAGTCGACGGCTGTAGCTACCTCTGTGTCGGCAGTCGCTCGTCCATCCATAAGTATACTAGTATCCATCCATCTCCATTGTTTACCTGAGGTGCCTTTTAGTTGTGCCTATTAAAATATGGAGAACAAAAATGTTGAGGTTCCAAAAATAGGGAAAGATCAAGATCGACTTCCACCTCGTGCTGAAGCTGCTGCCACTAGTCATGGCCGAGACGATGAAATGCCAGCAACGTCGTCTGCCAAGGCCGATGCCCAATGTCATAGTACAGAGCATGTAAAATCCAAAACACCAAATATCAGTAAAAAACGGACTCCAATATCTAAAATAAAATTGTCGGAGGAGAAGCGTAAACTTGCCAATATGCCATTTACCACACGGAGTGGCAAGGAACGGCTGAGGCCCTGGCCTATGTTCATGGCTAGTGGTTCAGCTTCACATGAGGATGGAAGCACTCAGCCTCTCGCTAGAAAAATGAAAAGACTCAAGCTGGCAAAAGCACAGCAAAGAACTGTGCGTTCTTCGAAATCCCAAATCCACAAGGAAAGTCCAATTGTGTCGGTTGCAATGCCTGACCTTCCCAACACTGGACGTGAAGAGCATGCGCCTTCCACAATTTGCACGCCCCCTGCAAGTGCTGGAAGGAGCACCCGCAGTCCAGTTCCTGATAGTCATATTGAAGATGTCAGTGTTGAAGTACACCAGGATGAGGAGGATATGGGTGTTGCTGGCGCTGGGGAGGAAATTGACAAGGAGGATTCTGATGGTGAGGTGGTTTGTTTAAGTCAGGCACCCGGGGAGACACCTGTTGTCCGTGGGAGGAATATGGCCATTGACATGCCTGGTGAAAATACCAAAAAAATCAGCTCTTCGGTGTGGAAGTATTTCAACAGAAATGCGGACAACATTTGTCAAGCCGTGTGTTGCCTTTGTCAAGCTGTAATAAGTAGGGGTAAGGACGTTAACCACCTCGGAACATCCTCCCTTATACGTCACCTGCAGCGCATTCATAATAAGTCAGTGATAAGTTCAAAAACTTTGGGCGACAGCGGAAGCAGTCCACTGACCAGTAAATCCACTGCAGTGCCACTCCTAGATGGGCCAGGTGTTTGTGTCGGCCACTAGGGTCGCTTATCTTACTCACACAGCTACCTCATTGCGCCTCTTTTTTTCTTTGCGTCATGTGCTGTTTGGGGAGTGTTTTTTGGAAGGGCCATCCTGCGTGACACTGCAGTGCCACTCCTAGATGGGCCAGGTGTTTGTGTCGGCCACTAGGGTCGCTTATCTTACTCACACAGCTACCTCATTGCGCCTCTTTTTTTCTTTGCGTCATGTGCTGTTTGGGGAGTGTTTTTTGGAAGGGCCATCCTACGTGACACTGCAGTGCCACTCCTAGATGGGCCAGGTGTTTGTGTCGGCCACTAGGGTCGCTTATCTTACTCACACAGCTACCTCATTGCGCCTCTTTTTTTCTTTGCGTCATGTGCTGTTTGGGGAGTGTTTTTTTGAAGGGCCATCCTGCGTGACACTGCAGTGCCACTCCTAGATGGGCCAGGTGTTTGTGTCGGCCACTAGGGTCGCTTATCTTACTCACACAGCTACCTCATTGCGCCTCTTTTTTTCTTTGCGTCATGTGCTGTTTGGGGAGTGTTTTTTGGAAGGGCCATCCTGCGTGACACTGCAGTGCCACTCCTAGATGGGCCAGGTGTTTGTGTTGGCCACTAGGGTCGCTTACCTTACTCACACAGCTACCTCATTGCGCCTCTTTTTTTCTTTCCGTCATGTGCTGTTAGGGGAGTGTTTTTTGGAAGGGCCATCCTGCGTGACACTGCAGTGCCACTCCTAGATGGGCCAGGTGTTTGTGTCGGCCACTAGGGTCGCTTACCTTACTCACACAGCTACCTCATTGCGCCTCTTTTTTTCTTTGCGTCATGTGCTGTTTGGGGAGTGTTTTTTGGAAGGGCCATCCTGCGTGACACTGCAGTGCCACTCCTAGATGGGCCAGGTGTTTGTGTCGGCCACTAGGGTCGCTTATCTTACTCACACAGCTACCTCATTGCGCCTCTTTTTTTCTTTGCGTCATGTGCTGTTTGGGGAGTGTTTTTTGGAAGGGCCATCCTGCGTGACACTGCAGTGCCACTCCTAGATGGGCCAGGTGTTTGTGTCGGCCACTAGGGTCGCTTATCTTACTCACACAGCTACCTCATTGCGCCTCTTTTTTTCTTTGCGTCATGTGCTGTTTGGGGAGTGTTTTTTGGAAGGGCCATCCTGCGTGACACTGCAGTGCCACTCCTAGATGGGCCAGGTGTTTGTGTCGGCCACTAGGGTCGCTTAGCTTAGTCATCCAGCGACCTCGGTGCAAATTTTAGGACTAAAAATAATATTGTGAGGTGTTCAGTGTTCAGAATAGACTGAAAATGAGTGGAAATTATGGTTTTTGAGGTTAATAATACTTTGGGATCAAAATGACCCCCAAATTCTATGATTTAAGCTGTTTTTTAGTGTTTTTTGAAAAAAACACCCGAATCCAAAACACACCCGAATCCGACAAAAAAAATTCGGTGAGGTTTTGCCAAAACGCGGTCGAACCCAAAACACGGCCGCGGAACCGAACCCAAAACCAAAACACAAAACCCGAAAAATTTCAAGTGCACATCTCTACTTCCAATAGGAAGTTACTGCCAGTTACAGTGAAGCCACTGAGCCAGTGCTGTCACAGAGATGGCAACTGGCTCAGCTGAGCTCACTGAAGTGGAGGATTACTGGTTAGGAGGTGATTGGTAATTTATCTCTCTACACTTTATCACTCTCCAAGGTTTAGTATATATTAGAGATGAGCGGGTTCGGTTTCTCTGAAACCGAACCCGCACGAACTTCATGTTTTTTTTACGGGTCCGAGCAGACTCGGATCCTCCCGCCTTGCTCGGTTAACCCGAGCGCGCCCGAACGTCATCATGACGCTGTCGGATTCTCGCGAGACTCGGATTCTATATAAGGAGCCGCGCGTCGCCGCCATTTTCACACGTGCATTGAGATTGATAGGGAGAGGACGTGGCTGGCGTCCTCTCCATTAGAAATTAGATTAGAAGAGAGAGAGAGATTGTGCAGAGTCAGACAGAGTTTACCACAGTGACCAGTGCAGTTGTTGTTAGTTAACTTTTATTTATTTTAATATAATATATCCGTTCTCTGCTATATCCGTTCTCTGCCTGAAAAAAAACGATACACAGCAGCAGCCAGTCACACAGTGTGACTCAGTCTGTGTGCACTCAGCTCAGCCCAGTGTGCTGCACATCAATGTATAAAAGGCAAAGCTTATAATAATTGTGGGGGAGACTGGGGAGCACTGCAGGTTGTTATAGCAGGAGCCCCCAGGAGTACATAATATTATATTAATTTAAAATTAAACAGTGCACACTTTTGCTGCAGGAGTGCCACTGCCAGTGTGACTAGTGGTGACCAGTGCCTGACCACCAGTATAGTAGTATATTGTTGTATGTATTGTATACTATCTCTTTATCAACCAGTCTATATTAGCAGCAGACACAGTACAGTGCGGTAGTTCACGGCTGTGGCTACCTCTGTGTCGGCAGTCGGAACTCGGCAGGCAGTCCGTCCATCCATAATTGTATTACAATATATACCACCTAACCGTGGTATTTTTTTTTCTTTCTTTATACCGTCGTCATAGTGTCATACTAGTTGTTACGAGTATACTACTATCTCTTTATCAACCAGTGTACAGTGCGGTAGTTCACGGCTGTGGCTACCTCTGTGTCGGCAGTCGGCAGGCAGTCCGTCCATCCATAATTGTATTATTATTATAATATATACCACCTAACCGTGGTTTTTTTTTCATTCTTTATACCGTCATAGTGTCATACTAGTTGTTACGAGTATACTACTATCTCTTTATCAACCAGTGTACAGTGCGGTAGTTCACGGCTGTGGCTACCTCTGTGTCGGCAGTCGGCAGGCAGTCCGTCCATCCATAATTGTATTATTATTATAATATATACCACCTAACCGTGGTTTTTTTTTCATTCTTTATACCGTCGTCATAGTGTCATACTAGTTGTTACGAGTATACTACTATCTCTTTATCAACCAGTGTACAGTGCGGTAGTTCACGGCTGTGGCTACCTCTGTGTCGGCAGTCAGCAGGCAGTCCGTCCATCCATAATTGTATTATTATTATAATATATACCACCTAACCGTGGTTTTTTTTTCATTCTTTATACCGTCGTCATAGTGTCATACTAGTTGTTACGAGTATACTACTATCTCTTTATCAACCAGTGTACAGTGCGGTAGTTCACGGCTGTGGCTACCTCTGTGTCGGCAGTCGGCAGGCAGTCCGTCCATCCATAATTGTATTATTATTATAATATATACCACCTAACTGTGGTATTTTTTTTTCTTTCTTTATACCGTCGTCATAGTGTCATACTAGTTGTTACGAGTATACTACTATCTCTTTATCAACCAGTGTACAGTGCGGTAGTTCACGGCTGTGGCTACCTCTGTGTCGGCAGTCGGCAGGCAGTCCGTCCATCCATAATTGTATTATTATTATAATATATACCACCTAACCGTGGTATTTTTTTTTCTTTCTTTATACCGTCGTCATAGTGTCATACTAGTTGTTACGAGTATACTACTATCTCTTTATCAACCAGTGTACAGTGCGGTAGTTCACGGCTGTGGCTACCTCTGTGTCGGCAGTCGGCAGGCAGTCCGTCCATCCATAATTGTATTATTATTATAATATATACCACCTAACCGTGGTTTTTTTTTCATTCTTTATACCGTCATAGTGTCATACTAGTTGTTACGAGTATACTACTATCTCTTTATCAACCAGTGTACAGTGCGGTAGTTCACGGCTGTGGCTACCTCTGTGTCGGCAGTCGGCAGGCAGTCCGTCCATCCATAATTGTATTATTATTATAATATATACCACCTAACTGTGGTATTTTTTTTTCTTTCTTTATACCGTCGTCATAGTGTCATACTAGTTGTTACGAGTATACTACTATCTCTTTATCAACCAGTGTACAGTGCGGTAGTTCACGGCTGTGGCTACCTCTGTGTCGGCAGTCGGCAGGCAGTCCGTCCATCCATAATTGTATTATTATTATAATATATACCACCTAACCGTGGTTTTTTTATACCACCTAACCGTGGCAGTCCGTCCATAATTGTATACTAGTATCCAATCCATCCATCTCCATTGTTTACCTGAGGTGCCTTTTAGTTCTGCCTATAAAATATGGAGAACAAAAAAGTTGAGGTTCCAAAATTAGGGAAAGATCAAGATCCACTTCCACCTCGTGCTGAAGCTGCTGCCACTAGTCATGGCCGAGACGATGAAATGCCAGCAACGTCGTCTGCCAAGGCCGATGCCCAATGTCATAGTACAGAGCATGTCAAATCCAAAACACCAAATATCAGAAAAAAAAGGACTCCAAAACCTAAAATAAAATTGTCGGAGGAGAAGCGTAAACTTGCCAATATGCCATTTACCACACGGAGTGGCAAGGAACGGCTGAGGCCCTGGCCTATGTTCATGGCTAGTGGTTCAGCTTCACATGAGGATGGAAGCACTCAGCCTCTCGCTAGAAAACTGAAAAGACTCAAGCTGGCAAAAGCACCGCAAAGAACTGTGCGTTCTTTGAAATCCCAAATCCACAAGGAGAGTCCAATTGTGTCGTTTGCGATGCCTGACCTTCCCAACACTGGACGTGAAGAGCATGCGCCTTCCACTATTTGCATGCCCCCTGCAAGTGCTGGAAGGAGCACCCGCAGTCCAGTTCCTGATAGTCAGATTGAAGATGTCAGTGTTGAAGTACACCAGGATGAGGAGGATATGGGTGCTGCTGGCGCTGGGGAGGAAATTGACCAGGAGGATTCTGATGGTGAGGTGGTTTGTTTAAGTCAGGCACCCGGGGAGACACCTGTTGTCCGTGGGAGGAATATGGCCGTTGACATGCCAGGTGAAAATACCAAAAAAATCAGCTCTTCGGTGTGGAGGTATTTCACCAGAAATGCGGACAACAGGTGTCAAGCCGTGTGTTCCCTTTGTCAAGCTGTAATAAGTAGGGGTAAGGACGTTAACCACCTGGGAACATCCTCCCTTATACGTCACCTGCAGCGCATTCATAATAAGTCAGTGACAAGTTCAAAAACTTTGGGTGACAGCGGAAGCAGTCCACTGACCAGTAAATCCCTTCCTCTTGTAACCAAGCTCACGCAAACCACCCCACCAACTCCCTCAGTGTCAATTTCCTCCTTCCCCAGGAATGCCAATAGTCCTGCAGGCCATGTCACTGGCAAGTCTGACGAGTCCTCTCCTGCCTGTGATTCCTCCGATGCATCCTTGCGTGTAACGCCTACTGCTGCTGGCGCTGCTGTTGTTGCCGCTGGGAGTCGATGGTCATCCCAGAGGGGAAGTCGTAAGCCCACTTGTACTACTTCCAGTAAGCAATTGACTGTTCAACAGTCCTTTGCGAGGAAGATGAAATATCACAGCAGTCATCCTACTGCAAAGCGGATAACTGAGTCCTTGACAACTATGTTGGTGTTAGACGTGCGTCCGGTATCCGCCGTTAGTTCACAGGGAACTAGACAATTTATTGAGGCAGTGTGCCCCCGTTACCAAATACCATCTAGGTTCCACTTCTCTAGGCAGGCGATACCGAGAATGTACACGGACGTCAGAAAAAGACTCACCAGTGTCCTAAAAAATGCAGTTGTACCCAATGTCCACTTAACCACGGACATGTGGACAAGTGGAGCAGGGCAGGGTCAGGACTATATGACTGTGACAGCCCACTGGGTAGATGTATGGACTCCCGCCGCAAGAACAGCAGCGGCGGCACCAGTAGCAGCATCTCGCAAACGCCAACTCTTTCCTAGGCAGGCTACGCTTTGTATCACCGCTTTCCAGAATACGCACACAGCTGAAAACCTCTTACGGCAACTGAGGAAGATCATCGCGGAATGGCTTACCCCAATTGGACTCTCCTGTGGATTTGTGGCATCGGACAACGCCAGCAATATTGTGTGTGCATTAAATATGGGCAAATTCCAGCACGTCCCATGTTTTGCACATACCTTGAATTTGGTGGTGCAGAATTTTTTAAAAAACGACAGGGGTGTGCAAGAGATGCTGTCGGTGGCCAGAAGAATTGCGGGACACTTTCGGCGTACAGGCACCACGTACAGAAGACTGGAGCACCACCAAAAACTACTGAACCTGCCCTGCCATCATCTGAAGCAAGAAGTGGTAACGAGGTGGAATTCAACCCTCTATATGCTTCAGAGGTTGGAGGAGCAGCAAAAGGCCATTCAAGCCTATACAATTGAGCACGATATAGGAGATGGAATGCACCTGTCTCAAGTGCAGTGGAGAATGATTTCAACGTTGTGCAAGGTTCTGATGCCCTTTGAACTTGCCACACGTGAAGTCAGTTCAGACACTGCCAGCCTGAGTCAGGTCATTCCCCTCATCAGGCTTTTGCAGAAGAAGCTGGAGGCATTGAAGAAGGAGCTAACACGGAGCGATTCCGCTAGGCATGTGGGACTTGTGGATGCAGCCCTTAATTCGCTTAACAAGGATTCACGGGTGGTCAATCTGTTGAAATCAGAGCACTACATTTTGGCCACCGTGCTCGATCCTAGATTTAAAGCCTACCTTGGATCTCTCTTTCCGGCAGACACAGGTCTGCTGGGGTTGAAAGACCTGCTGGTGACAAAATTGTCAAGTCAAGCGGAACGCGACCTGTCAACATCTCCTCCTTCACATTCTCCCGCAACTGGGGGTGCGAGGAAAAGGCTCAGAATTCCGAGCCCACCCGCTGGCGGTGATGCAGGGCAGTCTGGAGCGACTGCTGATGCTGACATCTGGTCCGGACTGAAGGACCTGACAACGATTACGGACATGTCGTCTACTGTCACTGCATATGATTCTCTCAACATTGATAGAATGGTGGAGGATTATATGAGTGACCGCATCCAAGTAGGCACGTCACACAGTCCGTACTTATACTGGCAGGAAAAAGAGGCAATTTGGAGGCCCTTGCACAAACTGGCTTTATTCTACCTAAGTTGCCCTCCCACAAGTGTGTACTCCGAAAGAGTGTTTAGTGCCGCCGCTCACCTTGTCAGCAATCGGCGTACGAGGTTACATCCAGAAAATGTGGAGAAGATGATGTTCATTAAAATGAATTATAATCAATTCCTCCGCGGAGACATTGACCAGCAGCAATTGCCTCCACAAAGTACACAGGGAGCTGAGATGGTGGATTCCAGTGGGGACGAATTGATAATCTGTGAGGAGGGGGATGTACACGGTGATATATCGGAGGGTGAAGATGAGGTGGACATCTTGCCTCTGTAGAGCCAGTTTGTGCAAGGAGAGATTAATTGCTTCTTTTTTGGGGGGGGTCCAAACCAACCCGTCATATCAGTCACAGTCGTGTGGCAGACCCTGTCACTGAAATGATGGGTTGGTTAAAGTGTGCATGTCCTGTTTTGTTTATACAACATAAGGGTGGGTGGGAGGGCCCAAGGATAATTCCATCTTGCACCTCTTTTTTCTTTTCTTTTTCTTTGCATCATGTGCTGATTGGGGAGGGTTTTTTGGAAGGGACATCCTGCGTGACACTGCAGTGCCACTCCTAGATGGGCCCGGTGTTTGTGTCGGCCACTAGGGTCGCTTATCTTTCTCACACAGTCAGCTACCTCATTGCGCCTCTTTTTTTCTTTGCGTCATGTGCTGTTTGGGGAGGGTTTTTTGGAAGGGACATCCTGCGTGACACTGCAGTGCCACTCCTAGATGGGCCCGGTGTTTGTGTCGGCCACTAGGGTCGCTTATCTTACTCACACAGCGACCTCGGTGCAAATTTTAGGACTAAAAATAATATTGTGAGGTGTGATGTGTTCAGAATAGGCTGAAAATGAGTGTAAATTATGTTTTTTGAGGTTAATAATACTTTGGGATCAAAATTACCCCCAAATTCTATGATTTAAGCTGTTTTTTAGGGTTTTTTGAAAAAAACACCCGAATCCAAAACACACCCGAATCCGACAAAAAAAATTCGGTGAGGTTTTGCCAAAACGCGGTCGAACCCAAAACACGGCCGCGGAACCGAACCCAAAACCAAAACACAAAACCCGAAAAATTTCAGGCGCTCATCTCTAGTATATATGCACCTAAAGGAGAGAGACTATAGTGTTATGTAGAGAAAAGAACAGTTACAGAGAAGTGCAGTAAATTGTGATCTGGTTTAATGTAATATGTTAAAGAGTCTGATTTCATTTAATAGAACTTTAAAATGTGGGATGTAGGTGTAGAGTCAATAAATTGTGTGAAAAAAATACAAATAATTTTCCTTTTTACTGGTGTAGTGCAAGTCTCAGCTAGCCTTCTTATTTCCAATTCTGAAAACCACAAGTGCCACTGCCAGCGAACCCTAGCATATAAGGCCCGATGGCACCTGAAGGTCACACTCCAATTTTTCTGTTACCAGCCTAGGCTTTAAAGTTGGATCATTGTGATAATTTAAAGGGCCACATATACAGTACATACCATTGGCCCATTTATACCATTAACCAATAGGTCATACTGAGGATAAGGAACCCATTCCACAACACAGGGAGGAATTCAATTGGGCACAATGTTTAGAGAGGTAAAAAACTGTGCGTACTTCGCAACCAATTTTAGATTACCATGGCCTGCTCTCAATATCTGTGGTATCTAAATTAAAAAAAAAATGTTTGCAGGGTTTTCAGCATTGAAAACCCCACAGTGCGTGAACAAAAAAAAATACTCATCTGGTCAGGGTTCTCTGCTGCTCCCGATTGTCTCCTCTCCATCTTCCCACTGGGAAAGAGGCTACTGGGATGCTCAAGGGCTGCTGGGTGACTTGGGGGAGGGGGGGAGATGATACGGCATGGGGGGGTCACATACACACGCACACACACTCATGCACACACACACTCACTCATACAGTACTTACATACTAATGACACTCACACAACACTACATACCAATGTAGAGGACTGGATCCCGACGCTGGAGGAGGAGACACTGCTTCGGTAGTTGAGCAATTACAGATTAAATAAGCCAATTGGAAACTACAAATAACTTAATTATTCCTCTGGGGGGTGCCGCAAGGCTGTCAGAGTAAGTCCCTGATTTTTCCTAAAAATATAGATTTTAAGAGAAAAATCAGACTTGCAATGGAGGTGCGAGAAAAAAGATGCAGTGATTTCTATAGAAGTCACCGAATCCTATTTTTTGTCCACTGAAAAACCTTGCGGCTGCAGGAAATACCCCACTGTCAATAAAATTTCATACATATTCTGCCCAATATATCAGCTGACAATGCTCAATACTCAAGGTTACTGTATATGAACTTTGTTTCCATATATTTTACCTGCTTTAGCTTGTTTGTTATGTGAATAAATTCTGTTCTTTTATACTTTCCATCTGCTTAAGTGTATTATATTGTATTGGCTAATTAGCCCTTTTGTGCTTTGTTTTCCTTGTTTAGCCTGCATTGTGTACTTTTTCCTCAACTTTGCTACTTTTTCCTTCATTGTGCTACTTTATTCTCAACTTTGTGTCTTACAAATGTGTCCTCTTGGTTTGTTGCTGGGATGCGTACATACTGTACGTATAACGTACAGTAGCATAGTGTATGCATATGCATTCCCTGTAATGGAAGCCACCGCCCCATTAAGGTGAAGAGGAGATGGATAGCAGTATGTTGCGGTGCCTAAGCATCGCAAACCCGCTACAGTATGCTACTATAAGCGGCAACACTGTAGCAGGACACATCTGTAAGTTTTCTATAGTGTACTAGGGATTTAGGATTAGTGTTTTGGTGCTGCTAAGTAGCAAAATCCGTGGCACGATAAATGGGGATATTTTGCGCAATTTGAGGATAGGTGTATGTGGACTACATCATATTCTCAATAGGAAGGTAAAGAGATTATTGGGGGTCATTCTGAGTTGATTGCTAGCTGCCGTTGTTCGCAGCGTAGCGATCAGGCTAAAATTCTGCATTTCTGCGCATGCGTACGGGCCACAGTGCGCACGCACGACGTACTTTCACAAAAAACTATGCAATTTCACACAAGGTCGAGCGACTCTTTTCCGTCGCTCTGTTGATCGGTGAGTGATTGACAGGAAGTGGGTGTTTCTCTGTGGTAATTGACCGTTTTCCAGGAGTGTGCTAAAAAACGCAGGCATGTCAGGTAAAAACGCACGCGTGCCTGGAGAAACGGGGGAGTGGCTGGCCGAACGCAGGGCGTGTTAGTGACGTCAAAGCAGGAACTAAACAGACTGAAGTGATCGCAAGGAAGGAGTAGGTCTGCAGCTACACAGAAACTGCTTGAAAATTTTTTAGCACTGTTCTGCTAACCTTTCGTTCGCAATTCTACTATGCTAAAATACACTCCCAGAGGGCGGCGGCTTAGCGTGTGCAATGCTGCTAAAAGCAGCTAGCGAGCGATCAACTCGGAATGAGGGCCATTGTTTCCAGTAAACCTTTGAACAAGAAACCTGTATGGCACAATCAACATATCTACTTGTCCATTTATTTGTACATGCAGTATATATCTATTTCGCCTAATAAGCCACATGTTAATAATAAGGTTACTTGCGTTTTAATATAAAAGGATTATGTTGTCATTTTTTTTTATTCCATTAACATAATTATTAGCATACTACTCAGTAACAAGGTAACCTAGTGATGTCATTAGGTTCATATGTCCGTACAATTCTACAAAGAGTAATCATGTGTTGTTTTCACCAGGCAGAGCTGTTCTTCCCTGACCCAGCTAGGTTTTATTCGTGGCTTCACATTTTATTCTCTGTGTCTATTACTGTTCTGAGACTGTCATTTCTTACCAGAATGAGAAAGGCTAAAGAGATAATATTTCAATAACATACTGGCCCGATCATAAAATAACTCAATGGAAATGTGTAAGAGCCTGAGGCTGCACAGCAGGATAGTCAGCAGTCAGATGATTTCCTTGCCATTTCTTTATTCCTCTGGTTACACTTTTTTGTTGCATCTGACATCCCCTCTAGTCTTCGTTATGCTTTTATTAAAAAATGAGAAATACAATGTAAAGACCAACGCAACTTATTGGGATGTAGTACAGAAGTAAAAAAACAAAACAAAAACAAATGTAGATGCCACAGTAGCATATTTATCAGGACAGACCTGCCACGCTAATTGACCTTTTCATATCATCAAGGAAACCGAGTTTTATGCATCTTGGTTGCTAAGCAACAAAGTCACAATTTCCAGGTGCAATTGCATATCCTGGACAACATGAAAGGACATGTTTTTATGAAAGATACCAGATGTTTGGCAGTGAAATATATCTAAATAATATTCTCTTTCTTTATTGACAGCCAGAAGAGTTGATGAATATAATCTTGCTAGGGGTTGTTTTTCCTGCAGATGATCTTTGACAGCAGTTTTTATTCTTTAATAATTTTTACCTTGTAAGAAAAGTAGACAGGGTGCTCTTTAGATGTCACAAAGATTTTTTTTTATATTTGTAAAACAATTAAAGAAGAAATATAATCTGTATATATATATATATATATATATATATATATATTAGAGATGAGCGGGCTCGGTTCCTCGGAATCCGAATTCCCCCGAACTTCACCCATTTTACACGGTTCCGAGGCAGACTCGAATCTTCCCGCCTTGCTCGGTTAACCCGAGCGCGCCCGAACGTGATCATCCCGCTGTCGTATTCTCGCGAGATTCGTATTCTATATAAGGAGCCGCGCGTCGCCACCATTTTCATTCATGCTTTGGAGATGATAGGGAGAGGACGTGCAGCGTTCTCTCAGTTGTGTTCAGTGTGCTGCAAATATCTGTGCTCAGTGTGCTGCAAATATCTGTGCTCAGTGTGCTTGCAAATATCTGTGCTCAGTGTGCTGAAAATATCTACGTTCTCTGCCTGAAAAACGCTCCATATCTGTGCTCGGTGTGCTGCAAATATCTGTGCTCAGTGTGCTTTATTGTGGGGACTGGGGACAACCAGTATCAGAGCCGTCTTAACAGCAGTGTAGGCCCCTGGGCACAGCAATGCACTGGGGCCCCTGCCCACCCATCAGCGATAGCGGTGGGGGGTTCTATCAGCAGCAGCTTTGATGTCCCGTGGGGGGTAGGGGTGTTCTATCTTTCGCTCAGCATGTAGGACCTGGAGAAATAATTTCTGCTAATTACTCCTTTACTGCACAAATGGGGTGGGAAGGAGAGACTAAACTGTAGAAGGGGCCCTGGTACATGACTTCCAGGGTGGTAGGGGGTGCTTAATACACAGGGGAGGGGAGGACAGTGGAGTGGGCTTAATATCCATCATTTTCCGGGGGTCAGGGCAGCTTGCTTTACTGCAGATATCCCCAGTTCCTGGAAATAGATTTCTTAGCTTTAAAGGGATAAAAAAAACTAGAGAGTCCCACCTTTCAGGAGGTACTGGGGACTTGGGGATCAGAGTTCAGGAGCCAGAGCAATCCACCAACACAAATATAAAACTGCATATTAGGCGTGTGGAGCTGCAGCATGGACCAGCTGCTTGAAGGCTGATATCTCTGGTTCTGGGAATAGTAGAGACAAGCTCC
Source organism: Pseudophryne corroboree (assembly GCF_028390025.1). Classification (NCBI taxonomy): domain Eukaryota; kingdom Metazoa; phylum Chordata; class Amphibia; order Anura; family Myobatrachidae; genus Pseudophryne; species Pseudophryne corroboree. Next base: position 523,538,726 of record NC_086448.1, on the reverse strand, counting down.
CAGTGTCCACTGAAAGGGGAGAGTCCCAGCTTTTGGAGTATATCCTCAGAAAAACTCTAAGTCAGACAGAACCTAAGATATCTGGCTAGGAAGAACAATTAACAGGCTTGGATGGGGACCACTGCTTTGAAGTCGGATATCTCCGGTTCCCCAGTGCCAATTTTCAAAAATCTGGTACCCCTGGAAAGAGGGGACCCTCAGCTATCAGCCCAGGGCCCTTTTACTCCTGGGGCCCTTGGGCAAGAGCCCATTGTGCCCATACGAAAAGACGGCCCTGACCAGTATTATATAGTAGGAGGACAGTGCAGAGTTTTGCTGACCAGTGACCAGCAGTATTATACGTTCTCTGCCTGAAAAACGCTCTATATCTGTGCTGCATTGTAGTATATAGTAGGAGGACAGTGCAGAATTTTGCTGACCAGTGACCACCAGTATTATATCAGTACGGTACAGTAGTCCACTGCTCTACCTACCTCTGTGTCGTCAAGTATACTATCCATCCATACCTGTGGTGCATTTTAGTTGTTGTGCGCAGTATATATAGTAGGAGGACAGTGCATAATTTTGCTGACCACCAGTATATAATATATAGCAGTACGGTACAGTAGGCCACTGCTCTGCCTACCTCTGTGTCGTCAAGTATACTATCCATCCATACCTGTGGTGCATTTTAGTTGTTGTGCGCAGTAGTAGGAGGACAGTGCATAATTTTGCTGACCACCAGTATATAATATATAGCAGTACGGTACAGTAGGCCACTGCTCTACTTACCTCTGTGTCGTCAAGTATACTATCCATCCATACCTGTGGTGCATTTTAGTTGTTGTGCGCAGTAGTAGGAGGACAGTGCATAATTTTGCTGACCACCAGTATATAATATATAGCAGTACGGTACAGTAGGCCACTGCTCTACCTACCTCTGTGTCGTCAAGTATACTATCCATCCATACCTGTGGTGCATTTTAGTTGTTGTGCGCAGTAGTAGGAGGACAGTGCATAATTTTGCTGACCACCAGTATATAATATATAGCAGTACGGTACAGTGGGCCACTGCTCTACCTACTTCTGTGTCATCAAGTATACTATCCATCCATACCTGTGGTGCATTTTAGTTGTGCGCAGTATATATAGTAGGAGTACAGTGCATAATTTTGTTGACCACCAGTATATAATATATAGCAGTATGGTACAGTAGTCCACTGCTCTACCTACCTCTGTGTCGTCAAGTATACTATCCATCCATACCTGTGATGCATTTTAGTTGAGCGCAGTATATTTAGTAGGAGTACAGTGCATAGTTTTGCTGACCACCAGTATATAATATATAGCAGTACGGTACAGTAGGCCGCTGCTCTACCTACCTCTGTATCGTCAAGTATACTATCCATCCATACCTGTGGTGCATTATAGTTGTTGTGCGCAGTAGTAGGAGGACAGTGCATAATTTTGATGACCACCAGTATATAATATATAGCAGTACGGTACAGTAGGCCACTGCTCTACCTACCTCTGTGTCGTCAAGTATACTATCCATCCATACCTGTGGTGCATTTTAGTTGTGCGCAGTATATATAGTAGGAGTAAAGTGCATAATTTTGCTGACCACCAGTATATAATATATAGCAGTACGGTACAGTAGGCCACTGCTCTACCTACCTCTGTGTCATCAAGTATACTATCCATCCATACCTGTAGTTGCTGTGCGCAGTAATAGGAGGACAGTGCATAATTTTGCTGACCACCAGTATATTAAACCTCATATAGTCTGAGGATTGTCCGTAAACTTAAACCATAACATCTTAACACTTAACTATAATAAATAAAGACACGGAGACTTTGTTAGCTGTTTATTTAAATGAACCATTAACTGATAAATAATTAAACTAAAGAATGGTGGCCAGAAAGAACAGCTAAAACAACCCTATCCCATGAACAAAAAACCTATCTTATAAAAAACTGACGTAAACCTTACAACAAACAATAGGTATCCGCTCAACCTCCATCTTGACTACCCACCCGTGAAGGTGATGAGGCTGCCCCCGTGAAGGTGGTCCAGTAGATGTAATACCAGTCAACGAAGGAGAGCGCACCTAAAAACCAACCACCAAACGACCTCCAATCAACTCCTTTAATACAACAAAAGTTAACTTGCCATTCTTTCCCACCACAACAAAACCGTGACAACCCAGACCACGGAAATAGCCAACGCACACAGAACAAGAAAACAAACACAACCAGTAGGGAGGGAGGGTGGGATGATTACAGCAGAAGAGGCTGACCCAGCCCCTTTACCAGGCTTAAAAACCCTTTCCACCTACCCCAAACGTTCACTCCTATTGGCTAACAATAAACTCCCATAATTCCTTACCGTCCTGCCCCCCAGACTAGCTGAGGTTTAACCTACTCCTCTCCTATTCTGTCAATTCGTGCTGCAATATATAGCAGTACGGTACAGTAGGCCACTGCTCTACCTTCCTCTGTGTCGTCACGTATACTATCCATTCATACCTGTGGTGCATTTTAGTTGTTGTGCGCAGTAGTAGGAGTACGGTGCATAATTTTGCTGACCACCAGTATATAATATATAGCAGTACGGTACAGTAGGCCATTGCTCTACCTACCTTTGTGTCATCAAGTATACTATCCATCCATACCTGTGGTGCATTTTAGTTGTGCGCAGTATATATAGTAGGAGTACAGTGCATAATTTTGCTGACCACCAGTATATAATATATAGCAGTACGGTACAGTAGGCCATTGCTATTGATATATTACTGGCATATAATTCCACACATTAAAAAATGGAGAACAAAAATGTGGAGGGTAAAATAGGGAAAGATCAAGATCCACTTCCACCTCGTGCTGAAGCTGCTGCCACTAGTCATGGCCGAGACGATGAAATGCCATCAACGTCGTCTGCCAAGGCCGATTCCCAATGTCATAGTAGAGAGCATGTAAAATCCAAAAAACAAAAGTTCAGTAAAATGACCCAAAAATCAAAATTAAAAGCGTCTGATGAGAAGCGTAAACTTGCCAATATGCCATTTACGACACGGAGTGGCAAGGAACGGCTGAGGCCCTGGCCTATGTTCATGGCTAGTGGTTCAGCTTCACATGAGGATGGAAGCACTCATCCTCTCGCTAGAAAAATGAAAAGAGTTAAGCTGGCAAAAGCACAGTAAAGATCTGTGCGTTCTTCGAAATCACAAATCCCCAATGAGAGTCCAATTGTGTCGGTTGCGATGCCTGACCTTCCCAACACTGGATGGGAAGAGGTGGCACCTTCCACCATTTGCCGCCCCCTGCAAGTGCTGGAAGGAGCACCCGCAGTCCAGTTCCTGATAGTCAAATTGAAGATGTCACTGTTGAAGTACACCAGGATGAGGATATGGGTGTTGCTGGCGCTGAGGAGGAAATTGACAAGGAGGATTCTGATGGTGAGGTGGTTTGTTTAAGTCAGGCAACCGGGGAGACACCTGTTGTCCGTGGGACGAATATGGCCATTGACATGCCTGGTCAAATTACAAAAAAAATCACCTCTTCGGTGTGGAATTATTTTAACAGAAATGCGGACAACAGATGTCAAGCTGTGTGTTGCCTTTGTCAAGCTGTAATAAGTAGGGGTAAGGACGTTAACCACCTAGGAACATCCTCCCTTATACGTCACCTGGAGCGCATTCATCAGAAGTCATTGACAAGTTCAAAAACTTTGGGTGACAGTGGAACCAGTCCACTGACAACTAAATCCCTTCCTCTTGTAACCAAGCTCCTGCAAACCACACCCACCAACTCCCTCAGTGTCAATTTCCTCCTTAGACAGGAAAGCCAATAGTCCTGCAGGCCATGTCACTGTCAAGTCTGACGAGTCCTCTCCTGCCTGGGATTCCTCCGATGCATCCTTGAGTGTAACGCCTATTGCTGCTGGCGCTGCTGTTGTTGCTGCTGGGAGTCGATCGTCATCCCAGAGGGGAAGTCGGAAGACCACTTGTACTACTTCCAGTAAGCAATTGACTGTCCAACAGTCCTTTGCAAGGAAGATGAAATATCACAGCAGTCATCCTGCTGCAAAGCGGATAACTCAGGTCTTGGCAGCTTCGGTGGTGTTAAACGTGTGTCCGGTATCCAGTGTTAATTCACAGGGAACTAGAGAATTGCTTGAGGTACTGTGTCCCCGGTACCAAATACCATCTAGGTTCCATTTCTCTAGGCAGGCGATACCGAGAATGTACACAGATGTCAGAAAAAGAGTCACCAGTGTCCTAAAAAATGCATGTTGTACCCAATGTCCACTTAACCACGGACATGTGGACAAGTGGAGCAGGGCAGACTCAGGACTATATGACTGAGACAGCCCACTGGGTAGATGTATTGCCTCCCGCAGAAAGAAAAGCAGCGGCGGCACCAGTAGCAGCATCTCGCAAACGCCAACTCGTTCCTAGGCAGGCTACGCTTTGTATCACCGCTTTCCATAAGAGGCACACAGCTGATAACCTCTTACGGAAACTGAGGAATATCATCACAGAATGGCTTACCCCAATTGGACTCTCCTGGGGATTTGGGACATCGGACAACGCCACCAATATTGTGCGTGCATTACATGTGGGCAAATTCCAGCACGTCCCATGTTTTGCACATACATTGATTTTGGTGCTGCAGAATTATTTAAAAAACGACAGGGGCGTGCAAGAGATGCTGTCGGTGGCCCGAAGAATTGCAGGCCACTTTCGGCATTCAGCCACCGCGTGCCGAAGACTGGAGCACCAGCAAACACTCCTGAACCTGCCCCTCTATATGCTTCAGAGGATGGAGGAGCAGCAAAAGGCCATTCAAGCCTATACAGCTACCTACGATATAGGCAAAGGAGGGGGAATGCACCTGACTCAAGCGCAGTGGAGAATGATTTCAACGTTGTGCAAGGTTCTGCAACCCTTTGAACTTGCCACACGTGAAGTCAGTTCAGACACTGCCAGCCTGAGTCAGGTCATTCCCCTCATCAGGCTTTTGCAGAAGAAGCTGGAGACATTGAAGGAGGAGCTAAAACAGAGCAATGTGGGACTTGTGGATGGAGCCCTTAATTCGCTTAACCAGGATTCACGGGTGGTCAATCTGTTGAAATCAGAGCACTACATTTTGGCCACCGTGCTCGATCCAAGATTTAAAACCTACGTTGTATCTCTCTTTCCGGCAGATACAAGTCAGCAGAGGTTCAAAGACCTGCTGGTGAGAAAATTGTCAAGTCAAGCGGAACGTGACCCGTCAACATCTCCTCCTTCACATTCTCCCGCAACTGGGGCTGCGAGAAAAAGGCTAAGAATTCCGAGCCCACCCGCTGGCGGTGATGCAGGGCAGTCTGGAGCGAGTGCTGACATCTGGTCCGGACTGAAGGACCTGCCAACGATTACTGACATGTCGTCTACTGTCACTGCATATGATTCTGTCACCATTGAAAGAATGGTGGAGGATTATATGAGTGACCGCATCCAAGTAGGCATGTCAGACAGTCCGTACGTATACTGGCAGGAAAAAGAGGCAATTTGGAGGCCCTTGCACAAACTGGCTATATTTTACATAAGTTGCCCCCTACCCCCCCTCCAGTGTGTACTCCGAAAGAGTGTTTAGTGCAGCCGGTCACCTTGTCAGAAATCGGCGTACGAGGTTACCTTCACAAAATGTGGAGAAGATGATGTTCATCAAAATGAATTATAATCAATTCCTCCATGGAGACATTCACCAGCAGCAATTGCCTCCAGAAAGTACACAGGGACCTGAGATGGTGGATTCCAGTGGGGACGAATTAATAATCTGTGAGGAGGAGGATGTACACAGTGAAAGGGGTGAGGAATCGGACGATGAGGAGGAGGTGGACATCTTGCCTCTGTAGAGCCAGTTTGTGCAAGGAGAGATTGATTGCTTCTTTTTTGGTGGGGGCCCAAACCAACCAGTCATTTCAGTCACAGTCGTGTGGCAGACCCTGTTGCTGAAATGATGGGTTTGTTAAAGTGTGCATGTCCTGTTTAGACAACATAAGGGTGGGTGGGAGGGCCCAAGGACAATTCCATCTTGCACCTCTTTTTTCTTTAATTTATCTTTGCATCATGTGCTGTTTGGGGACTATTTTTTAAATCTGCCATCCTGTCTGACACTGCAGTGCCACTCCTAGATGGGCCAGGTGTTTGTGTGGGCCACTTGGGTCGCTTAGCTTAGTCACACAGCGACCTTGGTGCACCTCTTTTTTTCTTTGCATCATGTGCTGTTTGGGGACTATTTTTTTAATCTGCCATCCTATCTGACACTGCAGTGCCACTCCTAGATGGGCCAGGTGTTTGTGTCGGCCACTTGGGTCGCTTAGCTTAGTCACACAGCTACCTCATTGCACCTCTTTTTTCTTTGCATCATGTGCTGTTTGGGGACTATTTTTTAAATCTGCCATCCTGTCTGACACTGCAGTGCCACTCCTAGATGGGCCACTTGGGTCGCTTAGCTTAGTCATCCAGCGACCTCGGTGCAAATTTTAGGCCTAAAAATAATATTGTGAGGTGTTCAGAATAGACTGGAAATTAGTGGAAATTATGGTTATTGAGGTTAATAATACTATGGGATCAAAATGACCCCCAAATTCTATGATTTAAGCTGTTTTTGAGGGGTTTTTGTAAAAAAACACCTGAATCCAAAACACACCCGAATCCGACAAAAAAATTACAGGGAGGGTTTTCCAAAACGCGTCCGAATCCAAAACACGGCCGCGGAACCGAATCCAAAACCAAAACACAAAACCCAAAAAATTTCCGGTGCACATCTGTAATATATATATATATATATATACTAAAAATGGGGGTGGTAAATGGCGCTGAATCCTTCTTTGCAACCTAAATTAACCTGTTTCCTTTAACAGTAATGAATTTTCCTATATTTAGAATACACTCCCCCGATTCCCTTTTTGTGGGGTGGCAGCCCTTTCCTCCAATGGTTAGCTGTTCAAGCACACCTTTTTAAATCTGAAAAACAAAAAATGAGAATAGGCGACTCCTAGTGTAGTATTGTATATAGGATATAACCGTCACCCTTATTGTCACCCTGTGAAATAGAGGTGTACCATATATGGTGGAATTCCAACCACCTTTCTCAATGGCACCATGTCACAATCTCAAAATGAGCGATGTCATCAGTAATATCCTGGTGATATTCCTCCTTCTTTTTACTCACATAGTAAAGATAAGAGCAGAAAAAGGACCGATGGTGCAATACGTTTTATACAAAACACACATTTATTTGGAACTAGTCCAACAGTAAAAACATTGCCCGTACCATATAGAAAATTAAAAACAGCTTATCTGTCAGTTAGTCGTCCATAAGTATAAACACTCAACGCGTTTCGTCTGATGCCCACGGCCTGGACTTCCTCAGGAGTGTGATGGTGGTGATTGTATGGACACATATTTATACCCCTGTCAATTAATCCAATTGCACAGCAAATTGACAATCTTCCCAGTTTTCCGGAAATGACGTCATTTCCGCCCGGAATATATCTTGTTTATTTACAATTTTTAATATATATGTTATACCAAACACATGAATCTAGCGCCAGTGTGCTTAGCTAAGTCTGTATTGTGTATTTCAAGCGGTTCTTTCACCCCCGTCTGCCGTGACCGCCGGAAGTCATGAGCAGACCGGGGCTTCACAGCCGCCCTCTCTCTGACTGACTTCACGGAGCCCTGTGTGCATGCGCATGCCAGGCCGGTCACAATGCCGCCCACCGCCGCCGCGCTCATGCTCCCTCCGTCAGCGAGATGAGTCTGCTATATGGCGCCATCTTGCCGGAGACTATAGATTAGTTGTGCACAGAACTCTGATGCAAATAACAGCAAAAAATAAAAAATAGTAAAAAAGGGGTTATTGTTATGTGTTCCGAGCTTCTATTTCAGAGGATCATATAAGGGGATAAGATAATATATTATTTAAAACGTTTTAAATGAAATCTTTTCTTCTCTGTGAGCGTGATTCAACAAATGTGGGTTATAAAGTGCACTAGTTTATAATGATATTGTAAAGTGCTTGTGCATAAATATGTGCATGAATAAATTGAATATATTAAATCTCTAGTGTACACATGTACATATCCATATATACATAGTGAGCATATTATTTATAAATTTAAAGTGACAGTGCAAATTAAAATATTATTATACCATAAAATTATTAAATACAAGTGTTTAAACTTAAGATAGGTATATATCATAGGTTTAAAAAGAATACTTTAAAGGAAAGGTGCTACTTCATAATTATCATTAAGACCTCTAGGGGCCAGAGTCTTTAATTCATAAATCCAATACATTTCCCGCTGTGAAAGTTTATTTTCTCGGTCGCCTCCTCTTCGTCCCATATGCACTACTTCAAGTGTTCTAATTGTAAGGCGCTTTGTGTCTGATCCATGAAAGAGTTTAAAGTGCTTGGGTACCGAATGATGTTCCTGTTTATTTTTAATACTTCTGATGTGCTCTTGGATGCGTAGTTTCAGTTGTCGTTTTGTTTTCCCTATATATCTGAGTTTGCAAGGGCATTCAAGCATATATATTACCCAAGAGGTGTTACATGTTGTTCGATCTTTTGAGAAGTATGTTTTGGAACCTTCTGTATTAGTAAAGGATTTCATATGAGGGTTCACAAATTGACAGATATTGCAGTGCTGGCACTTGAAAAGTCCTTTCATATCCAAAAAGTTTTTTTTTTCTTGTTGAATGGGAAGCAGCATACTCGGTGCGAGATGATCTTTAAAATTCTTTGCTTTTTTAAAAATCAACTGTGGTCTGTCCAGTAAAATCGAGCTTAGAATGGCATCTGCATGCAAGATCCCCCAGTGTTTACTTAAAATACTTCGAATTTTCTTATCCTGACAATTAAAGGTTGTGATAAAATTCAGCCCTTGATTTTGTTTATCTTTGACCCTGTATTTCAGAAGATCCTGTCAATTTGTGGCAAGAGTCCTGGTTTGTGCTTCCTCCACTAAGTTCTTAGGATAGCCCCTTTCTAAGAAACGTTCTCCATACAGAGTTAATTGTTCTTCCGTATCCTCTGATTTTGTACAGTTTCTTTTTATTCTACAGAATTGTGAGTAAGGAATATTTGTCTTCCATTTAGTTGCATGACCGCTCTTATAGTGTACATATGAATTCGTGTCTACTTTTTTGATGAAATTCTTTGTTATTACTTCAGTGTCTTTATTACTTAGAATCAAGTCCAAATATTCAATTTCTGTTGCACCCACCTTGTAGGTGAAGGATAAATTGTAATAATTTTTTTCCAAGTGTGTCATAAAGTCCATAAAACATCCCCTAGTGCCGTCCCAGATTAAAAGTATGTCATTAATATAGCGTTTATACACAACAATATGCTCAAAATAAGGATTATTCCTATATACATATTTCTGTTCCCAGCTCCCCATGTGTAGGTTGGCGAAGCTGGGTGCGAAAACAGTGCCCATTGCTGTTCCGCAAAATTGTAAATAACATTTCTCTAAAAATTTAAAATAATTATGTTTGAGTATAAAATCAATGAAGTTGCATAAAAGTTCTTTGTGTGCGCTATCCAAAGTGTCATCCTTGTCCGAGAATTCTTTGCAAGAGTCTATCCCTTTTTCATGTGATATGGAAGTATACAGGGATTGGACATCAATTGTTATCCATAAGTATTCCTGTTTCCATTGGAAATTTTCCAAAAATTGTAACAGTGATGTTGTATCTTTGACATATGATTCTAGCTTTGGAACATACTTCTTTAAAAAAATCTCGACATATTCTGATAAATTTGCCCTAAATGAACTTATGCCGGCCACAATTGGCCTACCTGGAGGATCTATTAGTCGTTTGTGTATTTTGGGCAAGAAATAAAAAATTGGTAAGGTAGGGTGGTTTGTTGTTAAAAATTGATATTCATCTTTTGTTATAATTTCTTGGTGTAAAGCTGTGATCAGTATTGATCTAAGTTCTTCCACATAGATCTCAGTAGGGTCTGTAGGTAATTCTCTGTATGAATCCGTATCTCCTAATAGACAGTACGCTTCCTTCTCATATTGAGTATGGTTCATGACTACCAGGCCTCCTCCTTTGTCGGCTTGACGTATCACGATCAGTTTGTTGTTGTTCAGATCTTTCAATGCTTTTTTCTCGAAGTTGGATAAATCCATTTTTGTACCCGGTTTGAGTGACTCAAAGTCCTTCTTTACTAGTTCATAAAATAGGTCAATTTGATTGCTTCTTGATTCAAGTGGATAGTATTTTGATTGTGGTCTAAGGCCTGATTTCGATCCCGTTTAAGGATTTTCTTTTTGACTAATTGCCTTCTTTTGGAAATGTCTTTTTAACATGAGCTTCCTTACAAATTTATTTAGATCTGTGAAGGCTTCAAAATCATCCATCTGGGATGTGGGGGCAAAAGAAAGTCCTTTAGATACTAGTGTCATTTCAACATGGGTTAAAGAGTAATTGGACAGATTGAAGATCCCCTTCTCTCCCATCACTGGGGTGTCTATTGTCTGAGGTTTCTTCTTTTTTTGTAGTCGCTTAATGCCCCCCCTCTTCCTCTTCAAATCTTCTTTTTAAGGGTGAGGCTCTCTGTACTGCTTCTCTGACGTAAGGGTCCCTCCTCATCCTTTGGTCTGAGGCTGTTGGGGATAAATAAATCCTCCACATCTGTCTCCGAATGTAGTCTGTTAAGAGCTGAATACCTGTTTTGAGTCTCAAATTTCACCTTTCCCGGTGTCCTTGGTTTAATGTAGGATCCATTAGCCTTATAATATCTTTGTTTCTGTGGGATGATTCGCCAGTTCTGATTTCTTTGATTGGAATGATCACGTTTCCTATGTTCTTCCGGCTCTCTGAGTCCATTCCATTTCTTTACTCTATCATTTATGTAGTCATTTTTGTCCCGTTGGTATTTCCTTTCCTTCAAAGCTATAAACTTCCAGTTTCTTCACCAAAACCATCTCATTGATCTTATAATCTTCTTTCCCCTTGTATGGTTCCATATATATAAAACATTTTTATTCTACAATATTCTTACAAGTAGTTATTTGGGGACCGACGTGTTATTATTTGCAAAATAACTCCCAAAAAAGTATCAATTGATATTGCGGCAATTTGCCACAACTAGAATAACATTTTCAGCAATGCATATTGAGCAGGTGCAGCTTCAGCAGGACTCACAGCCGGGTCCGCCATCAGGAGGGTGCTGGGCCCACAACTGTCCCGGGCCCGTTCTGATAGAGAGAGGAGGACCCAGGCCGCATACCGCTCGCTGCTGTCTGCTACTGAGAGGGCCCCAAGTATTGATAACATTCCTCCCAATATATCTGCCGCCTCAGAGGACACAGTTATTTTTAATGTCAGAGGATTCAGTGGCCATTTTGGGAGGGACATTTTCAAAAGGTTGAAGGGGGCAAGTGCGAACAGCAGCCCCCACCGGGAATGTAGACATGCAGGGCCAGCGGTGGCCGTGGGGGGTTCTCTGACAACGAGCAAAACCCTTGAGAGCAGGTACAGTTACATCGGCCATTTCTACTATGTGGGCAGAAGATAGTGCCAGCGGCATAACTGTGGGGGTATAGTATGGTGACAGAGGCATTACTATGGGGGCATAATATGAAGTCAGTGGCCTTACTGTGGGGATTTAATATGGTATCAGGGGAATTACTGTGAGGGCATATTATGGTACGTGGGGCATTACTTTGTGGGGCATAATATAGCATAGTTGCCTACCCTCCCGCATTCTGCAGGAGACTCCCTGAAATAGTAGCAATCTCCCTGACTCCCTGAATAGATCAGCAATCTCCCTGATTGCACCTTACCCCCCATTAAGTAGCTGTTACATTCTTGGGGAAAAAGAAAAAAATAGAAATCAGAGACACATACATTCAAATGGGATCATCAGTGCCATTTCCCTGCATTGGTTATAATAAGTAGAGATGTGCGGCGGGCACTTTTCGTGTTTGTGTTTTGGTTCTAATTCCACTTTCATGTTTTGGTTTTGGCTTGGTTTTGCCAAAACTACCCTTTCGTGTTTTGGTTTTGGTTTTGGGTCTGGATGATTTTTGAAAAAAACATAAAAACAGCTAAAATCACAGAATTTGGGGGTAATTTTGCTCCTACGGTATTATTAACCTCAATAACAATCATTTTCACTAATTTCCAGTCTATTCTGAACACCTCACAATATTGTTTTTAGGCCAAAAGGTTGCACCGAGGTTGCTGGGTGACTAAGCTAAGCGACACAAGTGGACAACACAAACACCTGGCCCATCTAGGAGTGGCACTGCAGTGGCAGACAGGAGGGCAGATATATAAAAAAGGTCCCAAACAGCAAATCATGCAAAGAAGAAAAATAATTGCAATGAGGTAGTTGTATGACTAAGCCAAGCGACACAAACAATTGGCCCATCTAGGTGTGGCACTGCAGTGACAGACAGGAGGGCAGATATCAATAAAAGGCCCCAAACAGCACATGATGCAAAGAAGAAAAAAAGGTGCACCGAGGTTGTTGTAGGCCTAAGCTAAGCGACACAACCACCTGGCCCATCTAGTAGTGTCATGCAGTGTCTGAATGTTGAGAGTGGGCCGCAATTGTTCGGTCCACTGACAGCATCTCCAGCACGCTCCAGTCACTTTTAAGAAATTCTGCAATTGGTGTACTTATACGGCAGTAACCCAGGACTAATACAGCAGTACCCCTGGACTCATACTGCAGTGTCACACAGGATGGCACTTTTCAAAAACTAGGCCCCAAACAGCACCTCATGCATAGATGTCGAAGAGGTGCAATGAGGTAGCTGTATGACTAAGCCAAGTGACACAAACAATTCCAACTTGAATTATACGTCGAAATCACTGGAATTAATTGGCAAGATCACTGTAATTAATAATTATAAATCACTGGAATTAAATGGCAAAATCTCGCTATCGCCTGCCTAGTAAAGTGGAATCTAGATGGGATTTGGTACCGGGGACACAATACCTCCATGAATTGTCTAAATCCCACTGCACCAATGGCGGATACCGGATGCATGTCTCACACCAACATTAGTGTCAAAGCCTCAGTTATAAGGGCTTCCATCGTCATGTGAAGCTGAACCACTAGTCATGAACATAGGCCAGGGCCTCAGCCATTCCTTGCCACTCCGTGTCGTAAATGGCATATTGGCAAGTTTACGTTTCTCCTCAGACCATTTAAATTTATTTTTTAGGGTCTTTTTACTGAACTTTGGCTTTTTGGATTTTACATGCCCTCTACTATCACATTGGGCATCGGCCTTGGCAGATGACGTTGATGACATTTCATCGTCTATGTCATGGCTAGTGGCAGCAGCTTCAGCACTAGGAGGAAGTGGTTCTTGATCTTTCCCTATTTTATCCTCAAAATTTTTGTTCTCCATAATTTTTTTGAAGTTATACAGGTTGAGTATCCCTTATCCAAAATGCTTGGGACCAGAGGTATTTTGGATATCGGATTTTTCCGTATTTTGGAATAATTGTACACCATAATGAGATATCATGGTGATGGGACCTAAGTCTAAGCACAGAATGCATTTATGATACATATACACCTTATACACACAGCATGAAGTCAATTTTAGCCAATATTTTTTATAAATTTGTGCATTAAACAGAGTGTGTGTACATTCACATAATTCATTTATGTTTCATATACACCTTATACACACAGCCTGAAGGTCATTTAATACAATATTTTTTATAACTTTGTGTATTAAACAAAGTTTGTGTACATTGAGCCACCAAAAAACAAAGGTTTCACTATCTCACTCTCACTCAAAAAAGTCAGTATTTCGGAATATTCCGTATTTCTGAATATTTGGATATGGGATACTCAGCCTGTATAACACAATATGCGGCACAGGAATGGCAGATGGCTGATGACCAAGACACTACCACTGGTCTGATGCAGCACAATACAATAACAATGTAAGGGCCTTGTGGTTGTTGTTGTTATAATTATTATAATACTGTAGCAGTGGACATATAGCAGCAGCGTATACCACTGTGACTGCCTGGTCACTGGAATGACTGATGGACAGGTCACTACCACTGGTCTGATGCAGCACAACATAACAACACTGTAAGGGACTTGTGGTTGTTGTTATTATTATTATTATACGGCAGCAGTGGACATATAGCAGCAGCGTATACCACTGTGACTGCCTGGTCACTGGAATGACTGATGAGACAGGACACTACCACTGGCCTGATGCAGCACAACACAACACCACTTTATACAGCTACACTGGATATATGGCAACAGAGGACACCAACACTGTGACTGATGCAGCACAATACACTGCACTGGACAGCACAACACAGCACCACTTTATACAGCTACACTGGATATATGGCAGCAGAGGACACCAACACTGTGACTACACTGGACTGAGCAGCACAACACAGCACAAGACTCACCACCCCACTTTCCCGCCCCCACGCAGACACTGAACACTGAGGACACATCCTCTCAATACACTCTCTGAGACTGGAGCGAAAATGGCCGGGACACGCAGCTCCTTATATGGAATAAAATCCCGCGAGAATCCGACAGCGGGATGATGACGTTTTGCCGCGTTCGGGTTTCCGAGTCAGGAAACTCGGAAGGCAAAGTCCGGTAGGGTTCGGTTCTCTGAGAACCAAACCCGCTCATCTCTAGCTATAAGGCACAATGATCCCTATGGCTACATGCAGGTTAAATAAGGTTTCTCATGGCCACTTACAGTACATGGAACCTCTTGTAAAACACAATACACAAACATATCCTGAAAAATATCAGCGTATTTTCTTCAACAAGCAGATCTTAATAACTTTGGGGCTCATTTACATTTGGATGTAAGTCATTTTTATGACACGCCTCTCAGATGTAGCAGTGCACGTTCATGCTGATAGGTGTTCCTTTCACAATCTCCCTGAAATGCTTTATCAAAAGTAGGCAAATATGCAATATAGTATTGCTTAAAGTACGTGCACAGGAACTTTATATATTATATATATATATATATATATATATATACACATATAAAAAAAATGGGGGGGTCCCTCTTTTCAGTCCTGGGCCTCACAATTTCTAATGGCAACCTTATGAGAGGCCGCCTCTGCCCGCGTGTGGAAGAACAAAACACATGCACATGTCTTCACACTTGTTTCCTATTGGCAAAGGTTGTGGCATTAATGTAATGCACCTAATTAATTAATTATTTATTTTGTGTATGTCTGGGCATATGGCATGCAGGAACTCCATGCTGTCTCCACTCTACTTCAAAACAGCTTCAGGTTACTTTAGTTATAGCAATCAAGTTTTGTGGAAAACATTTTTTTTCGTAACTTAATACAGTTAGAAAACTTTACATTTACCACTGGGTTCTATGTTAGGTGATATTGTTGGGCTTGCGTACAAAAGCAATTTGCAATTTTCCAGCATTAATGGTTATATAAATATGACAATATTTAAAAATAAACACGTGGACAGTGGACACTACCATTTTCTCATGACTTTGCATCCCTGTGCTGTGCCTGGGCCCCCTGCTGCTGCTGCTGGCTGCTGTGCCTGACAGTTGGACAGGCAGCAGCGCCGGCAGCTTGAAGCTTCCCCCTACCCCACTGCATTGTCCGTCTGTGTCCTGGCCATAAAGGGGGCGGTGCTACATGGCGCTGAGGGATGGGGCTACACGGCGTCAGGGAGCGGAGCGGCACGGGACCAGGCTACAGGAGGAGGACAGAAACTGCTGCAGATCCAGCCAGCCAGATGGTATGTTGAAGGAGAGTGAGTGAGAAAGTGTGTGTGTGTGTGTGTGTGTGTGTGTGTGTGTATGTGTATGTATGTGTTTGTGTATTTACAGTATGTGTGTGTATATGTGTGTATCTATGTATGTGTATCTACAGTATGTGTATGTATATGTGTGTGTGTGTGTGTGTGTGTGTGTGTGTGTGTGTGTGTGTGTGTATATATCTATGTGTATGTGTGTATGGGGGGCATCATTTGTAAAAAAAAAAAAAAAAGGCACTTCTGAGGGCATTATATATAACCGGCGCTTCTACAGGGGCTATTATGCGTATAACCGACCCTACTACAGGGGCTATTATGCGTATAACTGGCGCAACTACAGGGGCGATTATGCGTACTACTTGCGCTACTACAGTGGCTATTATGCGTATAACCGGCGCTACTACAGGGGCTATTATGCGTATAACCGGCGCTACTCTGGGGGCTACTATGCATATACCTGGCGCTACTACAGGGGCTATTATGCGTATAACCGGCACTACTACAGGGGCTATTATGTGTATAACCGGTGCTACTACAGGGGCTATTATGCATATAAGTGGCGCTACTACAGCGGCTAGTATGCATTTAACTGGCACTACTACAGGGGCTATTATGTGTATAAACGGCGCTACTACAGGGGCTATTATGCGTATAACTGGTGCTACTACAGTAGCTTTTATGCGTATAACCGGCGCTTCTACAGGGGCTATTATGCATATAGCCGGTGCTACTACAGGGGCTATTATGCGTATAACCGGTGCTACTACAGTAGCTTTTATGCGTATAACCGGCGCTACTACAGGGGCTATTATGCGTATAGCCGGTGCTACTACAGGGGCTATTATGCATATAACCGGCACTACTACAGGGGCTATTATGCGTATAAGCGGCGCTGCTACAGGGGCTATTGTGTGTATAACCGGCGCCATTACTGGGGACATTATGTGTATAAACAGCACTTCTATGCGCAGGGTAATGTGAATAAGATTGTGCTACTGTGTGGCGTAATTTTAAATGGTGGTATTATTTGTGTGACCACGCTCTTTCCTTGTGAGACCACACCCCTTTTTTGCAGCACGCTGTCCCTTTGTAAAATATGGGAGGGTGCAAACACCCTAGCACCGGCCCTGGGGGTAAGTTATCTAACGTTCCAAAATAGACAAGTAGAAGTGTTGTGCATAGCAACCAATCAGAATTAGTGATGTGCACCGGAAATTTTTCGCGTTTTGTGTTTTGGTTTTGGGTTCGGTTCCGCGGCCGTGTTTTGGATTCGGACGCGTTTTGGCAAAACCTCACCGAAAAATTTTTGTCGGATTCGGGTGTGTTTTGGATTCGGGTGTTTTTTTTCAAAAAACCCTAAAAAACAGCTTAAATCATAGAATTTGGGGGTCATTTTGATCCCATAGTATTATTAACCTCAATAACCATAATTTCCACTCATTTCCAGTCTATTCTGAACACCTTACACCTCACAATATTATTTTTAGTCCTAAAATTTGCACCGAGGTCGCTGGATGGCTAAGCTAAGCGACACAAGTGGCCGACACAAACACCTGGCCCATCTAGGAGTGGCACTGCAGTGTCAGGCAGGATGGCCCTTCAAAAAAATACTCCCCAAACAGCACATGATGCACAGAAAAAAAGAGGCGCACCAAGGTGGCTGTGTGACTAAGCTAAGCGACACAAGTGGCCGACACAAACACCTGGCCCATCTGGGAGTGGCACTGCAGTGTCAATCAAGACAGGATGGCCCTTCCAAAAAATTGTCCCCAAACAGCACATGATGCAAAGAAAAAAAGAGGCGCACCAAGGTCGCTGTGTGACTAAGATAAGCGACACAAGTGGCCGACACAAACACCTGGCCCATCTAGGAGTGGCACTGCAGTGTCAATCAAGACAGGATGGCCCTTCCAAAAAATTGTCCCCAAACAGCACATGATGCAAAGAAAAAAAGAGGCGCACCAAGGTGGCTGTGTGACTAAGCTAAGCGACACAAGTGGCCGACACAAACACCTGGCCCATCTAGGAGTGGCACTGCAGTGTCAGGCAGGATGGCCCTTCCAAACAATTGTCCCCAAACAGCACATGATGCAAAGAAAAATGAAAGAAAAAAGAGGTGCAAGATGGAATTGTCCTTGGGCCCTCCCACCCACCCTTATGTTGCATAAACAGGACATGCACACTTTAACAGGGTCTGCCACACGACTGTGACTGAAATGACTGGTTGGTTTGGGCCCCCACCAAAAAAGAAGCAATCAATCTCTCCTTGCACAAACTGGCTCTACAGAGGCAAGATGTCCACCTCATCATCATCCTCCGATTCCTCACCCCTTTCACTGTGTACATCCCCCTCCTCACAGATTATTAATTCGTCCCCACTGGAATCCACCATCTCAGGTCCCCGTGTACTTTCTGGAGGCAATTGCTGCTGGTGAATGTCTCTTAGGTAGAAAAAAGCCAGTTTCTGCAAGGGCCTCCAAATTGCCTCTTTTTCCTGCCAGTATACGTACGGACTGTCTGACGTGCCTACTTGGATGCGGTCACTCATATAATCCTCCACCATTCTTTCAATGGTGAGAGAATCATATGCAGTGACAGTAGACGACATGTCAGTAATCGTTGCCAGGTCCTTCAGTCCGGACCAGATGTCAGCACTCGCTCCAGACTGCCCTGCATCACCGCCAGCGGGTGGGCTCGGAATTCTTAGCCTTTTCCTCGCACCCCCAGTTGCGGGAGAATGTGAAGGAGGAGATGGTGACGGGTCACGTTCCGCTTGACTTGACAATTTTCTCACCAGCAGGTCTTTGAACCTCTGCAGACTTGTGTCTGCCGGAAAGAGAGATCCAAGGTAGGTTTTAAATCTAGGATCGAGCACGGTGGCCAAAATGTAGTGCTCTGATTTCAACAGATTGACCACCCGTGAATCCTGGTTAAGCGAATTAAGGGCTCCATCCACAAGTCCCACATGCCTAGCGGAATCGCTCTGTTTTAGCTCCTCCTTCAATGTCTCCAGCTTCTTCTGCAAAAGCCTGATGAGGGGAATGACCTGACTCAGGCTGGCAGTGTCTGAACTGACTTCACGTGTGGCAAGTTCAAAGGGTTGCAGAACCTTGCACAACGTTGAAATCATTCTCCACTGCGCTTGAGTCAGGTGCATTCCACCTCCTTTGCCTATATCGTGGCCAGATGTATAGGCTTGAATGGCCTTTTGCTGCTCCTCCATCCTCTGAAGCATATAGAGGGTTGAATTCCACCTCGTTACCACCTCTTGCTTCAGATGATGGCAGGGCAGGTTCAGGAATGTTTGGTGGTGCTCCAGTCTTCTGTACGCGGTGCCTGAATGCCGAAAGTGGCCCGCAATTCTTCGGGCCACCGACAGCATCTCTTGCACGCCCCTGTTGTTTTTTAAATAATTCTGCACCACCAAATTCAAGGTATGTGCAAAACATGGGACGTGATGGAATTTGCCCAGATGTAATGCACGCACAATATTGCTGGCGTTGTCCGATGTCACAAATCCCCAGGAGAGTCCAATTGGGGTAAGCCATTGTGCGATGATCTTCCTCAGTTGCCGTAAGAGGTTTTCAGCTGTGTGCCTATTCTGGAGAGCGGTGATACAAAGCGTAGCCTGCCTAGGAACGAGTTGGCGTTTGCGAGATGCTGCTACTGGTGCCGCCGCTGCTGTTCTTGCTGCGGGAGGCAATACATCTACCCAGTGGGCTGTCACAGTCATATAGTCCTGAGTCTGCCCTGCTCCACTTGTCCACATGTCCGTGGTTAAGTGGACATTGGGTACAACTGCATTTTTTAGGACACTGGTGAGTCTTTTTCTGAGGTCTGTGTACATTTTCGGTATCGCCTGCCTAGAGAAATGGAACCTAGATGGTATTTGGTACCGGGGACACAGTACCTCAATCAAGTCTCTAGTTGGCTCTGAATTAACGATGGATACCGGAACCACGTTTCTCACCGCCCAGGCTGTCAAGGCCTCAGTTTTCCGCATTGCAGCAGGATGACTGCTGTGATATTTGATCTTCCTCGCAAAGGACTGTTGGACAGTCAATTGCTTACTGGAAGTAGTACAAGTGGTCTTCCGACTTCCCCTCTTCCACACCGAAGAGCTGATTTTTTTTTTTGTATTTTGACCAGGCATGTCAAGGGCCATATTCCTCCCACGGACAACAGGTGTCTCCCAGGTGCCTGACTTAAACAAACCACCTCACCATCAGAATCCTCCTTGTCAATTTCCTCCCCAGCGCCAGCAACACCCATATCCTCATCCTGGTGTACTTCAACAGTGACATCTCCAATTTGACTATCAGGAACTGGACTGCGGGTGCTCCTTCCAGCACTTGCAGGGGGCGTGCAAATGGTGGAAGGCGCAAGCTCTTCCCGTCCAGTGTTGGGAAGGTCAGGCATCGCAACCGACACAATTGGACTCTCCTTGGAGATTTGTGATTTTGAAGAACGCACAGTTCTTTGCTGTGCTTTTGCCAGCTTAAGTCTTTTCTTTTTTTCTAGCGAGAGGATGAGTGCTTCCATCCTCATTTGAAGCTGAACCACTAGCCATGAACATAGGCCAGGGCCTCAGCCGTTCCTTGCCACTCCGTGTTGTAAATGGCATATTGGCAAGTTTACGCTTCTCCTCAGACGCTTTTAATTTTGATTTTTGGGTCATTTTACTGAACTTTTGTGTTTTGGATTTTACATGTTCTCTACTATGACATTGGGCATCGGCCTTGGCAGACGACGTTGATGGCATTTCATCGTCTCGGCCATGACTAGTGGCAGCAGCTTCAGCACGAGGTGGAAGTGGATCTTGATCTTTCCCTTTAACCTCCACATTTTTGTTCTCCATTTTTTAATGTGTGGAATTATATGCCAGTATAAATAGCAATGGCCTACTACTATATTTACTGCGCAAAACTAAAATGCACCACAGGTATAGAATGTAGATGGATAGTATACTTAATGGATGACGAGTGATGACACAGAGGTAGGTACACAGCAGTGGCCTACCGTACTGCTATATATAGTATACTGGTGGACACTGTCAGCAAACTGCAAAACTGTCTAAAATGCACCACAGGTATAGAATGTAGATGGATAGTATACTTAATGGATGACGAGTGACGACACAGAGGTAGGTACACAGCAGTGGCCTACCGTACTGCTATATATAGTATACTGGTGGACACTGTCAGCAAACTGCAAAACTGTCTAAAATGCACCACAGGTATAGAATGTAGATGGATAGTATACTTAATGGATGACGAGTGACGACACAGAGGTAGGTACACAGCAGTGGCCTACCTTACTGCTATATATAGTATACTGGTGGACACTGTCAGCAAACTGCAAAACTGTCTAAAATGCACCACAGGTATAGAATGTAGATGGATAGTATACTTAATGGATGACGAGTGACGACACAGAGGTAGGTACACAGCAGTGGCCTACCGTACTGCTATATATAGTATACTGGTGGACACTGTCAGCAAACTGCAAAACTGTCTAAAATGCACCACAGGTATAGAATGTAGATGGATAGTATACTTAATGGATGACGAGTGACGACACAGAGGTAGGTACACAGCAGTAGCCTACCGTACTGCTATATATAGTATACTGGTGGACACTGTCAGCAAACTGCAAAACTGTCTAAAATGCACCACAGGTATAGAATGTAGATGGATAGTATACTTAATGGATGACGAGTGACGACACAGAGGTAGGTACACAGCAGTGGCTTACCTTACTGCTATATATAGTATACTGGTGGACACTGTCAGCAAACTGCAAAACTGTCTAAAATGCACCACAGGTATAGAATGTAGATGGATAGTATACTTAATGGATGACGAGTGACGACACAGAGGTAGGTACACAGCAGTGGCCTACCGTACTGCTATATATAGTGTACTGGTGGACACTGTCAGCAAACTGCAAAACTGTCTAAAATGCACCACAGGTATAGAATGTAGATGGATAGTATACTTAATGGATGACGAGTGACGACACAGAGGTAGGTACACAGCCGTGGCCTACCTTACTGCTATATATAGTATACTGGTGGACACTGTCAGCAAACTGCAAAACTGTCTAAAATGCACCACAGGTATAGAATGTAGATGGATAGTATACTTAATGGATGACGAGTGACGACACAGAGGTAGGTACACAGCAGTGGCCTACCGTACTGCTATATATAGTATTCTGGTGGACACTGTCAGCAAATTGCAAAACTGTCTAAAATGCACCACAGTTATAGAATGTAGATGGATAGTATACTTAATGGATGACAAGTGACGATACAGAGGTAGGTACACAGCAGTAGCCTACCGTACTGCTATATATAGTATACTGGTGGACACTGTCAGCAAACTGCAAAACTGTCTAAAATGCACCACAGGTATAGAATGTAGATGGATAGTATACTTAATGGATGACGAGTGACGACACAGAGGTAGGTACACAGCAGTGGCCTACCGTACTGCTATATATAGTATACTGGTGGACACTGTCAGCAAACTGCAAAACTGTCTACAATGCACCACAGGTATAGAATGTAGATGGATAGTATACTTAATGGATGACGAGTGACGACACAGAGGTAGGTACACAGCAGTGGCCTACCGTACTGCTATATATAGTATACTGGTGGACACTGTCCGCAAACTGCAAAACTGTCTAAAATGTACCACAGGTATACAATGTAGATGGATAGTATACTTAATCGATGACGAGTGACGACACAGAGGTAGGTACACAGCAGTGGCCTACCGTACTGCTATATATAGTATACTGGTGGACACTGTCAGCAAACTGCAAAACTGTCTAAAATGCACCACAGGTATACAATGTAGATGGATAGTATACTTAATGGATGACGAGTGACGACACAGAGGTAGGTACACAGCAGTGGCCTACCATACTGCTATATATAGTATACTGGTGGACACTGTCAGCAAACTGCAAAACTGTCTAAAATGCACCACAGGTATAGAATGTAGATTGATAGTATACTTAATGGATGACGAGTGACGACACAGAGGTAGGTACAGCAGTGGCCTACCGTACTGCTATATATAGTATACTGGTGGGGACACTGTCAGCAAACTGCTAAACTAGTCTAAAATGCACCACAGGTATACAATGCAGATGGATAGTATACTTAATGGATGACGAGTGACGACACAGAGGTAGGTAAAGCAGTGCACTCTGCACTGTACTACTCCTATATAATATTAATTATACTGGTGGTCCCCAGTCCCCACAATAAAGCAGCACACTGTGAGCACAGATATGGAGTGTTTTTCAGGCAGACAACGTATACTGGTGGTCACTGTCAGCAAAACTCTGCACTGTACTCCTGCTATAGCTGCTCCCCAGTCCCCACAATTAAGCAGTGTGAGCACTCAGCACAGATATATCATGCAGCACACTGAGCACAGATATGGTATGGAGCATTTTTTTCAGGCAGAGAACGGATAAAAACTGGTGGTCACTTATCAGCAAAACTCTGCACTGTACTCCTCCTAACAGCTGCTCCCCAATCGTCCCCACAAATAAGAAATAAAGTAAACCAATCAACTTCTACAATAAACGGAGAGGACGCCAGCCACGTCCTCTCCCTATCATCTCCAATGCACTAGTGAAAATGGCGGCGACGCGCGGCTGCTTATATAGAATCCGAATCTCGCGAGAATCCGACAGCGGGATGATGATGTTCGGGCGCGCTCGGGTTAGCCGAGCAAGGCGGGAAGGTTCGAACCTGCCTCGGATCCGTGTGAAAAAGGTGAAGTTCGGGGGGGTTCGGTTTCGGAGAAACCGAACCCGCTCATCACTAATCAGAATGCATCTATTAGTTTATAGAATTCACTACATAAATGATAGCTAGAATCTGAATGGTTGCTATATGCAACACCACTACTTGTCCTCTTAAGAAGGTTTCAGAAGTCCCTCCTCCATGTGTTTACCTATGACTCCATGGAGCCAGAGAATGCACAGTTGGCTCTAAAAAACTACCTAATCTAAGTAGGTAATGATCAGTAACCGATTTATCTGTGATGGACTATGACCAAATTTACCAACATTATTAATCTCCTCTCCGGGAGATGCACAGAGTGGAAAAGCAGGTGGGTGGTGACAGGGGCGGGGCTGAGTGAATCACATCACTAGGCCATACCCCCTCAATAGGGCAATTGGGAAATATTACATAGGGGTGGGGCTAAAGCGACGCAATTACCATATAATTGCATCATTAGGTCCCGCCCCCTCCGCCAGGTCTGCGGATTCTACTATTTAGCTTTATATTCTGCACACTTCCCTCTGCTGGGTCTGCGGGGGACTACCCGAGAAACCAGGTGTCTCCCGCTGAATCCGGGAGAGTAGGCAAGTATGACTATGGCTAGACATGGTTGTAGCAAGCTTAAGTCCTAAATATGTTTTTTTTTATGAAAAGAAGAAAAGCTAAAATGTAATCTTAAAAGGCTGCATCATGTAATTAAGCATTAATCGCAGGTCTTCTATAAAGTCAGGGGAGACCCTCACCTCAGTTAACAGTTTTTAGGGGACCCAGACAAGAGTGGTCTCTTCACAATGGCCACCTATAAATGGCTATGTGTAAGAAATAGTTAAACAAGCCTATTTAATACCCCTTAAACCAGCATATTCAGTCCTCAAGATCCAGATCACCACTTCCCTAGATTTATGCCCTCACAAAATCTGTCAAATGAAATAAGTAGTAGTGCTGAATTCAGTTTAGCTTGATGGAAAAAGGTGAAGGAGATAACTTTTGGTTCTTTCATTACATGGAGTTTTCTTGATGTCAAGTTTGATGTTCTTGGCAATAAAGCATCGTTGCGTAATAACTATCTAACAATAAACTGTGAAGACATAAAATGGCACAGAAGCTAGCATCTGTCAGATAACTAAATAGTAAAAGACAAAATGATAGCCAAAAAGGAAAGATGTAACAATTGGTAACCACAGCAACGCAATATCATAATTTATTTAATAAAATGCCCTTATAAGTCTCCTGCAACGCTTCCAACCAGTGAGATACTAGGGGCTAAATTTAATAGGATGCGAGTTCTAAGAAAGTGTGAGTTTAGAACTAACTGACAACTTTTTAGATCTTGCATATGTAATAGGCTACAAGAACATGCAAACTTGCATATTTTTCTCATTTCCGCAATTCACATTGGTCAAATTGGCATCCAGATATTTTGCCATTTTAGTATACAATTTGCCCAATGTAATAGGTAGAGATGAGCGGGTTCGGTTCCCTGAGAACATCACGTCCTAACCCTGGATCCGAGTCTGGCTCGGGGCTTCCCACCAGACTCGGAAACCAGAACGAGGCAAAACATCATCCCACTGTTGGAATCTGGCGGGTTTTGGATTCCAAATAAACAGCCGCACGTCGCCGCCATTTTCACTCTAGCCTTGGAGAGTGAGGGAGACAGACCTCTGTCTCTCTCTATGTGGTTGGTGGCATTGGGTGGAGTTAGTGTGCGCTCTGTAGGGGTGCTGCTGCAGTCACCGTGGTGTACCTGTGCTGTGTTAGCGGTGCTGTCCTGGCTGTCACTGGTGTTTCAT
This sequence comes from Pseudophryne corroboree, assembly GCF_028390025.1. Taxonomy (NCBI): domain Eukaryota; kingdom Metazoa; phylum Chordata; class Amphibia; order Anura; family Myobatrachidae; genus Pseudophryne; species Pseudophryne corroboree. The sequence goes on along the minus strand of NC_086448.1, from coordinate 523,513,313 downwards.
GTACTGCAGCTGTACATGGGTGTTGCTGTCCTGGATGTCACTGTGTTGTACAGGGTGCAGGGGCACTGTCCTCCTGTATGCTGGAAAATATAGGGGTGCTGCTGGCCCTGTATGTTGTAAAAATTCAGAGGTGCAGTTGTTAAAAATTAAAAGCACACTGCTCTTCTATGCTGTAAAATATAGGCGTGTTGCTGTTCAAATAACATTACATTTGCCCTGTATGTTGTAAAAAATCATACGTGCAGTTGTTAAAAATTAAAAGCACACTGCTCTTGTATGCTGTAAAATATAGGGGTGCTACTAGCCCTGTATGTTGTAAAAATTCAGAAGTGCAGCTGTTAAAAATTAAAAGCACACTGCTGTATGCTGCAAAATATAGGGATGCTGCTGTTCAAATAACATTACACTGGCCCTGTATGCTGTAAGTATACAGGGGTGCTTTGAAAATAAAGCAGCACTGTCCTGTGTGCTGTAATAATACAGTGATGCTGCCCTGTGAAAAGGAGAACAACAATTTGGAGGAAAAAATATTGGAAGATCAGGAACCACTTCCAGTTCCTAGTACTAGTGCTGAAGCTGCAGCTGCCACCAGTCATGACATTGACTATGCAATTCCATCAACGTCGTCTGCTAAGGCCGATGCCCAATGTCATAGAGGGCATGTAAAATCCAAGAAGCAAAAATTAATAATCAGAAAAAAAAGAAATTACCCGCCCGAGAAACGTAAAATTGGCAATATGCCATTCACGACATGAAGTGGCAAGGAAAGGCTAAGTCCATGACTGGTGTCTCAGCTTCTCATGAGGATGGAAGCCCTCCTCCCACTCGAAAAATGTTAAAAAAATGAAGCTTGTTAACGCACAGGGAAAACCAACTGCGCATTCAGAGATACAGTATCACTAATCCCTAAGGAGAGTCCAAGTTTGTCCGCGGTTGCAATGTCTAGGCCTGACCTTCCCAAGACTGTATGGAAAGAGGAGGCTCCTACCACCATTTGCATGCCCCCTGCTAGTGCTGGGAGGAGCACCGTCAGTCCAGTTGCTGATATTGAGATTGAGGATGTCACTGTAGACGTACACCAGGATGAGGAGGAGATAGGTGTAGCTGGCGCTGAGGAGGAAGTTGACTATGAGGATTCTGTTGGTGATGTGGTTTGTTTGAATAGGGCACCAGTGGAGACAGTTTATGTGCGTGGGATGAGAAAGCCCATTGTCATGCCTGGGAAAAATACCAAAATAGCCACCTCTTCGGCATGGAATTATTTCTCCACAAATCTGGACAACAGGTGTCAAGCCGTGTGTTACCTTTGTCAATCCACAATAAGTAGGGATAAGGACGTTAACCACCTAGGAACATCCTTCCTTATACGTTACCTGCAGCGCATTGTCAAGTTCAGAAACTTTGAATAAGAGCGTAAGCAGTCCACTGACACCTAAATCCCTTCTTCCTCTTGTACCCAAGCTCCTGCAAGCCACACCACCAACTCCCTCAACGTCAATTTCTTCCTCAGTCAGGAACGTCAGTAGCCCTGCAGGCCATGTCACTGGCATGACTGACGAGTTCCCTCCTACCCGAAATTCCTCTGGAGGATCCTTGAGTGGTACGCCTACTGCTGCTGCTGGGAGTCAATCGTCATCCCAGAGGGAAGTCAGAAGACCACTTGTACTACTTCAACTAAGCAGTTGACTGTCCAACAGTCCTTTGCGAGGAAGATGAAATATGACAGCAGTCACCCTGTTGCAAAGTGGATTACTGAGGCCATAACAACTATGCTGGTGTTAGATGTGCATCCGGTATCTGCCATTAGTGCAGTAAGATTTAAACAGTTGATGGACGTACTGTGTCCCCGGTACTAAATCCCTTATAGATTCCACTTCACTAGGAAAGCAATTCCCGGACTGTACAGGGTCATTTAGAAAAATGTCCTCAGTGTCCTGAAAAATGTGGTTGTACCCACTGTCCACTTAACCACGGACATGTGGACAAGTGGAGCAGGTCAAACTAAGGACATGACTGTGACAGCCCACTGGGTAGATATATTGCCTCCCGCAGCAACAACAGCAGCGGCACCAGTAGCAGAATCTCACAAACACCAACTCATTCCTAGGCAAGCTACGCTGTGTATCACCGGTTTCCGAAAGAGACACACCGCTGACAACCTCTTACGGAAACTGAGGGACATCATCGCACAATGGCTTACCCGACTTAGACTCTCCTGGGGACGTCCCATGTTTTGAACATACAATTAATTTGGTGGTGGAGAATTTTTTGAAAAATGACAGGGGCGTGCAGGAGATGTGTCACAATCCTGACTAAAATCATATCATTTGGTGACTTACCTTTGCCATCAGTCCTGTAACCTGCATGTTTTCTTCTAGCTGGGACAAACAGTTTACCAGCACCATGAGTTCCCTGTGTGCTGAATGCACTCTCTGCTAACGAGCTGCATCTGTATTGATTACCGTCTGTGTGAATTCTGAACTCAGCAAGTTTCTGCATGGTGTGTCTGCACAGCAATCAATGAGGATTCTTCATGCTGTCCTATACTTCCGTGCCAGCATCCACAAGTCCAGTGATCACCAGATATAACTCCCTGTGCTCTCAGGACCTGTGGCCATTACTGTCTGTCTATGCACACACCACGCCGGAGTTCCCTCCAAAACCAGCTATGGACATCACCATGACAGACAGTCTCCAGTCAGTTGATCTTCCAGGAGTCAATCCGGATTCACTTCTGCATCATGTGAGCCACTCATCCACTCAGCTATAAGCACTGGGTATAAGTTCCAGGTCTCAGCACTTGCAAGTTGTCAGTGCTTTGGTGTCTCTCAGCCTGGAGTGAGCTCCAGAATCTCCTGCTGGTAATAGACTCAGTGCAGTTACCATCTATTGCATTTTCTGACTCTCTGGATGATCTAAAGGGCCATCGCTGCCTCTACATCCTGGCATCTCCAGATTCACTGGAAGTCCTACAGTGATCCAAAGGGACTAGCTTATATCCCAAGGGCATTATAGACTCTGCTGGTTCTTGCCAGCTTCCAGTTCACCACTGCGCAAGGTAATGCACCATAGTATCTGGAAAATGTGCCGCTTCTGTCTACAACATTGCAGTATCCATTGTGGAAAACCACCGCATCACAGCTACTGGGAAACCAGCAGTTCCGACGCTGCACTGCACAGAATACGGAATCCCCATTGCGCTACCTCCGCTGCCCAGCAACTGGAAACCCACATTGCTGATGTCCTCAGCTTCGTCTTCAAGTATTGCTGATGTCCTCAGCTTCCTCCACAGTCATTGCTGATATCCTCAGCTTCATCTTCAAGTATTGCTGATGTCCTCAGCTTCCTCCACAGTCATTGCTGACATCCTCAGCTTCGTCGTCAAGTATGGCTGATGTCCTCAGCTTCCTCCACAGTCATTGCTGATATCCTCGGATTCGTTTACAAGTATTGCTGACGTCCTCAGCTTCGGTTACAAGTATTGCTGACATCCTCAGCTTCATCTATAAGCATTGCCGACATCCTCGGCTTCGTTTACAAGTATTGCTGACGTCCTCAGCTTCGGTTACAAGTATTGCTGACATCCTCAGCTTTGTCTACAAGCATTGCCGACATCCTCAACTTTGTTTACAAGTATTGCTGACATCCTCAGCTTCGTCTACAAGTATTGCTGACATCCTTAGCTTCATCTACAGGTATTGCCGACCCCCTCAGCCTCGTCTACGAGTATTGCTGATGCCCTCAGCTTCCTCTACAGTCATTGCTGATGTCCCCAGCTTCGTCTACAATTATTGCTGATGACCTCAGCTTCCTCTACAGTCATTGCTGATGCCCTCAGCTTCCTCTACAGTCATTGCTGATGTCCTCCGCTACATCTTCAATTATTGCTGATGCCCTCAGCTTCCTCTACTGTCATTGTTGATGCCCTCAGCTACGTCTACAGTTACTGCTGATGCTCTCTGCTTCGTCTACACTCATTTCTGTTGTCCTCAGCTTCATCAACAGCTATCACGCTGGTTCCAGCCAGTGATCTGTGACTTTCCTGCATTGCTGATCCTCCCAGCATTCTGTTAACTCACCAGTTCTCACATGACACTCTATTAGGTGACAACCCAGCTACCTATTGCACTGGTGGCTTCCACCACCAGTGTTCCAGTACCTATAGCTGTATACTGCCTGACTGCCATGCCTGAATGAGCAGACCAATTCTTAAGCCAGCCCAGTTCTATCCACAGCTCTCAAGACCAGATCCAGTGTCCAGTACTAGTCTGGGTGCACAACCTAACTCAGCCATGACAAGATGCTGTCGGTGGCCCGAAAACTTGCGGGCCACTTTCAACATTCAGCCACCGTGTGCCGAAGACTGGATCACCAGCAAACACTCCTGAACCTGCCCTGCCATCACATGAAGAAAGAGGTGGTAACGAAGTGGAATTCAACAATCTATATGCTTCAGAGGATGGAGGAACATCAAAAGGCCATTCAAGCCTATACATCCACCTACGATATAAGCAAAGGAGGGGGAATGCACCTGACTCAAGTGCAGTGGAAAATTATTTCAACGTTGTGCAAGGTTTTCCAACCCTTCGAACTTGCCACACATGAAGTCAGTTCAGACACTGCCAGCTTGAGTCAGGTCATTCCCCTCATCAGGCTTCTGCAGAAGCAGCTGGAGAAATTGAAGGAGAAGCTAAGATGGAGCGATTCTGCTAAGTATGTGGGACTTGTGGATGGAGCCCTTCATTCGCTTTGCCAGGATTCAAGGGTGGTCAATCTGTTGAAATCAGAGCACTACATTTTGGCCACCGTGCTCGATCCTAGGTTTAAAGCCTACATTGTATCTCTCTTTCCAGCACACACAAGTCTGCAGAGGTGCAAAGATCTGCTGGTGAGAAAATTGTCAACTCAAGCGGAACGTGACCCGTCAACAGCTCCTCCTTCATTTTCTCCCGCAACTGGGGCTGCGAGGAAAACTATAACATTTCTTAGCCCACCCGCTGGAGGTGATGCAGGGCAGTCAGGAGCAAGTATTGACATCTGGTCCGGACTGAAGGACCTGCCAATGATTACTGACATTTCTACTGTCCCTGCATATGATGCTGTCACCATTGAAATAATGGTGGCGGATTATATCGGTGACAGCATCCAAGTAGGTATGTAAGACAGTCCATATGTATACTGGCAGGATAAAGAGGCAATTTGGATACCCTTGCACAAAATGGCTTTATTTTACCTAAGTTGCCCCCCCCCCCCTCCTGTGTGAACTCCGAAAGAGTGTTCAGTGCAGCCGGTAACCTTGTCAGCGATCGGCATAGGTGGTCACTTCCACAAAATGTGGAGAAGATGATGTTCATCAAAATGAATAATAAATTCCTCCAGGAAGACCTTTACCAGCAATTGCCTCCAGAAAGTAAACAGGGACCTGTGATGGTGGATTCCAGTGGGGACGAACTAATACTCTGTGAGGAGGATGTACACACTGAAAGGGGTGAGGAATTGCAGGATGAGGATGACATCTTGCATCTGTAGAGCCAGGTTGTGCAAGGCGAGATGAATTGCTTCTTTTTTGGTGAGGGGATTAATTGCTTCTTTTTTTGTGGGGGCCCAAACAAACCAATCATTTCAGCTACAGTCATGTGGCAGACCCTGTCGCTGAAATGATTGGTATGTTAAAGTGGGCATATCCTGTTTATACAACATAAGGGTGGGTGGGAGGGCCCAAGGATAATTCCATTTTGCACCTGTGTTTTTTTTTTTGTTTTTTTTTGCATTATGTGCTCTATGGGGCCTAGTTTTTTTGAAACTGCCATCCTGTCTGACACTGCAGTGCCACTCCTAGGTGGGCCAGGTGTTTGTGCCGCCCACTTGTGCTGCTTAGCTTAGTCATCCAGCGACTTTGGTGCACCTCTTTTTTTTCTATGCATTATGTGCTCTTTGGGGCCTAGTTTTTAAAACTGCCATCCTGTCTGCCACTGCAGTGCCACTCCTATATGGGCCAGGTGTTTTTGCCGCCCACTTGTGTCGCTTAGCTTAGTCACCTTGGTGCAACCTTTTGGCCTAAAAACAATATTGTGATGTGTTCAGAATAGACTGGAAATGAGTGGAAATGAATGTTATTGAGGTTAATATTACCGTAGGATCAAAATTACTCCCAAATTCTGTGATTTTAGCTGTTTTTGTGTTTTTTTTTTTTTTAAAATCATCCATATCCAAAACCAACATCAAAACCCGAAAGGGTGGTTTTGGCAAAACCAATCCAGATCAAAAACATGAGCAGGGATCCAGATCCAAAACCAAAACACGAAAAGTGCCAGCCGCACATCTCTAGTAATAGGGTGCGACTTGTAAATTAGTACAAAATTATTTACAAAAAGACCAGCTTTTGATAGGTGAGTTCATTGTGACACTTAATAGAAAAAATTGTAATATCACTAAAAAAGCCCACTTACATAAATTTTACCCCTAAATAGTGTAACTACATTTAAGTGAGAAAATTAATTACCAATAATATACCCCTGAATAGTTTGCCCACATTTCAGTAAAAAAACAAACCAAAATGTAACCCCAATTTACAGAAATAAGATACTTATATATAGAAACAAGAAAAAAAGGTGGGCTGAGGAAGTCGCTGATTGTACTATAAAGGTGGAGAAATGCGTTACAAGTAACCCTATTGGAAAGGAGCGATATTTGATTTGGAGCCACACCATCTGCTCATGACACGCTCCAGGACTGTATTACAGCTGACCCACAGGAAAGTCCATGTCCACCAGTGTTGCATTAATCGGTAACAGCAGCAGCAGTGGGTAAAAGGGAGCATACTGGATAGTCACAAGCCTGGCAGAAGGTGATAAAATTGGTACTATTGGAGCAGACAATTATAGTGGCCATGTACTTTTGTAGATTAAATATTATATACTGTAAGTGGACTTGTTTGTGTTCCAAATTGAACTGCGACATGCACAGGATTTGTCTATGCCTCTTTGTTACATAAATGGAACTTACTGTATTATAGAACAAATGATCAAGTTCAACAAAGAATGGACATTGAATGCATGTAAATTAACCTGTTTTCTGCACAAATCAATTAACATGCAAAATGTTATTGCCATGTTTGAATATACATGTGTATTGTATTTTATTTTTTATTCTTAAGACATTTTTTTCATATGTTTACTGAAATAATTCCGAGCTTATATATGTATATGTGCTAATTTTTAGCAATTCAATTGGTTTAAATTGGTTTAGCAGCACTTCCTTTTTTGGTGGGTTAATTCCTCCATTTCTTTATAGTTGTTCCTTAAAAATAAAGACAGGCAATTTTTTTTAACAGTTTACAGAACAGAAAAATAAATAAAACACAACATAACAAAAATATAATGGTAAGAACAAAAATTATTTTTTATTTTAATGCAGAACACCCTCTGCCCCTACCTGCCCCTTTAGGTGCACATCCTCGCATGCGCACATTGCACCTAGGGGGAGTGAGTGGTGATTCCTTTTGGGGCGATGTGGTCTGGGAGCTAATGGGGGGACACAGAGGAAGCAACCCTTGCAGCCATTTTGCCTGCTAGATCCCCTTGGAGGCTGATTAAGGCTTCTGTTTGTGCCCTGATCGCCTGGGTCTACTCAAACATTCTTATGTTCATTTTACTGGCTATCCTGGTCCAGGTTCCCTGGGCCACTGTGGTAACTGAATTCAGTTTTCTGAGTTGGTGGGTGATGGCATTCATCTGGTGAGTTTGTGTAGCCATGAATGCCATCTGGGCTTGCCTGAAGGTGTTGAGGAACAGGCACATTTCTTCCACACTTGGGGTGCGTTGAGGCATGGGCTGTGTTGGTGTCTGCTGCTGGGCCGGTGGGCTGCCGGCTGGTGGATCCACAGGTATGAGGATGATGGTGTCCTCCGCCTCATCAGAGTAGTCCACCCGGCTGGCAGAAATTGACAGAACCAAAAGGTGCTGGTGGTGGGGCAACCGGTGCAGACAGGCATACATGAGAAGGATCTGAAAAGAGGAAACTAATGGCAAGTAAACATACTTGTACTACACAAAAAACACTGTTCCTAGTAATTTTGGCCACCTAACAATGCATGTGTTACAGATATCCGTGCTTCACCACAGGTGAATTTAGTGGGGGCTCCATACATTTTTTTAAGTAACCACAATGCAAGCATGGTTTTTAAGAGAATTTTGGCATAATTACATTATGTAAGGGATGCAGGCCTTAATGTCACAATAGTAATGGAATTAATGTTATGTGGTATCATAGTTTTATTGCAGATGCCTGCTGACCCATGGGATGGTTGTAATATCATGTGTTTTTTCTGTTTTTGCACTCACCAGCTTCCTCTTTGTTGGTTTGAGGTTGATGCCTTTTTGCAGGAGCCTTACTCCTTTGTGCAGCAGCTGAGGAAACAAAAAAATAAATAAAAAAAATAAGTGGTATTCATAGTTTGAAATACATGTACTTATTGCTGAATATGTATAATAAAGGGTAATGAACACCGTCCTTTATGTGCTAATGGACTAGCATACTGTTTGGTGGTACTAAGGTGCACATTGTGTAAATGTCCCTTACTTTGCTAGGGTGGCTCACACTCATTCGATTAAATCAATATTTAAATATATTTACAGACAATACTGTTAAAATTCAAATTAGTATATTTCTCTAAAATTAATTTGTACCTGAAGAGGATAAAAAAAATAACATTTGGCATTAATTTAGATAGCTACAGTTAAAAGGGGGAAATATGTTACTCACCAGGATTCCTGCGGGCTAGTGTATGGTTGATGTCCTCAATGTGTGTTCCAGGTAATATTTTTTGGGGGAATCACCTGTTTCAGCTCTTCCTCAAAACTGGTGTAATACACTGTAACTGCATGTCCACTCCCTGTCCTGCTTGCCTTACTATGCTCTGATGCTGGTTCTGCCTTCAACACCCGCTTGACGTAATTGAAACATAGTTTGACATCACGGTGGCAGGAGCTCACCGCATTGACGGTGTTGGTGATGGTCTGCCACATGGCCTTCTTGTGAGCTGAAGTGGTCTTGTGCACATTTTCACCCAGGAGCCACAGAAAGACCTGCACCATTGCGTGGACAATTTTCACTGTTGTTGGTACTTGTGGAACCGGACGAGGTCTGCCAGCTAGTTGGCTGGAGTCCCGAGGACAGAATAGTGCAGGCTTGATATATGGCCAGCTCATACAGGCGTAGCAGGTTCGGATAAAGTCTATGGCTGGCCACAGCTTTCTGTACAACTACGGGGAACTGGAACACTGGGAATACCAGTGCAATGAAAGTTGAGTGACACTTGTGGTAGAGATTGATAATTGGAAATGGCATTGAACCAGCAGTACAGGATAGCTGGAAGCTGGGATTGAACCAGCAGTACAGGTTAGCTGGATAGCTGGAAGCTGGGACTGAACCAGCAGTACAGGTTAGATGGATAGCTGGAAGCTGGGATTGAACCAGCAGTACAGGTTAGCTGGAAAGATGGAACCTGGGGTTGGACTAGCAGTTCAGGATAGCTGGATAGCTGGAAACTGGGTTTGAACCAGCAGTTCAGGATAGCTGGAAACTGGGATTGAGCCAGCAGTTCAGGATAGCTGGAAGCTGGGATTGAACCAGCAGTTCAGGAAAGCTGGATAGCTGGAAGCTGGGATTGAACCAGCAGTTCAGGATAGCTGGAAGCTGGGATTGAACCAGCAGTTCAGGATAGCTGGAAGCTGGGATTGAACCAGCAGTTCAGGATAGCTGGATAGCTGGAAGCTGGGATTGAACCAGCAGTTCAGGATAGCTGGAAGCTGGGATTGAACCAGCAGTTCAGAATAGCTGGAAGCTGGGATTGAACCAGCAGTTCAGGATAGCTGGATAGCTGGAAGCTGGGATTGAACCAGCAGTACAGGATAGCTGAACAGGATACTTAGTGATGCAGGCTTGCAGATATACTAGAGATTGTATTGACCAGCGGTGCAGGTGTGCAGGTATACAGGAGATAGGACAACCAGCGGTGCAGGCTTGCAGATATCCTGGAGATGAGATAACCAGCGTTGCAGGTTTGCAGATATCCTGGAGATGAGATAACCAGCATTGCAGGTTTGCAGATATCCTGGAGATGAGATGACCAGTGATGCAGGTTTGCAGATATCCTGGAGAGGAAATAACCAGCAATGCAGGTTTGCAGATAACCTGGAGTGAAGATAACCAGCAGTGCAGGTTTGCAGATATCCTGAAGATGTGATAACCAGCGGTGCAGGTATGCAGATATCCTGGAGATAGGAGTCACGTAGTTTTGAAGTTGGTAATGCACTGTCTCGCAGGAGCTCTCTACAGGTTTGAGGATAACAAAGCACTGACAGATTCCCAGTGCTTGTAGCTGTAATATATACCCCTTGCTCTCTGGTGATAGGCTGAAGGGATCACATGTCAGGGAAACACTACCTGGTTGGAGAGTTCTCTGCAGAGTCAGCTGATCAGGAAGTAACATGCAGTACTGCAGGCTAGGCTTCAGAGAGGACTGAGGCCTAGCAGGCCGGGAAGGAGCCGAAGCCTAACTATCCTGAAATGGATGCTGTGACTGACAGCGCGGGACGCCGGATGGACCAGCGAATGATGGACAGCGCTTTGGACTGCGCCGCAGGTAGGTCAAAGTGAGACTGGGAAGTGCTGTAAACCTCTGTTTTATGACATCAATTACACAATTTTCATCATATGCAAATCGCACATTTCTGCCAGTGCGCACCTTCCCAGGGGCAGAAACAGCTGGCTCAGAATGTTCCTCCTGGATCTCCCCCTTCTGCATCTCCTACAGTTCCTCAGTGCTATCCTACTCCTCAGGCTGATGCCGGGTGAGAATCACCTCCTCCTCCTCCTCGATCTCCTCACTCCTGGTTCTGAGTCTGAAAGATATGCTAGAAGCAAAACAACAACTCTCTATCACAATTACAGAACTCTCTTCTCCTCCCTGTCTCCTTCTCAAATCTAACAAAGCACAAAGTGGGCGAGCTGAGACTCGCATTCTAGTTGGTCAGATTTTTGCATGCTTCCCAGTGTGTATTCTTGTGTGAAGTCGCAAGGGAGTTACGTTGGACCTGGAAATCTCATACCCTCTTACATTTGCGAGCTGTGGGATAAACTCGCACCAAAATATTGTGGGAGTAGGTGCAAGTTTGTTCTTGCAAATAAACTTGCATCCTATTATATTTGGCCCTAGATGTCTGTTTTTCTGCTACAATACCTAAAAATAAGCACATCTGTGATTGGTTATTTGGTTATGTGTTACAACACAGTTACCACCATAGTATTCAATTTATTTTTATTTATTAAGTAAGCCTATGGAGTACATACTTAAAACTTTTTCTTCAGGAAACACTGAGTATAGGGTCGCAGAGAGAGTGGGGACAAGGTACTGATTTGTTGGGCCCCAGTTTGTCTAGTGCAGAGGGTGCTCTGAGCCAACTTTGGTGGCGGGGCAATACTCTTCTTAGGTAATGATCTTATGAACTTCTACAGCACCGGGGCTGGGTCTCAGTGACCCTGGCTTTCTATTTTTTTTAATTACAGTAGCACTGAATCCATTTTATTTGGTCTCTAGAACACAGTGTTTGCATTCTTCAAAACATATTGTTCACAGCAATCTTGGGATATTCAAAGGCAAAATGTATATAAATCCACATCTATGAAGGTGACATAATTGATGAACAGTGATTCATCCCAAGCAATTAAACATATTGAATACCCATGGCCATATAATTATATACAGTTTTATTGTTTCTGTAAACACGTGTAGCTGTTCATATTGTTGTCATTGTAAATGTGTTGCTACTTGACATAACCTTTAATAATATGTGATCATTTATGCTCTTGACAAATTATCCCAAAGAAATGGCTGGGCAGAGAAGCATTATATTTGTAACCACAGGAGTCTCTGGTAAGACTTCACACTAAATTAAGTGCAATTATAAAATGGCATATTATGTTACAAATTAATCACTCAGTTTCCCCTCATTAGTGCACTTTAGGCACTGACTGCACATATTTCTTTTCATCTCTAATCTTTGGTGGCATTAATAAGATAAATCTGATGGACATTAGTCCAGTGTTAGTATTTCTATGAGAAGGCCTGCTGTAAATAATTATACACTGTGTAATAAGAATGCTATCATGGCGTGCTTAGATTGCTTTACTATTTCATGCTAGTTACAGCCTACCTGCAGGTCTGCCTATGGAAACTCATCAGATTCTTGCAGACGGGATGACTTTGCACTCTATGGGGTGTATTCAATTGAAGTCGGAAACTGCCGTCTTGTCGGAAAGACGGCAGCTTCTGACTGTTTTAGGTTTGAAGGGGTTCCGACCTATTCAATGCTGGCCCCTTTTTTCCAACAAGTCGGGAAATCCAACTTGTCGGAAAGCACGCGGATTGATCCACGTGTATTGTCGGAAGCGTGGCCAAACCCAACAGGTTTTAGCCCCGTTTTTCGACAATGTCAATCCGACTTTAAAAAAAGTCGGATTGACATTGTCGGGAACGGGCCAAACCAGTTGGGTTTGGCCGGGCATTGAATACTCACATGTTGGATCCTTTCCGTCGGAAAGGATCCGACATGAATTGAAAACACCCCTATGATGTACATTTAGAATTGGAGGGAGTGCAGATCTTCCAGGCATACTACTAACTTCAATGCCAACAGCACAATGATGCCAGTGAATACCGCCAGGAGCAACACCAGGAGGTGCAACAAGATTTCCAGTAAGCAGACCAGTGCGCAACACCGCCCGTTATTCTATTGACTGCCACAATTACTATCAGTCTCTAGGACCACAGCATTCATAACGGCCCTTGAACTGTCAAGAGGGGCTAACACTGTGCAGAATATATACACAGTAAGGTAAACTACTGAAAGGTTACACTCCAATCCCCTTAAGGATCCTCTATTAAGCACATTACTCCTTACAAGGAGAATGAAGCAGGATTAGGAGTAGTATAGTCAGAGGATACACAAAGTACGAAGGAACCCCCTGAATGGTTTCTCCGCAATCCCTCTAATGGTCCTCTGCCGCTGTTCATTGAAATGGCACTCCATACAGGAATACACAGGAAGCACAACTTGAGACCCATGTATCTCATAATCACAAAGTCAATACATACTTGAAGCGACAATACTGACTCTGGTTAATTCTTTCACAACACACACGTACAGTACCATTTAAATTCAAGTCTCCCGTACCTTCACCCATCTCCCCCCAATACACAAACCTGTCTCCCCACTCCCTCTTCCTCCTAATCTCCCCTGCACCATGTTCAATTTGTCCGTTTTTCTTCCCTCGTTCCCCTTCAAATTTACCTTCCTTTACTACATACTACCTACCCCTCCACCTACAACTCACCGACAAAACATCACCCTTAAAAATGGACCGAAACACATCTCTGACACACCACCTATCAACACACATTCCAAACATACCACATCCTCTGTTGAGCACTGGGACATTGCCTCAATAATTGCAATATATAGCCACACACAAATCCCTGCCCTGCTCCTCCAATGTATTCTTGTACAGTACACATTGTATCTACATTGTAAAGTATATGGGAAAGTCAGTGAAAACAAAGCAGTTGTACAGTGCTACAGCCAACCCTTTTCTATTGCAATTACTGTTATGTCTTCCATAGATCTGCCAATTTATTCCAGTAAATATATATACTGCAAGCTCTATATGTGTAATTAAAAAATATGGAGCAGCAGACAGTGTGTACAAAACATCATTGCAATAATTGTCATCAGGCAATAGCACAGGGAACAGGAAGGAGTTAGGGGTCTATTTACTAAGCCTTGGATGGAGATAAGTGGATGGAGATAAAGTACCAGCCAATCAGCTCTTAACTGCCATGTTAGAGGCTGTGTTTGAAAAATGACAGTTAGGAGCTAGTTGGTTGGTACTTTATCTCCATCCAAGGCTTAGTAAATAGACCCCTTAATCTAAATATTCTGTACCTTACGACCATTTGCACTAAACTGATAGGAAAGCTGGGCCTGGAGTAGCTGGATGGATAAAAGGTGCAAATAGAGATTAAGGGGTCTATGTACTAAGCCTTGTAAGGAGATAAAGTGGACAGAAATAAACTACCAGCCAACCAGGTCCTAACTGTCATTTTTCAAACACAGCCTGTGACATGGCAGTTAGGAGCTCATTGGTTGATACTTTATCTCTGTCAACTGTATCTCTCTCCAATGCTTAGTACATAGACTCCTTACTCTGAGCTGTGTCTTGTGTAGTTGTATGGATTATGGGTGCCAGTTGTGAAATATATTGCTAGGAAAATGTGATTGGGTGTAGATGGATGAACCATAGGTGCCTGTTAAGCATAACCCTGCTGGGAGAACTGGGTCCTGCATAACTGAATGGATCATAGGTGCCAGTTGCATGCTACACTACTAGGAGTACCGGGTCGGGTGTAGATAGATGGACCATAGGTGCCAGGGGTGCACTATACTGTTAGCGAAACCGAATTGAGTATAGATGGAAGGATCCTAGGTGCCAGTTGCACGCTACACTACTAGGAGTGTCAGATTGGGTATAGATGAAGAATCATAGGTGCCAGTTGCACGCTACACTACTAGGAGTTTCAGATTGGGTACAGATGAAGAATCATAGGTGCAGGTGCACGCTACACTACTAGGAGTTTCAGATTGGGTACAGATGAAGAATCATAGGTGCCAGGTGCACGCTACACTATTAGGAGTTTCAGATTGGGTACAGATGAAGAATTATAGGTGCAGGTGCACACTACACTACTAGGAGTTTCAGATTGGGTATAGATGAAGAATCATAGGAGCCAGTTGCACGCTACTTTTAGGAGTTTCAGATTGGGTATAGATAGAGAATCATAGGTGCCAGCTGAATGCGACAATGCTAGGAGAGCTGGGTCTAGCGTGGTCAGAGCTTGGCCTTGACTGATCATTGACTTGGCTCATTCTGTACCATTCTTTTTTTTTTTACTTAGGATGGTTGGAAGCTACAGTATGTTACTTGGTTGGCTTTCCCAAGCAATAATTATCATCAGCAACATTTGAAATGGGAGATTATTTTTTTCAGCCTAGCAAGTTGAATCATTCAGTCCGATTCTATGTGCACATTGATGATATATTGGCATGTACAAATGCAGATTCAGTAATACCTGTCCTCTTTTGTATATGGACATATTTCTGTAGGAAAGAGCAAAAAATAAATAATAAAACACCTGTTAAACAAATAAAATAAGGTAAGCCAGAAAACTTTTTCTTTTTTTCTTTAAACAGCTGAATTTCTAGATGTCATTCTACCTATGTAAATTCTGTCTTATGTTGGTGCCACAGTTCATTCACGGTATAATCACAAAAAGGTTTATTAAAATACCTTTAAATTCTATGTCCTATATAAAAAAAAATACAATAAAGCTATAAAACAAAACAATCTCAGTATATAATTCTGCTTTGCCAATGGCTTCTCGTAAGATTTTTAATAGTCACTATCAGCAGATATTCTTCAATGGAGCTATTAATCTTTTCATTGCCTTCAGGCATACAGCGTCAATCAGAGTTGTACAGAGGACACTGAGATATAAACCAAGTAATGAAAGTCAGTATCCCAGTTCACTATAATATATGCAAAAGCTGCGTGTCACCGTATTATCATGCAAAACGAGAGTTGTCGCCATGCTTATATTAGTCATGCTGAAATTTGTACAGGTTGAGCATAATTCTTTGTGTTTAGACTGTGTCAGACTTCAGCAATGTAAGTAGCTACATTAGGTGTTCACATTATCATCTGTTCTAAAGGTTCCTAAGTATTGTCAGAGCATACTGTATGTCACTGTCCACAATACAAAGGGTACTAGCACCAGCAGTGTCAGACTAGGACATAAAGGGCCCACCGGGGGAATGCAGTGGTAGGGGGCCATGTTTAGGGGTGTGGCCAGTCTCCACAGGGGATGCGGCCGACCCCACAGAGGTTTTGCTAACAATTAGAGAGTGCTTGCTCTGGGCCCCTTGCAAAATATACTGTATAATAAATACTATACTGCTAGTGCATGTATGATAATGTACCAGATTAATAACAGCTGTGCACTGTAGAAACTACACCATAGTCCTGCGCAGTATTATGCAACATACTGTATGAATAATGTATAATTCAAGTGCACAGTGTGGAACCTTATTCCTTAGTAGAGGAGGTTGATCCCCAGGCACTGGGGCTCACAAGGGTTTTCACCTGTACCCCTGTGGGCAGGTCCAAACCTGAGCACCAGACCACAATACCACAACTGCAAATGATAATCTAGGTGTTGGATCTATTATGCAGAATGATTACGACATTTCTTGATTTAGTATTTTTCTGCAATTTGGAGAACCATGCCTAATAACTGCTAAACTGTATTTAAATAATCCTCTTCATGTTTAGCAAAGTTCCTCAGTTTACTCTGGTTCCAGTGGCATATTTATAATGGGTGCAGTGTGTGTGGTGCACACAGGACTCTGTGGTCCATGGGGGCCCGCAATGCACACCCTGCAACCATGTTTTTCAATACTTTCCCACCAGTGTCCTGCATCTGCGCAGTGGCCATTTTCCCAGCGTTTCACGCATGCGCAGTAAAAAAATCTCTGAAAAAATGTCCGCTGCGCCATTTTCCTGGAGACCTGCGCATGCACACTAGACTCTGGGACAGCACTAGTGTCCCCTAGTATACCCTAGTGTCCAGAGTCTACAATGCTAGCCTGCTAGCAAGAAGGGAGGGGGACCTGCAAACAGGCTTCCTCCTCTCTTGATATGCCCCTGTCTGGTTCATATTTATTAATTTTACTAGTTAAAGCCCGTCAGAATGACAGAACAACATATCAGTAGTGTAAGTGCTGGCAGCTGCGCATGCCCGAACGGAGCAACAATTAAATTGCTCCATCAGGTGCCATCTAGTGGTCGCTGGCACGCAAAACACTTGAATCCCCTATAGCGCGGTGTTATCCTTTTATTATATAGGATGGGTTCTTAGACCCGATAAATAACTGTAGTGTGTCAGAAGTAAAGTGAACGCTAATGCAGTCACTGCACTTCTCCTTCAGAGTTGGGCGCAGTGGAGAGTGCTGGGAAGGGATCCCACGGATTCCTCTCCCCATAGGCTACAATGGCTAAGGCCATTTGGTGACAGTATTAGCTACTGAGGCCATGCTCTGGAATATCTGCTGTGGTCCCCTTTACATACATTCGGAGGACACTGAATATTTATGGATACCATCCAAAACTAGGGATGTGCACTTGAAATTTTTCGGGTTTTGTGTTTTGGTTTTAAGTTCGGTTCCGCGGCCGTGTTTTGGGTTCGACCGCGTTTTGGCAAAACCTCACCGAATTTTTTTTGTCGGATTCGGGTGTGTTTTGGATTCGGGTGTTTTTTTCAAAAAACCCTAAAAACCAGCTTAAATCATAGAATTTGGGGGTCATTTTGATCCCAAAGTATTATTAACCTCAAAAACCATAATTTACACTCATTTTCAGTCTATTCTGAATACCTCACACCTCACAATATTATTTTTAGCCCTAAAATTTGCACCGAGGTCGCTGGATGACTAAGCTAAGCGACCCTAGTGGCCGACACAAACACCTGGCCCATCTAGGAGTGGCACTGCAGTGTCACGCAGGATGGCCCTTCCAAAAAACACTCCCCAAACAGCACATGACGCAAAGAAGAAAAAAAGAGGCGCAATGAGGTAGCTGTGTGAGTAAGCTAAGCGACCCTAGTGGCCGACACAAACACCTGGCCCATCTAGGAGTGGCACTGCAGTGTCACGCAGGATGGCCCTTCCAAAAAACACTCCCCAAACAGCACATGACGCAAAGAAGAAAAAAAGAGGCGCAATGAGGTAGCTGTGTGAGTAAGATAAGTGACCCTAGTGGCCGACACAAACACCTGGCCCATCTAGGAGTGGCACTGCAGTGTCACGCAGGATGGCCCTTCCAAAAAACACTCCCCAAACAGCACATGACGCAAAGAAGAAAAAAAGAGGCGCAATGAGGTAGCTGTGTTAGTAAGCTAAGCGACCCTAGTGGCCGACACAAACACCTGGCCCATCTAGGAGTGGCACTGCAGTGTCACGCAGGATGGCCCTTCCAAAAAACACTCCCCAAACAGCACATGACGCAAATAAAAATGAAAGAAAAAAGAGGTGCAAGATGGAATTGTCCTTGGGCCCTCCCACCCACCCTTATGTTGTATAAACAGGACATGCACACTTTAACCAACCCATCATTTCAGTGACAGGGTCTGCCACACGACTGTGACTGAAATGACGGGTTGGTTTGGACCCCCACCGAAAAAGAAGCAATTAATCTCTCCTTGCACAAACTGGCTCTACAGAGGCAAGATGTCCACCTCATCATCATCCTCCGATATATCACCGTGTACATCCGCTCCTCACAGATTATCAATTCGTCCCCACTGGAATCCACCATCTCAGCTCCCTGTGTACTTTGTGGAGGCAATTGCTGCTGGTCAATGTCTCCACGGAGGAATTGATTATAATTCATTTTAATGAACATCATCTTCTCCACATTTTCTGGAAGTAACCTCGTACGCAGATTGCTGACAAGGTGAGTGGCGGCACTAAACACTCTTTCGGAGTACACACTTGTGGGAGGGCAACTTAGGTAGAATAAAGCCAGTTTGTGCAAGGGCCTCCAAATTGCCTCTTTTTCCTGCCAGTATAAGTACGGACTGTCTGACGTGCCTACTTGGATGTGGTCACTCATATAATCCTCCACCATTCTTTCAATGGTGAGAGAATCATATGCAGTGACAGTAGACGACATGTCCGTAATCGTTGTCAGGTCCTTCAGTCCGGACCAGATGTCAGCATCAGCAGTCGCTCCAGACTGCCCTGCATCACCGCCAGCGGGTGGGCTCGGAATTCTGAGCCTTTTCCTCGCACCCCCAGTTGCAGGAGAATGTGAAGGAGGAGATGTTGACAGGTCGCGTTCCGCTTGACTTGACAATTTTCTCACCAGCAGGTCTTTGAACCCCAGCAGACTTGTGTCTGCCGGAAAGAGAGATCCAAGGTAGGTTTTAAATCTAGGATCGAGCACGGTGGCCAAAATGTAGTGCTCTGATTTCAACAGATTGACCACCCGTGAATCCTTGTTAAGCGAATTAAGGGCTCCATCCACAAGTCCCACATGCCTAGCGGAATCGCTCCCTTTTAGCTCCTCCTTCAATGCCTCCAGCTTCTTCTGCAAAAGCCTGATGAGGGGAATGACCTGACTCAGGCTGGCAGTGTCTGAACTGACTTCACGTGTGGCAAGTTCAAAAGGTTGCAGAACCTTGCACAACGTTGAAATCATTCTCCACTGCGCTTGAGACAGGTACATTCCACCTCCTATATTGTGCTCAATTGTATAGGCTTGAATGGCCTTTTGCTGCTCCTCCAACCTCTGAAGCATATAGAGGGTTGAATTCCACCTCGTTACCACTTCTTGCTTCAGATGATGGCAGGGCAGGTTCAGGCGTTTTTGGTGGTGCTCCAGTCTTCTGTACGTGGTGCCTGTACGCCGAAAGTGTCCCGCAATTCTTCTGGCCACCGACAGCATCTCTTGCACGCCCCTCTCGTTTTTTAAAAAATTCTGCACCACCAAATTCAAGGTATGTGCAAAACATGGGACGTGCTGGAATTTGCCCATATTTAATGCACACACAATATTGGTGGCGTTGTCCGATGCCACAAATCCACAGGAGAGTCCAATTGGGGTAAGCCATTCCGCGATGATCTTCCTCAGTTGCCGTAAGAGGTTTTCAGCTGTGTGCGTATTCTGGAAACCGGTGATACAAAGCGTAGCCTGCCTAGGAAAGAGTTGGCGTTTGCGAGATGCTGCTACTGGTGCCGCCGCTGCTGTTCTTGCGGCGGGAGTCCATACATCTACCCAGTGGGCTGTCACAGTCACATAGTCCTGACCCTGCCCTGCTCCACTTGTCCACATGTCCGTGGTTAAGTGGACATTGGGTACAACTGCATTTTTTAGGACACTGGTGAGTCTTTTTCTGACGTCCGTGTACATTCTCGGTATCGCCTGCCTAGAGAAGTGGAACCTAGATGGTATTTGGTAACGGGGGCACACTGCCTCAAGAAATTGTCTAGTTCCCTGTGAACTAACGGCGGATACCGGACGCACGTCTAACACCAACATAGTTGTCAAGGCCTCAGTTATCCGCTTTGCAACAGGATGACTGCTGTGATATTTCATCTTCCTCGCAAAGGACTATTGGACAGTCAATTGCTTGGTGGAAGTAGTAAAAGTGGGCTTACGACTTCCCCTCTGGGATGACCATCGACTCCCAGCAGCAACAACAGCAGCGCCAGCAGCAGTAGGCGTTACACGCAAGGATGCATCGGAGGAATCCCAGGCAGGAGAGGACTCGTCAGAATTGCCAGTGACATGGCATGCAGGACTATTGGCATTCCTGGGGAAGGAGGAAATTGACACTGAGGGAGTTGGTGGGGTGGTTTGCGTGAGCTTGGTTACAAGAGGAAGGGATTTACTGGTCAGTGGACTGCTTCCGCTGTCGGCCCAAAGTTTTTGAACTTGTCACTGACTTATTATGAATGCGCTGCAGGTGACGTATAAGGGAGGATGTTCCGAGGTGGTTAACGTCCTTACCCCTACTTATTACAGCTTGACAAAGGCAACACACGGCTTGACAAATGTTGTCCGCATTTCTGGTGAAATACTTCCACACCGAAGAGCTGATTTTTTTGGTATTTTCACCAGGCATGTCAATGGCCCTATTCCTCCCACGGACAACAGGTGTCTCCCCGGGTGCCTGACTTAAACAAACCACCTCACCATCAGAATCCTCCTTGTCAATTTCCTCCCCAGCGCCAGCAACACCCATATCCTCCTCATCCTGGTGTACTTCAACACTGACATCTTCAATCTGACTATCAGGAACTGGACTGCGGGTGCTCCTTCCAGCACTTGCAGGGGGCGTGCAAATGGTGGAAGGCGCATGCTCTTCACGTCCAGTGTTGGGAAGGTCAGGCATCGCAACCGACACAATTGGACTCTCCTTGTGGATTTGGGATTTCGAAGAACGCACAGTTCTTTGCGGTGCTTTTGCCAGCTTGAGTCTTTTCAGTTTTCTAGCGAGAGGCTGAGTGCTTCCATCCTCATGTGAAGCTGAACCACTAGCCATGAACATAGGCCAGGGCCTCAGCCGTTCCTTGCCACTCCGTGTGGTAAATGGCATATTGGCAAGTTTACGCTTCTCCTCCGACAATTTTATTTTAGATTTTGGAGTCCTTTTTTTACTGATATTTGGTGTTTTGGATTTGACATGCTCTGTACTATGACATTGGGCATCGGCCTTGGCAGACGACGTTGCTGGCATTTCATCGTCTCGGCCATGACTAGTGGCAGCAGCTTCAGCACGAGGTGGAAGTGGATCTTGATCTTTCCCTAATTTTGGAACCTCAACATTTTTGTTCTCCATATTTTAATAGGCACAACTAAAAGGCACCTCAGGTAAACAATGGAGATGGATGGATACTAGTATACTTATGGATGGACGAGCGACTGCCGACACAGAGGTAGCTACAGCCGTGGACTACCGTACTGTGTCTGCTGCTAATATAGACTGGATGATAAGGAGATGAAATTAATATATATATATATAATATCACTAGTACTGCAGCCGGACAGGTATATATATTTATTATGTAATGACTGATGACGGACCTGCTGGACACTGTCAGCTCAGCAGCACCGCAGACTGCTACAGTAAGCTACTATAGTAGTATGTATAAAGAAGAAAGAAAAAAAAAAAACACGGGTAGGTGGTATACAATTATGGATGGACGAGCGACTGCCGACACAGAGGTAGCTACAGCCGTGGACTACCGTACTGTGTCTGCTGCTAATATAGACTGGATGATAATGAGATGAAATCAATATATATATATATATAATATCACTAGTACTGCAGCCGGACAGGTATATATATTTATTATGTAATGACTGATGACGGACCTGCTGGACACTGTCAGCTCAGCAGCACCGCAGACTGCTACAGTAAGCTACTATAGTAGTATGTATAAAGAAGAAAGAAAAAAAAAAAAAACACGGGTAGGTGGTATACAATTATGGATGGACGAGCGACTGCCGACACAGAGGTAGCTACAGCCGTGGACTACCGTACTGTGTCTGCTGCTAATATAGACTGGATGATAATGAGATGAAATCAATATATATATATAATATCACTAGTACTGCAGCCGGACAGGTATATATATTTATTATGTAATGACTGATGACGGACCTGCTGGACACTGTCAGCTCAGCAGCACCGCAGACTGCTACAGTAAGCTACTATAGTAGTATGTATAAAGAAGAAAGAAAAAAAAAAACCACGGGTAGGTGGTATACAATTATGGATGGACGAGCGACTGCCGACACAGAGGTAGCTACAGCCGTGGACTACCGTACTGTGTCTGCTGCTAATATAGACTGGATGATAATGAGATGAAATCAATATATATATATATAATATCACTAGTACTGCAGCCGGACAGGTATATATATTTATTATGTAATGACTGATGACGGACCTGCTGGACACTGTCAGCTCAGCAGCACCGCAGACTGCTACAGTAAGCTACTATAGTAGTATGTATAAAGAAGAAAGAAAAAAAAAACCACGGGTAGGTGGTATACAATTATGGATGGACGAGCGACTGCCGACACAGAGGTAGCTACAGCCGTGGACTACCGTACTGTGTCTGCTGCTAATATAGACTGGATGATAATGAGATGAAATCAATATATATATATATATATATATATAATATCACTAGTACTGCAGCCGGACAGGTATATATATTTATAATGTAATGACTGATGACGGACCTGCTGGACACAGTCAGCTCAGCAGCACCGCAGACTGCTACAGTAAGCTACTATAGTAGTATGTATAAAGAAGAAAGAAAAAAAAAACCACGGGTAGGTGGTATACAATATTATATATATATTTTATACAATTATATATATATATATATATATATATATATTAAACTGGTGGTGACTGGTGGTCAGGTCACTGGTCACACTATCAGCAACTTGCAAGTAGTACTCCTAAGCAGACAATCACAATATATATTATACTGGTGGTCAGTGTGGTCACAATGGCAGTGTGGCACTCTGGCAGCAAAAGTGTGCACTGTACGTTATATGTACTCCTGAGTCCTGCTCTCAGACTCTAACTGCTCCCCACTGTCAGTGTCTCCCCCACAAGTCAGATAATATACAGTCACACTATCTATCACTTCAGCAAGTAACTAGTACTCCTCCTAATGCTCCCCAAAATTACTACTGTGTCTCTCTCTACTGTCTCACTCTCTTCTCTATAAACGGAGAGGACGCCAGCCACGTCCTCTCCCTATGAATCTCAATGCACGTGTGAAAATGGCGGCGATGCGCGGCTCCTTATATAGAATCCGAGTCTCGCGATAGAATCCGAGCCTCGCGAGAATCCGACAGCGGGATGATGACGTTCGGGCGCGCTCGGGTTAACCGAGCAAGGCGGGAAGATCCGAGTCGCTCGGCCGCGTGTAAAAAAACATGAAGTTCGGGCGGGTTCGGATTCCGAGGAACCGAACCCGCTCATCCCTATCCAAAACACCCACAAATATTAATTGATAAATAGGCCCCTATATAGAAATAAATATTTGGGACTGGATGCTGAGTTGAATTTGATCTCACCCCAGATTTCAGAATTAAAATGTATTTGCTAAAAAAAAAATATGCAATATGTAAAGTTGGAAAATGTGAAGTTTCATCTATCATAAGAAGTGCTTAGGTCTGCACCAGTAGCTTTTGCACCAGGTTTACGTTAGGCACATCACACACTCTCACATCCATGTTTTAACCATTTGTTTTGCTTGGCACACATTCACTTTTAGGAGCCAATAACTTTTAATAAAACCTCTCTAATGCACTCTATACAACTCTAGTATCTCATATACAAACTAAAAATTGCTCTAACTTTCCCATAAAAATACAATTTACACCTGAGCAATTAAGCACCTGTCAGCATAAGCAACGCAGTCACTATCAGCCAGTCACACACTGCTCTGTATTGCTGGTGACCCTCATCATTGTGTAACCAGTGCTCAGGTACCCACAAATAATACAGGGGAGACCAGTGAGCTGATCTTTATCTGTTTATAATTATGCAAGCATTCCCTCACTATAGTATATACAATTATACATGAGATTGCCTATTTCCTCCACTAATTCATAGTTGCCTACCCTCCCTCATTCTGCAGGAGACTCCCTGAAATAGCAGCAATCTCCATGTCTCCCTGAATAGTCCAGCAATCTCCCTCATTGTACCTTACCCACATTATGCAGCTGTTACATTCTTGGGGAGAACAATAAATCAGAGATAAATGCATTCAAATGGGATCATCAGCGCCATTTCCCTGTATTGGTTATAAGGCACAATGATCCCTATGGCTACATGCATTTTAAATAAGGTTTTTCATGGCCACTTGCAATATATGTTTATACAGAATACTAACTTTTGGGCTCATTTACGTTTGGATATAAGCAATTTTCATGACACACCTCTCAGATGTAGTAGTACACATCTGCGCTGATAGGTGTTACTTTCACATCTCCCTGAAATGCTTTTTCAAAAGTAGGCAAGTATGCTCCACTTCCTGTCTCTCTGCTCATAAATGGTCAGTAGAGTCAGATACAGGCAAATCTACATGTCCACAATGCCACATTTGTGTACAGCCACATAATTAAACATATCTTACACTGCATATACAAACTATCAAGGATCTCATATTGCATTAGTCCCTTGGTGAGTGTGTGGATAAATCACCAAACAGTAACAATAAGTAACAATATTTTCCTCATTCTAGCTTTAGGAGCTTATTAAGGGACCCATACACTACAACGATATGTCTGAGGCTGAAGTCGGATGTAATTTCTCTTGAATTCCCCCGGGACTTTCCCGGGAGTGATTCCATACGACATACCTCCCAACTTTGGCTTGATGAAGTCGGGACTGTTCCAAAAAGGGGGCGTGGCCTCGCCAAACAGCGCATTTTCTTGCCTTTTGGGGGCGTTCCCAGTGCTCCCCGAGCAGCTGGGCAGCCCCCGCTCCCCTCCTAGCACTGAATGCATGCCGTGCTCGTGCGCACAGCATGTTTTCAGAGATCACCGGCTGCTCTGCAGAGCAGAGCAGCGGGTGATCAAAGGCTCTCCCAACTGCCCCCCCCCCCCGCCCGCGGGACACTGCTGCCCGCGGGTGGGACAGCAGGACAGGGTCCGAATAGCGGGACTGTTCCGCTGAAAGCGGGACAATTGGGAGGTATGCATACGATATGGTTCTTTTGTGCTATTTTTGCATAAGATATATCTCATGCGATTGATGAAGCCGCTATACATCGCATGCAATATATCGTACGGCATCCAGTTATACCATGAGATATATCTGATGGGCTGGATAGAGGGCTACGGGGGCTGGGAGTGTCCTGAGAATGCCAGTCAAACTTCCCTGTGATACATCGCATGCAATATATCACATGCACAAAAAACACACTTTGTTCATCCGATTCCATCCAATTCCGATATATCATTACTGCAGCACCAACGACCTAGGGGATCCTATCCGACAGCCACGGGGACGCGCATCAGATTGGATACGATCTAAAACACATACGATTGTACACAATTTCATACAATATATCAGACGGATGAAACGGAATTGTATGAAATCGTGTAAAATTGTACTAGTGTATGGGGCCCTTTACACAAAATTTTCTTGATAAGGCATTATGGGCCTAATTGAGCATGGATCGCTGAGGTGCGGAAATCACTATTCGGCAATTTACGCACTTCTGCACATTCTGCACATGTGATCGCAGTTTAAGAGCCAGCTGGGGTGCAGCGGCACAGCATTTTAGAAGCGGCGACGGGGTATTGAGGGGGTTGCGGTCCAGACAATGGAGGCATATCCAAACCGGTTGCGTGGTGGACCGCGGTGGCTGCGTGATGTCATATGCAGCCGCTGCGACCCAAAACATGGCAGCCTTGTGACTGCCTTTGCAGCTAGGCTGCTCAGTCAGGGGGACTACCCCAAAGATGCGAGCGCTTCACTGTTTAGCGGAGCGCTCGCATTTTAGCAGGGAGGGGGACACGGAATGCGGGCGGTCTTGCCTTGGGCTGGGCGCCCCCCATGCATCTTAGAGAAAGGAGTTGTAGTTTTGCGAATTAGGCCCAATGTACTTGAACATACTGTACATAAAAAAGTAGTGGCGTAGTGGTTAGCATTACTGCCTCACAGCACTGAGGTGATGAGCAGGGACGGTGCTAGAGTGTTTGGTGCCCCCCTGCAAATAAGGAGATTTATGGTAGACTTACCATTGTTAAATCTCTTTCTGCGAGGTACACTGGGTTCAACAGGGAATATGTTGAGGTGTAGAGATGGATCTTGATCCAGGCACCAACAGGTTAAAGATTTACCTGTCCCAAGATGCATTGGGGCCTCCTCTATAACCCCGCCTCCCAGTGGTGCAAGTAGAAAAAATGTCTTACGGGTACTGTGTGCGCGCGCAAAAAAATGGGTGTGGCCAAATGCCACATGGGGCGTGGCCAATGAAAATGGGGGCGTGATACACATATGGGGGAGGGGCAGATACACGTATGACCCCAATAGTGCCAGATACACGTTGCCCACCAGTGCCAGATATACATTGCCCCACAGTGCCAGATACACATTGACTAACAGTGCCAGATACACATTGCCCCACAGTGCCAGATACAGAAATGCCCCCAGAGTGCCAGATATAAATTGCCTCGCAGTGTCAGATACACGTTGCCCCACAGTGCCAGATATACATTGCCCCACAGTGCCAGATACACATTGCCCCACAGTGCCAGATACACAAATGCTCCCACTGTGTCAGATATACATTGCCCCCCGTGCCAGATACAGAAATGCCCCTACAGTGCCAGATATGCCCCCAGTGCCAGATATCCCCCAGTACCAGGTATACATGCCCCCCCAGTGCCAGATATCCCCCAGTGCCAGGTATACATGCCCCCCTGTGCCAGATATCCCCCAGTGCCAGGTATACATGCCCCCCTGTGCCAGATATCCCCCAGTGCCAGGTATATATGCCCCCCAGTGCCAGATATCCCCCAGTGCCAGGTATATATGCCCCCCCAGTGCCAGATATCCCCCAGTGCCAGATAGAAATGCCCCCCCAGTGCCAGATATCCCCCAGTGCCAGGTATAACATGCCCCCCTCCCCCCCCCTTCCCTGCTCACCGCTGCCGCTGGCCGCTGCCGTCCTGTGTGAGGGAAGGAGAGCGCAGCCTGTGCCTCTCCTTCCCCTCAGTCTCCGGCGGGTGTCTCACAGTTTAATTCAGCGCCGATCCGTGAGCCAATCAGAGCTCGCACGGCGAGCTCTGATTGGCTCACGGATCGGCGCTGAATTAAACTGACACCCGCTGGAGACTGAGGGGAAGGAGAGGCACAGGCTGCGCTCTCCTTCCCTCACTTCAGCGGCGGTGCGAGGAGCGGCGGCCCGTCGGTGTGGGTACGGCGTACCCACGGCTAAATTCTTACGGGTACGCCGTACCCACCCGTACCCGCCCACTTGCACCACTGCCGCCTCCAGACACTGTGAGCTCAGTTTCATTAACCAGTCCAATGCAGGAGCAGGTAAAAGAGAAGGCAGATGTTAGTCACATAGAAGAACCACATTCTCACGACATGAGAAGGGACCAGCGACTAATGCCATACAAACCCATAGCAGCTAGGTTCGTCAGGGCGGGCGCCCTGTGGAACCCAGTGTACCTCGCAGAAAGAGATTTAGCAATGGTAAGTCTACCATAAATCTCCTTTTCTGCAGGTTGGCTCCAGATTGATTACAGGAGCTGCGGATTGACTGGGAGATGTATGAGACATAGGGGGTCATTCCGACCTGATCGCTCGCTGCAGTTTTTCCCAGCGCATCGATCGGGTTGGATCTGCGCATGCGCCAGCGCCGCAGTGTGCAGGCGTATGCTGGATGGCCGAGGGCAGTTGTTCCGTAGCGATCGCCTCTGCCTGATTGACAGGCAGAGGTGGTCGCTGGGTGGGAGGGGGCTGGACGGCAGAGTTAAGCCGCCGTTTAGAGGGCGCGGTCCGGCCAATGCAGGCGTGGCCGGGCCGTTGGGGGGGGAGATCCGCGGCGGCTGCGTGACATCACACGCAGCCGCTGCGACCCGGCCAGCGAAGAGGTTCTCCCAGCCAGCCACAGGAGCTGCGCGTCTGAGACCGGATGTATACATCAGAATACTCATACAATATATTCTGGCACAGGTACACTTGTTCTTAACTAACGCTGTCTCAATATCGACATGTAGAATACTTAAGTGTTTGTAAAACCACGGCGCTGATGTACAGGCGGGTTTACAAAGGAGACCTTGTTCTGCAGTCCTGGAGACCAGTCGCATCTATTTTAGAAAATGGCGCCCAGCGTCTCAGTCAGGGAGTGAGGGAGAGTGTGAGGCAGCTCCAGGGCGGGAATAACAGCAGTAGATGAAGTCCTGGGCCAGAGGATGGGCTACATACAGGTCAAGCGCCGGCTCCCCTATACTGGACTTCACTACCTGGTACTGTGGAGTCTTAAGTGGACATTAGTATATCCGACCTGTACTCCTATGCCCTGATGGATATAGTGGGGTCCCTGCTCGGTCACAGTGTCCACGCCAGCGTCGCAGTCCGTCTCCATAGACTGCAATCGGACCGCAATTTAATGGCGGGTCCCACCTGGGGGACCCTCTTACCTCCTCCCCGCAGCAGCCACGCAAACCAGGAGAGCGTCTGCGTCTGTGTGCCAAAGCCGGAGCGTCTCCGCCGCAAGTACCCGGGAACTGAACCAGTGGGAGTATGCGACGCCGCTTGGGAGGTGATGGAACTGCAGTGCTGAAGTGTCACTCTGACATACAGCGCTGACAGCCCAGTTTTCTGTCAGAAAAAGCTTTTTCAGGGCTGCCCAGTGCAGCCCACCTGTTAAGTGACCTGCTTCTGCAGACACCAACTGAAAACTAAGCTCACAGTGCCTGGAGGCGGGGTTATAGAGGAGGCCCCAATGCATCTTGGGACAGCTAAAGCTTTAACCTGTTGGTGCCTGGATCAAGATCCATCTCTACACCCCAATGTATTCCCTGTGGAACACAGTGTACCCCCCTGCAGAAAATAAATTTGCACCCTCCCATTCGTAAAAAAGTGATAGCGCACACTGCAAAAAGGAGTGTGGTCACACAAGGAAGGGGCGTGACCACAATGGTACCCACAATTCAAATTACGCCACACAGTAATACAATCTTATGCACATTAACCCAAACATAGTGCCCCTGATTCATATTATGCCACATAATAATAGTGCCTAGTTCTAGATCTTGAAGAGCTCAGGGCAACAGTTTCCTTTGGCCATGATCACAACAGGGACAGTGCACACCGAAGACGCGTGCCAAAAATATAGGGCCACAGAATAGTACCAGTTCACATAACCCCGCACAGTAGTGTCCATTAGTCACATTACACTGCACAGCAGTGTCCATTAGTCACATTACACCACACAGCAGTGTCCATTACTCACATTACACCGCACAGCAGTGTCCATTAGTCACATTACAGCGCACAGCAGTGTCCATTAGTCACATTACACCACACAGCAGTGTCCGTTAGTCACATTACACCGCACAGCAGTGTCCATTAGTCACATTACACCACACAGCAGTGTCCGTTAGTCACATTACACTGCACAGTAGTACCGTTATACACATTACACCACACAGGAGAGCCGCTTATACACGTTACGCCAGAGTAGAGCCCATTATACACATTATGCTAGATACAGCCCATTATACACATTATGAAGGTCATTAACATCCCGCTGCAATAGCGGCCCTCAGCACAGTTTGCCAGCGGCAGCAAACCGTGTATGCGCAGTGGGCGTGAGGCCACACACATTGCGGCTGCTTCCCCGATGGATGCGACCACAATCTGATTGACAGGTGACAGCGTAGCGGAGTTAAGGTGTTGCGGGGGTGGCGCTGGAAAAACAGGGACGGGACGTCACACACAGCTGCTCCGAAAAAAAAATGGCTGCTGACCAGGCTGCGCTGCCAGGAGTCAACCTTAGATCAGATGCGTCCTCAATCAAATTGTGGATGCATCGGGAGGCGGCGCTACACATGCTGGGCGGCAGTGACGTGCGGAGGGGTGAGGCAGAGCCTTTCCTGTCATACTTACATTTAAAGCAGAATTTTGTCTGAATAAAGTATATGAAAAATACTAGTAATTTGTTTTAAATATCTTCTTTACATTATTCTAATATTTTTTATAGCCCAAACTTTGGAGTAAAAAGTCTATGGCAGGTGAGGCAGTGCCTCACCTGTGTATCCTTTCCACACATCTCTAATCAAAACTCACCAGATTTCCAGGAGTTTATACTGCTGCACCTGTGTATAATGCCCAGATGTACCCTTTGGCTCATATATTGCATGTAAATCTGGCTCTGGGGTTAGCCAGTGCCTCCTGAGCCATTTAGCTCACCGCACGTCCCTGCTGGGGGGCCTTGCCTTGTGCTGGGCGGCCCTCAGTATGTGCAGAGATGAATGCAGATCTGGCTGCATATGCAGCCATCTGCGTTCATCTTTGAATAACCCCCTATGCCAGGTACAGCCCTCATTCCCTCCACAGTGCGGCCCCAGTACCTGCAGAAGGGCCCGGCTCGGGCGCTGCTCCTCCTCTCCCTTCTCCGCCTCCGGTTTCTCGCAGGCTCCGTTACTCCAGCAGCAGCGGCTGAAGGATGTCGTCAGTGACGCCGGGAGGGGAAAGGGCGGGGGGAGGGAGCGGGTACTGATTACTAGAGATGAGCGGGTTCGGTTCCTCGGAATCCGAACCCGCCCGAACTTCATGTTTTTTTTCACGGGTCCGAGCGACTCGGATCTTCCCGCCTTGCTCGGTTAACCCGAGCGCGCCCGAACGTCATCATGACGCTGTCGGATTCTCGCGAGGCTCGGATTCTATCGCGAGACTCGGATTCTATATAAGGAGCCGCGCGTCGCCGCCATTTTCACACGTGCATTGAGATTGATAGGGAGAGGACGTGGCTGGCGTCCTCTCCATTTAGATTAGAAGAGAGAGAGTGAGATTGATTTGAGACAGAGACACTTGATTTACTGGAGCTTAGGAGTACTGTAGAGAGTGCAGAGTTTAGTAGTGACTGACCACAGTGACCACCAGACAGTGCAGTTTTATTTAATATAATCCGTTCTCTGCCTGAAAAAAACGATACACAGTGACTCAGTCACATACCATATCTGTGTGCACTGCTCAGCCCAGTGTGCTGCATCATCTATGTATATATCTGACTGTGCTCACACAGCTTATAATTGTGGGGGAGACTGGGGAGCAGTGCCAGTTATAGGTTATAGCAGGAGCCAGGAGTACATATTATTAAAATTAAACAGTGCACACTTTTGCTGCAGGAGTGCCACTGCCAGTGCGACTGACCAGTGACCTGACCACACTGACCACCAGTATAGTTAGTAGTATACTATATTGTGATTGCCTGAAAAAGTTAAACACTCGTCGTGTGACTTGTGTGGTGTTTTTTTTTTATTCTATAAAAAACTCATTCTGCTGACAGACAGTGTCCAGCAGGTCCGTCATTATATAATATATACCTGTCCGGCTGCAGTAGTGATATATATATATATTTTTTATATCATTATTTATCATCCAGTCGCAGCAGACACAGTACGGTAGTTCACGGCTGTAGCTACCTCTGTGTCGGCACTCGGCAGTCCATCCATAATTGTATACCACCTACCCGTGGTTTTTTTTTCTTTCTTCTTTATACATACATACTACATCTCATTATCAACCATTCTATATTAGCAGCAGACACAGTACAGTACGGTAGTCCACGGCTGTAGCTACCTCTGTGTCGGCACTCGGCAGTCCGTCCATAATTGTATACCACCTACCCGTGGTTTTTTTTTCTTTCTTCTTTACACATACATACTACATCTCTTTATCAACCAGTCTATATTAGCAGCAGACACAGTACAGTAGTCCACGGCTGTAGCTACC
Organism: Pseudophryne corroboree; assembly: GCF_028390025.1. NCBI lineage: Eukaryota > Metazoa > Chordata > Amphibia > Anura > Myobatrachidae > Pseudophryne > Pseudophryne corroboree. The sequence goes on along the minus strand of NC_086448.1, from coordinate 523,481,125 downwards.
TCTGTGTCGGCACTCGGCAGTCCATCCATAATTGTATACCACCTACCCGTGGTTTTTTTTTCTTTCTTCTTTATACATACATACTACATCTCTTTATCAACCAGTCTATATTAGCAGCAGACACAGTACAGTAGTCCACGGCTGTAGCTACCTCTGTGTCGGCACTCGGCAGTCCATCCATAATTGTATACCACCTACCCGTGGTTTTTTTTTCTTTCTTCTTTATACATACATACTACATCTCTTTATCAACCAGTCTATATTAGCAGCAGACACAGTACAGTAGTCCACGGCTGTAGCTACCTCTGTGTCGGCACTCGGCAGTCCGTCCATAATTGTATACCACCTACCCGTGGTTTTTTTTTCTTTCTTCTTTATACATACATACTACATCTCTTTATCAACCAGTCTATATTAGCAGCAGACACAGTACAGTACGGTAGTCCACGGCTGTAGCTACCTCTGTGTCGGCACTCGGCAGTCCGTCCATAATTGTATACCACCTACCCGTGGTTTTTTTTTCTTTCTTCTTTATACATACATACTACATCTCTTTATCAACCAGTCTATATTAGCAGCAGACACAGTACAGTAGTCCACGGCTGTAGCTACCTCTGTGTCGGCACTCGGCAGTCCATTCATAATTGTATACTAGTATCCATCCATCTCCATTGTTTACCTGAGGTGCCTTTTAGTTGTGCCTATTAAAATATGGAGAACAAAAATGTTGAGGTTCCAAAATTAGGGAAAGATAAAGATCCACTTCCACCTCGTGCTGAAGCTGCTGCCACTAGTCATGGCCGAGACGATGAAATGCCAGCAACGTCGTCTGCCAAGGCCGATGCCCAATGTCATAGTACAGAGCATGTCAAATCCAAAACACCAAATATCAGTAAAAAAAGGACTCCAAAACCTAAAATAAAATTGTCGGAGGAGAAGCGTAAACTTGCCAATATGCCATTTACCACACGGAGTGGCAAGGAACGACTGAGGCCCTGGCCTATGTTCATGGCTAGTGGTTCAGCTTCACATGAGGATGGAAGCACTCAGCCTCTCGCTAGAAAAATGAAAAGACTCAAGCTGGCAAAAGCAGTAGCACCGCAAAGAACTGTGCGTTCTTCGAAATCCCAAATCCACAAGGAGAGTCCGACTCCAATTGTGTCGGTTGCGATGCCTGACCTTCCCAACACTGGACGTGAAGAGCATGCGCCTTCCACCATTTGCACGCCCCCTGCAAGTGATGGAAGGAGCACCCGCAGTCCAGTTCCTGATAGTCAGATTGAAGATGTCAGTGTTGAAGTACACCAGGATGAGGAGGATATGGGTGTTGCTGGCGCTGGGGAGGAAATTGACCAGGAGGATTCTGATGGTGAGGTGGTTTGTTTAAGTCAGGCACCCGGGGAGACACCTGTTGTCCGTGGGAGGAATATGGCCGTTGACATGCCTGGTGAAAATACCAAAAAAATCAGCTCTTCGGTGTGGAAGTATTTCACCAGAAATGCGGACAACAGGTGTCAAGCCGTGTGTTCCCTTTGTCAAGCTGTAATAAGTAGGGGTAAGGACGTTAACCACCTCGGAACATCCTCCCTTATACGTCACCTGCAGCGCATTCATAATAAGTCAGTGACAAGTTCAAAAACTTGGGCCGACAGCGGAAGCAGTCCACTGACCAGTAAATCCCTTCCTCTTGTAACCAAGCTCACGCAAACCACCCCACCAACTCCCTCAGTGTCAATTTCCTCCTTCCCCAGGAATGCCAATAGTCCTGCAGGCCATGTCACTGGCAATTCTGATGATTCCTCTCCTGCCTGGGATTCCTCCGATGCATCCTTGCGTGTAACGCCTACTGCTGCTGGCGCTGCTGTTGTTGCTGCTGGGAGTCGATGGTCATCCCAGAGGGGAAGTCGTAAGACCACTTGTACTACTTCCACCAAGCAATTGACTGTCCAACAGTCCTTTGTGAGGAAGATGAAATATCACAGCAGTCATCCTACTGCAAAGCGGATAACTGAGGCCTTGACATCCTGGGTGGTGAGAAACGTGGTTCCGGTATCCATCATTACTGCAGAGCCAACTAGAGACTTGTTGGAGGTACTGTGTCCCTGGTACCAAATACCATCTAGGTTCCATTTCTCTAGGCAGGCGATACCGAAAATGTACACAGACCTCAGAAAAAGAGTCACCAGTGTCCTAAAAAATGCAGCTGTACCCAATGTCCACTTAACCACGGACATGTGGACAAGTGGAGCAGGGCAGGGTCAGGACTATATGACTGTGACAGCCCACTGGGTAGATGTATGGACTCCCGCCGCAACAACAGCAGCGGCGGCACCAGTAGCAGCATCTCGCAAACGCCAACTCTTTCCTAGGCAGGCTACGCTTTGTATCACCGGTTTCCAGAATACGCACACAGCTGAAAACCTCTTACGGCAACTGAGGAAGATCATCGCGGAATGGCTTACCCCAATTGGACTCTCCTGTGGATTTGTGGCATCGGACAACGCCAGCAATATTGTGTGTGCATTAAATCTGGGCAAATTCCAGCACGTCCCATGTTTTGCACATACCTTGAATTTGGTGGTGCAGAATTTTTTAAAAAACGACAGGGGCGTGCAAGAGATGCTGTCGGTGGCCAGAAGAATTGCGGGACACTTTCGGCGTACAGGCACCACGTACAGAAAACTGGAGCACCACCAAAAACTACTGAACCTGCCCTGCCATCATCTGAAGCAAGAAGTGGTAACGAGGTGGAATTCAACCCTCTATATGCTTCAGAGGTTGGAGGAGCAGCAAAAGGCCATTCAAGCCTATACAATTGAGCACGATATAGGAGGTGGAATGCACCTGTCTCAAGCGCAGTGGAGAATGATTTCAACGTTGTGCAAGGTTCTGATGCCCTTTGAACTTGCCACACGTGAAGTCAGTTCAGACACTGCCAGCCTGAGTCAGGTCATTCCCCTCATCAGGCTTTTGCAGAAGAAGCTGGAGACATTGAAGGAGGAGCTAACACGGAGCGATTCCGCTAGGCATGTGGGACTTGTGGATGGAGCCCTTAATTCGCTTAACAAGGATTCACGGGTGGTCAATCTGTTGAAATCAGAGCACTACATTTTGGCCACCGTGCTCGATCCTAGATTTAAAGCCTACCTTGGATCTCTCTTTCCGGCAGACACAAGTCTGCTGGGGTTGAAAGACCTGCTGGTGAGAAAATTGTCAAGTCAAGCGGAACGCGACCTGTCAACAACATCTCCTCCTTCACATTCTCCCGCAACTGGGGGTGCGAGGAAAAGGCTCAGAATTCCGAGCCCACCCGCTGGCGGTGATGCAGGGCAGTCTGGAGCGACTGCTGATGCTGACATCTGGTCCGGACTGAAGGACCTGACAACGATTACGGACATGTCGTCTACTGTCACTGCATATGATTCTCTCACTATTGAAAGAATGGTGGAGGATTATATGAGTGACCGCATCCAAGTAGGCACGTCACACAGTCCGTACTTATACTGGCAGGAAAAAGAGGAAATTTGGAGGCCCTTGCACAAACTGGCTTTATTCTACCTAAGTTGCCCTCCCACAAGTGTGTACTCCGAAAGAGTGTTTAGTGCCGCCGCTCACCTTGTCAGCAATCGGCGTACGAGGTTACATCTAGAAAATGTGGAGAAGATGATGTTCATTAAAATGAATTATAATCAATTTCTCCGTGGAGACATTCACCAGCAGCAATTGCCTCCACAAAGTACACAGGGTGCTGAGATGGTGGATTCCAGTGGGGACGAATTGATAATCTGGTAACAAAGGGGTTAGGATATGTCCCTGCGCACAAATGCCGCCAACCCAAGGTCTATCCTAGTGTGTCACCTAACACACTGAAATAATGCTAGAAAGGGAATATTAGAATAATCCCTAGGTGGCGCAAATAGTAAAAAGTCCAAAGAAATTACCCGTGTGGGCTAAAGTCCGTTCCTTTTCATACAAGTGAGTTCATATATGAATCCGTCGTCCAAAGATGATGTATGAAAAAAAACACAATATAAACACAAATGTTCAGTACAGTCTCTGTGGGTATTAGAGGAACAAAATGTACACCCAGGTTCCTTCGACTATTCAGTACTTGGGATGTGCAGTTCTACTCGTAAGGTCCACCTCAGTGACTCGCATAAATGGACTGCTTACATGTGCTTACTTCTAAAACAATTGTATAAATCACATCAAGGTTTCTTTCACCTATACAAATGCAGTATCCAAAATAATCAAGCACCCACGAGTAGGTCTCTGGGTATATAGGATGCTCACGTGTATGCTTACTTCAAGGTGCGGTGTACTTTCACATCAAAGGTTTCTTTCGATGTTTTCCGCTGTCTTTCTCCTCTATTCCTTCAATTTTAATTATTACCAGCAGCCTATCGTCTTCCCAGCAGCAGCAAAGCTGTGAGGAGGGGGATGTACACGGTGATATATCGGAGGATGATGATGAGGTGGACATCTTGCCTCTGTAGAGCCAGTTTGTGCAAGGAGAGATTAATTGCTTCTTTTTTGGGGGGGGTCCAAACCAACCCGTCATATCAGTCACAGTCGTGTGGCAGACCCTGTCACTGAAATGATGGGTTGGTTAAAGTGTGCATGTCCTGTTTATACAACATAAGGGTGGGTGGGAGGGCCCAAGGACAATTCCATCTTGCACCTCTTTTTTCTTTTCTTTTTCTTTGCGTCATGTGCTGTTTGGGGAGGGTTTTTTGGAAGGGCCATCCTGCGTGACACTGCAGTGCCACTCCTAGATGGGCCCGGTGTTTGTGTCGGCCACTAGGGTCGCTTATCTTACTCACACAGTCAGCTACCTCATTGCGCCTCTTTTTTTCTTTGCGTCATGTGCTGTTTGGGGAGGGTTTTTTGGAAGGGCCATCCTGCGTGACACTGCAGTGCCACTCCTAGATGGGCCCGGTGTTTGTGTCGGCCACTAGGGTCGCTTATCTTACTCACACAGTCAGCTACCTCATTGCGCCTCTTTTTTTCTTTGCGTCATGTGCTGTTTGGGGAGAGTTTTTTGGAAGGGACATCCTGCGTGACACTGCAGTGCCACTCCTAGATGGGCCCGGTGTTTGTGTCGGCCACTAGGGTCGCTTATCTTACTCACACAGTCAGCTACCTCATTGCGCCTCTTTTTTTCTTTGCGTCATGTGCTGTTTGGGGAGGGTTTTTTGGAAGGGCCATCCTGCGTGACACTGCAGTGCCACTCCTAGATGGGCCCGGTGTTTGTGTCGGCCACTAGGGTCGCTTATCTTACTCACACAGTCAGCTACCTCATTGCGCCTCTTTTTTTCTTTGCGTCATGTGCTGTTTGGGGAGGGTTTTTTGGAAGGGACATCCTGCGTGACACTGCAGTGCCACTCCTAGATGGGCCCGGTGTTTGTGTCGGCCACTAGGGTCGCTTATCTTACTCACACAGCGACCTCGGTGCAAATTTTAGGACTAAAAATAATATTGTGAGGTGTGAGGTATTCAGAATAGACTGAAAATGAGTGTAAATTATGGTTTTTGAGGTTAATAATACTTTGGGATCAAAATGACCCCCAAATTCTATGATTTAAGCTGTTTTTTAGGGTTTTTTGAAAAAAAACACCCGAATCCAAAACACACCCGAATCCGACAAAAAAAATTCGGTGAGGTTTTGCCAAAACGCGGTCGAACCCAAAACACGGCCGCGGAACCGAACCCAAAGCCAAAACACAAAACCCGAAAAATTTCAGGCGCTCATCTCTACTGATTACCCGGGCCTGGCACTAATGGAGTGGCCCAGCAGGGACTCTGGTCTGCCGCACTCCCACCACCATCCCTCTTTACTAGGCAGCAGCATAAGCTCTCATCCTGGGAGCACTGCACATGCTGCAGTTAGGCAGAGAGGCTGCTGAGCCTCTGCCTTTTTCTGTACAGGTGGGGAGGGGGGCAGGGGGTGATCACACTGATCACGCTCCCCCACCGAATTGACCCTGGCTGAGGGGCTGAGGGCTGGAAGCTCAGGGATCAGGCACTACAAAGATTTTTTTTCCCCATAAGGGGTCGTGACCACGCCTCTCACGATTAGGCCACGCCCCAATACAAAACGAGCGAGGGATGTCGGCGGCGGCAGCGGAGCTGTGAATGCAGTCTCTTTGGGGAGGAGGAGGGGGAGGGAGCTGAGCTACCCGCTGCCAGCGCCGCTACCTGTCATCCAGTCTGACAGGCGCAGCGGCAGCCGGCAGCAGCAAGGTAGCAGAGCAGGGAGAGCGCCTATTCAGCTCAGCACCTCCCTGCGTTGCATACCCTCGCTGAGCGGGTAGCGCTGGCTCTGGTGATGAGTTTAATTTTCAGTCAAAAGAGACATTAGTGTGGCATTTGTATGCTCTCCCTGTATGTGCATGGTTTCATTGGGCCTAATGATAGGTTCGTTTGATTCTAACATAACTCTAAACACTAAACAAAAAACACTAATGAAGTTTCTTCACTTACCCAGTCACCTTGCTCCATAGCCCTGCATGCAGGGCCGGTGCTACACCTTGTGGCACCCAGTGCGAAAGTGTTCCCCCCCCCCCAGCAAAACAGTTTGTGCGCGCCAAAAAATAGGGGTGTGGCTTCATAGGAGAGGGGCGTGGCCACAGTTATGCTCCCAGTAGCTGTGCCCCCAGATTTGCCCCAAGTAGTTGTGCCCCCCAGTTGATTTGCCCCCAGTAGATATGCCCCCTGTAGCTGTGCCCCCAGTAGATATGCCCCCAGTAGCTATGCACCCTGTAGATATGCCCCCAGTAGTTGTGCCCCCTGTTGCTTTGCCCCCAGTAGTTGTGTCCCCTGTCGCTGTGCCCCCTGTTGCTTTGCCCCCAGTAGTTGTGCCCCCTGTTGCTTTGCCCCCAGTAGTTGTGCCCGGTTTCTTTGCCCCCAGTAGTTGTGCCCCCTCTTTCTTTGCCCCCAGTAGTTGTGCCCCCTCTTTCATTGCCCCGAGTAGTTGTGCCCCCAGTAATTGTGCCCCCTGTTGCTTTGCCCCCTGTCACCGCTTACAAACACCACACACACACAAAATTTTTAAAAAAACAATACTTACCAGTACCACTGCCCCGCTCCTGCTTCCCGACCGCTGCTGCTGCTGCTCTGTCTGACCGCCGGCCTACACAGCCCACGGCGTCCGCTGCAGCCGTGGAGCGGGGTGCGGGTTGGGGCAGGCACTGCTTGCCCGCACCAAGAACCGCTCCTGCCTGCATGCTAATATGGACGAGATTGTCCATATTGGCCTGCAGGTATGAATGAGCCGGCACCAACGATGAACGAGTGTGTAGGGCCGTTAATGCATTTGCACGTTGAAGTCTGATATGAATGACATATATTCTGTGTACAGTGCTGAATAAATTTGTGGTCTTATATAAGTACGCAATATTTCTACTATTATAATACCAAAGGAACTCCACTGCATACTCTTTATCTGGTTGTCATAACGGGTATGTAGTTAATTTGCTTGCAGTCGGGATCCTGACGGTTACGATACCAACGCTGCGATCCCGACCACTGACAATACCACCAGCCAGCTAACAGGGGCTATTCCCACTCCTGGGTGTCCAAGACACTCATAGGGAGATATCCAATTAGCCCCGGTAATTGTCCCGCCAGAGGATATCTAATTAGCACCGATAAGCCGGCGCGTGCCGCGGCTTATCAGTGATTTTGTTTTACCTGCCTCCGGCAGGCGAAGCAGAGTCCCTGGGAATAGCCCCCTTTTCGTCCGAAAACGGGGCTGTTTCACACGAAAACACACAGGTTTCACTGAACCTGTGTGTTTTCGGGAGAAAGGTTTTTTTTTTTTAACAGGCGATGAATCTGGATAACCTGTAAAAAAAAATCAGTGAAACATTGGAAAAAAGTCAGAAAACCGCTGAAATCGGCCATTTTTCAGACCCGGTGTTTTACCGTGGATAATTGGATATCCCCCATAGAGTGGGAATAGAACTAGGGATGTGCACTTGAAATTTTTTGGGTTTTGTGTTTTGGTTTTGGGTTCGGTTCCGCGGCCGTGTTTTGGGTTCGAACGCGTTTTGGCAAAACCTCACCGAATTTTTTTTGTCGGATTCGGGTGTGTTTTGGATTCGGGTGTTTTTTTCAAAAAACCCTAAAAAACAGCTTAAATCATAGAATTTGGGGGTCATTTTGATCCCAAAGTATTATTAACCTCAAAAACCATAATTTCCACTCATTTTCAGTCTATTCTGAACACCTCACACCTCACAATATTATTTTTAGTCCTAAAATTTGCACCGTGGTCGCTGGATGACTAAGCTAAGCGACCCAAGTGGCCGACACAAACACCTGGCCCATCTAGGAGTGGCACTGCAGTGTCACGCAGGATGGCCCTTCCAAAAAACACTCCCCAAACAGCACATGACGCAAAGAAAAAAAGAGGCGCAATGAGGTAGCTGTGTGACTAAGCTCAACGACCCAAGTGGCCGACACAAACACCTGGCCCATCTAGGAGTGGCACTGCAGTGTCACGCAGGATGGCCCTTCCAAAAAACACTCCCCAAACAGCACATGACGCAAAGAAAAAAAGAGGCGCAATGAGGTAGCTGTGTGACTAAGCTCAGCGACCCAAGTGGCCGACACAAACACCTGGCCCATCTAGGAGTGGCACTGCAGTGTCACGCAGGATGGCCCTTCCAAAAAACACTCCCCAAACAGCACATGATGCAAAGAAAAAAAGAGGCGCAATGAGGTAGCTGTGTGACTAAGCTCAACGACCCAAGTGGCCGACACAAACACCTGGCCCATCTAGGAGTGGCACTGCAGTGTCACGCAGGCTTGCCCTTCAAAAAACTACTCCCCAAACAGCACATGACGCAAAGAAAAAAAGAGGTGCAATTAGGTAGCTGTGTGAGTAAGCTAAGCGACCCTAGTGGCCGACACAAACACCTGGCCCATCTAGGAGTGGCACTGCAGTGTCACGCAGGATGGCCCTTCAAAAAAATACTCCCCAAACAGCACATGACGCAAAGAAAAATTAAAGAAAAAAGAGGTGCAAGATGGAATTGTCCTTGGGCCCTCCCACCCACCCTTATGTTGTATAAACAGGACATGCACACTTTAACCAACCCATCATTTCAGTGACAGGGTCTGCCACACGACTGTGACTGAAATGACGGGTTGGTTTGGACCCCCACCAAAAAAGAAGCAATTAATCTCTCCTTGCACAAACTGGCTCTACAGAGGCAAGATGTCCACCTCATCATCATCCTCCGATATATCACCGTGTACATCCCCCTCCTCACAGATTATCAATTCGTCCCCACTGGAATCCACCATCTCAGCTCCCTGTGTACTTTGTGGAGGCAATTGCTGCTGGTCAATGTCTCCACGGAGGAATTGATTATAATTCATTTTAATGAACATCATCTTCTCCACATTTTCGGGAAGTAACCTCGTACGCCGATTGCTGACAAGGTGAGCGGCGGCACTAAACACTCTTTCGGAGTACACACTTGTGGGAGGGCAACTTAGGTAGAATAAAGCCAGTTTGTGCAAGGGCCTCCAAATTGCCTCTTTTTCCTGCCAGTATAAGTACGGACTGTCTGACGTGCCTACTTGGATGCGGTCACTCATATAATCCTCCACCATTCTTTCAATGGGGAGAGAATCATATGCAGTGCCAGTAGACGACATGTCCGTAATCGTTGGCAGGTCCTTCAGTCCGGACCAGATGTCAGCATCAGCAGTCGCTCATGACTGCCCTGCATCACCGCCAGCGGGTGGGCTCGGAATTCTGAGCCTTTTCCTCGCACCCCCAATTGCGGGAGAATGTGAAGGAGGAGATGCTGACAGGTCGCGTTCCGCTTGACTTGACAATTTTCTCACCAGCAGGTCTTTGAACCCCAGCAGACTTGTGTCTGCCGGAAAGAGAGATCCAAGGTAGGTTTTAAATCTAGGATCGAGCACGGTGGCCAAAATGTAGTGCTCTGATTTCAACAGATTGACCACCCGTGAATCCTTGTTAAGCGAATTAAGGGCTCCATCCACAAGTCCCACATGCCTAGCGGAATCGCTCTGTGTTAGCTCCTCCTTCAATGTCTCCAGCTTCTTCTGCAAAAGCCTGATGAGGGGAATGACCTGACTCAGGCTGGCAGTGTCTGAACTGACTTCACGTGTGGCAAGTTCAAAAGGTTGCAGAACCTTGCACAACGTTGAAATCATTCTCCACTGCGCTTGAGACAGGTGCATTCCACCTCCTATATCGTGCTCAGTTGTATAGGCTTGAATGGCCTTTTGCTGCTCCTCCAACCTCTGAAGCATATAGAGGGTTGAATTCCACCTCGTTACCACTTCTTGCTTCAGATGATGGCAGGGCAGGTTCAGTAGTTTTTGGTGGTGCTCCAGTTTTCTGTACGTGGTGCCTGTACGCCGAAAGTGTCCCGCAATTCTTCTGGCCACCGACAGCATCTCTTGCACGCCCCTGTCGTTTTTTAAAAAATTCTGCACCACCAAATTCAAGGTATGTGCAAAACATGGGACGTGCTGGAATTTGCCCAGATTTAATGCACACACAATATTGCTGGCGTTGTCCGATGCCACAAATCCACAGGAGAGTCCAATTGGGGTAAGCCATTCCGCGATGATCTTCCTCAGTTGCCGTAAGAGGTTTTCAGCTGTGTGCGTATTCTGGAAACCGGTGATACAAAGCGTAGCCTGCCTAGGAAAGAGTTGGCGTTTGCGAGATGCTGCTACTGGTGCCGCCGCTGCTGTTGTTGCGGCGGGAGTCCATACATCTACCCAGTGGGCTGTCACAGTCATATAGTCCTGACCCTGCCCTGCTCCACTTGTCCACATGTCCGTGGTTAAGTGGACATTGGGTACAGCTGCATTTTTTAGGACACTGGTGACTCTTTTTCTGAGGTCTGTGTACATTTTCGGTATCGCCTGCCTAGAGAAATGGAACCTAGATGGTATTTGGTACCGGGGACACAGTACCTCCAACAAGTCTCTAGTTGGCTCTGCAGTAATGATGGATACCGGAACCACGTTTCTCACCACCCAGGATGTCAAGGCCTCAGTTATCCGCTTTGCAGTAGGATGACTGCTGTGATATTTCATCTTCCTCACAAAGGACTGTTGGACAGTCAATTGCTTGGTGGAAGTAGTACAAGTGGTCTTACGACTTCCCCTCTGGGATGACCATCGACTCCCAGCAGCAACAACAGCAGCGCCAGCAGCAGTAGGCGTTACACGCAAGGATGCATCGGAGGAATCCCAGGCAGGAGAGGAATCATCAGAATTGCCAGTGACATGGCCTGCAGGACTATTGGCATTCCTGGGGAAGGAGGAAATTGACACTGAGGGAGTTGGTGGGGTGGTTTGCGTGAGCTTGGTTACAAGAGGAAGGGATTTACTGGTCAGTGGACTGCTTCCGCTGTCGCCCAAAGTTTTTGAACTTGTCACTGACTTATTATGAATGCGCTGCAGGTGACATATAAGGGAGGATGTTCCGAGGTGGTTAACGTCCTTACCCCTACTTATTACAGCTTGACAAAGGCAACACACGGCTTGACAAATGTTGTCCGCATTTCTGTTGAAATACTTCCACACCGAAGAGCTGATTTTTTGGTATTTTCACCAGGCATGTCAATGGCCATATTCCTCCCACGGACAACAGGTGTCTCCCCGGGTGCCTGACTTAAACAAACCACCTCACCATCAGAATCCTCCTTGTCAATTTCCTCCCCAGCGCCAGCAACACCCATATCCTCCTCATCCTGGTGTACTTCAACACTGACATCTTCAATCTGACTATCAGGAACTGGACTGCGGGTGCTCCTTCCAGCACTTGCAGGGGGCGTGCAAATGGTGGAAGGCGCATGCTCTTCACGTCCAGTGTTGGGAAGGTCAGGCATCGCAACCGACACAATTGGACTCTCCTTGTGGATTTGGGATTTCGAAGAACGCACAGTTCTTTGCTGTGCTTTTGCCAGCTTGAGTCTTTTCATTTTTCTAGCGAGATGCTGAGTGCTTCCATCCTCATGTGAAGCTGAACCACTAGCCATGAACATAGGCCAGGGCCTCAGCCGTTCCTTGCCACTCCGTGTGGTAAATGGCATATTGGCAAGTTTACGCTTCTCCTCCGACAATTTTATTTTAGATTTTTGAGTCCTTTTTTTACTGATATTTGGTGTTTTGGATTTTACATGCTCTGTACTATGACATTGGGCATCGGCCTTGGCAGACGACGTTGATGGAATTTCATCGTCTCGGCCATGACTAGTGGCAGCAGCTTCAGCACGAGGTGGAAGTGGATCTTGATCTTTCCCTATTTTTGGAACCTCAACATTTTTGTTCTCCATATTTTAATAGGCACAACTAAAAGGCACCTCAGGTAAACAATGGAGATGGATGGATACTAGTATACTTATGGATGACGAGCGACTGCCGACACAGAGGTAGCTACAGCCGTGGACTACCGTACTGTGTCTGCTGCTAATATAGACTGAATGATAATGAGATAAAATTAAAATACATATATATATCACACTAGTACTGCAGCCGGACAGGTATATATTATGTAATGACGGACCTGCTGGACACTGTCTGTCAGCACTGCAGACTCCTAAAGTAAGCTACTAGTATCAAGAACATAGAAAAAAAAAAAACCACGGGTAGGTGGTATACAATTATGGATGGACGAGCGACTGCCGACACAGAGGTAGCTACAGCCGTGGACTACCGTACTGTGTCTGCTGCTAATATAGACTGGATGATAATGAGATAAAATTAAAATATATATATATATCACACTAGTACTGCAGCCGGACAGGTATATATTATGTAATGACGGACCTGCTGGACACTGTCTGTCAGCACTGCAGACTCCTAAAGTAAGCTACTAGTATCAAGAAGATAGAAAAAAAAAAAACCACGGGTAGGTGGTATACAATTATGGATGGACGAGCGACTGCCGACACAGAGGTAGCTACAGCCGTGGACTACCGTACTGTGTCTGCTGCTAATATAGACTGGATGATAATGAGATGAAATCAATATATATATATATAATATCACTAGTACTGCAGCCGGACAGGTATATATATTTATTATGTAATGACTGATGACGGACCTGCTGGACACTGTCAGCTCAGCAGCACCGCAGACTGCTACAGTAAGCTACTATAGTAGTATGTATAAAGAAGAAAGAAAAAAAAAACCACGGGTAGGTGGTATACAATTATGGATGGACGAGCGACTGCCGACACAGAGGTAGCTACAGCCGTGGACTACCGTACTGTGTCTGCTGCTAATATAGACTGGATGATAATGAGATAAAATTAAAATATATATATATCACACTAGTACTGCAGCCGGACAGGTATATATTATGTAATGACGGACCTGCTGGACACTGTCTGCAGAATGCGTTTATAAAAACACCACACGACGAGTGTTTAACTTTTTCAGGCAGACAATCACAATATACTGGTGGTCAGCAGACAATCACAATATACTGGTGGTAAGTGGTCACTGGTCAGTCACACTGGCAGTGGCACTCTGGCAGCAAAAGTGTGCACTGTACTTAAAATATGTACTCCTGCTATAACTGCTCCCCAGTCTCCCCCACAATTAAGCTGTGTGAGCAGTGAGCACTCAGCACAGTCAGATAATGATATACAGTATTACATATGATGCAGCACACTGGGCTGAGCACAGATATGGTATGTGACTGTGTCACACTGTGTATCGCTTTTTTTCAGGCAGAGAACGGATTAATTAAACTGGTGGTGGTCACTGGTCACTGGTCACACTATCAGCAAGTAGTACTCCGTCCTAAGCAGACAATCACAATATACTGGTGGTCAGTGTGGTCACTGGTCAGTCACACTGGCAGTGTGGCACTCTGGCAGCAAAAGTGTGCACTGTACTTAAAATATATTATTTATGTACTCCTGCTCTAACTGCTCCCCAGTCTCCCCCACAATTAAGCTGTGTGAGCAGTGAGCACTCAGCACAGTCAGATATACAGTATTACATATGATGATGCAGCACACTGAGGCTGAGCACAGATATGGTATGTGACTGTGTCACACTGTGTATCGTTTTTTTTCAGGCAGAGAACGGATTAATTAAACTGGTGGTCAATGGTCACTGGTCACACTATCAGCAAGTAGTAGTACTCCAGTCCTAATATGCTCCCCAAAATTAGTAAATAGTGTCTCTAACTCTCTACTCTCTTCTCTATAAACGGAGAGGACGCCAGCCACGTCCTCTCCCTATCAATCTCAATGCACGTGTGAAAATGGCGGCGACGCGCGGCTCCTTATATAGAATCCGAGTCTCGCGATAGAATCCGAGCCTCGCGAGAATCCGACAGCGGGATGATGACGTTCGGGCGCGCTCGGGTTAACCGAGCAAGGCGGGAGGATCCGAGCCTGCTCGGCCCCGTGTAAAAAAAGCTGAAGTTCGGCGGGTTCGGATTCCGAGAAACCGAACCCGCTCATCACTAAATAGAACCTGTCGCGAGATCAGCAAGGGGACTCTTTGTGCTCGCCCCGCTGCCGGCATACTGACAATTGGGGTGCCGTTTTTGGTATACTGACGGCTGGCATCCCGATCGTCTGTAACTCATACTGATCCCGTCATAAGTCATAACAGCTTTATATTTTATGTTTAGTTGTATATTGAATATAAATTAGCATTTCCTTGAGGTAAGCCTTAGCTATGGTGCACTGTCCACCCAGTCAGGTGCTTTATAAAACATCACCACCCCTCTGGAAAATGTTGCATACAGTATACACAATAAGGACATATCTAAATGCATATTTATTTAGACAGTAATTCATCTGCATACAAAAATCCCAGTTGCGCACAGTAAGAAAACAGGTAGTAGAGTTGTATTCCTTTCTGTTGCATTAATAAATATTATAAAAGTTAGCTGTTCCTTTGCCATGAAGAAAACCAAGAAGCACCGCCTTTTCATGAAAAAGCAAAGGCCTAATTCAGATCTGATCGCAGCAGCAAATTTGTTAGCAAATGGGCAAAACTATGGGGGTAATTCTGAATTGATCGCAGCAGCAAATTTGTTAGCAGTTGGGCAAAACCATGGGGATCATTCCGACCTGATCACACGCTGCCGTTTTTCGCAGAGCAGCGATGAGGTCACTACTGCACATGCATATGCACTGCAAGTAGCTGGCGCGCAATCAACTCAGAATGACCCCCCATGTGCACTGCAGGTGGGGCAGATATAACATTTGCAGAGAGAGTTAGATTTGGGTGGGTTATTTTGTTTCTGTGCAGGGTAAATACTGGCTGCTTTATTTTTACACTGCAATTTAGATTTCAGTTTGAAACCACCCCACCCAAATCTAACTCTCTCTGCACATGTGGGGTCATTCCGACCCGTTCGCACGCTGCAGTTTTTCGCAGCCGTGTGAACGTGGTCACAACTGCGCATGCGTGGGGGCAGGCAGCGACAAGAACCGCAAGGGAAGCCATCGCATAGGAGCCTGCAAGTAGATTGACAGCAGGGAGGCGGTTCTGGGTGTCAACTGACCGTTTTCTAGGAGTGGTGAGGGAAATACAGGCATGTTGAGGCGTTTGCAGGGCGGGTGTCTGACGTCAATTCCGGGACCTGACAGGCTGAAGAGATCGCAGTGGCTGAGTAAGTACAGAGCTACTCAGAAAGAAACTACATAAAACTTTTTTGCCCCGCTCCCCGGCACATGCGATTGCACACTTGCTAAGCTACAATACACTCCCCCATAGGCGGCGTCACGCCCCCCTTTCCAATTTGTACCGATTTTTATGTGTAAAATGTTGGAGGGTATGCACTACCTGCAGTGCACATGGTTTTGCACATTTGCTAACAAATTTGCTGCTGCGATCAGACCTGAATTAGGCCCCAAGTTAGGATCTGGAGTTTAAAGAGTACAGTATCTGTATTTCCATCCTCTAAACACTCTTTGTCCCCCAACCATAGTTACCTACTCTCCCTTATTCTGCAGGAGACTCCCTGAAACGGGTGTAGTACGGTATGCCGGCGCTCGGGCTCCCGGCGACCAGCATACCGGTGCCGGGAGCCGACCGCCGGCATACCGACAGCGTGGCGAGCACAAAGGAGCCCCTTGCGGGCTCGCTACGCTCGCCACGCTGCAGGCACGGTGGCGCGCTACACCCTCCACACTATTTTATTCTCCCTCCAGGGGGGTCGTGGACCCCCACGAGGGAGAATAGTTGTAGGTATGCCGGGTGTCGGGATTCCGGCACCGGTGTACTGTGCGCTGGGATCCCGACATTCGGCATACAGAAGACCTCCCCCTGAAACAGCAGCAATCTCCCTCACTCCCTGAATGGTCCAGCAATCTCCCTGATTGCACCTTATCCTCATTGTAGCTATTACATTCTTAGGGGGAAAAAGAAATCAGAGATAAATACATTCAAATGGGCTCATCAGTGCCATTTCCCTGCATTGGTTATAAGGCACAATGGGGCAGATGTATTAACCTGGAGAAAGCATAAGGAAGTGATAAACCAGTGATATGTGCAAGGTGATAAAGGCACCAGCCAATCAGATCCTAACTGTTAATTTACATATTGGAGCTGATTGGCCGGTGCCTTTATCACCTTGAACATATCACTGGTTTATCACTTCCTTATGCCTTCTCCAGGTTAATACATCTGCCCCTCTGATCCCTATGGCTACATGCATTTTAAATAAGGTTTCTGTGGCCACTTACAGTATATGGAACCTCTTGTAAGACACAATACACAAACAAGTCCTGAAAAATATCAGTGTGTTTTCTTCAACAAATAGACCTTACTAAGTTTTGGGGCTCATTTACATTTGGATGTAAGTAATTTTCATAACACGCCTCTCAGATGTAGCAGTACGCGCCCGCACTTTTAGATGTTACTTTCACAATCTCCCTGAAATGCTTTTTCAAAAGTAGGCAAACTAGGCAAGTATGCCCCCAACTCATAACAATCCATAGGCAGAAATTAAAGTGGAGCGAGATACAGTAACAACCAATCAGCTCCTGTCATTTTTCAAACACAGCCTGTAACATGGCAGTTAGGAGCTAGCTGATTGGCTGGTACTTTATCGCTCTCCAAGCTTTGATCAATCTCCCCCACAGTATGACGCTAAATAGAGGAACATGTAGAGCACAGTAGCACTTAAATCCTAAAGCGAGAGCTGCTTTGTTTTACAGGAGAATCCTAGGGATAATTTGCAAGTGTCCTTTAGTATATTTTTGACTTGTGTGGTGGAAGAGGGAGCTTCACATTCATTAAAAGTGTTTTCTGACAAAGAGGCGTCACCGAGTGAGGTGTCTCCTGGTGCACAAAGTAGAGCCCTCCGTGCATTCTGAAAGAGTGGTCTCTTGGTAAGGGGACGTGGCCTTGCCTCCATTTACATCACTCCGGGGGCGTGCCCAGCATTCCCAGACAGACTTTGACTTCACTGTTGGCTTCTTTTCAGTGACAGGAGTCAGGCACTGCAGATAATGGGGTATATTTACTAAACAGCAGGTTTTTAGAAGTGGAGATTGTTGCCCATAGCAATCAGATTCTAGCTATTATCTTTAAGAAGGTGCTAGCAGCTAGATAAATGATAAGTAGAATATGATTAGTTGCTATGGACAACATCTCCACTTCTAAATATACCCTAATGTCACACTGCAGCGCCCAGGTCCCTATCACTACAGAGTAGTCCACTTTTTGGTGTCACCCCCTCTAGAGGTGACACCTGGGTGCAGTCCATGCCCCCATAGTGACGCCTGTGTTCTGACCTATTTCATGAATATTATGATAGTGTAGTCTTTGCATTTTTAATGCTTTTTTCCCAAAAAATGTAAACTTATAAAATAAAGAAAAGCCGTAAGGATATACAGAAAAAAAATAGTTTGATTATGCTTTGGTCATTGTTGAAAAACAGGGACCTTTCCAGAGACGAGACTTTAAAAACAATATTGTCTCTAGAAATTAGGGACAGTTGGTAACTAAGGGGTCTATTTATTAAGCCTTAGATGGAGATAAATCCTAAGTCCCAGCCAATCGGCTCCTAACTGTCATTTTTCAAACCAAACCTGTGTCATGGCAGTTAGGAGCCGATTGGCTGGGACTTTATCTCCGTCGGATTTATCTCCATCCAAGGCTTAGTAAATAGACCCCAGAGTATTATCATTACGTGTATGTAATATAACAGCCAGCAGGGCACATAACTGCCTACTGAGGTGTATTTCATCTCGGTATGTTCACTCTTCTGAATCATTACACCTGTAAACCCAAAGAGGCTAGGCAGTTATTCTACAATGTAAAAAGTCATTTTTTTATTTCCTAATCATGTGTTGATTCTGCAAAAGCATGTTAAGAGATTTCACGCTAATTAAAGAATATAAATTAGGTAATGAATATATTTTCGGCTTGGATCTATGCACATGGTAGATTATCAGAGCATGAAATATTAATTAAAAAGTAGGAGAAAAAGAGACTTGTCTTGACACCATAACTTATCTCTCAGAGGTGGTAGGTTAAAGGTCTTGGTGTAAACATTGTTAGTATCACATAGTCCAATAACCCCTAAGAGCCAGGTTTACAAAGTAGAACATATTAAAATGAAACTGCGCACTTAATATTTATACTGTATAAAAAAGTACAAAAATCGCAATTGAGTGATTTTTGTACTTCTGCACATGTGCTGCGTTTGCACAGCGCATGCACTACTAGTAAAGTGTGATCGCATCCTGATGGGATGCGATCACACTTTGAATGACACCGGCAGGTGGCAGGGGGGTGGCGAATGCGATGGGGGCGGCAATGTAATGTACAATACAATCCTATAACCTAAGATACCCCAGGCCCCCTAGTGAGATTCAGCTGTGACACCAAGGTACCCCGCACCAGGTTTTAATGTTCCTTTCAACCATAACACAGTATAAATGTAATAACTATGGGCTTAACCACTGTCAGAATGCTCCCTGTGCGGCTGCAGGAAGAGAAGATTCCTGCAATTGCCGCTCTCAGAGGGACCTCCGGGCTCTCTGCTTCTTGGTTCCCTCCCCCTCCCCCTCCAGTGCCTGCTGGTCACTGTTGATTAGTCAGCCTGGCTGTACCCTCCACACCCATTGGCTGCAGACATTAGCATCTGCGGGGGAAAATTTTTAAAGGTACCCCTTACCTTTCCTGCGGAGCTCTGGAGGCTGCAGAGAGGATCACGTGCTGGGAAACTGAAGCTGCGATAGTCACGATGATTTAATCATCGATGGTCATGATGTTCTGACCATCGATGTTTGAACCAATTGTTTACAATTGTATATATTTTTTTAAATGTTTTTTGTAAAGAAAATTGTATTGGACATAGTTTAAATAAATGTTCTTAACCTTATTCAGTCATTAAAAAAAATTACAATTTCTGAGCGTTTTTTTGACAAATTGCAAATATCAATTAAATAATGCAAACAGTCAACACCTAGTGGTTAGCACTACTACCTCACAGCACTGGGGGCTAAACTATATATATATGGAGGGATTACGTAATCCCACCGGGTGGAATGCTGAATATCCTGACAGCGGCATCTCGCCCGGCAGAATGCCGGTAGCAGGGCGAATGGTACAAGTTCCTTTGTGGGCTCGGTGCGCTCACCACGCTGCAGGCTCGGTGGCGAGCGCAGGTCCTATTCCCACTCTGTGGGTGTTGTGGACACCCACAAGCGGAAATAGCCCCTGTGCACCGGTCCGTCTGGCAGCATACACTGCAACAGCCACATGATTAATTTACTTAGAATTTACTTAGAATTAGTGAGAGGCACAAAGACACACTGAGTCAATCAGAAGTGACTGCTGGTACTCATCATCATCATCATCATCATCATCAGTGTATATTTTGCACCGTGGGACATACACCATAAAAATATATGCCTCCTGCCAGGTGCGTACGGGCCTGCACTGATGATTGATATTTCAGTAAACATGCTCTTACTGTACTCAGTCAATGTTTGCATGCCCTGAGTCTGCCCTGTTCTGCCTCCCCGAGGTCAAAGAGTTGTCACTGCAGGATGACATCCTACTTGGTATCAATAATGGAAAACTGATTCAATAAGATTGTTAGGTTACGTTTAAGCTATTTATTTATTTTTGTATGTTTGTGCTTTCATTGCACTCATTTATTAAAATTAGAAAAGTGAAGTCAAAACAGAATTGAAAGGTGAAGTCAAAACACAATATTTCATCATATATATTGATCAGCTGATAAGATGTCTTTTCATTAACCTTTATGTATCAAGTGATTATGACAAGAGGCCAATCTGATCTTTTACAGTCACTACAATATGTTGGCAGTCATTCATAAGAACTGTTTGATTTTGGATACTTATAAAATAAATTTTTATTCACATTTTACATGGGTATGGGTCATTGGGTCGACTCAACTTAGGTCGACAGTCATTAGGTCGACCACTGAAGGTTGACATGGGCATTAGGTCGACATGTACTAGGTCGACAGGTGAAAATGTCGACATGAGTTTTTGGACTTTTTTTGGTGTCGTTTTCTTCGTAAAGTGACGGGGAACCACAATTAGTGTACCATGTCCCCTCGCTTCGCTCGGCACAGGTTACCGTTCCAATCGTAGTCCACGTGGATCGTCAAGTATGGAAAAATAAATTTTTCACCTTTTGACCTGTCGACCTAGTACATGTCGACCTAATGACCATGTCGACCTATTGACCATGTTGACCTAATGCATGTCGACCTTCAGTGGTCGACCTAATGACTGTCGACCTAAGCTGTGTCAACCCAACGACCGTATACCTTTTACATTTATCTACAGAATGCCTGCAGCAGAGAGAATGATGTGTTTACCATCCAGTTACCTGCAGTATGCTCGCAGCAAAGAGGCTGATGTTTTTACCATCATTACCTGCAGTATGCGCGCAGCAGAGGCAGACTGAGAGGTTTACCATTCAGTTACCTACAGTCAGGGTTGGACTGGCCCACAGGCGCACAGGGGAACCCCCTGATGGGCCCCACTGCCTCCTCTTCTATGGATCAGGTTCCAGGCTGTGCACTTTAATTATACAGTATACATATGTTACCTTATACTGCACAGGACTATGGTTTATTCTCTACAGTGCATTGCTGTTACTAATCTGGTACATTATCATGCATGGACTAGCAGTATTTACTATATTTAGATATATATTTAATCAAAGGGCCAGGCCATGCTCTCTCTAATGATTAGCCAAACTTATGTGGTGGCTGGCCACACCGCCTCTGCATATGGGCCATACCCCTAAATATGGGCCCCTACCACTGCATTTCCCTGGTAGGCCGTTCATGCCCCAGTCCGACACTGCCTACAGTATGCGCGCAGCAGAGGCAGGCTGAGAGGTTTACCACATACTTACCTACTCTCCCGGAAGCTGTGGGAGGCTCCCGTTTTTTGGGGTACCCCCCCGCACCCCCGGAAGAGTGGGCAGGTCTCCCGCATCCTGCTCGCACCCTAGTGATGCGAGCAGGATGGAGAGATAACCTCCCGCATTCGCGGGTCCGTCGGGTGGAGAAGGGGTTAAAATGTCGCAAATCGCGTCATTTTAGCCCTTCCCGCGGACCCGTGAATCGCAGCATTTCCCGATGTGGGGGCGGGGCTTAGTGATGTCACAGTCGTCGTACCCCCCCCGGAGACACTGCAGCGTCTCCTCTCTGGGCTTCTCCCGGAGAGGAGAAATAAAATGTAGGTAAGTATGGTTTACCATCTAGTTAATTGCAGTATGCTCGCAGCAGAGGCAGACTGAGGGGTTTACCATCCAGTTACCTACATATGCGCGCAGCAAAGGCAGACTGAAAGATTTACCATCAAGTTACCTGCAGTATGCGCGCAGCAGAGGCAGACTGAGAGGTTTACCATCCAGTTACCTGCAGTATGCGCGCAGTAGAGGCAGACTGAGAGGTTTACCATCTAGTTACCTGCAGTATGTGTGCAGCAGAGATGCTATGTTTACCATCCAGTTACCTGCAGTATGCGCGCAGCAGAGGCATACTGAGAGGTTTACCATCTAGTTACCCGCAGTATGTGTGCAGCAGAGATGCTATACCATCCAGATACCTACAGTATGCGGCTATGCGCGCAGCAGCGGCAGACTGAGAGGTTTACCATCCAGTTACCTGCAGTACTGTATGTGTGCTGCAGAGATGCTATGTTTACCATCCAATCTTTTTTCCACAATAAGGCATCAGAAAGTAGAATGCAAATGATCTGCAAATCATCCTATTGTAAAATTCCCACTGTAGGTAGCAGAGCTGTAGTGATGGTGACAATGTAAAGTGAAGCGTGCTGCATTGGGAACATACTTATACAAATAGAACATGGCAATTCAGTTTAAAATACATAATCGTTGATTAAAAAAAATCTATAAAAATTCATGAAAACAGTAAAATCATGTAATTTTTGCAGTCCAAAGCCTGAAATTTTGATTTAAAATCTGAATTCTGAACTGTGGGAAGAATTGAACAAGGATATGGGCCCTCATGCAGCTTCCCCTGCAGTTTTGCTAATTTACCAAAAGCTGTTGTTCCCCTCCGGTGCTGTCCCAGTGACTGGGGGTTAGTGCATATGGAAAATGCGGTAAACGGTTTACAGCATTTTCCTGTGCCTCTGTAGTAACAGTAGATACACAAATTTTGGCTTTGTTTTGCATAAATGAACAAGTTATACACTTAGGACCTCATTCAGGTTTCTGCGACAGCACACTAATTGCGGTATGATCGCAATTAGTGCGGGCCGCTGATGGGGGCGGTAGTTAGCATGCTGGGTGCCCTTGCCCTGCAATGGGCGTCCCCCAGCATGCGAGTCAAAGGATTGCAAATTCTGCTAAAAATCAGAATTTGCAATCCTTAATGGATAGGGTGCTAAGTATGGTTGCATCGGTAGGTCCCTCCTGGCTTGGATTGCAACCCTCCGAGTAACTGTAGATCTGCCAAAATAAATACACCGGGAGCTAGCTAATTCTGCATTTTTTGCTTTTTTTGAAAATAATGGATGATTTAGTTTAAAATTTTTCTTTTAAAAGGGGATCCAATAGGAACAGTGGGTAATAATTTTTCTATTACGTCCTAGAGGATACTGGGTATCTATTTAGTACCATGGGGTATAGACGGGGCCACTAGGAGCTATGGGCACTTTAAGAATTTGATAGTGTGGGCTGGCT
Source organism: Pseudophryne corroboree (assembly GCF_028390025.1). Taxonomy (NCBI): domain Eukaryota; kingdom Metazoa; phylum Chordata; class Amphibia; order Anura; family Myobatrachidae; genus Pseudophryne; species Pseudophryne corroboree. Next base: position 523,457,938 of record NC_086448.1, on the reverse strand, counting down.
CCTCCCTCTATGCCCCTCCTTCCAGACTCAGCTTAGAAAATGTGCCCGGAGGAGCGGGTCACGCTTATGGAAGCTCCTGAAGAGTTTTCTGCATTTATTTTTCTTTTTGTTATTTTCAAGCAGGACTGGATGGCACCAGCCTGCCTGCTTTGTGTGACTTAGGGAGGGGGAATGGTCCAACCTCTTGAAGGGTTAATGGTCCCATTCCCCGCTGAAAGGACACTAGTTCCTGAGGGAACTATTTGCAAGCCCCACCACGGCGAGCATACATTCCCGCAGCACGCCGCCACCCCTAAAAGAGCCAGAACAAAGGCGGTGTCCCGGTTAGCGGGTCGCCGTCCATTATGGTGGCATGAGGGTACAGAGACGCACGGGATCTAACTGGGGCGGATTGCGTCTCCAGACTCCAGACTCAGTACACAAGTGCGTCTCAGTACACTGTACACAGTACCCACACTGGCAAACAAAGCCTTAAAACGGTTCTATCTCCATTTTAAGCACAATTTACCTCAGCCAGTATAAAAAAGCGGGAAGACCATGCGCCATTGAAGCGGTGCTTAACTATGAGCGGAACCAGCAGCTCACCATTTTCCCTCTGCAGCGGACACAGACGCTGACTGACAGGGACGCGCAGTTCCTTCGGTATGACTCCAGATTACCTCAGCGGTACCAGGGGGTCATAGCAGTGGGGGAGCGATTATTAGTGTACTAAGTCCCCAATCTGGGTACTTAGTCTGCGACCCGGCCAAGCTTGACATTAGCAATAAGGGCGCGGTGTGCTGGCTCCAAATACCTCTGTGTCTCCCTGAAAGGGCTCTTTGTGGGTTAATTATGTTTTTAATCATGTGTGTGTGTGTGTGTGTGTGTGTGTGTGTGTGTGTGTGTGTGTGTGTGTGTGTGTGTGTGTGCGCGTGCTGTCACATTTGCAATATGTCAGGCAAAGAGTGTGTTTCATGTACGGCAGAGTGTTCCTCTTCCCCAGGGAGCTCACTACTACAGTATGTAGTGCAGTATGTTCTCAGGCTAGCGGGGCTGAACCAGTGTGGTTAGATTCCCTCAAAAGAATGATTTCTAATTAGAGATGTGCGATGGGCACTTTTCGTGTTTTGTGTCTTGGTTTTGGTTCTGGTTCCATGCTCATGTTTTGGATCTGGATTGGTTTTGCCAAAACCACCCTTTTGTGTTCTGGTTTTGGATCTGGATGATTTTTGAAAAAAATATAAAAACAGCTACAATCACATAATTTGGGGGCAATTTTGATCCTACGGTATTATTAACCACAATAACATTAATTTCCACTCATTTCCAGTCTATTCTGAACACCTCACAATATTGTTTTTAAGCCAATAGGTTGCACCGAGGTGCCTGTATGACTAAGCTAAGCGACACAAGTGTGCGGCACAAACACCTGGCCCATCTAGGAGTGGCACTGCAGTGACAGACAGGATGGCAGATTTAAAAAAAGGCCCTAAACAGCACATCATGCAAAGAAGAAAAAGAGGTGCAATTAAGTAGCTGGTTGGCTAAGCTAAGCGACACAAGTGTGCGGCACAAACACCTGGCCTATCTAGGAGTGGCAATGCAGTTGCAGACAGAATGGCACTTAAAAAAAAACTAGGCCCCAAACAGCACATCACGCAAAGACGAAAAAGAGGTGCAATGAGGTAGCTGTATGACTAAGCTAAGCAACACAAGTATGCTGCACAAACAACATGGGACATGCTGGAATTTGCCCAGATGTAATACACGCACAATTTTGGTGGCACAGGAGAGCGTACCCCTAAACCACACACACACACACACACACACGGCAAAGCCTGTAAAATTAATTTGGATAATAATAACCCTTTTATTTGGAGCTATAATAATAAGATGCAGCACAGGTGAGCTTACCCCTACACCACACAGGGCAAACCCTGTAAAAATTATTTGGATAATAATATAAGTAAAGTATATAAGCCTTTTATTTGGAGTAAATAATATACAGCACCGGAGACCACCACTGGACTTATGGCAGCACAAGACACCACCACTGGACTGATGCAGCACAAGACAGCACAACTGGACTGAACTTATACAGCTGTACCCCTGGACTTATATGGCAGTACCCCTGGAGTTGTACGGCAGTGTTAGACAGGAGGGCACTTTAAAAAACTAGTCCCCAAACAGCACATGATGCAAAGATGAAAAAGAGGTGCAAGATGGAACTGTCCTTGGGCCCTCCCACCCACCCTTATGTTGTATAAACAGGACATGCACACTTTAACAAACCAATCATTTCAGGTACAGGGTCTGCCACATGACTGTGGCTGAACTGAGTGGTTTGTTTGGGCCCCCACCAAAAAAGAGGCAATCAATCTCTCCTTGCACAAACTGGCTCTACAGAGGCAAGATGTCACCTCATCCTCATCCTCCGATTCCTCACCCCTTTCAGTGTGTACATCCTCCTCCTCACAGAGTATTAATTCGTCCCCACTGGAATCCATCATCACAGGTCCCTGTGTACTTTCTGGAGGCAATTGCTGGTCAAGGTCTTCCCGGAGGAATTTATCATTCATTTTGATGAACATCATCTTCTCCACAATTAGTGGAAGTAACCTCCTATGCCGATCGCTGACAAGGTTACCGGCTGCACTGAAAACTCTTTCGGAGTACACACTGGAGGGGGGGCAACTTAGGTAAAATAAAGTCAGTTTGTGCAAGGGCATCGAAATTGCCTCTTTTCCCTGCCAGTATACATATGGACTGTCTGACATGCCTACTTGGATGCTGTCGCTCATATAATCCTCCACCATTCTTTCAATTGTGACAGAACCACATACAGTGACATTAGACATGTCTGTAATCGTTGGCAGGTCCTTCAGTCCGGACCAGATGTCAGCATTCGCTCCTGACTGCCCTACATCACCGCCAGCGGGTGGGCTAGGAAATCTTATCCTTTTCCTCGCAGCCCCAGTTGCGGGAGAAAATAAAGGAAAAGCTGTTGATGGGCCACGTTCCGCTTGAGTTGACAATTTTCTCACCAGCAGGTCTTTGAACCTCTACAGACTTGTGTCTGCCGGAAAGAGAGATACAATGTAGGCTTTAAACCTAGGATCGAGCACGGTGGCCAAAATGTAGTGCTCTGATTTCAACAGATTGACCGCCCTTGAATCCTGGCAAAGCGAATGAAGGGCTCCATCCACAAGTCCCACATACTTAGCAGAATCGCTCCATATTAGCTCCTCCTTCAATTTCTCCAGCTGATTCTGCAAAAGCCTGATGAGGGGAATGACCTGACTCAAGCTGGCAGTGTCTGAACTGACTTCACGTGTGGCATGTTCGAAGGGTTGGAGAACCTTGCACAAGACGGAAATCATACTCCACTGCACTTGAGTCAGGTGCATTCCCCCTCCTTTGCCTATATCGTAGGTGCAGGGCCAATTCTAGCCCTTCTTGCGCCCCGGGCGGGAAATAAGGGTGTGGCTTCATACAGGGAGCGTAGCCAGTTACGCCCCCTGTACTGTAGAGTAGCGCCGCTGAAATGCTGTGTGGTGCGCAATGACATCATCGCGCACCGCACAGCAAAGGTTCTCTCCACGAAGGGAAACTAGACGCGTAGCGTCTAGTTCCCTTCGTGGAGAGGACCTTTGCTGTGTGGTGCGTGATGACATCATCGCGCACCGCACAGCAAAGGTCCTCTCCACTAAGGGAAACTAGACACGTAGCGTCTAGTTCCCTTCACAGCGGGACCGGCGGGGGGGACAGCGGGCAGCGGGGGGCAAAACAGTAACGGATTTTGCCATGGTGCGGCACCCTCCGGACGGCGCCAGCGCTCTCCGGAAAGCGGCGCCCCGGGCAAAAGTCCTGCTTGCCTGTGTCAAGATCCGCTACTGCGTAGGTGGATGTATAGGCTTTAATGGCCTTTTGCTACTCCTGCATCCTCTGAAGCATATAGAGTGTTGAAGTCCACCTCGTTACCACCTCTTGATTCAGGTGATGGCAGGACAGATTCAGGAGTGTTTGCTGGCGCTCCAGTCTTTGGCACGCAGTGGCTGAATGTCGAAAGTGGCCCGCAATTTTTCAGGCCACCGACAGCATCTCCTGCACGCCCCTGTCATTTTTCAAAAAATTCTGAGTTTTTACACACACTCCCCGAAAACGGTCAGTTACCACCCAGAAACACCCACTTCCTGTCAATCACCCAATGATCAGCAGTGCGACTGAAAAGCGTCGCTAGAGCTTGTGTAAAACTACATCAGCTTTTGTGAAAGTACGATGCGCGTGCGAACTGCGCCCCATACACATGCGCAGAATTGCTGTTTTTTTAACTAATCGCTGCGTGCGTACAACGGCAGCTAGCGATCAACTCGGAATGACCCCCAATATTGGTGGCGTTGTCCAATATCACAAATCCCCTGGAGAGTCTAAGTGGTGTAAGCCATTGTGCAATTATGTCCCTCAGTTTCCGTAAGAGGTTGACAGCGGTGTGCCGCTTACGGAAAGCGGTGATACATAGCGTAGCCTGCCTAGGAACGAGTTGGCGTTTGAGAGATGCTGCTACTGGTGCTGCTGCAGTTTTTGCTGCGGGAGGCAATACATCTACCCAGTGGGATGTCACAGTCATATTTTCCTTAGTCGGCCCTGTTCCACTTATCCACATGTCCGTGGTTAAGTAGGCAGTGGGTACAACTGAGGATACTTTTTCTGACGAGTCTGTACATTCTTGGTATCGCCTGCCTAGTGAAGTGGAACCTAGATGGGATTTGTTACCGGGGATACACTACCTCCATCAATTCTCTAAGTCCCACTGAACTAATGGCGGATACCGGACGCACGTCTAACACCAACATAGCTGTCAAGGCCTCAGTTATCCACTTTGCAACAGGATGACTGCTGTCATATTTCATCTTACTCACAAAGGACTGTTGGACAGTCAATTGCTTAGTTGAAGTAGTACAAGTGGTCTACCAACTTCCCTTCTGGGATGACGATCGACTCCCAGCAGGAACAACAGCAGCGGTAGCAACAGCAGCAGTAGGCATACCACTCAAGGATCCTCCGGAGGAATCCCGGTTAGGAGAGGGCTCCTCAGTCTTGCCAGTGACACGGTCTGCAGGACTACTGACGTTCCCGACTGAGGAGGAAGTTGACGTTGAGGGAGTTGGTGGTGTGGCTTGCAGGAGCTTGTGTACAACAGGAAGAAAGGATTTAGGTTTCAGTGAACTGCTTACGCAAAGTTTCACAACTTTACACTGACTTCTGATTAATGCGCAGCAGGTGACCTATAAGGGAGGATGTTCCTAGGTGGTTAATGTCCTTACCCCTACTTTTTACAGATAAACAGAGGCAACACACGGATTTGTGGAGAAATAATTCCACACCGAAGAGGTGGCTTTTTTGGTATTTTACCCAGGCATTACAATAGGCTTATTCATCCCATGGACAACAGATGTCTCCCCTGGTGCCTGATTTAAACAAACCACATAACCATGAGAAACCTCATCTTCAACTTCCTTCTCAGCACCAGCACCACCCATATCCTCATCCTGGTGTACTTCAACAGTGACATCTTCAATTTGAATGTCAGAAACTGGACTGTGGGTGCTACTTCCAGCACTTGCAGAGGGCGTGCAAATGGTGGAAGGAGCCACCTCTTCCCGTCCAGTGTTGGGAAGGTCAGGCATCGCAACCACCGACACACTTGGACTCTCCTTGGGGATTTGTGATACCATCTTAGAATGCACAGTTCTTTGCTGTGCTTTTGCCAGCTTAACTCTTATCATTTTTCTAGCGGGAGGATGAGGGCTTCCATTGTCATATGAAGCTGAACCACTAGTCATGAACATAGGCCAGGGCCTTAGCCGTTCTTTGCCACTCAGTGTCGTAAATGGCATATTGGCAAGTTTACGTTTCTCCTCAGACCATTTAAATTTCTTTTTTGGGGTCTTTTTACTGAACTTTGCCTTTTTGGATCTTACATGTCCTCTACTATCACATTGGGCATCGGCCTTGGCAGACGACGTTGATGGCATTTCATCATCTATGTCATGTCTAGTGGCAGCAGCTCCAGCACTAGGAGGAAGTGGTTCTTGATCTTTCCCTATTTTATCCTCCAAATTTTTGTTCTCCATTATTTTTCTGGAGTTATATAACAATGGCCCTCATTCCGAGTTGTTTGCTCGCTAGCTGCTTTTAGCAGCAGTGCAAACGCTAAGCCGCCGCCCTCTGGGAGTGTATCTTAGCTTAGCAGAAGTGCAAACGAAAGGATCGCAGCATTGATACAAAAAAAAATTGTGCAGTTTCAGAGTAGCTGCAGACCTGCTCCTACCTTGCAATCACTTCAGACTATTTTGTTCCTGTTTTGACGTCACAAACACGCCCTGCGTTCGGCCAGCCACTCCCCCATTTCCCCAGCCACTCCTGCGTTTTTATCTGTCCCGCCTGCATTTTTACACACACTCCCCGAAAACAGTCAGTTACCACCCAGAAACACGCACTTCCTGTCAATCACTCAACGATCAGCAGTGCGACTGAAAAGTGTCGCTAGAGCTTGTGTAAAACTACATCAGCTTTTGTGACAGTACGACGCACGTGCGCAGTGTGCCCCATACGCATGCGCAGAATTGCCATTTTTTGACCTGATCTCTGCGCAACTCAGATTGACCCCCAATATGCGGTACAGGAGAGCGTACCTCTACACCACACAGGGCAAACCCTGTGAAAATTATTTGGATTAAATATTAATAACCCCTTTATTTGGAGTAAATAATATACAGCACGGGACAACACCACTGAACTTATATGGCAGCACCACTGGACTGGACTTATACGACAGTACCACTGGAATTATACAGCAGTATCACTGGACTTATACGGCAGTACCACTGGATTTATACACCAGTACCACTGGATTTATACACCAGTACCACTGGAATTATACGGCAGTATCACTGGAATTATTCGGCAGTATCACTGGAAATGTATGGCAGTATCACTGGAATTATACGGCAGTACCACTAGACTTATATGGCAGTACCACTGGACTGGATTTATATGGCAGTATCACTGGATGTATACGCCAGTACCATTGGAATTATACGGCAGTATTACTGGAATTATACGGCAGTATCAGTGGAATTATATGGCAGTATCACTGGAATTATACGGCAGTATTACTGGAATTATACGGCAGTACCACTGCACTGGATTTATACAGCAATATCACTGGACTTATACGCCAGTACCACTGGAATTATACGACAGTATCACTGGAATTATATGGCAGTATCACTGAATTTCTACGCCAGTACCATTGGAATTATACAGCAGTATCACTGGAATTATACGGCAGTATCACTGGAATTATACGGCAGTATCACTGGATTTATATGGCAGTATCGCTGGACATATACGGCAGTACCACTGGACATATACAGCAGTATCACTGGAATTATATGGCAGTACCACTGGACATATATGTCAGTATCATTGGATTTATACGGCAGTACTGCTGGACAAATACGGCACCACCACTGTACTGATGCAGGACAACACAGCACCACTGCAATGGACTGGACTTATACAGCAGCACTGGACATATGGCAGCAGAGGACACCACCACTGTGACTGGACTGATGCAGCACAAGACACTACCACTGTACTGATGCAGGACAACACAGCACCACTGCAATGGACTGGACTTATACAGCAGCACTGGACATATGGCAGCAGAGGACACCACCACTGTGACTGGACTGATGCAGCACAATACACCACCACTGAACTGATGCAGCACAACACAGCGCCACTGTACTGGACTTATACAGCAGCACTGGAAATATGGCAGCAGAGGATATGACTGGACTGATGCAGCACAAGACACTACCTCTGTACTGATGCAGGACACTGAGGACGAAGACACGTCCTCTCGCTACAATCTCCAATGCTGGAGTGAAAATGGCGGCGATGCGCGGCTCCTTATATGTAATTAGGATGTGGAACTGAAGTCCTGATCGTGTATATCGCCGTGTGGAATATATAGTGGAGCGCAAAATAAGGAAGTCTTGGTGGACCGCATATGATGATCGGGATGCGAAGGCGGAGGTTCTGGTCATGTGACATATGGAACGCAAAGTGGAACGCATACCGCGGAAGAGCATGTAGACAACACGGAAGTCAATCACCGGCGCCGTAATGAATGCATCTGTTACACTGTCATGTATGTTAATAGATAGGGGTATAAATATATGGACTTATTCACTGGACCACCATATGCTTCTGAGGAAGTATCCATCTGTCAAAGTCGAAAAATATTGTAATGCATATGCCTTGTACTAACCCCATGCACATGCCCGCTGCTCGTGCACTCAGTCTGCCGTGCGTGCACATATCCGCAATTTGCGTAGGATCGCTCCGGCGATCATGCGCGTGATATGGGTATTTACGGCGGAGTTTGTGAGCGCGTAGAGGGTTATTAGAACATTACATATTTAACCCAAATAGTGTAAATTTTAGATATAACTCCCTTGCACCACATCAGCGAGTATGAATAGTTTAAACAGTTCCAGGACTAAGAGATTCGCCTTTGCATGATAGGAAGGGTCAGATAAAGGTAGGAAAGGTAATGTCTAGTATCCAACTGTAGGGTATTTTGAGGGTAACATTCCGGTGTTGGTTAGAGAAAGATCGCATGTTCCAGCGTATAGTTATGTGCAGAAGTAGAATATAGATATTAACTGTATTTACTGTATATTATGTATGCGGCGGGAATCCAGAGGATACCACCCACAAGAGCAGTTGGGGAAAGACATCGCCCATCTATTCAAATCAACCTATGACCTCTTCTGTAATGAAAAGACACATCTCTGTGTCCAATGGACAATGAGATTACAGTGACCATTGTATTGTGTATGTAAGTTGTGTATAAAAAGCCCATTGTTGTCTGGCCGGTCAGAAGACTCTGAACGCTTTCTATCTGACTAGCGGAGGACCGGCCGGGTTGCGCTTGCGAACATTCTCACGTATGTACATTCTCTGTAGCCATTAGTCTCTGTAGATTTATCTTGTTAGCCTGTAGTGTATGATTTGTACTGTTTTACCTTTTGGAATAATCCACGGTGGCCTTAGAACCCTGTGGTTTCAACTACAAATCGGTGCTGTGTCTTTACTTTACTGCAAGGGTTTTAGAGTGTATTTATCTTTATAAGGTGTATAAGTATTGATAAGGTGTACGCACTGCGGGTACTTTATACCGTCAGCGCTACTTAAGGTTTAAGGTATAACATCGTTGCAGTACTTTGCTGCTAAGGGTTTAAAGTGTAATCATATCATTGCATTGTATCATTAACAAGGTTTAAAGGTTATCAATTGTGTGTGCGTGCGCTGTGTGTACTCTGTACACTCAGCGCGGCGTGTGTACGCCAAGTACGTACCACGTACAGGACTCTGTACGCAAATAGCGTACAAAGTGCGTAGCACGTGTATTCAGTCTAGCGGCCATAGCGGCTCCACGGTAATAGTGTATCTAGAGGTATAGCTTTTCGGTCTAAGATAATATCGGCATTATCAATTGGGAGCTCGTCCGGTTCTTCCTCATACCCGCAGCCTAGCAGGTTTTCGCAGACTTTATCTATCAGCAAAGGGCAGAAAGGTATCCCCCGTAAACCTTCTCTTGGTTGGTGGATACACTAGTGCTGATCAGATAAGCGTCTGCCCTGCATGGTTTGAAGGGATGCTGGAGGGATCCGGAAGGTAAGAACGCAAAAGCTATTTTTAAAATCTGCAAATTTCTGTTTGGCTCCAAATGCACACGCAACACACGCATACACCTGTATTTTGTACTTTGCATATCTGCTCGCATTATTGCCGTAAGCATTGATTACTAGATTCATTTTGACCTGTACTGAGAAAATTTGTTGCTATTTAGTTAAAATATAGTTAATAGTTAAGGAAGTAAGTGTAAGACGCACACGCAGCATGGCCTAGTTGTAAAGGTTTATACAGTAGAAACTGTGTGTTGTGTTAAGTAAGTGATTATAGTTAAATATCGCTTACATTTATAGAAGTGTGGGATTTGTAGTACTGCGGACGTACGGCCTTTGTACATGTGTCTCAGACAGAGTACGGGACTGCGTATGCAACGTAAAGGCATACACACGTGGTGGGTTCACGCAACGTGCGTAAAAGTACGACCGCTAAGTACAAATCACACAATAGCATTGTTTTAGTTCAGGCGCGAGACGGTAGCCACGCGATAATAGCACAAATTGATCAGTTTTTAGTTTAAAAACCTTTTTTACTGTATTACCTCTGGAACTAAGGCTGTTTTACCTGAATGAAAGTTAATTTTCTGTACAGAAAAACCAAAGTGTATATGAGTGAACGAGCGTGAGTGTGTAAACAATAAAGGTTTTGTGGACCCAGGGAATTCGGGATCCCGTAGGAGACCACACCAGGTGAGTGGACACTTGGTGGTGTGAGAGTGGCTTGCTCACGTTAACATTGATTAAGGTACAAAGGAGCAAAGTAGTAGAGAACAGCAGACCAAGAGGTCAGCGAAGTCAGAAAACCGCTGACAAAGTCAAGCGAAGCTCTGAATACCGCGGCCTAAAAGGTCAGCGAGGTTTTTGTGTAGAGAGCGCAGCCCAGGTGGTTGGCGTAGAACCCATATAGGCCCGTTCAGATACGCTCCGGCTGAGGTTTCGCAGCCTGAAAAACGATTCCATTGGTCGTACGGCGGATAAGTAACAGTTACCTATACGCTGTACGATTGGACCGCGCGTTCGTGGGTGCAAAATTTAGCTCAACGTGATACCCTTTTACAACCATTGCGTAAAATCGCGGGATCATAAGCGCTAGGTGTAGCACACGCAACGTGATTTGTGTAACAATTTTTTTGTTTTAAGGGAGTTTTCGCTGGTCACTCAGGAAATCTCTAACGACCAATATTTACTGGGAAGGGTAAGTCACTCCCACACATTTCCAGTAAATAGAGGTTACACAGGGGCCCTAGGTTGGGTACGTACCGGCGCTGACGACAGTGTTTAGGTGTATTGGCCAACGTGGGCGTGAGTGGGTGAAAGCACTCGGAGGACTTTCACCGTTGCCTTATAATTGAGTATTTTGTTTTTTTGTAGGAATTAGCTGAGAAGGCAATACCTGCAAAAGATGGAGGCCAGTTGCTCAAGTAAGGGACGATCAACCAGGGTTCAGGTTGATATTCCGCGGCCCAAGGGGTCGGCGAGGTACATAATGTGTGAGAAATATGGATCACACGCAGAGGTTTTATGCAATGAATGGGAACGTATGACTGCGGAAGATAGGGAACCATTCCCTAAGGTAGGCAGTTTTAATCCAGAGGTGTTGCAGAATTTAAGGATTAGGATATGTCTGTTAAAATCCTGAAAAGAAAGGATCAGATACTCAAACTGTTTACATTTATGGCAACGAGAGAGTGATATGCAAAGGGAACCAGCTCACGCAGCCGGTTCCAACCCTAGCAGGAAACTGATTGCAACTGCACCACCACCACCGTATATTACAGGGGAGAAAGTGGCTACAGACAATGGCATACTAATATATGATAAGAGTGAACTTGATAAATGTATTAATGCTAACCCGTGCAAGTTGTATCCCATCTTAAACTTCCCTCAGGACTGCGATCAAGAAGATGAGCCCAGCATGATATCGGCACTCTCTCTAGCAGCCATCATACAAGACACACAAGTGGGCACAGCCCAACCAGTAAGAACAGTAGCAAAGGCCCCTAGCGGAGGGACAGGTGAGGTCGTGTCCACAGGTAAGTACGGTACAGTACATTATGCAGAGACAATTGCACCTCACATTGTAGAAGCAACCCAGAATGATGTAATTGAACTAAATCCTGTTAGGGTGATCGCAGTCCCCAATGGGAAGACTGACGCTCAGGGAATCACTCCCGTCAGGAACATTGCTATGCATTGTGCTTGGTCCGACAATTATGTCTGAATTTCCCGATCCCAGAAAGGATCTAGCCGCATGTCAGAGGTTTATTAGAGAACTAGGTAACGCCACCGAACCCACAAACAAAGATTGGCGGACAGTGCTACGGGCATGTTTGCCCTCCAATATTGACCCTGTGAAATTCATTGCTGATTGTAAATTAGATGCAGAAGTACCTCTCACTGATGAATACACTCAGGAGAATGTACGACAGATCAATCTGCAGTTAGGAGTATATTTCCCTACTGTTGTCAAGTGAAATAAAATCTTTTCCATAAGACAAAAAGAAGGTGAAACTGCTTCTGAATATTTCCATCGAGCACTGCAGGAAATGGCTAGATACACTGGGGTCGAGGACATTAAGGAAAATGTAAATCATAGAGAGGTAGCTGTGTCCGTATTAATGGACGGCTTGAAAGAAACGTTGAGAACAAGGGTACAAACCACTGAACCTAACTGGAGAGGTATTACGGTGGCTGCATTAAGAGAGTCCGCTATCGAGCACGATCGGAACATCATTAAGCACAGGGAGTCACAGGGGGATAAGCTGATGACCGTTAGTATCAAAGCCCTGACAACGAAGCCACATCAGCCAAAACCCCAGAATCCTGATGGTAAGTCGTATGTAGTAAAATGTTATAATTGCCAGAGAGAAGGACATTACGCACGGAACTGTGATTATAAAAGCATACATAACGTATATCGACCCCCTAGACCAGAACATGACTCACAGCATAACACACGTAATTGGGATCAGGGATCGCATAGGAGGAATTATGAGCCACACGCAGGGGAAACAAGGAGGTACCCACCTAGGAGGGACTGGCAGACCTCTGGAAATTCTCAGCTACCCCCCTCACATATTGTAGCGGCCAGCACGCTGCGGGAGGGTCACAACATACAATAGGGGTTAAGCCACACCTGTAGTTTGCAGCCAGTGAAGTTGATTGCTAGCCTTGGAAATGAACCCGAGGTTACAGTTGATGTAGCTGGTAGATCACTACCTTTCCTTGTAGATACAGGGGCGGCCAGGTCAGTGTTAAATTCAACGGTAGGTATGAAAACCACGGGTAAAACAATTTCAGCAATGGGGGTAACAGGAGCAGTGCAACACTACACTTTAAGTAAACCAGCGGAGATTACAATAGGGCCTTTGCAGACCAAGCACTCCTTTTTGCTAGCTGCATCGGCTCCGACTAATCTACTTGGGAGAGATTTATTGTGTAAGATGAGGTATGTCATATATTGTACTCCTGAGGGTGTCTTCTTAGATATACCCGAGAATCACGTTCAGGAAGTGCAGGATATGTTAAACACCCCACAAAGGTTGATGTCACACTCTGCTGTTATAGACAGGTGTCCATCCAAGGTAGAGGAAATGATCTCCCAGATACCGGAATCCCTCTGGACCAAAGATGGACAAGACACTGGATTGATGGCAAATGTAGCTCCTGTAGTAGTGCAAGTAAAAGATGGTAGGATAGCTCCAAAAATCCCACAGTATCCTCTGAAGCCAGAGGTAAAATTAGGAGTGTACCCAGTCATAGAGCGCTTGCTACAACAGGGCATCCTAGTTAGGACATCCAGCACTGCCAATAGTCCCATCTTCCCTGTGAAAAAGAGTGTGGGGAGGTGTTACAGGCTAGTGCAGGATCTAAGGGGGATAAACAAGATAGTTGAGAGCCAATTCCCCGTAGTGCCAAATCCAGCTGTCATCCTCATGCAAATTCCCCCTACTGCAAAATTTTTCACTGTCATTGACCTCTGTTCTGCTTTCTTTTCGGTCCCTCTGCACCCTGACAGCCAATATTTGTTTGCATTTACATACAGGGGAGTACAGTACACCTGGACTCGCCTACCCCAAGGTCTCATTGACAGCCCAAGTATTTTCTCCCAGGCTTTGCATGACTGTTTACAATCCTTTCAACCTGAGAGCGGATCAGTATTAATACAGTATGTAGATGACTTACTGCTGTGTTCAGATTCACTCGAGTCGTCCTTGAAAGACACGAAACAGCTTCTGTTTCACCTTTCTAATACAGGACACAAGGTTTCAAAGGATAAGTTACAGTTGTGCCAGACCAAGGTAAAATATTTGGGACATTGCTTGACACAAGGACTGAGACACCTCACCGCAGATAGAATACAGGCGATTCGCGACATGACTCTGCCACAAACCCAGCAGCAGATCCGCACTTTCCTTGGAATGTGTGGGTACTGCCGAAACTGGATCCCAGGGTTCTCCGTACTGGCTTTACCTTTGCAGGAAATGGTCTCCTCGAACAAACCAGATCGGATCTCTCACACAGACGAGTCCGAACTGGAATTTGAGAGACTTAAACAATGCCTATCACAGGCACCTGCATTAGGCATGCCAGATTATGGGAAACCTTTTGAGTTGTACGGTACGGAAAGTGCTGGGTGTGTGGCAGGTGTCCTAACCCAGAAACATGGTGATGCCAGCTGGCCGTTAGCTTACTACAGTGCACAGTTGGACACCGTAGCACGGTCTCTCCCCACATGCTTGCGAAGTGTTGCAGCGATAGCATTGCTAGTGAGTAAAAGTAAAGATGTAGTGTTAGGACACAACCTGACCATCCATACACCTCATGCAGTATCAGCCTTACTGAACTCTGCCCAAACCAGACATGTCTCATCAGCACGGTTTACAAGGTGGGAATTAGCACTAATGGCACCTGTAAACATCACCATAAAGAGATGCAGCGCACTAAATCCTGCAACTTATCTCCCAGGTGTGCCTGGACAGGCACAAAGGGTGGAGGATGAGACTGATGGTGAAGGAGGATTTAGTACAGACACTGACACACATGATTGTATGGAATATCTGAACCAAACTTTCACTGCAAGACCCGACATTAGTGACAACCCACTGGAAGGCGTAGATTTTACTTTTTACACTGACGCTAGTTGCCACAGACAGACGGACTCGGGAGACTTGTGTACTGGATACGCAGTCGTAGATGACAAAGGTATCATAGAAGCTGAACCCCTGGGCCCACCGCACTCAGCACAAGTTGCTGAGCTGGTCGCCCTAACCAGAGCGTGTGAATTGGCTAAGGGTAAGTCAGCCAATATATATACAGATTCTAGGTATGCCTTTGGAGCAGTGCATGATTTCGGGGCCCTATGGCGCCTCAGAAATTTCATGACGGCAGCTGGCACACCTGTAGCGCATGCATCCCATATAAAAAGGCTTCTAACAGCGATACAGGAACCTGACAGAGTGGCTGTTATCAAGTGCAAAGCCCACACTTACAGTCAAGACCTAGTGTCACTTGGTAACAGCCGGGCAGACGAAGCTGCTAAATCAGCAGCCAGCACCCCCATACAGACAGATATCACACAACTGATGGTATTCAATACCGTCAACACACAAAAATTAAGTGAAATGCAAAATTTGTGTTCTCCACAGGAAAAGGCAGTCTGGAGGTCAAAAGGATATGGCCAGGAGTCCTCAGGACTCTGGACAGATGGACAAGGTAAGCCAGTAGCCCCCAGAGCATATCTTCCAAGCTTAGCTGAGGTGGCACACGGTCTGACTCATCTGGGCAAAGAAGGTATGTGTAAGCTGGTGAGAGCCTACTGGTGTGCACCAGGATTCTCTTCTCATGCGGGTAAGAGAGCAATGACATGTCTTATCTGCTTGAGGAAGAATATTGGAAAGTCAATACCAACAGAACCATCCCATATCCCGCCGACAGACGGCCCTTTTCAGGTAATACAAATTGATTTCATACAGTTGCCACCCTGCAGAAATTTAAAGTATGTGTTAGTTTGTATTGACGTGTTTTCAAATTGGGTAGAAGCGTTCCCCGCTGCCACAAATACTGCTACGTTCACTGCAAAGAAAATTGTGCAGGAATTTGTGTGCAGATATGGTATCCCTAGGATAATTGAAAGCGATAGGGGTACCCATTTTACAGGTGAAGTCTTTCAGGTTATGTGCAAACTAATGGGAATTAATAGTAAGCTGCATACTCCGTACCGCCCACAGGCGAGTGCGAAAGTGGAAAGAGTAAACAGCACTATTAAGAACAAGTTGAGCAAAGTGATGGCTGAAACTGGATTGTTATGGACATGAAGCTTTGCCACTTGTATTGTACAGCAGCAGAACCACTCCCAGGTCCCCCCTTAACCTATCACCCTTTGAGATTCTTTTTGGTCGACAACCCCATGTAATGATTGACCCCCAGGATGATTTGAAATGCAATAATGAGGTGACTGTAAAATATATGGTAAAGATGAGCCAGCAGTTGAGGAATCAAAACAGAAATCTAAAGCTGGTGATTCCTGACCTACCATACAGATGACATTGAACCTGGGGATTATGTAATGATTCAAAATTTTCTACGCTCAGGTTGCCTCATTGACAGGTGGGAAGGACCGTACCAAGTCTTACTAACCAGCACGACAGCATTAAAGGTTGCCGAGAGAGAGACTTGGGTCCACTCGTCCCACTGTAAGAAGGTTGCTGACCCAGAGAAAGCCCGTGACAAAGAGCAGAGTGTAGAGGAAATCGTATCACTGGAGTGCCTGTTCCGGGAAGGTTGAGAGGCAGGACTGTTGTCACGGCACCTGAGCACGGAGAACTACAAGACCAGAGGCGGTTGTTGCACAAAATTTCTTTTTCCTTTTTATTATTTTCTCCATCTCCCATTACCCTCCTTTCCCCCCTTCCTTGCTCCTTTTTCTCCCCCCTTAACAAGATGGACTTACCCCAAGAGACTGCATTCCGGGTTTTCCTGTTGACCCTGTTGTTGACCAGAGCAGTCTGTTTTGGTGAGAGTACCAGAGAGGTTGAGAAAGGATCTGGAATGGGTTCTGATGACAAGGACGGATTGATAGAATTCCAAGAGCAACACATCCACCCAGCAAAGGCGAGTATCAGAAAACGATCTGGTAGTCAAGAAACTAGGAGGCACTGTGAAGGGTTATTGGCTGAGGAAAATTGTATTTGTAGAAACTGTGAAAACATAGTTGAGGACGGGTGCATCCAGAGATGTCAGTCCAATCTTAATATCAACATGGACCGTCATCCATTGAGTGATTATCACTCATTAGTGGGTAAGGTTTTAAACCAAATAGAATGCTGGGTGTGCTCACAAGTATCTCAAGGTCAGAGCAAGTCAGGACTAGTACCGTATCCTTTAACAATAGATGAGGTACTTGAATTACGGGGTGGGAGACCGGTGGACAAGAAATTTAATATTTCTAGGCCCCCTAGTTTGAAGCTCCACTAATATCACGTGGATAGATCCTTAGTATGTTTCAACATTTCCAATTCCCGAAAGCCGGGAAATTGGGAAGTGACATGGAATAACCAAACCATGGCATTTTCACACAGAGCCGATAGAATACCCATAGACACTGAACTTATACGCCAAATAGCCGACGGTGGAAGGTATTTTCGGTACAGGTATACTCTAGGAAGTAGGACCATGCGGGTTGGAGAAGTATCACCAGGGTACTGTGCGCATATCATACAGCCTGATACGTGTACTGAACAAATGAGAGAGTTAGGGATAGGATTTTTCACTTGGAAGGTTTGCAATATGGTAATGTCATATTCTGTCCCATATGTTCTCCCCGATGATGCTTATTTCATATGCGGGAGGAAGGCGTATAAGTGGCTTGCCCCAAACTCAGAGGGATTGTGTTACATTGGAAGAGTGTTGCCAGAAGTTATGACCATAACCCATAATAAGATGAAAGACGTTCACCGCAATGCTCAAGCTCCTTACACTCACACTCACTATGAACACATCGTTAAGAGACACCTTATAGATAGGACAGAGCACGCAGCCTCTGATTTGATCCACGAATCCACCGGGATTCAATTCCTACTCGCGTTAGACATCACCCGTACCGCCAGAGGAATTATAAATTATAGGTATATTCATGCGCTAGCGAACCTAATAGATAATATCACCGAGATGTATGATGACACCTTCAGGTATACAGGGAGGGAGTTGCAAGCTTACAAAACAGAACTGATCCAGCACAGGATGGTTCTAAATTATATCACAGCGGTGACAGGCGGGTACTGTGTCACCTTGGCAACTCAGTATGGTGTGAAGTGTTGCACGTACATTACAAACAGCACTGATGACCCAACCGAGGTCATAGATTAAAAGATGGACGATATCTTGCAGTTGAAGTGGGAGTTCCGGAGGAGACACAACCTTACCCTTACTGCTGTGAGTAATGAACTGACCGGCTGGGTCTCATGGTTGAACCCACGCAATTGGTTCTCAGGTTTAGGAGAATGGGCTCAAAATGTTATCGTGAGTGTGGGAAAGTTTCTCCTTTGTATCCTGGGAGTTGTCATAATGATTGGTTTAATATTTAGGTGTGTTCGAATTTTAATGTGGTGCAAGCGCGGTACCAAAGTGATGAGTTTAAGGAGCGGGGGCATTGTTACAGCAACTGATTTAATTTATGACCCATCAATAGAGACAATGTTGTGATAAAACGTGATTCCACGGTCCGTTTCTTTCACCCGTTTCTCCTTTGTTTTCCCTTAGCAAAAATACACCCATCCAGAAAAGACTTTGATGAACACTCTTAGCAAAAATACACCCATCCGGAGAAGACTTCAATAAACACCCGAGAATGATTACGAAAATGTTATGTGATTGTATTTGTGATACGTGTCTTATCTTCATCTCTACAACCTTCAGGTAGTGACACACATAGTCGACAGGTGGTATATATACATATATTAGCATTCACATGTGTTCCCCCTCCATGTATCATCAACTAAATGTGCACCCCATTTGTTGGAACAAGAAGCCAAAAAGAGCTCAGTAGTGTTTGTTGGCCCACTTACAGACCCTTAATACGGGATGAGGATTTAATGTATACTTCGCAATACCTCGAAGCTTATCTAGAACATATACGGCACGATGATACATGCCCCTCATATAACGAATTTCATACATACATGCTTTTACTATCCCACTAGGTCATACATTTCCCGCCTACACCTCTCCTCCTACCATCCACCCATCTATGGATAATGTATTGTATATTTTTATCTAAACCATCTGTAGATATTGTATTGTATATTTTTCTGTTTAATGTTTAGATAGTGGCAGTTATTGTTGACTGCCAAAGGGTGGACTGTCAAAGTCGAAAAATATTGTAATGCATATGCCTTGTACTAACCCCATGCACATGCCCGCTGCTCGTGCACTCAGTCTGCCGTGCGTGCACATATCCGCAATTTGCGTAGGATCGCTCCGGCGACCATGCGCGTGATACGGGTATTTACGGCGGAGTTTGTGAGCGCGTAGAGGGTTATTAGAACATTACATATTTAACCCAAATAGTGTACTTTTTAGTAGTGATGTGCACCGGAAATTTTTCGGGTTTTGTGTTTTGGTTTTGGGTTCGGTTCCGCGGCCGTGTTTTGGGTTCGACCGCGTTTTGGCAAAACCTCACCGAATTTTTTTTGTCGGATTCGGGTGTGTTTTGGATTCGGGGTTTTTTTTCAAAAAACCCTAAAAAACTGCTTAAATCATAGAATTTGGGGGTCATTTTGATCCCAAAGTATTATTAACCTCAAAAACCATAATTTACACTCATTTTCAGTCTATTCTGAATACCTCACACCTCACAATATTATTTTTAGTCCTAAAATTTGCACCTAGGTCGCTGGATGACTAAGCTAAGCGACCCTAGTGGCCGACACAAACACCGGGCCCATCTAGGAGTGGCACTGCAGTGTCACGCAGGATGTCCCTTCCAAAAAACCCTCCCCAAACAGCACATGACGCAAAGAAAAAAAGAGGCGCAATGAGGTAGCTGTGTGAGTAAGATAAGCGACCCTAGTGGCCGACACAAACACCGGGCCCATCTAGGAGTGGCACTGCAGTGTCACGCAGGATGTCCCTTCCAAAAAACCCTCCCCAAACAGCACATGACGCAAAGAAAAAAAGAGGCGCAATGAGGTAGCTGTGTGAGTAAGATAAGCGACCCTAGTGGCCGACACAAACACCGGGCCCATCTAGGAGTGGCACTGCAGTGTCACGCAGGATGTCCCTTCCAAAAAACCCTCCCCAAACAGCACATGACGCAAAGAAAAAAAGAGGCGCAATGAGGTAGCTGTGTGAGTAAGATAAGCGACCCTAGTGGCCGACACAAACACCGGGCCCATCTAGGAGTGGCACTGCAGTGTCACGCAGGATGTCCATTCCAAAAAACCCTCCCCAAACAGCACATGACGCAAAGAAAAAAAGAGGCGCAATGAGGTAGCTGTGTGAGTAAGATAAGCGACCCTAGTGGCAGACACAAACACCGGGCCCATCTAGGAGTGGCACTGCAGTGTCACGCAGGATGTCCCTTCCAAAAAACCCTCCCCAAACAGCACATGACGCAAAGAAAAAAAGAGGCGCAATGAGGTAGCTGTGTGAGTAAGATAAGCGACCCTAGTGGCCGACACAAACACCGGGCCCATCTAGGAGTGGCACTGCAGTGTCACGCAGGATGTCCCTTCCAAAAAACCCTCCCCAAACAGCACATGACGCAAAGAAAAAAAGAGGCGCAATGAGGTAGCTGTGTGAGTAAGATAAGCGACCCTAGTGGCCGACACAAACACCGGGCCCATCTAGGAGTGGCACTGCAGTGTCACGCAGGATGTCCCTTCCAAAAAACCCTCCCCAAACAGCACATGACGCAAAGAAAAAAAGAGGCGCAATGAGGTAGCTGTGTGAGTAAGATAAGCGACCCTAGTGGCCGACACAAACACCGGGCCCATCTAGGAGTGGCACGGCAGTGTCACGCAGGATGTCCCTTCCAAAAAACCCTCCCCAAACAGCACATGACGCAAAGAAAAAAAGAGGCGCAATGAGGTAGCTGTGTGAGTAAGATAAGCGACCCTAGTGGCCGACACAAACACCGGGCCCATCTAGGAGTGGCACTGCAGTGTCACGCAGGATGTCCCTTCCAAAAAACCCTCCCCAAACAGCACATGACGCAAAGAAAAAAAGAGGCGCAATGAGGTAGCTGTGTGAGTAAGATAAGCGACCCTAGTGGCCGACACAAACACCGGGCCCATCTAGGAGTGGCACTGCAGTGTCACGCAGGATGTCCCTTCCAAAAAACCCTCCCCAAACAGCACATGACGCAAAGAAAAAAAGAGGCGCAATGAGGTAGCTGTGTGAGTAAGATAAGCGACCCTAGTGGCCGACACAAACACCGGGCCCATCTAGGAGTGGCACTGCAGTGTCACGCAGGATGGCCCTTCCAAAAAACATTCCACAAACAGCACATGACGCAAACAAAAATTAAAGAAAAAAGAGGTGCAAGATGGAATTGTCCTTGGGCCCTCCCACCCACCCTTATGTTGTATAAACAGGACATGCACACTTTAACCAACCCATCATTTCAGTGACAGGGTCTGCCACACGACTGTGACTGAAATGACGGGTTGGTTTGGACCCCCACCAAAAAAGAAGCAATTAATCTCTCCTTGCACAAACTGGCTCTACAGAGGCAAGATGTCCACCTCATCATCATCCTCCGATATATCACCGTGTACATCCCCCTCCTCACAGATTATCAATTCGTCCCCACTGGAATCCACCATCTCAGCTCCCTGTGTACTTTGTGGAGGCAATTGCTGCTGGTCAATGTCTCCACGGAGGAATTGATTATAATTCATTTTAATGAACATCATCTTCTCCACATTTTCTGGATGTAACCTCGTACGCCGATTGCTGACAAGGTGAGCGGCGGCACTAAACACTCTTTCGGAGTACACACTTGTGGGAGGGCAACTTAGATAGAATAAAGCCAGTTTGTGCAAGGGCCTCCAAATTGCCTCTTTTTCCTGCCAGTATAAGTACGGACTGTGTGACGTGCCTACTTGGATGCGGTCACTCATATAATCCTCCACCATTCTTTCAATGGGGAGAGAATCATATGCAGTGACAGTAGACGACATGTCCGTAATCGTTGTCAGGTCCTTCAGTCCGGACCAGATGTCAGCATCAGCAGTCGCTCCAGACTGCCCTGCATCACCGCCAGCGGGTGGGCTCGGAATTCTGAGCCTTTTCCTCGCACCCCCAGTTGCGGGAGAATGTGAAGGAGGAGATGTTGACAGGTCGCGTTCCGCTTGACTTGACAATTTTCTCACCAGCAGGTCTTTCAACCCCTGCAGACTTGTGTCTGCCGGAAAGAGAGATCCAAGGTAGGCTTTAAATCTAGGATCGAGCACGGTGGCCAAAATGTAGTGCTCTGATTTCAACAGATTGACCACCCGTGAATCCTTGTTAAACGAATTAAGGGCTCCATCCACAAGTCCCACATGCCTAGCGGAATCGCTCCGTGTTAGCTCCTCCTTCAATGTCTCCAGCTTCTTCTGCAAAAGCCTGATGAGGGGAATGACCTGACTCAGGCTGGCAGTGTCTGAACTGACTTCACGTGTGGCAAGTTCAAAGGGCATCAGAACCTTGCACAACGTTGAAATCATTCTCCACTGCACTTGAGACAGGTGCATTCCACCTCCTATATCGTGCTCAATTGTATAGGCTTGAATGGCCTTTTGCTGCTGCTCCAACCTCTGAAGCATATAGAGGGTTGAATTCCACCTCGTTACCACTTCTTGCTTCAGATGATGGCAGGGCAGGTTCAGTAGTTTTTGGTGGTGCTCCAGTCTTCTGTACGTGGTGCCTGTACGCCGAAAGTGTCCCGCAATTCTTCTGGCCACCGACAGCATCTCTTGCACGCCCCTGTCGTTTTTGAAAAAATTCTGCACCACCAAATTCAAGGTATGTGCAAAACATGGGACGTGCTGGAATTTGCCCATATTTAATGCACACACAATATTGCTGGCGTTGTCCGATGCCACAAATCCACAGGAGAGTCCAATTGGGGTAAGCCATTCCGCGATGATCTTCCTCAGTTGCCGTAAGAGGTTTTCAGCTGTGTGCGTATTCTGGAAAGCGGTGATACAAAGCGTAGCCTGCCTAGGAAAGAGTTGGCGTTTGCGAGATGCTGCTACTGGTGCCGCCGCTGCTGTTCTTGCGGCGGGAGTCCATACATCTACCCAGTGGGCTGTCACAGTCATATAGTCCTGACCCTGCCCTGCTCCACTTGTCCACATGTCCGTGGTTAAGTGGACATTGGGTACAGCTGCATTTTTTAGGACACTGGTGAGTCTTTTTCTGAGGTCTGTGTACATTTTCGGTATCGCCTGCCTAGAGAAGTGGAACCTAGATGGTATTTGGTAACGGGGGCACACTACCTCAAGAAATTGTCTAGTTCCCTGTGAACTAACGGCGGATACCGGACGCACGTCTAACACCAACATAGTTGTCAAGGCCTCAGTTATCCGCTTTGCAGCAGGATGACTGCTGTGATATTTCATCTTCCTCGCAAAGGACTGTTGGACAGTCAATTGCTTACTGGAAGTAGTACAAGTGGTCTTCCGACTTCCCCTCTGGGATGACCATCGACTCCCAGCAGCAACAACAGCAGCGCCAGCAGCAGTAGGCGTTACACGCAAGGATGCATCGGAGGAATCCCAGGCAGGAGAGGACTCGTCAGAATTGCCAGTGACATGGCCTGCAGGACTATTGGCATTCCTGGGGAAGGAGGAAATTGACACTGAGGGAGTTGGTGGGGTGGTTTGCGTGAGCTTGGTTACAAGAGGAAGGGATTTACTGGTCAGTGGACTGCTTCCGCTGTCACCCAAAGTTTTTGAACTTGTCACTGACTTATTATGAATGCGCTGCAGGTGACGTATAAGGGAGGATGTTCCGAGGTGGTTAACGTCCTTACCCCTACTTATTACAGCTTGACAAAGGCAACACACGGCTTGACACCTGTTGTCCGCATTTCTGTTGAAATACCTCCACACTGAAGAGCTGATTTTTTTGGTATTTTCACCAGGCATGTCAACGGCCATATTCCTCCCACGGACAACAGGTGTCTCCCCGGGTGCCTGACTTAAACAAACCACCTCACCATCAGAATCCTCCTGGTCAATTTCCTCCCCAGCGCCAGCAACACCCATATCCTCCTCATCCTGGTGTACTTCAACACTGACATCTTCAATCTGACTATCAGGAACTGGACTGCGGGTGCTCCTTCCAGCACTTGCAGGGGGCGTGCAAATGGTGGAAGGCGCATGCTCTTCACGTCCAGTGTTGGGAAGGTCAGGCATCGCAACCGACACAATTGGACTCTCCTTGTGGATTTGGGATTTCGAAGAACGCACAGTTCTTTGCGGTGCTTTTGCCAGCTTGAGTCTTTTCAGTTTTCTAGCGAGAGGCTGAGTGCTTCCATCCTCATGTGAAGCTGAACCACTAGCCATGAACATAGGCCAGGGCCTCAGCCGTTCCTTGCCACTCCGTGTGGTAAATGGCATATTGGCAAGTTTACGCTTCTCCTCCGACAATTTTATTTTAGGTTTTGGAGTCCTTTTTTTACTGATATTTGGTGTTTTGGATTTGACATGCTCTGTACTATGACATTGGGCATCGGCCTTGGCAGACGACGTTGCTGGCATTTCATCGTCTCGGCCATGACTAGTGGCAGCAGCTTCAGCACGAGGTGGAAGTGGATCTTGATCTTTCCCTAATTTTGGAACCTCAACATTTTTGTTCTCCATATTTTAATAGGCACAACTAAAAGGCACCTCAGGTAAACAATGGAGATGGATGGATACTAGTATACTTATGGATGGACTGCCGAGTGCCGACACAGAGGTAGCTACAGCCGTGGACTACCGTACTGTGTCTGCTGCTATTATAGACTGGATGATAATGAGATGAAATCAATATATATATGTATGTATATATAATATCACTAGTACTGCAGCCGGACAGGTAGATAATATATTTATTAGGTAATGATGACTGATGACGGACCTGCTGGACACTGTCAGCTCAGCAGCACCGCAGACTGCTACAGTAAGCTACTATACTATAGTAGTATGTACAAAGAAGAAAGAAAAAAAAAACCACGGGTAGGTGGTATACAATTATGGATGGACTGCCGAGTGCCGACACAGAGGTAGCTACAGCCGTGGACTAACGTACTGTGTCTGCTGCTAATATAGACTGGATGATTGATAATGAGATGAAATCAATATATATATGTATGTATATATATTATCACTAGTACTGCAGCCGGACAGGTAGATAATATATTTATTAGGTAATGATGACTGATGACAGACCTGCTGGACACTGTCAGCTCAGCAGCACCGCAGACTGCTACAGTAAGCTACTATACTATAGTAGTATGTACAAAGAAGAAAGAAAAAAAAAAAACCACGGGTAGGTGGTATACAATTATGGATGGACTGCCGAGTGCCGACACAGAGGTAGCTACAGCCGTGGACTAACGTACTGTGTCTGCTGCTAATATAGACTGGATGATTGATAATGAGATGAAATCAATATATATATGTATGTATATATAATATCACTAGTACTGCAGCCGGACAGGTAGATAATATATTTATTAGGTAATGATGACTGATGACGGACCTGCTGGACACTGTCAGCTCAGCAGCACCGCAGACTGCTACAGTAAGCTACTATACTATAGTAGTATGTACAAAGAAGAAAGAAAAAAAAAAACCACGGGTAGGTGGTATACAATTATGGATGGACTGCCGAGTGCCGACACAGAGGTAGCTACAGCCGTGGACTAACGTACTGTGTCTGCTGCTAATATAGACTGGATGATTGATAATGAGATGAAATCAATATATATATGTATGTATATATAATATCACTAGTACTGCAGCCGGACAGGTAGATAATATATTTATTAGGTAATGATGACTGATGACGGACCTGCTGGACACTGTCAGCTCAGCAGCACCGCAGACTGCTACAGTAAGCTACTATACTATAGTAGTATGTACAAAGAAGAAAGAAAAAGAAAAAACCACGGGTAGGTGTTATACAATTATGGATGGACTGCCGAGTGCCGACACAGAGGTAGCTACAGCCGTGGACTAACGTACTGTGTCTGCTGCTAATATAGACTGGATGATTGATAATGAGATGAAATCAATATATATATGTATGTATATATAATATCACTAGTACTGCAGCCGGACAGGTAGATAATATATTTATTAGGTAATGATGACTGATGACGGACCTGCTGGACACTGTCAGCTCAGCAGCACCGCAGACTGCTACAGTAAGCTACTATACTATAGTAGTATGTACAAAGAAGAAAGAAAAAAAAAACCCACGGGTAGGTGGTATACAATTATGGATGGACTGCCGAGTGCCGACACAGAGGTAGCTACAGCCGTGGACTAACGTACTGTGTCTGCTGCTAATATAGACTGGATGATTGACAATGAGATGAAATCAATATATATATGTATGTATATATAATATCACTAGTACTGCAGCCGGACAGGTAGATAATATATTTATTAGGTAATGATGACTGATGACGGACCTGCTGGACACTGTCAGCTCAGCAGCACCGCAGACTGCTACAGTAAGCTACTATACTATAGTAGTATGTACAAAGAAGAAAGAAAGAAAAAAAACCACGGGTAGGTGGTATACAATTATGGATGGACTGCCGAGTGCCGACACAGAGGTAGCTACAGCCGTGGACTAACGTACTGTGTCTGCTGCTAATATAGACTGGATGATTGATAATGAGATGAAATCAATATATATATGTATGTATATATAATATCACTAGTACTGCAGCCGGACAGGTAGATAATATATTTATTAGGTAATGATGACTGATGACGGACCTGCTGGACACTGTCAGCTCAGCAGCACCGCAGACTGCTACAGTAAGCTACTATACTATAGTAGTATGTACAAAGAAGAAAGAAAGAAAAAAAAAACACGGGTAGGTGGTATACAATTATGGATGGACTGCCGAGTGCCGACACAGAGGTAGCTACAGCCGTGGACTAACGTACTGTGTCTGCTGCTAATATAGACTGGATGATTGATAATGAGATGAAATCAATATATATATGTATGTATATATAATATCACTAGTACTGCAGCCGGACAGGTAGATAATATATTTATTAGGTAATGATGACTGATGACGGACCTGCTGGACACTGTCAGCTCAGCAGCACCGCAGACTGCTACAGTAAGCTACTATACTATAGTAGTATGTACAAAGAAGAAAGAAAAAAAAAACCACGGGTAGGTGGTATACAATTATGGATGGACTGCCGAGTGCCGACACAGAGGTAGCTACAGCCGTGGACTAACGTACTGTGTCTGCTGCTAATATAGACTAGATGATTGATAATGAGATGAAATCAATATATATATGTATGTATATATAATATCACTAGTACTGCAGCCGGACAGGTAGATAATATATTTATTAGGTAATGATGACTGATGACGGACCTGCTGGACACTGTCAGCTCAGCAGCACCGCAAACTGCTACAGTAAGCTACTATACTATAGTAGTATGTACAAAGAAGAAAGAAAAAAAAAACCACGGGTAGGTGGTATACAATTATGGATGGACTGCCGAGTGCCGACACAGAGGTAGCTACAGCCGTGGACTAACGTACTGTGTCTGCTGCTAATATAGACTGGATGATTGATAATGAGATGAAATCAATATATATATGTATGTATATATAATATCACTAGTACTGCAGCCGGACAGGTAGATAATATATTTATTAGGTAATGATGACTGATGACGGACCTGCTGGACACTGTCAGCTCAGCAGCACCGCAGACTGCTACAGTAAGCTACTATACTATAGTAGTATGTACAAAGAAGAAAGAAAAAAAAAAACCACGGGTAGGTGGTATACAATTATGGATGGACTGCCGAGTGCCGACACAGAGGTAGCTACAGCCATGGACTAACGTACTGTGTCTGCTGCTAATATAGACTGGATGATTGATAATGAGATGAAATCAATATATATATGTATGTATATATAATATCACTAGTACTGCAGCCGGACAGGTAGATAATATATTTATTAGGTAATGATGACTGATGACGGACCTGCTGGACACTGTCAGCTCAGCAGCACCGCAGACTGCTACAGTAAGCTACTATACTATAGTAGTATGTACAAAGAAGAAAGAAAAAAAAAACCACGGGTAGGTGGTATACAATTATGGATGGACTGCCGAGTGCCGACACAGAGGTAGCTACAGCCGTGGACTAACGTACTGTGTCTGCTGCTAATATAGACTGGATGATTGATAATGAGATGAAATCAATATATATATGTATGTATATATAATATCACTAGTACTGCAGCCGGACAGGTAGATAATATATTTATTAGGTAATGATGACTGATGACGGACCTGCTGGACACTGTCAGCTCAGCAGCACCGCAGACTGCTACAGTAAGCTACTATACTATAGTAGTATGTACAAAGAAGAAAGAAAAAAAAAAACCACGGGTAGGTGGTATACAATTATGGATGGACTGCCGAGTGCCGACACAGAGGTAGCTACAGCCGTGGACTAACGTACTGTGTCTGCTGCTAATATAGACTGGATGATTGATAATGAGATGAAATCAATATATATATGTATGTATATATAATATCACTAGTACTGCAGCCGGACAGGTAGATAATATATTTATTAGGTAATGATGACTGATGACGGACCTGCTGGACACTGTCAGCTCAGCAGCACCGCAGACTGCTACAGTAAGCTACTATACTATAGTAGTATGTACAAAGAAGAAAGAAAAAAAAAAACCACGGGTAGGTGGTATACAATTATGGATGGACTGCCGAGTGCCGACACAGAGGTAGCTACAGCCGTGGACTAACGTACTGTGTCTGCTGCTAATATAGACTGGATGATTGATAATGAGATGAAATCAATATATATATGTATGTATATATAATATCACTAGTACTGCAGCCGGACAGGTAGATAATATATTTATTAGGTAATGATGACTGATGACGGACCTGCTGGACACTGTCAGCTCAGCAGCACCGCAGGCTGCTACAGTAAGCTACTATACTATAGT
Source organism: Pseudophryne corroboree (assembly GCF_028390025.1). NCBI lineage: Eukaryota > Metazoa > Chordata > Amphibia > Anura > Myobatrachidae > Pseudophryne > Pseudophryne corroboree. The sequence continues at coordinate 523,428,962 of NC_086448.1, read as the reverse complement.
AGTATGTACAAAGAAGAAAGAAAAAAAAAAAACCACGGGTAGGTGGTATACAATTATGGATGGACTGCCGAGTGCCGACACAGAGGTAGCTACAGCCATGGACTAACGTACTGTGTCTGCTGCTAATATAGACTGGATGATTGATAATGAGATGAAATCAATATATATATGTATGTATATATAATATCACTAGTACTGCAGCCGGACAGGTAGATAATATATTTATTAGGTAATGATGACTGATGACGGACCTGCTGGACACTGTCAGCTCAGCAGCACCACAGACTGCTACAGTAAGCTACTATACTATAGTAGTATGTACAAAGAAGAAAGAAAAAAAAAAAACCACGGGTAGGTGGTATACAATTATGGATGGACTGCCGAGTGCCGACACAAAGGTAGCTACAGCCGTGGACTAACGTACTGTGTCTGCTGCTAATATAGACTGGATGATTGATAATGAGATGAAATCAATATATATATGTATGTATATATAATATCACTAGTACTGCAGCCGGACAGGTAGATAATATATTTATTAGGTAATGATGACTGATGACGGACCTGCTGGACACTGTCAGCTCAGCAGCACCGCAGACTGCTACAGTAAGCTACTATACTATAGTAGTATGTACAAAGAAGAAAGAAAAAAAAAACCACGGGTAGGTGGTATACAATTATGGATGGACTGCCGAGTGCCGACACAGAGGTAGCTACAGCCGTGGACTAACGTACTGTGTCTGCTGCTAATATAGACTGGATGATTGATAATGAGATGAAATCAATATATATATGTATGTATATATAATATCACTAGTACTGCAGCCGGACAGGTAGATAATATATTTATTAGGTAATGATGACTGATGACGGACCTGCTGGACACTGTCAGCTCAGCAGCACCGCAGACTGCTACAGTAAGCTACTATACTATAGTAGTATGTACAAAGAAGAAAGAAAAAAAAAAAACACGGGTAGGTGGTATACAATTATGGATGGACTGCCGAGTGCCGACACAGAGGTAGCTACAGCCGTGGACTAACGTACTGTGTCTGCTGCTAATATAGAGTCTAGACTGGATGATAAATTATTGATAATGAGATGAAATCAATATAATATCACTAGTACTGCAGCCGGACAGGTACTATATATATTTATTATGTAATGACTGATGACGGACCTGCTGGACACTGTCAGGTCAGCAGCACCGCAGACTGCTACAGTAAGCTACTATAGTAGTATGTATAAAGAAGAATGAAAAAAAAAAAAAACACGGGTAGGTGGTATACTTTATTATATATATATATATATATATATATATATTATATACAATTATATATATATATATATATATATATATATATATTAAACTGGTGGTGATTGATTATTAAACTGGTGGTCAGGTCACGTTGCAACTTGCAACTAGTACTCCGAGTCCTAAGCAGACAATCACAAAATATATTATTATACTGGTGGTCAGTGTGGTCACAACAATGGCAGTGTGGCACTGACTCTGGCAGCAAAAGTGTGCACTGTACGTTATATGTACTCCTGAGTCCTGCTCTCAGACTCTAACTGCTCCCCACTGTCAGTGTCTCCCCCACAAGTCAGATAATTAATACAATACACAGTCACACTATCTAATCTATATCACTTCAGCAAGTAGTATAGTAGTATAGTAGTACTCCTCCTAATAGTAATAATGCTCCCCAAAATACTGTGTCTCTCTCGTCTCTACTGTGTCTCTCTCTTCTCTAAACGGAGAGGACGCCAGCCACGTCCTCTCCCTATGACTCTCAATGCACGTGTGAAAATGGCGGCGACGCGCGGCTCCTTATATAGAATCTGAGTCTCGCGAGAATCCGACAGCGGGATGATGACGTTCGGGCGCGCTCGGGTTAACCGAGCAAGGCGGGAAGATCCGAGTCGCTCGGACCCGTGAAGAAAAAACTGAAGTTCGGGCGGGTTCGGATTCAGAGGAACCGAACCCGCTCATCACTACTTTTTAGATATAACTCCCTTGCACCACATCAGCGAGTATTAATAGTTTAAAAAGTTCCAGGACTAAGAGATTTGCCTTTGCATGATAGGAAGGGTCAGATAAAGGTTGGAAGGTGATGTCTAGTATCCAGCTGTAGGGTATTTTGAGGGTAACATTCCGGTGTTGGTTAGAGAAAGATCACATGTTCCAGCGTATAGTTATGTGCAGAAGTAGAATATAGATATTAACTGTATTTACTGTATATTATGTATGCGGCGGGAATCCAGAGGATACCACCCACAAGAGCAGTTGGGGAAAGACATCGCCCATCTATTCAAATCAACCTATGACCTCTTCTGTAATGAAAAGACACATCTCTGTGTCCAATGAACAATGAGATTACAGTGACCATTGTATTGTGTATGTAAGTTGTGTATAAAAAGCCCATTGTTGTCTGGCCGGTCAGAAGACTCTGAACGCTTTCTATCTGACTAGCGAAGGACCGTCCGGGTTGCGCTTGCGAACATTCTCACGTATGTACATTCTCTGTAGCCATTATTCTGTTTAGATTTATCTTGTTAGCCTGTAGTGTATGATTTGTACTGTTTTACCTTTTGGAATAATCCACAGTGGCCTTAGAACCCTGTGGTTTCAACTACAAATCGGTGCTGTGTCTTCACTTTCCTGCAATGGTTTTAGAGTGTATTTATCTGTATAAGGTGTATAAGTATTGATAAGGTGTACGCACTGCGGTTACTTTATACCGTCAGCGCTACTTAAGGTTTAAGGTATAACATCGTTGCAGTACTTTGCTGCTAAGGGTTTAAAGTGTAATCATATCATTGCATTGTATCATTAACAAGGTTTAAAGGTTATCAATTGTGTGTGCGTGCGCTGTGTGTACTCTGTACACTGAGCGAGGCGTGTTTACGCCAAGTACGTACCATGTACAGGACTCTGTACGCAAATAGCATACAAAGTGCGTAGCACGTGTATTCAGTCTAGCGGCCATAGCGGCTCCACGGTAATAGTGTATCTAGAGGTATAGCTTTTCGGTCTAAGATAATATCGGCATTATCACATCTTGATCCGAAACGCGTTAAGCTAATGGTGGCGCTAGTTTGTATAAGACTGGTTGCGGACTAAGATACTGCTGACGGTGATCGTTCATGAGAGGAAGGGCTATCCGGGGACCCCGATTTCCGTGCTTGGAGACCTGGCCGTTAAGTATTTCCACTCTGTAACCAGAGCATCCTATTTGTTACATGCTTCTAATCTTTTCATGTTTGTGAGTGCATTTGTATTAAATTCTTTTAAACCTTTATATAAAAGGTGTGCACTATTACTATAATTTCTTTTTCTCCATATATATATGCAATCTATGTTCCCCATGAGTGGAACCCATGGATACTGTGGAAACATGCTGCTAACATTTATACTACACTAATCCTGTGACCCTGACTCAATATTTATAAGGGGATTATTGTTTACATTTTTTGTTACTGATAATTGCGCTCTTGTGTATTTAATTTTTGTTTGCTATATGTTCTTTGAGAGTCTGTGTGAAATCTCTCTAAGTATACAGAGCTGCATATAATATCAGGTGGTAGCGCAAAGGTGCAAGGAAAATTCTTTTAAAAAAAGATTGAGACTACACTCAAATTCTTGTACACAGCTGCTGGGGTGGCTCAGTGACCCACTATAGCATGTGTGTGGATTACTAAAGCCATTGCTAAATGGTCGGGTAACCTTATTGAAGGATTGGATTTCCTATCTAGGGGGGAGATTGTGTTACTCCTGCAGCATATACAGGACACTGCGAATTTTATGGTGGAAGCCATAAAAGAAGTAGATTTGCTGAATGCACGCACCCCTGCTATGGCAGTGTCAGCACGCAGGGGCTTATGGTTATGCCAGTGGACTGCGGACTCCAGGAAAGGAGTGGAAGGCCTACCCTTCACAGGAAAGGCCTTATTTGGAGATGAACTGGACAAATGGATTTCAAAAGCTACTGCGGATAAATCCACATAGACCTACTCAGGACCTACCCTACAGTCCTTTCGGACTGCCAAGTTTAAGGGCAAAGTCAGAGGATCATCTACTGCCAACAGAGGCACTAGAGGTAAACTACGCAAACCAGCAACTGCCGGTTCTCAGGAACAGAGCTCCAGTTCTGCTTCCTCAAAGCCTTCTGCATGACGGTGGACCGCATGGCCTGGAAGACTGGTGGGTGGGAGCCCGACTAAGAAATTTCAGTCACATCTGGACAACATCATGCCAGGATCCCTGGATCATAGATCTTGTTTCCCAGGGCTACAGACTGGAGTTTCAGGAGCTCCCATCTCACAGATTCATCAAATCAGGCTTACCAGCTTCACAAGAGGCAAGTATAACCTTACAGGATGCCATTCAAAAACTGATACAGACTCAGGTCATTGTTCCAGTTCCACCTCATTTACAAAACAAGGAATACTATTCCAACTTACTTGTAGTACCGAAACCGGACGGTTTGGTGAGATTTTGAATCTAAAATCATTGAACCCGTACTTACGAGTGTTCAAATTCAAGATGGAGTCTCTGAGAGCGGTGATCTCAGGTCTGGAGGAGGGGGAATTCCTAGTGTCTCTGGATATCAAGGATGCGAAACTTCAAATTCCAATCTGGCCGTCTCACCAGGCTTATCTATGCTTTGCACTACAGGACTGTCACTACCAGTTCCAGGCCCTGCCATTTGGTCTCTCCACGGCACCGAGGGTGTTCACCAAGGTGATGGAAGAGATAATGTTTCTCATTCACAAGCAGGGAGTGAACATAATTTCGTACCTGGACGATCTTCTGATAAAGGCACCGTCCAGGGAAAGGTTGTTGAGCAGCATTGGTCTCACGACCAAACTACTCCTGGGTCACGTGTGGATTCTAAATCTCCCCAAATCTCATTTAGAGACAACTCAGAGGCTCACATTTCTGGGAATGATTCTGGATTCAGAGTTGCAGAAAGTTTTTCTTCCATTGGAAAAGGCATTGGTAATCCAGTCAATGGTTCGGGATGTCCTGAAGCCAACCCGGATATCTGTGCATCTATGCATTTGATATGGTGGCCTCTTACAAGGCGCTTCAGTAGGGAAGGTTTCATGCGAGGCCCTTCCAGCTGGATCTGTTTGACAAATGGTCCAGATCGCATCTTCACATGCACCAGAGGATCCGTCTGCCGAAGGCCAGGATCTCCCTTCTGTGGTGGCTACAGACTTCTCTCCTAATCGAGGGCCGAAGGTTCGAGTTTCAGAATTGGATTCTGCTAACTACAGATACAAGCCTCAGAGGTTGGGAAGCGGTCACCCAGGGGATGCAGTTTCAAGGAAGATGGTCAGGAAGTCGCCCTTCCAATCAACATTCTGGAACTCAGGGCTGTATACAACGCCCTTCTGCAGGCCTCATATCTTCTTCAAGATCGGGCCATTCAGGTTCAGTTGGACAATGTGACAGCGGTAACGTACATAAACCGACAGGGAGGAACGAAAAGCAGAGCAGCAATGTCAGAGGTATCAAGATTTCTCCTATGGGCAGAAAAACACACTGTGGCATTGTCGGTGGTCTTCATTCTGAGAGTAGACAACTGTAAAGCAGACTTCCTCAGCAGACATGACCTGCACCCGGGGGAGTGGGGCCTTCACTCGGAGGTGTTTAGGTGCTTGACACGTCGATGGGGTTGTCCACAAATCGACATGATGGCCTCTCGTCTCAACAAAAAGCTCAAGCGGTATTGTTCCAGGTCGAGAGACCCACAGACAGTGGCAGTGGCAGTGGACGCTCTGACAACTCCATGGGTCTATCAGATGGTGTACATGTTCCCTCCACTTCCGCTGATCCCAAGAATTCTCAAAAGTTCAAGCAATTCTCATTGCTCCGGACTGGCCAAGAAGGGCCTGGTACGCGGACCTTCTGGGGATGCTCCTGAAACATCCGTGGCCTCTAACTCTTCGCGAAGATCTCCTGCAACAGGGGCCATTCGTCTATCAAGACTTAACATGGCTACGTTTGACGGCATGGAAGTTGAACGGCTGATTCTAGCCAGGAGAGGGATTCCTGACAAGGTCATCCCGACTATGACCCAAGCCAGGAAGGGGATAAATGCTAAACATTACCACCATATTTGGAAGAAATACGTCTCTTGGTGTGAGAGTAGAAAATATTCTGCTGTGGAATTTCCTCTGGGATGTTTCCTGCTTTTTCTGCAGTCAGGTGTGGATGTGGGCCTACGTCTGGGCTCTATAAAAGTCCAGATTTTGGCCATGTCCATTTTCTTTCAGAAACAATTGGCGTCTCTTTCTGAAGTCCACACGTTCTTGAAAGGGGTTCTGCACATTCAGCCTCCCTTTGTGCCTCCCACAGCACCTTGGGATCTCAATTTGGTGCTGCAGTTCCTCCAATCGGACTGGTTTGAACCGTTACAAGAGGTATGTCACAACTGAGGGCCTGAGCTGACGGGAGGCAGCCTCAGTTGTAGGGGCTGAGATGTACCGGAACCTGGGAGGTTGTATCAGACCCCTGGACATGTAAGTAACATGAATAATAACTGCCCGAAGGCGTGACCACGACAACTTAGATAAAAGTCAATGATGTTTATTATGACAACTCCGCATCACAGCAGCAATAAAAGAAAACGTAAAAGTCAGCAAAGAATAAATACAGTTCCTGAGTACTACAGCATGGCAGGAGCCACAGGGCACTGGTAGTGTGAGATAGTTCTTATGATCTTCTAGATGGAAAGTCCTTACCAGGCCCGGCTGTAGCAATGGAGATAACCCAGGATTGTACCAGCTGGTGTTCCAGGAAGAGCTGGGTTGCTGAAGGTAAAACAGCTGCTGTGGATACTGGCTGGAACCAGACTGTTGTTAGCACGGAGTGGATACTGGCTGGAACCAGTTAAATAATAAATGAACTTTGGGAGCGATGAAATGTGAACTGAAATGTAGAACTTGAGAGCGGAGAAATAATAATTCCGGTGGAGAGTGGTAAAGTGTAGAAAGGACACCGGCCCTTTAAGGGAAGCTGTACTCTGCTGGAAGCTGAGGCTGGAAGCAGGTAGTGTTGTAGCTGGAAACAGATGAATCCACAATGGATTGGAGAGTCAGGCTACACCGCAGGTGGAATGCTGGTGCGGGTCTCTATGGTGGAAGTCTTGAGACAGGAGCTGGAACCTGGAAGACAATCATAGAAGAGAGACAAACAGGAACTAGGTTTGACAACCAAAGCACTGACGTCTTCCTTGCTCAGGTACAGCTTACTTATACCTGCAGCAAGGAAGGGGTTGGCTAGGCAATTATGCAAATCAACAACACAGACAGCAGATTGGTGGAAATGATCAGATGACAGAATCCAAGATGGCTGCGCCCATGCAGACACTTGGAGGGAAGTTTGGTTTGTAATCCATGTGGTCTGGGAAACAGTAATGGCGGCGCCGGCCACCGGAGACAGGAGACGCCAGGCTGATAGATGCACATTTAACCACGCGGGCACAGTGGAGGCCGCGGCTGATGAAAAGACCACTCTGTATGTGGAAACTCAGGAACAGCGGAATCCGGTCCTGGAACGCTGAGCCCGCCTTAGGAGGCATCTGAAGGGTAAGTAATGGCGTCCAGATACCCGGATCGTGACAGCACCCCCCCCTTTAGGAGTGGCCCCAGGACACTTCTTAGGCTTTAAAGGAAACTTTGCGTGGAAATTTCGGACCAAGGCAGGAGCATGGACGTCAGAGGCATTGGTCCAAGAGCGTTCTTCAGGACCATAGCCCTTCCAGTCAATGAGATACTGAAGTTGACCGTAACGGTGACGTGAGTCCAGGATCTTGGCCACTTCATACTCAACGCCTCGTTGAGTTTGGACTTTCGGAGTTGGTGGAAGTGAGGAATGAAACCGATTCAAGATTAGCGGTTTCAACAGGGAAACATGGAATGTCCTGGGTATTTTTAAGAAGGGAGGTAACTGGAGTCTGTAAGCAACAGGATTGATGACTTGATCAATTTTAAAAGGACCGATGTAGCGAGGTGCAAACTTCATACTGGGAACTCTTAACCTCAAATTCTTCGTGGATAACCATACCCGATCACCGACCTTGAGAGCAGGAACTGCTCGACGCTTCTTATCCGCAAACTTCTTGTACCTGAACGATGCCTTGAGCAGAGCTGATCGTACGCTCTTCCAGATATTGGCAAACTGATGCAAGGTGATATCCACTGCGGGAACAGAAGTTGCTGGAAGCGGTTGGAACTCAGGGACTTTAGGGTGGAATCCAAAGTTGGTGAAGAATGGTGTTGAGGAAGATGAAGAATGATACTGGTTGTTATGACAGAACTCGGCCCAGGGAAGTAATTGAACCCAGTCATCTTGAGAGGAGGACACATAGATGCGGAGGAAGGCCTCCAAGTCCTGATTCACCCTCTCAGTTTGACCATTGGTCTGAGGATGGTAAGCCGTGGAAAACTTTAACTTGACTTGGAGGACTTGACATAAACTTCGCCAGAATTTGGCTGTGAATTGAACTCCTCGATCTGAGATAATTTCTTCTGGAAGACCGTGGAGTCGGAAGATCTCTTGTATGAATACTTGAGCCAACTTGGAAGCTGACGGAAGACCGGAGAGAGGAATGAAGTGTGCCATCTTGGTGAACCGGTCAACTACCACCCAGATGGTATTGAACTTGTTGCACATGGGCAAATCTGTAATAAAATCCATCGACAAATGGGTCCATGGTCGACGGGGAACAGATAGTGGAACCAGTTGCCCCGCAGGCGACTGGCGGGATACTTTATGTTGAGCACACTTTGGGCAAGATGCAATAAACTCCAAAACGTCCTTTTTCAGAGTTGGCCACCAATAGGACCTAGAGATAAACTCCAGGGTTTTTTGGATACCTGTATGTCCGGCAAAACGGGAAGCATGGGCCCAATGCATGAGCTTCTTCCTTAGTGTCGGCTTCACAAAACTTTTCCCTGATGGGGGCGTAGAGTCCATCCCTACCGTGGAGAATGCCAACGGATTTATAATAGGATGCTTGTCTGAAGACTCTGACTCATTTTCTTGCTCCCATGAGCGGGAAAGGGCATCGGCCTTGCGATTCTGAGAGCCCGGACAGAACTGGAGTTTAAAGTCGAACCTGGAAAAGAAAAGTGCCCATCTGGCCTGACGAGGGTTGAGACATTGTGCGCCTTTTAGATATAGAAGGTTCTTGTGGTCTGTAAGGATGGTGATTGAATGAGAAGCTCCCTCCAACAGATATCTCCACTCCTCTAGAGCGAGCTTGATGGCTAGCAACTCCTGGTCGCCAATGGCATAGTTGCGCTCCGCTGGGGAGAACTTCCGTGAGAAGAAACTGCAAGGATGTAAATGACCATCTTTAGCCCTCTGAGATAACACCGCTCCTACTCCAACGGAGGAGGCATCCACCTCTAAGATGAAAGGAGAGTCGATGTCAGGCTGTTTCAGGACAGGTGCAGAGATGAACCTCTGTTTTAAAAGATGAAAAGCTTGCATGGCTTCTTCAGACCACTTGGACGGGTTAGCACCCTTCTTGGTGAAAGCAGTAATAGGCGCCACAATGGTGGAAAAGTCTCGTATAAACTTTCGGTAATAATTGGCGAACCCTAAGAACCTCTGGACCCCTTTGAGGGTTAAGGGTACCGGCCAATTCTGGATTGCTTGTAGTTTCTCAGGATCCATCTCTAGTCCGGAACCGGACACAATGTACCCTAGAAACGGAATGGACTTGACTTCAAAGACGCATTTCTCTAATTTGCAGTAGAGATGATTGACACGGAGACGGGACAGAACCTCCTTTACCCAGAAACGATGTTCCTCTAAATCGTTGGCAAAAATGAGGATATCATCTAGATAGACCACGACATGACGGTATAGAATGTCTCTGAAGATCTCATTGACGAAATGCTGGAAGACAGCTGGAGCATTGCTCAATCCGAAGGGCATGACGAGGTACTCATAATGTCCGTCACGGGTGTTAAATGCGGTCTTCCACTCGTCACCCTCACGGATCCGGATGAGATTGTATGCACCTCTCAGGTCCAGCTTTGTAAAGATGGTAGCTCCGCTAACTCTGTCAAAGAGCTCAGTAATCAGGGGTAAAGGATAGCGGTTCTTGATGGTAATGTCGTTCAAACCTCTGTAGTCGATGCACGGCCGCAGACCACCATCTTTCTTCTTTACAAAAAAGAAGCCTGCGCCGGCTGGAGAAGAAGAAGGTCGAATGAACCCCTTTGCTAGGTTCTCTTTAATGTATTCCTCCATAGAATGTGTCTCGGGGAGAGACAACGGATAAGTTCGGCCTCGAGGTGGAACCTTCCCTGGAACGAGATCAATCGGGCAGTCCCATTCTCTATGAGGAGGAAGGATATCAGCAGAAGCTTTACTGAACACATCCGTGAAATCTTGATATGGAGGAGGTGGAACATCAGACGACCTGGGGGAGGAAGAACAGACAGGCAACACTTTAAACAAACATGTCTTAGTACAGGAGGAACCCCATGCCAGGATTTGCGTAGTCGTCCAATCAATTGTAGGATTGTGAAGACGGAGCCATGGAAGGCCCAGGACCACAGGATGTGTGGCTCTTGGAATCACTAAAAATGAAATAAGTTCGGAATGAAGAACTCCCACTCTCAGACGAACTGGTAGAGTCCTTAGAGAAATAACTGTATCAAAAATTTTACTGCCATCCACAGCAGTTAAGGAAAAGGACGAAGGAAGTCTCTCGGTGGGTAGGGACCACCGTTTAACATAGGCTTCAGTAATAAAGTTCCCAGCTGCTCCGGAATCCAGGAGGGCAATGACGTTCTGATAACGTTGAGCAACTTGAAGCGAGACTGGGAGGTTACAATCTTGAGGAGATGGAGAGGAGATCATTACTCCTAGCCGGCCCTCTCCTTGGCGAGCTAGGATTTGGAGTTTCCCGGACGTTTGGGACAGGCATTAATGGTGTGAGACGGAGCTGCACAATACAGACAGAGAAACTCGGAGAGACGTCTTCGGCGCTCAGCAGGAGTTAAACGGGAACGGCCAATTTGCATGGGCTCATCTTTAGATGGTGACAGTTGGCGAGGAGGAGGAGCAGAAGATTTTGGAGCAGATGATCTTCCACGCTCAGTTGCTCTCTCTCTGAAACGTAAGTCAACTTTCGTACAAAGTGAGATTAGCTCATCTAACTTGGAGGGTAAGTCTCTGGTAGCTAACTCATCTTTAATACGCTCGGATAAACCATGCCAGAATGCAGCATACAGGGCCTCGTCGTTCCATGCCAGTTCGGATGCCAGGATCTGGAACTGTATAAGATATTGTCCTACAGTACGTGATTCCTGGCGTAAACGGAGAATCTCAGACGAAGCTGAAGTTACCCGGCCTGGCTCGTCGAAGATGCGCCTGAATGTTGACACAAATGCAGTGTAAGAAGATAGCAGGGTGTCGGACCTCTCCCATAACGGTGATGCCCAATCAAGGGCTGAGCCACTGAGAAGAGAAATAATGTAGGCAATTTTTGTACGGTCACTGGGAAAATTGCCAGGTTGTAGCTCAAACTGAATCTCACACTGGTTGAGAAATCCCCTGCAGAATCTTGGAGATCCGTCAAATTTTGCTGGCGTTGGAAGATGAAGACGTGGAGCAGAAATGGGTAAGGTGGGTGGGGTTATAGCTGGAGTCACTGTGGTTGACGCACCAGACGCGCCTGATCCACGGAGAGTTGTCTGAATCCCATCCAGCCGAGTAGAGAGATCCTGGAGACAGCGGATGATGTGGCCCTGTGCAGCCTCCTGATGTTCTAGTCGGGCTGCCAGTTCTTGCATCGGCCTGGCCGCTTGATCCTGGTCTCCGGCTGGATTCATTAGGTCAGTGCTTACTGTCACAACTGAGGGCCTGAGCTGACGGGAGGCAGCCTCAGTTGTAGGGGCTGAGATGTACCGGAACCTGGGAGGTTGTATCAGACCCCTGGACATGTAAGTAACATGAATAATAACTGCCCGAAGGCGTGACCACGACAACTTAGATAAAAGTCAATGATGTTTATTATGACAACTCCGCATCACAGCAGCAATAAAAGAAAACGTAAAAGTCAGCAAAGAATAAATACAGTTCCTGAGTACTACAGCATGGCAGGAGCCACAGGGCACTGGTAGTGTGAGATAGTTCTTATGATCTTCTAGATGGAAAGTCCTTACCAGGCCCGGCTGTAGCAATGGAGATAACCCAGGATTGTACCAGCTGGTGTTCCAGGAAGAGCTGGGTTGCTGAAGGTAAAACAGCTGCTGTGGATACTGGCTGGAACCAGACTGTTGTTAGCACGGAGTGGATACTGGCTGGAACCAGTTAAATAATAAATGAACTTTGGGAGCGATGAAATGTGAACTGAAATGTAGAACTTGAGAGCGGAGAAATAATAATTCCGGTGGAGAGTGGTAAAGTGTAGAAAGGACACCGGCCCTTTAAGGGAAGCTGTACTCTGCTGGAAGCTGAGGCTGGAAGCAGGTAGTGTTGTAGCTGGAAACAGATGAATCCACAATGGATTGGAGAGTCAGGCTACACCGCAGGTGGAATGCTGGTGCGGGTCTCTATGGTGGAAGTCTTGAGACAGGAGCTGGAACCTGGAAGACAATCATAGAAGAGAGACAAACAGGAACTAGGTTTGACAACCAAAGCACTGACGTCTTCCTTGCTCAGGTACAGCTTACTTATACCTGCAGCAAGGAAGGGGTTGGCTAGGCAATTATGCAAATCAACAACACAGACAGCAGATTGGTGGAAATGATCAGATGACAGAATCCAAGATGGCTGCGCCCATGCAGACACTTGGAGGGAAGTTTGGTTTGTAATCCATGTGGTCTGGGAAACAGTAATGGCGGCGCCGGCCACCGGAGACAGGAGACGCCAGGCTGATAGATGCACATTTAACCACGCGGGCACAGTGGAGGCCGCGGCTGATGAAAAGACCACTCTGTATGTGGAAACTCAGGAACAGCGGAATCCGGTCCTGGAACGCTGAGCCCGCCTTAGGAGGCATCTGAAGGGTAAGTAATGGCGTCCAGATACCCGGATCGTGACAAGGTAGACGTAAAATATCTTACGTGGAAAACTGTCACACTGTTGGCCTTGGCTTCTGCAAGACGTGTGTCGGAGCTGGGGGTGTTGTCAAGAGCCTCTATTTAATCTTCCATGAGGATAGAGCTGAACTCAGGACTTGTCAGCAATTTCTTCGTAAGGTGGTGTCGGCGTTTCACATCAACCAACCAATTGTGGTTCCGGTTGTGACCAACACTTCTGTTACATCAAAGTATTTGGATGTTGTGAGGGCTTTGTATGTGAAAAGAACAGCTCATCACAGAAAATCAGACTCGCTGTTTGTTCTCTATGATCCCAATAAAATTGGGTGTCCTGCTTCAAAGCAGTCTATTGCACGCTGGATCAATTCACGATCCAGCATGCTTATTCCACGGCAGGACTGCTGGTTCCAAGATCTGTAGAGGCCCACTCTACTAGTTCGGTGGGTTCTTCTTGGGCGGCTGCCCGGGGTGTCTCGGCTTTACAGCTCTGCCGAGCAGCTACTTGGTCAGGTTCGAACATGTTTGCAAAGTTTTACAAGTTCGATACTTTGGCCTCTGAGGACCTTCAGTTTGGTCAATCAGTTCTGCAGGAACCTCAGCACTATCCCACCCTGTTTGGGAGCTTTGGTACTTCCCCATGGTACTAAATGGATCCCCAGTATCCTTTAGGACAGGCCTGGCCAACCCGTGGCTCTCCAGCTGTTGTAAAACTACAAGTCCCATCATGCTTTGCTACAGTTTTGCTATTAGGGAAGGCTAAAACTGTGGCAGGGCATGCTGGGATGTGTAGTTTCACAACATCTGGAGAGCCACAGGTTGGCCAGGCCTGCTTTAGGATGTAAGCGAAAATAGGATTTAAATTAACTACCGGTATATCCTTTTCTCGTAGTCCGTAGAGGATACTGGGTGCCCACCTGGTGCTTCGGTCTTCATGCACTGTTACTTGGTTAAGTATTCTGGTTTGTTCAGCTGTTGCATGTTTCAAAGTTGGTTAGCATGGCTTTCCTATTGTTTGTGTGTGCTGGTTCAGAATCTCACCACTATCCTTTTATATCCTTCTCTCAAAGTATGTCCGTCTCCTCGGGCACAGTTTCCTAGACTGTGTCTGGTAGGAGGGGCATAGAGGGAGGAGTCAGCCCACACTATCAAATTCTTAAAGTGCCCATGGCTCCTAGTGGACTCGTCTATACCCCATGGTACTACATGGTTTCACAGTATCCTCTACGGACTACGAGAAAAGGATTTACCGGTAGGTAATTAAAATCCTATTTTTATGATTCTAGTAACTTCACCTGCAGAATTATTATACTTAGATGAAAAGTAGAGATGAGCGGGTTCGGTTTCTTTGAATCCGAACCCGCACGAACTTCACTTTTTTTTTCACGGGTCCGAGCGACTCGGATCTTCCCGCCTTGCTCGGTTAACCCGAGCGCGCCCGAACGTCATCATGACGCTGTCGGATTCTCGCGAGACTCGGATTCTATATAAGGAGCCGCGCGTCGCCGCCATTTTCACACGTGCATTGAGATTGATAGGGAGAGGACGTGGCTGGCGTCCTCTCCATTAGAATAGATTAGAAGAGAGAGAGAGAGAGAGAGATTGTGCAGACAGAGTTTACCACAGTGACCAGTGCAGTTGTTGTTAAGTTAACTTTTATTTAATATATCCGTTCTCTGCTATATCCGTTCTCTGCCTGAAAAAAACGATACACAGCAGTCACACAGTGTGACTCAGTCTGTGTGCACTCAGCTCAGCCCAGTGTGCTGCACATCAATGTATAAAAGCTTATAATAATTGTGGGGGAGACTGGGGAGCACTGCAGGTTGTTATAGCAGGAGCCAGGAGTACATAATATTATATTAATTTAAAATTAAACAGTGCACACTTTTGCTGCAGGAGTGCCACTGCCAGTGTGACTAGTGGTGACCAGTGCCTGACCACCAGTATAGTAGTATATTGTTGTATACTATCTCTTTATCAACCAGTCTATATTAGCAGCAGACACAGTACAGTGCGGTAGTTCACGGCTGTGGCTACCTCTGTGTCGGCAGTCGGCACTCGGCAGGCAGTCCGTCCATCCATAATTGTATAATTATATACCACCTAACCGTGGTATTTTTTTTTCTTTCTTTATACCGTCGTCATAGTCATACTAGTTGTTACGAGTATACTACTATCTCTTTATCAACCAGTGTACAGTGCGGTAGTTCACGGCTGTGGCTACCTCTGTGTCGGCAGTCGGCAGGCAGTCCGTCCATCCATAATTGTATTATTATAATATATACCACCTAACCGTGGTTTTTTTTTCATTCTTTATACCGTCATAGTGTCATACTAGTTGTTACGAGTATACTACTATCTCTTTATCAACCAGTGTACAGTGCGGTAGTTCACGGCTGTGGCTACCTCTGTGTCGGCAGTCGGCAGGCAGTCCGTCCATCCATAATTGTATTATAATATATACCACCTAACCGTGGTTTTTTTTTCATTCTTTATACCGTCATAGTGTCATACTAGTTGTTACGAGTATACTACTATCTCTTTATCAACCAGTGTACAGTGCGGTAGTTCACGGCTGTGGCTACCTCTGTGTCGGCAGTCGGCAGGCAGTCCGTCCATCCATAATTGTATTATAATATATACCACCTAACCGTGGTTTTTTTTTCATTCTTTATACCGTCATAGTCAGTCATACTAGTTGTTACGAGTATACTACTATCTCTTTATCAACCAGTGTACAGTGCGGTAGTTCACGGCTGTGGCTACCTCTGTGTCGGCACTCGGCAGGCAGTCCGTCCATCCATAATTGTATTATAATATATACCACCTAACCGTGGTTTTTTTTTCATTCTTTATACCGTCATAGTGTCATACTAGTTGTTACGAGTATACTACTATCTCTTTATCAACCAGTGTACAGTGCGGTAGTTCACGGCTGTGGCTACCTCTGTGTCGGCAGTCGGCAGGCAGTCCGTCCATCCATAATTGTATTATAATATATACCACCTAACCGTGGTTTTTTTTTCATTCTTTATACCGTCATAGTGTCATACTAGTTGTTACGAGTATACTACTATCTCTTTATCAACCAGTGTACAGTGCGGTAGTTCACGGCTGTGGCTACCTCTGTGTCGGCAGTCGGCAGGCAGTCCGTCCATCCATAATTGTATTATAATATATACCACCTAACCGTGGTTTTTTTTTCATTCTTTATACCGTCATAGTCAGTCATACTAGTTGTTACGAGTATACTACTATCTCTTTATCAACCAGTGTACAGTGCGGTAGTTCACGGCTGTGGCTACCTCTGTGTCGGAACTCGGCAGGCAGTCCGTCCATCCATAATTGTATTACAATATATACCACCTAACCGTGGTTTTTTTTTCATTCTTTATACCGTCATAGTCAGTCATACTAGTTGTTACGAGTATACTACTATCTCTTTATCAACCAGTGTACAGTGCGGTAGTTCACGGCTGTGGCTACCTCTGTGTCGGAACTCGGCAGGCAGTCCGTCCATCCATAATTGTATTACAATATATACCACCTAACCGTGGTTTTTTTTTCATTCTTTATACCGTCATAGTCAGTCATACTAGTTGTTACGAGTATACTACTATCTCTTTATCAACCAGTGTACAGTGCGGTAGTTCACGGCTGTGGCTACCTCTGTGTCGGAACTCGGCAGGCAGTCCGTCCATCCATAATTGTATTATTATAATATATACCACCTAACCGTGGTTTTTTTTTCATTCTTTATACCGTCATAGTGTCATACTAGTTGTTACGAGTATACTACTATCTCTTTATCAACCAGTGTACAGTGCGGTAGTTCACGGCTGTGGCTACCTCTGTGTCGGCACTCGGCAGGCAGTCCGTCCATCCATAATTGTATTACAATATATACCACCTAACCGTGGTTTTTTTATACCACCTAACCGTGGCAGTCCGTCCATAATTGTATACTAGTATCCAATCCATCCATCTCCATTGTTTACCTGAGGTGCCTTTTAGTTCTGCCTATAAAATATGGAGAACAAAAAAGTTGAGGTTCCAAAATTAGGGAAAGATCAAGATCCACTTCCACCTCGTGCTGAAGCTGCTGCCACTAGTCATGGCCGAGACGATGAAATGCCAGCAACGTCGTCTGCCAAGGCCGATGCCCAATGTCATAGTACAGAGCATGTCAAATCCAAAACACCAAATATCAGAAAAAAAAGGACTCCAAAACCTAAAATAAAATTGTCGGAGGAGAAGCGTAAACTTGCCAATATGCCATTTACCACACGGAGTGGCAAGGAACGGCTGAGGCCCTGGCCTATGTTCATGGCTAGTGGTTCAGCTTCACATGAGGATGGAAGCACTCAGCCTCTCGCTAGAAAACTGAAAAGACTCAAGCTGGCAAAAGCACCGCAAAGAACTGTGCGTTCTTTGAAATCCCAAATCCACAAGGAGAGTCCAATTGTGTCGTTTGCGATGCCTGACCTTCCCAACACTGGACGTGAAGAGCATGCGCCTTCCACTATTTGCATGCCCCCTGCAAGTGCTGGAAGGAGCACCCGCAGTCCAGTTCCTGATAGTCAGATTGAAGATGTCAGTGTTGAAGTACACCAGGATGAGGAGGATATGGGTGTTGCTGGCGCTGGGGAGGAAATTGACCAGAAGGATTCTGATGGTGAGGTGGTTTGTTTAAGTCAGGCACCCGGGGAGACACCTGTTGTCCGTGGGAGGAATATGGCCGTTGACATGCCAGGTGAAAATACCAAAAAAATCAGCTCTTCGGTGTGGAGGTATTTCACCAGAAATGCGGACAACAGGTGTCAAGCCGTGTGTTCCCTTTGTCAAGCTGTAATAAGTAGGGGTAAGGACGTTAACCACCTCGGAACATCCTCCCTTATACGTCACCTGCAGCGCATTCATAATAAGTCAGTGACAAGTTCAAAAACTTTGGGTGACAGCGGAAGCAGTCCACTGACCAGTAAATCCCTTCCTCTTGTAACCAAGCTCACGCAAACCACCCCACCAACTCCCTCAGTGTCAATTTCCTCCTTCCCCAGGAATGCCAATAGTCCTGCAGGCCATGTCACTGGCAAGTCTGACGAGTCCTCTCCTGCCTGGGATTCCTCCGATGCATCCTTGCGTGTAACGCCTACTGCTGCTGGCGCTGCTGTTGTTGCCGCTGGGAGTCGATGGTCATCCCAGAGGGGAAGTCGTAAGCCCACTTGTACTACTTCCAGTAAGCAATTGACTGTTCAACAGTCCTTTGCGAGGAAGATGAAATATCACAGCAGTCATCCTACTGCAAAGCGGATAACTGAGTCCTTGACAACTATGTTGGTGTTAGACGTGCGTCCGGTATCCGCCGTTAGTTCACAGGGAACTAGACAATTTATTGAGGCAGTGTGCCCCCGTTACCAAATACCATCTAGGTTCCACTTCTCTAGGCAGGCGATACCGAGAATGTACACGGACGTCAGAAAAAGACTCACCAGTGTCCTAAAAAATGCAGTTGTACCCAATGTCCACTTAACCACGGACATGTGGACAAGTGGAGCAGGGCAGGGTCAGGACTATATGACTGTGACAGCCCACTGGGTAGATGTATGGACTCCCGCCGCAAGAACAGCAGAGGCGGCACCAGTAGCAGCATCTCGCAAACGCCAACTCTTTCCTAGGCAGGCTACGCTTTGTATCACCGCTTTCCAGAATACGCACACAGCTGAAAACCTCTTACGGCAACTGAGGAAGATCATCGCGGAATGGCTTACCCCAATTGGACTCTCCTGTGGATTTGTGGCATCGGACAACGCCAGCAATATTGTGTGTGCATTAAATATGGGCAAATTCCAGCACGTCCCATGTTTTGCACATACCTTGAATTTGGTGGTGCAGAATTTTTTAAAAAACGACAGGGGTGTGCAAGAGATGCTGTCGGTGGCCAGAAGAATTGCGGGACACTTTCGGCGTACAGGCACCACGTACAGAAGACTGGAGCACCACCAAAAACTACTGAACCTGCCCTGCCATCATCTGAAGCAAGAAGTGGTAACGAGGTGGAATTCAACCCTCTATATGCTTCAGAGGTTGGAGGAGCAGCAAAAGGCCATTCAAGCCTATACAATTGAGCACGATATAGGAGATGGAATGCACCTGTCTCAAGTGCAGTGGAGAATGATTTCAACGTTGTGCAAGGTTCTGATGCCCTTTGAACTTGCCACACGTGAAGTCAGTTCAGACACTGCCAGCCTGAGTCAGGTCATTCCCCTCATCAGGCTTTTGCAGAAGAAGCTGGAGGCATTGAAGAAGGAGCTAACACGGAGCGATTCCGCTAGGCATGTGGGACTTGTGGATGCAGCCCTTAATTCGCTTAACAAGGATTCACGGGTGGTCAATCTGTTGAAATCAGAGCACTACATTTTGGCCACCGTGCTCGATCCTAGATTTAAAGCCTACCTTGGATCTCTCTTTCCGGCAGACACAGGTCTGCTGGGGTTGAAAGACCTGCTGGTGACAAAATTGTCAAGTCAAGCGGAACGCGACCTGTCAACATCTCCTCCTTCACATTCTCCCGCAACTGGGGGTGCGAGGAAAAGGCTCAGAATTCCGAGCCCACCCGCTGGCGGTGATGCAGGGCAGTCTGGAGCGACTGCTGATGCTGACATCTGGTCCGGACTGAAGGACCTGACAACGATTACGGACATGTCGTCTACTGTCACTGCATATGATTCTCTCAACATTGATAGAATGGTGGAGGATTATATGAGTGACCGCATCCAAGTAGGCACGTCACACAGTCCGTACTTATACTGGCAGGAAAAAGAGGCAATTTGGAGGCCCTTGCACAAACTGGCTTTATTCTACCTAAGTTGCCCTCCCACAAGTGTGTACTCCGAAAGAGTGTTTAGTGCCGCCGCTCACCTTGTCAGCAATCGGCGTACGAGGTTACATCCAGAAAATGTGGAGAAGATGATGTTCATTAAAATGAATTATAATCAATTCCTCCGCGGAGACATTGACCAGCAGCAATTGCCTCCACAAAGTACACAGGGAGCTGAGATGGTGGATTCCAGTGGGGACGAATTGATAATCTGTGAGGAGGGGGATGTACACGGTGATATATCGGAGGGTGAAGATGAGGTGGACATCTTGCCTCTGTAGAGCCAGTTTGTGCAAGGAGAGATTAATTGCTTCTTTTTTGAGGGGGGTCCAAACCAACCCGTCATATCAGTCACAGTCGTGTGGCAGACCCTGTCACTGAAATGATGGGTTGGTTAAAGTGTGCATGTCCTGTTTTGTTTATACAACATAAGGGTGGGTGGGAGGGCCCAAGGATAATTCCATCTTGCACCTCTTTTTTCTTTTCTTTTTCTTTGCATCATGTGCTGATTGGGGAGGGTTTTTTGGAAGGGACATCCTGCGTGACACTGCAGTGCCACTCCTAGATGGGCCCGGTGTTTGTGCCGGCCACTAGGGTCGCTAATCTTACTCACACAGCTACCTCATTGCGCCTCTTTTTTTCTTTGCGTCATGTGCTGTTTGGGGAGGGTTTTTTGGAAGGGACATCCTGCGTGACACTGCAGTGCCACTCCTAGATGTGCCCGGTGTTTGTGTCGGCCACTAGGGTCGCTAATCTTACTCACACAGTCAGCTACCTCATTGCGCCTCTTTTTTTCTTTGCGTCATGTGCTGTTTGGGGAGGGTTTTTTGGAAGGGCCATCCTGCGTGACACTGCAGTGCCACTCCTAGATGGGCCCGGTGTTTGTGTCGGCCACTAGGGTCGCTAATCTTACTCACACAGCTACCTCATTGCGCCTCTTTTTTTCTTTGCGTCATGTGCTGTTTGGGGAGGGTTTTTTGGAAGGGACATCCTGCGTGACACTGCAGTGCCACTCCTAGATGGGCCCGGTGTTTGTGTCGGCCACTAGGGTCGCTTATCTTACTCACACAGCGACCTCGGTGCAAATTTTAGGACTAAAAATAATATTGTGAGGTGTGAGGTATTCAGAATAGACTGAAAATGAGTGTAAATTATGGTTTTTGAGGTTAATAATACTTTGGGATCAAAATGACCCCCCAAATTCTATGATTTAAGCTGTTTTTTAGTGTTTTTGGAAAAAAACACCCGAATCCAAAACACACCCGAATCCGACAAAAATAATTCGGTGAGGTTTTGCCAAAACGCGTTCGAACCCAAAACACGGCCGCGGAACCGAACCCAAAACCAAAACACAAAACCCGAAAAATTTCAGGCGCTCATCTCTAATGAAAAGACCACAGAGGAGTGAGATTTGTTCATATAACCCGTCTTTTTAGTAGTGATGAGCGGGTTCGGTTCCTTGGGATCCGAACCCCCCGAACTTCACCCATTTTACACGGTTCCGAGGCAGCCTCGGATCTTCCCGCCTTGCTCGGTTAACCCGAGCGCGCCCGAACGTCATCATCCCGCTGTCGGATTCTCGCGAGATTCGTATTCTATATAAGCAGCCACGCGTCGCCGCCATTTTCACTCGTGCTTTGGAGATGATAGCGAGAGGACGTGGCTGCGTTCTCTCAGTTTCTGTGTTCAGTGTGCTGCAAATATCTGTGCTCAGTGTGCTGCAAATATCTGTGCTCAGTGTGCTGCAAATATCTGTGCTCAGTGTGCTTGCAAATATCTGTGCTCAGTGTGCTGAAAATATCTACGTTCTCTGCCTGAAAAACGCTTCATATCTGTACTGCATTGTAGTATATAGTAGGAGGACAGTGCAGAATTTTGCTGTGACCACCAGTATATATATAGCAGTACGGTACAGTTGTCCATTGCTCTACCTCTGTGTCGTCAAGTATACTATGCATCCATACCTGTGCTGCATTTTAGTTGTGCGCAGTATATAGTAGGAGGACAGTGCAGAATTTTGGTGACCACCAGTATATATATAGCAGTACGGTACAGTAGTCCACTGCTCTACCTCTGTGTCGTCAAGTATACTATGCATCCATACCTGTGCTGCATTTTAGTTGTGCGCAGTATACTAAATAGTAGGAGGACAGTGCAGAATTTTGCTGACCACCAGTATATATATAGCAGTACGGTACAGTTGTCCACTGCTCTACCTCTGTGTCGTCAAGTATACTATGCATCCATTCCTGTGCTGCATTTTAGTTGTGCGCAGTATACTATATAGTAGGAGGACAGTGCAGAATTTTGCTGACCACCAGTATATATATAGCAGTACGGTACAGTAGTCCACTGCTCTACCTCTGTGTCGTCAAGTATACTATGCATCCATACCTGTGCTGCATTTTAGTTGTGTGCAGTATACTATATAGTAGGAGGACAGTGCAGAATTTTGCTGACCACCAGTATATATATAGCAGTACGGTACAGTAGTCCATTGCTCTACCTCTGTGTCGTCAAGTATACTACAAAAGTTCAGTAAAATTACCCAAAAATCAAAATTAAAAGCGTCTGATGAGAAGCGTAAACTTGCCAATATGCCATTTACGACACGGAGTGGCAAGGAACGGCTGAGGCCCTTGGCCTATGTTCATGGCTAGCGGTTCAGATTCACATGAGGATGGAAGCACTCATCCTCTCGCTAGAAAACTACAGTGCCACTCCTAGATGGGCCAGGTGTTTGTGTCGGCCACTTGGGTCGCTTAGCTTAGCCATCCAGCGACTTTGGTGCGCCTCTTTTTTTCTTTGCATCATGTGCTGTTGGGGGACTATTTTTTAATCGGCCATCCTGTTCGACACTGCAGTGCCACTCCTAGATGGGCCAGGTGTTTGTGTCGGCCACTTGGGTCGCTTAGCTTAGTCATCCAGCGACCTTGGTGCACCACTTTTTTTCTTTGCATCATGTGCTGTTTGGGGACTATTTTTTTAAGTGCCGTCCTGTCTGACACTGCAGTGCCACTCCCAGATGGGCCAGGTGTTTGTGTCGGCCACTTGGGTCACTTAGCTTAGTCATCCAGCGACCTTGGTGCACCTCTTTTTTTCTTTGCATCATGTGCTGTTTGGGGACTATTTTTTGAAGTGCCATCCTGTCTGACACTGCAGTGCCACTCCTAGATGGGCCAGGTGTTTGTGTCGGCCACTTGGGTCGCTTAGCTTAGTCACACAGCGACCTTGGTGCGCCTCTTTTTTTCTTTGCATCATGTGCTGTTTGGGGACTATTTTTTGAAGTGCCGTCCTGTCTGACACTGCAGTGCCACTCCTAGATGGGCCAGGTGTTTGTGTCGGCCACTTGGGTCGCTTAGCTAAGTCACACAGCGACCTTGGTGCGCCTCTTTTTTTCTTTGCATCATGTGCTGTTTGGGGACTATTTTTTTGAAGTGCCATCCTGTCTGACACTGCAGTGCCACTCCTAGATGGGCCAGGTGTTTGTGTCGGCCACTTGGGTCACTCAGCTTAGTCATCCAGCGACCTCGGTGCAAATTTTAGGACTAAAAATAATATTGTGAGGTGTGAGGTGTTCAGAATAGACTGGAAATGAGTGGAAATTATGGTTATTGAGGTTAATAATACTATGGGATCAAAATGACCCCCAAATTCTATGATTTAAGCTGTTTTTGAGGGGGTTTTGTAAAAAAACACCAGAATCCAAAACACACCAGAATCCGACAAAAAGTTTTCAGGGAGGTTTTGCCAAAACGCGTCCGAATCCAAAACACGGCCGCGGAACCGAATCCAAAACCAAAACACAAAACCCGAAAAATTTCCGGTGCACATCACTACTTTTTAGTTTTTAGGCATGCTGCATCCATTCTTCTTTCTGGCTGTATGGGCTGTGCATTGTCCTGCTGAGACCATGTGTTCTGCAATCTCTCTGCTGGCAACATATTGACAAAACCTGCACCTTCTTTATGTATCCGTCACAAAGGGTAATTCAGATCTGATCGTAGATGTACTAAATTAAGCACATCTACGATCATTTACTCAGACATGTGGGGGTTATACCCCCCCCCCCCCCCCATCCCTTGTCCCCCTGTAAAATTACTTTCCTCCCCCGTCAGAAATAGATTCCTCAATGGCAAAAGATTCCCAGCTTTAACAATACCCACCCCTCTAGTTTTAATACTGTAGATCCCAGTGGCAGAGCCCCCTCACTCCAGTGTCAATGGGCCACCCACTGTTTAGTGCCCCCATGTGTCCCTTTTATTATATAATCCCCCCCCTCCCCCCAAGCTAGTAAAATGTATTTATGGGACCTCCCCTACACCACCTCATGTCACGTGATCACACCCCAATTACACACACCCTTCCTCCGTATAGTCCTACCCCCTCACCTTACTGCAGAGATCGTGGGGCAGGGGGTACTTGATCATTCCCGTCCAAGCACTTTAAGCTCCAGCGCCAGTTCTCCGGAATGCCACTTGCTTGCGAGGCATTCTGGGGTGGTTATTTCGTGAGTATATGTTGGCGGTCATGATTAAAATGTACCATCCAGAACGTCAAAGTTTTTCTTTTAGTAGTGTCTCCATGTGGTTTTGCACTGATAATTTCAACGATACTAATTTGCTATACTCTCTAGATATACTGTATGCACAGCATGTTTCAGCTCCCCATGGACAAACTGAAGCATTTAGCAGAAACTCCACGGGATTAGTTATAAAACTACATTTATTGCAACCTTATCATGAAAACTTCTTACGGGAACTGCAGATAATTTGAACCTATAGCTGTGTTCCAATTTCTTCCTCTAAATGTCTGGTTATGTCCTACCCTTCGGATTTCTTTATGTAGATCACGTTATTTTTCTACTGACTGTAAAACGAAGGGCCCGATTCAGACCTGATCGATCACTGCTGTGCTTTTTTGCAGCCGTCTGCAATCAGATAGCCGCCGCCCATACAGAGTGAAAACCTGCCCCATGCAAGTGTGCGAATGCATGTGTACGCCGTGCGGAAATTCCACCAGACAGCGGACAGCTACAAATCTGTTCTCAACTCACTCACCATCTAATGATTTTTCCAGTCTGAGCAGTCTGTACGTAGTGCGATACAAACAGGCTGATCGGGGCCGGAGCTGACGTCACACACCCGCCCTTAAAACGCTTGGGAACGCCTGCGTTTTTCCTGACACTCCCTAAAAATGGCCAGTTACCACCCACAACTGTCCTCTTTCTGTCAATCACATTGCGAACGCCTTGAGATCGAAACATTTTTCGCACCATCCTGTCGCTGTTTGGCGGTGCATACGCATGCGCAGTCATTCGATAATCGGCCGCTGTGCCAAATCGAACAACAGCGATCAGGTCTGAATCGGGCCCGAAATATTTATACGATAATTTTCTTCCTATAGTTTCCTGTTCGCCAGAACTAGCAATCTAACAGGATAAAAGTTGTTTGATGCTTCATTCTGGCTTTTAGTTTCCATCAGCCTTTGCACAGAGCAGTGGAATATACTCCTGCTATATTAATGATCATATAATAAATAATACTATTATTAATAATGTCCCTTCATAGTGAGATAGTCCAAAGCACATTGCAGTAAACACCACAGTAACCCTGAGCCGTGCTTTACTCTTATATTTAATGGTTTTGGAGTTCCAAAGCAGACAATGATTCAGGCAAAACAGCAAAATGTTTTATTTGCAGTCTCCTCAGAGCCACGAACAGTATTTTTAACCAGACTTTATTATTTTATGTCACATAACAGTATGTCATAGTATCTAACTTTTGATTTAAGAAAATGATCATAAAATCTCCCGATGCAAGAAAAGTCCATTCCTCCCAGTCCTAATTGTATAGTACAATGTGACAACTGGGATGTGTACAATACTGTAATTCAATCTAGAGATACGGATAATGTCCAAGTCTGCAACAATATGGCTTAAGGGTTTGGATAGAGCTGCAAATTTTGCAGCTCTGAGACTGAATTACAACCTCACTATTCAATCTGGGATCATGTACTTTTCCATGTAATAAACCTTAAACAAAAATGATTATTTCTATGAAAGGAAGAAGGAAATAGGGACTTGGGGCTGTCATGACAGAAAAGAAGAAATTGCAGTTGCAGGGAAACAAAGGTAACGGAGGCACTGGATAAATGTTTATTAAACTAAGTAATTATAGTATTATTATTATTAACAATAATATATAAGTGTGACCAATAGTGTGCTCTGTCTTCGACATAGCCTTATTGATATTGCGCTTGTCCATACCTCCCAACTGTCTAAATGTTCATGGGACAGTCCCATTTTTTGCACCTGCGGGCCGAAGTGCCCCTTGGTGGGCAGTTGGGAGGCTCCTGTCACTTGCTACTTATGCATAGCGTCTATTCGGGTGGTATTCATGTGACCGGCAGTCTGCTGACCGACAGTCACATGACCTCCTCCACCATCCCGCCGGCTCAGTATCCCGATGGTCGGCATGCCGACCAACAGGGACTATTTCCACTCGTGGGTGTCCACGACACCCATAGAGTGGGAATAGAACCCGTGGCGACCGCAGGTCGCCACCGATCCCGCAGCGTGGCGAGCGCAGCGAGCCTGCAAGGGAATTGCTGCACTCGCCCCTCCCCGCCGGGATCCCGGCGTCGGTATGCTGCCAGGATCCCGGCGTCGGTAAGCTGACCGGCGGTCAGGAGACCGCCGGTCAGCCATACTACACCCGTCTATTCACAGGAGACAGAGGAACTGGAGGCATGCCAGCAGCTCACATAGCGCTGGGCATGCTACCATAATGATGAAAATGGGACATGGCTCATGATTGTGGGGCACTGCTGCAAAACCACGCCTCTTTTCCATAGGACACGGACCCTTTTGGTCCCGCTTTAGCATCTCCAGATTTTGGGAGGTAAGACTTGTTCATAATTATTCATTTTGATTTATAAAACATTACACAAATTAATGCCAAAGACAGTTCCTAGTAAGTTTCTAACAGGTATATTTATCTAAATAATTTTTAACTAAAATAATGTGAAAAAACATTTCACGTTATTTTAGTATCGCCTGAATGTATTAAAGGGTTTTTGAAGCCGTTTTCAGGAAAAACTACTCCTATCCCTTTAATTCACATATTTTAAATAAGCAGATTGCATTTCCCATTCTTGTCATTTACTAAGGGGAATTGTGAAAAAATACAAGGGAAGGGGAACCATGTGATGACAATGCTATCTGGAGATGGCGTTAAACAGGAGTTTCCCCTTGTTCCCCGACTCCTGGTCTTAAAGGCAGAGCAGAGCTTGGAGTCGGCCCCTGTGATCAGCTTTATGGTAAATAGACCACAAGCTGATCACTGTAAAAAAAATACTTACCTGCATCCAGGGGTTCGTGATTGGTGATTAGTGAGCTCTCTCCTCCGGTCAGCTGGTCGCCGGGCTCCTGCTCTGTGACCCCGGTCAGCTGCTCTATGCTGTAAACTGAGAAGTCAATAAACCAGAGGAAAGACTCAGGGATATATTGATAAGGAAAATGAAAAGTGAATTGTTACTTATCACTATACATACATCACATCGGTTCGATTAGATGTATAGCTGGGATAAGTAGCAGTTCACATATACTCACCTCTCCGGTGAAGCGCTGCGGTGTCTAGGGCTCCAGCGACGTTGTCTCCTCCTGCAGTCCTCTCCTGCGATGTCCAGAGTCAGCCGGTGGGTCCCTCTGTGCATGCACCGCCTGTTAACACCCCGGCAGGCCGCAGTGGCTGTTGGGAAGTCAGGGGGCGAAGCGGGTGCCGGGCATACAACAGGGAAGCGTTGAGCTTCCCACCTGTTACCGCACCACAGGTTAGGTTACGCCATCCTGAGATGGCGAATCTGATCTCCATGGAGAAGAGGAAAGCTGAGCTTTACGCTCCTTCATGAATCGCACTCACTATACTAAAGTATGGTGATGCGATTCAGGCACGGAGCAGGGGTGCCACTGGAAAAGTCAGGGATGCAAAACAGGGCTTTCCTCTGCTTTATGAATAGACCCCTCAGTGAGCACTGATCACTGGGCTAGTAAGTGTAAGCAGAGGGGCAAAGGGGGGTGGGGGGATAGTACTATCCGGCAGCGGCACATGCATGGAATCGTTCTAACTGTATTTTTTGTGAAAAGTGTGTGAAGTTTGCAGGGACAGGGCTTTCCCCCTGCATGTTATAATGTATACATCCTTGTGGAGTATTTAATATTAGCAATGCGATTTTGGTTAAATGTATCACAACCCACCGCATCTGAGATGTGCATTGTAATTAATATGCCCCTAAGGCACGAAGTATGAGTGATATGTAATGTAGAGATGTGCACTGGAAATTTTTCGGGTTTTGTGTTTTGGTTTTGGGTTCGGTTCCGCGGCCGTGTTTTGGGTTCGAACGCGTTTTGGCAAAACCTCACCGAATTTTTTTTGTCGGATTCGGGTGTGTTTTGATTCGGGTGTTTTTTTCAAAAAACCCTAAAAAACAGCTTAAATCATAGAATTTGGGGGGTCATTTTGATCCCAAAGTATTATTAACCTCAATAACCATAATTTCCACTCATTTTCAGACTATTCTGAACACCTCACACCTCACAATATTATTTTTAGTCCTAAAATTTGCACCGAGGTCGCTGGATGACTAAGCTCAGCGACCCAAGTGGCCGACACAAACACCTGGCCCATCTAGGAGTGGCACTGTAGTGTCACGCAGGATGGCCCTTCCAAAAAACACTCCCCAAACAGCACATGACGCAAAGAAAAAAAGAGGCGCAATGAGGTAGCTGTGTGATTAAGCTCAGCGACCCAAGTGGCCGACACAAACACCTGGCCCATCTAGGAGTGGCACTGCAGTGTCACGCAGGATGGCCCTTCCAAAAAACACTCCCCAAACAGCACATGACGCAAAGAAAAAAAGAGGCGCAATGAGGTAGCTGTGTGACTAAGCTCAGCGACCCAAGTGGCCGACACAAACACCTGGCCCATCTAGGAGTGGCACTGCAGTGTCAGGCAGGATGGCCCTTCCAAAAAATACTCCCCAAACAGCACATGACGCAAAGAAAAAAAGAGGCGCAATGAGGTAGCTGTGTGACTAAGCTCAGCGACCTAAGTGGCCGACACAAACACCTGGCCCATCTAGGAGTGGCACTGCAGTGTCAGGCAGGATGGCCCTTCCAAAAAATACTCCCCAAACAGCACATGACGCAAAGAAGAAAAAAAAGAGGCGCAATGAGGTAGCTGTGTGACTAAGCTCAGCGACCCTAGTGGCCGACACAAACACTTGGCCCATCTAGGAGTGGCACTGCAGTGTCAGGCAGGATGGCCCTTCCAAAAAACACTCCCCAAACAGCACATGATGCAAAGAAAAAAAGAGGCGCAATGAGGTAGCTGTGTGACTAAGCTCAGCGACCCAAGTGGCCGACACAAACACTTGGCCCATCTAGGAGTGGCACTGCAGTGTCAGGCAGGATGGCCCTTCCAAAAAATACTCCCCAAACAGCACATGACGCAAAGAAGAAAAAAAAGAGGCGCAATGAGGTAGCTGTGTGACTAAGCTCAGCGACCCTAGTGGCCGACACAAACACCTGGCCCATCTAGGAGTGGCACTGCAGTGTCAGGCAGGCTGGCCCTTCCAAAAAACACTCCCCAAACAGCACATGACGCAAAGAAAAATGAAAGAAAAAAGAGGTGCAAGATGGAATTGTCCTTGGGCCCTCCCACCCACCCTTATGTTGTATAAACAGGACATGCACACTTTAACCAACCCATCATTTCAGTGACAGGGTCTGCCACACGACTGTGACTGAAATGACGGGTTGGTTTGGACCCCCACCAAAAAAGAAGCAATTAATCTCTCCTTGCACAAACTGGCTCTACAGAGGCAAAATGTCCACCTCATCATCATCCTCCGATTCATCACCGTGTACATCCCCCTCCTCACAGATTATCAATTCGTCCCCACTGGAATCCACCATCACAGCTCCCTGTGTACTTTGTGGAGGCAATTGCTGCTGGTGAATGTCTCCATGGAGGAATTGATTATAATTCATTTTAAAGAACATCATCTTCTCCACATTTTCTGGAAGTAACCTCGTACGCCGATTGCTGACAAGGTGAGCGGCGGCACTAAACACTCTTTCGGAGTACACACTTGTGGGAGGGCAACTTAGGTAGAATAAAGCCAGTTTGTGCAAGGGCCTCCAAATTGCCTCTTTTTCCTGCCAGTATACGTACGGACTGTCTGACGTGCCTACTTGGATGCGGTCACTCATATAATCCTCCACCATTCTTTCAATGGGGAGAGAATCATATGCAGTGACAGTAGACGACATGTCCGTAATCGTTGGCAGGTCCTTCAGTCCGGACCAGATGTCAGCATCAGCAGTCGCTCCAGACTGCCCTGCATCACCGCCAGCGGGTGGGCTCGGACTTCTGAGCCTTTTCCTCGCACCCCCAGTTGCGGGAGAATGTGAAGGAGGAGATGTTGACAGGTCGCGTTCCGCTTGACTTGACAATTTTCTCACCAGCAGTTCTTTGAACCCCTGCAGACTTGTGTCTGCCGGAAAGAGAGATCCAAGGTAGGTTTAAAATCTAGGATCGAGCACGGTGGCCAAAATGTAGTGCTCTGATTTCAACAGATTGACCACCCGTGAATCCTTGTTAAGCGAATTAAGGGCTGCATCCACAAGTCCCACATGCCTAGCGGAATCGCTCTGTGTTAGCTCCTCCTTCAATGTCTCCAGCTTCTTCTGCAAAAGCCTGATGAGGGGAATGACTTGACTCAGGCTGGCAGTGTCTGAACTGACTTCACGTGTGGCAAGTTCAAAAGGTTGCAGAACCTTGCACAACGTTGAAATCATTTTCCACTGCGCTTGAGACAGGTGCATTCCACCTCCTATATCGTGCTCAGTTGTATAGGCTTGAATGGCCTTTTGCTGCTCCTCCAACCTCTGAAG
Source organism: Pseudophryne corroboree (assembly GCF_028390025.1). Taxonomy (NCBI): domain Eukaryota; kingdom Metazoa; phylum Chordata; class Amphibia; order Anura; family Myobatrachidae; genus Pseudophryne; species Pseudophryne corroboree. The sequence continues at coordinate 523,398,048 of NC_086448.1, read as the reverse complement.
CATATAGAGGGTTGAATTCCACCTCGTTACCACTTCTTGCTTCAGATGATGGCAGGGCAGGTTCAGGCGTTTTTGGTGTTGCTCCAGTCTTCTGTACGTGGTGCCTGTACGCCGAAAGTGTCCCGCAATTCTTCTGGCCACCGACAGCATCTCTTGCACGCCCCTCTCGTTTTTTAAATAATTCTGCACCACCAAATTCAAGGTATGTGCAAAACATGGGACGTGCTGGAATTTGCCCATATTTAATGCACACACAATATTGCTGGCGTTGTCCGATGCCACAAATCCACAGGAGAGTCCAATTGGGGTAAGCCATTCTGCGATGATCTTCCTCAGTTGCCGTAAGAGGTTTTTAGCTGTGTGCGTATTCTGGAAAGCGGTGATACAAAGCGTAGCCTGCCTAGGAAAGAGTTGGCGTTTGCGAGATGCTGCTACTGGTGCCGCCGCTGCTGTTCTTGCGGCGGGAGTCCATACATCTACCCAGTGAGCTGTCACAGTCATATAGTCCTGAGTCTGCCCTGCTCCACTTGTCCACATGTCCGTGGTTAAGTGGACATTGGGTACAACTGCATTTTTTAGGACACTGGTGAGTCTTTTTCTGAGGTCTGTGTACATTTTCGGTATCGCCTGCCTAGAGAAATGGAACCTAGATGGTATTTGGTACCGGGGACACAGTACCTCCAACAAGTCTCTAGTTGGCTCTGCAGTAATGATGGATACCGGAACCACGTTTCTCACCGCCCAGGATGCCAAGGCCTCAGTTATCCGCTTTGCAGCAGGATGACTGCTGTGATATTTCATCTTCCTCGCAAAGGACTGTTGGACAGTCAATTGCTTGGTGGAAGTAGTAAAAGTAGTCTTACGACTTCCCCTCTGGGATGACCATCGACTCCCAGCAGCAACAACAGCAGCGCCAGCAGCAGTAGGCGTTACACGCAAGGATGCATCGGAGGAATCCCAGGCAGGAGAGGACTCGTCAGAATTGCCAGTGACATGGCCTTCAGGACTATTGGCATTCCTGGGGAAGGAGGAAATTGACACTGAGGGAGTTGGTGGGGTGGTTTGCGTGAGCTTGGTTACAAGAGGAAGGGATTTACTGGTCAGTGGACTGCTTCCGCTGTCGCCCAAAGTTTTTGAACTTGTCACTGACTTATGATGAATGCGCTGCAGGTGACGTATAAGGGAGGATGTTCCGAGGTGGTTAACGTCCTTACCCCTACTTATTACAGCTTGACAAAGGCAACACACGGCTTGACAAATGTTGTCCGCATTTCTGTTGAAATACTTCCACACTGAAGAGCTGATTTTTTTGGTATTTTCACCAGGCATGTCAATGGCCATATTCCTCCCACGGACAACAGGTGTCTCTCCGGGTGCCTGACTTAAACAAACCACCTCACCATCAGAATCCTCCTGGTCAATTTCCTCCCCAGCGCCAGCAACACCCATATCCTCCTCATCCTGGTGTACTTCAACACTGACATCTTCAATCTGACTATCAGGAACTGGACTGCGGGTGCTCCTTCCAGCACTTGCAGGGAGCGTGCAAATGGTGGAAGGCGCATGCTCTTCACGTCCAGTGTTGGGAAGGTCAGGCATCGCAACCGACACAATTGGACTCTCCTTGTGGATTTGTGATTTCGAAGAACGCACAGTTCTTTGCTGTGCTTTTGCCAGCTTAAGTCTTTTCATTTTTCTAGCGAGAGGCTGAGTGCTTCCATCCTCATGTGAAGCTGAACCACTAGCCATGAACATAGGCCAGGGCCTCAGCCGTTCCTTGCCACTCCGTGTGGTAAATGGCATATTGGCAAGTTTACGCTTCTCCTCCGACGATTTTATTTTAGATTTTTGAGTCCTTTTTTTACTGATATTTGGTGTTTTGAATTTTACATGCTCTGTACTATGACATTGGGCATCGGCCTTGGCAGACGACGTTGATGGCATTTCATCGTCTCGGCCATGACTAGTGGCAGCAGCTTCAGCACGAGGTGGAAGTGGATCTTGATCTTTCCCTATTTTTGGACCCTCAACATTTTTGTTCTCCATATTTTAATAGGCACAACTAAAAGGCACCTCAGGTAAACAATGGAGATGGATGGATACTAGTATACTTATGGATGACGAGCGACTGCCGACACAGAGGTAGCTACAGCCGTGGACTACCGTACTGCGTCTGCTAGTATAGACTGGATGATAATGATATAAAATATATATATATATATCACTACTGCAGGACAGGTATATATTGTATAATGACGGACCTGCTGGACACTGTCAGCACTGCAGACTCCTAAACTACTAGTATGAAGAAGATAGAAAAAAAAAACCCACCACAGGTAGGTATACAATTATGGACGAGCGACTGCCGACACAGAGGTAGCTACAGCCGTGGACTACCGTACTGCGTCTGCTAGTATAGACTGGATGATAATGATATAAAAAATATATATATATCACTACTGCAGGACAGGTATATATTGTATAATGACGGACCTGCTGGACACTGTCAGCACTGCAGACTCCTAAACTACTAGTATGAAGAAGATAGAAAAAAAAAACCCACCACAGGTAGGTATACAATTATGGACGAGCGACTGCCGACACAGAGGTAGCTACAGCCGTGGACTACCGTACTGCGTCTGCTAGTATAGACTGGATGATAATGATATAAAAAATATATATATATCACTACTGCAGGACAGGTATATATTGTATAATGACGGACCTGCTGGACACTGTCAGCACTGCAGACTCCTAAACTACTAGTATGAAGAAGATAGAAAAAAAAAACCCACCACAGGTAGGTATACAATTATGGACGAGCGACTGCCGACACAGAGGTAGCTACAGCCGTGGACTACCGTACTGCGTCTGCTAGTATAGACTGGATGATAATGATATAAAAAATATATATATATCACTACTGCAGGACAGGTATATATTGTATAATGACGGACCTGCTGGACACTGTCAGCACTGCAGACTCCTAAACTACTAGTATGAAGAAGATAGAAATATAATGAATGACGGACCTGCTGGACACTGTCAGCAGAATGCGTTTATAGAATAAATAAAAAAAACACCACACGAGTGTTTAACTTTTTCAGGCAGACAATATACTGGTGGTCACTGCTGGTCAATCACACTGGCACTCTGGCAGCAAAAGTGTGCACTGTTAAATATGTACTCCTGCTATAACTGCTCCCCAGTCTCCCCCACAATTAAGCTGTGTGAGCAGTGAGCACTACTCAGCACAGTCAGATATACATAGATGATATTATCATGCAGCACACTGAGGCTGAGCACAGATATGGTATGTGACTGTGTATCGTTTTTTTTCAGGCAGAGAACGGATTATATTAAATAATAAATAAAACTGGTGGTCACCACTAGTATAACTATCAGCAAAACTCTGCACTCTCTGAGTACTCCTAATGCTCCAGTAAATCAAGTGTCTCACTCTCTATCTAAACGGAGAGGACGCCAGCCACGTCCTCTCCCTATCAATCTCAATGCACGTGTGAAAATGGCGGCGACGCGCGGCTCCTTATATAGAATCCGAGTCTCGCGATAGAATACGAGCCTCGCGAGAATCCGACAGCGGGATGATGACGTTCGGGGCGTGCTCGGGTTAGCCGAGCAAGGCGGGAAGATCCGAGTCTGCCTCGGACCCGTGTAAAAAGCGTGAAGTTCGGGGGGGTTCGGATTCCGAGGAACCGAACCCGCTCATCTCTAATGTAATGTATTACATATTATAGTGTGACACTCTGAACTGGACCCCCTTAATTTGTACTACAAAGGGTATGCATTGCAGGCCACTGTCGGACTAGATAAGACATGAGTAAGGTCCCCTAATTTTTCCCTTGCTGAGCTTCGATTACTACCCATCCTGTTAATGCTGAAGGGGTTAACACTAGAGATGAGCGGGTTCGGTTCCTCGGAATCCGAACCCGCCCGAACTTCAGCTTTTTTTACACGGATCCGAGCGACTCGGATCTTCCCGCCTTGCTCGGTTAACCCGAGCGCGCCCGAACGTCATCATGACGCTGTCGGATTCTCGCGAGGCTCGGATTCTATCGCGAGACTCGGATTCTATATAAGGAGCCGCGCGTCGCCGCCATTTTACACGTGCATTGAGATTCATAGGGAGAGGACGTGGCTGGCGTCCTCTCCGTTTTTAGAGAAGAAATAGATAGGAGAGTGAGAGTGAGACAGTGACACTTCATTTACTGGAGCTTAGGAGGAGTACTCAGACAGAGAGTGCAGAATTTTGCTGATAGTATTAGTTAGTTATACTAGTGACAGAGTGAGACAGTGACACTTCATTTACTGGAGCTTAGGAGGAGTACTCAGACAGAGAGTGCAGAATTTTGCTGATAGTATTAGTTAGTTATACTAGTGACTGACCAGTGACCACCAGTGCAGTTTTATATTATTTAATATAATCCGTTCTCTGCCTGAAAAAACGATACACAGTGACTCAGTCACATACCATATCTGTGCTCAGCCCAGTGTGCTGCTGCATCATCTATGTATAATATCTGACTGTGCTCACACAGCTTAATTGTGGGGGAGACTGGGGAGCAGTTAGGTTATAGCAGGAGCCAGGAGTACATATTAAAATTAAACAGTGCACACTTTTTTTCTGCAGGAGTGCCACTGCCAGTGTGACTGACCAGTGACCTGACCACCAGTATATAGTATACTATATTGTATTGTGAATGTCTGCCTGTAAAAGTTAAACACACGTCGTGTGACTTGTGTGGTGTTTTTTTATTCTATAAAATAAAAAACTCATTCTGCTGACAGACAGTGTCCAGCAGGTCCGTCATTATATAATATATACCTGTCCGGCTGCAGTAGTGATATATATATATTTTTTATATCATTATTTATCATCCAGTCGCAGCAGACACAGTACGGTAGTTCACGGCTGTAGCTACCTCTGTGTCGGCACTCGGCAGTCCATCCATAATTGTATACCACCTACCCGTGGTTTTTTTTTCTTTCTTCTTTATACATACTACATCTCATTATCATCCAGTCCATATTAGCAGCAGACACAGTACAGTACGGTAGTCCACGGCTGTAGCTACCTCTGTGTCGGCACTCGGCAGTCCGTCCATAATTGTATACCACCTACCCGTGGTTTTTTTTTCTTTCTTCTTTATACATACTACATCTCATTATCATCCAGTCTATATTAGCAGCAGACACAGTACAGTACGGTAGTCCACGGCTGTAGCTACCTCTGTGTCGGCACTCGGCAGTCCATCCATAATTGTATACCACCTACCCGTGGTTTTTTTTTCTTTCTTCTTTATACATACTACATCTCATTATCATCCAGTCTATATTAGCAGCAGACACAGTACAGTACGGTAGTCCACGGCTGTAGCTACCTCTGTGTCGGCACTCGGCAGTCCGTCCATAATTGTATACCACCTACCCGTGGTTTTTTTTTCTTTCTTCTTTATACATACTACATCTCATTATCATCCAGTCTATATTAGCAGCAGACACAGTACAGTACGGTAGTCCACGTCTGTAGCTACCTCTGTGTCGGCACTCGGCAGTCCATCCATAATTGTATACCACCTACCCGTGGTTTTTTTTTCTTTCTTCTTTATACATACTACATCTCATTATCATCCAGTCTATATTAGCAGCAGACACAGTACAGTACGGTAGTCCACGGCTGTAGCTACCTCTGTGTCGGCACTCGGCAGTCCATCCATAATTGTATACCACCTACCCGTGGTTTTTTTTTCTTTCTTCTTTATACATACTACATCTCATTATCATCCAGTCTATATTAGCAGCAGACACAGTACAGTACGGTAGTCCATGGCTGTAGCTACCTCTGTGTCGGCACTCGGCAGTCCATCCATAATTGTATACCACCTACCCGTGGTTTTTTTTTCTTTCTTCTTTATACATACTACATCACATTATCATCCAGTCTATATTAGCAGCAGACACAGTACAGTACGGTAGTCCACGGCTGTAGCTACCTCTGTGTCGGCACTCGGCAGTCCATCCATAATTGTATACCACCTACCCGTGGTTTTTTTTTTCTTTCTTCTTTATACATACTACATCTCATTATCATCCAGTCTATATTAGCAGCAGACACAGTACAGTACGGTAGTCCACGGCTGTAGCTACCTCTGTGTCGGCACTCGGCAGTCCATCCATAATTGTATACTAGTATCCATCCATCTCCATTGTTTACCTGAGGTGCCTTTTAGTTGTGCCTATTAAAATATGGAGAACAAAAATGTTGAGGTTCCAAAATTAGGGAAAGATCAAGATCCACTTCCACCTCGTGCTGAAGCTGCTGCCACTAGTCATGGCCGAGACGATGAAATGCCAGCAACGTCGTCTGCCAAGGCCGATGCCCAATGTCATAGTACAGAGCATGTCAAATCCAAAACACCAAATATCAGTAAAAAAAGGACTCCAAAACCTAAAATAAAATTGTCGGAGGAGAAGCGTAAACTTGCCAATATGCCATTTACCACACGGAGTGGCAAGGAACGGCTGAGGCCCTGGCCTATGTTCATGGCTAGTGGTTCAGCTTCACATGAGGATGGAAGCACTCAGCCTCTCGCTAGAAAACTGAAAAGACTCAAGCTGGCAAAAGCACCGCAAAGAACTGTGCGTTCTTCGAAATCCCAAATCCACAAGGAGAGTCCAATTGTGTCGGTTGCGATGCCTGACCTTCCCAACACTGGACGTGAAGAGCATGCGCCTTCCACCATTTGCACGCCCCCTGCAAGTGCTGGAAGGAGCACCCGCAGTCCAGTTCCTGATAGTCAGATTGAAGATGTCAGTGTTGAAGTACACCAGGATGAGGAGGATATGGGTGTTGCTGGCGCTGGGGAGGAAATTGACCAGGAGGATTCTGATGGTGAGGTGGTTTGTTTAAGTCAGGCACCCGGGGAGACACCTGTTGTCCGTGGGAGGAATATGGCCGTTGACATGCCTGGTGAAAATACCAAAAAAATCAGCTCTTCGGTGTGGAACTATTTCAACAGAAATGCGGACAACATTTGTCAAGCCGTGTGTTCCCTTTGTCAAGCTGTAATAAGTAGGGGTAAGGACGTTAACCACCTCGGAACATCCTCCCTTATACGTCACCTGCAGCGCATTCATAATAAGTCAGTGACAAGTTCAAAAACTTTGGGCGACAGCGGAAGCAGTCCACTGACCAGTAAATCCCTTCCTCTTGTAACCAAGCTCACGCAAACCACCCCACCAACTCCCTCAGTGTCAATTTCCTCCTTCCCCAGGAATGCCAATAGTCCTGCAGGCCATGTCACTGGCAATTCTGACGAGTCCTCTCCTGCCTGGGATTCCTCCGATGCATCCTTGCGTGTAACGCCTACTGCTGCTGGCGCTGCTGTTGTTGCTGCTGGGAGTCGATGGTCATCCCAGAGGGGAAGTCGTAAGCCCCCTTGTACTACTTCCAGTAAGCAATTGACTGTCCAACAGTCCTTTGCGAGGAAGATGAAATATCACAGCAGTCATCCTGCTGCAAAGCGGATAACTGAGGCCTTGACAAAAATGTTGGTGTTAGACGTGCGTCCGGTATCCGCCGTTAGTTCACAGGGAACTAGACAATTTATTGAGGCAGTGTGCCCCCGTTACCAAATACCATCTAGGTTCCACTTCTGTAGGCAGGCGATACCGAGAATGTACACGGACGTCAGAAAAAGACTCACCAGTGTCCTAAAAAATGCAGTTGTACCCAATGTCCACTTAACCACGGACATGTGGACAAGTGGAGCAGGGCAGGGTCAGGACTATATGACTGTGACAGCCCACTGGGTAGATGTATGGACTCCCGCCGCAAGAACAGCAGCGGCGGCACCAGTAGCAGCATCTCGCAAACGCCAACTCTTTCCTAGGCAGGCTACGCTTTGTATCACCGCTTTCCAGAATACGCACACAGCTAAAAACCTCTTACGGCAACTGAGGAAGATCATCGCAGAATGGCTTACCCCAATTGGACTCTCCTGTGGATTTGTGGCATCGGACAACGCCAGCAATATTGTGTGTGCATTAAATATGGGCAAATTCCAGCACGTCCCATGTTTTGCACATACCTTGAATTTGGTGGTGCAGAATTTTTTAAAAAACGACAGGGGCGTGCAAGAGATGCTGTCAGTGGCCAGAAGAATTGCGGGGCACTTTCGGCGTACAGGCACCACGTACAGAAGACTGGAGCACCACCAAAAACTACTGAACCTGCCCTGCCATCATCTGAAGCAAGAAGTGGTAACGAGGTGGAATTCAACCCTCTATATGCTTCAGAGGTTGGAGGAGCAGCAAAAGGCCATTCAAGCCTATACAATTGAGCACGATATAGGAGGTGGAATGCACCTGTCTCAAGTGCAGTGGAGAATGATTTCAACGTTGTGCAAGGTTCTGATGCCCTTTGAACTTGCCACACGTGAAGTCAGTTCAGACACTGCCAGCCTGAGTCAGGTCATTCCCCTCATCAGGCTTTTGCAGAAGAAGCTGGAGACATTGAAGGAGGAGCTAACACGGAGCGATTCCGCTAGGCATGTGGGACTTGTGGATGGAGCCCTTAATTCGCTTAACAAGGATTCACGGGTGGTCAATCTGTTGAAATCAGAGCACTACATTTTGGCCACCGTGCTCGATCCTAGATTTAAAACCTACCTTGGATCTCTCTTTCCGGCAGACACAAGTCTGCTGGGGTTGAAAGACCTGCTGGTGAGAAAATTGTCAAGTCAAGCGGAACGCGACCTGTCAACATCTCCTTCTTCACATTCTCCCGCAACTGGGGGTGCGAGGAAAAGGCTCAGAATTCCGAGCCCACCCGCTGGCGGTGATGCAGGGCAGTCTGGAGCGACTGCTGATGCTGACATCTGGTCCGGACTGAAGGACCTGACAACGATTACGGACATGTCGTCTACTGTCACTGCATATGATTCTCTCAACATTGAAAGAATGGTGGAGGATTATATGAGTGACCGCATCCAAGTAGGCACGTCACACAGTCCGTACTTATACTGGCAGGAAAAAGAGGCAATTTGGAGGCCCTTGCACAAACTGGCTTTATTCTACCTAAGTTGCCCTCCCACAAGTGTGTACTCCGAAAGAGTGTTTAGTGCCGCCGCTCACCTTGTCAGCAATCGGCGTACGAGGTTACATCCAGAAAATGTGGAGAAGATGATGTTCATTAAAATGAATTATAATCAATTCCTCCGCGGAGACATTGACCAGCAGCAATTGCCTCCACAAAGTACACAGGGAGCTGAGATGGTGGATTCCAGTGGGGACGAATTGATAATCTGTGAGGAGGGGGATGTACACGGTGATATATCGGAGGATGATGATGAGGTGGACATCTTGCCTCTGTAGAGCCAGTTTGTGCAAGGAGAGATTAATTGCTTCTTTTTTGGTGGGGGTCCAAACCAACCCGTCATATCAGTCACAGTCGTGTGGCAGACCCTGTCACTGAAATGATGGGTTGGTTAAAGTGTGCATGTCCTGTTTTGTTTATACAACATAAGGGTGGGTGGGAGGGCCCAAGGACAATTCCATCTTGCACCTCTTTTTTCTTTTATTTTTCTTTGCGTCATGTGCTGTTTGGGGAGGGTTTTTTGGAAGGGCCATCCTGCGTGACACTGCAGTGCCACTCCTAGATGGGCCCGGTGTTTGTGTCGGCCACTAGGGTCGCTTATCTTACTCACACAGTCAGCTACCTCATTGCGCCTCTTTTTTTCTTTGCGTCATGTGCTGTTTGGGGAGGGTTTTTTGGAAGGGCCATCCTGCGTGACACTGCAGTGCCACTCCTAGATGGGCCCGGTGTTTGTGTCGGCCACTAGGGTCGCTTATCTTACTCACACAGTCAGCTACCTCATTGCGCCTCTTTTTTTCTTTGCGTTATGTGCTGTTTGGGGAGGGTTTTTTGGAAGGGCCATCCTGCGTGACACTGCAGTGCCACTCCTAGATGGGCCCGGTGTTTGTGTCGGCCACTAGCGTCGCTTATCTTACTCACACAGTCAGCTACCTCATTGCGCCTCTTTTTTTCTTTGCGTCATGTGCTGTTTGGGGAGGGTTTTTTGGAAGGGCCATCCTGCGTGACACTGCAGTGCCACTCCTAGATGGGCCCGGTGTTTGTGTCGGCCACTAGGGTCGCTTATCTTACTCACACAGTCAGCTACCTCATTGCGCCTCTTTTTTTCTTTGCGTCATGTGCTGTTTGGGGAGGGTTTTTTGGAAGGGCCATCCTGCGTGACACTGCAGTGCCACTCCTAGATGGGCCCGGTGTTTGTGTCGGCCACTAGGGTCGCTTATCTTACTCACACAGTCAGCTACCTCATTGCGCCTCTTTTTTTCTTTGCGTCATGTGCTGTTTGGGGAGGGTTTTTTGGAAGGGCCATCCTGCGTGACACTGCAGTGCCACTCCTAGATGGGCCCGGTGTTTGTGTCGGCCACTAGGGTCGCTTATCTTACTCACACAGTCAGCTACCTCATTGCGCCTCTTTTTTTCTTTGCGTCATGTGCTGTTTGGGGAGGGTTTTTTGGAAGGGCCATCCTGCGTGACACTGCAGTGCCACTCCTAGATGGGCCCGGTGTTTGTGTCGGCCACTAGGGTCGCTTATCTTACTCACACAGCTACCTCATTGCGCCTCTTTTTTTCTTTGCGTCATGTGCTGTTTGGGGAGTGTTTTTTGGAAGGGCCATCCTGCGTGACACTGCAGTGCCACTCCTAGATGGGCCCGGTGTTTGTGTCGGCCACTAGGGTCGCTTAGCTTAGTCATCCAGCGACCTCGGTGCAAATTTTAGGACTAAAAATAATATTGTGAGGTGTGAGGTATTCAGAATAGACTGAAAATGAGTGGAAATTATGGTTTTTGAGGTTAATAATACTTTGGGATCAAAATGACCCCCAAATTCTATGATTTAAGCTGTTTTTTTAGTGTTTTTTGAAAAAAACACCCGAATCCAAAACACACCCGAATCCGACAAAAAAAATTCGGTGAGGTTTTGCCAAAACGCGGTCGAACCCAAAACACGGCCGCGGAACCGAACCCAAAACCAAAACACAAAACCCGAAAAATTTCCGGCGCTCATCTCTAGTTAACACTCCCTTCTGCTGTTGTCTGGAGGATGCCAGCAGGACCAGTGAGCAAACAGGCACTAGCACCCTTGGACTTACTTATAATGGAGGAGGGAGTGAGAAGGCTGATGGAGTTTTGATTGGCTGTGGCAGAGCGGGAAAAAGAGGAGGTAGGGTTCGCACCAGTGTGTGTGAGAGGAGACAGGCTGTGGAGCTGCCACTGTGAGGAGACATGCTGTGGAGAGCGGAGCCGCTGCTGAGGAGACCGCTGTGAGGAGACACGCCGTGGAGAGCGGAGCCGCTGCTGCTGAGACCACTGTGAGAGCCACCAGCCGCTGCAGTGACACCAGCCTGCCCAGTACAGAGAGAAGTTGCTGGGAAAGGTCTCAGGGGAGTGGGTAAGGCCGCTGAAAGCAGGTACCTACCTCTGACGCACAGACACTCCAGCTAATGCCCTCAGTTAGAAACCCAGAGTCACCCAGCTCCGCATACACAGCTGAATATGGGTCAGATTTTGCAGGGCTACGATCAACTCGGAATGACCCCCATTATCTCACATGACAACATCAATGGTGTATTATAGAATCCAGCAAGCTCCGGGCTTGTTATCAGCAGCAGACCTAAAGGTGCACATATAGAGATAATCTCTCCAAAAGGAGAAGGACTTTATGGCAGCACTTTGAGTAATTTTCCTCTCCTCTGAGGCCGGTTACACACTTTGCCGATATCGGCCCGATATGTAATTTCTAGGCAAATAAATCGAAACAACAGATCAGGCATATTGGGCAGTATATATGCCCGATTTGCACGCTCCCGCGTTCGTTCGCAATGTCTTCTGGTCAGCCCTGCTGCAGGCTCAACCAGATGATTGCTTACCGATGCAGGGGGGCATGGCATCATTAGCAGGGTCCTGTCGCCTGCTGGATCGGCCGGGTGCACATTGGGCCTAATTCAGACCTGATCGCTTGCTAGCTATTTTTTGCAGTGCTGCGATCAGATAGTCACCGCATATAAGCCCTCATTCTGAGTTGATTGCTCGCTGCCGATTTTCGCAGCGCAGCGATCAGGTGAAAAAACTGCATTTATGCGCATGCGCATGGTACGCAGAGCGCATGCGCTAAGTACTTTCACACAAAACTTTGTAGTTTTACACAAGCTCGAGCAACGCTTTTCAGTCGCTCGAGTGTTCGTTGTTTGATTGACAGGAAGTGGGTGTTTCTGGGCGGCAACTCAGCGTTTTCTGGGAGTGTGCTAAAAAACGCAGGCGTGCCAGGTAAAAACGCAGGAGTGGCAGGAGAAACAGGGGAGTGGCTAGCCGAACGCAGGACGTGTTTGTGATGTTAAACCAGGAACTAAACATACTGCAGTCATCGCAAGCTAGGAGTAAGTATCGAGCCACTCTGAAACTGCGGGGGTAATTCCAAGTTGATCGCAGCAGGAAATTTTTTAGCAGTTGGGCAAAACCATGTGCACTGCAGGGGAGGCAGATATAACATGTGCAGAGAGAGAGAGATTTGGGTGTTATTTTGTTTCTGTGCAGGGTAAATACTGGCTGCTTTATTTTTACACTGCAATTTAGATTGCAGATTGAACACACCACACCCAAATCTCTCTCTCTCTCTGCACATGTTATATCTGCCTCCCCTGCAGTGCACTGTGCACATAGTTTTGCCCAACTGCTAAAAAATTTCCTGCTGCGATCAACTTGGAATTACCCACTGCATGAAATTTTTTAGTAGCAGAACTGCTAACCTTTCGGTCGACTTCTGCTAAACTAAGATACACTCCCAGAGGGCTGCGGCTTAGCGTTTGCACTGCTGCTAAAAGCAGCTAGCGAGCGATCAACTCGGAATGAGGGCCTTGGGGAGTGTATTTTTGCTTTGCAAGTGTGTGAACGCATGTGCAGCCGATCACTACAAAAAAGTTTTGTGCAGTTTCTTAGTTGCCCAGAACTTACTCAGCCGCTGTGATCACTTCAGCCTGTCAAGTCCTGGAATTAACGTCAGACACCCGCCCTGCAAACGCTTGGACACGCCTGCGTTTTTTCAAACACTCCCAGAAAACGGTCAGTTGCCACCCACAAACGCCCTCTTCCTGTCAATCTCCTTGCGATCAGCTGTGCAAATGGATTCTTCGTAAAATCCATCGCACAGCAACGATCCGCTTTGCATCCGTACGACGCGCCTGCGTACGAATGCGCAGTTGTGACCTGATTACAGAGAAAAAATCTAGCGTGCGATCAGGTCTGAATGACCCCCATTGTTCTGATGTGTAGCTGGCCTCAGATAGAGCAAGACACAGGTTTGTGCTGACATATACCAAACTAGGTATACTGTACATCTGACCAAGTAACTAGAACATTTTTGGAGCTACATCAGATATCAAGCGTACAGACTACTCAATGATCATTCCATTCAAAATGACCATCTGTCTTTACTAGAGATGTGCTCACCCCAGTGATATGGCTTTGATTTTGGTTCTAAATCATTGCTGTGTTTTGGTTTTGCCAAAACCACCTTCGGCTTCAAGTGTTTCAGTTTTGGATTTGGATCTGGATTTTTTTAATAAATTATTAAAACAGCTCAAATCATGTAACCTGTTTTTGGTCAATAACATTCATGATTTCAGTGTGAGGTGGCTCTTGAAATTATAAGGTAGGGACTTACATGCAATTTAAGTCAAAGATCTGAACTTACCGGGATGACCCAGGCTGGGAAACAGTCCAACTTGAGGCCCCAAAGTTCGGGTGTGTTCGGTTTTCAACAAAACCGAACCTCTCACCTCATCTTATCTCTAGTCCTTACACACTAATTGTGCTTCCACAGTTGCAAATCATGGTGGCAAATGTAAATAAAATTATAATAATGGTCTGGACTGAACAAACATACAGGAAGCGGAACCATGATATTTGCTATTACAGTATTGTTCTTTGTATTGTGTAGAAGCTGTTGCACTATGCTATTGATACTGTGTATATCTGGAGAATAAGTCTTGAAAATCAAGCTATTGCTAGTTTTATTAATCACCTGCCTGGCGTGGTCGTATCAGATTCAACCACACCAGGCTGAGCTTTCTCTAACATGGTCATATCCGCCCCCCACCACCATTACCACCACCACCGCCCTTGTACCATACACACACCCACGTACACACAAACACACCCATGCACACACACACCACAACTGCAGCTTACCAGGGACAGTGAGCTGCACCAGTAACAGAACAGACGCGGCATGCTCAGAGTCACTGTCTCACGGGATTCCATCTCCCATGAGACTGACTATAGATAGAGGTGCTCCTTGTTGGAGAATACAGCACTCAGCAATCTGTCTCCGTCCTATCGCTAGAGGCAACTTCCTGCTATAGTGTTTACCTCCTAGTGTTAGCTCATGCGGGAGGAAGTGCCTGATGATACTGTCCGGGCGGTACCGCACACTTCTTCCGAGTTCTTCCTGGAAGAGTCTGACTGCACTGATGTCTCCTGCATAGTGAGACCTTGTCTGACTGCACCCGCACCCTGCATATATTTAGCCGCTGTGTGACCGCTGTATCACCCTGTCACCTTGATGTAAGTTTCTGCTGCTGCAGAACCTCTTATGTGTATAACGACTGTTACTTTCTGTTCTCTGAATAAACCAACAATCTGGTTAAGTGCCGTTGTGTGGACTAACATCCCTATCCAACACCGGAACACTCTGCCAACAGGTTATGGGCCCAGTACCCCAAGTTGGAAAGGCATTCTAAAACAGAGGTACACAGAAATAAAAGGGCATTTGATTAAGAAAGGAATATTTTATCAAACACAAGAAAGAATGTACAGTAAACGGAACAGTGTGAACTTCACAAAACAAAAAGGCTCAGAGAATTACACAATGTGGAAATTCACCATGAAAATGCATCTTAAGCGGGAACAGTTGTGGAAAGTCACAATTGAGCCAGGAGCAGATCCAAACCCTGTTGAAGTGGATAGAGCCATCGGGACGATAGGCTTGGCCGTGGAACAACAGGTCTACTACATTATCAGCGGGAAAGTGTCAGCCAAAGACATGTGAGCAGCTCTGCAAATGGCGTATGAGGACAAAGGTCTGATGAGAAGAATAAACTTGAGGCGTATGCTGCACGGGACAAAGTTAAGGGCCTGTAAAGACATGAACGATTACATTGATAAAATATTGTCTATAGCTCAGCAGTTGGCATCTGTAGAAGCACAGGTGGACCAGAGTTCGATTTTCTGGTAGTAGCTTTAGAATCTAACGATACCAAGCTGACAACAGAAGTTGTAAGAGCCAAGCTGCTACAGTTCCAAGAACGTATTCCTGTCGAGACACATGCTGAGGGTTCTGCCTTACTTACAAAAGGTACCAAGTCCAAAAAGCTCACGTTTAAGAGCTTTGTATGTCACAAGGTGGGACACAAGGCCTCATTTTGCAGACTGAGAAATTGCAGTGGTACGCAGAAAATGCGTGACAAACCAAATGAGTCAGCATTGAATATAGCAGATAGTCACAAGAAGGATTGCTGGTACATGGACTCGGGTGCCACTAGGCATTTCAGTTGTAATCAGGAGTGGTTCAATTCACTGACAGCATGTAAACCCATTACAGTAAAAGGGATTGGAGACAAAGTCCTTACTGCTTCAAAATTTCGGACAATCACAGTGCGTCTAAGAAATAAGGTGAAACAGTTATTACAGACATCCAAGACGTCTTGTTCGTGCCAGATTTGGGGAGCAATCTTATTGCTTTAAGTGTCCTGGAGAAAAAGGGTTACAGAGTTCAGTTTGCAAAGGGCAAATGTATGGTGCAAAATGAGAAAGGGACTGTAATTTCTTCAGCAACCCAGTGCAACCAACTGTATGTCCTGGACACCGAGCAGTGTTCTGCAATGGTGGCCTCTGATTCAAACCAGTAAATGGAGTTGTGGCCCAGGTGCCTAGGTTATTTGGGATATGACAACATCCAGAAACTACTCAATGGAATGGCAACTGGAATTACTGTAAGTAATACTGATAGACCTGTGTGAGAGAGTTGTATTAAAGGAAAGCAGACTCGCACCCCATTTCCAAAGGCGGTTAGCAGAGCAGAAATACCACTAGCTCTAGTGCATACTGACATATGTGGTCCAATGGAGATGGAATCAATTAGTTGATACAGATACTTTATAACATTTATTGATGATGCCACAAGGATGACACATGTATATTTTATTAAAGCTAAAAGTGAAGTTGTCAGTAAAATTATGGAATACTAGAGCCCGATGGAGACTCAGACGGGTCTGAAATAAACAGTCTTGAGATCCGACAATGACGGACAGTATGACAACAGAGTTTTAGCTGCGTTCCTGAAGAAATATGGCATACAGCATCAACTAACAATTGCCTACACGCCAGAACAAAATGGTGTGAGTGAGCGAGCAAACTGTATAATTGTTGAGAGAGCACGGACTATGTTGAGTGACGCAGGTCTGGAGAATTGTTTTTGGGTGGAAGCAGTGTCTGCTGCAGTATATATTAAAAACCATGTGCTTACAGAAGCTGTAAAAGGTAAAACGTCACTGGAGGAGTGGTCTAGGAAAAAGCCAACTGTCAATCATCTCCGTGTTTTCGGTTGTAAAGCTTATGCACATATACCTAAGGAGAAAAGATGAAAATTAGATCCAAAGTCAGTGGAATGTATTATGCTAGGATACTGTGAGGAAAGCAAAGGATACAGGCTTTGGGACATTACAAATAAACTTCTTCTAAAGTCTAGAGATGTGGTGTTACATGAGACAGCACCAATCACTGGAACAGTAGAACAAGAATCACAGTAACAATATGTATTGCTGGATATACAGGCAGCAGAAAGCGTGTCTGAACCTGAAAGTGTGGACACCCAATCAGGAAACAGTAGTTCCATAAGGAGCAATAAAGGTGTTCCATCCAAGAGATACAGTGAGGAATATGCAAATATAGCTTACTGTGAACCCCAAAATATACAGGAAGCAAAATCAAGTAGTGACTGGAAAGAATGGAAGTCAGCAATAGATACAGAGCTGTCACCTCTGGATGATAACAGTACATGGACTGTAGTTAACAAGCTGAGTAACCGTAAGACAATCAAGAACAAGTGGGTCTTTTCTAAAAAGCTGAATGCGGACGGGACTATTGCTCATTACAAAGCCCTCCTTATTGCTAAAAGATACACACAAAAATCTGGGATCGACTACAGAGAGATCTTTTCGCCTGTTGCAAGGTACACCACCTTGAGGTGAATTATTGCCATTGCTAAAGTTCATGATTTATTGTTTTACCAGTTAGACTTTGATTCTGCATTCCTAAATGAAGAGTTAATTGAGGAGATTTATATGGAACCACCTGAGCATTATGATGAGAGTATGTTCCAAGAGGGAAAAGTTTGCCTCTTAAAGAAATCTTTATACGGCCTGAAGCAAAGTGGTCGTTCTTGGTATGTAAAGCTGGATGTTGTGCTGCTAGAGATGAACTTTGGGCCTAATTCGGATCTGATTGCAGCAGCAAATTTGTTAGCTAATGGGCAAAACCATGTGCACTGCAGGTGGGGCAGATATAACATGTGCAGAGAGAGTTAGATTTGGGTGGGTTATATTGTTTCTGTGCAGGGTAAATACTGGCTGCTTTATTTTTACACTGCAATTTAGATTTCAGTTTGAACACACCACACCCAAATCTAACTCTCTCTGCGCATGTTATATATCTTACTTCCATGCAGTGCACATGGTTTTGCCCATTAGCTAACATATTTGCTGCTGCAATCAGAAATTAATTAGGCCCTTTGTTAGGTCACAGACTGATCACTGCTTATATCACAAAACTATAGAGGATAAACTGTTAATCATAGTTGAAAATGTAGATGATCCATTGCTAGCAGGTCAAGAAGAGCACATTACTGATGTAAAACAGCAGCTGAAACAAAGATTCAAGCTAAAAGATCTAGGCCCTGCAAATCATTTGTTAGGCATGAGGATTGTACAAAACCTGAAAGATGAGACTGTTACAATTAATCATCAGACATACATTGAGACAATACTTAGCAAGTATAGAATGTCTGATGCAAATCCAGTGAGCCCTCCTATTGATAAAAGCATAAAAAGGGCCAATCAGCCAGGAGGAGATAGAGGAAATGAGATTCCTTATCAAAATGCTGTTGGTAGCTTGATGTATGCAAGTATTGGGACTCGCCCCGATATCACACATGCAGTGAGCCCGGCAAGCCAGTTTGCAATCAATCCTGGGAGGCAACACTGGATTGCAGTCAAAAGAATCTTAAGATATCTGAAAGGTACAAGTTCATTAAAGTTGGTATTTCTAAAATCAGAAGATTCAACTTTAAAAGTTTTTTGTGATGCCGATTGGGGATCAGATGAGGATGACCGTAGTTCCTATACTGGATACTTGTTCGTTTTGGCAGGCACAGCCACCAGCTGGGCGAGCAAGAAGCAACCCACTGTTGCCCTATCCACCACTGAGGCGGAGTACATGGCACTTACAGAAACTGCAAACGAAGCTTTATGGATAAAGGAGACCATCAACATTGCTTGTGATAATAAAGGTGCAATTGATTTGTCTTGCAGCATCAAGCATTATGGACGGTCCAAACACATTGGCATTAGACATCACTTTATCCGTGAGTTAGTGCAAAATAAGTCTGTCAATGTTGATTACATAGCAAGCGAGAACAATGCTGCTGATATGTTAATGTTGTTAACCAAGGGACTGTCATCACACCTGCTGAATATGTTCCTGACTAAATGTTGATTTGCTTTACTGTTTGCTTACCATGCTTATAAATATGTTTTCGTTACAGGAAAACTTTATTGAAAAATGTTTTGATAAAGTGTTATGTTTATATATGTGACCAGAGACAGCCTTGAGCGAGGGGGGTGTTGGAGAATACAGCACTCAGCGATCTGTCTCCATCCCAGCGCTAGAGGCAGCTTCCCAGCTCTAGTGTTTACCTCCTAGTGTTAGTGCCTGATGATACTGTCCAGGCAGGACTGCGCACTTCTTCCGAGATCTTCCTGGGAGAGTCTGACTGCACGGATGTGCAGCTGATAGTCTTCTACGTAGTGAGACCTTGTCTGACTGCAGTCTGCATATGTTTAGCCAATGTGTGACCGCTGTATTACCATGTCACCTTGATGTAAGTTCCTGCTGCTGCAGAACCTCTTATGTGTATAACGAACTGTTACCTCCTGTTCTCTGAATAAACCAACAATCTGGGTAAGTGCTGTTGTGTGGACCAATATTCCTATCCAACACTGTAACACTCTGCCAACACTCCTCAGTGGCCGTGCTTCACACTGCATTATGTGGAGGCCCCACGATGACTGCCCTGTCGCCACTCTCTTAATCCGGCTCTGCATACTTTATGAGACCAGTCAGAAAGCCCTGCAGAATCTTCCTGAAGCTGCCGCTATCAGAGGGACCACGGCCTCTTTGGTTTCCTCCCCACATCGTCTTCTGTGCAGCCGAACACTGCCGGCAGTACCCCCCATCCTGCAGCTGCAGCGGTTAGCAGCTGCTGGGGAAATTTCAAAAGCAGCCTTTCACCTTGCCTGTTGTCACCCGACAGCTGCAGAGAGAAGCAGCTGCCAGAAAAA
This sequence comes from Pseudophryne corroboree, assembly GCF_028390025.1. Lineage (NCBI taxonomy): Eukaryota > Metazoa > Chordata > Amphibia > Anura > Myobatrachidae > Pseudophryne > Pseudophryne corroboree. Next base: position 523,378,328 of record NC_086448.1, on the reverse strand, counting down.
TATAGAGTTGCAATGGTCGCGATCATCAATTGTTTGACATATTGCCCATCAATGTTTGTAACGTTTATTTAAAAAAAAGGTTTATTTTATTTTATTTTTTATTACAATCATATTAGATATGTATTAAATAAACATTCTTAACCTACTGTAATTCAATTATAAAAACCTAACAATTTCTTAACAGTTTTTGGAAAAAATATTTGCCAGTTAAGTGCTTGAGAAAATTAAAAGCCAATTTACCCAAGCACAGATCATTAGATGTAACATAGATTAATACATTGGGGGTCATTCCGAGTTGTTCGCTCGTTATATTTTTCTCGCAACGGAGCGATTAGTCGCTAATGTGCATGCGCAATGTCCTCAGTGCGACTGCGCCAAGTAAATTTGCTATGCAGTTAGGTATTTTACTCACGGCATTACGAGGTTTTTTCTTCGTTCTGGTGATCGTAATGTGATTGATAGGAAGTGGGTGTTTCTGGGCGGAAACTGGCCGTTTTATGGGTGTGTGCGAAAAAACGCTACCGTTTCTGGGAAAAACGCGGGAGTGGCTGGAGAAACGGAGGAGTGTCTGGCCGAACGCTGGGAGTGTTTGTGACGTCAAACCAGGAACGAAACTGACTGAACTGATCGCAGTTGCAGAGTAAGTGTGGAGCTACTCAGAAACTGCTAAGAACTGTCTATTCGCAATTTTGCTAATCTTTCGTTCGCAATTTTGATAAGCTAAGATTCACTCCCAGTAGGCGGCGGCTTAGCGTGTGCAAAGCTGCTAAAAGCAGCTTGCGAGCAAACAACTAGGAATGACCCCCATTACCCAGTTTATTTACCTGAAATATCAGTTCTCATAGATGTTACAAATGTTACGCCACTGACTAATAGAGGTAGCTGCAGAATATGTAAATCAAGCTACTGTACCTATCATTTTTTTTTTGCAATGAACTTTTCCAAATTTACGGGTAAAATATTTGAGCAGACTAGGTATTACGTCCGCCTAATGTAGCATGAAAATTACAGTATTTGCTCCAGCGACTGGAGTTACAGCTATGACCCATTTTACTTTGCTTTCAGATTTCTATTTTTTCCGTGCATTTTAATTTTTTTGTTCTTCCAACCTGAGAATAAAACCTTTAAATCCAAGTTGTGATTTGCTTAGTTTAATTTCTAGTTAGTAATTCCCACGTCAATGATATCATAAATATAAATCTTAATTACTGCATTATATTAAGTTTAGTTTGTATACAGATCAGCATTTTCATCTTAGGAACAAATTATTTTTAGTGATATCACTGATATGAGACTGAGAAAAAGCAATTCTGTTTTCTTTATATAAATTTTGTGAAAATAAATGATATAAAATACATAAATTAACATAGGATAATATTCTCCATATTTGAAATGAAATGGCATTTTAAATCACCAAGGGTGGGATGTACTAAAGGAAAAAGGCCCTAAAACCCTTGTTTTGGGGTGTTTTACAGCATTTTCAAATGTACTAACCCCAGGTCGACCGCTTTTCAATGCAGAGGGTATCGCCATCTTTATATGGCGATACCCTATAGAAGCCTATGTGCTTCTTACCGCATCCCATCGTGCCTGCTGCCCAGCGCCGCACATGCTGACCCTCCCATGCCTGTATACAGGCACCTCCAGTCCCATCACAGACCCGTATCCCAGATCCTACTCCCCCAGGATCACAGCCATCTGTACTTCGGCTGCAGGGAGGAGAAAGAGGAGCCTGGGACTGAAAGCAGACATCACCTCCCGGTGCTGGTAGGTGATGGAGACCCCCGGAGGCCCCCGCATACCCTTTCCTGTGGACCACAGAGCTTCGCAGGAGGCCTCTGCCATCACATTGCGATACTAATGGCATATGGTAGTATATATACGATTAGCATCAGTGCGATGGCCTACAAAGATTACTAGTACCTCTCGCCCTAATTATTAAATTATTATTAGAATACCTCCTCAGTTATTAGAGGTGGACAAGGTCCTGGAGTTTGGAATACTGTAGATTGATAATGCATCAATGTTCTTGGTATTCATTGCTGCCACTCAGTGGCAGACCTTGCGAGTGGTGGGTCCAGGTCAAAAATTTTATTTGGGCCCTCCTCCCCCAACCCAAGTTCACTATGTGCCACATGACAGTGGATGACAGGGCAGGCAGAGGGTGACAGCGTAAGGCAGGGGGTGGCAGAGGTTAACATAGAGAGGCAGAAGGTGACAGCAAGAGGCAGGGGGAGGCAGGGGGTGACAGGGGGAGACAGTGGGTGACAGGGAGAGACAGGGTGTGACAGGAGTACAAGCACAATGCCCTGCATGGTGCTGAGAAAAGGGGGAAAGTACCTTGGTGGGGGCAGGAAAACAGCAACCTCTGCTCTGACTGAGACAGGGGTCAGGCAGACAGTGGCAGCTACACCAGGTGTGATCTTCACAGAAAAAATGTACAGCTGTCTGTTAATTACATGGAGTATGTGTCTGTGATTATCAGCGCTGATAGCTGGAAGGACTCCTCTATCAGTCAGGCGCACACAAGGTTATCCCTGCCTCCCTAAAGTAAGGGGCAAGTCCCTCAGACAGTAGGCCCCACACTGCTCACTGGACCATTCATCTGACATTGCTCAAAATGGTCTGCAGGGTATACCTTACTGCTGGTCTGGGCAGCAGTAGGCTGCAAGTGCCACTGATAAAGTTATGTTTGGTCCTCATGAGAGATTTGGGCTGCACACTTACAGCAAGCACCACTACAAGTGCCCAGGGACAGATTTGGGTAAAAAACTGCCCGTGAAATTACTAGAAGAGCCCTAATGAGGGCAGGCTCTGTTGAGGGGTTTTGTGGAGGGGGCAAGATCCCTCCTAATAGATCCTGATTCTGAGTCGGAGGCAGTTGCAGCCTTCCTTGCATCTTATGCTGCAGTCAGTAGCAGCTCTTGCCCCGGGCAAGCAGGACTTTTGCCCGGTTCGCCGCAGCTATGAGGGCGCTGCTGCACTGTTCCGTCTGTTTACAGGGCGCCTGGAGCCAGAGCGCCATGTTAATGAAGCTGAGCTCAGCGCAGTCAGCGGTGACCCTCCCTCCCACTTTCCCATGATGCCTTGCGCACCGCCGTACACAGAATGCCGTACGGTACACGATGATGTAATCGCACACCTCTTAATGTCCTCGCGCACGGCATTGTGGGACTCGGAGCGGCCGCATGGAGGCAGGAGGCGCGCACTGAGCACGTGGGTGGCAGCACAGCATCGCGGAGACGGCGTCGGCGGCACACAGGTTGAGGCAGCATTGCGGACGGCAGCGGCAGGCCAGCTCCCAAAGTTGTGGTGGGGACAATTCACAGCATGATGCAATTTATGCAAAGTTGTGGGAACAAACATCAGCATGCTCTGACCGGCAGTGTTGGGGATACTATTTACTATAGCACTGCAGCCCACTTTGTGTGTTCTCCCTCAGCTCCCTGGCCCAGTGGTCACCAGGCCAACCCTAGGGGAAGGATTTTAGAAGTAAAGATGTTCCCTATTTTCTTGTAGAAGTTGCTAGATAAGTAGAATCTGGTTGCTATGGGCAACATCTCCACTTCTAAAAACGTGCACTTTAGTAAATATATCCCCTAGAATGGCACTAATGGGGGCACAACTACTGAGGGCACAGTACTGGGGGCACAACTAATGGGGGCACAGCTACTGGGTGCATAGCTACAGGGGGCACAACTACAGAGGGCACAGTACAGGGGGCACAACTCTACAGGGGGCACAACTACAGGGGGCATGACTGTGACCACGCACCATCCCCACGAAGCCACACCCCTATTTTTTTACTAACCCTCCTTTACCTTTCGGGGGTGGCGCACCAAAGGAAACTTCTGCCTTGGGCCCCACAAGGTCTAGAACCGGCCTTGACTGCAGTTGCAGCTGTGACTTTATTCTAATGCCGCTACGGTACAATGCCCTTCCCTGGTGTACATCTGTACGTCCAAATGTGCAAGTACTGAGACGCCCCCTGTCAGTGTCTACAGGTGCTGCAATCATTTAGAGGCTACCAGCAGTCGGACCACTGACACTTTCCCCAGCCCTATGCTAGGTGCAGATCATCTGTCTGATTATGGCCTGCAATGTGAGTAATTCAGTGTTCCTGTATGCAACCACTTTCAGCAACATGCCCGTACTTTGGGGGTCATTGCGAGTTGATCAGGCACTCAGACATGCGAGGGGACGCCCAGCACAGGGCTAGTCCGACCCGCATGTCAGTGCCGCCCCCCCCCCCCCCCCCTTCCCCGCAGAAGTGCAAAAGCATCGCACAGCGGCATTGCTTCTGCATTTCAGGAGTACCTCCTGGCCAGGGCAGCTCCCGCGGCTCGCCGGGAGAACCCCTTCGCTGCCCGTGTCGCAGCGGCTGCGTGTGACGTCACGCAGCCGCCGCAGCCCGCCCCCCAACAGTCCGGCCACACCTGCCTTGGCCGGACCATGCCTCCTAAATGGTGGCTTAACGCCGCCATCCAGCCCCCTCCCGCCCAGCGACCGCCTCTGCCTGTCAATCAGGCAGAAACGATCGCTAGGCAACGACAGCCTTCTGGCATGCACCGGCGCACTGCGGCACCGGCGCATGCACAGTTCTGACCCTATCGCACCTGCAGCGTGTGATCGGGTCAGAATGACCACCTATGGGCCTAATTCAGAGTTGATCGCAGCAGCAAATTTGTTAGCAGTTGGCCAAAACCATGTGCACTGCAGGGGGGCAGATATAACATTTGCAGAGAGAGTTAGATTTGGGTGGGGTGTTTAAACTGAAATGTAAATTGCAGTGTAAAAATAAAGCAGCCAGTATTTACCAAGTACAGAAACAAAATAACCCACCCAAATCTAACTCTCTCTGCACGTGTTATATCTGCCACACCTGCAGTGCACATTGGTGGTCATTCCGAGTTGATCACTCGCTAGCTAACTTTTTGCTGTGCTGCAATCAGATAGTCGCCGCCTATGGGGAAGTGTATTTTTGCTTTGCAAGTGTGCAATCGCATGTGCAGCCGACGGCGCAAAAAAGTTTTTTTGCAGTTTCTGAGTAGCTCTGGACTTACTCAGCCCTTGTGATCACTTCAGTCTTTTTGGTCCCGGGACTTACATCAGACACCCGCCCTGCAAACACTTGTACACGCCTGCGTTTTTCCAAACACTCCTAGAAAACGGTCAGTTGACACCCACAAACGCCCTCTTTCTGTCAATGACCTGGCGATCGGCTGTGCGAATGGATTCTTCATTAAATCCATTGCCCAGCACCAATCCTCTTTGTACCCTTACGACGCGCATGTGCATTGCGGTACATACGCATGCACAGTTTTTCTGAGACTTAACCTGATCGCAGCGCTGCAAAAAGTTGTTAGCGAGCGATCAACTCGGAATGACCCCCATGGTTTTTCCCAACTGTTAACAAATTTGCTGCTGCAATCAACTCTTAATTACCCCCTCAGGGGGACATTTACTAAGCAGTGATAAGAGCGGAGAAGTGAGCCAGTGGAGGAGTGCCCATGGCAACCAATCAGCACTGAAGTAACATCTATAATTTGTATACTATAAAATTATACAGAGCTGCTGATTGGTTGATGGGGAAACTTCTCCACTGGCTCACTTCTCCGCTCTTATCACTGCTTAGTAAATGTCCCCCTCAGTTACATCTGCGTCTGATTAGCCAACCCTCTGTTATCCCCTAGTGGGTGTCGTACGGTATGCCGGCGCTCGGGCTCCCGGCGACCAGCATACCGGCGCCGGGAGCCCGACCGCCGGCATACCGACAGCGCGGCGAGCGCAAAGGAGCCCCTTGCGGGCTCGCTGCGCTCGCCACGCTGCGGGCACGGTGGCGCGCTGCGCCCGCCACACTTTTTTATTCTCCCTCCAGGGGGGTCGTGGACCCCTACGAGGGAGAATAGTTGTAGGTATGCCGAGTGTCGGGATTCCGGTGCCGGTATACTGTGCGCCGGGATCCCGACATTCGGCATACAGAAGACCACCCCCCCTAGTAATGCCCAATACATTTCTAATACACTGAATATATACTGAGACGCTGTACCAACTCCAATGGGATGTATGCACGGTGCACCTCGCCTCTGGGTCTCACTCATAATCAGGCCCATAATGGTGTATACCACGCCATAGTGGTGCTTACTGTTTAAAAATAACTAAAAAAGGGATAAGCATATTTACGTATGAGTGAACTCACTCATTGTAAAAACATACAGTACAGAGATGCAATAAATAAAAAATTGCAATTACCAGAAAAAAAAAATCCTAAACATTCTGCCTGGCATTGCTACGTTAGAAGTTAGCAGCTGGCGTGACTTTATGGTGACCATCACACCAAACATGCTGCAGCATTCTCTATCATGTATAGCAAATATATGTATCATTTTCTCACATAAATTTAGGAAGATGATACATATAAATAAAATGTGTATATATCCTGTATTTATTTATATTCTAGTTACCAGCCCGTCAAAATGACGGAGCAACATAACAGTAATGTCAGCGTGCGCATCCAAATGGAGCAACACTTGAATTGCTCAATAGGGCGCCATCTAGTGGCCGCTGGTGTGCAAAACTCTTGAATTCACCCCACAGAGGTGAGGCGCAGTGCTAACCTTTTATTATATATTACACAGTAGACCAGCACACTCAAGCAACTGCTCCCGGTGCCTGATTCGAGTGTAACTGATAACCTGCAGCAAATCCAGCCGGCACTCAGGGGTACCTTACTAAATAAATACAGTACAGCAAACTCCAGGACAGCGAAAGAGGATTTAAAGGTCCTCTGAAACGTCCACTAGGCATTTGCTTTACTGTATTTATTATTAAAGTATAATATATATAATAATAATATAATATATCACAAAACAAAAATCACAGCACAAAAATGTGTCTATAGCGACTGAATATAATCATAGTCTAGTATAATGTCCAGTAACAACATCAACTGCAGCTCCCCTCTTTACCCTTCCTCAAGGGCAGCATCTATAAAATAAAATACAAAAAAGAAATAGGGGGAACAAAGAGTATGATATGTTAAAAGCACAAAGGTTTATTTAAGATGAATCAAACGTACATCAAAAAAGTGAAATACTGGCATATCAGAGGCAAACATGTCTGCTAGTAGGAAGAGTGTTCAGACGATATTGGAACCTGGTTCTTGATTTGAAAATGGAGCCACAACACTTTCTACTAACAGTACCCCTAATTTCATCTAAAGGCTCTTTATCTTGCCCGCCCCCCTTCACCATACTAACCCTCTGTACACACAGCATACCCATATTACATTTATTTCAGTATATACAACCCTCCTCCCCCATACTACTCCTAAGCAACACAGCACTATGTAATGTGGGGACAATATTCCACTATATCCACCCTTTCCCCATACTAGTCCTAAGTACACACAGCACTCCCATGTTAAATTCCAGCATACGTGTATGTCTTTATGTTAAACCATCTTTTAAACCATACTTAAAGGAGGTTATTTATGAGGGGACTGGCGATAATGTGGAATCACTATGGGTTGAAATCTCAAGTGGGAGTATTGATGCAAAAACTAGTCTTAGGCACGTGCTACAAACAGCCGGATATTAGCATACATGAGAAAGAACAACTCTTGCAGCAAATCGAAAGGGCTGCGGGATTGGGGGACATCCTAGTGATTGGGGATTTTAATTATCCTGATATAAATTGGAGTAACGATTAATGTGTTAAAGTTAGGGGCAACAGATTCTTAAATATGTAAATGGATCCATACTTGTCTCAATTAGTCGAGGACCCAACTAGGGGTAAAACTACTCTGGATCTAGTAATTACTAATAATGTGGACATTATATCAAACACTAAAGTTAGGGAGACTTTGGGTAACAGTGATCACTATATGATCACATTCGACATCAGTTTCAGGAAACATAGCTATAAAGGTTCAACCAAAACATTTAACTTTAGGAAGGCTAATTTCAGTATGCTGAGATGTGCACTTAACGACATTGAGTGAGAAGTTTTCTTTCATAGCAAGAACACTTGGAAATGTGGGATGCTTTAAAAGGGTTGCTAGATAGCAATATTCACAAATTTATTCCCATGGGCAGTAAACACAGGAGTACCAAACTCAAACCGATGTGGCTTAACAAGAAGGTCAAGGCAGAAATGGATAAAAAGAAGTGTGCTTTCAAAGCATTTAAATCTAATGGAAAGGAGGAGTCATTCCAGTACTACAAGGAATGCAATAAAAGATGCAAAAAAGCAATAAGAGCAGCTAAAATTTAAAACGAAAAGCAAATCGCTATAGATAGTAAAACCAATCCTAAAAAATTTTTAAATACATAAACAGTAAAAGGTTAAAAAAGGAGACCATAGGTCCAATAAAAGATGAATTTGGAGTATTGATAAATGATGATGAAATAAAAGCGGAAATACTGAACACATTTTTTTCATCAGTGTTCACCAGAGAACTGACAGTGGGAGTAGTGCATAATGGCCCTCATTCCGAGTTGATCGGTCGCAAGGCGAATTTAGCAGAGTTACACACGCTAAGCCGCCGCCTACTGGGAGTGAATCTTAGCTTCTTAAAATTGCGACCGATGTATTCGCAATATTGCGATTACTAACTACTTAGCAGTTTCAGAGTAGCTCCAGACTTACTCTGCCTGTGCGATCAGTTCAGTGCTTGTCGTTCCTGGTTGACGTCACAAACACACCCAGCGTTCGCCCAGGCACTCCCACCGTTTCTCCAGCCACTCCTGCGTTTTTTCCGGAAACGGTAGCGTTTTCAGCCACACGCCCATAAAACGCCGTGTTTCCGCCCAGTAACACCCATTTCCTGTCAATCACATTACGTTCGCCGGAGCGATGAAAAAGCCGTGAGTAAAAATACTTTCTACATAGCAAAGTTACTTGGCGCAGTCGCAGTGCGAACATTGCGCATGCGTACTAAGCGGATTTTCATTGCGATGCGATGAAAAATACCGAGCGAACAACTCGGAATGAGGGCCAATGATAGTGACAGTAATGATTTGTGATTAGATACTTGTTTAAGTGAAGAAGTAGTGCGGGAGAGACTTAGCAAAATAAAGATTAATAAATCACCTGGCCCTGATGGACTTCACCCGAGGGTTCTTATGGAGCTTAGGTCACAACTAGCAAGACCCCTATACTTGATTTCCAATAGTTTAATTAGATCAGGCATGGTACTGAAGGACTGGCACATAGCTGAGGTATTGCCATTATTTAAAAAGGGATCCAAAAATCATCCGGGTAACTACAGATCGGTTAGTTTAACATCTATAGTGGGGAAAATATTGGAAGGAATTCTAAGAGATAGCATACAGGAGTATCTGCAGACCGCTAAGATTATTAGCAAGAACCAGCATGGGTTTGTGAGGGACAGATCATGTCAAACTAACTTAGTTAGCGTCTATGATGAAGTGAGCGACAATCTTGACCAGGGAAAAGCAGTGGATGTGGTCTACTTAGATTTTGCAAAAGCCTTCGACACAGTGCCTCACAGGAGACTGATCATCAAATTAAAGAAGCTTGGCCTTGAAAAACTGTTTGTACGTGGATAAGTAACTGGCTGGATAACAGGGTACAGCGAGTAGTGGTCAACGGGAAGTCCTCAAGCTGGACACAAGTAATCAGTGGAATACCACAAGGATCCATACTCAGGCCACTACTGTTCAACATATTTATCAAAGACCTATAAATACGCCTGGAAAGCACAGTGTCAATCCTTGCAGATGATACTAAACTGTGTAGGGTAATTAATTCGGAAATAGATGTGGAATCTCTACAGAATGACTTATCTAAACTTGAAATCTGGGCGTCTAAATGGAGAATGAGGTTCAATATAGAACAATGCATGGTTAGGCATTTCGGGACTAAAAACAAACTTGCATTCTACTTATTAAATGGAGAAAGTCTAGGGGTAACAGTATTGGAAAAAGATTTGGGGGTACTCATTTATAATAGGCTTAATAACCGTATACAATGTCAAAGCGCAGTAAAGAAGGCAAGTAAGGTGCTAGCGTGCATAAAACGGGGAATTTAGACAAGGGATGAGAGTGTAATCATGCCGCTGTACAAATCATTGGTACGTCCGCACCTGGAATATTGTGTTAAATTTTGGGCACCACTGTATAAAAAAGATATTGGTGAACTTGAAAGGGTTCAAAGGCGAGCTACTAAATTGATTAAAGGACTAGAGGGACTGGATTATGAGGAAAGGCTTACTAGGTTGAATATGTATACACTGGAAAAGAGGCGTCTAAGAGGAGACATTATTAATATCTTCAAATATGTAAAGGGACATTACAAAGAGTTATTGTTTATTAAAAGAACTCTGTTTAGGACATGTGGGCACTCGCTGAGGCTAAAGGAGAGAAAATTCCGTACACAACGTAGCAAAGGGTTCTTCACTGTTAGGGCAATAAGGATTTGGAATTCCGTGCCAGGGAAGGTGGTAATGGTGGACTCTGTAAATGCATTTAAAAATGAATTGGATAAATTTCTGATTAAAAATGATATCCAAGGTTATAACATTTAAAATATTGACGTTGACAATCCGGATGGAACATGATTTATAGTTGTTAACTAGTCGTAAAACATTACTTCAGCAGGTACATTATAATCAACTCAACTTAATGCAGAACACAGGTTGAACACGATCGGCATTTTGCCTCTATTCAACCTCATTTATTATGTTACTATGTTACATGCCCCCCTCCCCCATACTACTGCCTCAATAACCACAGCACCCAATATTACACTCCAGTACACACAACCCCCTTCCCTCATACTAACACTCAGTACACACATCCCCCTTCCTAATATTAACCACCAGTACACACATCCCCCTCCCTCATATTAGCCCCCAGTACACACATCCCCCTCCCTCATATTAGCCACCAGTACACACATCCCCCTCCCTCATATTAGCCCCCAGTACACACATCCCCCGCCCTCATATTAGCCACCAGTACACACACATCCCCCTCCCTCATATTAGCCCCCAGTACACACATCCCCCTCCCTCATATTAGCCACCAGTACACACATCCCCCTCCCTCATATTAGCCCCCAGTACACACATCCCCCTCCCTCATATTAGCCACCAGTACACACACATCCCCCTCCCTCATATTAGCCCCCAGTACACACATCCCCCTCCCTCATATTAGCCACCAGTACACACATCCCCCTCCCTCATATTAGCCCCCAGTACACACATCCCCCTCCCTCATATTAGACACCAGTAAAAACAGTCTCCTCCCTGATATTACAACTCCCTACAGTGTAAACAGATCCCCTCCTCCATATTTCCCCCCAGTACACACATGTAACAGCCCCCTCATGGTACCTGGCTTTCTTGCTTCAGAACTTCCTGTTAATAGAGCAGGGAGCCGGGACAGTCACAGTGTGGTGAGAGGACTTTGATGTACACTAAAGGCTTAAAGTCTTTTGAAATCTACCAAGTATAGACAAAAAAGAGGGCATGGCCATACAGCTTGTTAGGGCTCTGAAACAATTAAACGTAAATATAAATTTTATATTGATTAAAATTTAGCAAGTAAAAGCAAGTATGTCATCACATCTCTCCAACATTGCCCTTGTTTGCCCATCAAACCGCAAGTGTAGGTATATACATGGACCAGGTGTCTGTGAAAGAGGGGTGCAGCTGGGGGACAGATTGCTGGGGCTGACCTGTTCTTAGCAGCTGTTGCTCTGTTTCTCTGCCTTCACTTTTTGAACCAGTTTCTAGGGGACCACGTCAGTTTCTAGGGGACCACGTGTAGAGACCACAGGAAGCGCCTCAGCCTCTCAATGTACCTGGTGTTTCACAAAAGCTGTCCACCTGATTAAGGGGTCTATTCATGAAGCAGTGAAAAGTGTGGAGAAGTGAATCAGTGGAGAAGTTGCCCAAGGCAACCAATTAGCTGCTCTGTATAATTTTATAATATGCAAAATTGCAAATTATAAATGTTACATTAAAGCTGATTGGTCGCCATGGGCAACCTCTCCACCGTCTCACTTCTCCACACTTTTCACTGCTTCATGAATAGACCCCCTAGTGTGAAGTTGAGGGTAGGCAGCGGTAAAATGGACAGCTCTTCGGGGGCTCGTGAGCTGCCGCTGCCACTGGCCAGGTGCAGGGAGCGCTAGAAGCTGAAGATGGATAGGAAGAGCTGTGAGCACCGCTTGCGTAACAAATATTGCAGCAGGATTGTGGACGTGGACTGGGCTACTGCCTTGCTGTCCATGTGGCACCGAGCCTTACAGCCCTGTGTGGCATACTGGAATGTTAGGAGACAACAGATTTTGGAAAGTTCCAAAAGCCTTTTGATTCTTATCAGTGAGTGGGGGAGTTTATGGCCCCAAAACCAGTTACTTGCAGACCCTGTGACATGTAAGGAGTTAGGACAGGAAGTGTAGGGGGTTTTGGTAGAAGGAACAAAGCGCAGGCGAGAATTCAGTGTGAGCTGAGTGTCCAGGAGAAACGCAGTCTGGGGACTGTGGAACAAGCTTGGTACTCCACAGTCCCTGGCATTATGGAGAGAAGAGCAGCGTGTGGGTGTTGCTATGAAGAGAGGGAGAGCCCATATCTGCAGTGTAACAGGAAAGCCAGCAGCTTCAGTGAGAGATGGAGAGTGCAGTGTGAGAACCACAGAATGCAGAGTACAGTGGAAGGAACCAGGAACAAAGGGGATCCCCACCTTCAGGGGTACCCAAGAAGCAGGACGGGAGGTGTGAGTCTTCGGGAGAGGACGACCTGGGTGAGTGGTAGCAAACCACGTTTGGCAGAAGGCCCCCCCAGTAACGTGTCCATGAGATATCCCATTTAGATAGAGCCCCTAGCGAATGGGGGAGAGCACACTGAAATGAATCTCATTTTGCGGAAGCCGCACTACTGATTCCCAGAGACTGCGCTGGTATGTACTGTACTGTAATGCTGTCACATCACTGTTTATGCTGTTATTGCCAGTGAAGCAAATAAAAGGAGATGTAACCTGATGTAACCCATATGAATATTACGCTGGAGAGAAGAACAAGGAGTTAAATGTTATTGTCGTGATAACTCTGACTGAACTGTGAATAAACTGCTTGCTTATGTGATGACACGGCCTGGCGTGCAATGCTTTTAAAATGACTGATGGACCTGGCCCTGCCCGGCTATCACACCTGGTCTCAGCAAATAAGAATCAGCCGGATTCTCGTTGGCTATTGCTGTCACATGTGGCAGCCAACATGAACAACTACGGCGTAATCTAGCCGCAGCTGCTGCTCAGCAAGCCACGAAAGCAGGGCTGTAAGGATTGTAGTGCGGGAGGTGGCCGCAGCGGGTGGGATGACTGGGGGTTGTGATACTAAGTACTAAACCGACGTGGTCTCTTCCATGTCCCGGCACCTGCTGTTTCAAGGTGGCGGGGTGCGGCGTTTGCATGGTCTCACCCTTCCAGCAGTGCACTTGGGGCGTTGGTTAATGTCGTCCATGGTGGAGCACACAGGTAGATTGGGTGGCAGGGAAATTGGGGGCATACAGTAAAGGCCCCCACACACGGCACAATATAGCTTCCAATGCGAAAAATTGGAACAATATAGTAGCTGTATTGTTCTGTGTGTGAGCATGATGTCATCCATTGCGCGCACCCGTGGGGTTGTCCGCCGGCATCACTGATCTTTCTGCATGTTGAAATGATCAGCAATGTGGGCGGACGATCCCATGCAGCAATATGCAGAGGAGGGCCAGCATAGTCGACGGGCACAGGATCGCCCCGTGTGTCGGGATGGCCTTATATGTCGACTTTTGGACACTCTGTCGCATCGGCTGCAGACGTTGCTACGTGTGTCGCCACCTCAAGATTTTCACAGTACAGAAACAATTTTTTCACTGGAAATGATTACATTACAAAATGATTTGGGCGATTTGGGCAGAACAATTTTTACCTTCTGTTTTCATTTTAGTTATATGTACATGCTACCCTTAATGAAAATGATGTCACTTTATAAGTTAAAGGTAATAATAAATAACTGCGTTCATTTTTTCAGTATTTCCTATTTTTAGAAACATTTTATTTTTAGGTTCTTAGAAACTGAGCATCTTATTGCTCTCTTCTTCATTTCTCACTTGTCACCTGGTTTGAAATAGAGTAGGTAGTTTAAACCAATCCAACATGTAATCAGATAACCAGGATCCTCCCAGCAGCACATAGTGATCCAGGGGATGAGTGAGTGCAGCAGTGGCCTTTACACTCATGTGAAGCCAGGACTACATGTGATAAGAGCAAAATTGTGAGGAAAGACAAGCAAAAGATACAAAGGAAGAGGCAGGGTCCCTCAGCAGTACAGTGATGCCAACCTGTGACACCCCCATCCCCCCTTCCGCTGCAGTTCCATTTAATGACTTTACTAAGCAAATAAATTATAAGGATAAAATCTATCCCATGTACTGGAGGGGAAAGCACCTCAGAACTACCCTGAAAAAAATGGACACGGCCTCCCATTCTTTTCCGTCACAAAGTCAACAACTAAATAAAGGGATGGTGGGTCAGAAATTGCAGAGAAGGAGGCTTCAACGCAGGGACATAAGTAGGGGTATATGAGTGGTGACATCACGCAGAGCCATGGTGGAGCACCATCACTGCCCCATGGCACCTGCATGTGGGATGCTCAAGGTAGGCACCCTGCAGCCCAGGTACAGACTGTTGGTGTAAAACTAGAGTGAGCATGACAAGGGGCATGGTCACAGCTCACGGGGGCATGGCCTAGCAGCATGCCCCAGCCTATCTGTATGTCAAATGGCCGAGCAGCGCACTGGTAGGTGGAGTTGCTCAGCCAGCCCCTGTCTCTGAGCGCCGGGCAGCCAAGCAGAGTACCAGGAGCTGCTCGGCCAAACCCTGGCACTCAGTCTGCCGTACGGCCAAGCAGATGTGCTAGGCCGTGCTGTTATGCTGGACTGGTCCATCAGGCCATCAGCCCTTCTGATATTTGCCACCAAAATGCTACATGGCCAGTCTAGGGCTGCTGCAGCCTGTGGCGCTGCCAGGGCTTCCTTATGTACTACACAATGTCACGGGTTTACAGGGTTTACTTTTCACTGGGCAGACCAAATATATGCTGTAAATACATGTTTATTAAGCGCTATGAGTTTGGCTTGATGGTTGGGGACAATAAATAACTTTGATGGACCCCATCAGTTTCATAGGCAGCAAATTGGAAATCTCTATTATGCATATCATATTTGTCTCAAGCTATGCATTTTATTAGTTTTTCTGCACATAGTTGATTTTTATTTTAAATTGTCCATCAGTTTGTATGCAGAATTGACAGGATTAATATTGCAATGCCACAAAAACCAAGCAAATAATTTTAAAGATGATGTTAAAGGTTAGATCCGGGTTAGAGTACTGCAGAAGAGGCACATTTATTCCTTTTGTGCCTGGTCTTATATGGTGTTGGCAGCTTAGTTTGTGTATATTCACAGAACTAAAACAAGAGTATTCAGACAAGTGGAACATGATCTGATAAGCCTGGAAATTACTTTGCCCATTCAACCATGCAGAATTACTTGCTTGCCAATGCCCTTTCATCACATTTGAGTTAAAATAAATATGAGCCTCTGAGGGAGAAGTGTAAAATTGGGAGAGAGAATAGCTTTCCAAGTTCTGCAGTGCCATATACATATTCATTGCAAATATTCCATACAATGATGTCAGTACAATATTAAGTATTATCTATTACAGTTTATGTGTAACAAAGTAAAATTTGCATTTTCTCAACAAAAATAAAATGTTATTATTATATTGTTCTAGGAGTCATAAATCTGTGAATCATCATCATTAATAAAGTAGACTGTATACATAAACACTGATGTATTGTGCACTTGCTATATATATATATATATATATATATATATATATATATACACAGTATATATATATATATATATATATATACATACACGGTATGTATATGTATATATATATATATATATATATATATATATATATATATCCAGGGACGTAACTACTCTGTGTGCAGGGTGTGCCATTACTGTGGGTCATGGACTACTTCCAGGACCCACCTTAACCCTGCACAACTGAATGTTGACATTGTCATAATGTCAACATGCAGCATTGATGATTAGAATGTCGACAAACTGTCTCTGGTGGTCTAGTGGTGACTTCTCTGGCACGGCGGCTCCAGTGATATCTTTCCAGTCCGGCAGTCAACTGTGCTTCCAGCAATGTCACAAACCCTAACCACTAAACCTCACCCTAGTGCCTAACCCTAGACTACCCTCCCGTAGCCTAACCCTAACCCTCTCCCTAGTACCTAATCTAACCTCCCCTCATGTAGTCTAACCCTCTCCCCAGTACCTAACCTAGCCTATCCTCCCGCATTCTAACCCTAACCCTCTGCTGCCGGTCCATGCAGAATATCGGCATTTCACAGGACGACATTTCACATATAAACATTGTGAACTTGCTGACATTCTGCACATGGTGACATGTTCAATGTTGACATTTTAACAATGTGATACTATGAATGTACACATTGTAAAAATCAACATTTTGACTACATCTCTTTGGGCCACTTCTACCAACATCGAGCCACCTCCACTTGGCATCCATCTCACTTTTCACAGTAGAACATGTCTATGGGGATCAAGCTCAGCTGCTGCCAATGCCTACTCACCAGCCATCAGCTAACTTCATCCCACAGAGCTCAGCTATGGAGGACTGCCCCCGGGGCCACTTCACCCCTCACCCAGCTCACTTGAGCAGCTACTCTGAATTTTTATCCAGTGCATGCTCAGCAAGTGCTTGGTCTGCTGATGCCCTATCTGTCTGCAGAGTCCAACAATACATGGCTGTAGAGAGAGAAGAAGGGGGCACCGTGAAATCCCGCAATGAAGTGTGTTACACTGCTGCTTACTGGTCTTCTGCTCTAGAAACTTAAGGGGGCTTTTGCACATTGCACGAGGTAGAGAACCCTTTTACACATTGTACCAGGTAGAGTCCCTTTTTACATCAGGGTGTGTGTGTGTGTGTGTGTGTGTGTGTGTGTGTGTGTGTGTGTGTCAGTGTTTGTTATACTTACATCTGCCTCCGGAGCAGCTGCTTTTGCCTGCCGGCCTTTCACCCGTACTCTGTTCTTCTCCAACTGCAGGCACACAAGAGGAAATCAGGACTCAGGAGAGGCAGAGCCCCCTTTTACACACTGTGCCAGGTAGAGCCCCCTTTCCTTTTACACACTGCACCAGGTAGAGCCCCTTTTACACATTGCACAGGGTAGAGAACCCTTTTACACAATGTACCAGGTAGAGTCCCCTTTTACAACAGGGTGTGTGTGTGTGTCAGTGTTTGTTATAATTACGCCCGCCTCCGGAGCAGCTGCTTTCACCTGCCGGCCTTTCACCCGCGCTCTGTACTTCTACAACTGCAGGCACACAAGAGGACATTGGGACTCCGGAGAGGCAGAGAGTAGGAGGTACAGGATGTGTGAGCAACAGTAGCTGGGGTAGTACAGCAGTGGCGGCGGGAGCGCAGTTATGCGGGTCCTACTGACATCCTGTTGGAATTGTCTCATTCCTGTTGCTTTTCAATCTATCCTACCTCTCTGAGAAAGGTACTACAGACAAGGTAAGGGCATTAGTTCTCAAACTGTGTGCCGTGACACTCTGGGGTGCCTGGGACAGTTGCAGGGGTATCTTGGATCTGTGGTCCAGGACCAAATTCAAATGCTTGCCTAAAGAGGTGAGTTTTTAGGGAACGCTTGAAGGTTTGGAGACTAGAGGAGAGTCTTATTGTGCGTGGTAGGGCATTCAACAGAGTGGGTGCAGCCCGATGAAAGTCCTGCAATCGTGAGTGGGAGCGAGTAATGAGTGTGGATGAGAGATGCAGGTCTTGTGAAGAGCGAAGAGATCTGGTTGGGAGATATTTTGAGATAAGCGAAGTGATGTACGTTGGTGTAGTTTGGTTAATGGCCTTGTGTGTGAGTAAAAGTATTTTATATTGAATGCGGTAGAATACAGGTAACCAATGGAGGGACTGACAGAGTGGATCTGCAGACAATGAACGTCTAGCGAGGAAGATTAGCCTCGCCGCTGCATTCAGAATGGATTGTAGTGGTGAGAGTCTCGTTTTGGGAAGACCAGTTAGGAGACTATTGCAATAATCAATGCGGGAGATAATAAGAGCGTGGATTAGAGTTTTAGCAGTGTCTTGTGTAAGGTATGGTCGTATTTTGGATATGTTTTTTATATGCATGTAACATGATCTTGAGACAGATTGAATGTGGGGAACAAAGGACAGATCAGAGTCAAGGATGACACCTAGGCAGTGAGCTTGTGGGGTAGGGTAGATAGTCGAGTTTTCAACAGTGATAGAGATATCAGGTTGGTACCTACTATTGGGCGGTGGAAATATAATTAACTCTGTCTTTGAAATATTAAGTTTGAGGTGGCGAGATGTCATCCAGGATGAAATGGCAGAAAGGCATTCAGTGACACGGTCCAGTACAGATAGGGACAAGTCAGGGGAGGATAGGTAGATTTGAGTATCATCTGCGTACAGATGATACTGAAATCCAAAAGAGCTGATTAGTTTACCAAGATGAGGTATAGATAGAGAAAAGCAGAGGACCCAGGACTGAGCCTTGCGGTACTCTAACTGAAAGAGGTACCGAAGAGGAGGTAGATTCAGAGAAGCGAACACTGAAGGAGCGGTTAGATATGTAGGATAGGAACTGTTAAATCTGTTACTTATATTTCAATAAGAGTTTTTAATGTAACCAGGACACAGGGAGTGTTGCATGCTTCTTTACTGGAGAAGAACAGGAAACTAAAGAACACAGAACTAGATTCATACACCAACTAATACAAATACAAAATAAGATCCGTTGTAACCTTCCACCAGAACACATATACAGCAATGGAAACTATATACACCACAGGAACCAAGAAAGGGCTGTGTCTTTAAGACCTAGGGATTGTAGTGTCTGCATGAGAAGAGAGTGGTCTACAGTGTCAAATGCAGCAGATAGATCTAGAAGAATAAGTAGTAAGTAATGGCCTTTAGACTTCGTAGTGACCAAATCATTAACCACTTTAGTCAGTGCTGTCTCTGTGGAGTGTTGGGACTGGAAGCCTGACTGAAGTGGGTCCAGTAAAGTGTATGAGTTAAGAAAGTGTGTGAGTCGAGTGTAGGAAAGTCTTTCAAGTAGCTTAGAGAGACAAGAATTTAGTTTTTTTAAAAATAGGAGTAATCACTGCATGCTTAAAGAGTGAAGGAAAGATACCAGTAGAGAGAGAGAGATTACAGATGTTAGTTAAGGTAGGGATGAGCACCAGAGACAGAGCTTTACTTATTTGTGAGGGTACAGGATCAAGAGGAGAGGTATATATATATATATATATATATATATATATAGTAGACCCATTAGAGACAGAGCTTTACTTATTTGTGAGGGTACAGGATCAAGGAGAGGTACATATAATATATATATATATATATATATAGCAGAAAGACGGGCGGCACTCAGAAATGATGACAAGCAACAAGCAGGGTATAGCTATACCCTGCTTGTTGCTTGTCATCATTTCTGAGTGCCGCCCGTCTTTCTGCTATATTGGACCTTACAGCTATTGAGGTACCTAGGAGGGCACCAGGCAAGTAATCACTGTGAGTGAGGAGTGCTGCCACAATTATGATATATATATATATATATATATATATATATAAACCCATTATAATGAATTTTTTATTAAGTGGTGGCACAGTGAAATTGGTGGGGCAGTGGGTGATAAAAAAACTTAATCGGTTCCCCCTTCTACAGCCCTGCCCACACACCCAGAAATGCCTCCCCAATATTAAAATATGTAAAAAAGGTGCCAATTCCAAAGATATCTTTCGTCTTTCAAATTGTTTGAAAAATTGCTTATAGGCCCTACACACATGCCGATATCACTGCACGATATGAATGATCTCGTTCATTAATGAACGAGATAACGTTCATATCGTGCAGTGTGGAGTCACCAGCGATGAACGATGTGCGGCCCCGCGCTCGTACTTCGCTGGTGACATGTCGGCTGTGCATGCAGGCCAATATGGACGAGATCGTCCATATTTGCCTGCACGTCTATGGAGCCGGGTGACGGGGGGAGTGAAGAAACTTCACTCCCCCCGTCACTGCCCCCCCGCCGCCGGGTCGCCCGTCGGCCGTATCGGCCGTCGGGCACCTCAGCGGCACATTGCCTAATGTGTAGGGCGCCTTAGTGTGTACACTCAATTTTGTTTGTCAGGGCTCTTGAAAGTTCAAGGGAAATTGCTCATCTTGCACATTGTTCATCTTTCAGATTGGTCATGTCTTCTAGTGTGTAGGGCCCTTAAGAATACATGACCAATGTGAAAGATGAACAATGTGGAAGATGAGCAATTTCCCTTGAACTCCCCAGTGCCCTGACAAACGAAATTGAGTGTACACACTAATGGGCACTACACACTGGCCGAGAATTCTGAAAATATGAACGATCTCGTTCATTAATGAACGAGATACTGTTCATATCTTTCATTGTGGAGTCACCAGCGATGAACGATGCGCGGCCCCGCGCTCGTTCATCGCTGGTGCCCCGTCACTTGTGCATGCAGGCCAATATGGACGATCTCGTCCATATTTGCCTGCACTGCTATAGAGCCGGGTGATTGGGGGAGTGAAAAAAATTAATTCCCCCCGTCACTGCCCCCCGCCGCTGGGTCGCCCATCGGGCGTATCTGCTGTCGGGCAGCTCGGCGGCGGATCGACAAATGTGTAGGGCCCATAAGCAATTTTTCAAACAATTTGAAAGACGAAAGAAGGGGGAACCAATTAAGTTTTTTTATCACCCACTGCCTCACCAATTTCCACTGTGCCACCAACTTAATAAAAAATGTATTATAATAGGTTCATATATATACAGTATATATATATATATATATATATTATATTGAACCCATTATAGTTAATTTTTTGTTACATTGATGGCACAGTGGAAATATAATTGGTAGGCCAGTGGGTATAAAAAAATTTATTGGTGGGGCAGTGGACGGAGACGCTGAGCTACCATCAGCGGCTCAGCTAGAAAGCCATTGGTGGGGATGGAGCTGCTGCCGGGGAGGCAGCCACTGGCAGGATGGAAGCCGCTGACGGTGAGGAAGCCGCTGCCAGGGAGGTGAGCTGCTGCCGGAGAAGGAGCCTCTGCCAGGGAGGCTCCATACACACATGCCGTGATGAACGATGTCACAAGTGACATTGCTCACATTGAGCATGCAGCACTTCCAACCACCGACCTACAATCATAGAGCGCGGTGGGTGCCATGGGCAACTTCTCCACTGGCTCATTTCTCCACTCTTATCACTGCTTCATACTGTACATTTACCCCTTAATTAAAAGTATACTTGTGATGGTAACAACTCAGTACCACTTAATAGAAGCTTAGGAACAGTGGAAGGTCAGTTCTCCTTCCAAACAACTCAACTTTCATTTAGTTTGTCCACAGAACATCCAGCTCCTAAGCAATCTTTAAACGTCCAGTAATATTATTTTGCTTTTAATGTTTAATGCTCTCCATTTATAGACAATTTGACTTACAGTGGACTAATAAACATTATTTATTTATTATTTATTTATTACCAATTATTTATATAGCGCACACATACTGTATTGGCCATTCACATCAGCCATGAACATAATGGCTTCTAGAGATACATCTTATTTAAATTTTTATTATGATTGTTTGTTTATTTATATTGTGCCACAAGGGTTCCGCAGCGCCTAACAAAGTATATAAACATATGAGCAAAACAAGAAATCAATGACTTACAGTACAAGACAATGTATGACAAATACATAGTATATTAACATTGCTGCATCAGAGGACAGGAGTCACAAGACACTGAAATAATCATCAGGATGTCAGAAACTAAAGGGCCCCATACACTACAACGATATATCTAGGGCTGAAGTTGGATGCGATTTCCCTTGATCTCTCCCGGGAGCTTCCTGGGAGTGGTTCCACACGAATCCATATGATTTGGTACATGTATGGCTATTTTTGCATGCAATCTATCGCATGCGATATGTCACGCGGCGACATATTGCATGCGATTTATCGCAAAGCATTCACATATATATCTGATGGACTGGATTAGGGTGCTAGGGGGGCTGGCCCAAATAGGCATATAAATAGCAGCAGCCATTTTAGCCATGTGCACACTGCTGATCAGTGATTAGTGAGGCTGGTTTATACCTTCTGAGCGTTCCACATTGCTACTATGCTACCTGCTTTGTTTGTCTTGTTTCAACAAAGTGCTATACCCTATTCTGTGATTTTTCCTACAGGTATCAACTTCTGTTAGCCTATGGCTATATGAAGCTGAAACGTGACAGGGATCTGAAACGGAAGTGGGTGAGGTCTGTTAGGAGCAAAGAGTGGCTGCTGAAGAGGGGGACTCTCTCTCACATGTCGCTCCTGACCGAGATTAAGGATAATAACCCTGAAGATTATCGCAACTACCTGCAAATTGATGACGATACCTTTCAGGAGTTGCTGGGCCTTGTGACTCCCTACATCGAGAGGCAGGATACCAAGATGCGGAGGGCCATCCCTGCTGAGGAGAGGCTGACTGCTACGCTGAGGTACCTGGCTACAGGGTAGTCGCCGGAGGACCTGAAGTTCGGAATCCTCATCTCCCTCCAGGCTTTGGGTCGGATTATCCCTGATGCCTGCAAGGCAATTGTCAAGGTGCTGCATGACTAGTATTTAAAAGTAAATAAAATACACACCACACCTGTTTAGTTACTTAACCACTTGCCTGGCATGGTCGCATCAGATGCGACCATGCCTGCAAGTGCTCTATCTGACCTGGTCGCACAGGATGCGACCAGTCAGAAAGAGAGTGTTAGCAGCGGCAGGGAAGGGAAACTTCCCTCCGCTGCTGCTGTTAGAGGGACCGGAAGGGACATGAATTTAACCCTATTTGGGATAGGGTTAAATTCATGTTCTTCACCTAATTCACTCATTTAAAAAAAAAACGACAATTTTGGAGCGGTTTTCCGTTAAATGAATCGTCAGTTAAGTGGTTAAACTGTTTATAGAAAAAAAGTAGTTTTTATTTTTTTTGTTTTAAACAACTGTGCAAAAACTATGCAATGATTTGCCAACATGGCACATATAAATATGAAACATGACATCAAAATTTGGATACATATGTTATAAAATAGATAAAATTATTAAATAACAGTTTATTTTACTTTTCATTCCCAACAAATATGGGCCCTCATTCCGAGTTGTTCGCTCGCAAGCTGCTTTTAGCAGCATTGCACACGCTAAGCCGCCGCCTACTGGGAGTGAATCTTAGCTTAGCAAAATTGCGAACGAAAGATTCTCAAAATTGCGAATAGAAATTTCTAAGCAGTTTATGAGTAGCTCGACACTTACTCTGCCACTGCGATCAGTTCAGTCAGTTTCGTTCCTGGTTTGATGTCACAAACACACCCAGCGTACGCCCAGACACTCCCCCGTTTCTCCAGCCACTCCCGCGTTTTTCCCAGAAACGGCAGCGTTTTTTCACACACTCCCATAAAACGGCCAGTTTCCGCCCAGAAACACCCACTTCCTGTCAATCACACAACGATCACCAGAACGAAGAAAAAACCTCGTAATGCCGTGAGTAAAATACCAAACTTTTTAGCAAATTGACTTGGCGCAGCCGCAGTGCGAACATTGCGCATGCGCAGTTTGTGGAAAATCGCTGTGATGCGATGAAAAAGAACGAGCGAACAACTCGGAATGAGGGCCATGGTGCGGTACTTTCTCTCCTAAAATGGAGGGCTATATGGTGTTTTGGTCACAGATTTGATTGGGAGAATACAAACATGCTGTAAAGTACAAAATGAATGGGCCTGGCCCCATTATTATGCACTCATGTATCCTCCGCCAAAAATGTGCTCCCAAAACACCATATAGCTTATACCGCACCATATTTATTGGGAATTATAAGATGCCTACAAAACTTAAAACTGAGGCATGTCCTCCTCCTGCCACCAGCATAGCAGAGTATATGGCTGAGGAGCAGGTGGGTTGGGGGAGTAGGCTGGGGTTGGGTGGGTGGAATAGGCTGTGGTTGGGTGGGCGGAATAAGATGGGGTTGGCTGGGCAGAATCAGATGGGGTTGGGTGGGTAGAATAGGATGGGGTTGGGTGGGCGGAATAAGATGGGGTTGGGTGGGAGGAGCAGTGACAGGAAGGCAGTCAAACAATACAACATTGTCACGTAGTTGCGCTTTTTGGGCCTTGTCAAGCATCTTGAAATTGAGACTCTCAATCTGCTCCGCTTGACCAGGTGGCAGGTTTCGCATCGCCATGAATTCCCCAAATTTGGTGTAGTGGTCGCGGGGCTGGGCAAGTCTTGCCTTGATCTCCTCAAAGATGAGGTATTTGCCCTCCTGCTCTGTATTTTATTTTTTGGGGGGGTTCGCTTGGGGGCTTGGGGTTGGTGCGGCGGAGGAGCTGGTGCTGCAGGGGTATCTGGTGCTACAGGGGTAGCTAGTACTTCAGGGGTAGGATCAAGGGTCTGGGATTCCTCCATATCCTGGATGAGACTGAGTTCTGGGGTGGTGGGAATCTCCACACTTCCACTCTGTAGCAGATTTTTTTTTTAAATGCACTGTTCAAATTAGTGATGTGCACCGGACATTTTTCGAGTTATGTGTTTTGGTTTTGGATTCGGTTCCGCGGCCGCGTTTTGGCAAAACCTCCCTGAAAACTTTTTGTTGGATTCGGGTGTGTTTTGGATTCGGGTGTTTTTTTACAAAAAACCTCAAAAACAGCTTAAATCATAGAATTTGGGGGTCATTTTGATCCCATAGTATTATTAACCTCAATAACCATAATTTCCACTCATTTCCAGTCTATTCTGAACACCTCACACCTCACAATATTATTTTTAGTCCTAAAATTATCACCGAGGTCGCTGAATGACTAAGCTAAGCGACCTAAGTGGCCGACACAAACACCTGGCCCATCTAGGAGTGGCACTGCAGTGTCAGACAGGATGGCACTTCAAAAAATAGTCCCCAAACAGCACATGATGCAAAGAAAAAAAGAGGTGCACCAAGGTCGCTGTGTGACTAAGCTAAGTGACCCAAGTGGCCGACACAAACACCTGGCCCATCTAGTAGTGGCACTGCAGTGTCAGACAGGATGGCAGATTTAAAAAATAGTCCCCAAACAGCACATGATGCAAAGAAAAAAGAGGTGCAATGAGGTAGCTGTGTGGCTAAGCTAAGCGACCCAAGTGGCCGAAACAAACAACTGGCCCATCTAGGAGTGGCACTGCAGTGTCAGACAGGATGGCAGATTTAAAAAATAGTCCCCAAACAGCACATGATGCAAAGAAAAAAAGAGGTGCACCAAGGTCGCTGGATCGTTAAGCTAAGCGACCCAAGTGGCCAACACAAACAACTGGCCCATATAGGAGTGGCACTGCAGTGTCAGACAGGATGGCAGATTTAAAAAATAGTCCCCAAACAGCACATGATGCAAAGATAAATTAAAGAAAAAAAGAGGTGCAAGATGGAATTGTCCTTGGGCCCTCCCACCCACCCTTATGTTGTATAAACAGGACATGCACACTTTAACAAACCCATCATTTCAGCGACAGGGTCTGCCACACAACTGTGACTGAAATGACTGGTTGGTTTGGGCCCCCACCAAAAAAGAAGCAATCAATCTCTCCTTGCACAAACTGGCTCTACAGAGGCAAGATGTCTACCTCCTCCTCATCGTCCGATTCCTCACCCCTTTCACTGTGTACATCCCCCTCCTCACAGATTATTAATTCGTACCCACTGGAATCCACCATCTCAGGGCCCTGTGTACTTTCTGGAGGCAATTGCTGGTGAATGTCTCCACGGAGGAATTGATTATAAATCATTTTAATGAACATAATCTTCTCCACATTTTCTGGAAGTAACCTCGTATGCCGATTGCTGACAAGATGAGCGGCTGCACTAAACACTCTTTCGGAGTACACACTGGAGGGGGGGCAACTTAGGTAAAATAAAGCCAGTTTGTGCAAGGGCCTCCAAATTGCCTCTTTTTCCTGCCAGTATACGTACCTACTTGGATGCGGTCACTCATATAATCCTCCACCATTCTTTCAATGGTGACAGAATCATATGCAGTGACAGTAGACGACATGTCAGTAATCGTTGGCAGGTTCTTCAGTCCGGACCAGATGTCAGCACTCGCTCCAGACTGCCCTGCATCACCGCCAGCGGGTGGGCTCGGAATTCTTAGCCTTTTCCTCGCAGCCCCAGTTGCGGGAGAATGTGAAGGAGGAGCTGTTGACAGGTCACGTTCCGCTTGACTTGACAATTTTCTCACCAGCAGGTCTTTGAACCTCTGCAGACTTGTGTCTGCCGGAAAGAGAGATACAACATGGGTTTTAAATCTAGGATCGAGCACGGTGGCCAAAATGTAGTGCTCTGATTTCAACAGATTGACCACCCGTGAATCCTGGTTAAGCGAATTAAGGGCTCCATCCACAAGTCCCACATGCCTAGCGGAATCGCTCTGTTTTAGCTCCTCCTTCAATCTCTCCAGCTTCTTCTGCAAAAGCCTGATGAGGGGAATGACCTGACTCAGGCTGGCAGTGTCTGAACTGACTTCACGTGTGGCAAGTTCAAAGGGTTGCAGAACCTTGCACAACGTTGAAATCATTCAGTGTCAGGTGCATTCCCCCTCCTTTGCCTATATCGTAGGTAGCTGTATAGGCTTGAATGGCCTTTTGCTGCTCCTCCATCCTCTGAAGCATATAGAGGGTTGAATTCCACCTCATTACCACCTCTTGCTTCAGATGATGGCGGGGCAGGTTCAGGAGTGTTTGCTGGTGCTCCAGTCTTCGGCACGCGGTGGCTGAATGCCGAAAGTGGTCCGCAATTCTTCGGGCCACCGACAGCATCTCTTGCACGCCCCTGTCGTTTTTTAAATAATTCTGCACCACCAAATTCAATGTATGTGCAAAACATAGGACGTGCTGGAATTTGCCCACATGTAATGCACGCACAATATTGGTGGCGTTGTCCGTTGTCACAAATCCCCAGGAGAGTCCAATTGGGGTAAGCCATTCTGCGATGCTGTTCCTCAGTTTCCGTAAAAGGTTGTCAGCTGTGTGCCTCTTCTGGAAAGCGGTGATACAAAGCGTAGCCTGCCTAGGAATGAGTTGGCGTTTGTGAGATGCTGCTACTGGTGCCGCCGCTGCTGTTCTTGCTGCGGGAGGCAATACATCTACCCAGTGGGCTGTCACAGTCATATAGTCCTGAGTCTGCACTGCTCCACTTGTCCACATGTCCGTGGTTAAGTGGACATTGGGTACAACTGCATTTTTTAGGACACTGGTGACTCTTTTTCTGAGGTCTGTGTACATTCTCGGTATCGCCTGCCTAGAGAAATGGAACCTAGATGGTATTTGGTACCGGGGACACAGTACCTCAAGCAAATCTCTAGTTTCCTGTGAATTAATGGTGGATACCGGAAACACGTTTAACACCGCCCAGGCTGCCAAGGCCTGAGTTATCCGCTTTGCAGCAGAATGACTGCTGTGATATTTCATCTTCCTTGCAAAGGACTGTTGGACAGTCAATTGCTTACTGGAAGTAGTACAAGTGGTCTTCCGACTTCCCCTCTGGGATGACGATCGACTCCCAGCAGCAACAACAGTGTCACTGACCTAGGTTGGGGGTATTGTGAACTCGGGGGTTCTCCCGATGGTCGGAACAGGGATGGCTTAATATAGGTCTTCCTCATACAGGACTCTGACAGTAAAGCTTGGTGAAAATATTAAAGAACTTTATTGCAGGAAGAGAGCAACACAATGTCACATAGCAGAGAAGGAACGTATGGGGAAATGTCCAGGCCTATAGGAGAACTTGTAAGCAATGCTAAGGATTCCAGGAAAAGAAGTCCTTGTGAGTGTTGGTACAAGATAATAATGACTAAAGAACTTGTAAGTGATGTTTTTTGAAAGATACTGGTGATTTGAAGAACTGGTGAACGGTGGTTAAAGACTCTGACGATTTGAAACACTTGTGAGCGGTGGTTAAAGACACAGATGATTTGTATGACTTGTGAGCGGTGACTGAAGATACTGATGATTTATAAAACTTGAGAGCGGTGGTTAAAGACACTGATGATTTGTAGAACTTGAGAGCGGTGATTAAAGACACTGATGATTTGTAGAACTTGAGAGCGGTGATTAAAGACACTGATGATTTGTAGAACTTGAGAGCGGTGATTAAAGACACTGATGATTTGTAGAACTTGAGAGCGGTGATTAAAGACACTGATGATTTGTAGAACTTGAGAGCGGTGATTAAAGACACTGATTATTTGCAGAACTTGAGAGCGGCGTTTAAAGACGCTGGTGATTTGTAGAACTTGAGAGCGGCGTTTAGCCCGCAGCACACGCTGAGTCCAAGAAGCGCTGGTGACTGGATTGCAGAGAAACACACCAGCCACAGTTTACGCTGAACTGTGCAGCAACTGGCACCTGGAAGTGCCGGAGATACTGGGGTACGACTGCAGAGAGATACGTCAGGAACAAGAGCACTGGCATCCACGTCAGGGGAAAAGACGATACTCAGGCGCTGAGGCTCTGCCCGGCGTCTGACTTTGAATCTCGCGCCTCCGCTGGATTGGCGGAACAGTCTGATGACGTCACCTGCTCCCCGCCCACGTGATGCCGGGTGTCATGGCAGCGCCCCTGCCCCGGGGAACCGCCGGGAGCCGCGCCGGCCAGATGCCGGAGCCCGTGGACCACCGAAGGCGGAGGCCGCAACACAGACCAGCAGGCACGCAGGGGTAAGCGCGGTGAACGCCGCCTATGGCGTGTGACAAACAGCAGCGCCAGCAGCAGTAGGCGTTACACTCAAGGATGCATCGGAGGAATCCCAGGCAGGAGAGGACTCGTCAGACTTGACAGTGACATGGCCTGCAGGACTATTGGCGTTCCTGTCTAAGGAGGAAATTGACACTGAGGGAGTTGGTGGTGTGGTTTGCAGGAGCTTGGTTACAAGAGGAAGGGATTTAGTTGTCAGTGGACTGCTTCCACTGTCACCCAAAGTTTTTGAACTTGTCAATTACTTCTGATGAATGCGCTCCAGGTGACGTATAAGGGAGGATGTTCCTAGGTGGATAACGTCCTTACCCCTACTTATTACAGCTTGACAAAGGCAACACACGGCTTGACAAATGTTGTCCGCATTTCTGTTAAAATAATTCCACACCGACGAGGTGATTTTTTTTGTAATTTGACAAGGCATGTCAATGGCCATATTCGTCCCACGGACAACAGGTGTCTAATCGGGTGCCTGACTTAAACAAACCACCTCACCATCAGAATCCTCCTTGTCAATTTCCTCCCCAGAGCCAGCAACACCCATATCCTCATCCTGGTGTACTTCAACAGTGACATCTTCAGTTTGACTATCAGGAACTGGACTGCGGGTGCTCCTTCCAGCATTTGCAGGGGGCGTGCAAATGGTGGAAGGCACCACCTCTTCCCATCCAGTGTTGGGAAGGTCAGGCTTCGCAACCGTCACAATTGGACACTCCTTGGGGATTTGTGATTTAGAAGAATGCACAGTTCTTTGCTGTGCTTTTGCCATCTTAACTCTTTTAAGTTTTCTAGCAAGAGGATGAGTGCTTCCATCCTCATGTGAAGCTGAACCACTAGCCATGAACATAGGCCAGGCCCTCAGCCGTTCCTTGCCACTCCGTGTCGTAAATGGCACATTGGCAAGTTTACGCTTCTCCTCAGACGAATTTGATTTAGATTTTTGGGTCATTTTACTGAGCTTTATTTTTTTGGATTTTACATGCTCTCTACTATGACATTGGGCATCGGCCTTGGCAGACGACGTTGATGGCATTTCATCGTCTCGGCCATGACTAGTGGCAGCAGCTTCAGCATGAGGTGGAAGTGGATCTTGATCTTTCCCTATTTTACCCTCCACATTTTTGTTCTCCATTTTTTAATGTGTGGAATTATATGCCAGTAATATATCAATAGCAATGGCCTACTACTATATATACTGCGCACAACTGAAATGCACCACAGGTATGGATGGATAGTATACTTGACGACACAGAGGTAGGTAGAGCAGTGGCCTACTGTACCGTACTGCTATATATTATATACTGGTGGTCAGCAAACTGTGCAAAACTGAAATGCACCACATGTATGGATGGATAGTATACTTGACGACACAGAGGTAGGTAGAGCAGTGGCCTACTGTACCGTACTGCTATATATTATATACTGGTGGTCAGCAAACTGTGCAAAACTGAAATGCACCACATGTATGGATGGATAGTATACTTGACGACACAGAGGTAGGTAGAGCAGTGGCCTACTGTACCGTACTGCTATAAATTATATACTGGTGGTCAGCAAACTGTGCAAAACTGAAATGCACCACAGGTATGGATGGATAGTATACTTGACGACACAGAGGTAGGTAGAGCAGTGGCCTACTGTACCGTACTGCTATATATTATATACTGGTGGTCAGCAAACTGTGCAAAACTGAAATGCACCACAGGTATGGATGGATAGTATACTTGACGACACAGAGGTAGGTAGAGCAGTGGCCTACTGTACCGTACTGCTATATATTATATACTGGTGGTCAGCAAACTGTGGAAAACTGAAATGCACCACAGGTATGGATGGGATAGTATACTTGACGACACAGAGGTAGAGCAGTGGACTACTGTACCGTACTGCTATATATATAGTTATACTGGTGGTCAGCAAAATTCTGCACTGTCCTCCTACTATATACTACAATGCAGCACAGATATGGAGCGTTTTTCAGGCAGAGAACGTATAATACTGGTGGTCACTGGTCAGCAAAACTCTGCACTGTCCTCCTACTATATAATACTGCTGGTCCCCAGTCCCCACAATAAAGCAATTAGCACACTGAGCACAGATATTTGCAGCACACTGAGCACAGATATGGAGCGTTTTTCAGGCAGAGAACGTAGATATTTGCACTTGCAGCACACTGAGCACAGATATTTGCAGCACACTGAGCACAGATATTTGCAGCACACTGAGCACAGATATTTGCAGCCCACTGAACATAGAAACTGAGAGGACGCCAGCCACGTCCTCTCACGATCATCTCCAATGCACGAGTGAAAAATGGCGGCGACGCGCGGCTCCTTATATAGAATACGATTCTCGCGAGAATCCGACCGCGGGATGATGACGTTCGGGAGGATCCAAGTTGCTTGGACCCGTGCAAAAAAAGGTGAAGTTCGGGCGGGTTCGGATCCCGAGGATCCGAACCCGCTCATCACTAGTTCAAATACATGTTTTAATTTTTTATTTCTACTTTTTTTATAGCTCCCTGCAAGTACATCAGAATGGCAAGCCGTGGCAGAGGAATTTGCCACCACCTGGCAATTCTCTAACTGTGAGGGAGCGATAGATGGTAAACACGTCCGCATCAACCCTCCTGCAAACAGCGGTTCCCTTTATTTTAATTATAAAGGGTTTTTCAGCATCGTGCTGATGGCAGTGGTGAATGCCAACTATGAATTCATCTTCACTGACGTTGGCAAAAAACGGACGTGCATCAGACAGTGGCTCGCTGAAGAATACCACCTTCTACGAGCGGCTCACCACAAAGACCCTGAAATTGCCATCTATGGAGCAAACCAAGCACGGCTTCAATTTTCGCACTCCACAAAAACATTATGAAGCCGTACCCCCAAAGGCACCTGACAAGGAAGAAGCAGATCTACAATTATAGGCTATCCAGGGCACGCCGAATTATAGAGAACACTTTTGGCATCTTGTCTAGCCGCTTCCGGATATAGTTATAGTTACATAGTTGTTGAGATTGAAAAAAGACAGATGTCCATCGAGTTCAACCTGTATAATAAATGTTTTGGTTTTGGTTTTTTAATCTTAATTAAATGCTGTATGCTTGGATATTTTTTCCGCTAGGAATTTATCTAATCCATTTTTAAACTTATTGATTGAGTCCACCATTACTACCTTCTCTGGCAAAGAATTCCAAATATCTACTGTTCTTACTGTGAAGAACCCTTTTCTTCATTGTGTATGGAATTTGTTTTATTCTAACCCCAGGGGATGCCCTCGTGTCCTATGTAGTGTTTTTTTATAAACAAATCATTTGATAAATCCTTGTATTGTCCCTTAATGTATATAAAAATATTAATAGTGTCTCCTCTCAGTCGCCTCTTTTCCAGTGTAAACAAATCTAACCTTTAAAGTCTTTCCTCATAATCCAGTGCCTCTAACCCCTTAACCAGATTGGAGGCTCGCCTCTGAACCTTTTCGAGTACAAGATATCTTTTTTATAGTGAGGTGCCCAGAACTGTACACAATATTCCAGGTGCGGCTGCACCAATGATTTATACAGTGGCAGGATTACACTCTCATCCCTTGTCTCTATTCCCCGTTTAATGCATGCTAACACCTTATTTGCTTTTGTTGCTGCATTTTTACATTGCTTACTGCCAGTGCCGTAACTAGGCATTTTAGCGCTGTGTGCAAGAAACGACAGTGGCGCCCCCCCCCCCCCCCATGTAAGATAGGGGCAGTGCGCGTTATAGGCGCGCGAAAAATTTATAGGGGCGTGGCTTCACGGGGAAGGGGCGTGGCCACAAAATAATAGCAATTCATACTACGGTGCACAGTAGTCTACATTATTCAAATTACGCTGCACAGTAGCGCCACTACACCAGGTAGAGCCCCTTTTATACATTACAGCAGACAGCGTCCCCCTTTTTACACATTACAGCAGACAGTCCCCCTTTTTACACATTGCGGCAGCAAGTCCCCCTTTTTACACATTGCGGCAGCCAGGCCCCCTTTTTACACATTGCGGCAGCCAGTCCCCCTTTTTACACATTGCGGCAGCCAGGCCCCCTCTTTACACATTGCGGCAGCCAGTCCCCCTTTTTACACATTGTGGCAGCCAGGCCAACTTTTTACACATTGCGGCAGCCAGTCCCCCTTTTTACACATTGCGGCAGCCAGTCCCCCTTTTTACACATTGCAGCAGCCAGGCCCCCTCTTTACACATTGCGGCAGCCAGGACCCCTTTTTACACATTGCGGCAGCCAGGACCCCTTTTTACACATTGCGGCAGCCAGGACCCCTTTTTACACATTGCGGCAGCTAGGACCCCTTTTTACACATTGCGGCAGACGGTGTCCCCCTGAGAGAGAGAGAGAGAGAGAGAGAGAGAGGGATATACTTACCTTCTCCCCGCTGACAGGCTCCTCGTGCTGGCATCTCCCTCTTGGTGCAGGCAGTGAGGTGAGAAGGAGGAGGAGGGAGGGGGAGCAGGGAGCCGCAGCAGCGCTATTTCATTGGTAGTAAGCACCCCTGCAGCATCCCCCTCTCCTTCCGTATTGGCTGCCTGGCACTGCTGTGGATGCTGGGATGAAGGAACCGCATCCCAGCATCCATTCCATAGCAGCGCCGGGAAGCCAATACAGAAGGAGAGGGGGATGCTGCAGCGGCGCTTACTACCAATGAAATAGCGCTGCTGCGGCTCCCTGCTCCCCCTCCCTCCTCCTCCTTGTCCGCTGCCCGGCGCTGGTCTCTTCTCCCTCCAGCGCGGCGCACACAGCAGAGGCGGCATGTAATGAGTCAATTTGACTCATTACATGCCGCTGGCCGTGCGCCCTCAGGGCAACTGCGCTGTGTGCCAAGCCCACTTGGCACACACGTAGTTACGGCCCTGCATACTGCTACCAAGTTTATTGTCGATGAGCACTCCCAAATCTTTTTCAACTACTGTTATCCCTACATTTTCCCCATTTAGTTTATAGGCTGTCTGATTGTTCTTAGTCCCAAAGTGAATGATTTAACATTTGTCTGTATTGAACCTCATTCTCCATTTATCCGCCCAGACCTCAAGTCTAGATAAGTCATTCTGTAGAGACTCAACATCCTTGTCTGAATTAATTACTCTACATAGCTTAGTATCATCTGCGAAAATTGACACTGTGCTTTCCAGTCCCTTTCCTAGGTCATTAATGAATATATTAAACAACAATGGTCCGAGTACTGAACCCTGTGGTATTCCACTGAGCACTGAAGCCCATTCAGAGTACATCCCATTAATCCCCATTCGCTGTTCCCTATTGAACAGCCAATTATTCACCCAAGTACAAATAGTATCCCCTGCCTCAAGCTCCCTTAATTTGAGAATTAGTCTCATATGTGGAACTTTGTCAAAGGCCTTAGCGATGTCCAAAAAGATCACATCCACTGCATGACCCTGATCAATATTATCGCTCACTTTCTAATAGAAGCTTATTAAGTTATTTTGACAGGATCTGTCCTTCACAAATCCATGCTGATTCCTAGTAATAATTAGAGATGTGCACCGGAAATTTTTCGGGTTTTGTGTTTTGGTTTTGGGTTCGGTTCCGTGGCCGTGTTTTGGGTTCGAACGCGTTTTGGCAAAACCTCACCGAATTTTTTTTGTCGGATTCGGGTGAGTTTTGGATTCGGGTGTTTTTTTCAAAAAACCCTAAAAAACAGCTTAAATCATAGAATTTGGGGGTCATTTTGATCCCAAAGTATTATTAACCTCAATAACCATAATTTCCACTCATTTTCAGTCTATTCTGAACACCTCACACCTCACAATATTATTTTTAGTCCTAAAATTTGCACCGAGGTCGCTGGATGACTAAGCTCAGCGACCCAAGTGGCCGACACAAACACCTGGCCCATCTAGGAGTGGCACTGCAGTGTCACGCAGGATGGCCCTTCCAAAAAACACTCCCCAAACAGCACATGACGCAAAGAAAAAAAGAGGCGCAATGAGATAGCTGTGTGACTAAGCTCAGCGACCAAAGTGGCCGACACAAACACCTGGCCCATCTAGGAGTGGCACTGCAGTGTCAGGCAGGATGGCCCTTCCAAAAAATACTCCCCAAACAGCACATGACGCAAAGAAGAAAAAAAAGAGGCGCAATGAGGTAGCTGTGTGAGTAAGCTAAGCGACCCTAGTGGCCGACACAAACACCTGGCTCATCTAGGAGTGGCACTGCAGTGTCACGCAGGATGGCCCTTCCAAAAAACACTCCCCAAACAGCACATGACGCAAAGAAAAAAAGAGGCGCAATGAGGTAGCTGTGTGACTAAGCTCAGCGACCCAAGTGGCCGACACAAACACCTGGCCCATCTAGGAGTGGCACTGCAGTGTCACGCAGGATGGCCCTTCCAAAAAACACTCCCCAAACAGCACATGACGCAAAGAAAAAAAGAGGCGCAATGAGGTAGCTGTGTGACTAAGCTCAGCGACCCAAGTGGCCGACACAAACACCTGGCCCATCTAGGAGTGGCACTGCAGTGTCAGGCAGGATGGCCCTTCCAAAAAATACTCCCCAAACAGCACATGACGCAAAGAAGAAAAAAAAGAGGCGCAATGAGGTAGCTGTGTGAGTAAGCTAAGCGACCCTAGTGGCCGACACAAACACCTGGCCCATCTAGGAGTGGCACTGCAGTGTCACGCAGGATGGCCCTTCCAAAAAACACTCCCCAAACAGCACATGACGCAAAGAAAAAAAGAGGCGCAATGAGGTAGCTGTGTGACTAAGCTCAGCGACCCAAGTGGCCGACACAAACACCTGGCCCATCTAGGAGTGGCACTGCAGTGTCAGGCAGGATGGCCCTTCCAAAAAATACTCCCCAAACAGCACATGACGCAAAGAAAAAAAGAGGCTCAATGAGGTAGCTGTGTGACTAAGCTCAGCGACCCAAGTGGCCGACACAAACACCTGGCCCATCTAGGAGTGGCACTGCAGTGTCACGCAGGATGGCCCTTCCAAAAAACACTCCCCAAACAGCACATGACGCAAAGAAAAAAAGAGGCGCAATGAGGTAGCTGTGTGACTAAGCTCAGCGACCCAAGTGGCCGATACAAACACCTGGCCCATCTAGGAGTGGCACTGCAGTGTCAGGCAGGCTGGCCCTTCCAAAAAACACTCCCCAAACAGCACATGACGCAAAGAAAAATGAAAGAAAAAAGAGGTGCAAGATGGAATTGTCCTTGGGACAATTCCATCCACCCTTATGTTGTATAAACAGGACATGCACACTTTAACAAACCCATCATTTCAGTGACAGGGTATGCCTCACGACTGTGACTGAAATGACGGGTTGGTTTGGACCCCCACCAAAAAAGAAGCATTTAATCTCTCCTTGCACAAACTGGCTCTACAGAGGCAAGATGTCCACCTCATCATCATCCTCCGATTCATCACCGTGTACATCCCCCTCCTCACAGATTATCAATTCGTCCCCACTGGAATCCACCATCACAGCTCCCTGTGTACTTTGTGGAGGCAATTGCTGCTGGTGAATGTCTCCATGGAGGAATTGATTATAATTCATTTTAATGAACATCATCTTCTCCACATTTTCTGGAAGTAACCTCGTACGCCGATTGCTGACAAGGTGAGCGGCGGCACTAAACACTCTTTCGGAGTACACACTTGTGGGAGGGCAACTTAGCTAGAATAAAGCCAGTTTGTGCAAGGGCCTCCAAATTGCCTCTTTTTCCTGCCAGTATACGTACGGACTGTCTGACGTGCCTACTTGGATGCGGTCACTCATATAATCCTCCACCATTCTTTCAATGGGGAGAGAATCATATGCAGTGACAGTAGACCTCACATCCGTAATCGTTGGCAGGTCCTTCAGTCCGGACCAGATGTCAGCATCAGCAGTCGCTCCAGACTGCCCTGCATCACCGCCAGCGGGTGGGCTCGGAATTCTGAGCCTTTTCCTCGCACCCCCAGTTGCGGGAGAATGTGAAGGAGGAGATGTTGACAGGTCGCGTTCCGCTTGACTTGACAATTTTCTCACCAGCAGTTCTTTGAACCCCTGCAGACTTGTGTCTGCCGGAAAGAGAGATCCAAGGTAGGTTTTAAATCTAGGATCGAGCACGGTGGCCAAAATGTAGTGCTCTGATTTCAACAGATTGACCACCCGTGAATCCTTGTTAAGCGAATTAAGGGCTCCATCCACAAGTTCCACATGCCTAGCGGAATCGCTCTGTGTTAGCTCCTCCTTCAATGTCTTCAGCTTCTTCTGCAAAAGCCTGATGAGGGGAATGACCTGACTCAGGCTGGCAGTGTCTGAACTGACTTCACGTGTGGCAAGTTCAAAAGGTTGCAGAACCTTGCACAACGTTGAAATCATTTTCCACTGCGCTTGAGACAGGTGCATTCCACCTCCTATATCGTGCTCAGTTGTATAGGCTTGAATGGCCTTTTGCTGCTCCTCCAACCTCTGAAGCATATAGAGGGTTGAATTCCACCTCGTTACCACTTCTTGCTTCAGATGATGGCAGGGCAGGTTCAGGCGTTTTTGGTGTTGCTCCAGTCTTCTGTACGTGGTGCCTGTACGCCGAAAGTGTCCCGCAATTCTTTTGGCCACCGACAGCATCTCTTGCACGCCCCTCTCGTTTTTTAAATAATTCTGCACCACCAAATTCAAGGTATGTGCAAAACATGGGACGTGCTGGAATTTGCCCATATTTAATGCACACACAATATTGCTGGCGTTGTCCGATGCCACAAATCCACAGGAGAGTCCAATTGGGGTAAGCCATTCTGCGATGATCTTCCTCAGTTGCCGTAAGAGGTTTTTAGCTGTGTGCGTATTCTGGAAAGCGGTGATACAAAGCGTAGCCTGCCTAGGAAAGAGTTGGCGTTTGCGAGATGCTGCTACTGGTGCCGCCGCTGCTGTTCTTGCGGCGGGAGTCCATATATCTACCCAGTGGGCTGTCACAGTCATATAGTCCTGAGTCTGCCCAGCTCCACTTGTCCACATGTCCGTGGTTAAGTGGACATTGGGTACAACTGCATTTTTTAGGACACTGGTGAGTCTTTTTCTGAGGTCTGTGTACATTTTCGGTATCGCCTGCCTAGAGAAATGGAACCTAGATGGTATTTGGTACCGGGGACACAGTACCTCCAACAAGTCTCTAGTTGCCTCTGCAGTAATGATGGATACCGGAACCACGTTTCTCACCACCCAGGCTGCCAAGGCCTCAGTTATCCGCTTTGCAGCAGGATGACTGCTGTGATATTTCATCTTCCTCGCAAAGGACTGTTGGATAGTCAATTGCTTGGTGGAAGTAGTAAAAGTGGTCTTACGACTTCCCCTCTGGGATGACCATCGACTCCCAGCAGCAACAACAGCAGCGCCAGCAGCAGTAGGCGTTACACGCAAGGATGCATCGGAGGAATCCCAGGCAGGAGAGGACTCGTCAGAATTGCCAGTGACATGGCCTGCAGGACTATTGGCATTCCTGGGGAAGGAGGAAATTGACACTGAGGGAGTTGGTGGGGTGGTTTGCGTGAGCTTGGTTACAAGAGGAAGGGATTTACTGGTCAGTGGACTGCTTCCGCTGTCGCCCAAAGTTTTTGAACTTGTCACTGACTTATGATGAATGCGCTGCAGGTGACGTATAAGGGAGGATGTTCCTAGGTGGTTAACGTCCTTACCCCTACTTATTACAGCTTGACAAAGGCAACACACGGCTTGACAAATGTTGTCCGCATTTCTGTTGAAATACTTCCACACTGAAGAGCTGATTTTTTTGGTATTTTCACCAGGCATGTCAATGGCCATATTCCTCCCACGGACAACAGGTGTCTCCCCGGGTGCCTGACTTAAACAAACCACCTCACCATCAGAATCCTCCTGGTCAATTTCCTCCCCAGCGCCAGCAACACCCATATCCTCCTCATCCTGGTGTACTTCAACACTGACATCTTCAATCTGACTATCAGGAACTGGACTGCGGGTGCTCCTTCCAGCACTTGCAGGGGGCGTGCAAATGGTGGAAGGCGCATGCTCTTCACGTCCAGTGTTGGGAAGGTCAGGCATCGCAACCGACACAATTGGACTCTCCTTGTGGATTTGTGATTTCGAAGAACGCACAGTTCTTTGCTGTGCTTTTGCCAGCTTAAGTCTTTTCATTTTTCTAGCGAGAGGCTGAGTGCTTCCATCCTCATGTGAAGCTGAACCACTAGCCATGAACATAGGCCAGGGCCTCAGCCGTTCCTTGCCACTCCGTGTGGTAAATGGCATATTGGCAAGTTTACGCTTCTCCGACGATTTTATTTTAGATTTTTGAGTCCTTTTTTTACTGATATTTTGTGTTTTGGATTTTACATGCTCTGTACTATGACATTGGGCATCGGCCTTGGCAGACGACGTTGATGGCATTTCATCGTCTCGGCCATGACTAGTGGCAGCAGCTTCAGCACGAGGTGGAAGTGGATCTTGATCTTTCCCTATTTTTGGAACCTCAACATTTTTGTTCTCCATATTTTAATAGGCACAACTAAAAGGCACCTCAGGTAAACAATGGAGATGGATGGATACTAGTATACTTATGGATGACGAGTGACTGCCGACACAGAGGTAGCTACAGCCGTGGACTACCGTACTGCGTCTGCTAGTATAGACTGGATGATAATGATATAAAAAATATATATATATCACTACTGCAGGACAGGTATATATTGTATAATGACGGACCTGCTGGACACTGTCAGCACTGCAGACTCCTAAACTACTAGTATGAAGAAGATAGAAAAAAAAAAACCACCACAGGTAGGTATACAATTATGGACGAGCGACTGCCGACACAGAGGTAGCTACAGCCGTGGACTACCGTACTGCGCGTCTGCTAGTATAGACTGGATGATAATGATATAAAAAATATATATATATCACTACTGCAGGACAGGTATATATTGTATAATGACGGACCTGCTGGACACTGTCAGCACTGCAGACTCATAAACTACTAGTATGAAGAAGATAGAAAAAAAAAAACCACCACAGGTAGGTATACAATTATGGACGAGCGACTGCCAACACAGAGGTAGCTACAGCCGTGGACTACCGTACTGCGCGTCTGCTAGTATAGACTGGATGATAATGATATAAAAAAAATATATATATCACTACTGCAGGACAGGTATATATTGTATAATGACGGACCTGCTGGACACTGTCAGCACTGCAGACTCCTAAACTACTAGTATGAAGAAGATAGAAAAAAAAAAAACCACCACAGGTAGGTATACAATTATGGACGAGCGACTGCCGACACAGAGATAGCTACAGCCGTGGACTACCGTACTGCGCGTCTGCTAGTATAGACTGGATGATAATGATATAAAATATATATATATATCACTACTGCAGGACAGGTATATATTGTATAATGACGGACCTGCTGGACACTGTCAGCACTGCAGACTCCTAAACTACTAGTATGAAGAAGATAGAAAAAAAAACCACCACAGGTAGGTATACAATTATGGACGAGCGACTGCCGACACAGAGGTAGCTACAGCCGTGGACTACCGTACTGCGCGTCTGCTAGTATAGACTGGATGATAATGATATAAAAAATATATATATATCACTACTGCAGGACAGGTATATATTGTATAATGACGGACCTGCTGGACACTGTCAGCACTGCAGACTCCTAAACTACTAGTATGAAGAAGATAGAAAAAAAAAACCCACCACAGGTAGGTATACAATTATGGACGAGCGACTGCCGACACAGAGGTAGCTACAGCCGTGGACTACCGTACTGCGCGTCTGCTAGTATAGACTGGATGATAATGATATAAAAAATATATATATATCACTACTGCAGGACAGGTATATATTGTATAATGACGGACCTGCTGGACACTGTCAGCACTGCAGACTCCTAAACTACTAGTATGAAGAAGATAGAAAAAAAAAACCACCACAGGTAGGTATACAATTATGGACGAGCGACTGCCGACACAGAGGTAGCTACAGCCGTGGACTACCGTACTGCGCGTCTGCTAGTATAGACTGGATGATAATGATATAAAAAATATATATATATCACTACTGCAGGACAGGTATATATTGTATAATGACGGACCTGCTGGACACTGTCAGCACTGCAGACTCCTAAACTACTAGTATGAAGAAGATAGAAAAAAAAAAAACCACCACAGGTAGGTATACAATTATGGACGAGCGACTGCCGACACAGAGATAGCTACAGCCGTGGACTACCGTACTGCGCGTCTGCTAGTATAGACTGGATGATAATGATATAAAATATATATATATATCACTACTGCAGGACAGGTATATATTGTATAATGACGGACCTGCTGGACACTGTCAGCACTGCAGACTCCTAAACTACTAGTATGAAGAAGATAGAAAAAAAAAAACCACCACAGGTAGGTATACAATTATGGACGAGCGACTGCCGACACAGAGGTAGCTACAGCCGTGGACTACCGTACTGCGCGTCTGCTAGTATAGACTGGATGATAATGATATAAAAAATATATATATATCACTACTGCAGGACAGGTATATATTGTATAATGACGGACCTGCTGGACACTGTCAGCACTGCAGACTCCTAAACTACTAGTATGAAGAAGATAGAAAAAAAAAAACCCACCACAGGTAGGTATACAATTATGGACGAGCGACTGCCGACACAGAGGTAGCTACAGCCGTGGACTACCATACTGCGCGTCTGCTAGTATAGACTGGATGATAATGATATAAAATATATATATATATATCACTACTGCAGGACAGGTATATATTGTATAATGACGGACCTGCTGGACACTGTCAGCACTGCAGACTCCTAAACTACTAGTATGAAGAAGATAGAAAAAAAAAACCACCACAGGTAGGTATACAATTATGGACGAGCGACTGCCGACACAGAGGTAGCTACAGCCGTGGACTACCGTACTGCGCGTCTGCTAGTATATACTTAATGATAATGATATAAAAAAATATATATATATCACTACTGCAGGACAGGTATATATTGTATAATGACGGACCTGCTGGACACTGTCAGCACTGCAGACTCCTAAACTACTAGTATGAAGAAGATAGAAAAAAAATCCACCACAGGTAGGTATACAATTATGGACGAGCGACTGCCGACACAGAGGTAGCTACAGCCGTGGACTACCGTACTGCGCGTCTGCTAGTATAGACTGGATGATAATGATATAAAAAATATATATATCACTACTGCAGGACAGGTATATATTGTATAATGATGGACCTGCTGGACACTGTCAGCACTGCAGACTCCTAAACTACTAGTATGAAGAAGATAGAAAAAAAAAACCACCACAGGTAGGTATACAATTATGGACGAGCGACTGCCGACACTGAGGTAGCTACAGCCGTGGACTACCGTACTGCGCGTCTGCTAGTATAGACTGGATGATAATGATATAAAAAATATATATATATCACTACTGCAGGACAGGTATATATTGTATAATGACGGACCTGCTGGACACTGTCAGCACTGCAGACTCCTAAACTACTAGTATGAAGAAGATAGAAATATAATGAATGACGGACCTGCTGGACACTGTCAGCAGAATGCGTTTATAGAATAAAAAAAAAAACACCACACGAGTGTTTAACTTTTTCAGGCAGACAATATACTGGTGGTCACTGCTGGTCAGTCACACTGGCACTCTGGCAGCAAAAGTGTGCACTGTTAAATATGTACTCCTGCTATAACTGCACCCCAGTCTCCCCCACAATTCAGCTGTGTGAGCAGTGAGCACTCAGCACAGTCAGATATACATAGATGATATTATATCATGCAGCACACTGAGGCTGAGCACAGATATGGTATGTGACTGTGTATCGTTTTTTTTCAGGCAGAGAACGGATTATATTAAATAATAAATAAAACTGGTGGTCACCACTAGTATAACTATCAGCAAAACTCTGCACTCTCTGAGTACTCCTAATGCTCCAGTAAATCAAGTGTCTCACTCTCTATCTAAACGGAGAGGACGCCAGCCACGTCCTCTCCCTATCAATCTCAATGCACGTGTGAAAATGGCGGCGACGCGCGGCTCCTTATATAGAATCCGAGTCTCGCGATAGAATACGAGCCTCGCGAGAATCCGACAGCGGGATGATGACGTTCGGGCGCGCTCGGGTTAGCCGAGCAAGGCGGGAAGATCCGAGTCTGCCTCGGACCCGTGTAAAAAGCGTGAAGTTCGGGGGGGTTCGGATTCCGAGGAACCGAACCCGCTCATCTCTAGTAATAATAACCTTGGAGGTATCCAAGTACTCTAGTATGCTGTCCCTTAATATACCTTCGAGTAATTTCCCCAATATAGATGTCAAACTTATTGGTCTATAGTTACCTGGGTGAATTTTAATACCCTTTTTAAATATTGGGACTACCTCTGCTATACACCAGTCCTTTGGTCTTGTTCCTGATCTAATCAGCTCTCTGAAAATCAAATA
The DNA here is from genome assembly GCF_028390025.1 of Pseudophryne corroboree. NCBI lineage: Eukaryota > Metazoa > Chordata > Amphibia > Anura > Myobatrachidae > Pseudophryne > Pseudophryne corroboree. The sequence goes on along the minus strand of NC_086448.1, from coordinate 523,334,877 downwards.
TAGGGGTCTCAATATCTCTACATTAAGCTGTGGTGGAGTCTATCTGGCCCAGGAGATTAATTTCTCTTAATTTTACTTAATCTCTCGCGGACTACATCCTCATTTAACCAAGTACCTAGTATTGGGTCATTTTCGCAGCTTATGTTATGCTCTACTCTCGTTACCTGTCCTCATTCGTGAATACCGATGAAAAGAATTTATTAAATAAATCTGCTTTATCCCTATCATCATTAATCAAGACATCCAACTCACCCTTTAAGGGCCCAATATTCTCCCTTTTTCTGTTTATGTACTTAAAGAACTTTTTGGGGTTTGTTATATTCCTAATGGCTATCAACTTGCAGGTGGAGAAGATAGATTGGGTGGTGACTGCGTGCTGCGTCCTGCATAACTATTTGCGCAGAAAAAACACCCAGCATAGGACACTGCCCAGAGCAGCGCCAGGAGACCCAGACCAGAACACCCAGAGGAGACTTCACCGTTTCCATCTATGGAACCACCTCCACTCCATTCTAGCGTGAGTGTACAGGCAAAACAGGTCAGGGACGAGTACCTGGCCTATTTTAATGGGGTGGGTGCAGTTGATTGGCAGGAGGACCACATTTAAGTGGACTGTGTTAGACTGATGGAACGTGCAAAAACTTTAGTGAACCTTTTAAAAAATTATTCCAACAAATATACTTACAGATGCCAACAGAGATAGTTCACCCTCTTAAGGCACTGGTGTGGCAGTCCGAGGGAGGGAGGTGAAACCTGTCCGGGTAGGCTCCTGGTCCAGGACTATCTCCAGTAAGGGGTGGTACCAGGGCAAGGTCTTGTAAACCTGGGAGGAACTAGCTCAAGACCTTTTTGACTGTTCCATTTTTTTGTGTTCTTTGAGGAACACAGTATGCAGGTTCTGGATCTTTTTCTTAACCCAGTCCTTGTTAGCACTGGACACAAAGGGCCTGCTGTAATCCACTAGCTCCTCCAAGGCTGCATTCCACCGCACTTTGGGGTCATTCCGACCTGATCTCACGCTGCCGTTTTTCACAGCACAGCGATCAGGTCACTACTGCGCATGTGTATGCACCGCAATGCGCAGGCACGTTGTACGGGTACACAGCGGATCAGTGCTGAGCAATGGATTTAATGAAGAATCCATTCGCACAGCCGATCGCAAGAAGATTGACAGGAACAAGGCGTTTATGGGTGTCAACTGACCGCTTTCAGAAAGTAGTTGGAAAAACGCAGGCGTGTCCAAGCGCTTGCAAGGTGGGTGTCTGACGTCAATTCCAGGACTGGAAAGTCTGAAGTGATCGCAGCGGCTGAGTAAGTTCTGGGCTACTCAGAGACTGCACAAACTGTTTTTGTACTGCTCGGCTGCACAGGCGTTCGCACACTTGCAAAGCTAAAATACACTCCCCTGTGGGCGGCGACTATGCGTTCGCACGGCTGCTAAAAACAGCTATTGAGCGATCAACTCGGAATGACCCCCTTTATCTGACTACCCCTTCGCTTTTACCTTCCATAGACATTCATGGCTACGGTACATGTCTAGTAGGCCGGTGATGAAGTCTATATCTTGATCCAGAGACATATCTATAAGGCAAAAAAAGTTGTGCAAAAATTGTTATATATTTTCTGTTTCAAAATAGTTTTACTTAAGGTATATGGTTAAATGGTTATATGGTTAAATGGTTATATGGTTATGGTTATATGGTATATGGTTAAATTTGGAAAATATTTGTTTTTAAAATAAAGTTGGTTTTTCTTTTTGAAAATGGTTTTACTTAAGTTTAAAAATATGCTTTCAAAATGTTTTGATATATGGTTAAATTTGGATAATATATGGTTTTAAAATAAAGTTGTTTTTTGTTTCCTCATTACCCAAACATCAACGGTGCAGCATTGGGGTACAGTGGCGGTGAAAACACATGGCCATTAGGGGGTTAAAATGACTTTGGGGATACAGAAACACAAGCTGCAGCATTGGAGTACAGTGGTGGTGAAAACACATGGCCATTAGGGGGTTAAAATGACTTTGGAGAAACAGAAACACAAGATGCAGCATTGGAGTACAGTGGTGGTGAAAACACATGGCCATTAGGGGGTGAAAATGACTTTGGGGAAATAGAAACACAAGGTGCAGCATTGGGGTACAGTGGCAGTGAAAACACATGGCCATTAGGGGGTTAAAATGACTTTGGAGAAACAGAAACACAAGATGCAGCATTGGAGTACAGTGGCAGTGAAAACACATGGTCATTAGGGGGTTAAAATTACTTTGGGGAAATAGAAACACAAGGTGCAGCAATGAGGTGCAGTGGCAGTGAAAACACATGGCCATTAGGGGGTTAAAATTACTTTGGGGAAATAGAAACACAAGGTGCAGCAATGAGGTGCAGTGGCAGTGAAAACACATGGCCATTAGGGGGTTAAAATGACTTTGGGGACACAGAAACACAAGGTGCAGCATTGGGGTACAGTGGCGGAGAAAACGCATGGCCATTAGGGGGTTAAAATGACTTTGGGAAAACAGAAACACAAGGTGCAGCGTTGGGGGGCAGTGGCAGTGAAAACACATGGCCATTAGGGGGTTAAAATGACTTTGGGCCCACAGAAATTAATCAAATGTGAACAATAATTTAGAATACATTGGTGGACAGTATGATATACGTTGGTGGACAGTGTGATTACATTGGTGGACAGCGGGATATACATTGGTGGACAGTGTGCTAGGTGGACAGTGATTGGTGGTCAGTGTGGAAATATATATACTTGGGGCAATGTGAAATCCAATCAAATCGGATATATCTGATGAGCTCTCCTCCTGCTGCGTCGCTGCTGCTGCTGATGCTGCTGATGGGAGTGTCCTGAGAATGCCAGTCAAACTTCCTACGATATATTGCATGTGATATATCGCAGGCACAAAAAAACACACCTTTTCCATACGATTCCATGCGATTACGATATATCATGAGTGCAGCACTTGCGACCTAGGGGTTCCGACCTGACACTCACGGGACCGTGCATCGGATCAGATCGAAAGGAAAACACTAAACATCCTAATGATACTCGGTGGACCTCTTCCTTCAAAGTAAAGCATTCATTACCTCTAATACCCAGAAATAATGACACGGAGACTTGAATTTGGCAGAAAAATTGCTAGCTATTTACAGAGGCGTCACTCACCTCTGTGACACCCGGTGCGACAGCGATGATAAAAGGGACGGGGCTTCGCGGGAATGGGCGGGGCTTAAATAGAGGGGCAGGGATTCGTGGGCGGAACCCGTTTTTAAACCATTGCATGCACGCAAAGGGGGCGGGGCTTTGCGGAGGGGCGGGGCTTCGCGTCCCGACACCCGTTTTTTTTTTTCACTGGGGGGTGTGGGAGGTGAGGGCTGACTCTCGGGAGGTGCTGTCCCTGCAGTGCTGGCTCCTACAAAGTGACAGGAGCCGAGTGCTGCACATAATATAACAGTGCAGCACTCGGCTTCTGTCACTCTGCAGGAGCCGGCATTTTGGTGTCACCCCTCGGCGGGTGACACCCGGGAGCGGGCCGCACCCCCCGCACCCCCCTTGTGACGCCACTGGCTATTTATTATACCCTAACCATAAGCAAACCTGTAATTGAAAATTTTGGTTAGCATGCCGAAACAGCCGGCATATGGTGGCAGAAAAAAGAACGGCTCTATTGAACTGACTCTGACCTTAAAAATGTTAAAATTCAAAACTATCCTAATTTAAATAACAAACTATCAAATCGGTAATAGGTGCCCAACTCAACCCCCACAGTGAATACCCACCCTGATGGGTGCCTGCCGCTGCCCCCGGTCGGGTGATCGAGCGGCCCTAAAAGTCGATGGAGGTGAGTGCACCTAAACCACACCAAACTGTAAATCACTACAGCTACCAATAAAAACTACAACCTGCCGTTCTTTTCCGCCAACAGCGAGAGACTCCTCCTCAGAGTCTTCGCACCGCCACCATAACCTCACCCTAACTCCTGCAACACTAGACACAGATCCTCCAGGAAAAGCATCATCCCCTCATTGGATAGATGCACACGTAGGTGTGCGCAGGGGGGGTGCCTGGTGCGCACAGGCACCCCCTAATGTCTGGCACCCCGATCTCACATGCCTGATGCAATGATCGCCGAGCAGGCTGATTACTGTACCCTCTGCACTGCACCCTGTCAGGACTGCATTACTGACCGGACGCCTGGGTTAATCAAGGGTGCCACTGCCACCGGCTTTCATACTCCCTGCTCCACCTCCATGTACAAAAACATGCTCGCACGCCCACCTGCCACACCCGCCACATGCCCACCTCTCTCCTTCTATGCTATGCCAACGCCAGCCGCTGATGAGGATCAGCATGTAGCCAGCGTTCCTCTTAGGAAGACAATTTCAATACTGGCAGGTGGTCTGCAGCAACATTGACACGTCACTCGTTTTCCAGCAGCAGCAGCAGTACTAGTCTGCGACTGTCAGTGTCAGTGACTGACTTACTTGTAAGTAAGCTGCTGCAGCTTGCAGGGGAAAGAGAGGGGGAGCCAGACCAGGCTGAGGAGGAGCACTGTAATTGCAGTGAGTGCCATCAGGGGAGTTTGTTTGGTGCACACCACAACATCTGACAATGTATCTGCTTTATTAGGATTGGTACAAGGGTGGATATTTTAGATTGTGTTGACCGTCAATAGATGATGCTAGACACGCCCAAAAGGCGGTGCTAGACACACCCCTTCGATGGTGCACCCCCTAATAAAATGTGCTGCGCACGCCTATGGATGCACACCATCAGGCCGAAAAAGGTGACTGTCTCGGAACCGAATCCTAGGGTGGCGAACCACTTTGCCTCCGTGGGACAACACCCACTTTGCCACCGCCCCATTCACCTTCTGCCTGGCCTCATCAATCAGGCGACCATCCGCCACACCTCGCCAACTCAACCTTGGCACCATCAAAGAGAACACCAAGACACAATTGGTCCATGCTGCGGCCACACTTGCCAGATCCTTTATCATGGCCCACCGCAGCTCCAAAGATGTCCTCTTCCCCAGGTCGTTGCCACCTAAATGGACAACCAGCACCCTAGGGACTCCATGCTCGCTGGCCTGACTGACTAGTCTACTCTTCAGCTCATTCCACATCATCCTCCGCCAACCAAGCCAACAAACTCCCTGAGCCCTAGGAAACATCCGTGCCCCCTCCGAGGCCAAAAACCTGGCTGCCCAATACACATAAGAGTGGCCAAACACCCATATAGCCAAGTCGTCGTCAAAACAACCTGAAGAGAAGGAAAGGGGGTAAAACTGGTTACTAATTATCTATATCATTGTTATTTCACGCATTAACCTGAAGGATCTGCCAAAAGAAAAATTTGAGATTTTGTTTATTGCAGAAGTTACGGCCTAGCCGATCTGCACAAGCTTCCAGCCAATTTGAAGCAGAACATAAACACACAAATGGGAAGATCAAAATAAAAATAAGAAATTAAACGGGGGGGGGGGGGGAGGGGGGGGTATAAAATGGGAAAAACATGTAAGAATTCAGCTGGAGGTGAAAGCGTAAAAACCTGCTGAGGGACTTTGATAGAACTGATCAGCCGAATTGTGGATTAGAATTCAGTCCGTCAAGTCAGGCAAAAAATCGCAAAAGAACTCCAGACCCCCGCTGCCAGCAGCGGCGAGTGGCTAATCCCTGAGTAGGATAAAACGGGAAGACAAAACGGACGTACAACACAAGGACGTACTGAACTGTACAACATGACTTATAAACAACTACAACTTAAACAAAACGCAGTGCAAGCCAGCATCTCACGCAACGGGGCGAATATACCGTCTGTAACTTGACGACTTCCATCGCCCCACCGCCTGGATTTCAGCCACGGAAAGCCCTGCCGCCGCAGCCGACGTCGCAGCCCCGATGCGGAAGGAATGCGTCCTGAAAGCAGCAGGTGGAAGGCCCAAGCTCGCCAGACAGCGACCCAGCATCCAACGAAACTGATACTTCGTCGCTGGCAGCCCGTCATAATGAAGCAACCATGACCCCCGACCATCGGGCCGTACTGCCGCATATCGAACTGCCAACCTCACTGGGCAAATGCTCTCCTCAAGTCCCGGAACCAGGGTGACCCATCGACCTCTACCCACTTGGTCCGTCTTAGAGCGACGCAATCGGCACAGCAAGGACCTCTCACCCACCACCACGTCCTCGAGAAGCATGCGCGAATCTGCTCGCTTAGAAGGCGCCACCAGCTCCAAAACCCGAAAGGCACCGTGATAAGCCATTGAGAACGCCAAACTGAACAGCAGCGACTCAAACATGGACGACGCTATACCGCCCACCGCCCTGATGACATCCGGAAGCAAGGCCGCATCAATTGGCCGCCTCCTGTCAGGCGGCACCGGCGCCACGCGCGCCCATCCCTTCATTGCTTTAAGCAGAATCCCGCTTTTCATCACGTCAGGGACGCCCCTGATTTTGCTAAAGAACGAAATACCAGCCAAATATCGGGATACCACCGCTCTGGACCTACCGGCCACAAACAGCTGCCAAATAAAAGAAAGCATCATTCGATGCCCGCTCTTACCTTGCTGACTTCGTCCTCGAACAAACTCCTCCCACTCGCTCCAAGCTTGTCCATAAGCCTTGAGCGTATTCGAAGCGACTGACCGCATCGCTAGACTCTCCAATCCGGCCCGATCACCTGCCAGACATAATCGGGACATTGAAAACCGTGCTCGTCGGCCTCGGGTGCCAACAAACAAAACCTTTCCCATTGACCGCGTGACAAAGCGTCGGCAATTCCATTCTGCAAACCAGGCACATGCTGCGCGCGGAACCACACGTTCCTATGCAGGCATGTCAACAGCAACTGCCCCAGCACCCTCAGGACCACCAGCGATTTCGCCCTCTGGTTATTTATCACGCCCAGATTGTCACATCTGAACAAAATGCTGCGATGAGCCAGACGATCACCCCAAACCTCCAGCGCCACCATAATGGGGAAAAGCTCCAGCAGCAAAAGGTCCTTAGTCAAACCTTCGCGATGCCACTCCGCCGGCCACGAGGCCGCGCACCAAGATCCCTCCAGATAACAACCGAACCCAGAGGAACCCGCCGCGTCGGTAAACAGCTGCAGCCCGGCGCTGTCGACCATTGGGGCCTGCCATATACACACCCTGTTGAAGTCCTCCAGGAACGAGGCCCATACGGCCAAATCCCTCCGAATCTCGGAGGACAAGCGCACGAAATGATGTGGTCTGGCACACCCTGCGGTTCCAGCTTCCGGCAGAAAACCCTGCCCAACGGGATTACCCGACAAGCAAAGTTCAAAAGGCCCAGCAAGGACTGCGCCTGCCGCAGAGTGACTTTGCGCGACCTTCCGAACCGGCAGATAGCCTCGCAGAGCTTTGCAACCTTGTCTGGAGGCAGTCGACACGATCCCGCCACCGTGTCGATTTCTATCCCCAAAAATGACAAACAGGAGACCGGCCCTTCTGTTTTATCCTCGGCCACGGGAACGCCGAAGTGAAAAAACAGAGCTCGGATGCTGAACAGCAAGTCGCCGCACCGCGGCGAATCTGCCGGACCCACACACAGGAAGTCGTCGAGGTAATGTGCAACCCCGTGACCCCCTGACGAAGACTCCACGCACCAATGAAGGAAAGTGCTAAACCGTTCGAAAAACGAGCAGGACACGGAACAACCCATCGGCAAACATTTGTCAATGAAATATTCCGCTCCGATCCGAAAACCCATAAAACGGAATGAGTCCGGATGCAACAGCAGCAACCGAAATGCGGATTCAACATCTATCTTAGCCATCAGGGCCCCATGGCCGCAACTACGGACCAGCTCTAGCGCCTCGTCAAACGACTGATACACCACCGAGCAATGAGCCGGCGGTATTGCGTCGTTGACTGACGACCCCGACGGGTAAGAAAGATGCTGAATGAGCCTAAAAGCACCTGGAGTCTTCTTGGGAACCACCCCCACTGGGGAGATGACCAAGTCATCCACTGGGGTTGATAGAAACGGTCCCTGCATCCTTCCCAGCCTAACCTCCTTATCCACTTTCTCCCGCATAACTAACGGCAAGGCACGAGCAGACTGGAGATTCCTCTGGGCCCGGACCGAAACCTTGCTCGCAACAGGCAAGCGAAAACCAAAACGAAAACCGTCAAACAAAAACTGCGCATCCGCCCTATTTGGATACCACTTCAACCACTTGCCCATTGTATCCAAATTAATTGGTGTTGGAGCCCTGCGGAGCGCTCCCGCCCGCCCCAGGTCTTGGGTAATTTTGCTTACCCCGGGCACCCCGGCGAGCACCTTTAAAGCAGGTAGAGGCTGGGTGGGAGCCGCCACATTGCAAGCACAAATGTCGGAACCGACACTGCTTGCCGAAGGAACAGGTCGCATTGTTAAACGCGAAGCACTTTCCTTTTGCGACGGCCTGCCCCCCTCCGCGGACGGCCAACCTACCTGCCTTGCCCGATCCACCGTTCGCGCCGGTCCCTTGGGCGGACGACCCTGCGCGGTGCCCGTCCGCCCCCGGACTCCGGGGCTCCCTAGCCTGTTGAGAGGCCCGGGTAACTTGTAGCCAGACTTCGACGTCCTTGCAGCCGAAGTCTATCACTTGCAAGCAATCCTGCTTTTCCCGGAATTTTTCGTCGTACGTCCGCCATTCGACGCCTGACGATGTGCGCTGCATGTCGTGGATTAAATGCAGGTAACAAATGACATTCATATGCTCGTCCGGCCTATCCTCTAGGTAACAAGCCGCGAAGACACAAAAACCGGCCAGCTAGTTATCGAAGGTACGGAAAGCCTCGGCTCCGATGCCCTTCTTCGCTGACGCCGACTTATACTCCTTCTTTGCGTCCTTCGTCAAGACGAACATATCCACATAATCCCCCCTGCATATTTTCCTACGGCAGCTGTCCCTCAATCCCCGCATCACTGCAGTGTAATCGCAGTGGACCACACCAGGTAGGTCGCGGCGCTTCTTGGCCCTGCGAGCGTCCTCGCTAATCCGCCTCCACCTCTTCCGTCTCTCCTGTCGGCCCGCCGCCCTCTTGGCGTATTTCGTTGCGCGCTTCTTTGCCCTAGTCGTACTACTGACTTCGGACGCCTGCGACGACAAAGACGAAGACGAGGACGAGCCGCGAGAACTGGAGCGCGTGCTGGAGCCCGACCCAGACTGGTCCGACTCACCTGACGCCGTCGACTGCTCGGACCTAGAATCCTCTGGCGTGGCGAACGCAACATCATCATCCTCGCTCACCTCCATCTCCTCTTCCCCGCGATCACCTGCAGAAAAAGACGGAGAGAAAGAACCAGACAACAGTCGCGGCGCATGCCCAGCACCCCAGAGGGGAGGCGTCCTCTCTGCGCGCCCCTGCTCGTCCCGCCCGGCACGATCATCAAGCTGCGCTGCGGCCGCACCGAGCTCCCGGCATGCCCGAGCAACCCGCTGCGCCGCCGAAACCGTCCTCGCACCGGACCCACCTGCCACCGCATGCGCTCCGGAAACGTTAGCCACCCCCGGGGAAGCGCCCGCGGCCAGCGGCCCCAACGCCGCCACCACCGTGGCCAGGGCCGACGCCAAAGTTCCGAAGGAGTCCTGACCCCCCCAAAACTCAGCGTCGCCCCCCCCCCCCCCGCGGGTTCCCCAGCCTGTGTGGGCGCACGCCTGCTCGCCGGGCGCCTGACCGGCGCCAACTGGTGCCCCGACGCCCTGCGCCCGGCCTGCCTCGGTGGGGAATGGGCAGCGCCCCTAAGCGCCAGCGGCCCTGACCCCCCCCAAACTGCGCCCATTCCGCTGGCCTGCCCGCCGGAGCCAGCGCTGCTGTCGCTCTCCCTCCCGCCACGCGCACCCTCCCCCCGCAGACCGGAGCTCCCTCCGCCCGCTGGGAGGGCGCCGCGGCGTGATTCTTCCCGGCCCTGAGCAGCTCTGCCGCCCCTGACCCACTCTCTGTCCCTCCTTCTCCCCCGTTCCCCTCCGTCCTCCGGCTGTTGGGGAGTGAGCAGGGGAGACAGGGAGACCAGCGGCGCCGTTGCGCGCACACGCCTCTTCCCGCCGTCAAGCTTCCCGCCGCATCCACTGTTAACTCTGTCGGACGAGGCCCCGCGACAGGCCTCGTCCGGCTAACCGCCACCTCCCGCCTATTCGTCCCCCCTCGCCCGGCACTGCTTCGCGGCCGCGGCGAGGGGGAAGAGACCGTAGACGAGAGCGGCTCCAGCGACGACGGGCGCCCGACCCTGAGGCTCCACGCACTGTGCTCAGAGGTGAGGGCTGCTGCCCGTCCACCTCCGGGCGTCTTGGCTGCAACCTTGGTCGTCCCCGCTGCCCGCGCCCGGCCAAACCGGCCCGGCCCCCAGCGGTAAGGACGACCGCGTACGCCGCTCCGTCCCGCTGCCCAAGCCCGTGAAGGCCCCAGGGGACGGGACGCCGTCCCCAGGGCCAGCCAGGCCGTCCTCGGGCCCGGACCCAGCGCCCGATGCTCGGTAACGGGCCGGTGTCCCGGCGGAACGGCGAGGTCGGGGAGCCATTTGCAATGGAGAGGGATGTAGGGGAGAGCTGAATATAATATAGAATTCAAAATCCGACAATCAAAATGGGGAGACTCTGCAATGCAGCACTCACCCACTCACAAGGCAATTCAGCAACAAGAGAGAGCAAAATGGCCTAGCATTCCTTGTATATATTAACCCTCCCCTTTTTCCCAAAGGCTGTACTTTCCTCACAGCTAGGTCCACCCCTCACAGGATGTTTAACTCTTTCCTTTCCTATGCAGTCAATTCTCTCTCCATATGATTTGACACTTTTCATCCAATATATCGGAGGTCGATATTGCATGTAATCGAGCATTATTGTTCTAGTCTATGGGGCCCTTAAGGGTTAGGTGACATTGTACGGCGTAAGGAGTATAAAATAGTCAGAGGGAAAGGCACATGAGGGGAGAGGGCCCTGCTCATGAGAGATTACATTCTGAAGCGGAGGGGCAGACAGGGGTAACACAGATGGGGTAGAAGTGAGCCATGTAGCAGAGGGTTAGGATGAGAGATGGGGCAGAAGTGATCATGTAGCAGAGGGTTAGGATGAGAGATGGGGCAGAAGTGATCATGTAGCAGAGGGTTAGGATGAGAGATGGCTGGGTATGATTAAGAAGTGTGTCTTGAGAGCCTGTTTAAAGTTTTTTAGAGAGGTGGAGAGGTTGATAGGGAGAGTTAGAGAATTCCAGAGGTAGGGAACACCACAGCCAAATTCTTAGTGGCAGGAATGGGAGGAAGTAATCACTGGGTAGGAGAGGTGGCATGAATTTGTGGAGGTTTTAACTTTTTTGTAGAACTGGTGATGTTGCCCATAGCAACCAATCTGATTCTATCTATTAACTTCTAGAAGCAGCTAGATAAATGTTAAGTAGAATCTGAGTGGTTGCTATGAGCAATATCACCAGTTCTAAAAAAAACTCCCACCTTAGTAAATTTACCCTGTAAATGAGAGAGGAATGGGTGAGGGCTTTTGTAATTGAATGTGAGAAACTTGAATTGGATTTGGCCTGATCCTGGAAATATTACTTTTGTAACCCTTTCCAGCTTTATGTAAGTCCACAGTTTTTTAAGGTCTTATTTGTTTGAGACATGAGTCACATCAGGCAATGCTTTCTATGAATTGCAAATTCAATATTTGTGAGTATTTTTTATAGGGCAGGGCAACTCTTATCGAAATCTCCAGTCTTGTCTAATTGTTTAGTCTCCAGGTCAGCTAACTCCTCATGTCAATTTGTTTTTGTAGGAGCCTTTAACTTAAGTGTTCACACACTTTTTCCAACTTATACTTTGATTGTTAAAAATATGGTGAAGAAACGTACTGCAATTTGTGTGGTGTTATTTTCAGCAGACTATATTTGTCTATTCTTGCATAGTCAAATACAGAGAGGTTTCTGATTGCCCGGAAACTCCCCACATCCGGAAACCCCCCTCCGCTTGCACAGTGGCTAAAATTTTGAACACAATAGCAATAGTATATAGGTCCTCATTCCGAGTTGATCGCTCGCTGCCGATTTTCGCAGCGCAGCGATCAGGTGAAAAAATGGTAATCATGCGCATGCGCATGGTACTTTCGCACAAAACTTTGTAGTTTTACACAAGCTCGAGCAACGCTTTTCAGTCGCTCGAGTGTTCGTTGTTTGATTGACAGGAAGTGGGTGTTTCTGGGCGGCAACTCAGCGTTTTCAGGGAGTGTGCTAAAAAACGCAGGCGTGCCAGGTAAAAACGCAGGAGTGGCTGGAGAAACGGGGGAGTGGCTGGCCGAACGCAGGGCGTGTTTATGACGTCAAACCAGGAACTAAACAGTCTGCAGTCATCGCAAGCTAGGAGTAAGTCTTGAGCCACTCTGAAACTGCATGAAATGTTTTAGTAGCAGAACTGCTAACCTTTCGATCGCACTTCTGCTATGCTAAGATACACTCACTGAGGGCAGCGGCCTAGCGTTTGCATTGCTGCTAAAAGCAGCTAGAGAGCGATCAACTCGGAATGAGGGCCATAATACGATTACTAGAGCTGCTGCAACATGCTGTTTAATGGATAGAGTGGAGCTGCTGCACATACCCAGTATAGCAGCTTCCTCTACAAAGTTTTCTGTATGTGTGGATCTGAGCTCTCAATCAGTGCACTGGACCAGAGAGTCGCTACCAAGAAGAAGAGACAGGTACCTTACCATGAGGTGGGAGAATGTGTGCTTAGAAAGTGCAATTCTGTCTCCTCCTGGTTATATTACATTTATGTATTTATGAATTTATTTATTTATTTATTTATTTATTATGGGATGGTTAACCTTTTCCTGACCACTTACTGTATGTAATTTATATTAGTTAAATGTTTGATACAGCCTATACCATGGGTCTTCAACCTGTGGCCCTCCAGCTGCTGTAGAACCACACATTCCAGCATGCCCTGTCTCAGTTTTAGCATGCCTTAATAGCAAAATTGTGGCAGGGCATGCTAGGATGTATAGTTCCACAGCAGTTGGAGGGCCACAAGTTGTAGCCCATTTTTCGGAGTCCTGCCCATGAGCGCTAGCAGCGGCGCAACGGCTATGGGAGAGGAGGGGGCCCACACACGGAGTCTGCACACAGGTCCCCTCCTCTCTAGACACACCACTGTTGCTACATGAACAGACCCCTTAGTACTTGTACCCCTGTGTTTTTCAATGGACAAGGCCTATGGGTGCATGGCCTATTTATTAATTATAGGAAGGAATCAAATATGAGAAAAGCTTCTATAATAAACAGACTGTGCTGCAACTATATTGTACCGGCAGCTCTGTGGACCCAAATTAAGAACAGATGGAATATAGAAGTGAAACTGTATGTTAATATGCGAGTATTCTCCATTTCCCAAAATACACTGCAGCAGCCGTCTCAGGTGAGAGGTTACCTACATTTATAATGTCATCTAGCGAGCCTGCCGAGCTAAAGGTAAATGGTAATTTTGTCATTAACATGCCTGACCTCCCCGCCCTTGTCATATCTCATGGGAGGCATTTGTGAGAGCTTACCTGTCAAGATGCAAACACAAAAAGGTCAATGTGCACAGAAATCTTTAAGATCTTACAACTGAATCGCTGACTGCCTTTATTACAACTACTTAAATAAATGGATCCAGCGGCCAGAGCAAGGAAATATGTATTAAAATGATTTACTATGGAGTTGCGACCTGCTTTGCATTCTGCTGCCAAGGCTGGCATAACTCTTTCTTAAATCATCCATATCATTATATGCAGTTCCGAGTGCCAGTGACCAACAGCACAGTAAATATATTACTATCACAAAGGAAAAATAACATTCAAGATATGATTCACATTTCACAATGCCGGAATATGTCATGCAGTGCAAGACACAGAATATTGTTATTCAACACGCAAGGATATTAAGGTACAGAGTAATATTCTGCACATTCTTCTTATGGAGTATATAGTAGGAATCATGTGTCCTTTCCATACATGACCTTGAACTGGATTAGTAATGTAGATGTCTATTAGATGCAGCTTTCAGTTATATTTATCAATGCAAAGAAATACGAACTCACAATCAAATACAGATATATACAGAGCGGCTGTGATAGATTATCCCGGCGTTCGGGATGCCGGCAGTCACATGACCAACCACGGCACCCCGAATCTGAAAATGCTGACAGGTTTGGGGGCTAAGTAACCTTACACCCCCCCCCCCAACCTAACCCTTCCTCTGTGTCGGCTAGGGCTAAATCTAGGGGATTGGCGGCTAAGGCAAAATTTCGGGAGGGTGGTGGCTATGGCTAACCATCCCCCTAGTTCCTAAACACCCCCCCCCCCCAATGCCTAACCCTACTGGGCCTTACCCTAAAACCCATCCTGATACTTAGCGTTGAATGTCGGCGGTGTGCCGGCATCAGCATCCTGGTGTCGAGATGTCGGCACCAGTCACATGACCACCGGCATCCAAACACATCCCTACAGGGCACACACAATGTTATTGGTATAGATTCTTGCAGTCTTTGGGCAATTTGGATCCCATTGTAGAGGGCCAATGTGCACAATACAATGATCCAGTACGATCAATGTGCAATGGAATTTGGCTGCTCATGTTACTATACCTTTTTATTATTGTCTGATGGCCTCAGATACAGTGTATCCAGAAAGTATTCACCGCGCTTCACTTTTTCCACATTTTGTTATGTTACAGCCTTATTCCAAAATGAAATAAATTAATTTTTCCCTAAAAATTCTACACAGGATGGGGGTAATTCAGACCTGATCTTAGCAGCAAATTTGTTAGCAGTTGGGCAAAACCATGTGCACCGCAGGTGTGGCAGATATAACACTTGCAGAGTCAGATTTGGGTGGGTTATTTTGTTTCTGTGCAGAGTAAATACTGGCTGCTTTATTTTTACACTGCAATTTAGAACTCAGTTTAAACACACACTCTAACTCTCTCTGCACATGTTATTTCTGCCCCCCCCCCCCCCCTGCAGTGCACATGGTTTAGCCCAACTGCTAACAAATTTGCTGCTACGATCAGGTCTGAATTACCCCCAGTACCCCATAATGACAACGTGAAAAAAGTTTTTGGGATATTTTTTCCAAATTTATTAAAAATAAAAAAACCTAAGAAATCACATGTACATAAGTATTCACAGCCTTTGCTCAATACTTTGTTGATGCACCATTGGCAGCAATTACAGCCTCAAGTCTTTTTGAATGTGATGCCACAGGCTTGGAACACCTATCTTTGGGCAGATTTGCCCATTTCTCTTTGCAGCACCTCTCAAGCTCCATCAGGTTGGATGGAAAGCTCGGTGCACAGCCATTTTCAGATCTCTCCCGAGACGATCAATCGGATTCAAGTCTGAGCTCTGGCTGAGCCACTCATGGACATTCACAGAGTTGTCCTGAAGCCACTCCTTTGATATCTTGGCTCTGTGCTTATGGTCGTTGTCCTCCTGAAAGATGAACGGTCACCCCAGTCTGAGGTCAAGAGCGCTCTGGAGCAGGTTTTCATCCAGGATGTCTCTGTACATTGTTGCCTTCATCTTAATCTCTATCCTGACTAGTCTCCCAATTTCTGCCGCTGAAAAATATCCCCACAGCATGATGCTGCCACCACCATGCTTCACTGTAGGGATGATATTGGCCTGGAGATGAGCGGTGCCTGGTTTCCTCCAAAAATGACGCCTGACGTTCATGCCAAAGAGTTCAATCTTTGTCTCATCAGACCAGGGAATTTTGTTTCTCATGGTCTGAGAGTCCTTCAGGTGCATTCCAGCAAAATCCAGGTGGGCTGCCATGTGCTTTTTACTAAGGAGTGGCTTCTGTCTGGCCCCTCTACCATACAGGACTGATTGGTGGATTGCTGAAGATATGGTTGTTCTTCTAGAAGATTCTCCTCTCTCCACAGAGGAATGCTGTAGCTCTGACAGAGTGACCATTGGGTACTTGGTCACCTCCCTGACTAGGGCCATTCTCCCCCGATCACTCAGTTTAGACGGCTGACCAGCTCTAGGAAGAGTCCTGGTGGTTCTGAACATCTTCCATTTATGGATGAGGGAGGCCACTGTGCTCATTGGGAGCTTCAAAGCAGCAGATATTTTTCTGTACCCTTCCCCAGATTTGTGCCTCGAGACAATCCTGTCTTGGAGGTCTGCAGACAATTCCTTTGACTTCATGCTTGGTTTGTGATCAGACATGCACTGTCAAGTGTGGGACCTTATATAGACAGGTGTGTGCTTTTCCAAATCATGTCCAATCAACTGACTTTACCAAAGGTGGACTCCAATTAAACTGTAGGAACATCTTAAGGATGATCAGTGGAAACAGGATGCACCTGAGCTCAATTTTGAGCTTCATGGTAAAGGCTGTGAATACTTATGTACATGTGATTTCTTAGTTTTTTTTTTTTTTTTTTTTTTAAATCTGTTTATTGGTAAAGAGAAAAATACAAGTGTAACACACACATTGCACATGCAGGGCTGGCGCTTCCATTAGGCAGCTTTAGGCAGCTGCCTATGGGCGCCGGCACCTGAAGGGCGGCCCGCTGAGGTTGCCTGGGGAAACATGAAGCAAACGATAGGCAGGCATCCGGTGATGGCAGTAACTGATCTCTGAGATCGGTTCATCCTTTAACACTCGCATGCTGCAGTCTGTGCGCCCGCCCATCCCTTTTCTAATTTGCCAGACGGGACATCAGCGTGCATAGGTCAGGTGGTCCCCCCATGTGCTTCATACACCGTGACCTGATGCCGCCCCCACTTCCCCAGTACCTGGTGCTCCTTCGCCCCTGTTTTGAAGGCAGGCTGGACAGCCACTTCCGCCGGGACCCCCCTGCATGATGACCGCGCTGATGGATCCTGGGCAGCACTGAGCAGGGGCACCAACTGGAGGACATATGGTGAGTGTAACTATGGCAGCGCTGGGGACACCGGGCATTTCTTCTGCTGGAGCCTGGCCTGGTGACGGCACTGCTGAGGCTCTGTAGTGCCGGCGTGTTTTGTATGTGTGCAGGGCCGGATTGTAGGACAGACGGGCGGTCATCCAGGGGCCTCCAGAACACAACGAATATTGCTCAGCCAGCGGAACCATTCTACCAGGCCGGCTCCTGGCAGCAGAGGAATCCATTGCCGCGATTCGCGGGTGGAAAGGGGGCGGGGCCTAATGCCGTGAAGTGCCCGCCCCCATCAGAGACCTGTGCTGAAGTCTAGCAAGGCAGGGACAGGTACTGTGTCTCTCCCCAATCCCCATCCCTCCCTATCTCTCCCCCACTCTCCCTATCTCTCCCTCACTCTCCCTCACTCTCTCTCTCTCTCCCTAGCTCTCTTTCCCTCTCTCCCCCTCTCCATCTCTTCTCTCTCTCTCTCTCTCTCTCTCTCTCTTTCCCCCTCTCTCTCTCTGTCTCTCTCTCTCTCTCTCTAGCTCTTTCCCTCTCTCCCCCTCTCCATCTCTTCTCTCTCTCTTTCCCCCTCTCTATCCATCTCTCTATCTCCTCTCTCTCTCTCTCCCTAGCTCTCTCTCCCCTCTCCATCTCTTTCTCCTCCCTCTCTCCCCCTCCCCCTCCCTCTCTCTCTCCCTAGCTCTTTCCCTCTCTCCCCCCTCTCCATCTCTTCTCTCTCTCTCTCTCTCTTTCCCCCTCTCTATCCATCTCTCTCTCTCTCTCTCTCTCTCTCCCTAGCTCTCTCTCCCCTCTCCATCTCTTCCTCCTCCCTCTCTATCTCTCCCCCTCGCTATCCATCTCTCTCTCTCCCTCTCTCCCCTCTCCCTCTATCTCTCCCCTTTCTATATCTTTCTCTCCTCTCTCTCTCTCTCCCTCTATATCTCTCCCCTCCCTCTTTCTCCCACCCCTCTCTTTCCCTGATGCGCTCTCTCGCACTCACTACCCCTCCCTCTCCCTGTGTCTCTCCTCTCTCTTTCGCTCTTGCTCCCTTCAATCTGTCCCTCTCTATCCCCCACTTTCTCTCCCCAACACTCTCTTTCCCTCTCTTTTGCTTCCCCCTCTCTGCCTCTCTCCCTCCCTGACACCCTCGCTCTCTCCCACTTGCTATCCCTCCCTCTCTGTCTCTCCCCCTCTCTCTCTCCCTCTTTCTCTCGCTGACACGACCTCTCTGTCCTTGACACCCTCTGTCTCTCACTCTAGTTCACTCCCTCTCACTGGCTCTCACCTCTCTCTCTCCCTGACACTCTCTCTCTCTTGCTTCCCCCTCTCTCTATCTCCCTGACACCCTTTGTGTCTCTCCCACTAGCTTTCCCTCTCTCCCTCCTTTCTGCCTCCTCACTCTCTCTCCCCTCTCATTCCTCTCTTTCTCCATCTCTCTCTCTCTCTCTCTCTCTCTCTCTCTCTCTCTCTCCCCTTTCTTTCCTTCTCTCTCTACCTAGCACCCTCTCTCTCTCGCTCTGCTCACTTTCTCTCATTCCCTCTCTTTCCTTGACACCCTCTCTCTCTGGACAGAAAAAAGAAAGAAAGAAACTCTCCTGTTGGGGCAATCTTGTCTATGAAAAAATAGAATTACTTAAAACTTAAACTTTATAGCCTCTGAGATAAATTTCACATGGGGCATAACTCTATAAAGAAATTTCTAGAGTTGGCGAAAATATAAGGAATAATGTTAAGAAATTTGAATTCAGTGATTCAATTCAAAACAGGGCACTGCAACAGGGTATGCTGCTGACTCGACCGCTCTCCACAGCCGCCCACTCTTTCTTCCTTCTATCAGGTCACAGCTGCGGCAGGATGCGCTCACCGCTGTCCACCGTGACTATACTGTACATCACATATAGCAGGCAGCAGCGGCTCTCCACAACCTCACTGGAACTTTGTTCTACCTCTCTCCAGCTCTATTCCTCTCCTCTGCCCACACCTCATCTCTCTACCTCTCCTCTCCAGAGTGCTGTCATTGGATCATGTGTCAGCAGTGTCCCTGCACTGAATTTAATTAATTAATTGAATTCATCAGTGACAATCTGACTCCATTTTTCCAATAGCAGACATTCTATATACCCCCCATCTCCTCTCTAGAGTGCCGGCTCTGCGGACACGGTCACTCTGTCATCACTGCGGCCGTTTGCATATGACAGAGCAGCAGCTGCCCTACAGAGCTCATACATTGTGAGACCTTCTTTTCTATCACCCCTGAGTGTGCCCAGTATCTGGTCTTTAAGTGGACATGGACAAGGTCGACATGGAAATAGGTCAACATGAGTTTTTCAAAAGATTTTTGTATTTTTTTTGAACTTTTTCATACATTACGATCCACGTGGACTACAATTGGGAACGGAAACCTGTGCTGAGCGCAGCGGTAGCGGAGTGAGGGACCTTGCCTCGCTCACCATGCAAGGGGACACGGTGCACTAATTGCGGTTCCCCGTCACTTTACGGAGAAAACTACACAAACCCCCCATAAAAAACTCATGTCGACCTTTTTCCATGCCGACCATGTCCATGTCGACCTATATCAGGTGTCGACCTAGTCACTGTCGACCAATAGTGGTTGACATAATGACTGTTGTCCTAGTTACTGTCGACTCTATGATCCACACCCAGTGTGCCCATGCATGGTTTTATTGTGGTAGATACATCATTGAATCTAAACTAATCAGTAATATTTTCACTGCTAGCTATCTTATACATTGTATCCACCTATGCGGCAGACTTATACATTGTATCCACCTATGCGGCAGACTTATTTTGAACTGCACTTTAATGATTCTGATTTGTTTCTTTCATTACCATCACCCCTACACAGCAGTATTGTATCACATTAAGTTTTACATTGACACATTGTTAGCCAGTTCATCAACACACTATTGTTTGTTACCATACAGAAGGGACTCTGTTAACCATTAATGACAGGTTATTGAGATGGACTGCATATGCCACTCATGTATTTTGTGACTGCGTGTGTTACTAATTTATTGTGTGTGTGTGTGTGTGTGTGTGTGTGTGTCTGTCTGTGTAAATTGCTTCGGCCTGATATTGGGGGTCATTCCGAGTTGATCGCTAGCTGCCGTTGTTCGCTGCGTAGCGATCAGTGAAAAAAAACGGCTAATCTGCACATGCGTATGCACTGCAATGCGGACGCCCGACGTACGGGTACAAAGACCATCGTGGTTTTGCACAGGTACTAGCGAAGCTTTCAGTCGATCGCAAGGAGATTGACAGGAAGTGGGAGTTTCTGGGTGTCAACTGACCGTTTTCTGGGAGTGTTTGGAAAATCGCAGTCGTGGCCGGGCGTTTGCTGGGCCGGTATCTGACGTCATTACCGTGTCACTCGTCGCAGCAATCATCGCACAGGATAAGTAACTACAGGGCTGGTCTTGTTTTGCACAAAATGTGTTTGCAGCCGCTCTGCTGCACAGGCGTTCGCATTCCTGCAAAGCGAAAATACACTCCCCCCGTGGGGCGGCGACTATGCGTTTGCACGGCTGCTAAAAACTGCTAGTGAGCGATTAACTCGGAATGACCCCCATAGAGTCAGTCTGACCTATAACTGATGAAACTCCTTATATCGAAGCATCCTGCTTTTTATTATCTATATTTCAGGTTCCGGGCAATTTTATAACCGTATTAGACTGTCAATATATTTATATAGGACTGCCTATGTGTTTTGAATTGAGTAATTGAACTCAAATTTCTTAATATTATTCCTGATATTTTCACCAACCCTAGAAATTTCTTTCTAGTGTTATGCCCCATGTGAAATTTTTCTCACAGGCTATCGTATATCTATTCTAATTATTACTAATAAAAGTTAAATTTGAACTAATTCAATTTTTTCATAGACAAGAGTGCCCCAACAAGAGAGTTTCTTTCTCTCATTTTTTCTGTCAATACTATATTTACTCTCTGGGTGCACCTCCACCTGCTATATTAAATATACGCTAGCTATTTGATGTGGACTGTTCTATGACCCCTCTCTAACAACTTTGACTTAAATTGCTGTGCTCATTGACTGTTTCCCAAAACCTCCCCTCTCCTTGGTTGACACCCCCTCTCTCTCGTATCGACACCCTCTCTCTCCCCCTGACCCACTGTTTTCTGACACCCTCTCTCTCTCTTCGTCGCTTCTCGCTCCCCTCTCTCTCCCTCCCTGACACCCTTTTTCACTATGCCACTCCTCTCTATCTCCCTGATACAGTCTCTCGCTCATTCTCCCCTCTCTCTCTCTCTCTCTCTCTCTCTCTCCCTTGCTCCCCCCTCTTTCTCTCTCTCTCTCTCTCCCCCTGCTGCCTTACCTTATATCCACCCCTCACACACTATGATTCACAACTCACCCCTCTCCTCTTTCCTGGGTGGAAAGAGGTAATTGGGAGGGGAGGGGGGGGGGGGGGGGGGGGAGGGCAGTATGCAGAATTTTTGCCTAGGGTGCTGAGAAACCTTGCACCGGCCCTGTGCACATGACAACTGTATTACTACAATATCAAATCTCAGGTTGCATAGGAATGTATAACATTATCTCCACACAAGAGCAATCACATATATTATTAAATGAAGTGATAATAACAGTAGGTTACGGATATTACTAAACATATTGCAGGGATCGGTCTTCTCTCGGTGCCATTAACAGTGTGTATATGCTAGTCTAAAAGGGTGTTCCTGAAAACAGTAAAGTTGGGGTTAGAAGGGTGGTGATCCCCTCGTAAGCGTCTCTATATTGTACCATGTAGTATATTTAACCACTTTTCGCATGCCATCACGAATTGGTTGTGGCAAGGTTATCACATAGGGTAGCCATATTGTAAAAAACTTGGAAGAGTTGGATTCCGCTCTAAGAGAGCATTCAATCCAGTCCATTTGGTATAGATACGTCAGTCTAGGAAATAAAAGGGTTATGGATATAGGGGTTCCATGTATCCATTGGGATAGAATAGTCTTTTTCGATGCTGCCGCTATCCTAGCTAGTAACAGTTTATTGCCTGTAGGTAATGAGCAACAATCAGAATCATATTGATTCCAAAAAGCCCAAAGTAAAGTTGGTGTGAAAGGGATATGTAGAGTCGTTGTAGTGTAGTTACAGACGTCTTTCCAAAATAGTTGTATTATAGGACATGACCAAAGGCAGTGGATGATGTCAGCATCAGGTGTGGAGCACTTGAAGCAATTGGAGTTATCAGAGATGCCCGTAAGGTATCTGATACGGGGAGTATAATATGCCCTATGTAAAAATTTTAAATGCATTTCAGCATAGGAAGAGGATACTAAATATTTATTAAGTAACAAGTGCCAATGTATTATGGTCTGTAGAGGGATGTCTGGTAGAGTGGTCGACCATTTAGCCAGGCCTGTGGTTTGACAATCTAAGTCAATCTGGCGTCTGGTGTGTGCATAAATAAAGGATGTTGAATAGGAAGACTGGGGGTTTAAACGCAGTTGGGTGTCCAGGGGAAAGTTATAATCTGCTGGCCGTAGGCGCGTTATCAATTGTGTTGCAAAGCTGCGTATTTGAAAATATGCGAATAGTGGTATATGTAAGTTCGGGAATTTAAGCTTTAATTGTGACAAGGTAAGTACTTCGGTACAGGTGACATTTAAGAATTGGTACACTAAACGTAAACCTTGGGAGTACCAAGTTTTGATAATTGCATCTGTGTCTCCACCTTGAAAGTCTGGGTTATGCAGGAGTGGTTGGAATAGGGAGCAGGTAGTCGTCAGCCCTTTGCGTTTTCTAAGAAGTTGCCACGCTTTGCATGGAGCGAGTAGCAGCGGGTTCGAGCGGATGGACGTCAGTGTGAAGGGGTCTGTAAAATGTAATATGGTAGACAAAGTACCATGGGATAGCATACTCTGTTCCAGAGATATATTAGTGTAGCTAGAGGAACCTCTCACCCAGTCAAGGGCATATCTATAGTTAGCGGCTAAAGAATAGTCTTCTGGGCATGGTATATTCACGCCCCCCAGCGTTGTCTGTTGTTTCAGTTTAAAAAGGGCTATACGTGGACGTTTGTTTGTCCATATGAAAGTATTAAGGGCCTTATTAATTGTTTGTACATCTCCTTTGGTCAAAAGAAATGGGAGCATTTGGATCGGGTATAATAAATGGGGGAAGGAGATCATTTTATATAGGTGGCATCTACCTATATATGAGATTGGTAAGTTTTGCCAGCGTGTAAAATCTTCAATCATTTTGTTAATGACACGGGAAAAGTTCAATGGGTACAGTTCGGCTAGGGTGGGTGAAAAGCGTAAGCCCAGGTAGGTTATGAAACCCGTCGCCCATTTAAAGGGAAATCTGGAGCCCCAATTTCGTGCGGCCTTGGGTCCAAGAGCCAAAGCTTCTGTTTTATCAAAATTGATTAAGAAACCCGAGATCAAGTGGAAATCATGTAGCGTGGTCAGTAATGAGGGGAACGCCTTTATGGGATCACTAAAATATAATAAAAGGTCATCCGCAAAGGCCGAAACCTTCACTGGTTGTGTGCCAATTTTTATTCCTTCCCAGGCAACATTTTGCACGCAGGTGCGTATCAATGGGTCTAGAGCTAGATTAAAAAGTAAGGGAGATAGGGGGCATCCCTGGCGCGTATCTCTACGTAAAGAAAAAGCCGGTGTGTTCAATCCATTAATGGTTGGGTGAGCTTGTGGATTAGAGTAAAGCATACTGAAGACTTTAGTGAACCCCTCACCGAATTGTTGAGTGTGGAAAATTCTAAGTAGGTGTGCCCATGATACACGGTCAAACGCTTTGTCGGCATCACAACTGACCACAAGTGCCTTAGATGATGCGGAGTCTTTGACACTATGTATTGCTGCTATTAGGGTTCGTACATTATGTACTGATGTTCTAGTTTTAACAAACCCCGTTTGGGCAGGATGTAAAATACGCATTAGTATCGGTTGGAGACGAGTGGCCAATAATTTGGTGAATAGTTTTAGATCTTGGTTGAGAAGAGATATGGGTCGGTAGGACTGGACATATGATGGGTCTTTACCCGGTTTAGGGAATACTACTATTCTAGCTTCTGTGAATCTCGGGGGCGGAGGGGATCCTTTCAGCAGTGAATTAAACAACGTCAATAAATATGGTGTTATGTGAGGAGCTAGCATTTTGTAATATACTGCTCCAAACCCATCCGGGCCTAGTGATTTCCCATTGTGAAGTGACTTAATCAAGAACAGTAGCTCTGTGTCTGTTACAGGGCACATTAGTGATTCTCGTTCTTCCTCTGTTAATGTAGGTAGGTTAGCTTCTTCTAGAAACTTCATACCCTCTGTTGGGCTATCTAAAGGTGCCGCGTATAAGTTTGAATAGTATTGTAGGAAGGTGTTTGACATAATTTGTGTGTCCATAGTTGAGGAAGTCGGGTCAGTATGTAAGCTAGTTATACGGGAGGGGGCAGTAGATGATCTCACTAAGTTGGCCAATAATTTACCCGACTTATTACTCCCTCGGAAGAATTTATTCCGCTGTACGTCATAGGAGAAACTGGCTCTCGGTGCAAAGCGCGTCATAGAGACGTTTCGCATCAGTGTAATTTTGTCTGTTGTCTGGAGAGTCATTCAATGTCATTGTATTATACGCTGCAGTCAAAGCCTTGCTAAGGTCACGCAACTGGGTATTCAGATGTTTGCGTTTTCTGGAAACGTATTCTAATAGTTGTCCTCGGACAACTGGTTTGGAAGCCGACCAAAACAAATTAATGTCGTTCTCATGAATCTTATTATCCTCAGTATAGTTAAGGAAGGCTCTGGTGAGAAATTGGTTAAAGTCCTCAGAAGTTTCCAGATAAGCGGGGAAACGCCAATTATAGGACCTAGGTAAGGGGGTATCTAGGGTGATTGACAAAAAAATCGGAGCATGGTCCGAGAGTGAGATTGGTTCAATTTTAGTATCCACCACATGATGCAAAAGAGAATCCGTGATTAACCAATAGTCTAATCTAGAGGAGGAATGGTGCGGGTGGGAGTAGAAGGTATATTCGCAAGCGTCTGGGTTGCGAATTCTCCAGGGGTCGGACAGTCGTAGAGAAGAGGTGAGTAGTGTGAGTGAGGGTGGAGTGGTGATCGTAGGTGTACCGGGTATAGTTGTTTTATCAATACCCGCTGACTGTACACAATTAAAGTCTCCTCCCATGATCATTTCTCCCTCTGCCCAATCTTGCAAATTTTTGTAAATATCAGAGAAGAAAGATGTGTTAGGGCCATTAGGGGCATATATGTTGGCTACCGTATAGAGCGTATTTAGTATTTTTATTTTCAAGAACAGGAATCTACCCTCTTGGTCGACCAAGCTATCCAAGATAGTGGCAGGGAGTGATCTATTGAGAATAGTTAGTACGCCTCTACGTCTGGATGTGAAGGAGGCTGATCTATACTCTCCAACCCACGTATCCCGCAGTACATTAGGATCTGAGATCCGCCAATGAGTTTCCTGCAATAATACTATATCTGGTTTCAAGCGTTTTAAATAGGTTAGGACCTTTTTCCGTTTAATGGGAGTATTAAGCCCATCTACGTTCCAGGACACTAACCGAAATCGTGACTGCATTATTGTGGAAGGATCATGGGTCGACGACATCAGCCGATACCAACCCTAGGCCATCCACGGGGAGTAGTATACCATAACTGTCGATCCCAGTCCGTCCCAGCGAGCGGACCGATGTGGATCGTTGAAGATAAATAATAAATGTAAGACAACAGATACATTCCTATCATTATACGTAAATCATGTGTGTGCACAGTGTCAATAGTATGAACCAAATTATAAAACCATTTTAACTTTTTGCGGACCCAAATGGGCGCCCTATTAAACAATGGTAATCTCCAAATGGAGAGCAGTAAAACATGTGAGGAGGATAGTCTCCAACCTGGTAACCAGGGGCACCATATTCTAAAACAGTATGACAAAAGATGAGAAAAGAGGGTGAGGGGAAAGGGAGAAAACAAACAAAACAATGTCAGAGACAATTGTAAGGGGGAAAAGTTATACAAAGAGAAAATTAGAAGAACATAACCAATATGGTACTGTCGCACCGTAGCCCTCTTCAAGCTCCAGCCGCTACAGCAAGCCTTCTTCACAGTGTAGGAATATCGTCTATTCAGCTGATCAAACAAAAAGGCGTCAATTGACTTAAGCATGAATGGGTCAAGCAATGGTGGCGATCAACCCACTTAAGAAGGATAATTTGAGTCAGTCAGCATCATCTGTACCCGATAGAAGAGCTGCATCCAAGGAGTTCACAAAATTTCTAGCCTCTTGTGCGGTTTCAAAAAAGTGGATCTTTCCACCATAGGTGATTCTCAGCTTGGCCGGATACAGCAACGCAAATCTGTGGCCCATCTCGAAGAGGCGTTTGCAAATAGGTGAGAATTCTCGTCGTCTTGCAGCAACCAGATATGAGAAGTCTTGAAATAATAGAATTCTGGAGTCTTGGTATCGGAGATCCGTGTGTTTTCTATAGGCCTCTAGCAATTGTACTTTATCGGCATAGTTGAGAATCCTCATGATGACAGGCCTGGGTCTATCTCTGCCGGACTGACGATCAGGACCAATCCGATGGACACGTTCTACTAGGATGGAGCCCGTGGCAGAGACGCATCCTAGCTCTCTGGGTAACCACTGGGAGACCAGGGCCATGAGTTCGGAGAATTTCACAGATTCTGGTAAGCCCACCAGACGTACATTATTTCTTCTATTCCGATTTTCCAAATCTTCTAATTTGTCTTGCAAAGATACCATCAGCTTGTCGTGTTCCACCTGGGTTGTTTTAGCTGCTGATAAATCATCCTCTAGATCCGAGATTCGTTGCTCTGCCTCGGAGATACGTTGATCATGGGCTGTAAGTTGTGCAAGCGCTGAATCCAGAGAGGTTTTCAGGGGTGCCAGTTTTTGATCTAGCAGGGATGATAGTATATTTTTAATTTCGTTCGTGGTGAAGGATTTGGATGGATCCATAATTGGTGCGGGTTGCCCCCGAGGACTAGAGCCTTGACTATACGTCGGGGAGACAGGGGCACTACTAGCGGGATTTTCACGATTTTTGCCTTTACCCGACTGAGCACCCCGTGGGTTACGTAATGATTTAGACATGAATTTGTCCATAGCAATTATAGCAATTATAGACTCAATCCAATATGTACTTCTAGCCTGCAAACTGCAGGGGGCGTCAGACTTATGTTTCTTCTATGTGTTTCTCCTCTCATTCTCCCCCTCCTTCCCTTTCTGTATTGATATTGGAAGGTATGATAATGTATAATATCAGGGGGGGGTAGGGGGTGTCAGGTGTGGGAGGATTTGTTTAGTTGCTGGTGCTCCAGTATCTGTCTAACCAGTAGACAGATAGATAATGTCTCAATATGAAATATGAAATATGAAAGGCCTTCCGGTGGAGGAACTGCAGGTCCTGATTGAGGGTCCTGTCACCACTGTCCAGCACACCCCTTTTTCATAAGCACTGTACTATTGTCTCCTTGCCCCGCTGGGGTCCCTCAGATAAGTTTAAAAACGTACTTACTGACAGGGCCCAGCTGGGGAGGCATAGCGGAGATGTAGCAGCAGGGAGCCATGGGCGTGCAGCTGGTTCCGTCGCCTGTCGTCCTGCGGCCTCTCCCCGCGTGAGAAGGTTCAGCGGCTCCGTGCAGCGAGGGTAGGCGGCGGGTGGCGAGGAGGGTCCGTCAGCCGCGGCTAGCGGAAGCACGGGCGTCCGACGTCTGTGAGCCGTTCACGGCCTGATCTGTGAGTCCCCGAAGCCACCACCGGTGTGGGGGGTAAATCGAGGTCCCGGCTTGTTGGTTTCACCTAGGCCGCAATCCGCGGGAGTAGTAAAAACTAGAGATGTGCACTTGAAATTTTTCGGGTTTTGTGTTTTGGTTTGGGGTTCGGTTCCGCGGCCGTGTTTTGGGTTCGACCGCGTTTTGGCAAAACCTCACCGAATTTTTTTTGTCGGATTCGGGTGTGTTTTGGATTCGGGTGTTTTTTTCAAAAAACACTAAAAAACAGCTTAAATCATAGAATTTGGGGGTCATTTTGATCCCAAAGTATTATTAACCTCAAAAACCATAATTTCCACTCATTTTCAGTCTATTCTGAATACCTCACACCTCACAATATTATTTTTAGTCCTAAAATTTGCACCGAGGTCGCTGGATGACTAAGCTAAGCGACCCTAGTGGCCGACACAAACACCTGGCCCATCTAGGAGTGGCACTGCAGTGTCACGCAGGATGGCCCTTCCAAAAAACACTCCCCAAACAGCACATGACGCAAAGAAAAAAAGAGGCGCAATGAGGTAGCTGTGTGAGTAAGATAAGCGACCCTAGTGGCCGACACAAACACCTGGCCCATCTAGGAGTGGCACTGCAGTGTCACGCAGGATGGCCCTTCCAAATAACACTCCCCAAACAGCACATGACGCAAAGAAAAAAAGAGGCGCAATGAGGTAGCTGTGTGAGTAAGATAAGCGACCCTAGTGGCCGACACAAACACCGGGCCCATCTAGGAGTGGCACTGCAGTGTCACGCAGGATGGCCCTTCCAAAAAACACTCCCCAAACAGCACATGACGCAAAGAAAAAAAGAGGCGCAATGAGGTAGCTGTGTGAGTAAGATAAGCGACCCTAGTGGCCGACACAAACACCTGGCCCATCTAGTAGTGGCACTGCAGTGTCACGCAGGATGGCCCTTCCAAAAAACACTCCCCAAACAGCACATGACGCAAAGAAAAAAAGAGGCGCAATGAGGTAGCTGTGTGAGTAAGATAAGCGACCCTAGTGGCCGACACAAACACCTGGCCCATCTAGGAGTGGCACTGCAGTGTCACGCAGGATGGCCCTTCCAAAAAACACTCCCCAAACAGCACATGACGCAAAGAAAAAAAGAGGCGCAATGAGGTAGCTGTGTGAGTAAGATAAGCGACCCTAGTGGCCGACACAAACACCTGGCCCATCTAGGAGTGGCACTGCAGTGTCACGCAGGAAGGCCCTTCCAAAAAACACTCCCCAAACAGCACATGACGCAAAGAAAAAAAGAGGCGCAATGAGGTAGCTGTGTGAGTAAGATAAGCGACCCTAGTGGCCGACACAAACACCTGGCCCATCTAGGAGTGGCACTGCAGTGTCACGCAGGATGGCCCTTCCAAAAAACACTCCCCAAACAGCACATGACGCAAAGAAAAAAAGAGGCGCAATGAGGTAGCTGTGTGAGTAAGAAAAGCGACCCTAGTGGCCGACACAAACACCTGGCCCATCTAGGAGTGGCACTGCAGTGTCACGCAGGATGTCCCTTCCAAAAAACACTCCCCAAACAGCACATGACGCAAAGAAAAAAAGAGGCGCAATGAGGTAGCTGTGTGAGTAAGATAAGCGACCCTAGTGGCCGACACAAACACCTGGCCCATCTAGGAGTGGCACTGCAGTGTCACGCAGGATGGCCCTTCCAAAAAACACTCCCCAAACAGCACATGACGCAAAGAAAAAAAGAGGCGCAATGAGGTAGCTGTGTGAGTAAGATAAGCGACCCTAGTGGCCGACACAAACACCTGGCCCATCTAGGAGTGGCACTGCAGTGTCACGCAGGATGGCCCTTCCAAAAAACACTCCCCAAACAGCACATGACGCAAAGAAAAAAAGAGGCGCAATGAGGTAGCTGTGTGAGTAAGATAAGCGACCCTAGTGGCCGACACAAACACCTGGCCCATCTCGGAGTGGCACTGCAGTGTCACGCAGGATGGCCCTTCCAAAAAACACTCCCCAAACAGCACATGACGCAAAGAAAAATTAAAGAAAAAAGAGGTGCAAGATGGAATTGTCCTTGGGCCCTCCCACCCACCCTTATGTTGTATAAACAGGACATGCACACTTTAACCAACCCATCATTTCAGTGACAGGGTCTGCCACATGACTGTGACTGAAATGACGGGTTGGTTTGGACCCCCACCAAAAAAGAAGCAATTAATCTCTCCTTGCACAAACTGGCTCTACAGAGGCAAGATGTCCACCTCATCATCATCCTCCGATATATCACCGTGTACATCCCCCTCCTCACAGATTATCAATTCGTCCCCACTGGAATCCACCATCTCAGCTCCCTGTGTACTTTGTGGAGGCAATTGCTGCTGGTCAATGTCTCCACGGAGGAATTGATTATAATTCATTTTAATGAACATCATCTTCTCCACATTTTCTGGAAGTAACCTCGTACGCCGATTGCTGACAAGGTGAGCAGCGGCACTAAACACTCTTTCGGAGTACACACTTGTGGGAGGGCAACTTAGGTAGAATAAAGCCAGTTTGTGCAAGGGCCTCCAAATTGCCTCTTTTTCCTGCCAGTATAAGTAAGGACTGTGTGACGTGCCTACTTGGATGCGGTCACTCATATAATCCTCCACCATTCTTTCTATGGGGAGAGAATCATATGCAGTGACAGTAGACGACATGTCCGTAATCATTGTCAGGTCCTTCAGTCCGGACCAGATGTCAGCATCAGCAGTCGCTCCAGACTGCCCTGCATCACCGCCAGCGGGTGGGCTCGGAATTCTGAGCCTTTTCCTCGCACCCCCAGTTGCGGGAGAATGTGAAGGAGGAGATGTTGACAGGTCGCGTTCCGCTTGACTTGACAATTTTCTCACCAGCAGGTCTTTGAACCCCAGCAGACTTGTGTCTGCCGGAAAGAGAGATCCAAGGTAGGTTTTAAATCTAGGATCGAGCACGGTGGCCAAAATGTAGTGCTCTGATTTCAACAGATTGACCACCCGTGAATCCTTGTTAAGCGAATTAAGGGCTCCATCCACAAGTCCCACATGCCTAGCGGAATCGCTCCATGTTAGCTCCTCCTTCAATGTCTCCAGCTTCTTCTGCAAAAGCCTGATGAGGGGAATGACCTGACTCAGGCTGGCAGTGTCTGAACTGACTTCACGTGTGGCAAGTTCAAAGGGCAGCAGAACCTTGCACAACGTTGAAATCATTCTCCACTGCGCTTGAGACAGGTGCATTCCACCTCCTATATCGTGCTGAATTGTATAGGCTTGAATGGCCTTTTGCTGCTCCTCCAACCTCTGAAGCATATATAGGGTTGAATTCCACCTCGTTACCACTTCTTGCTTCAGATGATGGCAGGGCAGGTTCAGGCGTTTTTGGTGTTGCTCCAGTCTTCTGTACGTGGTGCCTGTACGCCGAAAGTGTCCCGCAATTCTTCTGGCCACCAACAGCATCTCTTGCACGCCCCTGTCGTTTTTAAAAAAATTCTGCACCACCAAATTCAAGGTATGTGCAAAACATGGGACGTGCTGGAATTTGCCCATATTTAATGCACACACAATATTGCTGGCGTTGTCCGATGCCACAAATCCACAGGAGAGTCCAATTGGGGTAAGCCATTCCGCGATGATCTTCCTCAGTTGCCGTAAGAGGTTTTCAGCTGTGTGCATATTCTGGAAACCGGTGATACAAAGCGTAGCCTGCCTAGGAAAGAGTTGGCGTTTGCGAGATGCTGCTACTGGTGCCGCCGCTGCTGTTCTTGCGGCGGGAGTCCATACATCTACCCAGTGGGCTGTCACAGTCATATAGTCCTGACCCTGCCCTGCTCCACTTGTCCACATGTCCGTGGTTAAGTGGACATTGGGTACAACTGCATTTTTTAGGACACTGGTGAGTCTTTTTCTGACGTCCGTGTACATTCTCGGTATCGCCTGCCTAGAGAAGTGGAACCTAGATGGTATTTGGTAACGGGGGCACACTACCTCAAGAAATTGTCTAGTTCCCTGTGAACTAACGGCGGATACCGGACGCACGTCTAACACCAACATAGTTGTCAAGGCCTCAGTTATCCGCTTTGCAACAGGATGACTGCTGTGATATTTCATCTTCCTCGCAAAGGACTGTTGGACAGTCAATTGCTTACTGGAAGTAGTACAAGTGGGCTTACGACTTCCCCTCTGGGATGACCATCGACTCCCAGCAGCAACAACAGCAGCGCCAGCAGCAGTAGGCGTTACACGCAAGGATGCATCGGAGGAATCCCAGGCAGGAGAGGAATCGTCAGAATTGCCAGTGACATGGCCTGCAGGACTATTGGCATTCCTGGGGAAGGAGGAAATTGACACTGAGGGAGTTGGTGGGGTGGTTTGCGTGAGCTTGGTTACAAGAGGAAGGGATTTACTGGTCAGTGGACTGCTTCCGCTGTCACCCAAAGTTTTTGAACTTGTCACTGACTTATTATGAATGCGCTGCAGCTGACGTATAAGGGAGGATGTTCCGAGGTGGTTAACGTCCTTACCCCTACTTATTACAGCTTGACAAAGGCAACACACGGCTTGACACCTGTTGTCCGCATTTCTGTTGAAATACTTCCACACCGAAGAGCTGATTTTTTTGGTATTTTCACCAGGCATGTCAACGGCCATATTCCTCCCACGGACAACAGGTGTCTCCCCGGGTGCCTGACTTAAACAAACCACCTCACCATCAGAATCCTCCTGGTCAATTTCCTCCCCAGCGCCAGCAACACCCATATCCTCCTCATCCTGGTGTACTTCAACACTGACATCTTCAATCTGACTATCAGGAACTGGACTGTGGGTGCTCCTTCCAGCACTTGCAGGGGGCGTGCAAATGGTGGAAGGCGCATGCTCTTCACGTCCAGTGTTGGGAAGGTCAGGCATCGCAACAGACACAATTGGACTCTCCTTGTGGATTTGGGATTTCGAAGAACGCACAGTTCTTTGCGGTGCTACTGCTTTTGCCAGCTTGAGTCTTTTCATTTTTCTAGTGAGAGGCTGAGTGCTTCCATCCTCATGTGAAGCTGAACCACTAGCCATGAACATAGGCCAGGGCCTCAGCCGTTCCTTGCCACTCCGTGTGGTAAATGGCATATTGGCAAGTTTACGCTTCTCCTCCGACAATTTTATTTTAGATTTTGGAGTCCTTTTTTTACTGATATTTGGTGTTTTGGATTTTACATGCTCTGTACTATGACATTGGGCATCGGCCTTGGCAGACGACGTTGCTGGCATTTCATCGTCTCGGCCATGACTAGTGGCAGCAGCTTCAGCACGAGTTGGAAGTGGATCTTGATCTTTCCCTAATTTTGGAACCTCAACATTTTTGTTCTCCATATTTTAATAGGCACAACTAAAAGGCACCTCAGGTAAACAATGGAGATGGATGGATACTAGTATACTTATGGATGGACGAGCGACTGCCGACACAGAGGTAGCTACAGCCGTGGACTACCGTACTGTGTCTGCTGCTAATATAGACTGGATGATAATGAGATGAAATTAATATATATATATATATATATAATATCACTAGTACTGCAGCCGGACAGGTATATATATTTATTATGTAATGACTGATGACGGACCTGCTGGACACTGTCAGCTCAGCAGCACCGCAGACTGCTACAGTAAGCTACTATAGTAGTATGTATAAAGAAGAAAGGAAAAAAAAAAAACACGGGTAAGTGGTATACAATTATGGATGGACGAGCGACTGCCGACACAGAGGTAGCTACAGCCGTGGACTACCGTACTGTGTCTGCTGCTAATATAGACTGGATGATAATGAGATGAAATCAATATATATATATATAATATCACTAGTACTGCAGCCGGACAGGTATATATATTTATTATGTAATGACTGATGACGGACCTGCTGGACACTGTCAGCTCAGCAGCACCGCAGACTGCTACAGTAAGCTACTATAGTAGTATGTATAAAGAAGAAATGAAAAAAAAAACCACGGGTAGGTGGTATACAATTATGGATGGACGAGCGACTGCCGACACAGAGGTAGCTACAGCCGTGGACTACCGTACTGTGTCTGCTGCTAATATAGACTGGATGATAATGAGATTAAATCAATATATATATATATAATATCACTAGTACTGCAGCCAGACAGGTATATATATTTATTATGTAATGACTGATGACGGACCTGCTGGACACTGTCAGCTCAGCAGCACCGCAGACTGCTACAGTAAGCTACTATAGTAGTATGTATAAAGAAGAAAGGAAAAAAAAAAACCACGGGTAGGTGGTATACAATTATGGATGGACGAGCGACTGCCGACACAGAGGTAGCTACAGCCGTGGACTACCGTACTGTGTCTGCTGCTAATATAGACTGGATGATAATGAGATGAAATCTATATATATATATAATATCACTAGTACTGCAGCCGGACAGGTATATATATTTATTATGTAATGACTGATGACGGACCTGCTGGACACTGTCAGCTCAGCAGCACCGCAGACTGCTACAGTAAGCTACTATAGTAGTATGTATAAAGAAGAATGAAAAAAAAAAACCACGGGTAGGTGGTATACAATTATGGATGGACGAGCGACTGCCGACACAGAGGTAGCTACAGCCGTGGACTACCGTACTGTGTCTGCTGCTAATATAGACTGGATGATAATGAGATGAAATCAATATATATATATATATATAATATCACTAGTACTGCAGCCGGACAGGTATATATATTTATTATGTAATGACTGATGACGGACCTGCTGGACACTGTCAGCTCAGCAGCACCACAGACTGCTACAGTAAGCTACTATAGTAGTATGTATAAAGAAGAAAGGAAAAAAAAAACCACGGGTAGGTGGTATACAATTATGGATGGACGAGCGACTGCCGACACAGAGGTAGCTACAGCCGTGGACTACCGTACTGTGTCTGCTGCTAATATAGACTGGATGATAATGAGATGAAATCAATATATATATATATATAATATCACTAGTACTGCAGCCGGACAGGTATATATATTTATTATGTAATGACTGATGATGGACCTGCTGGACACTGTCAGCTCAGCAGCACCGCAGACTGCTACAGTAAGCTACTATAGTAGTATGTATAAAGAAGAAAGGAAAAAAAAACCACGGGTAGGTGGTATACAATTATGGATGGACGAGCGACTGCCGACACAGAGGTAGCTACAGCCGTGGACTACCGTACTGTGTCTGCTGCTAATTTAGACTGGATGATAATGAGATGAAATCAATATATATATATATAATATCACTAGTAATGCAGCCGGACAGGTATATATATTTATTATGTAATGACTGATGACGGACCTGCTGGACACTGTCAGCTCAGCAGCACCGCAGACTGCTACAGTAAGCTACTATAGTAGTATGTATAAAGAAGAATGAAAAAAAAAAACCACGGGTAGGTGGTATACAATTATGGATGGACGAGCGACTGCCGACACAGAGGTAGCTACAGCCGTGGACTACCGTACTGTGTCTGCTGCTAATATAGACTGGATGATAATGAGATTAAATCAATATATATATATATAATATCACTAGTACTGCAGCCGGACAGGTATATATATTTATTATGTAATGACTGATGACGGACCTGCTGGACACTGTCAGCTCAGCAGCACCGCAGACTGCTACAGTAAGCTACTATAGTAGTATGTATAAAGAAGAAAGGAAAAAAAAAAACCACGGGTAGGTGGTATACAATTATGGATGGACGAGCGACTGCCAACACAGAGGTAGCTACAGCCGTGGACTACCGTACTGTGTCTGCTGCTAATATAGACTGGATGATAATGTGATGAAATCAATATATATATATATATAATATCACTAGTACTGCAGCCGGACAGGTATATATATTTATTATGTAATGACTGATGACGGACCTGCTGGACACTGTCAGCTCAGCAGCACCGCAGACTGCTACAGTAAGCTACTATAGTAGTATGTATAAAGAAGAATGAAAAAAAAAAACCACGGGTAGGTGGTATACAATTATGGATGGACGAGCGACTGCCGACACAGAGGTAGCTACAGCCGTGGACTACCGTACTGTGTCTGCTGCTAATATAGACTGGATGATAATGAGATGAAATCAATATATATATATATAATATCACTAGTACTGCAGCCGGACAGGTATATATATTTATTATGTAATGACTGATGACGGACCTGCTGGACACTGTCAGCTCAGCAGCACCGCAGACTGCTACAGTAAACTACTATAGTAGTATGTATAAAGAAGAAAGAAAAAAAAAAAAACACGGGTAGGTGGTATACAATATTATATATATATTATATACAATTATATATATATATATATATATATATATTAAACTGGTGGTGATTATTAAACTGGTGGTCAGGTCACTGGTCACACTATCAGCAACTTGCAAGTAGTACTCCTAAGCAGACAATCACAATATATATTATACTGGTGGTCAGTGTGGTCACAATGGCAGTGTGGCACTCTGGCAGCAAAAGTGTGCACTGTACGTTATATGTACTCCTGAGTCCTGCTCTCAGACTCTAACTGCTCCCCACTGTCAGTGTCTCCCCCACAAGTCAGATATACACGTCACACTATCTATCACTTCAGCAAGTAGTAGTACTCCTCCTAATGCTCCCCAAAATTACTACTGTGTCTCTCTCTAGTAGTCTCACTCTCTTCTCTATAAACGGAGAGGACGCCAGCCACGTCCTCTCCCTATGAATCTCAATGCACGTGTGAAAATGGCGGCGACGCGCGGCTCCTTATATAGAATCCGAGTCTCGCGATAGAATCCGAGCCTCGCGAGAATCCGACAGCGGGATTATGACGTTCGGGCGCGCTCGGGTTAACCGAGCAAGGCGGGAAGATCCGAGTCGCTCGGCCCCGTGTAAAAAAAAATGAAGTTCGGGCGGGTTCGGATTCCGAGGAACCGAACCCACTCATCTCTAGTAAAAACTACTCCCCGATTCCGCGGCTCGTACAGGGGTGCTGCAGGGGGGATAAGGGGGACCGGAGGGCTACCAAGGATCGATATGAAGCCCTGGAGTGGGCTATTTGATTAAATAAGAGCCCCGTTTTGCAGGAGCTCCTGTGATGCACTTCTGTCTCCTTCTGCAGTCAGGCCACGCCCCTAGTTTTTTATTTTTAATAAATTTGCAAAAATTTCAAAAAAACTTTTTTTTACGTTGTCATTATGGGGTATTGTGTGTAGAGTTTTAAGGGAAAAAATGAATTTATTCCATTTTAGAATAAGGCTGCAACATAACAAAATGTGGAAAAAGTGAAGCGCTGTGAATATTTTCCGGGTGCACTGTACATGCTAATAGGTGTAACCTGCCAAAGGGAATTTTCCTGAATTCTGAGTGCTAACTTTCTGATGTTAGATGTTGGTCAAAACAGTCAACTAAAATGAAAATATAGTATTACGGGAAATGGCAAAATGTAAACTTTCCTTTTTATTTCCTGTTAAATGTAGCCCTGCTGCTTACAATGTTTTGAACAAAACTGGCAATGACTCTAATGATAGCTAGGGAAGCAGAGACATCATAAAGCACCTCTGAGGTTTTCTGAGATAATCAGTTTCTCATCTTGCCGCAGCAAAAAGCTTAAAACCGTATTGAACGGTGGTGTGGTGACCTTTAACTGATGTCTATATTGCTTTGGCAGGTACATTAACTTTCTCATCTGTATTGTGGAGTGATGATGGCTCTGCAAGATTATATCACCAATTTTATAGATTCCTTTCCATAATCTTTCATTTCCTTCTTTTACTGCACATCAGTAATAATTAGTTCGAAGCAGCAAACGTTAAAAAGTTATTGCCATACATATTTTCGTTTGAATTAAGACACAGGCAGTAGAAACACCGATACTACAAATATTGTGGATAAAAATGAATAAACAGCAATCCTTTATTGCACAAATTAAATATATTATTAAATCATAAAGCAGCGTGGACATAATGGTGATGAGTGTAAAGATAAAGATATGAGAGCTACCGAGTATTTGTCTGGTTATTACAAAGAGCACACTACTTTTTTTTTTTACAGGTGAACACCTTGGGGGGAATTCAAATGTTTGAAAAGTCAGTTGGTTGGGTGTCTGTTTTTTCCTGTCTATGAGATAGGAAAAAGCAGCCACCCAACTGACTTTTCAAACAATTGAATCTCCCACCTTGTGTTAGATGTACAGAGAGTTCCTCTTGCTGGGTTGGATGTACACCAGTTTGCTTGTGTGTTGTTGCACTGTGCATACTCTGGAATGAAACGTACGAAGTACAGGCAATGCAGAGTCGTACGCTGTCCAAGCACATCTACACTAGATACTGAAGGGGCGTTACTGGGTGTAAGAGGCCATTGCCACGTAGGCAATGTTCAGAGAGGTCATGCCAATGGAACTGCAGGTTATGTAGCGTTTAATAGAAGCATAACTACTCTTGTTTCCAGGGATATCGTTTGCACCAAGTACGGGCTCGTGCTAGTGTGCATGGATGATGATGCTATGTGAGCATACGTACGGATAGCGGTGATTCCACACCAGAGCTGACAGTACACATTTATTTACATGCAATCAATGTGGAAAAATGTACAAGAGATTTGCACAAGCCCATAAATTCTAACACAGAAACAAATCTGTTCAATTTAGCTAGCTCTTCCTTAATTGTAATCTCATCAATGGCAATGGTGACCATTAAAATAATAATAATAATAATAATAAAAACAACATGGTGATGCAAATGATAACCTTTTTTATGGAACACATAATACCTGACAAATTGCATAGCTACTATAACGGGATGCGGTCATGTGACTGGCACTCGGGATCCCGGCGGTCATCATGCCGACGCTGGAATCCCGAGTCAGTATACCTAAACACAGGGTTTATTCCCACTCATGGGTGTCCACGACACCCATAGATTGGGAACAGAACCTGTGGCGAGCACAGCGAACCTGCAAGGTGCTTTGTTGCGCTCGCCCCCCTTGCCGGCATTCTGCTGCCGTGATCCTGGGGTCGGTATGCTGACTGCCGGGATCCTGGCAGCCGGCAACGTGTGCCCAACCCACTATAACAGGACACATACATATTAGGTTTACCCTTTACTGATAACTAAATCTTATTCATATTATATGAATAGGATGTCTTTTAACACATTATGGGGCAGATTCAATTAGCCGCACGGCTTTCCCTGTAGATAATTGTCAGCGACACGCGGGGAAAAGCTATTCAATTGATTAGCATTTTCTTGTGTAGTAATCACTGGGTTAATGTGCGCTAATCCACTGAATCTGTGTAAATTGGGGAATCAATGGGTTTCTCTACATGGTAAAATGCAGAACCTGCCTTTTAACACATTTTTTTTTACAGCTCCTGAGGCTGCAAGGAAATATCCTGCCTCTTGTAATTAGCGCATGCTAACTGAATTAGCTGTGGGGTAAACCCTGTGGCTAATTGAATATGCCGTTAGGTGTATAAATGGGACAGGTAACAGGAGACAGCAACAATTTTTAAATGTTTGCTTTTTTACAACTTTACACTTCACTCGTATTTCACGTGCTTTCATTATTTTAAGTTAATGAATAAAAATTATATTTAATTATTGCAGCAATAAAGAATCTCATTGTTTACATAGTAACGTGGTTACATTGAAATATATATATCCAGCCTGTGAGGGCCCAGCTAGAGGATACTATTTACCTCTTTTCTCTTACGTTCTAGAGGATGCTGGGGTACACATTAGTACCATGGGGTATAGAAGGGTACATTAGGAGCCACTGGCACTTTAAGAGTTTGAGAGTGTGGGCAGGCTCCTCCCTCTATGCCCCTCCTACCAGACTCAGTTTAGAAAATGTGCCCCGGGGGAGCCAGTCACAGCTAGGGGAGCTCCATAGGAGTTCTTTTAGTTTTTTGTTTTTTTTTAGAGTTTAGGCACAGGGAGGCTGTTGCGCTTCGAGGGACTAAGGGGGGGGGAGTAGTGTCCGCCTTGCAGGGTCTGAGCCACTATCTCCGCTGACAGGACACTGAGCTCCTGAGGGGATCGAACGTTCCCTGCCACAGGGGATCGCTCACACCAGCAGCATGCCGCCACCCCCTTACAGAGCCAGAAGACTTCAGTGGCAAGTTAGTCACCGGCCCCCCTGGCAAGCGGGAAGCCGGTGTGAAGATGGCGGCAACAGGGTAGGGAGCGCAGTACTAACTGCGCTCCGGGGGCTCAGCAGTACATGGTGCGGCACTGTGAGGGGCGCCCTGAGCCAGTGCCTACACCCTACACTGTCCAGCAAGCCTGTCAGAGTCCCAGGATTGCTGCCAGCACAATTCCTCAGGCCAGTATAAACTACAGGAGAGCGGGAAGCAGCGCCATGAAAGGGGGCGGAGCTTCTCCTCAGAGCGGACCCAGCAGCGTTCAGCGCCATTTTCCTGCCTGCAGAAGCGCTGACAGGGAGGGCTGTCCCTCCAAGTCAACTCCATCTATCTTGTACGGTACCAGGGGGTTGTAGAAGAAGGGGGGAGGCTATATATGAGTACTGTGTAGCCTATTAAGGTGCACAGTAAGCGCTGGGTAGGGGCTTCCCTGTATCTTAAAGCGCTGTGTGTGGGTTGGCTCCAATCTCTGTGGCTCTCTTGGCATTCTTGGGAGGGAAACTCTGTCTGACCTTTACGTGTGTGTGTGTGTGTGTGTGTGTGTGTGTGTGTGTGTGTGTGTGTGTGTGTGTGTGTGTGTGTGTGTGTGTGTGTGTGTGTGTGTGTGCGTGTGTGTGTGTGTAAAGCCATGTCTAGGGACTCTGTGCCATATGCTGCAGAGGATAATTCCTCTCAGGATGATCCCATTCCATGTAATCAGGATTGCACTGTTTTAGCGCAGGTCCCTGCAAGGGAGCCTGAGTGGTTAGCCTCTCTTAAAGGTATAATTTCTCAGATTTCTACTAGGGTTGCACAGAATGAGACTG
This sequence comes from Pseudophryne corroboree, assembly GCF_028390025.1. NCBI lineage: Eukaryota > Metazoa > Chordata > Amphibia > Anura > Myobatrachidae > Pseudophryne > Pseudophryne corroboree. The sequence goes on along the minus strand of NC_086448.1, from coordinate 523,294,188 downwards.
CAACTCAGGTTTTACAGAACTCTATGGTAGTTTGGTCCGGTTCTGTTCCGTCAGGCCCCCCTAACGTACACTCTCAAAAATGAGCTCTTGCTCAGATTATGCAAGATGACACGGATACCGATTCTGACACGGCAGACGGTGATGGGGATGTGCTGTGGGGGGCAGCATCTCTTGCGAAGGGTGCAGTTGATGATTGAGGCCATTAAAGATGTGTTGAATATTGCTGACACAACACCTGAGCAGGTTGAGGAGGCTTACATCACTGACAATAAGAAAGCCTCGCTAACCTTCCCTGCGTCTAAAGAATTAAGCGCTATATTTGAAAAATCCTGGGAAAACCCGGAGAAAAAATTCCAGATCCCTAGAAAGGTACTTGTTGCTTTTCCTTTTCCTGAGGAGGATAAGAAGAAATGGGAAAACCCACCCATAGTTGACGCATCTGTTTCCAGACTCTCAAAAAAGGTGGTTTACCTGTTCCAGGATCTACCGCGATAAAAGAACCGGCTGATCGCAAGATTGACACTACGATCAAATCCATACACGCGGCTTTAGGGGCGATATTACGTCCTACTATTGCCTGTGCATGGATTTCTAAAGTTATAGTAAAGTGGTCAGGCATGTTACTTGAAGATTCGGATACAATGGATAAAAGTGACGTTGAATTGTTTTTACGTAACATACAGGATTCTGCAGGATTTATGGTGGAATCCATAAAAGACCTGGGTTCGATGGCTGCAGGGATACCTTCCATGTCTGTCCCAGCTCACAGAGGACTTTGGCTGCGCCAGTGGTCTGCCGACGCGGAATTCAGGAGAGGTGTGGAGAACCTACCCTACACAGGTCAGGCTCTCTTTGGGGAAGCGTTGGATGCGTGGATTTCCACGGCAACCATGGGTAAGTCACCTTTTCTTCCCTCAGCTGCGCCTGATACGAAGAAACCTGTTTCTTCAGCTGCGTCACAATCCTTTCGGATTGGCAAATCCAGAAAGACCAAGCCGCCTAACACCTTCTTTAGAGGAGGTCGAGCAAAATCCAAAAAACCTGCTACTGCAGGTTTCCAGAACAGAAACCTGCTTCAGGTACATCAAAATCCTCAGCATGACAGTGGACCGCACAGCATGGAGGTCGGGCTGGTGGGGGCTCAAACGGTTCAGCCACGTCTGGGTGTCGTCCGGCCTGGACCCTTGGGTGCGGTATATTGTGTCCCAGGGGTACAGGCTGGAGTTTCAAGAACTCCCGCCTCACTGGTTCTTCAAATTAGGCTTGCCAGCTGGCAGACAGGGCTGTCCTATAGGCCATCCAAAAGTTGGCAGTGTCACAGGTCATTGTACCAGTTCCACCTCATCTGCAAAACAAAGGTAATTATTCTAACCTTTTCGTGGTACCGAAACCGGATGGTTCGGTCAGGCCGATTTTGAACTTGAAATCGCTAAAAATGGAGTCTCTGAGGGCAGTGATCTCAGGTCTGGAGGAGGGGGAATTCCTCGTATCCCTGGATATCAAGGATGCGTACCTCCACATTCCAATTTGGCCGCCGCAGGGTGAACATGATCCCATATCTGGACAATCTGTTAATAAAGGCATCATCCAGGGAGACGCTGTTGCAGTCCATTGTTCTCACGACTCATCTGCTCAGGGAACATGGTTGGATCCTGAATCTTCCAAAATCACATTTGGAGCCGACCAGGAGGTTGTCTTTTCTGGGAATGATCCTCGACACAGAAGTGCAGAGGGTGTTTCTTCCGGAGGAGAAAGCGTTGGTGATACAAACAATGGTCCGGGATATCCTGAAGCCAGACCGGGTTTCAGTTCATCAGTGCATTCGCCTTCTGGGGAAGACGGTGGCCTCTTACGGGCTCTATAATACGGTAGGTTTCATGCTCGGCCCTTCCAACTAGATCTCCTGAACAAGTGGTCGGGATCTCATCTACACATGCACCAGAGAATACGTCTGTCGCCAAAAGCCAGGATTTCACTCCTCTGGTGGCTTCAACTGCCTCACCTTCTGGAGGGCTGCAGGTTTTTCAGGACTGATCCTTCTAACCACGGATGCAAGTCTCCAGGGCTGAGGCGCAGTCACTCAGGGGAAACCTTCCAAGGAAGGTGGTCAAGCCTGGAATCCAGCCTACCAATAAACATTCTGGAACTAAGTGCCATTTACAACGGTCTTCTCCAAGTGGCCCATCTTCTGCGAGATCGAGCCATTCAAGTGCAGTCGGACAATGTAACGACAGTGGTTTACATAAACCGACAGGGCGGAACAAAGAGCAGAGCTGCAACGTCAGAGGTAACAAGAATCATCCGCTGGGCAGAAAAACACGCGTTGGCGCTGTCTGTAGTCTTCATTCCGGGAGTAGACAACTGGGAAGCGGACTTCCTCAGCAGACACGATCTCTATCCAGGAGAGTGGGGACTCCATCCGGAGGTGTTCATGGAGATAACAGATCTTTGGGTTGTTCCTTTAATAGACATGATGGCCTTTCGTCTCAAAAAGAAGCTTTGGCGGTATTGTTCCAGGTTGAGGGACCTGCAAGCCATGGCGATGGACGCCATAGTGACTCTGTGGATGTTCCAGTAAGTGTACGTGTTTCCTCCACTTCCACTCATTCCAAGAGCTCTAAAACTCATAAGGAGAACAAGAGTTTAGGCGATCCTCTTTGCTCCGGACTGGCCAAGAAGGGCTTGGTATGCGGATCTTCTGAATCTACTGCTAGAAGAGCCGAGGCCTCTTCCTCTTCGGGAGGACCTGCTGCAGCAGGGGCCGTTCGCTTATCAAGACTTACCGCGGCTACGTTTGACGGCATGGAGGTTGAACGCCAGATATTAGCTCGGAAGGGCATTCTGAACAAGGTTATTCCTACCCTGATACAGGCTAGGAAAGGAGTAACGTCTAAACATTACCATTGTATTTGGAAAAAATATGTATCTTGGTGTGAGTCCAAGAAGTTTCCTACGGTGGAGTTTCAACTGGGACGTTTTCTCCTTTTCTTGCAAGCAGGTGTGGATATGGGCCTGCGGTTGGGATCTGTAAAGGTCCAGATTTCGGCCCTATCCATTTTCTTCCAGAAACAGTTTTGGCTTCCCTCCCGGAGGTTCAGTCCTTTTTGAAAGGGGTTCTGCATATCCAGCCTCCCTTTGTGCTGCCATGGGATCTTAACGTGGTGCTGCAGTTTCTCCAATCGGATTGGTTCGAGCCTCTACAGGAGGTTGAGGTCAAGTTTCTCACATGGAAGGCTGTCACTTTGTTGGCCTTAGCTTCTGCTAGACATGTGTCGGAGCTGGGGGCTTTGTCTTGTAAGAGCCCCTACTTGATCTTCCATGAAGATAGAGCTGAGCTCCGGACATGTCAGCAGTTCCTCCCGAAGGTTGTGTTGCCATTTCATATCAACCAACCTATTGTGGTGCCAGTTGCTACTGACTCCTCAATTTCATCAAAGTCCTTGGATGTTGTAAGGGCTCTGAAAATCTATGTGAAGAGGACTACTCGTCACAGAAAATCGGACTCTCTGTTTGTCCTGTATGATCATAAGAAACTTGGGTGTCCTGCTTCTAAGCAGACGATCTCTCGCTGGATCAGGTTCACTATTCAGCATGCGTATGCTATGGCAGGATTGCCATGTCCTACGTCTGTTAAGGCCCAATCAGTTCTGCAGGAGCCTCCGCACTCTCCCTCCCGTTCCGGGAGCTTTGGTACATCCCCATGGCACTAATGTGGACCCCAGCATCCTCTAGGATGTAAGAGAAAATAGGATTTTAATTACCTACCGGTAAATCCTTTTCTCGTAGTCCGTAGAGGATGCTGTGCGCCCGCCCAGCGCTTGGTGATCCTGCAGTGGTTATTTTGTTCAGTACTGCTTTGTTCTTGGTTAAGTACTGTTTTGTTACTTGGTTAAGTAATCTTGTTCAGTCTTTGCTGATGTTTCAAGCTAGTTAGCTTGGTTTGCATTGTATGTGTGAGCTGGTGTCAATCTCGCCACTATCTGTGTAAAATCCTTCTCTCAAAGTTGTCTGTCTCCTCGTGCACAGTTTCTAGACTGGTAGGAAGGGCATAGAGGGAGGAGCCAGCCCACACTCTCAAACTCTTAAAGTGCCAGTGGCTCCTAGTGGACCCGTCTATACCCCATGGTACTAATGTGGACCCCAGCATCCTCTACGGACTACGAGAAAAGGATTTACCGATAGGTAATTAAAATCCTATTTTTACATGTACTTTCCATGTAAAAGTCAGTCTTTAACAACTAAGGGGGCAATTCAGATCTGATACTGCTGTGCATTTTCACACAGTGGGCGATCAGGTAATAACAGCGCATGCGTATACACCGCAATGTGCATGTGCATTTCTGGGCACCATTATTGATCTTGCCCTGTTTTGAAGTGGGGGTATGGAAAAGTGAAGGGTGTAATTATACACGCGTTCCGGAAAAGGGGGCGTGGCCACTCAAAAGGGGGGGTGTCCTTCAGTGTAGTAGGACCCCTTATACTATCTAGTACTGGTTATACTAGTACTAGACCTTATACTTTCCTTAAACTACCCCTTATACTATCTAGTACTAGACCTTTCACATTTTAACACACGGTATGAGCCGATATTCCAATTATAGCACACAGAATGAGCCGAAATTCACATTATAGCACACAGAATGATCCAAAATTCACATTATAGCACACAGAATGAGCCAAAATTCACATTAAAGCACACAGAATGAGCCGAAATTCACATTATAGCACTCAGAATGAGCTGAAATTCATATTAAAGCACACAGAATGAGCCGAAATTCACATTAAAGCACACAGAATGAGCCAAAATTCACATTAAAGCACACAGATTGAGCCAAAATTCACATTGTATGTATATTAATATTATATATATATATATATATATATATATATATACACACACACAAAATAAATAAAAAATTTAAAAAAATGTATATATATATATATATACACAGTATATATATATATATATATATATATATATATATATACTATATTGCGGCGTCACTCAGACATAAATACAGTAGATGCAGAGTATTACTACAACGTTTCGCAGAATTTATTAGCACTCCGTCATCAGGTAAAACATGCATACAAAAAACATACCTTTAAATAGAATCCCCACCTCATGTGCTCCACTCGGTGTGCGGCTCCGGATAGCGGGCGCCTACTGATGACGTCCGCTCCAGTCCCCGCTTCACCATGGCTACCACCATAAACTAAACAAAAAAGCAAAAGAACGGGTGGGCTGGGCTGTGCGGCCAGCCACCCACAACGAAGCTGACGGACGGCGCAGATCTATAGTAGCAGCAGTAGCGGATCTTGCTACGGGCAAGCAGGACTTTTGCCCGGGGCGCCGCCTTCCGGAGGGCGCCGGCGCCATGCGGAGGGCGCCGCACCATGGCAAGATCCGCTGCTGCTGTGCCGTGTGCCCCCCGCTGCCGCTGTCCCCCGCCGTGAAGGGAACTAGATGCGTAGGCTCTAGTTTCCCTTTGTGGAGAGGACCTTTGCTGTGCGGTGCGCGATGACGTCATCGCGCATTGCACATCATTTCATCGGCGCTACTACTGTACAGGAGGCGTAAGTGACCACGCCCCCTGTATGAAGCCACGCCTCCATCACCCGCCCGGGGCGCTCAAAACCCTCGAGCCGGCCCTGGTAGCAGGGGCGACTCGCCTCTGCTTTGTGTATACCCTCCCCCCTACTCTATGCCTCTCTTTGTGTGTACCCCCCTATTCAATGCCTCTCTTTGTGTATAGTATATTCCCCCTTCCCCTATTCTATACCTCTCTTTGAGTATAGTATACCCCCTGCCCCTATTCTGTGCCTCTCTTTGTGTATAGTATACCCCCTCCCCCTATTCTATGCCTCCCTTTGTGTATAGTATACCCCCTCCCCCTATTCTATGCCTCTCTTTGTGTATAGTATACCCCCCATCCCCCTATTCTATGCCTCTCTTTGTGTATAGTATACCCCCCTCCCCCCATTCTATGCCTCTCTTTGGCTTTTTGGCATAGAATAGGGGGAGATGGGGGGGGGGGGGTATACTATACACAAAGAGAGGCATAGAATAGGGGGGGTATACTATACACAAAGAGAGGCACAGAATAGGGGGAGGGGGTATACTATACACAAAGGGAGGCATAGAATAGGGGGAGGGGGTATACTATACACAAAGAGAGGCACAGAATAGGGGGGTATACACAAAGAGAGGCATAGAATAGGGGGAGGGGGGGTCGTCTCTTTTTGTGTCTTTGTGTGTCTAGTGTTTCCCCCCCCCCTTCCCCCTCCTCACCTCTCAGCTTCAGCAGGGACTGAGCCGGCAGCAGACAGTAGCTCAGGGAGCGTGACGCTTGCATCGCGGTCACGCTCCCGGCAGCTGCCCTAGCAAGGAGGGAGGCTAGGAGCTGCTGCTGCAGTAACGCCGCCGAGCACCACAGCGGGACTTGCTCGGCGGTGAAATTATGTGTCAGCCAGGTGCAGGCAGTGGCGTCGGCTCCGGGCGGGGGCTGCGGAAGTGGCTGCGGGCGGTCAGGTGGTGGCGGCTGTGGGTGCGCGGGCAGGAGCGATGCCCTGGACAGCAGCGCGGGCGTTCCCCTCAGCTATGCCCGCCACGACACCCAGGGCACGTGCCCTGCTCGCCCTACCCTAGTTACGTCTCTGATTGTGCCACTATAATAACAAAACATTTTTTGCACTCATTGTGCCTGTAGATGCCTGCACTCTGCTGCTCATGGCAGCTTTGCAGGCAGCAGTAAAAGAAGGATTGATCTGCTGTGGAGCACCTAGGCACGTGCCAATGCTCCCTAGGCTATTATACCCAAGTACAATTCTGAGGATGGTGTTATACCCAATTACATTTTGTGATGCACATGCACTCTTAGTAAGCTTATACATGTGTAGTCTGCTCAATTTAAAATCATGTGATTCGGTGGCGTGTGGGTTACTCTGATGTGATACAGAACATATTGCCTTATATTCAGATCAGAATTTGGTGCACATAACCAACTCTTGGCTTAGTTCGATTCATTACTCCAAAACTTTGGTTCTGTCAGATTTGCCTTTTTTATCTTATTGGAGCTGATATTTAAGGACAATCAAATAGCACTGTTATATCATATTCCATTGTCTGTTCCAAATTGTGGCTACCCATTTCCCTACATAACCAGATAGATAGGATAAACACTGTTTTATTAACTTGATAATAAATCTAGATTTTCTACATCCTCTTTAATGAAGAAACCTTTATATCTTACTGTATGCAGACCTTTATATTCTACTCACATCAGTAACATTTATCCAAAACACAATAACTTTCCAGAAAGAGGAAACGCTTATATATCCTCAGCTACAGAAACAAATGGCATCTCATTTACTGGGTCATTAACAGATATTAAAGCTTGTTGGTTCCAGTTTCACAAATGGCTGGAAGCACAAACTAATATAGTCATAAATTGGGAATCAAATTGTTTTATTTACTACACTTTTTCTTGGCCTTGAATAAAACAAATTAAATAATTCCAATCTGCTATTAGCGCAGCTGGAATGTTACAGCAGAAATAGGTACATTTATAAAAGCGTATTAGGTGTAAATGTTTTCATACTTATTTCTCTTACGTCCTAGAGGATTAGTACACATTAGTACCATAGGGTATAGACGGGTCCACTAGATGCCTTGGGCACTTTAAGAAATCAATAATGTGCACTGGCTCCTCCCTCTATGCCCCTCCTACCAGACTCAGTTTAGAAAATGTGTCCAGAGGAGCCGTTCACGTTTGGGAAGCTCCTGACAAGTTTTCTGCATTTATTTTTATTTATTTTTTTCAGGCAGGTCTGGTTGGCACCAGACTGCCTGCTTTGTGGAACTTAGGGGGGGAACGGCCCAACCTCCTTAGGGTTAATGGTCCCGTTATAAGACAAAAGAAACAACAAAGAGCGCCTCAGGAAATAGAAATGGAACCAATGATTGATTATAATTGCTCTAGCACCTGCGCTGCCGTGAAACACTGTGTGGGTGTTTAATTAGAATCAGGTATGGCGAAATGGGAAAAAAACAGCTGCGCAATGTGTTAGGGCAATAGGAATGAGAGCTGACGTGTAAATAATAAAAAGTAATTTATTTATACTAATAACATCACATAAAAAACGAGTTGTATATTAAGATAAGAATTATACCAAATTGGATATTGAACACCTTGAATTTTATAGGTATGTGCTCCAGGTAAACACCTGCAATAGTAATGTGATAATGTGTCCAGTAGCAAGAACGCCACTGCCGTCCGCTGCTCGCACCAGCACGCCGCTGAGAACCCGTCATACCTACCTGACGACAGCACAATCACCTCCACGCTGCATAGCAAATAGTGGGCACTGCAGGACCATACAGCCGAGGACGCTCGGTCTGTACCTGCCCACGAAGAGGTATCTACTGTTTCGTCTGACAACAGGCTTATACTTATTTCTCTATCGTCCTTGTGGATGCTGGGGTTCCTGAAAGGACCATGGGGAATAGCGGCTCCGCAGGAGACAGGGCACAAAAAAGTAAAGCTTTACTAGGTCAGGTGGTGTGCACTGGCTCCTCCCCCTATGACCCTCCTCCAGACTCCAGTTAGATTTTGTGCCCGAACGAGAAGGGTGCAATCTAGGTGGCTCTCCTAAAGAGCTGCTTAGTGAAAGTTTAGTTTAGGTTTTTTATTTTACAGTGAGTCCTGCTGGCAACAGGATCACTGCAACGAGGGACTTAGGGGAGAAGTAGTAAACTCACCTGCGTGCAGAGTGGATTTGCTGCTTGGCTACTGGACACTAGCTCCAGAGGGACGATCACAGGTACAGCCTGGATGGTCACCGGAGCCGCGCCGCCGGCCCCCTTGCAGACGCTGAAGATAGAAGAGGTCCAAAATCGGCGGCTGAAGACTCCTCAGTCTTCATAAGGTAGCGCACAGCACTGCAGCTGTGCGCCATTTTCCTCTCAGCACACTTCACACGGCAGTCACTGAGGGTGCAGAGCGCTGGGGGGGGGCGCTCTGAGAGGCAAATAAAAACCTTACTAAAGGCTAAAAATACCTCACATATAGCCCACAGAGGCTATATGGAGATATTTAACCCCTGCCTAACTCAAATAATAGCGGGAGAAGAGCCCGCCGAAAAAGGGGCGGGGCCTATCTCCTCAGCACACGGCGCCATTTTCTGTCACAGCTCCGCTGGTCAGGACGGCTCCCAGGTCTCTCCCCTGCACTGCACTACAGAAACAGGGTAAAACAGAGAGGGGGGGCAAGATTAATGGCTATATTATATATATATATATAAAGCAGCTATAAGGGAGCACTTATAATAAGGCTATCCCTGTCATATATAGCGCTTTTTGGTGTGTGCTGGCAGACTCTCCCTCTGTCTCCCCAAAAGGGCTAGTGGGTCCTGTCTTCATTAGAGCATTCCCTGTGTGGTTGCTGTGTGTGTCGGTACGTGTGTGTCGACATGTATGAGGACGATATTGGTGTGGAGGCGGAGCAATTGCCAAATATGCAGATGTCACCCCCCAGGGGGTCGACACCAGAATGGATGCCTTTATTTGTGGAATTACGTGATAGTCTCACTTCACTTAAACAGTCGGTTGAGGACATGAGGCGGCCGGACAATCAATTAATGCCTGTCCAGGCGCCCCAAACACCGTCAGGGGCTGTAAAACGCCCTTTGCCTCAGTCGGTCGACACAGATCCAGACACAGGCACTGATTCCAGTGACGACGGTGGAAATTCAAACGTATTTTCCAGTAGGGCCACACGTTATATGATTTTGGCAATGAAGGAGACGTTAAATTTAGCTGATACTACAGATACCGTAAAACAGGGTATTATGTATGGTGTGAAAAAACTACCAACAGTTTTTCCTGAATCAGAAGAGTTAAATGACGTGTGTGATGAAGCGTGGGTTGCCCCTGATAAAAAGTTGATAATTTCAAAGAAGTTATTGGCATTATACCCTTTCCCGCCAGAGGTTAGGGCGCGCTGGGAAACACCCCCTAAGGTGGACAAGGCGCTAACACGATTATCTAAACAAGTGGCGTTACCCTCTCCTGAGACGGCCGCACTTAAGGATCCATCAGATAGGAGGATGGAAGGTATCCAAAAGAGTATATACACACATGCAGGTGTTATACTACGACCAGCTATAGCAACTGCCTGGATGTGCAGTGCTGGAGTAGTTTGGTCAGAATCCCTGATTGAAAATATTGATACCCTAGATAGGGACAATGTTTTGCTGTCGTTAGAACAAATAAAGGATGCATTTATCTATATGCGTGATGCACAGAGAGATATCTGCACACTGGCATCACGAGTAAGTGCTATGTCCATTTCAGCCAGAAGAGCATTATGGACACGACAGTGGACAGGCGATGCGGATTCAAAACGTCATATGGAAGTTTTGCCGTATAAAGGGGAGGAGTTATTTGGAGTCGGTCTATCAGACTTGGTGGCCACGGCTACTGCCGGGAAATCCACATTTTTACCTCAAGTCACTCCCCAACAGAAAAAGGCACCGACCTTTCAACCGCAGCCTTTTCGCTCCTACAAAAATAAGAGAGCAAAGGGCTTGTCGTACCTGCCACGAGGCAGAGGAAGAGGGAAGAGACACCAACAGGCAGCTCCTTCTCAGGAACAGAAGCCCTCCCCGGCTCCTGCAAAAACCTCAGCATGACGCTGGGGCCTCTCTAGCGGACTCGGGGACAGTGGGCGGCCGTCTCAAAAATTACAGCGCGCAGTGGGCTCACTCGCAGGTAGACCCCTGGATCCTGCAGATAATATCTCAGGGGTACAGGTTGGAATTAGAGACGGATCCTCCTCATCGTTTCCTGAAGTCTGCTTTAACAACCGTCTCCTCCGAAAGGGAGACGGTTTTGGAGGCCATTCACAAGCTGTACTCTCAGCAGGTGATAGTCAAAGTACCCCTCTTACAACAAGGGAGGGGGTATTATTCCACTCTATTTGTGGTACCGAAGCCGGATGGCTCGGTAAGACCTATTCTAAATCTGAAGTCCTTGAACCTCTACATAAAAAAGTTCAAGTTCAAGATGGAGTCACTCAGAGCAGTGATAGCGAACCTGGAAGAAGGGGACTTTATGGTATCCTTGGACATCAAGGATGCGTATCTCCACGTTCCGATTTACCCCGCACACCAGGGGTACCTCAGGTTCGTTGTTCAAAACTGTCACTATCAGTTTCAGACGCTGCCGTTCGGATTGTCCACGGCACCTCGGGTCTTTACCAAGGTAATGGCCGAGATGATGATTCTTCTTCGAAGAAAAGGCGTATTAGTTATCCCATACTTGGACGATCTCCTAATAAGGGCAAGGTCCAGAGAACAGCTGGAGACAAGATTAGCACTATCTCAAGAGGTGCTAAGACAACACGGGTGGATTCTGAATATTCCAAAATCCCAATTAATCCCGACAACTCGTCTGCTGTTCCTAGGAATGATTCTGGACACGGTTCAGAAAAAGGTTTTCCTTCCCGAGGAAAAAGCAAAGGAGTTATCCGACCTGGTCAGGAACCTCCTAAAACCAGGAAAGGTGTCAGTGCATCAATGCACAAGAGTCCTGGGGAAAATGGTGGCTTCTTACGAAGCAATTCCATTCGGCAGATTCCATGCAAGAATTTTCCAAAGGGATCTGTTGGACAAATGGTCAGGGTCACATCTTCAGATGCACCTGCGAATAACCCTGTCACCAAAGACAAGGGTGTCTCTTCTGTGGTGGTTGCAGAAGGCTCACCTATTAGAAGGCCGCAGATTCGGCATTCAGGATTGGATCTTGGTGACCACGGACGCCAGCCTGAGAGGCTGGGGAGCAGTCACACAAGGAAGAAACTTCCAGGGAGTATGGACGAGCCTGGAAAAGTCTCTTCACATAAACATTCTGGAACTAAGAGCAATCTACAATGCTCTAAGCCAGGCGGAACCTCTCCTGCAAGGAAAGCCGGTGTTGATTCAGTCGGACAACATCACGGCGGTCGCCCATGTAAACAGACAGGGCGGCACAAGAAGCAGGAGTGCAATGGCAGAAGCTGCCAAGATTCTTCGCTGGGCGGAGAATCACGTGATAGCACTGTCAGCAGTGTTCATCCCGGGCGTGGACAACTGGGAAGCAGACTTCCTCAGCAGACACGATCTTCATCCGGGAGAGTGGGGTCTACATCCAGAGGTCTTCCACATGTTAATAGACCGTTGGGAAAGACCAATTGTAGACATGATGGCGTCTCGCCTCAACAAGAAACTGGACAAATATTGCGCCAGGTCAAGAGATCCACAGGCAATAGCTGTGGACGCGCTGGTAACTCCTTGGGTGTACCAGTCAGTATATGTGTTTCCTCCTCTGCCGCTCATACCAAAGGTATTGAAGATTATACGGCAAAGAGGAGTAAGAACAATACTAGTGGTTCCGGATTGGCCGAGAAGGACTTGGTACCCGGAACTTCAAGAAATGCTCACGGACGAACCGTGGCCTCTACCTCTGAGAAGGGACCTGCTCCAACAGGGTCCCTGTCTCTTTCAAGACTTACCGCGGCTGCGTTTGACGGCATGGCGGTTGAACGCCAGATCCTAAAAGGGAAAGGCATTCCAGAAGAAGTCATTCCTACCTTGATTAAGGCAAGGAAGGAAGTCACCGTGAAACATTATCACCGCATTTGGCGAAAATATGTCGCGTGGTGCGAGGATCGGAGTGTTCCGACGGAGGAATTTCAACTGGGTCGTTTCCTACATTTCCTGCAATCAGGATTGTCTATGGGTCTCAAATTGGGATCTATTAAGGTTCAAATTTCGGCCCTGTCAATATTCTTCCAAAAAGAATTGGCCTCAGTCCCTGAGGTCCAGACTTTTGTCAAAGGAGTACTGCGTATACAGCCTCCTGTGGTGCCTCCGGTGGCACCGTGGGATCTAAATGTAGTTTTAGATTTCCTCAAATCCCATTGGTTTGAACCATTAAAAAAGGTGGATTTGAAATATCTCACATGGAAAGTGACTATGTTACTGGCCCTGGCTTCTGCCAGGAGAGTATCTGAATTGGCGGCTTTATCTTATAAAAGCCCTTATCTAATTTTCCATTCGGATAGGGCAGAACTGCGGACTCGTCCGCATTTTCTTCCTAAAGTGGTGTCAGCATTTCACCTGAACCAACCTATTGTGGTGTCTGCGGCCACTAGCGACTTGGAGGACTCCAAGTTGTTGGACGTTGTCAGAGCCTTAAAAATATACATTTCAAGGACGGCTGGAGTCAGAAAGTCTGACTCGCTGTTTATACTGTATGCACCCAACAAGTTGGGAGCACCTGCTTCTAAGCAGTCGATTGCTCGTTGGATTTGTAGCACAATTCAACTTGCACATTCTGTGGCAGGCCTGCCACAGCCTAAATCTGTTAAGGCCCATTCCACAAGGAAGGTGGGCTCATCTTGGGCGGCTGCCCGAGGGGTCTCGGCATTACAACTCTGCCGAGCAGCTACGTGGTCGGGGGAAAACACGTTTGTAAAATTCTACAAATTTGATACCCTGGCAAAAGAGGACTTGGAATTCTCTCATTCGGTGCTGCAGAGTCATCCGCACTCTCCCGCCCGTTTGGGAGCTTTGGTATAATCCCCATGGTCCTTTCAGGAACCCCAGCATCCACAAGGACGATAGAGAAAATAAGAATTTACTTACCGATAATTCTATTTCTCGGAGTCCGTAGTGGATGCTGGGCGCCCATCCCAAGTGCGGATTATCTGCAATACTTGTACATAGTTATTGTTAACTAATTCGGGTTATTGTTTAAGGAGCCATCTTTAAGAGGCTCTTTCTGTTATCATACTGTTAACTGGGTTTAGATCACAAGTTGTACGGTGTGATTGGTGTGGCTGGTATGAGTCTTACCCGGGATTCAAAATGCCTCCCTTATTGTGTATGCTCGTCCGGGCACAGTACCTAACTGGAGTCTGGAGGAGGGTCATAGGGGGAGGAGCCAGTGCACACCACCTGACCTAGTAAAGCTTTACTTTTTTGTGCCCTGTCTCCTGCGGAGCCGCTATTCCCCATGGTCCTTTCAGGAACCCCAGCATCCACTACGGACTCCGAGAAATAGAATTATCGGTAAGTAAATTCTTATTATTTGCTACATTGAGACTGTTTTCCGGCACCTTTATATTTTGCTCATTTACTGTGGACATTATTTCTGGAGCTTACTACTGGACACATATAAATAATAAATTACTTTTTATTATTTACACGTCAGCTCTCATTCCTATTGCCCTAACACATTGCGCAGCCGTTTTTTCCCATTTCTCCTTAATGGTCCCGTTCCCCGCTGACATAACACTAAGCTCCTGAGGTTCCTATTAGCTAGCCCCATCACGGCGAGCGTGCAGACCAGCAGCACGCCACCACCCCTAACAGAGCAAGAAGTAAGAAGAGTGGTGAGTAGGTGGCCGGCGTCCCGAATGGTGGGTCGCCGGTTGTAATGGCGGCACAAGGGTAGGAGCGCAGCGCTGACAAGCAGGCTGCGGCTTCAGAACATGCAGGGTGCTGTGTGGTCTGCTGTGAGGGGCGAGCTGAAGCCATAACTATTAATACCCACACTGGCGGTACATCTTACAGGGGTTTTAACCCACTGTAGAGCAGAAATATTATCGTGCACCATTAAGGGGGCGGGACTTCACTATGAGCGGATCCAGCAGCTCACCAGTGCCATTTTCCCTCTGCAGCTATACACAGACAGGCTGGCAGGAAAGCGCTGCTCCTCCACAAAGACTCCAGATCACCTCAGCGGTACCAGGGGGTCATAGCAAGGGGGGGAGCAATAATAGTATACTAAGCCCTTATTAAGGGTGCATAGTTTGCGACCCAGCTAAACTTGGAAATTAGCTATAGGGGCGCGGTGTGGCTGGCTCCATCATACTCTGTGTCTCCCTAGGGGGCTCTGTGTGGGTTAACTGTGCTTTTAACCTGTTGTCCTGCATGTGTGGGTTCTTTCACATTTTACTATGTCAAAGGAGTGTGTGTCATGCATGGCAGAGTGTTTTTCTCACTCAGGGGGATCACTGCAGTGTACTCAGGATAGTACACATTCTCAGGCTAGTGGATCTGAACCAGTTTGGTTAGATTCATTGAAAGGGATTTCTCTGCTGTGGTGGCTCCAGATTTCTCACCTGACCGAGGGCCTGGAGGTTAGGGATTCAAAATTGGATTCTGTTAACCACAGATGCAAGCCTCAGAGGTTGGGGAGCAGTCACCCAGGGGTAACACTTCCAAGGACAATGATCAAGTCTTCCATTCTTCCAATCAACATTCTGGAACTAAGGGCCATATACAATGCCCTTCTACAGGCAGCACATCTTCTTCAAGATCAGGCGATCCAGGTTCAGTCGGACAAGGTGACGGCGGTAACGTACATAAACCGACAGGGCGGAACGAAGAGCAGAGCAGCAATGTCAGAGGTAACACAAGATTCTCCTCTGGGCAGAAAGACATGCTGTGGCGTTGTCTGCGATCTTCATTCCAGGAGTAGACAACTGGGAAGCAGATTTCCTCAGCAGACACGATCTCCACGCAGGAGAGTGGGGTCTTCACCCGTAGGTGTTCGGGT
Source organism: Pseudophryne corroboree (assembly GCF_028390025.1). Lineage (NCBI taxonomy): Eukaryota > Metazoa > Chordata > Amphibia > Anura > Myobatrachidae > Pseudophryne > Pseudophryne corroboree. The sequence goes on along the minus strand of NC_086448.1, from coordinate 523,278,584 downwards.
GCGTGACATGTCGGTGGGGAACTCCACAAATCAACATGATGGCCTCTCGTCTCAACAAGAAACTCAGGCGGTATTGTTCCAGGTCGAGAGACCCACAGGCAGTGGCGGTGGACGCTCTGGTGGCTCCATGGGCCTACCAGATGGTGTATGTTTTCCCCCTTCCACTGATCCCAAGAATTCTCAAAAGAATAAAAATGGAAAAGGTTCAGGCAATGCTCATTGCTCCGGATTGGCCAAGAAGGGCTTGGTACGCGGATCTACTAGACATGCTTCTGGAGGATCCGTGGCCTCTATCTCTCCGAGAGGATCTTCTGCAACAGGGGCCATTAGTCTATCAAGACTTACCACGGCTATGTTTGACGGCATGGAGGTTGAGCGGCAAATTTTAGCCCAGAAAGGAATTCCAGACAGGGTAATTCCTACCCTGATCCAAGCCAGAAAAGGGGTAACGTCTAAACATTACCACTGGATTTGGAGAAAATACGTGTCTTGGTGTGAAAACAGAAAAATTCCTGCGGTGGAATTTCAACTGGGTCGGTTTCTGCTTTTTCTGCAGTCTGTTGTGGATCTGGGCCTACGCCTGGGCTCCATAAAAGTCCAGATTTTGGCCTAATCCATTTTCTTCCAAAAACAGTTTTCCCTCCCTAAGGTTCAGACATTCTTGAAAGGTGTTCTGCATATCCAGATGCCCTTTGTGCCTCCCACGGCACCTTGGGATCTTAACGTGGTGTTGCGGTTTCTACAATCTGAATGGTTTGAGCCTTTACAGGAGGTTGATGTAAAGTTTCTTACGTGGAAGACCATCACATTGCTGGCCTTGACTTCGGCAAGACGTGTGTCGGAATTGGAGGCATTGTCTCACAAGAGCCCCTATTTGATTTTTTATGAAGATAGAGCTGAACTCAGAACTTGTCAGCAATTTCTTCCAAAGGTGGTGTCTGCGTTTTACATCAACCAGCCTATTGTGGTTTTGTTGTTTACTGACACCTCTTCCACTTCAAAGTCCCTTGATGTTGTGTGGGCTTTGAAAATCTATGTCAAACGAATAGCTCGTCACATAAAATCAGACTCGCTGTTGGTGCTCTATGATCCCATTAAAATTGGGTGTCCTGCTTCAAAGCAGTCTATTGCTCGTTGGCTCAAACTTACTATCCAGCATGCTTACTCTACGGCAAGTTTGCCGGTTCCTAGATCTGTACATGCCCACTCTACTAGGTCGGTGGGTTCTTCCTGGGCGGCTGCCCGGGGTGTCTCGGCCTTGCAACTCTGCCGAGCAGCTACTTGGTCTGGTTCAAACACATTTGCTAAGTTCTACAAGTTCGATACTTTGACCCTGGGGACCTTCAGTTTCCCCTAGGACGTAAGAGAAAATAGGATTTTAATTACCTACCGGTATATCCTTTTCTCATACTCCATAGAGGATACTGGGCGACCGCCCAGTGCTTCGTTCTTCCTGCACTGTTACTTGGTTAAGTAATATTGGTTTGGCCATTGCTGTTCCTGTTTCATATTTGGTTAGCTTGGCTTTCCTCTTGTTGTGTGTGCTGGTTTGGAATCTCACCACTATCCTTAACTATCCTTCTCTCAAAGTATGTCTGTTTCCTCGGGCACAGTTTCTAAACTGAGTCTGGTAGGAGGGGCATAGAGGGAGGAGCCAGTGCACAGTATTGATTTCTTAAAGTGCCTAAGGCTCCTAGTGGACCCGTCTATACCCTATGGTACTAATGTGGACCCCAGTATCCTCTACGGACTACGAGAAAAGGATTTACTGGTAGGTAATTAAAATCCTATTTTTTTTCTTTCAAACCATACATTTACCATGTGTCACACTACACTTTTATTGTCCAATTAGCCCCTGGAACAAATACTGAAATACTGATGTCAGAGGACCTTGCCTATATAACTTCTGCTTTGCAAGCAACTGCTTTCCCCACAGCATTGTCCTAGTTTTCTATTGGGTCTATTTAACAAGTTCAGCACAACTTAGCTTTTCTGGGCGTGTCTCTGGGGGTAATTCAGACCTGATCGTAGCAGCAAATTTGTTAGAAGTTGGCCAAAACCATATGCACTGCGGGGGGGTTGCAGATATAATATGTGCAGAGAGAGTTAGATTTGGGTGGGGTGTGTTCAAACTAAAATCTAAATAGCAGTGTAAAAATATAGCAGCCAGTATTTACTCTGCACAGAAACAAAATAACCCACCCAAATCTAACTCTCTCTGCACATGTTACATCTGCCCCACCTGCAGTGCAAATGGTTTTGCCCAACTGCTAACAAATTTGCTGATACGATCAGGTCTGAATTACCCCCTCTGTTAGCTAGCACCAACTGATGCGTGATTAATACTATCTTCCCTATGGGGGAAGACCAGCCGGATAGTGGAATCTTCTGATATCCTACAGGTGGGCTTAGTGTCGGACTGGGCACGAAGGGCCCTCCGGGGGATGTAATGATAGGTCCCCATTTTTACAGGTATGGCCATCCACCACAGAGACTTGGCCAACTATTGGAAAGTGTATAATTTTGGATCCTTTATAAATAAATATAGTAAAGACTGCTATGCATGCATGATTAATAACTGCAGTGCACTATAACGAATACACCATAGTCCTGTGCCGTATAATGTAACTTATATATAATGTATAAATCAAGTGCACCGTTAAAAACCTAAATCCTAAAGGAGAGGGTGGGCCCTATGGAAGTGGGGCCTACTGGGGATTTCCTCTGTAGCCTTATGGGCCAGTCTGACACTGGGTGGGCTGCACAGTTGCATGGTCAGGTCTGGACCCAGTACCTTACTTTTTACTCACCATAGAGACAGGCTATCAGAACACATATCCTGGCAAATGCCACTTGATAAATGTCTCCAACATAACATTCACAATAGCGATATGCAGAGATAAGGAAGGATCATTTTTCTCACATTACCATCATTTTTTATTAAATATTCCCCAATGTCCCTGAAGGTAATTTGTGTGCATGTACCTTTACCTTATATAATGCTCTTCTTTTTGCCTTCCCATTAGCGACACTTGTTTTCGATTTGTAATTGTGTTCAATTTTTTCAACTAGAAGAATATAAGAACTGAAAGTAGATAGTGGGACTGATCGCCTTATACCATGCTGAAGTGTAGTCAACAGAAACAGGTCAGAACCAGATGGGAGTGCAGTACCAGGGAACAGGCAGAGTATGATCAGAGGGAAGCCAAAGTCAGAACAAGGAGATCACTAGAAGGCAGTACCAAGAGAGTAGGCAAGCAGAATTGTCAAATACATAGGTGTTTCTATAATGGGTGCAGTGTGTGTAGTGCATACGGGCCCCTAGGTCCGGGGGCGCCCACACCGCACACACTGCAACACTGCACCCATAGAGTATACTTACCCCTCCAAAGTCTTGTGGTGGCCCTGCAGTGCAAACACAAATTACTTGGAAAATGGCCAGCACAGCCATTTCCGAGTGATTTGCGCATGCACACTGGAGATGTCCCTGGAAACAAGGTGCAGGTGCCATGTTCCCGGAGACATGCGCAGTAGATTCTGGCTTTATGCCAGAGTATACTAGCTGCCGGAGAGGAGGGAGCCCGCAACAGAGGCTGCATGCGGGTCCCCTCCTCTCTTAAAACGCCCCATGTCAGGCGAACTGGATCAGAGCACTACGAATACACTAGTGGGTATACACTGGTGTAACTACAGGCCACTTGGAGGTGCCAGGCAATGGGGGGTGCAGCAGATTCCCATGCAGACTAGCCATACGCACATAAATTTGCTAATGTCCATCCAAAAATGGCCACCGCCTTGGAGAAGACAGATGCTAGAGGTCATACTTGACCTCTAGCATCTGATTTCCCTGTCCCTACACAGCACTGCAGCATTACCCGGAAGTGACGGAAACGCTTAGCGCTGGCGGCGGTGCCAGCCACTACCCAGCCCCAATGTGTTACACCCTTGGCAATGAGCATTCACCACTGGCAACAAGCATGACACCCAGAGCATATAAAACCCCTGGCAATGAACAGGGAACCCCTGGCAATGAGCATTCAACCCTGGCAACAAGCATGACACCCAGAGCATGAAACCCTTGGCAACGAGCATTCACCCCTGGCTACAAGCATGACTCCTAGAGCACATGAAATCCCTTGCAACGAGCATGGAACCCCTGGCAACAAGCATGATACCCTGGCAATGAACATTCACCCCTGGCAATGAGCACGACACCCCTGTCAACAAGTATGACACCTATAGCATGAAACCCCTGGTAATGGGCATGTAAACCCTGGCAATGAGCATGACACCCTTGGCAACAAGCATGATACACGGAGCATGAAACCCCTGTCAATGAGCATTAAACCCAGAGTATGAAACCCCTGGCAACGAGCATGGAATCCAGCGCCAGAAACTTTTTGACCTTGGTAAAGCAAAATTTCTAGTTACGCCACTAGGGGTATATTTACTAAAGTGCGGGTTTATAGAAATGGAGATGGCGGGGAATTCAAAGATAGACGCCGGACAGAGCCTCAGCGCCTGAGTATCGTCTTTCCCTGACGTGGATGCCAGCGCTCTTGTTCCCGGCAAGGATCTCTGAAGTTGTACTCCAGTGTCTCCGGCATTTCCAGGTGCCAGTTCGCTGCACCGGTTCCAGTGTATTCAGCGGCCGGTATATCTTTCTGCGGTCCAGTCTCCAGTGCTCCTAGGAATCAGCGTGGGCTGCAGGCCTAAATCACCGCTCCCAAGTTCTACAAATCAACAGCGTCTTAAACCACTGCACTTAAGTTCTTCACATCATCAGCGTCTCAGTCACCGTTCACAAGTTCTACAAATCAACAGCGTCTTAAACCACTGCACTTAAGTTCCTCAAATCATCAGCGTCTCAGTCACCATTGCTTACTTCTGCAAATCATCAGCGTCCTAGACCTCTGCACTTAAGTTCTTCAATTTACCAGTGTCATAACCTCCGCTCACAAGTTCTTTATCCATCTGTGCCTTTAACCACCATTTATAAGTTCCTCAAGTTATCAGTGACTTTAAAACATCACCCACAGTTTCTTCAGTTACCAGCATCTCTAATATTGCTCACAAAACCCTTCAGTGGGTCTGGACATTCCCTCACTAATTCCTTTTTGACATATGACTTTTAGTTGTTCTTTTCCTGCAATAAAGCTCTTCAATATTTCACCAAACTCCACTGTCAGCGTCCTGTATGAGGAAGTCCTACATTGGGCCACCCCTGTTCCGGCTCAGTTGTGGTTCCTCTTCCCAACCATCGGAAGAATCCCCGAGTTCACAACACCCTCAGTCTAGGCCAGTGACAGTATACTCAGGCCATATGGACCCGGGGAATCGGAACCCAGAGGCACGCACCATGAAGGACCTGGTTTCCCGAGTGCAGAGTCAGGAAGCAGCACAGAATCAGGTGATGCATTATCTCCAGGATTTATCTGGCCGGCTGGATCAAATCCAGACTTCTCTGGCTTCAGTGGTTCCAGCTCCAGTTCCAGTATCCGCTCCAGTGGTTGTCTCTGGCAATGTTCCCTCCATGTCTGGAACCAGGTCACGCCTTCAGCTTCCCACTCCTCCTCGTTATAACGGGAATCCAAAAAATTGCCATGGATTCCTCAATCAGTGTGAGGTACATTTCGAACTCCTCTCACATAACTTCCCTACGGATCGGTCTAAAGTGGCATACATTATTTCTTTGCTTGAGGGTTCAGCGTTGGAGTGGGTGTCACCGTTGTGGAAGCGATCAGATCCGTTAGTTTCTAGTTATACCAACTTCATCACGTCATTCCGAAGGATCTTTGATGAGCCCGGCAGGACGACTGCTGCCTCTGCTGACTTGCTCCGAGTTCGACAAGGCTCTCGTACAGTGGGACAGTATGTGATTCACTTTCAAACTATAGCTTCTGAACTGAGCTGGAAAAATGATGCCCTTCGGGCTGCTTTTTGGAACGGGCTCTCGGATCGTTTAAAGGACGAATTGATTACTAGAGATCTGCCAGATTCCTTGGAACAGTTGATCTCACTCTGTGTAAAGGTGGATCTTCGCATGCAGGAACGAGGTGGTGAACGTAGTCGGTCAGACCGGACGAGATTCCGATCTCTTCCTTCTAAGCAAACAGTTATTTCAAGTCCAGACGAACTCATGCAGATTAATCGGTCTCGGCTGTCTCCAGAAGAACGTCAGCGTCGTCGTGAGGGTAGACTTTGCCTCTACTGTGGAGCGGCGGATCATTTCCTCAAGTTTTGCAAGTCTCGCCCGGGAAACGGGCAGTCCTAGCTTGTTCTGGAGAAGTCGAGCTAGGGTTTTTTTCTCAATCTTCTCCGGCAGTGGACTGTTTACTCCCCGTGTCTTTGTTTTCTGAGTCTGAAGTCAAAACCGTTAAGGCACTGTTGGACTCAGGGGCTGCGGGGAATTTTATTTCCCTTTCCTGTGCCCAGAATCTGGGTTTGAAGTTACAGTCGGTCGAACGACCTATTACGATAACTGCTATTAATGGTACCCAAATTCCTAATGCTCTGATTTCAAGTTGTACTATGCCAATCAAGTTGCAAGTGGGAGCTTTGCATCAAGAACATCTGGAGTTCCTTGTGATTCAGGAGATGCCTCACGATCTCGTCCTTGGTCTTCCCTAACTCAAGCTTCACAACCCTCACGTCGACTGGAGGACGACACAGATAATTTCTTGGAGTCCATTTTGTCACTCGAATTGTCTCACTCCTGTCTACCCGCTTCGTGTATCTTCCAAGTCGGACGAGGAGCTTATTCCAGAGGCTTATCGAGAGTTTACAGATGTGTTCTCGGAACAGGCGGCCGATAAGTTACCACCGCATAGACCCTGGGACTGTCCTATTGAGCTCATTCCGGGGAAAATGCCACCTCGGGGTCGTACTTATCCTTTGTCAGTACCCGAGACTCAAGCCATGTCAGAATATATCAAGTGTAATCTGCAGAAGGGATTCATCCGCACCTCTACTTCCCCGGCGGGAGCAGGCTTCTTCTTTGTGAAGAAAAAGGACGGAGGCCTGAGGCCATGTATCGACTATCGTGGTCTAAATGAAGTCACCATTAAGAATAAGTATCCTTTGCCGCTCATCACGGAGCTTTTTGATAGAGTCCGCGGAGCTCGAGTCTTCACTAAGCTCGATTTAAGGGGAGCTTATAACTTGATACGTATCCGACAAGGGGACGAATGGAAGACGGCCTTCAATACTAGGGACGGGCATTATGAGTACTTGGTAATGCCGTTCGGCCTTAGCAATGCCCCCGCCGTCTTCCAGGGATTCATTAATGAAGTCTTTCGGGACATGTTATACCTAAATGTAGTGGTATATTTGGATGACATACTGATATTTTCGAAGAATCTCACTGAGCACAGAATACAAGTTAAGGAGGTACTTCTTCGGTTGCGAGAGAACCATCTTTACGGCAAGATTTCCATGTGCACCTTTGAGGTCCCCTCTATTCCATTTCTGGGTTACATTATTTCAGGCACGGAGTTGCGTATGGATCCGGAGAAACTTTCTGCTATTCGGGACTGGACTCAGCCTCTTTCCTTGAAAGCAGTGCAACGATTTCTAGGGTTCGCAAATTACTACCAGAAATTCATAAGGGGTTTCTCTACTATTGTGGCGCCTATTACTGCCCTAACCAAGAAGGGGGCTGACCCAAGCCATTGGTCCTCTGAAGCTGTTGCAGCGTTCGCTCAGTTGAAGGCAGCCTTTATGACCGCTCCGGTACTTCAGCAACCAGACTTTTTAAAACCATTCTTTCTGGAGGTTGATGCTTCTACGGTAGGCATTGGTGCCGTACTTTCGCAGTACGCTCCAGATGGGAAGTTACATCCATGTGGTTTCCATTCTTGCAAGTTCTTCCCTACTGAGCTAAATTACACCATTGGAGACAAAGAGCTGTTGGCAATAAAATCTGCCTTGGAAGAATGGAGATATCTTTTGGAAGGTGCTAAACACCTAATTACGATTTTCACGGATCACAAAAATTTGCTGTATCTCAAGACGGCCCAGTGCTTGAATCCCCGTCAAGCAAGATGGGCGCTCTTCTTTGCCCGATTTTCGTTTGTCATTAAGTACCGGGCTGGAACTCTTAACACCAAGGCGGATGCCCTATCCCGTTCCTTAATGGCTTCAGATGAGGAGAATTCCGTTGAAAAGGCTTTGATCCTCAGTCTAGTTTCTAATTGTGCGGCTCCCACCGCGTTGGGTCCTCCTCCTGGAAGAATGTCTGTGCCAGCTAAATTTTGACCAAGATTGTTGCAGTGGGCTCACATTTCCAAGTTTTCTGGCCATCCAGGAGTTCAAAAGATGTGGGAATTTCTACGTAGATCTTACTGGTGGGACACTATGAAGAAGGACGTTCAAGAGTATGTCAACTCGTGTCCTCAATGTGCTCAGCACAAAATTCTTCGTCTGCCTCCTGCGGGGTTGTTGCACCCATTGTCCATTCCTAAGAGGCCTTGGACTCATATCTCTATGGACTTTGTTACTGAACTACCTCTCTCTAAGGGTCATAACACCGTCTGGGTGATTATCGACCGATTCTCTAAGATGGCACATTTTGTTCCGTTGACCGGGTTACCATCTGCTTCTAAGTTGGCTTTGTTATTCATTCGGGAACACTTCCGCCTGCACGGGTTACCTCTGGAAATAGTTTCTGATCGAGGGGTACAGTTTACGGCAAGATTCTGGAGAGCCCTTTGTAAGGCCTTACAAATAAAACTCAAGTTTTCATCCGCTTACCATCCGCAGACCAATGGGCAAACTGAACACGTCAATCAAGATTTAGAGACTTTTCTCCATGTTTACCTCTCCCCCTCACAAGATAATTGGGTGGAGCTGTTGCCTTGGGCCGAGTTCGCCCATAATCATCTATATCACTCCTCGACTGGTGAGTCTCCATTTTTCATTAATTATGGATTTCATCCCCAAGTTCCAGAATTACCCATTTGTCCTCCAGAAGAAGTTCCTGCTGCAGCCTCTACTCTCCGGCACTTCAGTCAAATCTGGAGTCGAGTTCATGCCAACCTCAAGAGAGTTTCTGGCCGCTATAAGTTCTTTGCGGATAGGAAGCGACGAGCAGCTCCTCAATACAAGGTTGGTGACAGGGTATGGCTCTCTACCCGCAATCTCCGTTTGAAGGTGCCCACTATGAAGTTCGCTCCAAGGTTCATTGGTCCTTATCCCGTGTTACAAGTTTTGAATCCGGTTGTCTGCAAATTGGGATTGCCTTCCCATCTCCGGATACCAAATTCCTTCCATGTCTCCCTTCTTCGCCCTCTTGTTTTGAACCGGTTTCATTCCAAGTCCCCAAGGCCAACCTCTGCAGAGGCTGAAGAGGGTACGGACTTTGAAATCAAAGCTATTCTTGATTCTCGCTATCTTCACAAGAATCTACAGTGTTTGGTGGAATGGAAAGGTTTTGGCCGCGAGGAAAGGAGCTGGGTCAAAGCTACTGAAGTTACGGCTCCCCGACTGGTGCAGATTTTCCATTCCAGACATCCAACAAAACCTGGAAAGTGTCCAGGGGCCACTCCTGGAGGAGGGGGTACTGTCACACGCCAGAGGCGGCGTTTGCCGCGCTTACCCCTGCGTGTCTGCTGATCTGTGTTGCACCCTCTGCCTTCGGTGGGCCACGGGCTCCGGCGTCTGGCTGGTGCTGCTCGGTTCTCCAGGGCATGGGCGCCGCCATGACACCCGGCATCACGTGGACGGGGGGCAGGTGACGTCATCAGACTGCTCCGCCAATCCAGCGGTGGTGGGGAATCCAAAGTCAGATGCCGGACAGAGCCTCAGCGCCTGAGTATCGTCTTTCCCTGACGTGGATGCCAGTGCTCTTGTTCCCGGCAAGGATCTCTGAAGTTGTACTCCAGTGTCTCCGGCATTTCCAGGTGCCAGTTCGCTGCACCGGTTCCAGTGTATTCAGCGGCCGGTATATCTTTCTGCAGTCCAGTCTCCAGTGCTCCTAGGAATCAGCGTGGGCTGCAGGCCTAAATCACCGCTCCCAAGTTCTACAAATCAACAGCGTCTTAAACCACTGCAGTTAAGTTCTTCACATCATCAGCGTCTCAGTCACCGTTCACAAGTTCTACAAATCAACAGCGTCTTAAACCACTGCACTTAAGTTCCTCAAATCATCAGCGTTTCAGTCACCATTGCTTACTTCTGCAAATCATCAGCGTCCTAGACCTCTGCACTTAAGTTCTTCAATTTACCAGTGTCTTAACCTCCGCTCACAAGTTCTTTATCCATCTGTGCCTTTAACCACCATTTATAAGTTCCTCAAGTTATCAGTGACTTTAAAACATCACCCACAGTTTCTTCAGTTACCAGCATCTCTAATATTGCTCACAAAACCCTTCAGTGGGTCTGGACATTCCCTCACTAATTCCTTTTTGACATATGACTTTAAGTTGTTCTTTTCCTGCAATAAAGCTCTTCAATATTTCACCAAACTCCACTGTCAGTGTCCTGTATGAGGAAATCCTACATTAGGCCACCCCTGTTTCGGCTCAGTTGTGGTTCCTCTTCCCAACCATCGGAAGAATCCCCGAGTTCACAACACCCTCAGTCTAGGCCAGTGACATACTCCTTCCAATCTCGGTTTTGGGAAAAAACAGCACCTCTGAGGCATCGTCTGAACCACAAATTCTTTAGAAAAGTCAGGTGTTATTAATACCGGTTGTGTACATAAGGCCGCTTTTAATGCCTGAAACGCTTGTTCTGCCTTGGGGTTCCATTTCATTATATTTAATTGTTTACCTTTGATAAGATCTGTTAAAGGAACTGCAGTGGCGGCAAAATTAGGAATAAACCATTGGTAATACCCAGTGATCCCCAAGAAGGCTCTCCCCTGTTTTTTATTTACCGGACGGGGCCAGGTTTGGATAGCCTCATCCTCGTTCAGTTACCTTCCACAAAAATGTCACACATTTGTTTTTCGGGCTCAGCCGAAGGTGCAACAATACAGGCTAACCTGGCAAAGTAAGACATTCTGCAACATTCAAAGGCAGCATCATATTGCATGGGTTCTAGAACAACTGGGCAATTAGCAACAACATGTCCTGGCATACCACACCTAAAACATTTAATCACATGACTGTCATATCTTTTAGGTGTCTGAGACCTTTCTGGTCCCACTGGCACGTCTTTGGACCGAGCGCTCACAGGCTCTTCATTTTTGAGTTCTATTAACTGCACAGGAATCTTTTCCCACAGAACAGTCTTACTTGGTTTTACAGAAGTGCATTGTCGTGGATCTAGGGGCTGCTGCAGTATAGCCAGTAGTTCCTCTGCTACCAGATACCTTTCCACCATCTCCACTAGCTGATCAGCTGTCTTAGTATCCCCATGGCTCACCTACTTGTGCAAAGCCAGGGGCAGGGACCTCAAATAACGTCCCATGACAATGCTTTCCACCAAATCTGGGCCAGTTAATGTCTCTGGTTGTTGTAACCATTTTTTGGTCAGATGGATGAGGTCATGCATTTGTGAGCCAGGAGGTTTGTCCTTGTAGTATACCCAGCAATGCACACGTTGCACTCGGACTGACAGTGTAACTTCTAGGCGAGTCAGAATTTCTGTTTTTAGTTTTTCATAGACAAAAGCAAAAATAGGATTTTAATTACCTAATGGTAAATCCTTTTCTCATAGTCCGTAGGGGATTCTGGGAATCCATTTAGTACCATGGAGTATAGATGAGTCCACTAGGAACCTTGGACACTTTAAAAATTTTATAGTGTGCACTGGCTCTTCCCTCTATACCCCTCCTACCAAACTCAGTCTAGGAAACTCTGCCCGAGAAGACGGACATACTTTGAGAGAAGGATAGATAAGGAAAGTGGTGAGATTACGAACCAGCACACACAAAACAAGAGGAAAGCCATGCTAACCAAACTTGTAAACCAGGAACAGCAACAGCTGAACCAACCAGAATAATTAACTAAGTAACAGTGCAGGAAGAACGAAGCATCGGGCGGGCACCCAGTATCCCCTATGGACTACGTGAAAAGGATTTACCGGTAGGTAATTAAAATCCTATTTTCTCTTATGTCCTTGGGGACACTGGGAATCCATTTAGTACCATGGGGAAGTACCAAAGCTCCCAAACCAGGTGGGAGAGTGCTGAGGTTCCTGCAGAACTGATTGACCAAACTGAAGGTCCTCAGAGGCCAACGTATCGAACTTGTAAAACTTTGCAAACGTGTTCGAACCTGACCAAGTAGCTGCTCGGCAGAGCTGTAAAGCAGAGACACCCCGGGCAGTCGCCCAAGAGGAACCCACCGACCTAGTAGAGTGGGTCTGTACAGAATTTGGAACCTGCAATGCTGCCGTGGAATAAGCATGCTGGATAGTAAGCCTCATCCAGCGTGCAATAGACTGCTTTTAAGCAGGACTCCCAATTTTATTGGGATCATAGAGAACTAACAGCGAGTCAGATTTTCTGTTACGAGCTGTCCTCTTTACGTACACCTTCAAAGCCCTCACAACATCCAAAGACTTTGAAGTAGTAGAGGTGTCCGTAACAGCCGGAACCACAATAGGTTGGTTAATGTGAAAGGCCGACACCACCTTAGGAAGAAATTGCTGATGAGTTCTGAGTTCAGCTCTGTCCTCATGGAGAATTAAGTAGGGGCTCTTGTGAGACAATGCCCCTAGCTCCGACACACGTCTTGCTGAAGCTAAGGCCAACAATGTGACGGTCTTTCACGTAAGGTACTTTAACGTTAACTTACTGTAATGGTTCAATCCAGTCCAATTGGAGGAACTGCAGCACCAAATTGAGATCCCAAGTTGCCGTAGGGGGCACAAAGGGAGGCTGGATGTGCAGAACACATTTCAAGAACGTCTGGACCTCAGGGAGAGAAGCCAATTGTTTCTGAAAGTAAATAGACAAGGCCGAAATCTGGACTTTAATTGAGCCTAGGCGTAGACCCACATCTACTCCTGACTGCAGAAAAAGCAGGAGACGTCCCAGATGAAATTCCACCGCAGAATATTGTCTGCTCTCACACCAAGAGACATACTTCTTCCATATATGGTGCTAATGTTTAGACGTTACCCCCTTCCTGGTTTGGATCATAGTCGGGATGACCTTGTCAGGAATCCCTCTCCTGGCTAGAATCAGCCGTTCAACTTCCATTCCATTAAACGTAGCCGCGGTAAGTCTTGATAGACGAACGGGCCCTGTTGCAGAAAATCCTCGCAAAGAGGTAGAGGCCACGGATCTTCGATCAGCATCACTAGAAGATCCACGTACCAGAACCTTCGAGGCCATTCTGGAACAATGAGAATTGCTTGTACCTTTTATCTTTTTATTCTCTTCAGAATTCTTGGGATCAGAGGAGGTGGAGGAAACATGTACGCCAGCTGGTAGACCCACAGAGTTGTCAGAGCGTCTACCGCCACTGCTTGTGGGCCTCTCGACCTGGAACAATACCGCTTGAGCTTTTTGTTGAGTCGAGAGGCCATCGTGTCAATCTGTGGATATCCCCACCGACATGTCAACCACCTGAACACCTCCGGGTGGAGGCCCCATTCCTCTGGGTGCAGGTCGTGTCTGCTGAGGAAGTCTGCTTCCCAGTTGTCTACTCCCAGAATGAAGACCGCCAACAATGCCATGGCGTGTTTTTCTGCCTAGAGGAGAATTCTTCACACCTCTGACATTGTTGCTGTTAAAATTTCCTATCAGGATAACCGACGGTTCTTCAAACAATGTATTTAGGCCTTCATTCCGTGTTGATCGCTAGCTGCCGTTGTTTGCTGCGTAGCGATCAGTTAAAAAGACGGCAAAACTGTGCATGCGTATGCACCACAATGTGCACGCGCATCGTACAGGTACAATGAGCATCGTGGTTTTGCACAGGTTCTAGCGACGCTTTCAGTCGCACAGGCGAACGCAAGGAGATTGACAGGAAGTGGGAGTTTCTGGGTGTCAACTGACCGTTTTCTAGGAGTGTCTGGAAAAACGCAGGCGTGACCGGGCATTTGCTGGGCGGGTATCTGACGTCATTACCGTGTCACTCGTCACAGCAATCATCACACAGAATAAGTAACTACACAGCTGGTCTTGTTCTGCACAAAATGTGTTTGCAACCGCTCGGCTGCACAGGCGTTTGCACACCTGCAAAGCAAAAATACACTTCCCCGTGGGCGGCGACTATGCGTTTGCACGGCTGCTAAAAGTAGCTAGCGAGCGATCAACTCGGAATGAGGGCCTTAGTTCCTTTGACACAGGAAAAGTGGTTGAGGATTTATTTTTTATATTAAAATAAGATTCCTCAGACTCCTCTGTTAACTTATCAGGGATATGCAGAACGTCTCTGATAGCTTCTATGAGAGCCTCTATTTCCTGTGACAGAGTAGCATCCCCCACCTCTGAGTCCACCTCCATGTCTGACCCGTCATCATCAGAGTCAGACTGCAGAATATGGGCCAAAGGACATTTTTGTGGACAAATGGGAGGGGACTGAGACACTGTTTTGGGTTCTGAGTCTCTGTTCATAAACTCATTCATCGATTGTCTTTAAGTATTGCGACTCTTTCTCATTGCGGGACAATTTAGACGAGATATTGGAAATCATTCCCCTAATGGAATCCAGCCAATCTGGCTCTGCCCCGCTAGCCTGGGAGGGTACACTGCACTGAGTACACTACAGTGAATGCCCTGGAGAAGAGGAACACATGAAATACACTCTTTGTCTGACATACTGTGACAGTGACAGCACACACACACACTGGAACAGGTTAAATGCACAGTTAACCCACAAAGAGCCCTTCCAGAGAGACACGAGATAGTATGGAGCCAGCACACAGCGCCCTTACTGCTAATGCCAAGCTTAGCCGGGTCACAGACTAAGCACCCAGATTGGGGACTAGTACACTAGTAAGCGCTCCCCCCTGCTATGACCCCCTGGTACCGCTGAGGTAATCTGGAGTCTCTCCGAAGGAGCTGCCCGTCCATGTCAGTCAGCGTCTGTGTCCACTGCAGAGGGAAAATGGCGCTGGTGAGCTGCTGGATCCACTCATAATGAAGTCCCGCCCTTCAATGATGCACGGTCTTCCCGCACTTTTTTATACTGGCTGAGGTAATTTTAGCGCTTAAAATGGAGTCAGCCCCCCTTTTAAGTCTGTAATGCCAGTGTGGGTACTGTGTACACACGTAGTGTACTTAGACTCAGTTCGCTCCCTCCGAAGTCTGGAGACCCAGCCACCCCACACAGAAGCCGTGCGTCTCCGTACCCTCATGCCACCATAACGATCGGCGACACGCTAACCAGGACGCCGGTTTATTACTCACCACTCTTCTATCTTCTGGCTCTGTTAGGTGTGGTGGCGTGCTCGGGCAATGTACGCTTGCCGTGGTGGGGCTTGAGAATAGCTCCCTCAGGAGCTAATGACCTGTCAGCGGGGAATGGGACGATTAACCCTTCAAGAGGTTGGGCCGGCCGTCCCCCCATCCCCCCCAAGTCCCACGAAGCAGGCAGGCTGGTGCCATCCAGTCCTGTCTGAAAATAACAAACATACAAAATAAATGCAGAAAACTCTTCAGGAGCTTCCTGTTATGCACACCAGTGCCAGCAGGAATGTACTGGTGTCTGAACGGAGAGGGATGCAAAACAAATGAACTCACAGACAGACTGGGGAATATGACATTACATACACAGAAGGTGATAGGGTAACAAAATAAACACAAAGTGAACAGAGAAGCCCAAAGGCTAAGAAACTGGGTGTCTCCCTAGTATTAGGAATGCTCAGGTGGAAAGAAGCGAGATGTAGTGATTTAATACATAGAGAACCCGAAATGCTGTTGCTAAGGGCAACAGCAAAACCCTAAAGGGTTACCAACGGGTGTGGCAGTAAACTCCTTGGTCAGAGATGGAATAATAGACACAAGGAGAGTCTCCACAATCCTAGTCCTCACTTGCAGTGCACTGGTTTAGCTTACTGCCACTAAACTGACACCTGAACACCTTGCACAGTGAGAAAGGATTTTGGCAGGCAAGCCTGAGAATACAGCCGCAAACTTGCTAGGTTCACAGAGTAGCAAAAGAACCCCAGCAGGTTAAACGACTGACTCCAGTCTTACTGCTAGGTCTGGATTGGCAGAGTGTAATACCAAATCCCAAGGCCTATTTGCAGTAAGCAACAAACAAATACAAAGTTTACACAGTACTAGCTAGCTTTCAGGAACTGACTAACCAACAAAGATTCAGCAGCATCTGCCTAACCTGAGAAGAGGGTTTATATAGCAGGTGCTGTCCACGCCCCACTCAGACCTCACAGACTGTGAGCACAAAAACCAGCACCGGATCCCCTGCCGTGCACAGAGCCTGTAACCACTGCACAGCAAAAGACCCGAACCGGAGTATCAGCTACGCTCAGGTTACTCCGCTAGCACTTGTCTCCCGTTTGCCATGACGACGTGGCAGCACAGAGCAGGAGACCCTAACAGTACCCCCCCTCTGACGAGGGGTCAAAGAACCCCTACCACCGGGTTTATCGGGGAACTGCGAGAAGAAAGAGCGTAACAGTCTGGGGGCATGAAGATCACAACTGCGCACCCACGACCGCTCCTCCGGGCCATACCCCTTCCAGTGCACCAAAAATGACAGCCGTCCCGAACCATCTTGGAGTCAAGAATCCTTTCAACAACAAACTCCCTCTGGCCACGTATCAGAAGAGGGGAAGGTCTTCCACTGGAAGAAGGATTGCTAATCGCCTGTTTTAAAAGGGAACAATGAAATGTTTTATTGATACCCAAAGAACGGGGTAGATCTAACTGAAATGCCACCGGATTGATAACCCTAGTGATCTTATAAGGACCGATGAACCGGGGGCCTAACTTATGAGATGGCTGTCTCAACTTCAAATTCTTGGTAGACAACCAGACGAAGTCTCCTAATTTGAAGCTGCAGGGTCTTTTCCGCTTATCAAAAACCCTTTTGGTCACTAATGACACAGACACAAGGGCTTTCTTCACTTTCCTCCAAATACCTCTAAGGACCGAAACCACAGAGGAACCACCAGGCGTGGAGTCCAGGGGGTCAAAAGAATTGGCCTTAGGATGATGCCCATACACACAAAGGAAGGGAGAGATCCCTGTAGCAGAGTGAGCCGCGTTGTTATAGGCAAACTCCGCCATGGACAGATGAGCAACCCAGTCAGTCTGACACTTGGAGACATAACACCTGAGGAACTGCTCCAAGGACTGGTTCACCCTTTCAGTCTGCCCATTAGACTGCGGATGGTAGCCTGACGACAAGCTGACAGAAATCTGGAGATCAGAACAAAATGCCCTCCAGAATTTGGCCACAAACTGGGATCCAAGATTTCAAGTGGCAACCCGTGGAGGCGCACAACATGCAGCATAAATAATTCAGACAGGCGTCTGGCCGATGGCAGCCCAACCAATGGAACGAAGTGCGCCATCTTCGAAAACCTGTCAACGACAACCCAGATGGCTGTCATCCCCGAGGATTTGGGCAAGTCCACCACAAAATCCATTGAAATGTGGGTCCATGGCTTAGATGGAATAGAGAGTGGATGTAATGGGCCAACAGGAACCCCTCTAGGAGTCTTATT
Source organism: Pseudophryne corroboree (assembly GCF_028390025.1). Lineage (NCBI taxonomy): Eukaryota > Metazoa > Chordata > Amphibia > Anura > Myobatrachidae > Pseudophryne > Pseudophryne corroboree. The sequence goes on along the minus strand of NC_086448.1, from coordinate 523,260,992 downwards.
TCGGGCACAGATGTCACATGCCCGAACCCACTGATCCACATCCCTAGCCACCGAGGGCCACCACACCGCCCTAGATAGCAACTCCCGAGTTCTGGCAATACCCGGGTGACCTGCCGACTTCTTGGCATGGAATTCCAGGAACACTCGCTGTCTTAACCTAGGAGGCACAAACAAAAGACCTACCGGAAGGTCTGGAGGAGCTGCTCCTGTGCTCTAAGGACTAATGACAAGAGGTCCTGGGTAATGCCCACTTTAATACATGATGGGGACACAATGGGCAATGGCTCCTCGGTGGTCTCCTGGATTGGAGCAAAACTCCGCGAGAGCGCATCAGCCTTGATTTTTTTGACCCAGGGCGATATGTTATCAAAAAATTAAAGCGAGCAAAAAACAAAGCCCATCGTGCCTGCCTGGCATTGAGGCGCTTCGCTGACTCTAAATATGCCAAATTCTTATGGTTGGTGAGAATTGAGACCACAAACTTAGCCCCCTCAAGCCAGTGTCTCCACTCCTCGAGTGCATCCTTAATAGCCAACAATTCCCGGTTACCCACGTCATAATTCATCTCGGCAGGCGAAAATTTACGGGAAAAGTAAGCACAGGGATGAAGGCGATTATCAGACACCCCCATCTGAGAGAGCACTGCCCCAATACCCATCTCAGAGGCATCCACCTCCACCACAAAAGGACGCTATGGATCTGGGTGTCGCAGCACCTTGGCCGAGACAAAAGCCCTTTTGAGACGGGCAAAAGCCGCTTTGGCCTCACAAGACCAGTGAGCAACATCCGCCCCTTTCTTAGTGAGTGCCACCAAGGGCGCCACTATAGACGAAAATCCAGCGATAAATCGTCTATAAAAATTCGCAAAGCCCAGAAAACGCTGAAGCGCCTTCAAACTAGTGGGCTGCACCCAATCCAGGACTGCCTGTACCTTAGAACCCTCCATTTGGAAACCTTCTGAGGAGATAATATACCCTAGAAATGCGATTTGCTGGACTTCAAATTCGCACTTCTCCAGCTTCGCCCCAAGCTGGTGGTCTCTGAGTTTCTGGAGGACTAAGCGTACATGCTTCCGATGTTCCTCCAGGGAATGGGAGAAGATTAGGATGTCATCTAAGTATACAACTAAGAATCTATCCAAATATTCCCTGAGCACATCGTTCATGAAGTCCTGGAAGACTGCCGGGGCATTACAGAGCCCAAAAGGCATCACCAAATATTCATAATGCCCTGAGTGGGTATTAAAGGCAGTCTTCCATTCATCCCCCTCTCTTATTCGGATTAGATTGTACGCACCGCGTAGGTCAATCTTAGAAAAAATGGTGGCAGTACGAAGCTGGTCAAACAAGACCGAAATGAGAGGCAGTGGGTATGAGTTTTTAATCGTGATACGGTTCAATTCCCTGAAGTCGATGCAGGGTCGCAACGAACCGTCCTTTTTACCCACGAAGAAGAACCCCGACCCAACTGGAGACTGTGAAGGTCTGATAAATCCCTTAGCCAAGTTCTCCTGAATGTACTCTGCCATAGCCTGAGTCTCAGGACGTGACAGGGAGTACAACCTGCTCTTGGGAAGCTTAGCATTCGGCAACAAATCAATGGCACAGTCATAGGGGCGATGGGGAGGTAGTACCTCTGCAACTCTTTTGGAGAACACGTCCGCAAAATCTGCATAACATCCTGGCAACCTTAGCTGCGAAAGCCTGACTGGAAGGCTCAAGCAACTCCTGAAACAATCAGTACCCCAACTAAGAATCTCCCCAGAGACCCAGTCAAATTGAGGATTGTGAGCCCTTAACCAGGGTAACCCCAACACCAATGGGGCAAAAGTACAGACAGTCACATAAAAGGACAATTTTTCAGAGTGTGTGGCTCCAATAAACAAAGAAATCTGGCTAGTGCAAGAGGTAATTTTACCCTGGGATAATGGTTCCCCGTTTAACCCACAAATCTCAATTTCCGATGCCAAGGGTACTAAGGGAACAGAGTGTTTCAGGGCGAATTGGCGGTCCATAAAAACCCCGTCGGCCCCACTGTCCACAAAGGCCTCAGTCTTGACAGTTTGACCGAGGATCTTCAAGGTCACCGGAATGATAAAAGTCTTCTTGGGAAATTCTGACTTCTGGCCTGACAGGATATTTCCCATCACCCTCAGGCCCTGAAGTTTTCCGGCTTTTCTGGGCATGATACTACCACATGACCTTTATTCCCACAGTACAAACATAACCCCTGCTGTCTCCTCCGCGTCTTCTCACGCGAGGAGAGGCGGGTAGCCCCAATCTGCATAGGCTCCTCGGAAAATTCCTCAGAGTCTGAGGTTCCCTTGGGAAAGAAGGAAACCTCGGTCTCCCTTTCAAGCCTGCGCTCTCTCAGCCGTCTATCCACCCGAATGGATAACTGCATGAGCTGATCCAAGCTATCAGGCAAGGGATATTGTACCAGTTGGTCTTTTAACTGGTTAGAAAGACCTCTTCGGTACTGGTGTCTCAGGGCTGGGTCATTCCACTGGGTATCATGGGCCAACCTCCGAAACTCCGTACAATAAACCTCAACTGGCCTTCGCCCTTGCTTAAGGATCGAAATCTGAGCCTCGGCTGAGGCCGTCTTGTCAGGGTCATCATACAACATGCCCAGTGCCGTAAAAAAAGCATCAACACTTTTAAGCGACGGACAGTCAGGCTGCAACCCATATGCCCAGACCTGTGGGTCTCCTTGTAGCAAGGAAATCACTATGCCCACCCGCTGAATCTCCGACCCAGAAGACTGAGTCCTAAGCTGGAAATATAACTTAGCCCAAAGGCTAAGAAACTGGGTGTCTCCCTAGTATTAGGAATGCTCAGATGGAAAGAAGTGAGATGTAGTGATTTAATACGTAGAGAACCCGAAATGCTGTTGCTAAGGGCAACAGCAAAACCCTAAAGGGTTACCAACGGGTGTGGCAGTAAACTCCTTGGTCAGAGATTGAATAATAGACACAAGGAGAGTCTCCACAATCCTAGTCCTCACTTGCAGTGCACTGGTTTAGCTTACTGCCACTAAACTGACACCTGAACACCTTGCACAGTAAGAAAGGATTTTGGCAGGCAAGTCTGAGAATACAGCCGCAAACTTGCTAGGTTCACAGAGTAGCAAAAGAACCCCAGCAGGTTAAACGACTGACTCCAGTCTTACTGCTAGGTCTGGATTGGCAGAGTGTAATACCAAATCCCAAAGCCTATTTGCAGTAAGCAACAAACAAATACAAAGTTTACACAGTACTAGCTAGCTTTCAGGAACTGACTAACCAACAAAGATTCAGCAGCATCTGCCTAACCTGAGAAGAGGGTTTATATAGCAGGTGCTGTCCACGCCCCACTCAGACCTCACAGACTGTGAGCACAAAAACCAGCACCGGATCCCCTGCCGTGCACAGAGCCTGTAACCACTGCACAGCAAAAGACCCGAACCGGAGTATCAGCTACGCTCAGGTTACTCCGCTAGCACTTGTCTCCCGGTTGCCATGACGACGTGGCAGCACAGAGCAGGAGACCCTAACACTTCCAGAGATGTGACCGGCTCCTCTGGGCACATTTTCTAAACTGAGTCTGGTAGGAGGGGCATAGAGGGAGGAGCCAGCGCACACTATCAAATTCTTAAAGTGCCCAAGGCTCCGTGGACCCGTCTATACCCCATGGTACTAAATGGATTCCCAGAATCCCCAAGGACGTAAGAGAAATAAGGTTGTTGAGGCTTGCCTGATAGAAAGGGTGCCAGCAGGCTGGCCCACTGTACTTTAGGCCAATTCTCCCTCTCGATTGTCTTCTCAATTGTAGTCAGATACACCTCCACATCATCAATCACTGTCATTTTTTGAAGGAAATGACTAACCCATATGGAGCTGGAACTAGTTGGGACATTTGGGGAAGCATTTCCACGCCGTGCTGCGATATGCGTCACCACCTCTTTAAGAATCTCTCTCCCCAACCTATAAATGATGTTGCCTGGTGGCTTCTTGCTGGACCCTGGTGGCTTCCTGCTATGCTGCTGTGATTTGTAGCAAGGCCTTAACCACTTAAATGATGATATATTTTGCCAAAAATTGTCAGTTTTTTTTTATGAGTGAATTAGGTGAAGAACATGAATTTAACCCTATCCCAAATGATTTTAGTTAAAAAAAGAAAAAAATATATATAGATTTTTTTAATATATATTTTTCAAACATCGAAACATCAATCAGGAACATCGCGACCATCAGAACATCGTAACCATCGCGGCTTTCATTTTGAAAGCCGGGACAGCCTCTAGGTATACAGGGGCGGTCTGGGGGTGGCTTGGGAGGGTTAATTTACACTCCCCAGTGGCTGCCATTGTCTGCAGCCACTGGAAGGGGAGTCTTGCCATGCTGACCGATCAGCAATGATCGGCAGCACAGCAGACACGGGGAGAGTGCAGGGAGATAGAGGGACCTTCTGGTCCCTCTGACAGCATCAGCGGAGGGAAGTTTCCCTTCCCTGCCGCTGCTAACACTCTCTATCTGACTGGTTGCATCCTGTGCGACCAGGTCAGATAGAGCACTTGCAGGCATGGTCGCATCTGAAAAGACCATGCGAGGCAAGTGGTTAATTACATCCTCCATGTTGTTGGGTTTTTCCATCAATTTTGTAACCACTTTCACCCAGGACATGTATCAGTATTGGTTTCCAGTATCCAGTTTCAGAACAGTAGTTCCACAAGTTCAGGCATACCAGGGCAGGCTTGTTGAAAGTGAAACCTGTCTGTAAAGAGCAATATTAACATACCATAAACCCTGCACCCATCGTCACCAAGAGTGTGGTGTATTCTCTACAGTGCATTGCTGTTATTAATCTAGTACATAATCATGCATGCACTAGCAGTTTTTAGAGATGTGCGGCGGGCACTTTTCGTGTTTTGTGTTTTGGTTTTGGTTCTGGTTCCATGTTCGTGTTTTGGATCTGGATTGGTTTTGCTAAAACCACCCTTTCGTGTTTTGGTTTTGGTTTTGGATCTGGATGATTTTTGGGGGACAAATAAAAACAGCTAAAATCACATAATTTGGGGGTAATTTTGATTCTACGGTATTATTAACCTCAATAACATTCATTTCCACTAATTTCCAGTCTATTCTGAACACCCCACACCTCAAAATATTGTTTTTAGGCCAAAAGGTTGCACCGAGGTGGCTGTATGACTAAGCTAAGCGACACAAGTGTGCGGCACAAACACCTGGCCCATCTAGGAGTGGCACTGCAGTGGAAGACAGGATGGCAGATTTAAAAAAAAAGCCCCCAAACAGCACATGATGCAAAGAAGAAAAAGAGGTGCAATTAGGTAGCTGGATGGCTAAGCTAAGCGACACAAGTGTGCGGCACAAACACCTGGCCCATCTAGGAGTGGTATTGCAATGGCAGACAGAATGGCACTTAAACAAACTAGGCCCCAAACAGCACATCATGCAAAGAAGAAAAAGAGGTGCAATGAGGTAGCTGTATGACTAAGCTAAGCGACATAAATGTGCTGCACAAACACCTGGCCTACCTAGGAGTGGCACTGCAGTTGCAGAAAGGATGGCACTTAAAAAAAGTAGGCCCCAAACAGCACATCATACACAGAAGAAAAAGAGGTGCAATTATGTAGCTGTATGACTAAGCTAAGCGACACAAGTGTGCGGCACAAACAACATGGGACGTGCTGGAATTTGCCCAGATGTAATTCACACAAAATATTAGTGGCATAGGAGAGCGTACCCCTAAACCACACACATACACACGGCAAAGCCTGTAAAATTAATTTCGATAATAATAACCCTTTTACAGTATTTGGAGATATTATAATAATATGCAGCACAGGCGAGCGTACCCCTACACCACACAGGGCAAACCCTGTAAAAATTATTTGGATAATAATATAAGTAATGTATATAACCCTTTTATTTGGAGTAAATAATATACAGCACAGGACACCACCACTGGACTTATAGCAGCACAAGACACCACCACTGGACTGATACAGCACAAGACAGCACCACTGGACTGGACTTATACAGCAGTACCCCTGGACTTATACGGCAGTACACCAGGGGTTGTATGGCAGTGTCAGACAGGATGACACTTTTAAAAACTAGTCCCCAAACAGCACATTATGCAAAGAAGAAAAAGAGGCGCAAGATGGAATTGTCCTTGGGCCCTCCCACCTACCCTTATGTTGTATAAACAGGACATGCACACTTTAACTAACCAATCATTTCAGCGACAGGGTCTGCCACACGACTGTGGCTGAACTGACTGGTTTGTTTGGGCCCCCACCAAAAAATAAGCAATCAATCTCTTTTAGCACATACTGGCTCTACAGATGCAAGATGTCGACCTCATCCTCATCCTCTGATTCCTCACCCTTTCAGTGTGTACATCCTCCTCCTCAGAGTATTAATTCGTCCCCACTGGAATCCACCATCACAGGTCCCTGTGTACTTTCTGGAGGCAATTGCTGGTAAAGGTCTTCCCAGAGGAATTTATAATTCATTTTGATAAACATCATCTTCTACACATTTTGTGGAAGTAGCCTCCTATGCCGATCGCTGACAAGGTTACCGGCTGCACTAAACACTCTTTTGGAGTACACACTGGAGGGGGAGCAACTTAGGTAAAATAAAGCCAGTTTGTGCAAGGTCATCCAAATTGCCTCTTTTTCCTGCCAGTATACATACGGACGGTCTGACATGCCTACTTGGATGCTGTCACTCATATAATCCTACACCATTCTTTCAATGGTGACAGTGACAGTAGACATGTCAGTAATCGTTGGCAGGTACTTCAGTCTGGACCAGATGTCAGCACTCGCTTCTGACTGCCCTGCATCACCGCCAGCTGGTGGGCTAGGAAATGTTATCCTATTTCTCGCAGCCCCAGTTGCTGGAGAAACTGAAGGAGGAGCTGTTGACGGGTCACGTTCCACTTGAGTTGACAATTTTCTCACCAGCAGGTCTTTTAACCTCTGCAGACTTGTGTCTGCCGGAAAGAGAGCTACAACGTAGGCTTTAAACCTTGAATCCTGGCAAATCGAATGAAGGTCTTCATCCACAAGTCCCACATACTTTGCGGAATTGCTCCATTTAGCTCCTCCTTCAATTTCTCCAGCTGCTTCTGCAAAAGCATAATGAGGGGAATGACGTGACTCAAGCTGGCAGTGTCTGAACTGACTTCACGTGTGGCAAGTTAGAAGGGTTGGAGAACCTTGCACAAGATGGAAATCATTCCCCACTGCACTTGAGTCAGGTGCATTCCCCCTCCTTTGCTTATATCGTAGGTGGATGTATAGGCTTGAAGGGCCTTTTGCTGCTTCTCCATCCTCTGAAGCATATAGAGTGTTGAATTCCACCTTGTTACCACCTCTTACTTCAGGTGATGGCAGGGCAGGTTCAGGAGTGTTTGCTGGTGCTCCAGTCTTCGGCACGCGGTGGCTGAATGTCGAAAGTGGCCCGCAATTTTTCAGGCCACCAACAGCATCTCCTGTACGTCTTATGATGTCCCTCAGTTTCCATAAGAGGTTGTCAGCGGTATGCCTCTTACGGAAAGTGGTGATACATAGCGTAGCCTGCCTTAGAACGAGTTGGCGTTTGCAAGATGCTGCTACTGGTGCCACTGCTGTTGTTGCTGCGGGAGGCAATACATCTACCCATTGGGCTGTCAGTCATATAGTCCTTAGTCTGCCCTGGTCCACTTGTCCACATGTCCATGGTTAAGAGGAGAGTGGGTACGACTGCAATTTTTAGGAATCTGAGGACACTTTTTCTGACGTCTCTGTACATTCTCGGTATCACCTGCCTAATGAAGTTGAACCTAGATGGGATTTGGTACCGAGGACACACTACCTCCATCAATTTTCTAAGTCCCAATGAACTAATTTCGGATACCGGACGCACGTCTAACACCAACATAGCTGTCAAGGCCTCAGTTATCTGCTTTGCAAAAGGATGACTGCTGTCATATTTCATCTTACTCACAAAGGACTGTTGGACAGTCAATTGCTTAGTTGAAGTAGTACAAGTGGTCTTCCGACTTCCCCTCTGGGATGACGATCAACTTCCAGCAGCAACAACAACAGCGGCAGCAACAGCAGCAGTAGGCGTACCACTCAAGGATCCTCCGGAGGAATCCCAGTTATGAGAGGACTCCTCAGTCTTGCCAGTGACATGGCCTGTAGGACTGCTGATGTTTCTGACTGAGGAAAAAGTTGACGTTGAGGGAGTTAATGGTGTGGCTTGCAGGCGCTTGGGTACAAGAGGAAGAAGGGATTTAGTTGTCAGTGGACTGCTTACGCTCTTACCCAAAGTTACCAAAAGACTTCTGATTAATGCGCAGCAGGTGACGTATAAGGGAGGATGTTCCTAGGTGGTTAACGTCCTTACCCCTACTTATTACATATTGACAGAGGCAACACACGGCTTGACAGCTGTTGTCCAGATTTGTGAAGAAATAATTCCACACCAAAGAGGTGGCTTTTTTGGTATTGTGCCCAGGCATCACAATGGGCTTATTCATCCCATGGACAACAGGTGTCTCACCCAGTGCCTGATTTAAACAAACCACATCACCATCAGAATCCTCATCGTCAACTTCCTCTTCAGTGCCAGCAACACCCATATCCTCATCCTGGTGTGCCTCAACAGTGACATCTTCAATTTGAATATCAGAAGCTGGACTGTGGGTGCTCCTTCCAGCACTTGCAGAGGGCGTGCAAATGGTGGAAGGAGCCACCTCTTCCCGTCCAGTGTTGGGAAGGTCAGGCATCGCAACAGCCAACACACTTGGACTCTCCTTGGGGATTTGTGATACCATCTTAGAACGCACAGTTCTTTGCTGTGCTTTTGCCAGCTTAACTCTTATCATTTTTCTAGCGGGAGGATGAGGGTTTCCATCATTATGTGAAGCTGAACCCCTAGTCATGAACATAGGCCAGGACCTTAGCTGTTCCTTGCCACTCCGTGTCGTAAATGGCATACTGGCAAGTTTACGTTTCTCCTCAGACCATTTCAATTTATTTTTTTGGGGTCTTTTTACTGAACTTTGGTTTTTTGGATTTTACATGCCCTCTACTATCACATTGGACATCGGCCTTGGCAGACGATGTTGATGGCATTTCATCATCTATGTCATGACTATTGGCAGCAGCTTCAGCACCAGGAGGAAGTGGTTCTTGATCTTTCCCTATCTTATCCTCCAAATTTTTGTTCTCCATTATTTTTCTTGAGTTATATACCTCTACACCACACAGGGCAAACCCTGTGAATATTATTTGGATTAAAAATATCAATAACCCTTTTATTTGGAGAAATTATATACAGCACAGGACAGCACCACTGAACTTATATGGCAGCACCACTGGACTGGACTTATACAGCAGTACCACTGGAATTATACGGCAGTACCACTGGAATTATACGGCAGTATCACTGGAATTATATGGCAGTATCACTGGAATTACACGGCAGTACCACTGGATTTATACGGCAGTACCACTGGACTGGATTTATACGGCAGTATCACTGGACTTATATGCCAGTACCACTGGAATTATACAGCAGTATCACTGGAATTATACGGTAGTATCATTGGAATTATTTGACAGTACCACTGGACTTATACAGCAGTACCACTGGACTCGATTTATAAGGCAGTATCACTGGATTTATATGGCAGTACCACAGGACGTATACGGCAGTATCACTGGAATTATACGGCAGTACCACTGGACTTATACGACAGTACCACTGGACTGGATTTATACGGCAGTATTACTGGACTTATATGCCAGTACCACTGGAATTATATGGCAGTATCACTGGAATTATACGGCAGTATCACTGGTATTATACGGCAGTACCACTGGACTTATACGGCAGTACCAATGGACTGGATTTATACGGCAGTATCACTGGAATTATATGCCAGTACCACTGGAATTATATGGCAGTATCACTGGAATTATACGGCAGTACCACTGGACATATACGGCAGTATCACTGGACTGGCTTTATATGCCAGCACCACTGGATTTATACGGCAGTACCACTGGACATATACAGCAGTATCACTGGATTTATACGGCAGTACCACTGGACATATACAGCAGTATCACTGGACTGGATTTACACGCCAGTACCGCTGTATTTATATGGCAGTACCACTGGACATATACGGCAGTATCACTGGATTTATGCGGCAGTACCACTGGACATATACGGCAGTATCACTGGACTGGATTTATACGCCAGCACCACTGGATTTATGCGGCAGTACCAATGGACATATATGGCAGTATCACTGGACATATACGGGAGAATCGCTGGATTTATACGGCAGTACCGCTGGACATACATGGCAGTATCACTGGACATATTCGGACTGAATTTATACGCCAGTACCACTGGACATATACGGCAGTACCACTGCACATGTACAGCAGTATCACTGGAATTATACTTCAGTATCACTGGACATATACAGCAGTATCACTGGATTGGATTTATACGCCAGTACCACTGGATTTATATGCCAGTACCACTGGAATTATACGGCAGTATCACTGAAATTATACGGCAGTACCACTGGACATATACGGCAGTATCACTGGACTGGATTCATACAATAGTACCACTGGATTTACATGGCAGTACCACTGGACATATACGTCAGTATCACTGGACTGGATTTATACGGCATGACCACTGGATATATATGGCAGTATCACTGGAATTATATGGCTGTACCACTGGACATATACGGCAGTATCACTAGACTGGATTTATACGCCAGTACTGCTGGAATAATACGTCAGTACCACTGGAATTATATGGCAGTATCACCGGAATTATATGGCAGTACAACTGGACATATATGGCAGTATCACTGGACATATATAGCAATATCACTGGATTTATACGGCAGTACCGCTGGACATATACGGCAGTATCACTGGACATATACGGCAGTATCACTGAACATATACAACAGCACAGGGACACCGCCACTGGACTGATGCAAGATAACACAGCACCACTGCAATGGACTGGATTTATACAGCAGCATTGGACATATGGCAGCAAAGGACACCACCACTGTGACTGGACTGATGCAGCACAAGACACCACCACTGGACTGATGCAGGACAACACAGCACCACTGCAATGGACTGGACTTATACAGCAGCACTGGACATATGGCAGCAAAGGACACCACCACTGTGACTGGACTGATGCAGCACAAGACACCACCACTGTACTGATGCAGGACACTGAGGACGGAGACACATCCTCTCTCTACACCCATGCGGCTCCTTATATGGAATCCAAACCCCGTGAGAATCCGACAGCGGGATGATGACTTTTTACCTCGTGCTGGTTTCCTAGTCAGACGGGAAAACCCGAGCCTGGCTCAGATCGGGACTCGGGTAGTGAAGTTCGGGGAGGTTCGGTTCTCATGAAACCGAACCCGCTCATCTCTAGTTTTTACTATATAAATATATCAAGGGGCCCAGACCATGCACTTTCTGTCTTGCGATTTCTTGCCACTGCGCATGAATGTAAGGTGCACTGCGACACTGGCATATTTTCGCACAACCACTGTTTTACAGAATCACAGCTGCGTAGGCATTTGACGCCATATCTGACTTAGGCCCAATATGCCAAATATGACCTCCAGTGTGTCTTTCATTTTATGTGGGCAACGTTCATTTAGAGTATTTATTATTTCATAATAACTGGCGCTGCTCTAGAAGTTATACATAGCAGTTAGACGCTCGCTCACAATATCTATTCCTAAAGCCTACTATTAGACAAAAATGTCCACACTTAAGTTATATTTACATTGTAGTAATGTGTTTTTTTCAATATTTAAGTTTATAACAGCATGGAACGTTGCATTTAAGAAAATATATGCCATCGGCATTTAAAATCCCCACAGATGTCTTTATTCTTCATAATGGACTAAGATCATTTTCGGTTAATTAGAGAAAGAAAAAAATGCTTCCTTAATTATTCTTTCTCATCATTTGCTGCCTGATGCATGGAATAAAGATACTGTTTTCAGCTTAAGTCATTACAGAAAATAACGATCACTATTTTATTATATGAAGCAACATTGATGTACTGTATAACAGTGAAGACCTCAGACAATGGGGGTCATTCCGACCTGATCGCACGCTGCGTTTCTTTGCAGCGCAGCGATCAGGTCACTACTGTGCATGCATATGCGCCGCAATGCCAGGCGCGTCGTACGGGTACAAAGCAGATCATTGCTGGGCGATGGATTTAATGAAGAATCCCTTCGCACAGCCGATCGCAAGAAGATTGACAGGAAGAAGGCGTTTATGGGTGTCAACTGATCGTTTTCAGGGAGTGGTTAGAAAAACGCAGATGTGTCCAAGCGTTTGCAGGGCGGCTGTCTGACGTCAATTCCGGGACCGGACAGGCTGAAGTGATCGCAGCGGAGTAAGTTCTGGGCTACTCAGAGACTGCACAAACTGTTTTTGTACTGCTCGGCTGCACAGGCGTTCGCACACTTGCAAAGCTAAAATACACTCCCCTATGGGCGGCGACTATGCGTTCGCACGGATGCTAAAAACAGCTAGCGAGCTATCAACTCGGAATGACCCCCAATGGCTACACACACTTCCTAACAGCAGTCTTCTTCCGACCGCATTTTCCGCCGTGCCCAATAATGATAATAATGTCTTTGACTTGTATTAGACTACTATTTAGCATCATGGTTGGAATATTGCAGTGTCTGTTGTCAGCTCTACTCTGATACATTTAGTTGTGTTTCTTAACATGAGAAACAGTCCTACAGTACAGTGGGATGTAGTTATATGAGCGGCGGCCGAAATACCAACCTCTACATCTCGTCCCCGCTCGGAATCCTGACAGTCGGCATGCCGTCCACGACACCCAGAGAATGGGAATAGAACCTGTGGCAGCTCCCCACCGAGCCCACAAGGGGCTTCGTTGCGCACCCCCCACTGCCATTCTGTGGCCAGGGATGCTGACCACCGGGATCCTGGCCACTGGTAACACAACCCAAACCCAGTACAGTATAGGCCTCATGTGTTTGTGCATATTCACTTTGCTTAAATGTATTTAGGGGTCTATTTACTAAGCCTTGGATGGAGATAAGTTGGCCAGAGATAAAGTACCAGCCAATCAGTGTCTAAGGGGTCTATTCATGAAGCAGTGAAAAGAGTGGAGAAGTGAGCTAGTGGAGAAGTTGCCTAGGGTAACCAATCAGCTGCTCTGTATAATTTTATAGTATGCAAATAATAAATGTTACGTCAATGCTGATTGGTTGCCATGGGCAACTTCTCCGCTGGCTCACTTCTCTACACTTTTCACTGCTTCATGAATATACCCCTAACTGCCATGTCACAGGCTGGGTTTGAAAAATTACACCAACCGTTCTTGTACAAGCAGCTAATTTGTTGCTAGCCCTTTTTGTACTCGTGGAACAATCTCTATTATACTAAAGAGAGTTATATTATACGAGGTAGTAAAGATTTTAATTTAAGGTGTGTGACAGATTAACTTCACTTAGAGAGCATTTTGTCAAAGTCGAAAAATATTACAGAACACACAGCACATATAGAATACACACACATGCCCACTGCGCGTGCACTTGTTCCACCGTGCGTGCACATATCCGCAATTTGCGTATGGTCGCTCCCGCGGTCCTGCGCGTGGTAAGGGTATTTATGGCGGAGTTTGTGAACGCATGGAGGGCTATCAAAACATTACATATTTAATCCAAATAGTGCACATTGTACACATAGTCCCCCTGCACCACATCAGCAAGTATCAACAGTTTAAATGATTCCAGAACAAAGGGATTCCCCTTTGCATGATAGGAGGGGACAGACTAAGGTTATAAGGTGGTGTCTGGTATCCAGCTGTAGGGTATTTTAAGGGTAACATTCCGGTGTTGGTTTGCGGAAGATCGCATGTTCCTGTGGATAGTTATGTGCAAAAGCAGAATATAGATATAAACTGTATTTACTGTATATTATGTATGCGGCGGGAATCCAGAGGAGACCACCCACAAGAACAGTTGAGAAAGACATCGCCCACCTTTTCAAATCAACCTATGACTTCTCCTGTACTGTAAAGATGCATCCCTGTGTCCAATGGACAAAGAGATTACAGTATCCATTGTATTGCTTTTGGAAGACTTGTATAAATAAAGCCTGCTGCAGCCCGGCCACACACAAGACTCTTAACGTTATCTACCTGATACCTGATATTCTCATGTATGTACATTGACTGTAGCCATTTACTCTATTGCACAGGTTCTCAAACTCGGTCCTCAGGACCCCACACAGTGCATGTTTTGCAGGTCTCCTCACAGAATCACAAGTGAAATAATTAGTTCCACCTGCGGATCTTTTAAAATGTGTCAGTGAGTAATGAATTCACCTGTGCACCTACTGGGTTACCTGCAAAACATGCACTGTGTGGGGTCCTGAGGACCGAGTTTGAGAAACTATGCTCTATTGTATTGTAGTGCATAATTTGTATTGTTAACCCCCTTTCAGAAATATTACTCTGTGGTTTCGGAACCCAGTGATTAACTACAAATCGTTGTGTCCTCTTTTCCCTGCTAGGGTTTAAAGTGTATTACATTGCCTAACTGTATAAGGTTTAAAAGTGTATTAATTGAGTGTGTACGTGCTGCGTGTACTTTGTACCCCCAGCGCGGCGTTTGTACGCAGAGTCCGTACATGGTACGGGACTCATTACGCAAATAGCGTAAAAGGTACATAGAGTGCATATTAAGTTTAGCGGCCGTAGCGGCTCCATGGTAAAAGTGTGTTTAAAGGTATAGCTTTATGTTTTAAGATGATATCGACATTATCAATTGGGGGCATCGTCCGGTTTTTCCACATACCCGCAGCCTAGCAGGTTAAAGCAGACTTTATCTATCAGCAAAGGGCGAACAGGTATCCTACGTAAACCTTTTTCTGGCCGCAGGATACACTGGAAACCCTATTTTATTGCTGATTAGATGGCGTCTGCTCTGCATGGTTTGTAGGGATGCTGGTGGGACCCGTAAAGTAAATAAGCAAAGCTATTTAAAAAGTCTGTGAATTTCTGTTTGGCGCCAAATGCGCACACAACACAAGCGTACACCTGTACTCTGTATACCTGCTCACATTGTTGCCATAAGTACTGATTACTAGATTCATTTAGACCTGTGCGGAGAAATTTGTTGCTATTTAGTTAAAATATAGAATAAATATTAAGGAAGTAAACATAAAACACAAACACAGTCTGGCCTAGTTAAAAAGGTTTATACAGAAAGAAACTGTGTTGTGTTAAGTGAGCGATTATAGGTAATATCGCTTACATTTATAGAAGTGTGGGATTTGTGCTATTGCGGACGTACGGTTTGTACACGTGTCTCGGACAAAGGACAGGACTGCGTACGCAACGTAAAGACATACACACGGTCGTGTGTTTACGCAACGTGCGTAAGGGTACGACCGCTAAGTACAAATTACACAATAGCATTGTTTAGTTTAGGGGCGGGACAGTAGCCACGCTACATTAGCACAAATTGCTCGGTTTCCAAGATTTAGTTTAAATAAAACCTTTTTTACTGTATTGCCTCTGGTAGTAAAACTGTTTATCTGAATGAAAGATAATTTTCTGTACAGAAAAACCAAAGTGTATTTGAATGAGTGAATGTGAGTGAGCAAACGTAACAGAGAACGTAGTGGACCCAGGAATTCGGGATCCCGTCGAGTGGTACATCAAGTGAGTGGAGACTTGGTGGCGTGAGGCAGCTGACTCATGTTAATATAGATTGAAGTACAAAGGAGCAAGGTAGCAGAGTACCGCGGCCCAGGAGGTCAGCGAGGTTTAGAGTACCGCGGCCCAGCGGGTTAGCGAAGGTTTACCCATTTAATTTTTTTTTTATACGCTCCGGCTGAGGTTTCGCAGCCTGAAAATCGATTCCAGTGGTCGTACGGCGGATAAGTAACAAGTACCTATACGCTGTGCGATTGGACCGCGCGTTCGTGGGTGCAATATTTAGCGCAACGTGATACCCTTTTTACGAGCTTTGCATAAAATCGCGGTATCATTAGCGCTGTATATAGCATACGCAAGTGTGATTTATGTATAATAAAGGTTTAGGGAGTTTTCGCTGGCCTCTCTCAGGAAATCTCCAATAGCCTATATTTACTGGAAAGGGTAAGTTATTCCCAGAAACTTCCAGTAAATAGAGGTTACATAGGGCCCTAAGTTGGGTACATTGCCTTCGCTATCGACAGTGTATGGTAGTACTGGCCAATGTGGGCGGTGAGCGGGTGAAGAGCGCTCGGAGAACTTTCACCGTTGCCTTATATTGAGTATTTTGGGGGTTTTTTTGTGAGATTAGCCGAAAGGACAATACCTGCAAAATATGGGGGCCAGTTGCTCAAGTAAGGGACGTTCAACCAGGGTTCAGGTTGACATACCGCGGCCCAGGGGGTCAGCGAGGTTCATAATGTGTGAGAAGTATGGACCACACACAGAGGTTTTGTGCAATGAATGGGAACATATGACTGCGGGAGATAGGGAACCATTCCCTAAGGTAGGCAGTTTTGAACCAGAGGTATTGCAGAATTTAAGGATTAGGATATGTCTGATAAAATCCCGAAAACAAAGGGTCAGACACACAAATTGTTTAAACTTATGGCAGCAAGAGGGCGATATGCAAAGAGAATTAGCTCACGCAGCAGGTTCCAAACCTAGCAGGAAAATGATGCAACCGTACCCCCACCACCGTATATTGTGGGGGAGAAAATGGCTACAGACAATGGCATATTGGTATCCGATAAGAGTATAGATGATAAATGTACTAACGCTAACCCTTGCAAGTTGTATCCCATTTTAAACTTTCCTCAGGACTGTGAGCAAGAAGATGAGCCCAGCACGATATCGGCACTCTCTCTAGCAGCCACCATACAGAATACTCAGGTGGGCACGGCCCAACCAGTAAGAGCAGTAATAAGGCCCCCTAGCGGAGGGATAAGTGAGGTCGTGTCCACAGGTAAGTACGGTACCATACATTATGCAGAAACAATAGCACCTCAGATTGTGGAGTCAACTCAAAACGACGTAATTGAATTAAATCCTGTCAGGGTGATCGCAGTCCCCAATGGGAGGACTGACGCTCAGGGAGTCACTCCCATCAGGAACATTGCTATGCATTGTCCCTGGTCCCGGACAGAATTGAGGGCAATTATGTCAGAATTTCCCGATCCCAGAAAGGATCTAGTTGCATGCCAGAGGTTCATTAAAGAGTTAGGTAACGCCACCGAACCCACAAACAAAGATTGGCGAACAATGCTACGAGTATGTTTACCTTCCAATATTGAACCCGCGAAATTAATTACTGATTGTAAATTAGATGCAGAAGTACCTCTCAATGATGAGTACACTCAGGAGAATGTACGACAAATCAATCTGCAATTAGGAGTATATTTCCCTACTGTTGTCAAATGGAATAAAATCTTTTCCATAAGACAAAAAGAAGGTGAAATGGCATCTGAATATTTCCACCGAGCACTGCAGGAAATGGCTAGATACACTGGGATCGAGGACATTAAGGGCAATGTACATCACAGGGAGGTAGCTATGTCAGTATTAATGGACGGTTTAAAAGAGACATTAAGAACAAGGGTACAAACCACTCTACCTAACTGGAGAGGTATCTCGGTGGCTGCATTAAGAGAGTCCGCTATCGAGCACGATCGGAACGTCATTAAGCACAGGGAGTCTCCGGGGGATAAGCTGATGACAGTAAGTATAAATGCTCTTACAACAAAACCGCATCAGCCAAAACCCCAGACCCCTGATGGTAAGTCACGTGTAGTAGTATGCTATAACTGTCAGAAGGGCACGGAATTGTAGGTATAAAAACACACATAAGGTATACCGACCCCCTAGACCAGGATATGAACCACACTATAATACACATAATTGGGATCAGGGATCGCATAGGAGAAGTTATGAGCCACATGCAGGGGAAACAAGGAGGTACCCACCTAGGAGGGACTGGCAGACCTCAGAAAATTCTCAGTTACCCCCCTCACATATTGTAGCTGCCAGTGCGCTGCGGGAGGGTCACAATATACAATAGGGGTTGGGCCACACCTGTAGTCTGCAGCCAGTGAAGTTGATTGCTAGCCTTGGTAGTGAACCTGAGGTCACAGTTGATGTAGCTGATAGATCATTACCTTTTCTTGTAGATATAGGGGCGGCCAGGTCAGTGTTAAATTCGACGGTAGGTATGAAAACCACGGGTAAAATAATTTCAGCAATGGGAGTAACAGGAATAGTGCAACACTACCCTTTGAGTAGACCTGCGGAGATTACGATAGGGCCTTTGCAGACAAAACATTCCTTTTTGCTAGCTGCATCGGCTCGACTAATCTACTTGGGAGAGATTTATTGTGTAAAATGAGGTGTGTCATATATTGTACTCCTGAGGGTGTCTTCTTGGATATACCCGAGAATCACGTTCAGGAAGTGCAGGACATGTTAGACACCCCACAAAGGTTAATGTCACACTCTGCTGTTATAGACATGTGTCCATCAAAGGTAAAGGAAATGATCTCACGAATACCGGGATCCCTCTGGACCAAAGATGGACAAGACACTGGATTAATGGCGAATGTAGCTCCAGTAGTAGTGCAAAAAAAAGATGGTAGGATAGCTCCAAAAATCCCTCAGTATCCTCTGAAGCCAGAGGTGGAATTGGGAGTGTACCCAGTCATAGAGCGCTTGCTACAACAGGGCATCCTAGTCAGGACGTCCAGCACTGCCAATAGTCCCATCTTCTCTGTGAAAAAGAGTGGGGGGAGGGGTTACAGGTTAGTGCAGGATCTAAGGAGGATAAACAAGATAGTTGAGAGCCAATTCCCCGTAGTGCCAAATCCCGCTGTCACCCTCATGCAAATTCCCCCTACTGCAAAATTTTTCACTGTCATTGACCTCTGTTCTGCCTACTTTTCGGTCCCTCTGCACCCTGACAGCCAATACCTGTTTGCATTTTCATACAGGGGAGTACAGTACACCTGGACTCGACTACCCAAAGGTTTCATTGACAGCCCAAGTATTTTCTCCCAGGCTTTGCATGACTGTTTACAATCCTTTCAACCTGAGAGCGGATTAGTATTAATACAGTATGTAGATGACTTACTGCTGTGTTCTGATTCACTCGAATCGTCCTTGAAAGACACGAAACAGCTTCTGTTTCACCTTTCTAATATGGGACACAAGGTTTCAAAGGATAAGTTGCAGCTGTGCCAGACCAGGGTAAAATATTTGGGACATTGCTTGACGCAAGGACTTAGACACCTCACCGCTGATAGAATACAGGCGATTCGCGACATGACTCTGCCACAAACCCAGCAACAGATCCGCACCTTTCTTGGAATGTGTGGGTACTGCCGAAATTGGATCCCAGGGTTCTCCATACTGGCTTTACCTTTGCAAGAGATGGTCTCTTCGAACAAACCAGATCAGATCTCGCACACAAATGAGTCCGAACTGGCATTTGAGAGACTCAAACAGTGCCTATCACAGGCACCTGCATTAGGCATGCCAGATTATGGGAAACCCTTTGAATTGTACGGTACGGAAAGTGCTGGGTGTGCGGCAGGTGTCCTAACTCAGAGACATGGTGATGCCAGCAGGCCGGTAGCTTACTACAATGCACAGTTGGACACCGTAGCGCGGTCTCTCCCCACATGCTTGCAAAGTGTTGCAGCGATAGCTTTGCTAGTAAGTAAAAGCGATGACGTTGTGTTAGGACACAACCTGACAATCCATACACCTCATGCAGTGTCAGCCTTACTGAACTCCGCCCAAACCAGACATGTCTCATCGGCACGGTTTACATAGTGGGAATTAGCACTAATGGCCCCTGTAAACATCACCATAAAGAGATGCCGCGCACTAAATCCTGCAACTTATCTGCCGGGTGTGCCTGGACAGGCACAAAGGGTGGAGGATGAGAATGATGGTGAAGGAGGATTTAGTGCAGACACTGACACGCATGATTGTATGGAATACCTGAACCAGACTTTCACTGCAAGACCTGACATTAGTGACAACCCACTGGAAGGCGTAGATTTTACTTTTTACACTGACGGTAGTTGCCACAGACAGACAGACTCGGGAGACCTGTGTACTGGATACGCAGTCGTAGATGACAGAGGTATCATAGAAGCTGAACCCCTGGGCCCACCGCACTCAGCACAAGTTGCTGAGCTGGTCGCCCTAACCAGAGCGTGTGAATTGGCCAAGGGTAAGCCAGCCAATATATACACAGATTCTAGGTATGCCTTTGGAGTAGTGCATGATTTCGGGGCCCTATGGCGCCTCAGAAATTTCATGACGGCAGCTGGCACACCTATAGCGCATGCATCCCACATAAAAAGGCTTCTAACAGCGATACAAGTACCAGACAGAGTGGCTGTTATCAAGTGCAAAGCACACACTTACAACCAAGATCCAATCTCACTTGGTAACAGCCGGGCAGACGAAGCTGCTAAATCAGCAGCCAGCACCCCCATACAAACAGATATCACATCACTGATGACATTCAACACAATCAACACACAAAAATTAATTGAAATGCAAAATTTGTGTTCTCCACAGGAAAAGGCGGTCTGGAGGTCAAAGGGGTATGGCCAGGAGTCCTCAGGACTCTGGACAGGTGGACAGGGTAAGCCAGTGGCCCCCAGAGCATATCTTCCAAGCTTAGCTGAGGCGGCACACGGTCTGACTCATCTGGGTAAAGAGGGTATGTGTAAGCTGGTGAGAGCCTACTGGTGTGCGCCAGGATTCTCTTCTCATGCGGGTAAGAGAGCAATGACATGTCTTACTTGCTTGAGGAAGAATATTGGAAAGTCAATACCAACAGGACCATCCCATATCCCTCCGACAGACGGCCCTTTTCAGGTAATACAAATTGATTTCGTACAGTTACCACCCTGTAGGAATTTAAAATATGTGTTAGTCTGTATTGATGTGTTTTCCAATTGGGTATAAGCATTCCCTGCTGCCACAAATACTGCTACGTTCACTGCAAAGAAAATTGTGCAGGAATTTGTGTGTAGATATGGTATCCCTAGAATAATTGAAAGCGATAGGGGTACCCATTTTACAGGTGAAGTCTTTCAGGTTATGTGCAAACTGATGGGAATTAATAGCAAGCTGCATACTCCGTACCGCCCACAGGCGAGTGCGAAGGTGGAGAGAGTGAACAGCACTATTAAGAACAAGCTGAGCAAAGTGCTGGCTGAAACTGGATTGTTGTGGTCAGAAGCTTTGCCACTAGTATTGTACAGCATCAGAACCACTCCCAGGTCCCCCCTTAACCTATCACCCTTTGAGATTCTTTTTGGCCGACAACCCCATTTAATGATAGGCCCCCAGGATGATTTGAAATGCAATAACGAAGTGACTGTAAAATATTTGGTTAAGATGAGCCAGCAGCTGAGGAATCAAATTAGAAATCTAAAGCTGGTGATTCCTGACCTACCGAACAGTAATTGTCATGACATTGAACCTGGGGATTATGTAATGATTCAAAATTTTCTACGCTCAGGTTGCCTCATTGACAGGTGGGAAGGACCGTACCAAGTCTTACTAACCAGCACGACAGCATTAAAGGTTGCCGAAAGAGAGACTTGGGTCCACTCGTCCCACTGTAAGAAGGTCGCTGACCCGGAGAGAACCCGTGACAAAGAGCAGAGTGTAGAGAACATTGTATCACTGGAGTGTCTGTTCCGGGAAGGTTGAGAGGCAGTACTGTTGAGACGGCACCTGAGCGCGGAGAACAACAAGACCAGAGGCGGTTGTCGCACCAGTTTTTTTTTATTATTTTCTCCATCTCCCACTACCCTCCTTCTCTCCTTCCCTTTCTCCCCCTTCTTGTTTCCCTTCTCTTCCCTTAACAAGATGGACTTACCCCAAGAGACTGCGTTCCGGGTTTTCCTGTTAATCCTGTTGTTGACCAGGACAGTCTGTTTCGGTGAGGGTCCCAGAGAGGTCGAGAAAGGATCTGGAATGGGTTCTGATGGCGAGGATGGATTTGTAGAATCTCAAGAGCAACACATCACTCGAGCAAAGGCGAGTATCAGAAAGCGATCTGGTAGTCAGGGAGCTCGGAGGCACTGTGAAGGGTTATTGGCTGAGGAAAATTGCATTTGTAGGAATTGTGAGAACATAGTCGAGGATGGGTGCATCCAGAGATGTCAGTCCAGCCTTAATATCAACATGGACCGTCATCCATTGAGTGATTACCACTCACTAGTGGGTAAGGTCTTAAACCAGACAGAATGCTGGGTGTGCTCACAAGTTCCTCAAGGTCAGAGCAAGTCAGGATTAGTACCGTACCCTTTAGCAATAGATGAGGTACTCGATTTACGGGGTGGGAGACCGGTGGACAAGAAATTTTATATTTCTAGGCCCCCTAGTTTGAAGCTCCACCAGTATCATGTAGATAGATCCTTAGTGTGTTTCAACATTTCCAATTACCGAAAACTGGGAAATTGGGAAGTGACCTGGAATAACCAGACAATGGCCTTTTCACATAGAGCTGATAGGATACCCATAGACCTTGAACTTGTACGCCAAATAGCCAACAGTGGAAGGTATTTTCGGTATAGGTATACTCGAGGAAGCAAGACCATGTGGGTTGGAGAAGTATCACCAGGGTACTGTGCTCATATCATCCAGCCTGATACTTGTACTGAACAGATGGGAGAACTAGGGATTGGGTTTTTCACTTGGAAAGTTTGTAATATGGTAATGTCATATTCTGTCCCATATGTTCTTCCCGATGATGCCTATTTCATATGTGGGAGGAAGGCGTATAAGTGGCTTGCCCCGAACTCAGAGGGATTGTGTTATGTTGGAAGAGTGTTGCCAGAGGTCATGACCATAACCCATGATAAGATGAAAGATGTTCACCGCAGTGCTCAGGCTCCTTATACTCATACTCACTATGAACACATCGTCAAGAGACACCTCATAGAGAGGACAGAGCACGTAGCCTCTGATTTGATCCACGAATCCACCGGGATTCAATTCCTTCTCACATTAGACATCACCCATACTGCCAGAGGAATTATAAATTATAGGTATATCCATGCGCTAGCGAACTTGATAGATAATATCACTGAGATGTATGACGACACCTTCAGGTATACGGGTAGGGAGTTACAAGCTTACAAGACAGAACTGATCCAGCACAGGATGGTCCTCAATTATATCACAGCCGTGACCGGTGGGTACTGTGTCACTTTGGCGACTCAATATGGTGTGAAGTGCTGCACGTATATTACAAACAGCACTGACGACCCCACAGAGATTATCGATCAAAAGATGGATGATATATTGCAGTTGAAGTGGGAGTTCCGGAGGAGACACAACCTTACCCTGACCGCTGTGGGTAATGAACTGACCGGCTGGGTCTCATGGTTGAACCCACGAAATTGGTTCTCAGGATTGGGCTCAAAATGTTATTATGAGTGTAGAAAAGTTTCTCCTTTGTATCCTGGGAGTCATCATAATTATTGGTTTGATATTTAGGTGTGTTCGAATTCTGATGCGGCGCAAGCACGGCACAAAATTGATGAGTTTAAGGACCGAGGGCATTGTTACAGCAGCAGATTTAATTTACGACCCATCCATAGAGACAGTGTTATAAGACATGATTGCAAATTAATTCCATGGCCTGTTTCTTTCACCCGTTTTTCCTTTGTCTCCCCCTCTGCCCAGATACACCAATCCGGAAAAGACATCGACCATACCCAAGAATGATTATGAAAATGTTATGTGAATGTATTTTAGATATGTGTCTTATCTTCATCTCTACAACCTCCAGTTAGTAACACACATAGTCGACAGGTGATATCCACATATACTAGCACTCACATATGTTCCCCCTCCATGTATCATCAACTAAATGTGCACCCCATTTGTTGGAACAAGAAGCCGAAAAGAGCTCGGTAGTGTTTGTTGGCCCACTTACAGACCCTTAATACGGGATAAGAAGGATTTAATGTATACTTCGCAATACCTCGAAGCTTATCTAGAACATATACGGCACGATGATACATGCCCCTCAGACATGGATTCAAACATACATGCTTTTTACTATCCCACTAGGTCATACATTTCCCGCCTACAACTCTCCTCCTACCATCCAATCGTCTGTAGATATTGTATTGATATTTTTCTGTTTAGTGATTAGATAAGTGGCAGTTATTGTTGACTGCCAAAGGGTGGACTGTCAAAGTCGAAAAATATTACAGAACACACAGCACGTATAAAACACACACACATGCCCACTGTGCGTGCACTTGTTCCGCCGTGCGTGCACATATCCGCAATTTCCGTATGGTCGCTCCCGCGGTCCTGCGCGTGGTATGGGTATTTATGGCGGAGTTTGTGAACGCATGGAGGGCTATCAAAACATTACATATTTAATCCAAATAGTGCACATTGTACACATAGTCCCCCTGCACCACATCAGCAAGTATCAACAGTTTAAATGAATCCAGAACAAAGGGATTTACCTTTGCATGATAGGAGGGGACAGACTAAGGTTATAAGGTGGTGTCTGGTATCCAGCTGTAGGGTATTTTAAGGGTAACATTCCGGTGTTGGTTTGCGGAAGATCGCATGTTCCTGTGGATAGTTATGTGCAGAAGCAGAATATAGATATAAACTGTATTTACTGTATATTATGTATGCGGCGGGAATCCAGAGGAGACCACCCACAAGAACAGTTGAGAAAGACATCGCCCACCTTTTCAAATCAACCTATGACCTCTCCTGTACTGTAAAGATGCATCCCTGTGTCCAATGGACAAAGGGATTACAGTATCCATTGTATTGCTTTTGGAAGACTTGTATAAATAAAGCCTGCTGCAGCCCGGCCACACACAAGACTCTTAACATTATTTACCTGATAGCGGAGGACCTGACCGGGAAGCGCATGCGAATATTCTCACGTATGTACATTGACTGTAGCCATTTACTCTGTTGTATTGTAGTGCATAATTTGTATTGTTAACCTCCTTTCAGAAATATTACTCTGGGGTGTCGGAACCCAGTGATTAACTACAAATCGGTGTTGTGTCCTATTTTCCCTGCTAGGGTTTAAAGTGTATTACATTGCCTAACTGTATAAGGTTTAAAAGTGTATTAATTGAGTGTGTATGCGCTGCGTGTACTTTGTACCCCCAGCGCGGCGTTTGTACGCAGAGTCCGTACATGGTACGGGACTCATTACGCAAATAGCGTAAAAGGTACGTAGAGTGCATATTAAGTTTAGCGGCCGTAGCGGCTCCATGGTAAAAGTGTGTTTAAAGGTATAGCTTTATGTTTTAAGATAATATCGACATTATCAATTTTGATGATTTGCACTTTCTATTTCAAAGAAGGGTGAAGTATAGATAATACTGAAATTATTTTTGTATGCTAATCTTCATGAGCTCCAAGACGTGGGTGGGTGGGTGGGGGGAGGGGGGGGGGCAGATACAAAGTACCCAGGCCTGTTCTAGGTCTTGGACTTGGGCCCATGCCTGCCAGAGGAGAAGTCATGACCTTGAGCGGAACCACCATGTCTCCTTCAGCATAAACATGGCCATATATAGGGGTTGGTCAGGAAACCGACATAATGCTAGACATTTCTATACCCCTTCCCCAGAGAGTTTAAACTCATACACAATATGCTCCATATCTTTCATTATGTGAGTGGGAGAGACTGGGAAGCGATTTGTGTTGTGAGAGAGACAGAAGTGTACTTAAGGGTGCTGGCACAACAGCAGTGCCATGAGAACAGGTGGGATTGTTATTATTACTGTAAATGTAGAACTGCTAATCACGCAGTAGCTGTAAGAAGAACACCATGTAAGGATACCAGGTTTATGCTTGTCATTTGAGTCTTATTGAGCATGCCCTCCCACGCACAATAAGACTCACCTCTAGTCTCCAAACCTTTAAACGTTCCCTAAAAACTCACCTCTTCAGACAAGCCTATCATATTCCAGTCCCATCCACATAACCTTCAGTGCTTCCCTATCTAATTATATCCTCTGTGTACAGTACACAAAACATCATATATCTTGTCTTTCTTTACTCTCACACCCTCCTGACCCTTGGCCAACAGTGCTGGGTGATCATATCATACAACTCACTAAAAACCTACTAATCTGGTGGACCATTATGCAATAGGTAGCATCTATCCTTGTGTATCAATGCCTATTGCCCTATAGATTGTAAGCTTGCAAGCAGGGCCTTTCTACCTCTATGTCTCTCTGTTTTTTACCCAGTTTTGTTCTATTACTGTTGTTCTAATTGTAAAGCGCAATGGAATATGCTGCACTATATAAGAAACTGCTAATAAATAATAAAATCATTTGTCTGCCGATTGGTTTGGCCTTCCTTGAAAAATGTTTTCAGCTGGCACAGTACCCTGCACCTTTATAGGTTTATAAATCACATATGCAAAGACAATAACAGAAGTACAAAAATACCTGTACCTTTATTACACAAGATAACAATAAACAGCAACTGTATTGTACAGTATACTATATATACATATACTATACAATTATATACAATGATACCAGATAGTATCAACACACCCAGAGTATCCTCCGTCCCCTAACAGTATTGATGTTCTGTCAGCACTGTAGTGTGGACAAGGTTCTCGTAGGATGCACCTCGTGTTGTCTCTTATCAGGGTGCTCTAGGGGTGAGATGTTATCACAATGTGAGATGTGTACAGTTTATCTTTGTAGAGTCAATCCTGTAGATCCCATCCCGGCTGCTTGGCCTTGAACCCTCAACTGGTGCGGCAGGGATTGGCTATCATTCACCCCACTCCTGTGAGCACACTGGGGTCAACAAACCAATGGTGGCTTCCAATGGAACAAGCTGAGTGGATAGTATAATTAATTTATGCTGCTGGACACTGAAACTGTCATGATACAAATGTTATGATTCCAGCACTCTGGTCAAAGGAGATCTTATGGTAAGGACCGGAGCACTGGAACGGAATGCTGGGGAAGGGAGCAGGACAGGAAAAATAAGAATTTACTTACCGATAATTCTATTTCTCGGAGTCCGTAGTGGATGCTGGGGTTCCTGAAAGGACCATGGGGAATAGCGGCTCCGCAGGAGACAGGGCACAAAAAGTAAAGCTTTAGGATCAGGTGGTGTGCACTGGCTCCTCCCCCTATGACCCTCCTCCAAGCCTCAGTTAGGATACTGTGCCCGGACGAGCGTACACAATAAGGAAGGATTTTGAATCCCGGGTAAGACTCATACCAGCCACACCAATCACACCGTACAACCTGTGATCTGAACCCAGTTAACAGTATGATAACAGCGGACCCTCTGAAAAGATGGCCCACAACAATAATAACCCGATTTTTGTAACTATGTACAAGTAATGCAGATAATCCGCACTTGGGATGGGCGCCCAGCATCCACTACGGACTCCGAGAAATAGAATTATCGGTAAGTAAATTCTTATTTTCTCTATTGTCCTAGTGGATGCTGGGGTTCCTGAAAGGACCATGGGGATTATACCAAAGCTCCCAAACGGGCGGGAGAGTGCGGATGACTCTGCAGCACCGAATGAGAGAACTCCAGGTCCTCCTTAGCCAGGGTATCAAATTTGTAGGATTTTACAAACGTGTTTGCCCCTGACTAAATAGCCGCTCGGCAAAGTTGTAAAGCCGAGACCCCTCGGGCAGCCGCCCAAGATGAGCCCACCTTCCTTGTGGAATGGGCATTTACATATTTTGGCTGTGGCAGGCCTGCCACAGAATGTGCAAGCTGAATTGTATTACACATCCAACTAGCAATAGTCTGCTTAGAAGCAAGAGCACCCAGTTTGTTGGGTGCATACAGGATAACAGCAAGTCAGTTTTCCTGACTCCAGCCGTCCTGGAACCTATACTTTCAGGGCCCTGACAACATCCAGCAACTTGGAGTCCTCCAAGTCCCTAGTAGGCGCAAGGCACCACAATAAGCTGGTTCAGGTGAAACACTGACACCACCTTAGGGAGAGAACTGGGGACGAGTCCGCAGCTCTGCCCTGTCCGAATGGACAAACAGATATGGGCTTTTTTGAGAAAAAACCCACCAATTTGACACTCGCCTGGCCCAGGCCAGGGCCAAGAGCATGGTCACTTTTCATGTGAGATGCTTCAAATCCACAGATTTGACTGGTTTTAAACCAATGTGATTTGAGGAATCCCAGAACTACGTTGAGATCCCACAGTGCCACTGGAGGCACAAAAGGGGGTTGTATATGCAATACTCCCTTGACAAACTTCTTGACTTCAGGAACTGAAGCCAATTCTTTCTGGAAGAAAATCGACAGGGCCGAAATTTGAACCTTAATGGGCCCCAATTTGAGGCCCATAGACACTCCTGTTTGCAGGAAATGCAGGAATCGACCGAGTTGAAATTTCTTCGTGGGGCCTTCCTGGCCTCACACCACGCAACATATTTTCGCCACATGTGGTGATAATGTTGTGCGGTCACCTCCTTCCTGGCTTTGACCAGGGTAGGAATGACCTCTTCCGGAATGCCTTTTTCCCTTAGGATCCGGCGTTCCACCGCCATGCCGTCAAACGCAGCTGCGGTAAGTCTTGGAACAGACATGGTACTTGCTGAAGCAAGTCCCTTCTTAGCGGCAGAGGCCATAAGTCCTCTGTGAGCATCTCTTGAAGTTCCGGGTACCAAGTCCTTCTTGGCCAATCCGGAGCCATGAGTATAGTTCTTACTCCTCTACGTCTTATAATTCTCAGTACCTTAGGTATGAGAAGCAGAGGAGGGAACACATACACCGACTGGTACACCCACGGTGTTACCAGAACGTCCACAGCTATTGCCTGAGGGTCTCTTGACCTGGCGCAATACCTGTCCCGTTTTTTGTTCAGACGGGACGCCATCATGTCCACCTTTGGTATTTCCCAACGGTTCACAATCATGTGGAAAAACTTCCTGATGAAGTTTCCACTCTCCCGGGTGGAGGTCGTGCCTGCTGAGGAAGTCTGCTTCCCAGTTTCCACTCCCGGAGTGAAACACTGCTGACAGTGCTATCACATGATTTTCCGCCCAGCGAAAAGTCCTTGCAGTTTTTGCCATTGCCCTCCTGCTTCTTGTGCCGCCCTGTCTGTTTACGTGGGCGACTGCCGTGATGTTTTTCCCACTGGATCAATACCGGCTGACCTTGAAGCAGAGGTCTTGCTAAGCTTAGAGCATTATAAATTTACCCTTAGCTCCAGTATATTTATGTGGAGAAAAGTCTCCAGACTTGATCACACTCCCTGGAAATTTTTTCCTTGTGTGACTGCTCCCCAGCCTCTCGGGCTGGCCTCCGTGGTCACCAGCATCCAATCCTGAATGCCGAATCTGCGGCCCTCTAGAAGATGAGCACTCTGTAACCACCACAGGAGAGACACCCTTGTCCTTGGATATAGGGTTATCCGCTGATGCATCTGAAGATGCGATCCGGACCATTTGTCCAGCAGATCCCACTGAAAAGTTCTTGCGTGAAATCTGCCGAATGGAATTGCTTCGTAGGAAGCCACCATTTTTACCAGGACCCTTGTGCAATGATGCACTGACACTTTTCCTGGTTTTAGGAGGTTCTTGACTAGCTCGGATAACTCCCTGGCTTTCTCTTCCGGGAGAAACACCTTTTTCTGGACTGTGTCCAGAATCATCCCTAGGCACAGCAGACGTGTCGTCAGGATCAGCTGCGATTTTGGAATATTTAGAATCCATCCGTGCTGTTGTAGCAGTATCCGAGATAGTGCTACTCCGACCTCCAACTGTTCCCTGGACTTTGCCCTTATCAGGAGATCGTCCAAGTAAGGGGTAATTAAGACGCCTTTTCTTCGAAGAAGAATCATCATTTCGGCCATTACCTTGGTAAAGACCCGGGGTGCCGTGGACAATCCAAACGGCAGCGTCTGAAACTGACAGTGACAGTTCTATACCACGAACCTGAGGTACCCTTAGTGAGAAGGGCAAATTTGGGACATGGAGGTAAGCATCCCTGATGTCCCGGGACACTATATAGTCCCCTTCTTCCTGGTTCGTTATCACTGCTCTGAGTGACTCCATCTTGATTTGAACCTTTGTAAGTGTTCAAATTTTTTTAGATTTAGAATAGGTCTCACCTAGCCTTCTGGCTTCAGTACCACAATATAGTGTGGAATAATACCCCTTTCCTTGTTGTAGGAGGGGTAATTTGATTATCACCTGCTGGGAATACAGCTTGTGAATTTTTTCCCATACTGCCTCCTTGTCGGAGGGATACCTTGGTAAAGCAGACTTCAGGAGCCTGCGAGGGGGAAACGTTTCGACATTCCAATCTGTACCCCTGGGATACTACTTGTAGGATCCAGGGGTCCTGTACGGTCCCAGCGTCATGCTGAGAGCTTGGCAGAAGCGGTGGAAGGCTTCTGTTCCTGGGAATGGGCTGCCTGCTGCAGTCTTCTTCCCTTTCCTCTATCCCTGGGCAAATATGACTCTTATAGGGACGAAAGGACTGAGGCTGAAAAGACGGTGTCTTTTTCTGCTGAGATGTGACTTGGGGTAAAAAAGGTGGATTTTCCAGCTGTTGCCGTGGCCACCAGGTCCGATGGACCGACCCCAAATAACTCCTCCCCTTTATACGGCAATACTTCCATGTGCCGTTTGGAATCTGCATCACCTGACCACTGTCGTGTCCATAAACATCTTCTGGCAGATATGGACATCGCACTTACTCTTGATGCCAGAGTGCAAATATCCCTCTGTGCATCTCGCATATATAGAAATGCATCCTTTAAATGCTCTATAGTCAATAAAATACTGTCCCTGTCAAGGGTATCAATATTTTTAGTCAGGGAATCCGACCAAGCCACCCCAGCTCTGCACATCCAGGCTGAGGCGATCGCTGGTCGCAGTATAACACCAGTATGTGTGTATATACTTTTATATGATATTTTCCAGCCTCCTGTCAGCTGGCTCCTTGAGGACGGCCCTATCTATAGACGGTACCGCCACTTGTTTTGATAAGCGTGTGAGCGCCTTATCCACCCTAAGGGGTGTTTCCCAACGCGCCCTAACTTCTGGCGGGAAAGGGTATACCGCCAATAATTTTCTATCGGGGGGAACCCACGCATCATCACACACTTCATTTAATTTATCCGATTCAGGAAAAACTACAGGTAGTTTTTTCACATCCCACATAATACCCTCTTTTGTGGTACTTGTAGTATCAGAAATATGTAACACCTCCTTCATTGCCCTTAACGTGTGGCCCTAGTAAGGAATACGTTTGTTTATTCACCGTCGACACTGGATTCAGTGTCCGTGTCTGTGTCTGTGTCGACCGACTGAGGTAAACGGGCGTTTTAAAACCCCTGACGGTGTTTTTGAGACGTCTGGACCGGTACTAATTGTTTGTCGGCCGTCTCATGTCGTCAACCGACCTTGCAGCGTGTTGACATTATCACGTAATTCCCTAAATAAGCCATCCATTCCGGTGTCGACTCCCTAGAGAGTGACATCACCATTACAGGCAATTGCTCCGCCTCCTCACCAACATCGTCCTCATACATGTCGACACACACGTACCGACACACAGCACACACACAGGGAATGCTCTGATAGAGGACAGGACCCACTAGCCCTTTGGAGAGACAGAGGGAGAGTTTGCCAGCACACACCAAAAAACGCTATAATTATATAGGGACAACCTTATATAAGTGTTTTCCCTTATAGCATCTTTTTATATATTTCTAACGCCAAATTAGTGCCCCCCCTCTCTGTTTTAACCCTGTTTCTGTAGTGCAGTGCAGGGGAGAGCCTGGGAGCCTTCCCTCCAGCCTTTCTGTGAGGGAAAATGGCGCTGTGTGCTGAGGAGATAGGCCCCGCCCCTTTTTCGGCGGGCTCGTCTCCCGCTCTTCAACGGATTCTGGCAGGGGTTAAATATCTCCATATAGCCCCCGGAGGCTATATGTGAGGTATTTTTTGCCAAAAAATAGGTTTACATTGCCTCCCAGGGCGCCCCCCTCCCAGCGCCCTGCACCCTCAGTGACTGCCGTGTGAAGTGTGCTGAGAGCAATGGCGCACAGCTGCAGTGCTGTGCGCTACCTTAAGAAGACTGAGGAGTCTTCTGCCGCCGATTCTGGACCTTCTTCTCTTTTCAGCATCTGCAAGGGGGCCGGCGGCGAGGCTCCGGTGACCATCCAGGCTGTACCTGTGATCGTCCCTCTGGAGCTAATGTCCAGTAGCCAAAGAAGCCAATCCATCCTGCACGCAGGTGAGTTCACTTCTTCTCCCCTAAGTCCCTCGTTGCAGTGATCCTGTTGCCAGCAGGACTCACTGTAAAATAAAAAACCTAAGCTAAACTTTTCTAAGCAGCTCTTTAGGAGAGCCACCTAGATTGCACCCTTCTCGGCCGGGCACAAAAATCTAACTGAGGCTTGGAGGAGGGTCATAGGGGGAGGAGCCAGTGCACACCACCTGATCCTAAAGCTTTACTTTTTGTGCCCTGTCTCCTGCGGAGCCGCTATTCCCCATGGTCCTTTCAGGAACCCCAGCATCCACTAGGACGATAGAGAAATAGCCCCTGGTGCCCTAACTCTGTTGTCTCACCCGTGTTGTCAGAAATCCCCTGCGAGACTATGGTTTCTTGAGCCCTTGGCAGCCGCGTTTGAAGGGCGGATTATGTCTGCCCAACTTCGATGCCCCCCGGTCTTAATGAGAGACAAAGGGAAACCCGAGACAGGGTGATAACAAGAGGCCCTCTAACTAAACAACCAGGCCAAAGGCTAAGCAAACTCAAAACTATAATATGTGCGGAGAAACCGCCAGGGAAAAGGACAACCAAAATATCCACTTGTCCAATTCTCCTACCCGGCACCGCCGAGTACCAGAGAGGACTTGTGGAAGCGGAACCCTCCGCAAATGCTCCAAACACAAAATATAAAAGGTAAAGCGGCTAAGCCGCAACACACGGCAGAGCCGCAACTCACGAACACCACTGGATATAAAACGGTGAACAGTCAGGACTCCAGGGAACCAAACGACCTCTTGGGATGAGATGACAACTCCCGAATACCGGACTTCTGAGGACTGGAATGACCGGATACAGCAGGACTGGAAACAGACTCTCAGCAAACAAAGGCAGCATGCAGGAAGCTATTACCGGCGTCTGTGAGAAGCCCTGGGAGTGTATTTAACAAGGAGTCCTCCAATCAGCTGCTAAAGGCTGATTAGAATAAATGCCGTGCAGCTGCCTTGCACGGCCAGAGAGCAGGTGAATATCTAATTTCCTAAAGCCTAGCAACGGGGAACGCGGTCCGCCAGTGGCGTCCCCGTTGCTAGGGTCCGTGCGGCTCAGCGCGCCCGGCGTCTAGCGTTGCTAGGGAGCCGGCGGCTGTACGTGCACGGCGTCTCTAGTTGCTAGGCGCCGGGCCGCGCAGACCATCAAGCAGACCCCGGCGCCTAACAACAAACATGATCCGTGTGTTCTTCTACAACATGGCAGGAGCTAAAACTCCCAAGTTAATTCACTCCAAGATGGAACACCCTCAGAATCTCCTGCTCCTGCCTTTTATGTCCTGTCCTATTCCCACAGGTACAGCAACACCCCCAGGGGAGTGAATAACAGTTCAAGACAATATTATTGGCTTGCTCAAATGAAGGGGCTTATCAGAGAACTGCAGTTGGAAATGTAGATTCCTCCTTATCACCTGCTGATCCAGTGCAACAATGTCTAATTATGTCCTCCCTGGGAACAATGGATTATCCATCACTGTAACAAAGAGGTTCAGCTTCCTTGATCAAGGAAACCTCCCAAGGAATATGGTAGGCACTGTATATACCGGTGCTGGCTGTTTATAGAAAGATAGGAAAATAGAACGGCTTGTAATATTAAATATTAAATATATATATATATATATATATATATATATATACAGTATATAACAATTTATTAAAATTACACACAACATGTATAATCGAAAATTCATGAATATTAATATATATCGCTAATTCTCTGTGCTGGTGTAGCTTGGTTGCCAAAGGTCTCCACAATAGAGCTGGCTAGGACTCATAGCTACATTCAATCATTGGTAAAAGTGGTATCACCAGATTTCATACTAAGCAAAGTCTTGAAGTGAAATTAACAGATACCAGTAGGCCAAGGTAATGGTGCTGTCCCCTTATTTCCTCAGCTAGGTAAGAGTTCTCTGTAAAGCTGGGAATCTGTTCGGCCAAAGGTGCCAGAAAAGCAAAAAGAGGGTCCAAATATCGCCTGCATGCAAGTAGGAGATCTAGATGGCAAGGCACAGTGGTGGGTAGGCTCAACGCGTTTTGCTGATATAATGTGACCAGCTTCCTCAGGGGCATATACCAAATGAGCACCAAGGTCTCCTTTTATACCCTATTGGGTGTTCAAATTCATTTCACCTCTCTAGGTCAATTAAGGTAATCAAAACATATATACAAGCCATTCATCAAAACACTAAAAAATCATATCTGAGAGAATCTTATTCAGCCCGAAACACAGTATGCTAATAATTAATAAATTTAAAAAAACGGTCAATCGTTATAATAAAAAACGATGATAAACTTATTTCAAAATTGTCCAGTGTTCCGATCACGTGACTGGTAAGGTCACGTGATCGAGCTAGGGCTGCATCATACACAGGGGCAGCCAATTGGAGGATAGAGATATTACAGGCATACAGCTCTTCCTATCACACACTAAACATGTGTGATGGTATTGCAAAGCATCATGGGAAATGTAGTCCTAACTGATATAATAAGAGAAATGAATACTGGTAAGGTTGTGTCTATGCTCCCTTCGTGATCAGGACCTGGAAGTGACATAACGAAAGGGCAGAAGAGAACTTCCGCCCTTACAGCACCTACATGTTTTTTCCCTACTCCGTTCGTTTGAGGTTATTTGTTTTTTTCTATGCACCATTGGATCCGCTTCACTCACCACAGGTTACTATTCCAAATAGTTTGTGACATGGACCCAGGTGCTTATGGGAAAGGTCCTCTCCACGAAGAGAAACTAGACGCTACCATACTGGTAATGGCATTCTTGTGTTCACGTATATTTTCACCACTAATGTTGCTCCAGTGTATCATGGAATTTATAGTCCTGGGGTTAGATAAAGAAAACATCTCCCAGGTAATTAAACAAGCAGTATAAGTTTAAAATTATCTGGGGCTCCGATCATGTGACTAAAGGTCACATGATCTGAGTTCCAACTGCATCATATGCGGAAGCAGCCAATCAAAGAGCAAAAACATAGCAGGCACAGCGATCATCCTATCCCATACTATGCAAGTGTGATAGTAATACAAAGGATCATGGGGAATGCATACCTCCCAAAATGACCCTCTCCGGGAGGGACAGAATGCTCTGCTGCTGGACTTCCCTCTTACTGCTTATTGCTGGCACCTGTGCTGAAACACCTTTCTTATCCATTAACCTGTTCAACAGAGGTGCTGGCAATCATAAATTAAGAGAAAAATCCAGAAGCAGAGCATTGTGTCCCTCCTGGAGAGGGTCATGTTGGGAGGTATGGGAATGTAGTAATAATTGAGAGACGTCTCCCAAGGATTTTAGCATAGTGTTTAGCTTAAATCCTTGCCACATCACATCTAAAATAATAAACTGATATAATAAAAGGAATAATACAAATAATAATAATGACCAAACATTCTTCTATTTACATGTATTTTCACTGCTAATACCACCCCAGTGCATCATGGAATTTGTAGTCCTGGGGTTAGATTGAGAAGGCATCTCCTAGGAGATTAAACAAGTCATGTAATCACATGATCAGTGAAGTAGAGAGCTCATTCTAATCATGTGTAGGCAATTTATCGGCACACTTCTTGTTTTATTTTATTTTCTATCACATCAAAAGGGATAAAAAACTTATGATGATGTTTAAATTAGTCATGATTATATGCCCAATCAGCGATGTGGCCTGTCAATCAGCCGGAGCACTCCACCTGATTGACAGGCCAGGCGCGCACAGCCAATCAGGAAAGCTCTATGACATGGTGCTCCCTGATTGGCTGCCGGGTCCTCGGGGAAAGGGGGGATCCCCTTTAGTCACGTGGTTCGGGTTTTTCGGTTTGTTATTTTTTTAACCCCTGGGATGCCTACTTGGACAGGAGAGGACCGATCTACACAGGATAATAGGAGAGTATATTGGATTTTTTATTACAGGTACCCCAATGGATTCTACATGGACAAGGGGACCGAGGTTTTGCGTGGGAAATTAGGTAAGTATGTTTGAGTAAGTGCGCATGTTTGTGTAAATAAACTTTTACTATCATGGGGTGTGTTGTGTTTTTTTTACATTTCTTTTGTTGTGGAACTACAGGTAACAGCAGGCCTGTTAATTCCCTGCATGCTGGTACTTGTGGTTCTCCAAGTACCAGCATGCAGGGGAGGCTTGCTGGGACTTGTAGTTCCACAGCAAAAAGACAATATTCTTTTTTAACACATTTTTGTCTATCAGCCCAGCACCCACCGCCCAGGGGTGCTGGGGACAGCCTCGGGCTTCACCCCTGGCCTTTGGGTGCCTGGAGGGGGGGACCCCTTGATTTAAGGGGTCTCCACTCCCCCAGGTAACACCGGCCACGGGTGACTAGTTGGGAGGGTAATGCCACGGCCACATGTCTTTTTCCCCCCATATTTTTGGAACCAGGACCGGACCAATAGCCGGTGCTGGTTGTTAAAATACGGGGAACCCCTGTGCAATTTCCCCCCGGTATTTTAACAACCAATATTGGCTTAAAGAGCCCGGGGCTGGTTATGCTTAGATGGGGGGACCCCACGCTATTTTTTTTTTACTTTTAACTTTCACATACTTTTACACAAAGAAGCATGCACGGATCTCACTGATTCGTACATGATTCTCCAAACACGCTAGCCAAAAGCAGTTCTATTTGAAAACTCTATTTCTGTACAAATTCTATGCTTTTCCGGCAGTGTTTGGCTATTGTCGGCAGTGATTGAGAATACGAATTCTTAGTAAATTCCCATGTTGTATGAGGTGTATGTGAAAATCCAACCATGTTTGACCGATGGTCTATTGATTCGTATTTGTGTAGACGGCAAGGTATTTCAATACGAATAGCCCCAACACTGCCGAGATTTGTGTTTAGTAAATTACCGAGATGACACTTAGAAAAAAAAGACAAACTCGAATGGATTCAGGACCTTAGTAAATTTCCACCCTATAGCTTTAATAATAACAACTGAGGCTAGTAACTGATCTCTACAGTTGCTACTAGTGGTAGAATTACAGAATAAAGGGCTGTATTCAGGTTTGTTAGCAAACCAAAAAAGTTAGCAATCGGGCAATACCATGCTGCACTGCAGGTGGGCAGATGTAACATGTGCAGACAGAGTTAGATATGGGTGGGGTGTGTTCAAACTGAAATCTAAATTGCAGTGTAGAAATAAAGCAGCCAGTATTTACCATGCACACAGGTCGGGCCCAAGCCTAAATTTTTTGGTAAGCGAATATAGATTTTGGCGCACCAGGTAGAACATGTTATACAGATACCTGGTGCGCAGTCCCAATAGCCCGGAGGCAAGAACAATCTTGGTGCCCCCCCCCCAGCATGGGATGTAGTCAATATCCTTGCAGTTGGGATACCAGCGGTCAGAATACTGACACGGGGATCCAGACCGCCGAGAATGCCAACAGCTGCGCAAGGGCTATTCCCACTCATGGGTGTCCACAACACCCATAAACTGGGAAAAGAATCTGTGGGGAGCACAGCGAACCACCAAACCCGCACGTGGCAAGCGCAGCTTTCTAGCGCACGCCCCGCTGCCGGGCATTCTGGCAGCCGGGATTCCATACCCAACACCCCAGCACCATTATATATGTATATATATATTGGTAGATGCTCAATTAGCTTAGTGATATCATTCAGGTGCTCGAAAGGGAGGGGTATTTCTGAGCAAGAAAAAAGGGCAATTGGTTTCCCCCAGCACCCTGAATGATAACCGTAACCAGATATAAATCCCACATGATAATAGAATTCAGAGATCTTCGTTACACATATTTGCACAAATGTGTGAATAAGCCCCAAAGCCGCATCAAGGCGTCTCTGTATATTTGAGGTCCCTAGCGCTATATCTAGGTGCAGGGTGTGGCACCCCAAAACACCAGCATAAGCCAGAAAGCCCAGCGTAGCATACCAGTGAAAAAACTATAGTGTTAATAAATTAGTATTTAGGAAGCCGAAGCTATAGAGAAAGTGATACAAAAATGAAATGCAATTAAAATAGAGAAATAGTGTTAAGAAATTAATAAGTGAAAAGTGTTAATACAATGTAAAGGTATGCCATACTAAAGACATCCAGCTCAGCCAGTCCAGAGGCACCACACCTCACACCTCCATTACCCCAATCCGGGTCTAAGATTAACCAGCAAGGAGCCACATGATAATGGCTCCTTACTACAATATGTCTAAGCTAAGAGCTACCTACCATTGGAGCAACCCCATAATGCTCCATGTGGCATGTCAGGGCCTGCACCTCCTCCTAATGCAGGAACCTCTCTGCCTCTCACAATTATATATGTACAGTAAAGAGCAAGGTAGTGCAATAATGTCTATGAGCTTAATACACCTCCAGTGCTAATATATAATTTATTATATGTATATACGGGAGGGTCAGGGTTAGGCAATAGGGAGAGGGCTAGGATGCGGGATGGGAGGGTTAGGCTGCGGGACGAGAGGCTTAGACACTAGGGGCAGGGTAGGCTGTGGGACAAGAGGGTTAGGGTTATTCACTAGGGGGAGGGTAGGCTGCGGGACGAGAGGGTTAGACACTAAGTGCAGGGTAGGCTGCGGGACGAGAGGGTTATTCACTAGGGGCAGGGTAATAATAATAATAATAATTTTATTTATATAGCGCTCTTTCTCCAATAGGACTCAAGGCGCTTAACAGATACATAGCATAATATAGTACAGAAAATAATGAAGTACATTTTCATAAAATACAGAAGCATGAAGATACTAAAAGGGACACTATGGAAATGCTTTAGTAAACAGAAAAGTCTTGAGTCTACTTTTGAAGGATTCTATAGTTGGGGCCTCTCGCACTGTGCGGGGAAGTGAGTTCCATAGAGTCGGAGCCGCATGACTAAAAGCTCGACCCCCAGATGAATTACGGTAGATTCTAGGTACTGCTAAAAGTCCTTCATCTACAGATCGCAGTAATCGAGTGGGGCAGTATGGGGTCAGAAGCTGTTTCAGGTACCTTGGGCCTTGGTCATGTAATGCTTTGAAACTCAGTAAGCCAATCTTGAAGATGATTCGCCATCTTACAGGCAGCCAGTGAAGGGAGTAGAGGATGGGTGTTATGTGGCTAGAACGGGGCAGGTTGGTTAATAGCCTGGCAGCTGTGTTTTGCACCAGCTGTAAGCGTTGCAATTCTTTTGCTGGTAGACCAAGGTAGAGGGCATTACAGTAGTCTAAACGAGATGATACAAATGCATGTATGACTTTTGGCATGTCATCTGAGGGAATTAAGTGCTTGATTCTGGCTATGTTCCTCAGGTGAAAGAATGAGGATTTGATTGTGGCTGATATCTGATGTTTAAGTGTCAAGCCACCATCCAGGACAACGCCAAGATTCCGCACACGATCACTGGTCTGTAATTCTGAATCCCCCAGTGTAAATCCAGTTGGTTGGCTATGCTGCAGTCTTGTCCTTTGATGTTGCGGTCGTATCAAAAGGACCTCTGTTTTATCCGGGTTCAGTCGCAGCCAACTGGCGCTCATCCACTCCTGTAGTTCAGCTAGACAGCCATTTAGGGTTGCTATTGGGTTATCAGTGCCCGGAGCAAAGGACAAGTACAGTTGTGTATCATCTGCATAGCAGTGGTAGACCAGGCCATGGCGCCTGATTATTTCGCCCAATGGGAGCATGTATACTGCAAAAAGCATGGGGGATAGTATAGAACCTTGTGGGACACCACATGGCAATGGCACTGGTGGTGATGAGTATAATCCAGATGATACTCTCTGAGACCTGCCTGTGAGAAATGATTTGAACCAGCTTAGGACTGTGCCATCCAGACCACAGAAATGTATCAGTCGCTCAATCAGAAGCCCATGGTCCACGGTATCAAATGCTGCCGAGAGATCCAGAAGGATTAATATTGAACAGTCACCTCTGTCTTTTGCCATCAGAAGATCATTTAACACACACACCAGGGCTGTTTCAGTGCTATGTCTTCTCCTGAATCCTGATTGAAATGGATCATAAGTATCATGGGTTGTCAGGCGGGTTTCCAGTTGATTTGCAACGACTTTCTCAATAACCTTTCCTAGGAAAGGAAGGTTCGATACCGGTCTGTAGTTGGTCATGCAGTCGGGATCTAAATTAGGTTTTTTAAGAAGCGGTCTAACAATTGCTTCCTTTAGGGGTCCAGGAAAAATGCCTGTCTGCAAAGAACATTGAACAATTTTTGTAAAGACAGGACCAATTATATCCATACAACCTATTAGAAGCTTGGTTGAGGCTGGGTCCAGATCACAGGTGGTGGGACGCAAAATTCGAGCAATTTCAGCAGTGTCCTTTACATCCACTGGGTCAAAGCTGGTCC
Source organism: Pseudophryne corroboree (assembly GCF_028390025.1). Classification (NCBI taxonomy): domain Eukaryota; kingdom Metazoa; phylum Chordata; class Amphibia; order Anura; family Myobatrachidae; genus Pseudophryne; species Pseudophryne corroboree. Next base: position 523,220,258 of record NC_086448.1, on the reverse strand, counting down.
ATGAAGGCAGGTAGCTTATATTGGCAGGCTTTGTAGTTTGGCACTCCTTTGATGGCACTGTGGAGATTCCAGCCCGGATGGTGGATATTTTATCTGCAAAGAAGTTTGCAAACTCGTTGCATCTTGCCTGGGAGAGGGTCTCATCAGTCTGCAGGCATGCTGGCTTGCAAAGCATCTCCACTGTGCGGAAAAGCTGAGCTGGCCTATTGTTTGCTGCTGTGATCTCATTTGACAGGAACTGTGCCTTCTTACGAGTGATTGTCGATTGATATTCTTCGTTATGCTTTATTAGTTTTATTTTGTCATCCACTAGGTTAGTCTTCCTCCATCGTCTTTCCAGTCTACGCCCCCTTTTCTTGAGCTCACTAACACTGTTGTCGAACCATGGAGCTTGACGTTGTGGTTTACGAGGTCTTAAACGCACAGGGGCGATAACATCGATTGCAGCCATAACATCCCTATTATAATAACGGACTAGGGAACAGGGATCTTCACAGGCACCCAGTATAGCAGAGAGATCCAGATTTGCTGCAAGAGCCTGGGGAGTCATACCCCTCCTTGGACGATACCTGGTCAACTCCACGGGCAGAGATCTTATTTGAGGGGTTGCAACTGAGAACCAGAGGGAGTAGTGGTCTGACCAGATGACTGGGTTTATTTTTAGGTCAGTGACTTCTAATCCAATCTGAAAGACAAGGTCGAGAGTGTGACCACTTTTATGTGTGGCAGAGGGAACGACCTGTGTGAAGCCCAGACCATTCATTGTGCACAGGAGGTCTTGGCCAAGGCGTGAGAGCTCATCATCCACCCATGCATTGAAATCCCCGAGGATGAGCCATCTTTGATGTTCCAGAACCAGGCCAGCAACAGTGTCTGCAATTTCTTGTAGAAATATCTTTCCATCTCCAGGTGGCCGGTAAATGAGAAGTACTCTGAAACCTAATCCTGTCGAACTCCGGGCAGCAATGCACTCGAATGAGCGAGTAGTTTCAATAGGGTGGACCCTAAGTTTAAGTTCTTTTTTGAAGCAGATAGCCACCCCGCCACCCCTGCGGTCCAGTCTTGGGTTGTGGATGACAGAGTAGTTTGTTGGTACTGCAGCCTCCAATATAGGTGCTGCATTTTCATCTAGCCAGGTCTCTGTAATACAGGCTAGATCTGCAGATTCAATAAGGTCATCAATTGTTGCAGTCTTGTTTCTTATAGATCTGGCATTACAAAGGACTGACCTGATTGGGCATACCAGAGGGCCTTCAGTTTTCTTTATGTTAAGTGCAGGAGCTCTGGGTATGGGGGTCACAAAGTGAGAGTTGACAGTTCTGTCCTTCCAAACACAGGGCCGTCTTTTGGGTATCACTTCTATTTGATTGTTCTTTGAGTATGAGGGTGAGCAGGTGGGCAAAGGACTTAGATGGTTACCGGGGGAAATACATTTCCGGCCTGCTCGCTTCCCAAGAATGCGCCTGTGTTTTCTTTTTAAAATACCAAGGGATTGGAGAATAGAAGCCTGTGATGGTGTGATAGGAACTGCAGAACGTGGTGGGCGGAGTGAAAGAATGAAGCTGGAGCAATACGTATACATTTGGTCATCAATGACAGATTACTATAAGATTGAGCTGCATATGATGATGAGAGAAGGAGAGAAAGCAGTGTTTTTTTTTTTTTTTTTTGTGTTTTGTTTTCCCCCAGTTCAGTATGTGATCCAAAATTATAATGGCATATGAACAAAGTTATTGCTATAACCTATTGGGTGTGTTTGAAGCAAGTAATAAATAAAATAACTGCTGATTTAGTCAATTATCCTAGGATAGGCAGTCTTTTGGAAGGTGTTAGAAGCCAATTCCTACTGTGTAGGCTGCGGGACGAGAGGCTTAGACACTAGGGGCAGGGTAGGCTGCGGGATGAGAGGGTTAGACACTAGGGGCAGGGTAGGCTGTGGGACGAGAGGGTTAGGGTTATTCACTAGGGGCAGGGTAGGCTGTGGGATGAGAGGGTTAGGGTTATTCACTAGGGGGAGGGTAGGCTGCGGGACGAGAGGGTTAGACACTAGGTGCAGGGTAGGCTGCAGGACGAGAGGGTTAGACACTAGGGGCAGGGTAGGCTGCGGGATGAGAGGGTTAGACACTAGGGGCAGGGTAGGCTGTGGGACGAGAGGGTTAGGGTTATTCACTAGGGGGAGGGTAGGCTGCAGGACGAGAGGGTTAGACACTAGGGGCAGGGTAGGCTGTGGGACAAGAGGGTTAGCTAGGGGGAGGGTAGGCTGCGGGACGAGAGGGTTAGACACTAGGGGCAGGGTAGGCTGTGGGATGAGAGGGTTATGGTTATTCACTAGGGGGAGGGTAGGCTGCGGGACGAGAGGGTTAGACACTAGGAGCAGGGTAGGCTGTGGGACGGAAGGGTTAGTTTTGGGTCTCCATATGTTACTATATGGGCTGGGACTTATATCACTCTATAAATATTGATGGGTTCTGCAGAGATACTGTATGTGTGAGAAGTGGAAAGACTCAACAGACCTGTCCACACTCCGCAGTCTTCAAGTTCAGCGCTGCAGTCTCTAATCTATTCCAGGCACATCAGGTGGCGAGCTGCATTCTCTGCCTCTTGCTAACTGCCTTTTAATTAGCAGTGTCTCCTCCTTGTGACTAGGTACCACATGCTGGGAAGGAATCAGGATCACTGGTCTAGTCCACCTCCTAATCAGGATCCCGGCGCCTCATCAATCTGCCCCTGTCAGCGCTGCTTTTATTTGTCGGTATGAGCGCTTTGCTGCCTGAGTCAAATGGAGCGCAGTGGAGGGAGCTGCTGGACAGTGTTGGTAGAGGCAGCCTGCCTCTATCAACACCGTCCAGCAGCTCCCTCCACTGCGTTCCATCTGACTCCGCCTCTAGCAGATGGGCAAAACCATGTGAACTGCAAGGGGAGGGGGGGGGGTCAGATATAACATGTGCAGAGAGCGTTAGATTTGGGTGGGTTATATTGTTTCTGTGCAGGGTAAATACCTGATGCTTTATTTTTACACTGCAATTTAGATTTCAGTTTTAACACACCCCACCCAAATCTAACTCGCTCTGCACATGTTATATCTGCCCCCCCTGCAGTGCACATGTTTTTGCCCATCTGCTAACAACTTTGCTGCTACGATCAGGTCTGAATTAGGCCCAATGGCGGTCATTCCGACCCGTTCGCATGCATCGGTTCTTTGCTGCGGTGCAAACGGGTCAGAAATGCGCATTGCACGACGCCGCCAGCGACAAATGTGATCGCATCGGCAATCACATGAAGATGGACAGGCGGGAGGCGTTCCGGGGCGGATACTTACCGTTTCCAGCCATTTTCGGGGAGTGGTAAGAAAAACACAGGCGTGTCCAGGCGAACGGAGGGCGGATGTCTGACGTCAAAGCCGGGACCTGCATCGCTGGATCCGTTGCACAGGGTAAGTAAGTATGTCCTGGGCTAGTCTTGTTTTGTGTGAAACTATTTTAGCATAGCAGGGCTGCACAACCATTCGCAGCCCTGCTATGCTAAAATACACTCCCCCATAGGCGGAGATTAGTTGATCACACCAGCAGCAAAACGTTGCTTGGTGCGATCAACTCGGAATGAGGGCCAATGTACGGTCGAAATGTCCCTGCTGAGCCTGGTCCTGGTGCTCTCCTCCCACAGCACCCTGCACACCTTGAGGAGTATGCTTGGAGGCAGTCTTGATGTTTTCAGCCAAGGGGGTGGTAGGCCTGGTCCTGGTGTTCTTATGGTAGAGGTGAGGAGAGGCCACATAATGATCCTAAGCTGCAGTGTTTGTAAAAATCATTTCCTTTAAGATTCTAGGGCAGTCCAAAGCCCAAATCCAGTTCAAACTCTGGCTCTAATATCATCCTTGAAATGACAGCCTTAAAATGGATTCTTAACAAATGCAGGCTAAGGCCCTGACTGCAGGACTTACAGTATTCCGGGTTAAAAACTCTCAGGGGTAAATTTACTAAGATGGGAGTTCTATTTAAGATGGAAGGTTGCCCATAGCAACCAACCAGATTCCAGGTATTATCTTCTAGAAGGTGCTAGATAAATGAGTAGAATCTGATTGGTTGCTATGGGTGACATCCCATCTTAAATAGAACTCCCATCTTAGTAAATTTACCCTTCAATCTCTACATGGTACCCTCAACTGAAAGTTAACCACACAACCTTTATTGCACTGGCATGCTCTTTTGGAACACCTGTCTCTCATGTACTTGCATGTCATCCTGTGGACTTAGAATAAACACAGTATTAATACCTCTATAACCTGTCAGTGGATATAGGCTTTTTACATGTACTGTCAATAGGCATTTCAGTTCTAAAATGTTCCAGGCAATGACAAAAGAGATTTTCTGGAAATGGTGAAATGTACAATAGTCTTCTTGATGAATCCAAGTCTTGATGTGATTAGTTTCTGCAACCTATAAAATATAACACTGATTGAATAGTAGAAATTAATTTTACAGAAGATTACAATGTGACCTTTTCCCAGGTGTATTTTAAATAATTTTCTTCCTGTACAAAGTTAATACTCTGATTATAGATAATTCAGTCTTAATTCCATTATCTATTGTAGCCCCTAGTACTATCAATTACAAAAGGATTTCACTTACATATTTATAACAATAATTTAAACTACGCTGCAACCATTTAGAAAGAATGAAAAAAGCTAAAGCATATATATGCAGTGCTGAATGAAATTTACCGTAGAAGTGTTCAGTGAGCCATTATCAGACTGCAAATATTTTTCATTACAATGCTTTGCTCTTGGCATGACCCCTTTATACTATACGACAGAGGTTCTCAAACATCGTCCTCAAGGCACCGCAATGGTCCAGGTTTTAGGTATACCCACGGCTCAGCACAGGTGGTTAAATTAAGTTGACCGAGGTTCTAATTAATTTACCTGTGGCCAAGCATAGATAAACTTAAAAACATGGACCATTGGAGTGCCTTAAGGACCGCGATTGAAAACCTCTGGCATATGATCCCATCATAGTTTTATTGTACTTTACGTCAATCTGAGGGGGTGTTGTGTTATTTATCTGCAGGTAAACTACTGTGGTTCAGTGTGAGTAAGATTCAGATGTTGGTATGCAGCATGAGCAACGTGTATAAGGGGCTCTACCTGGCGCAACATGTATAAGGGCTCTATCTTGCTCAATGTGTATAAGAGGCTCTACCTGGCACAACTTGTGTAAAAGGCTCTACCTGGTGCAACGTGTGTAAGGGACTCTACCTGGCACAAGGGGCTTTACCTGGCACAACGTGTATAAGGAGCTCTACCTGGTGCAATGTGTATAAGGGGCTATACCTGGCATAACAGGTGTAAGATGCTCTACCTGGCATAATGTGTGCAAGGGGCTATAACTGGCATAATGTGTATAAAGGGCTCTACCTGGCGCATCGTGTGTAAGGGGCTCTACCAGGTGTAACATGTGTAAGGGGCTCTGCCTGGGGTAACATGCATAAAAGGGGCTCTACCTGGCGTAACATGCATAAAAGGGGCTCCACCTGGTATAATGTGTATAAGGGGCTCTAACATGGCATAATGTGTATAAGGGGTACTACTGTGTGGTGTAATGTGACTGACAGACACTACTGTGCAGTGTAATGTGAATTGGTACTATTCTGTGGCCACGTCTCTTTCCCATGAAGCCAAACCCCTTTATTTTTTGTGCACTGTCGCTGTTTAGAATGGGGGGGGGGGGGGGCGCCAAAAGGTCTAGAACTGGCCCTGGTGTATACTTGTATGAAATATTTGCCTTCATGATATGTCTTCCCTGCCTACAATATTTTCTTATATGTATTTTTCCTTCTCTGCTTGATTGAGACTTCAATAAAATATTGTTTAGAAGAAAAAAACTGGCTGTAGTATATGGTCTTTGCTCCTTATGTCTTGTATATGATCCTTATAGTTACAGTACATCAATCACTGAGTGTAGAGATTTAAAGAATTCACATGTGAGAAGTTTAGATTATTTCTAATAAATATTTAAAATGCCAGCGTTAATATATGCTGCGGACGCAAGGCACATCTTATTACCATATACGATAAAAGTGCGCTGTACGTCGCAAACACTACATCCCTTAAGAGACAACAAGTACTCTCACACATTGTAGGTTTGAGGTCCAACGCTCAGAGATGTATATATTTGTATTGGGGGAGAAGTACATGTCTGGGGCTGAGTCTTCTGTTATTGGTCCATATGTTTCTATGTTTCAGGGGAGGGTGATCTCTCATTCATGAGGTGTTATTGGTCAGTTCATATGCAAGCAACGTCCAACCTTGAAGATGACATCATAGGGGTTAGCCACTGGTTTCTGCCCACATGCTTTCTCAGGAATGTCCTTTTGTTCTCATTAAAATTGTGGCTTCATATTCCTACATTTAATCATAACTAATCGTTCAATGTGCTACAATCTAACCACAGCTATAAAATTAACACACTCATTCCCCTGATTATTTTGACACCAAGCATGACATGTTTATCTTGTTCTGTTCCAATAATACATATATACATGATGTTATACTCTATTATATGAATACATTATAATGTCTGGTGCTTGACATGTTTAATTTATGTGTGGTATGAAATATGTGTTGAATATATCTGTGTGGCTTGTCTGTGTGAATGCGTATGATACCATATATAGCTGTGCACGCTGCGTGAATGCAAATGCACAGAGACCCATCTGTTTGGAATTTGTAATTGCTGTGTATGTAATATTTTTTACTTCGACACATGCTAATAGTTATCTCATATAGCTCCTTTTAGTCAAGAAGAAATTGCAAGCAGAGATGAGCAAAGCTGCAACAAAACATTGTGCACATTGAATTTTGGAGCTGAATGGGCCATTTTACAGGGATGTGAAGTTCATGTAATACAATCCACTTCCATTCAATAACCACTACTTACTGTTTTTGTAAAGAAGTATTTTGCTAAATTTGTACTCTACAAACTGAGCTGGGATGAAGGCTGTCATTTAATATTGCTCTATGATGGGGTTTGAGTTCCAGCCAATATGGGGATTTTCGTGGAGAGCACTTCTAGCCAGACAAACCTGTAACATTCCACACCAATGTGGAATGAGGCAGGGACGTGCAGTCAGGGGAGGCAGGGGAGGCAGTGCCTCCCCTGTCATTAGTGGTTGAAATAATACAAAGAAGATATTTATGACACAGATTCTGTTATAAAAATCTGCTTTGTATTATAACAACCAATTCTCCATTAAAAATAGGTTTGGAAGGCACCGATAGCGGTGCCTCCCGTTCATAATAGGAAACTGCTGGAGCGGGGGGCGGGCGGGGGCAGGGCCAAGCCATGGGCATTAAAAGCCCATTGGAAATAGAATGAGAAGCGGCACTTGTATAAGTTCCTCGGCGACAGCAGCGTGCTTTCACTGCACATGAAAGCACGCCCCTGTCAATCACCCAGATGTGATTGGACAGCGGATCTGTCACTGGATACAGCTGTCCAGTGATGAATCCACTGTCATCACTTGTTGGGCAGCGGGATATGTGGCGTTAGCGGGACCCTGTTGGCAAGATGGCAGGCCTAGATCCAAGAGGATCCAGTCCCTGCCTGTCATTTTTGCAGAGTTCGGCAGCGGAGCAAAGCGAATCCAATTTCAAAAATGTCGCCATTAGCACCATTTTTTTAAATCTAAGATGGCCGCCGCAAGCCAATCACAGCTCGCCACATCATCGTTTTAAATAGCGACTTTGAATTGAAGTGGTTTTTATGAATAGGCGTTTAGGTTTATTTATATTATTGTCCACTTTATGCTGCTATCTCCATATTAATTGTTTTGTTTTAAAAAATGAGGTTTTAGTGAATATGTATTGTCCACTCTATGCTGCTATTCCTGTATTGATGCTCCGTTTTATTTCATATTAGGGTTTTATTAAAGGACTAAATTTGGACCTGAATAAACAAAAGTTATGTTTACATCTGTTGCTTGCCCATTTCCGCCAGGCTGTTTAGATGAACTGTGGGACACTTCCGCCAGGACGTACTATAGAACAGATGTACGCGTCGCCGGGTCACTTCCGGTCATGACGAGTGGACACTACAGATGACGCATTTCCGATTAGGACCAGTGGGCACTGCGGATGACGCGCTTCCGGCAGGAGGCACATTGAGGATGGATCTATTGACAGCGTCATCTAAGGGGGACTAGACGGACTTCCTGGCAATAAGTGGAAATAGGAAAAAAGGCGGGAAATTTGCGTCACTGGCGGGAGATGGTGATTGGATAAACCACATTTATAAGGACTGTAGGGATCACACTCTGACACACTGCCTTGAGAAAGACCCAAATTTAAAAGGGTTGAAACGCGTTGGTTTATTGTGTCAGAGGATTTAGGTTTCCGGAGCTGTCCCGGAGGTGCTGGGAGGAGGCCAGATCGATTTCTTTTTCCGGAGTTTTGCCTACCCGGGTGGACTTTCTTCGGATAAACAATAAGGGCTGTACTTGAGAACTGTTAACTACCAGTTCTCCATTGTATCTGGTAATTGTTCAGTCCCCTAGGGACATCACCGTGGAACATCAGAATTTATGTTGTTTTTATTTGTGTGAATTGTCATAAAATTTTACTGTACTACACATGCAAGTTTATGTCTTCTTCCCACATGTGGAGTGGATAATCTGCAATAACTCGATGTGTACAGGGCCGGTGCAAGGTTTCTCGGCACCCTAGGCAAAACTTCTGCCTACTGCCCCTTCCCCCTACCCACCCTTCAGATGAAAGACATGCTGCGGCTCTCCCCCAACCCCAGTTTGTTGCATGGCTGCTCTCTTCTCCCCATCTCCCCAGTCTGTGTGGGTGCCTGCTACTCTCACCCCCCCCCCCCCCCACACTCTGTTAAAAGTCTGCTGTCCTATCCCCCCACCATCTGTATGCATGCTGCTGCTCATCCCCCCCAAACTGTGTGCATGCCTGCTGCTCATCTCCCCCCCCCCCCCCCCCCCCCCACCTCAGTGGACTCAAATGCAGAGAGTACACTGTGCAGGCTGCGATGCAGAGTTGGGACTGAGTAGTCTGTGAAAGAGCCTGGAATGAAGAGCAGCGCTGCATGTCACCCCCAGCCAGGACTCCAGCAGCTGTCATAGTTACTGCCTGTGCCTTGTGGTGGTGGAGCTGGAGGCTGCAATACAGGAGCTTAGCAGTCACGGCTACTGTAAGATACGAGTCCTGGGAGGATTGCAGCGGCTGTGAAAGATAGGACCACGCTAACTTTTTCAGGCAGCTGTAGCAGGCCGCCCCCTCAGGTCCCGGTGCCCCTAGGCAGCTGCCTAAAGCTGCCTAGTGGAAGCTCCGGCCCTGGATGTGGATGAAAATATTTATGAAACAACTTTAAGGAATGTATATATTTTTATTCATTTCTCTTGTGTGATGGTAGTACTGTATTAGGTGGCGCCCACTTGAGTAGGATCAGACTTTCACGCCTTTCTATATCTTTTAAAGTGTTTGAAGAGTCACTTTCTTCCTGATTTTTGCTCTACCAGGCTGCCTGTACTTGCTTGCGCAGGAATTTATTGCCTAAATACTTCTTTCTTTGCACATTGGTGCTGGTTTTGTTTAGGTATGGGGAACCCCAATCGTTTTTTTTTTCTCCATTGGTGGAGGGTGGGGGGGGGGGGGGGGGGGAGGGTGTGTGATTCATCCAGTGCCTCACCAGGCACTGACCCCACCGCACGTCACTGGAATGAGGCGAATATTCTGCAGAACATCTGAAAATGTCACTGATCTCCAAAATCATTACCAAGAGAAAGGGATAACACCCTATACTAAATCATATTCTATACAATTTATTAAGGCTGTAATTGAAGCTTAACACAAACTATTTAAGCTCAATTCAGAAACATGTCTGTCCATAATGAAATATGCCACTTCCAGAATTATTTCTCTTTTCTGTTTGGTAAGATTCACCCCTGACATTTCATTAAATATGATCATTTAACTGTACAAGTACAAATGCATTTTTAATTTAGTATTTTGCAGATATTACAGATCTGAGGAAATTAATTCCTATTGCTCTAGGATAAATATATCATTCAGATATGCACTGCCACAAAAGAAAAATTATTAAAAATCACTGAAACTTCAACGCCCATTTATATTTAACTTTTACACATCAACATCAAGAATATACAGCTAGCTGGAAAGAACATGTCATGGTTTAGTTTGTTTCACTGAGATCTCTTTAAAGGTGAATGAACATTAATTTATCTTTGAAACCCTCCCTCCGCCACCACCATCATCACCACCAACACTTCACCTTCCATAGCAACAGATAAATGCACTTAGGGGGTTATTCAGGTTTGTTAGCAAACCAAAAAAGCACACTTACAGTATGTGCAAAACTATTTTGCACTGCAGGTGGAGCAGATGTAACACGTGCAGAGAGATTTAGATTTGGTCAGGGTATAATGTTTCTGTGCATGGTAAATATTTGCTACTTTATTTTTACACTGCAATTTAGATTTCAGTTTGAACACACCCCCACCCAAATCTAATTCTCTCTGCACATTTTACATCTGCCCCACCTGCAGTGCAAAATAGTTTTGCACATTAGTGTGCTTTTTTGGTTTGCTAATAAACTTGAATAAAGCCCTTAACCCACATTTGCCATCAAACTTTTTAAAATAACTACCCACTACTAAAGGATTTTCAAAGTTCCGGAAAGAGTGGCTTTCTACAGGATATGAAGCAGACTGATAAGTGACTTTGGAGACAGTGAGATTTGGGACCTCAAAAAGATGGCTCAAAGTTTGGACTGGGGAGGAGCAGAACTGTGAACTACACTGTACAGCTTTATTTAAATTGTAGGGAAATATTTTTGATCGGTCCAACAATAAAAATTAAACACAATTAATTTCCATGGAACAAAATCATTCAGTGACTAAATTATTTCAGAGAGCAACGTGACCCTTGCATATATGTTATCTGCAGCATTAAAAACAACGACATCCCGTTCAGGAAAATTCAGAGAGATTTTATTTTGTTTGTGAATATATTTTATTTTTTTGATACTCTGCCTTTAGAATATCCTTATGTGGCAGCATCCAGTACCGGGATCTATAACACCTGACTGAGCAGTATAACAATTTCTTCTTAAATGATTTAGCGGTTTATAAGACAAATGTATGATCCAGTGATATGGGGGGAAAGAGGTATACAATATGCACACGTTATGTCTCCCCATGTATGGCGGCAGCAGTGTGTGCACGGTGGCTGTCCATATCGACGCTGCTACCAATATAGCACGCCGATATGCAGGGGCAATGTATGAGCGTTCAGCATCGCTGACCATTCCGACACCTGCAGTTATCGATTTCGACAGCTGCAGGCAGGGGCGTTTCACCAGAGAAGGGGGCCCGTGTGTACCTCCGGGTGGGCCCCCTCCTCTGTACAGTGCTTTAAACTAAGGAATTGTTCCGGAGTCTACTGCACATGCACAGGTCTCTGGAAATATGGCGCTTGCCATGATCCAGAGACAAATTTGGCTACCGCGCATGCACAGCTGCCATTTTGGTGGTTATTTCCACTGTGACCACATCGCCCGATGCCGGACTCCGAAAAGGTGAGTATTAAAATGGGTGTGGTGTGTGCGGCGAGGGCCCCCCTAGACACAGGGGCCCGTGTACACTGCACACATTGCACCCATTATAGAAACGCCAATGGCTGCAGATGACTTTGCCATCTCTACACAGCAGGGACAGGGCTGTCACTGGCTGTAGAGGCACCAACACGCCAGGCTGCACAGGAGATCTTGCGTGAGTAGCGAGATCTTACACATGCCCAGTGTGTCGGGGGAGGGGCACAGCGTGGCACTAGACTGATGCACTGTGGGGAGGCTATCAGCAATTGCTGGAGGGGACAGTTTCAACTCCTCCACTATGGCGCCCGAGATGTTCACATATCTCGGTGCTGCAGCTTCCTGCATATGTATTCCTGCATATGTATTATACCCGCACACGTTAAGTGCGGGTATAATACATCTCCCCCTATGTACTTCGAGAGAGATAAAGTGGACAGAGATAAATTACCAGCCAATCAGCTCCTAACTGTCATGTTACAGACTGTGTTTGAAAAATGACAGGAGCTGGTTGTTTGGTTATGTATCTCCGTCCACTTAATCGCTCTCTAATGCTCTCCAATTCTTAGTACATAGGGGGTTATTCAGAGTTGTTAGCAAGCCAAAAAAGTAAGCAATTAGGCAAACCATGTGTACTGCAGGTGGGGCAGATGTAGCAATATAGGCAGAATTGGGTGCATCTGTCTGAATTTGTCAGGGACATCTTTAATGCAATGAAGAGGCCATTTACATGACAGGGAGGACAGGCCAAAATATCATGGGCAGTTATAATGATTGTATTGTGGTAACCCTTTTCACTAGGAGCATGCTCTTTGATGTTCCATGATCTCATTGTTAAATAAAGTGTATTTTTTTTTCTTTCTTTTTTTTACTATTGTATAAATATTACAAATACTTACAAATAAATATGAGCTAACTTCCAAAATACATATTACGAGATCCTGGCAGTCGAAATACCTTTGCCGGGATCCCCACACTACTCGGAATGCCAACACCAGCAGAATAGGGTCACGAGATTGGCGCCGGAATCCCGAACGCTGGTATCCCAAACAATCTTGTGCCGGGCCGCAGGAAAGGTAAGCCATTGGAGGGGGGGTGTTAAGTTTAGGATGCGAAGGGAAGGTTAGGGTTAGGTTGCGGGGTGGGGGTTTAGGTTTAGGCTGTGGAGCGGGGGGAGGGTGCGGGGTGGGGGGGTTGGCTTTAGGCTGCCAAATGCCGACATACCAATCCCAACCCAATATTACAGAGAAACTGCTTTATTGTAGATAAGTGCTTATGTAATGTAACAACTGCAGTTGTGTACAATGCAAATACAAGTGTAAATCTAATATATTGCTCATTTTTAATCCTTTAATTCTGAGAGTGTTACAAAGAAAGTCACAAAAGTCATCTTGACCTTTCTGGATGGACTGTGTAGAAATAAGAATGCTAATGAACGACATACAGAAATATGACAAGGAATAACAAGATAAATAACTTTTTCATTTTTTATTTGCAGGTAGAGTTAAGAGTGTTGAGAGTACAAAGAAAAAAAATCACATTAAGAACAAGTTTGCACAGTATTTTGCCTCTGGGGTCTTTGCATTGAGTGAACAGGTAAGTTAAAGTGACATGTTCATTTTTATAACGGGGAACTTGTTTGCGCATTAGCTTCTGCGGTGTGCTTGCTTTGACATTTTTCTGAAAAGCTGTGATCACCCGCACCCACTCCTTGCTTAGTGGCACTGGCACGTTGATGGCAGAATGCATTTCTTTCAACCACTAAAGTGGGAGCTGGTATGATAATCCAATTAAGTAGTGGTGACTGTTTGCAAGGAAGTATTCGGCAGGTTTTGAATTAATTGAATTAGTGAGTGCTTACTATTAGGACATGGAGAATGCAAGCAGACAAGTTTCTAAAGCTGTGGGCAAGTCGAGTAATTTCACTGGTGACAAGAGTTCACACCCCGTGTGCTGCAGTATAAAGGTGACAAACACTGTAAATTTAGAATATCCATAGGTTAAGATGAGAGCACTAGTTATTCTATTTATTTGGGAGTAATAAACTTTCAGTGAAGTCAGCTACATAACAGTTTGTAAAAGGATAAGGATTTCACACTTTAAAAATGTCTGCAAATCACTGAATATATCTTGAAGGCATTAAAATCACAGTAGCACTAAATATTTTTATCCAGCAGTGATAAGATATTTAAAAAAGTCTGTAAAATGTTTGCCTGTCAGTATTCAGTGTGTTTCTTTGTTTGTAATACAGTATATACTCCCTAATCCAAGTTTAGTACATCTGCCCCAGGAGGAGAGTTAGGGTTGGTCTAGCAATTCAGAAACATTAGGTACACCCCCAATGTGGCATGTTGTTAATGCCCTCATTGGTGCAGATGTATCAAGCATGGAGAAGTGATAAAGCAGTAGATAAGTGCAAGGTGATAACTAGTGATGAGCGGGTTCGGTTTCTCGGAAACCGAACCCCCCCGAACTTCACCCTTTTTACACGGGTCCGAGCCATACTCGGATTCTCCCGTATGGCTCGGGTAACCCGAGCGCGCCCGAACGTCATCATCCCGCTGTCGGATTCTCGCGAGATTCGGATTCTATATAAGCAGCCGCGCGTCGCCGCCATTTTCACTCGTGCATTAGAAATGTTAGGGAGAGGACGTGGCTGGCGTCCTCTGTCCTCTCCGTTATTGTTGAACTTGATTGTGCTGTGCACTATTGCTTAATTGTGGGGAGGGCTGAGGAGCAGCTGTATATAGGAGGAGTACAGTGCAGAGTTTTGCTGATCAGTGACCACCAGTTATCCGTTCTCTGCCTGAAAAAAACGCTCCATATCTGTGCTCAGTATGCTGCATATATCTGTGCTCACACTGCTTAATTGTGGGGACTGGGGAGCAGCTGTATTATATAGCAGGAGTACAGTGCAGAGTTTTGCTGACAGTGACCACCAGTATACGTTGTCTGCCTGAAAAACACTCCATATCTGTGCTCAGTGTGCTGCTTTATTTGGGGACTGGGGACCACCAGTATAATATTATATAGGAGGAGTACAGTGCAGAGTTTTGCTGACCAGTGACCACCAGTATATAATATATAGCATTACGGTACAGTAGGCCACTGCTGTACCTACCTCTGTGTCGTCATTAAGTATACTATCCATCTACATTCTATACCTGTGGTGCATTTTAGTTTTGCAGTTTGCTGACACAGTGACCACCAGTATACTATATATAGCAGTACGGAAGGCCACTGCTGTACCTACCTCTGTGTCGTCATTCATTAAGTATACTATCCATCTACATTCTATACCTGTGGTGCATTTTAGTTTTGCAGTTTGCTGACACAGTGACCACCAGTATACTATATATAGCAGTACGGAAGGCCACTGCTGTACCTACCTCTGTGTCGTTATTAAGTATACTATACATCTACATTCTATACCTGTGGTGCATTTTAGTTTTGCAGTTTGCTGACACAGTGACCACCAGTATACTATATATAGCAGTACGGAAGGCCACTGCTGTACCTACCTCTGTGTCGTCATTCATTAAGTATACTATCCATCTACATTCTATACCTGTGGTGCATTTTAGTTTTGCAGTTTGCTGACACAGTGACCACCAGTATATATAGCAGTACGTTATGGAAGGCCACTGCTGTACCTACCTCTGTGTCGTCATTAAGTATACTATCCATCTACATTCTATACCTGTGGTGCATTTTAGTTTTGCAGTTTGCTGACACAGTGACCACCAGTATACTATATATAATAGCAGTACGGTACGGAAGGCCACTGCTGTACCTACCTCTGTGTCGTCATTAAGTATACTATCCATCTACATTCTATACCTGTGGTGCATTTTAGTTTTGCAGTTTGCTGACACAGTGACCACCAGTATACTATATATAGCAGTACGGAAGGCCACTGCTGTACCTACCTCTGTGTCGTCATTAGGTATACTATCCATCTAAATTCTATACCTGTGGTGCGCCTCTTTTTTTCTTTGCATCATGTGCTGTTTGGGGACTATTTTTTTGAAGTGCCATCCTGTCTGACACTGCAGTGCCACTCCTAGATGGGCCAGGTGCTTGTGTCGGCCACTTGTGTCGCTTAGCTTAGTCACACAGCGACCTTGGTGCGCCTCTTTTTTTCTTTGCATCATGTGCTGTTTGGGGACAATTTTTTTGAAGTGCCATCCTGCCTGACACTGCAGTGCCACTCCTAGATGGGCCAGGTGTTTGTGTCAGCCACTTATGTCGCTTAGCTTAGTCACACAGCGACCTTGGTGCGCCTCTTTTTTTCTTTGCATCATGTGCTGTTTGGGGACTATTTTTTTGAAGTGCCATCCTGCCTGACACTGCAGTGCCACTCCTAGATGGGCCAGGTGTTTGTGTCGGCCACTTGTGTCGCTTAGCTTAGTCACACAGCGACCTTGGTGCGCCTCTTTTTTTCTTTGCATCATGTGCTATTTGGGGACTATTTTTTGAAGTGCCGTCCTACCTGACACTGCAGTGCCACTCCTAGATGGGCCAGGTGTTTGTGTCGGCCACTTGTGTCGCTTAGCTTAGTCACACAGCGACCTTGGTGCGCCTCTTTTTTTCTTTGCATCATGTGCTGTTTGGGGACTATTTTTTTGAAGTGCCATCCTGCCTGACACTGCAGTGCCACTCCTAGATGGGCCAGGTGTTTGTGTCGGCCACTTGTGTCGCTTAGCTTAGTCACACAGCGACCTTGGTGCGCCTCTTTTTTTCTTTGCATCATGTGCTGTTTGGGGACTATTTTTTTGAAGTGCCATCCTGCCTGACACTGCAGTGCCACTCCTAGATGGGCCAGGTGTTTGTGTCGGCCACTTGTGTCGCTTAGCTTAGTCACACAGCGACCTTGGTGCGCCTCTTTCTTTGCATCATGTGCTGTTTGGGGACTATTTTTTTGAAGTGCCATCCTGCCTGACACTGCAGTGCCACTCCTAGATGGGCCAGGTGTTTGTGTCGGCCACTTGTGTCGCTTAGCTTAGTCACACAGCGACCTTGGTGCGCCTCTTTTTTTCTTTGCATCATGTGCTGTTTGGGGACTATTTTTTTGAAGTGCCATCCTGCCTGACACTGCAGTGCCACTCCTAGATGGGCCAGGTGTTTGTGTCGGCCACTTGTGTCGCTTATCTTAGTCACACAGCGACCTTGGTGCGCCTCTTTTTTTCTTTGCATCATGTGCTGTTTGGGGACTATTTTTTTGAAGTGCCATCCTGCCTGACACTGCAGTGCCACTCCTAGATGGGCCAGGTGTTTGTGTCGGCCACTTGTGTCGCTTAGCTTAGTCACACAGCGACCTTGGTGCGCCTCTTTTTTTCTTTGCATCATGTGCTGTTTGGGGACTATTTTTTTGAAGTGCCATCCTGCCTGACACTGCAGTGCCACTCCTAGATGGGCCAGGTGTTTGTGTCGGCCACTTGTGTCGCTTAGCTTAGTCACACAGCGACCTTGGTGCGCCTCTTTTTTTCTTTGCATCATGTGCTGTTTGGGGACTATTTTTTTGAAGTGCCATCCTGCCTGACACTGCAGTGCCACTCCTAGATGGGCCAGGTGTTTGTGTCGGCCACTTGTGTCGCTTAGCTTAGTCACACAGTGACCTTGGTGCGCCTCTTTTTTTCTTTGCATCATGTGCTGTTTGGGGACTATTTTTTTAAAGTGCCATCCTGCCTGACACTGCAGTGCCACTCCTAGATGGGCCAGGTGTTTGTGTCGGCCACTTGTGTCGCTTAGCTTAGCCATCCAGCGACCTCGGTGCAAATTTTAGGACTAAAAATAATATTGTGAGGTGTTCAGAATAGACTGGAAATGAGTGGAAATTATGGTTATTGAGGTTAATAAAACTATGGGATCAAAATGACCCCCAAATTCTATGATTTAAGCTGTTTTTTAGGGTTTTTTGTAAAAAACACCCGAATCCAAAACACACCCGAATCCGACAAAAAAATTTCGGTGAGGTTTTGCCAAAACGCGTCCGAATCCAAAACACGGCCGCGGAACCGAATCCAAAACCAAAACACAAAACCCGAAAAATGTCCGGTGCACATCACTAGTGATAACGCACCAGCCAATCACTACAGGTTTGAAAATGACAGGAGCTGACTGGCTGCTGCATTATCACCTTCCACTTATCCCTTCTCCAGGCTTAATACATCTGCCCCATTGTGAGGTGAACCCCTGGTTTTATGCCTCACTATGCCTCAATTTCTAAAACTGTGGAAAATTTGGGAAGTATGCTAGATCTCATATGCTAAATCTATTGTTAGCATACTACAGACATGTTCTAATTTGCAGAAAGGCAGATTTTCAATAGATGCCTAACAAAGATATTTAAATTGCTGGTAATACAGTATATATTTATTTTATTCACATGATCTATGGGATGTGCCCTGGAGCTTTGCAATAATGAAAATTAGGTAGGTGGTGGCCAGAGTCACATTAAGGGGGGGAGGGCAGGGGGGCAAGTAACCCTGGCCCCCCCCCTCTTACAAGGGGCCCACCTGGACCCGCAGGAAATGTTTCTAGTTTAAACCCAAAGTCACACAGCTGACTTTCTGCCATCATCGGGGCTGTGGTGGGGGTGTCTCTACTCCCTCCCCCTCCCAGCCTGGAATCTGCTCCTTTTACTCCATGAAGCCCCGTCCCTTTCTCTCATCTACTCTACTGGCTGTTCTTCTCCTCCTGTACTCTCTATCACCACTTCCTCTCCTTTACTTACCCGGTTCTCTCCCCTGGAGCCCCAAGTCTGCAGTGCTACTGAGAGCAGGGAGCCTACTTCCTACTGAGGTAAGTATATGGGAGGTGTGCAGGGGGTATATTAATGCAATCTAGGGGTTTTATGTGGGGAGTATTGTTAATTGGGATTTGGGAGTATTAATATTATGGGGACATACAGCTGTGCTCATAAGTGTACATACTGTACCCTAGCAGAATTTGTGATTTCTGGCCATTTGTCAGAGAATATGAATGATAACTCACAAACTTTCTTTCACTCATGGTTAGTGGTTGGGTGAAGCCATTTATTGTCAAACAACTGTGTTTACTCTTTTTTAAATCATAATGACAACAGAAACTACCCAAATGACCCTGATCAAAAGTTTACATACCCCAGTTCTTAATACCATGTATTGCCCCCTTTTAACATCAATTACAGCTTGAAGTCTTTTGTGGTAGTTGTGGATGAGGCTCTTTGTTTTCTCAGATGTTAAAAGCTGCCCATTCTTCTTGGCAAAAAGCCTCCAGTTTCTGTAAATTCTTAAGCTGTCTTGCATGAACTGCACGCTTGAGATCTCCCCAGAGTGGCTCAATGATATTGAGGTCAGGAGACTGAGATGGCCACTCCAGAACCTTCACTTTATTCTGCTGTAGCCAATGACAGGTCGACTTGGCTTTGTGTTTTGGATCATTGTCATGTTGGAACGTCCAAGTACGTCCCATGCGCAGCTTCCGGGCTGATGAGTGCAAATTTTCCTCCAGTATTTTCTGATAACATGCTGCATTCATCTTGCCATCAATTTTGACCAAGTTTCCAGTGCCTTTGTAGCTCACACATCCCCAAAACATCAGCGATCCACCTCTGTGTTTCACAGTAGGAATGGTGTACCTTTCATCATAGGCCTTGTTGACTCCTCTCCAAATATAACGTTTATGGTTGTGGCCAAAAAGTTAAATTTTGGTCTCATCACTCCAAATGACTTTGTTCCAGAAGTTTTGAGGCTTGTCTCTGTGCTGTTTGGAGTATTGTAAGTGGGATGCTTTGTGGCATTTGCGTAGTAATGGCTTTCTTCTGGTGACTAGACCATGCAGCCCATTTTTCTTCAAATTCCTCCTTATTGTGCATCTTGAAACAACCACACCACTTTTTTTCAGAGAGTCTTGTATTTCAGCTGAAGTTATGGATTTTTCTTTGCATCCCGAACAATTTTCCTGGCAGTTGTGGCTAAAATTTTTGTTGGTCTATCTGACCGTGATTTGGTTTCCACAGAATCCCACATTTTCCACTTCTTAATTAGAGTTTGAACACTGCTGACTGGCATTCTCAATTGCTTGGATATCTTTTTATATCCCTTTCCTGTTTTATACAGTTCAATTACCTTTTCCCGCAGATTCTTTGAAAATTCTTTTGCTTTCCCCATGACTCAGAATCCAGACACGTCAGTGCAGCACTGGATGAAAGATGCAAGGGTCTTTCAGGACTCCAGAAACTCACTGACCTTTTATACACACACACTGATTACAAGCAAACAGATCACAGGTGAGGATGGTTACCTTTAGTAGCCATTCAAACCCGTTTGTGTCAACTTGTGTGCATGTTATCAGGCCAAAATCTCCAGGGTATGTAAACTTTTGATCAGGGTCATTTGGGTAGTTTCTGTTGTCATTATGAATTAAAAAGAGTAAACACAGTTGTTTGACAATAAAAGGAATCACCCAACCACTAACCATGAGTGAAAGAAAAGTTTGTGAGTTATTGTTCATATTCTCTGACAAATGGCCAGAAAATCACAAATTCTGCTAGGGTATGTAAACTTATGAGCACAACTGTATAACTGCTGTCTGTGTGGTGGGGTTTCAGTGTAGTAATACCTGATTCAGAAGGTAGACAGATCTGCAATAGCAGCTGGGATAAAGTCACAGCCATTACTGCCCTTTTATGCTAATGCTGTGATCCATGGGCATCCTATTGTGATGCCCACTCCCTGCAATGCAAATCAGTCAGCGTTGCACACATAGACGCACAATCAATTGAAAATCGGATGCATCATCGGACATTATAGCAACCCTATGGTTGCTTGGATCAAGGTTGCCACCACCAGTGAAATGTACATGCCCACCGCTGTTAGCCACTTGCCCAGTAACGCCTATCATCCAATGGGCCATTATTATTATTATTATTATTATTATTATTATTATTATCCTTTATTTATATGGTGCCACAAGGATTCCACAGCGCCCAATCACAGAGTACATATGTACATAAAAAAAAGGAAAACAGTGACATACAGTTGGAGACAATAGAGGACAAGTACAGGGTAACTAAGCATAACTATGGGAGAAGACGACATAGAGATAAGTTTCAAGGTGGCCTAAAAACTGCAGGATTTGGGTAGTTGAGGATTATTAAAGTAAGAAAAGGATAAGCTCATGAGGGAAGAGGACCCTACTCGTGAGAGCTTACATTCTAAAGGGGAGGGGCAGACAGACAGGGGTGACACAGATGAACCTAGCATGGGACAGAAGGTTAGGATGAGATTTGTCTGGGTTTGGTAAAGAACTGGGTCTTAGCCCGTTTTGAAGTTCTGTAGGGAGGTGGAGAGTCTGAGGGGGAGAGTTAAAGAATTCCAGAGAAAGGGAGCAGCATGTGAAAAATCTCAGAGATAGGAGTGGGAGGAAGTAATCAGAAGACAGGAGAGTCGGTGTGCATTAGCAGAGCGAAGAGGACGGGTGGGAGAGTAAAGGGAGATAAGGTCAGAGATGTAAATGGAAGAGGAATGGATGAGGGCTTTGTAAGTGTGTGTGAGAAGCTTGAATTGGATTCTGAAAGGGAAGGGAAGCCAGTGAAGGCTTATAGGAGAGGGGAGGTGGATGTAGTGCGTTTGGCGAGGTAGATGAGCCAGGCTGCAGCATTGAGGATAGATTGGAGTGGAGAGACATACTTGTCAGGGAGGCCAGTTTGGAGGAGATTACAGTAATCCAGTCTGGAGATAATCAGTGAGTAAATAATGGTCTTGGTGGCATCCTGGGTGAGAAAGGGTCTGATCCTGGACATGTTTTTGAGATAAAAATGACAGGTTTGTGAGAGGTGCAGAATGTGTAGTTGGAAGGAGAGGGTGGAGTCAAGGATTACACCAAGGCAGTGCACTTGGGGGCTAGAGGACATAGTAGTGCCATCAATGGATAATGAGATTGTGGGAGGAGAGGTTGTGCGGGAGGGTGGGAAGATGATCAGCTCAGTCTTACACATGTTGAGTTTAAGAAAGCGCTGGGACATCCAGGAAGAGATAGCAGAGAGACAGTTGGAGGTACGAGTGAGGAGAGCCTGGGAGAGATCAGGGGGGGGAAGAAAGGTAGATTTGAGTGTCATCAGCATAGAGGTGATATTGGAAGTTAAGAGAACTAATGAGTTCACCTAAGGAGGACGTATAGAGAGAGAAAAGGAGAGGATTAAGAACAGAGCCTTGGGGGACACCAACAGTAAGTGGCAGTGGGGAGGAGGTAATGTCATGAGAGGAGACAGAGAAGGAATGATCAGAGAGGTAGGAGAACAGCCAGGAGAGGGCAGTATCACACAGACCAAGAGAGTGAAGGATTTGCAGAAGGAGAGGGTGGTCCACAGTGTCAAAAGCAGCAGAGACATCAAGAAGAATAAGCAGAGAGTAGTGGCCCTTAGATTTGGCTGCATGGAGGTCATTGCAGACTTTTGTGAGGGCAGTTTCAGTGGAGTGGAGTGGAGAGAACGGAAACCAGACTGGAATGGGTCAAGCAGTGAGTGAGAGGAAAGAAATGCAGTGAGGAGATTATAGACAATACGCTCAAGGAGTTTGGAGGCAAAAGGGAGGAGAGAGATGGTTCGATAGTTGGAGAGGGTGTTTGGATCAAGGGTAGGTTTTATAACAATAGGGGACACAAGAGCATGCTTGAAGGCAGAGGGGACAGTGCCTGATGAGAGGAAGAGATTGAGAAGGTAAGCAGAATGGGAACAGGCAGAACGAGAGAGGAAGCAGAGGAGGTGGGAGAAGATAGGGTCAAGTGGGGAGGTGGTGGTGGGGGGAACGGATGAGGGCCATGACTTCCTCACCAGATATGTGAGAGAAAGATGTCAGAGTTGGTGAGATGGAAGAGGAGGGTTGGCAAGGGATGGGTGGTGGCTGGTTGCTGGTCTGGTGGGATGAGATGTCCTTACGTATAGAGTCAATCTTGGATGTGAAATAAGTGGCAAAGTCAAGAGCAGACAATGAGGAAGGGAGAGGAGGTGGTGGTGGGCAGAGGAGGGAGTTAACAGTGGCAAACAGGCGCCAGGGGTTGGAAGACTGGGTAGAGATGAGAATTTTGAAGTATAATTTTTTTAGCGAGGGAAAGGGCAGCACTGAAGGATGAGAGCATAAATTTGAAATGGAAGTAGTCTGCCATAGAGCGTGATTTCCTCCACTGTCGCTCAGCAGTACGTGAGCATTTTTGAAGATATCTGGTGCATTTAGTGTGCCAGGGTTGAGGTGTTGATCAGCGACGGTGAATAGTGGTTGGTGGAGCAACAGAGTCAATAGCAGAAGTAAGAGATGCATTGTATAGGGATGTGGCTTGTTCAAGGCATGTGAGAGAGAGAGAAGAGGAGAAAGAAGTGAGTCAAATGGAGGATAGGGATGAGGTGTCAATAGCCTCAATGTTACGCTTAGTGATGGTAGCCTTAGGAGAGAGAGATGGGGAACCAGAGATGGATAAGTTGAAAGAGAGCAGGTGGTGGTCAGAGAGGGCAAAAGGGGAATTGGAGAAATCAAAAATATCACAGCGGTGAGTGAAAACCAGATCCAGTGAGCTCCCGTTCACATGGGAGGGTGAGGAGGTCCACTGGGAGAGACCAAGTGAAGAGGTGAGGTTGAGGAGTCTAGAAGCAGGTGATTTTGTGGGTTATCGTTAGGGATGTTGAAATCACCTAGGATATGGAGGGAATGTCAGAAGAGAGGAAGTGAGGTAGCCAGGAAGCAAAGTTGTCGAGGAATTTGGAGGAAATGCCAGGTGGACGGTAAATGACAGCAAATTGAAGGTTAGTAGGTTGGTAGAGGTGTATCGCATGGACCTCAACTGTAGAGAATGTAAGGGATGGTTCTGGAAGTATAAGTTGGTATGTGTAGCTAGAGGGTAAAAGGATCCCAACACCACCACAATGGCGACCCCCAGGTCGAGGTGTGTGTGAGAATGTGAGGCCCCCAGCAGAGAGAGCAGCAGGAGAAGTGGTGTCATAGGGAGTAATCCAGGTTTCTGTAATGGTCAGAAGATGCCGGGAGTTGGAAATGAAAAGGTCATGAGTGGGGGACAGTTTGTTGCAAACAGATCTGGCATTCCAGAGGGCACAGGATAGGAGGAAGGAGTTTGTGGGAGAGATGTGAACGAGATTATCAGGATTGCTGTAGCATTGAGGTAAGATTAATTTGGAAGGAAAGGATATAGAGGGTGTAATGATGGTGCTGGGTCCTTGGCTAGGAAGGGAGACTGCAGGAGTGATGCAGGGAGGGAGTGTAGTATGATAGTGGTGGAGGAGAGGTGAGGAGGGAGAAAGCAGGGTTGAGTGGTGGGGTAGAGAGCCTGTGAAGGGGCAGAAGTAAATTGTAATGGGGAAACAGAAGAGGTGGGGAAGGGAGGCAGAGGGGACGATGGGAGACAGAGGAGAGGAGAGAGGATGAGATGTAGGAGACTAGGAGAGAAGGATAGAGGTGGTACCAGGGGACAGAATAAAGGATTACGAAGACAAGGATTAATGGGGGATGTTGCCAGCCTGGCCATAGTGTGGATGGGGTAAATACTAAATAGTGGTAGTAAAATGAGAATAGGAGGAGGAGTGGTGGCTGAATGAGAGAGCAGGGAAATTGCAGAAATAAATATGATTAGCAAGAATTGAAAATGTGGTTAATGTCTACAAGTTAACAGTAAGGCAAATGTTATGCTGATGTTAGATGGAAAATAACACAGTGTAAGCAAACAGCAAGTCAGTGTTCCTTTATTAAACTATGCTTCTCAGTGAAACTTTTGTTTTCCAGGTATTTGCAGGGTCCGAGTAAAAGTTGCATTGCAGGTGTTTTTTGCAAAAAAAAGTGAATGTATAGTTTCCTGAGTCAGTGAGGTTTGGAGAATATTAGAAGTGAACATACATTTGTAGATGCAATCCAAGTGTTGTTGGCTTGTGAAGGTTTTTTCGCATTTATTTGTTGTTTCATTTCAGTTTCTGTCCAGTTTAAGTCCAGTATAAGTCACAGATGACATCCTTAGAAACATTCATCCCAAACTGATTCAGCCAAGCTGATTCAGCTAGACTACACACTAATATCAACCCCAACAAACATGTGTATGTAAGCACATTGATTGATTGGACCCACCCCTAGCCATTCACCCATTTGAAGCAATAAAACTTACACAAACAAATGGTGCGTGGGGATGAAACCATCACACATTCCCCAAATAACATAATAAAACCTGCTTAAATCTGCTGATAATAATAAATCCACTATTCATTACCTATATCTATGCATTCATGATATTCATTTGTGATAATTAGCAGATGCAATACAGCTTGCTGGTAATTGTAGTTCCATTATTCCACTATTCATTACCTATATCTATGCATTCATGGTATTCATTTGTGATAATTAGCAGATGCAATACCATCATTCATTTGTGATAATTAGCAGATGCCATCTCCACGAGCTTTACTTGGTTCTCTCCCTGCATGGAGAGGTAATTTGGAAGATACCAGATCACTGTCTTTCTTTCTTCCCACTCACTTCTTGACCTTTTCTAGTCTGGTTTCCATCCTCTGCACTCCACTGAAACTGCCCTCACAAAAGTCTGCAATGACCTCCTTGCTGCTAAATCCAGGGGCCACTACTCTCTGCTTATTCTCCTTGACCTCTCTGCTGCTATTGACACTGTAGACCACCCTCTTCTGCAAATCCTTTACTCCCTTGGTTTGCATGATACTTCTCTCTCCTGGCTGTCCTCCTACCTTTCTGACTGTTCCTTCTCTGTCTCCTCTCATGACTCCACCTCCCCCTCACTTCTTCTACCAGTAGGTGTCCCCCAAGCTACTGTTCTTGGGCCTCTCCTTTTCTCTCTCTACATATCTTCAATAGGTGAGCTCATTAGCTATTTTAACTTCCAATATCACCTCTATGCTGACGATACTCAAATCTCCCTTTCCTCCCCTGACCTCTCACCTGCTCTCCTCACTCGTATCTCCAACTGTCTCTCTGCTATCTCCTCCTGGATGTCCCAGCACTTTCTTAAACTTAATATGTCTAAGACTGAGCTGATTATCTTCCCTCCCTCCCACATAACCTCACCTCCCACAATTTCATTATCCATTGATGGCACGACTATCTCCTCTAGCCCCCAAGTGCGATGTCTTGGAGTAATCCTTGACTCCTCCCTCTCCTTCAAACAACACATTCAGTACCTCTCACAAACCTGCCTTTCCATCTCAAAAACATCTCCAGGATCAGACACTTTCTCACCCAGGATGCTACTAAGACTCACTACTAAGATGCTACTAAGATCCACTCACTGGTCATCTCCAGATTGGACTCCTGCAATCTCCTCCTATCTGGCCTCCCTCAAAATGCCTCTCTCCACTCCAATCTATCCTCAATGCTGCTGCCCGACTCATCTTCCTCACCAAACGTACTACATCCACATCCCCTCTCTTGCAGGACCTTCACTGGCTACCCTTCCCATTCAGGATTCAATTCAAGCTTCTCACACTCACCTATAAAGCCCTCATCCACTCTTCTCCCTCTTACATCTCTGACCTTATTTCTTTTTATATTCCCACCTGTCCTCTTCGCTCTGCTAATGCACGCCGTCTCTCCTGCCGACGGATTACCTTCTCCCACTCCTACCTACAAGATTTTGCATGTGCTGCTCCCTATCTCTGTAATTCTCTACCTCTCCCCATCCGACTCTCCACCTCTCTACAAAACTTCAAATGGGCTCTCAAGACACACTTCTTCACCAAACCCAGCCAACTCTCCTCCTAATCCTCTCATCTATGCTCACTGTCTACCCCTTCTGTGTCACCCTGGTCTGTTAGCCCCTCACCTTTTAGATTGTAAGCTCGCAGGAGCAGGGACTTCTTTCCTCATGTGCCTTTCCTTTTCTTACTTACACTATCTTATAGTGGGTTATATTATTTCTCAACAATTTCCTCAGATCAGATATTGTAATTATAAATCCTTTCTAACCACTGAAAGCAATATTATAAACAGTCCAATGTGTGATTTATGACACAACTTTCTGAGTCCCATTACATTAATTGTGATCTATAACTTTGCAGTCTTTACCTTGTTGACTACATATTGACAAGAGAGTTCTGTGTCGGTATATCAGGCTATGTCAATTTATTGAGCTATGTGTCCATATTTCAGAGCTGTAGACAGTATCTAAACTGTATATGTCAAATCACTGAGTGCTCCCATGTTGTAGGTCTGTGTCTTCTCCTATAGGTCCCTAGATGTTATGGAATTGTTCATACCTCCCAACATGTGAGAATCCCAAATCAGGACTACTCAAGCATGACAGGGGCATGAGGCCATACCCCATAGTGTATAACATAGTGGGGGCGTGGCTGTATATGACGCACCCAAGTTTCATCAATCTGGCAGCTTGAGAGCCCCAAGATTCTCCCGGCACAGTGCAGACGATGGGCCCCCAACATAGCCCCCCCTCTATTCACGGCGTATTAGAATTAGAGGACCCCAAAACAGATTCTAGAACACTGTGGAATGGGGGGAGGGAGATGGTGGCACCCACAGATTGTACATCACTGCTGCAGAGTACACAGTGAATGTTACCAGGGGCGTAGAAACTGGGGAGGCCAGGGAGCAGTTGCCCCCCATGATTTCTGTTGGATGGGCAAAGACTGTGTTTTGCTCCCCCATGAACGTCTACACAAAAGTGAATGGGGATGAGTGAAATGAAAATGGGGATGAAGTGATAATAGCTTTATTTGAACTCACCAACTATTATAGTTTCTGTTTACCAAAAATGTTATTATCTTCATGTTTGTTCTGCGTACATTTGATCTTGCAAAAGCTGTCTTAGAAGCCCCACTCATCTTGCTAACAGAATTAGCAGTACATATAAAGCAGACACATGAGACCGGGAAGCTGCACTTCCCATTGAATGTACTTTTTCTTAGTATAACTAGCAAACGTGGGTTGCGGATCCTTCCCCCTCACAATCCCGACAGTCGGCATACCGAGTAACAGGGACTATTCCCTACGACACCCATAGAGCGGGAATAGAACCACCGAGCCCACAAGAGGCTTTGTTGCACTCGACCTCCTCCCCCCCCCCACGGGCATCTAAAAGCCGGGATCCCGGCATCGGTATGGTGGCCTATGGTGATTGCTGGTCTCCCAACCGCCGGTCACACGAACGCTCTTTAATATAGATTGCGTGAAGGAGGTCCCGGAGCTGTTCATTTCAGTGCGTTAAGTCTGACCAGTGGTGGCCCCAGAGGTGGGGCTGCAATGCAGTCCAAATTTCAAATAGGGGAGCCACACCAACTGTCAGTGAGTCAGTTTAGGATGACAGTTGGTGGCAGTTGGTGTGGCGCCCCTATTTGAAATTTGGACTGCGATGCAGCCCCACCTTTGGTGCCGCCACTGAGTCCAAGTACAGGATTTCTGCATGCACCCCTCCTGAGGTGCAAGCAGAAATCCGACAAAACCAGTTCTGCGATACTGTGTTGTGCTTTAGTGCAGCGCAAACAGCATAGCAGTGGGGCGCTTAAGTTACAGAATGCCCCTTTTCGCGACACCTGGTTTAAGGCGCAAGTACCGCCATTCTCCGACATAACATTGCGCTGAATCGAATTGCTCCAGGTCTTCCTTCCCAGTGCTATTCACATCGTGTTTCATTGAAAAGACCCCTAAGTGTTCCGTTCATAAAGATTTAATAAATAACCTGTATTGATGAACAACTATTCACTTTACTTTTACTCTAAATTTCACGCAGTGCGTCCAGTAACAAATATGAGATAAACTGTAGCAATTGAAATTCATACTATAACCAGTGAGGCAGTGACCACAAATTTAAAAATACTCCCAATCAAATTAGATTAGACTGTCAATGAAATCTGAAATTTGTAAGATGAACAATTGAATTTATTTATGTTCCTAACAGCTGTTGTACTAATTGGTAGTTAATATTAATAATAATATTTATTTTATAATGTATAAATACATTTTTATAGTAAACTAAACAATGAAACTGGGGTTGACCAACCCCAGAAACACTGACAGTCACTGTTACAACTGTCGTAAAACAAGATACCAAATGTCCTAGTATTCTCCCCATGCTTTAAATTACGAGCGGCCCACCTGGCAAGTGTCCCCTTGTCGCCCGGCAGCTCCTACCACCACTGTGTCCCCTGCCAGGTCGCCCGGCAGCACCAGTAATGTGCGCATCCCCTGACGTTCGCCCGGAACCCTCACCAACGTTAACATATTTCCGGCGGAGAGGAATGCTGGACGGAGCTCCAGATGTGACATCGGCTTCAGTCACAGTCAGCGCACTCCATCCGGCATCCGGGGACGTGCACACTGTGACGCTGATGGAGGACACAGATCCCTCCCACTGCTTAAAAGGAAGAGGCGCGGTGTCTGGGCGGGAACAGATGCCTGAGCATATTGAAGAGAGTGGTGGTCCAGCGTCCACTCTCAGAGACTGTTCTGTATAGCACTTTGTCTTGGGTCAGGAGCTGTAAAAACAACTTTGTGGAGCTAGCAAGTGGGGGCAAAGACTTGTTTTAGTATCTGAGAGCTGTTCATGGGGGCAATTAGTATTCTGAAAAGCCATTAAAAAAACAATTGTGCCAACAAGTGTGGGCCAGTAACTGAAAGCTAATTAAACAATAATTGTGTCAACAAGTGTGGGTCAGTATCTGAAAGCTAATTTAAACATTTTTTTTTTTTGCGAAGGCCCCTACCCGGCAACTTCTTGATGTCACCCGGCTAAAAAAAAATTCTTGGGAGAACACTGGACACCCACGAGTGGAAATAGTCCCTTTTAGTCGGTATGCCAACCATAATGATTGTGAGCGGGCGGGATTTAAGGGCTGGTATTGTGACTGCCGGTCACATAACTGCAATCCGTGGGGAACTCCCAGCAATCCTGCCATTGCTGAGCTACAAATCAAATTATTTTTAGGTATTTATGGGGTAAAGATGAAATCTTAGTACCTTCCTAACTATTATTCTAGAAAGCAGGTATATTATCCTTTAATACTGTAAGATTTATAATTAGTTTTAAATGACATTACAGCAAGCAGCATTCACTTCATGCCTGTATACTCACGTAAGTTATCTTTGTCACTCACATTTTGTGTTTTAATGCTGATAGCCATAACATTAGCCATAGCAATTCTGTGTATTATTATGATGCGGTGTATTTATTCCTGAGTGGGTAACATTGCTTCTCAGCAGCTATAGCCTGAGAATCTTTCCGTTCAGCTGTCTGATGCTGGGCTCATGCAGTGACCCTGATGCTCCCTGTAGTGTTGCGGTGACAGTGATAGATTTCAGGTGCTCCCACAAGCACTGCCTTTCCTGAGTAGATGTCTAATTGCATGGCACATACACAGAGAGGCCATATTGAAACACTGTGTGGGCAGTGCATCATCCATAGGGGTGAGGATACATCCAAGGCCATCCATTTAACAAAACATGTGGGGAAGATATTTCCTTAAACTGCATTATCTGTCATTTAGCACATGTGCCTATCCACTAGAACCAGTTATTCGGAAGTATAAATCTTCTCACAGTGGGGGAAAAACTGTCCTCTCCTGCTTCTGCCTGCGTGTGATATATAACTATACTTTCCAACAGCACAGAAGATGTAGGAAAATAGATAGATACATATCAGACAGATCCCTTTACCTCTATATAATATTGATATGCTCATGTACAATTCTGTGTAATGTGTCTGTTCCTGTACATATGTTTTATACCTGCTTACTTGGATGTAAATGAAACTGTCAGTATATAGACAGGAACTGATGACAGCCAGGTCTAAGCTCATGCAGAAATCGTACCTTTTTGTGGAAATAAAATGGCTGTGCACGGCAAAGGACGCTCCTAAAAATGCGCACTCTCCAACTTTTCATCCCATTATAATTTTATTTCCACATTATTCTGCAAAATGAGTCTCCCCTCCACCTAACTCCTCTGCAAGGAAAAACTTCTGCTCCTCACCTACAGTAATTAAATTCATAACTGTATTTCATTTAAAATCAGGGAATGTTTCCACAATATTGCAATAATTTGTCAAAGCTCACCAATCACTTCACGGTCTTCCCATTCTGGTGAGTCCCTACACTGACTCTCAAAAAATGTGAGCTTTGATATACAATGTTTGGCTCAATTTATTGCACAGATTTTAAATACAACATATGATCTGTGGGCTCTGACTTGCTGCGTGGGAAGGATTTAATGCAAATAATTCCTCATATTTGGACCACAGTATTAAATGGGATGCTTTTAAAGTTTTTATTTGTGGTTCTATTATATAATATATTGCTGAGCTCAAGGCCTTCAAGAAGCGAGAGAAGATACATCTTGAGCAACTCTGTTGTCAGTTGGAAGCTCAATGTACTTTGACTAAGTCCCCTTCAGATTGGGTTTTGTGGTTGGAGGCCCAGAAGGAGTGGTCAGACTACCTGTTCCATAAAGCTAAACATAGGTTACTCTTTTCCCAACATATACAAAATTCACAAGCAGAAGTGGGTAGTAGTTATTTGGCCTTTTTAGCTAAAGAGGACTCTAGTATGTAGATCTGTCTTGGTTATTCAGAATTCTCAGGGCACTGTATGTCATTGTAGGTTTGGGATTGTGGAGGTACAGTATTCTATAAATATTACTCCTCTCTGTTCATCTCTAAAGCTTCATATTCCACCTCGCAGTTACAGGACTTTTTG
This sequence comes from Pseudophryne corroboree, assembly GCF_028390025.1. Taxonomy (NCBI): domain Eukaryota; kingdom Metazoa; phylum Chordata; class Amphibia; order Anura; family Myobatrachidae; genus Pseudophryne; species Pseudophryne corroboree. Next base: position 523,188,935 of record NC_086448.1, on the reverse strand, counting down.
TCTCAGTTGACCTTACTGCATTTAATACCGGAAGCCATTGCCTCTCTAGATGCACCATTTACATTTGAGGAGGGTAAAGCTGTGGTCTCCTCCTTCCCAGCTTCCAAGGCCTCTGGGTGCGATGGACTGTTTCCTGATTCCTAGCAGCCCATTTCTCTATTGTCAACTGAAGTAAAAATTCTAGCCAAAATTCGAAAATCCTGCCTAAATGCTGTAATTACTTCCCTTGTTCACCCTGATAAGACCGGGTTCATGCCTGGGAAGTCCACGCAGATTATTTTATCACCTACAGCGAGATGATATGCTTGGGTCGGCAGTGGTGGTGTTCTTGGATGCTGCTAAGGCCTTTGATTCTGCTGAGTGGTTTTACCTATGGGAGATCCTAGAAAAGTTTGCCTTTGGCCCGCATTTTATTCACTGGATCCAGTTGTTATACTCTTCCCCGGCAACCCATGTTTCAGTCAGTGGGTATATTACGGCCCCCTCGGCAGGGGTGTCGTCTTTCCCCAGCTCAGTGCGCACTTGCTATTGAACCTCTTGTGTGCCTTTTACGTAATGCGCCTACCATGTGCGGACTAAGGGTCAGGGAATTAGAGGATATTATTGCCTTATATGCTGACCACATTCTTCTTTTCCATAATGATGCAGGAACTACATTAGATGAAGTTTTAAAATGAGTCACTATATTTGGGAATTTTTTCAGGGTTTCTTATTAGCTGGGACAAATCTCATAATTTTCCCATTTCTGGTAGTCTACCCATGGACATTAGCTCCTCATGCACTTTACAAAGGACCTTGCGAGTTAAATACCTTGGGTTTGGATTACTCCCTTACCTTCAACTTATATTTCTCAAAATATAGACCCTGTTACTTCTAATTTTAAAGGCAAGATTCATATATGGATAATTGCCGCTTACTGTTATGGGCCGTATTAACCTTTTTTAAATTTCAATTCAGCCCAAATATTTATACTTACTACAACACTTTCCCGTATATATACCTAAATAGGTTTTCTCAACTATTGGGAGCACACTGCTGTCCTTTATATGGGGTAATAAACCATCTGCATCTCCGTTTATTTCAGTCTGTGCGTAGCCCAGGTTTTACTCCCTCCTACAATGCGATAGAAACAGGCTGTTCGGGGCCGGAGCTGACATCACACACCCTCCCAGAAAACGCTTGGGCGCGCCTGCGTTTTTCCTTACACTCCCAGAAAACAGCCAGGTACCACCCGCAAAACGTCCGCTTCCTGTCAATCACCTTGCGTACGCCTAGCACCATTCTGTCGCTGTCTGGCGTCACACCTATGCACTGCAGTGCATACGCATGCGCAGTCATTCGATAATCGCCCGCTGGGCGATTTCGACCAACAGCGATCAGGTCTGATTTGGACAATTTGTTGGGATGCCTGGCTAAGCAGGTGGGGTCTTCTCTTTCTTCTCTACAATTTCTGCTCTCTGGCTCTTCTATGTCTAGTTTTCCTCCTTTACTAAAACAAGCTTTAATGGTCTGGTGATATGCTTACTCCTTATTTAACTGGGCTGATCCCGATGAGAACTCTCCCCTAAGGTTTAACAATGCGTATCATGAATTATTACAACTTTCATTTGATAATATTTGGATTGCGATGGAGGTCACCTCTCTGGGACAGCTGTTTGTTGATCGAGTTTTTAAATAATTTATTCAGCTGCAATCTGAATTTTATATTCCTAATACAGCTTTCTTCAGATATCTGCAGTTGAGGCATGCAGTGCGAGCCTAGTTTGGCAGCCTTCCTCCTAAATTTTCCTTGTCCCCAGTTTAGTTGACGGACTGAATTCTAAGGGTTAACTCTCTGTTGTATATTCAAACCTTAATTTTAGACTGTTCCCTAATTTATTAGATTCTCTTAAAGTGAAATAAGAATCTGACATTGGCTACAGATATTGGGCTCTATCAAATATACTACTCCAGTGTACGTTATCAACAGGTTTTCTTTTATATCTTGCATAGAATATACCATAGTCCTCTTTCTCTATATAACATGAAACTACAGACAGATGCCATTTGCCATAAGTGTAATACTGATAACTCTGGTTTTTGGCACATGATCTGGGACTATCCCATCATGTATCCATTCTGGATGTAGATTTGGAAAGGTATTCAATCGACAGTCCTGTCGCTTCCTCCTTTGGATCCTAAGGTTTGCTTATTCGGTCTAGACCTTGAGGAGACTCACTCACTTGAAATATATTGCTATATCTCACCACATTGGCTAAGGTCACTCTGGCCAGGGTTTGGTTTGCAACTGATTTGCCTACTGTTTTCAAGTGGAGGGCCTTGGTCTCTGAAGTTGCCAGACACAAGCAACATCTTTTCCATAGTCATGATGACCTATGTATCATGAAAAGTGGGATAGATGGTGTCTGTCGAGGTTGGGCTAGGATTTGCCTCACTATTGGAGTCCTGATTTGTAGGATAATCACTGTGCTTGGGCATCTAACAATCGCTTGTCTTTAATATGATTTACAGGAGAATGCACAGTATTTTCCTTAACGCATCAGGTCTTCAGCCTATTCGAGATACATTTTGAAACTTCCAATTGCATATTTGAGGTAAGCACATATCTACATGCACTTTGAGCAATATAATAATAGCCTTGAAACACATATAACTGACCCAATATAATACAGACAGCTCTGTTGTCCTCTCATCCTGATGATTAATTTTAAACATAAATCAGGCTAAACCAAGCAATGTTTTAGTAAAAAATGATAAACAGTTAAATGAATAAACAACTCATTTTTTTATGGACAGATCTAATTGGCCTTTAAGTGGAAGTACAAAGATGGTGTGATTTGCATTGTGTGTGTGTGTGTGTGTGTGTGTGTGTGTGTGTGTGTGTGTGTGTGTGTGTGTGTGTGTGTGTGTGTGTGTGTGTGTGTGTGTGTGTGTCATCAGTTCTATTCTAGTCATCCTAGAAAATGTACACCACTGTGCATTACTAAGGAGCCTACCCACACCATTAGTAATGCACAGCAGTGTGCTAGCAGTAAGCCTTTCATTTCTACATGAGTACACTATATAACTATAGTACCTTAATGGTAGTGTTCTTTAACGTGAAATACTAAGTTAGAATAAAAGTACAGATACAAATATTTTTCAATAGCTTTAAAATATTGTTTTACAAAGCTCTGCTTCTTAAAATAGGAAATAATGAACATACAGAAACAGAAAAGAGTTACTTGCGAGAGAAGAAAAGAAAGAATGAAAATAACTAAACAAACCTAGTAAAACTTTATTTTTTATTTTTTATTTTTAAATCCTTTCCTTCAAAAATCAGCAATTAACTATCCACTAACTATGCTAGTTGAGGGGTATATACAGGAGAAATCTTACTAAAACTGAGATACTGTAGATTCTCCTTTGATGAAAGATCTGAAAACGTGTACAGGTTGAGTATCCCATATCCAAATATTCTGAAATACGGAATATTCCGAAATACGGACTTTTTTGAGTGAGAGTGAAATAGTGAAACCTTTGTTTTCTGATGGCTCAATGTACACAAACTTTGTTAAATACACACAGTTATTAAAAATATTGTATTAAATGACCTTCAGGCTGTGTGTATAAGGTGTATATGAAACATAAATGAATTGTGTGAATGTACACACACTTTGTTTAATGCACAAAGTTATAAAAAATATTGGCTAAAATTACCATCAGGCTGTGTGTATAAGGTGTATATGTAACATAAATGCCTTCTGTGCTTAGATTTAGGTCCCATCGCCATGATATATCATTATGGTATGCAATTATTCCAAAATACGGAAAAATCCGATATCCAAAATACCTCTGGTCCCAAGCATTTTGGATAAGGGATACTCAACCTGTATCTGTATGAATCACTTTTCTGCAGATGTCTAAAGAATAACAAAAAGGCCTTTACAGACGTGACTCAACACCTTACAGTGCTTAGTAAATCTGCCTATTAGTAGAGCTAAATTAAACCCATATATTGGTGAGTGGGGGAGTGAAACACTCACATTAAAGAGGAAGTTAGAACATGAAAATTGGAAACTCAGGGGCCCTACACACCCGCCGACCCGCCGCCGAGCTGCCCGACGGCGGATACGGCCGATGAGCGACCCGGCGGCAGGGGGGCAGTGACGGGGGGAGTGAAGTTTCTTCACTCCCCCCGTCACCCGGCTGCATTGAAGTGCAGGCAAATATGGACGAGATCGTCCATATTGGCCTGCATGCACAGCCGACGGGAGACCAGCGATGAACGAGCGCGGGGCCGCGCATCGTTCATCGCTGGAGCCTCCACACTGAAAGATATGAACGAGTTCTCGTTCATTTATGAACGAGATCGTTCATATCTTTCAAAAAATCGGCCAGTGTGTAGGGCCTATAAGGTTGCTCAATAAGTAGTAGAGAATTTCTGTGTCTATAGCACCAACCAAACCACAACTCAGAAAGTCTTAGCATGGTTATGGGACTAAAGGTGCATACACACAGGGCGTTTTTGCCCAGCGTGTATGCACAGAGATGATCGCTGACATCGCTGGGCTGAAAAGCGCTCAGTGCATACACACTGAGCGATTTTCCCCTTTACCCAGAGATGTCAGCGGGGGTGAAAGGCTTTCCATAGCAGGATGCTATGGAAAGCCGCTCACCCCGCCGTTCATCTACTGGTAATACCAGCAGATGAACAGTGGCCGCCAGCGATGAAGCGGGAGCGCGCATCTGCACTCACCACTCATCGCTTGTCCATACACACTAGGCAGTTTTGAGCTGAAAGCAGCTCAACACACCAAAAGTGACCTGCTTTCAGCTCAAAATCGCCCAGTGTATATGGGCCTTAACTCATATGTTCTGCAAAATGCAGAAAATGGGAGGCATGAAATTAAAAATCAAGTTTGAATTAAAGATTTATGAACATTTGGGGATAGTTAATGCTCATGAATAGATTGAATTCTGAAGCAGAGGTTTAGTTACTAAATATGACATATTTACACTAATAGACCTGTATATTCTTTATCACTGAGGTTTGCAATATCCTATATAATAAAAGGCTAACTCTGACCCTCACCTCTATGGGGGAATTAAAGTGCTTTCCACTCAGATGGACACTAGATAGCACCCGATAGAGCAATACAATTGGTGCTCTGCTCGGGTGCACACAGCCGCTGGAGCTGATATTACTGTTATGTTGTTCCGTCATTTGTCATTTGGACGGGCTGGTAACTAGTTATTATTTCAATTGTGTCTAAAGGCCCATACACATTAGACGATGTCGCTCTGTGAGCGACATCGTCTAACGTTTCCCCCTCCCGGGCCGGCCGGTCGGCGGCCGCCTGTACGCACTGAGCGATATGACCGCTCATATCGCTCAGTGACGTCACGCCCCCGCCAGCCCTGCATGAAGGTCGTGGACGACAGTCCACATCCTTCATGCATGCCCTACCGACAGCGACGATCGTTGCCGACCCGCGGGGCCGCGCATCGGTCGTCGCTGGCGGCATACACACTTAACGATAAAATGAGCGACATCGCTCAAGGAGGGGGAAAATGAGCGACGTCGCTCATTTTATCGTTAAGTGTGTATGGACCTTAAGGCCGACAACTCTGGCAGGGTGTTAGGGGTTAGGCAGCACAGACAGGGCATTGTAACATTTACAAGACATAGAGACACAATAGCAGTGTAAGAAACACTTAGAATGGAAAAGTAAAAATGATTGAAGCGGAAAGTGAGGGAAAGCTCACATCACTAGGAATCCGTTTAATTCTAGCAGTTGTTTTAAATAGGTCACACACCCAGAACTTCCTGAGGATGACCTGAACACCTCTGTTCCTCCTGGTGTCTGGCAGGCTCAACCCCTCGGCATGACATCATGCGCTCATGAGGTTTGGCCATCACAGAGCACTGTAAAGCCCTGTTATGGCATTGAGTAATATTGAGTGGTAACATAGGCAAAGTTTAGCAAAGAATGTATGGCACTAGGAAACACAGCACTTGACCGGCCAGCTGTATAGGCTTTGTGTCCAGAGCATCCAAAGGACACTCCAGCCATCATTACTGGATTGGGCATTAACACCGGGTCCCAGGCACACACCCTTAGTAAGATCCTCGCTGGGAATGTAGGGGGTAATTCCAAGTTGATCGCAGCAGGAAATTTTTTAGCAGTTGGGCAAAACCATGTGCACTGCAGGGCAGGCAGATATAACATGTGCAGAAAGAGATTTGGGTGGGTTATTTTATTTCTGTGCAGGGTAAATACTGGCTGCTTTATTTTTACACTGCAAATTAGATTGCAGATTGAACACACCACACCCAAATCTAACTCTCTCTGCGCATGTTATATCTGCCTCCTCTGCAGTGCACATGGTTTTGCCCAACTGCTAAAAAATTTCCTGCTGCGATCAACTTGGAATTACCCCCGTAGTCAGAATTGCAGCCTATGCAGATTTGTACATATGCAGCAATCTATCTGATACCAGATGGATCTATTGCACTAGGTATAGGGGCTGATGTAAATGTGCACTTATAATGGCGGCTATATGAACAAGCATATAGATAGGAGCAGTGCGGCCAAATGCATTCAAGCAACTTGACATACAGACAAATATCTGCACTTAGATTCATGCACACAGTGCAAGTTCACTTTCGGCCTACTTGCTAGAAACTCTAAATTGGCTTCATCATTTTCTTATTCCACATTAGAGTTGGTCTGTTCATCCATGAGTTGATATGCCCCACCTTATCTGGGAAAGGTCAGAGACATATCAGCTCAGAAACAATGTAGCTGTTCTCTGGGGTGGTCTTCTGTTTGCCGGCGGTCGGGATTCCGGCGCCGGTATGATGGTCGCCAGGAGCCCGACCGCCGGCATAACCTACTACACCCGTTCTCTGATAATGGTGAGTTGTTCACAGGGAATCCAGATTTATAGGATCTGTGGGTTACAATGGTGGCATCTACAGGGAGCACCAATTTGCACATATGCATGGGATGTCTGGGACTTTTCAGTGTATGAGATCGACTAATTCTGCACCCACCTGCAATACCAATATTTAGTTTTTCAGGATGAGGTTATTTAGATGAGCTCAAGGGGTAGAGGGGCTGCATTTACAGTAGCATTCAGTGCTTTGCAGTAGAGTGCACAGCAATTTTACTTCAAACAAAGAAATCAAATTTTTCTGTCAGGTAGTATTTCTCCCAGTCAGTGACGTGCGGTGAGCTAAATAGCTCAGGAGGCACTGACTAGCACCAGAGACATATTTACACGCAATATATGAGCCAAAGCGTACATCTGGGCATTATACACAGGTGCATCAGTATAAACTCCTAAAAATTTGGTGAATTTTGATTAGAGATGTGCGGAAAAGATAGACAAGTGAGGCACTGCCTCACCTGCCATAGACTTTTTACTCCAGAGTTTTGGCTATAGAAATTATTAGAATAATGCAAAGAAGATATTTCAAACATATTCTTTGTATTTTTCATATACTTTACGCAGTCAAAACTCTGGCACAAATGTTAGTATGACAGGAAAGGCTCTGCCTCACCCCACCACACGTCACTGCTCTCCCTATGAATTTGTAACATTTACGGGCTCATGTGCAATTGGACATAAGTTCAAAACACTACACGCAGACTGACACATATCTCCTTGTTGAGGGAAGGGAAGGTGCAGTAGTAGTCTTAAGGGGGGTACTCACGGAGCGATATTCTAAGCAATCTGACTAGATTGCTTAGAATATAAGCCTGATCGCTCCGTGTGTACCCCTTACAGCGATAGCGATGCGCAGCCCCGCGCATCGCTATCGCTGCTGCTAGATTGGCCTGCCGTGCAGGCCAATCTAGCGGGTCGCTCACTTCACCCGCTGGGTGAAGTGAGCGGCCCCCCGTCTCCCCCCGCACGCTCAGCACAGATCGCGCTGTGCTGAGCGGCGGGAAGATGTGTGCTGAGCGGTTCGCTCAGCACACATCTCTCCCCGCATCGGCCCGTCTATATGGGCCTTTACTGTTAAATGGGCTCTTAATAGATCACTGTTAATTCTCTTTCTTACACTGTGCTGCTCCTGTTGCCATTCCTGAGATTCCTGTGGTGTCCCAGTGTGTGTGTGTGTGTGTGTGTGTGTGTGTGTGTGTGTGTGTGTGTGTGTGTGTGTGTGTGTGTGTATGTGTGCATATATGTTCCAGCATAACTCTGGAATGACTGGAGAATGTACACCAAACTTTATAGGCATATAACTTAAACTCTGGAAAAAAAAATACTGTGGGGGTAAGACACCCCTAGCACTCCTAGGGGTGGGAAGGGGGTGACATGTAAAAATCAATAGTTTTCGGGGTCGCGGAGATGAAAAGTGACACTCCCGATGCCATTTCAGTCCAAATTCAGTCCATATGGTAAGATTTCCACGCGGGCAAAGCCGCGGGCAAAAAGGTAGTATATATATATATATATATACAGTATATAGCAAATACCACTGACTCATCACAAAATCTCCTGAACCATATGGACATTTGGATAGTAGCTTGCCTTTGTGAGATGATTATTGGATATTTCCCCCTCACAGAGGAGGATCATAGTGCCGGCGATACCAAGTCATGGAGGGGGGGAGGACACAATGCTCTGTTCCTGGAAAGCTTGATAGTCAGCAACTGCTTATCTGGGTAAAGGGTACCAACAGCTCTCACAGTGACCTTAAGTTTTGTGCAAAAATCTTTACCTTTTTATCTCAAATGAGTAGCCCTACGAAGAGCAAGAAGCTAAGCAAGGAGACCTAGGGCCCTTTGAAATAGAGTCAGCCTGCAAACCTTACATATTTAACATACAGCAGGCGGAACTTGGCCTTTCGTCCCTGTATTTACAGCACTGAGCAGGGCAGCATCAGAGGCGGGACAGGGCAGAGAAGGAGGCGGATTATTCTCCTCCGCACCAGCATTTTGACAGTATCAATCCGGAGAAGCCCAGAGATGCGACCTGACCAAGACTGCATTATTCTTTAAATTCCGTAGCAAAGCACGGGTATTGAACTAGTATATATATACATATACATATATATGTGTGTGTGTGTGTGTGTGTGTGTGTGTGTGTGTGTGTGTGTGTGTGTGTGTGTGTGTGTGTGTATGGGGTATGGTATGCGCTCGCCCTCCAGAATGCCGGCAGGGGTGCGAGCGCAACAAAGCCCCTTGCGGGCTCGATAGCTCACTTCACTCGCCACAGGTTCCATTCCCACTCTATAATCCCTTATGAGTAAAAATAAATGTACATCAAATTAGTATGACGGAAGTTCTGGTCCATTCCATTGTCAGCCACATTTTTATGCTGTTTGTCACATGATATCTTGGAAGGTTTTCTTCCACTGGTGTAGTGTAAAATACTGAGAGACGTTAGCAGAGCAGCCCAGAACCCTGTCCCTATTTTCTTCCAAACTGTTTAGGTCAAACCTCGCGGATTGCCTAGGCATCAATGGTTAGGGGGAGCTTAAAACTTTGAATGAGTGACATAATCTCACACATCCAGTATTGTTAATACCCTCTAGCACTCCAGCATGGAGCCAGCAGCTATTTACTTGTGAATCTACCAGCTGTTAGTTCTAAATTGTTATAGGTTATGATGATACAGTCAGGCACCAACCTTCCAGCAGTAAAAGCAAGAAGCATCGGGAGGCAAGTCTGAGGCAGGAATGCCCCCAAAGATATTGTTGAAGCTGCTCTGTTTACTAAATTCCTTAGTTGACATAAAATTGGCTTCTAAATTGCGTATTGCAGGAGATTTTTATCATAACTAGGAGGAGATCCATGTACAACTTTTGTGGACCCCATCCCCCATCAAAAAGTAGGGCCTGGTACATCTGGAGTGTCCCAATTTTTGTTGTTGTGGCCATTGGAAGGTATGAAAGACCACTACTTACTTTATTATATTTACACTTTATCACTTATGTTCCAAGCTTGCAGAGAATATTGTAGATAAGCTACAATCAATGTGATGGAGTTAGGTATTCTAAGGGGGGAATTCAATTAGAAAAGAGTTTGGTCCCACAAGGCGAATTCATGGCAAATTTGCATTGCAAATTACAATCGTAATTTAATTCCAAACTCACATTTCTTTTTCAGGGTAAATTCACCTGTTTTTGTTCACCCAACCCTGAGCAGGTGAAAAGGAAGGGAAAATCTTTATTTTAAGTTGTCAGGACTTGCTTCAAAAACCCATGAATTAAAAAGAATTGCTTTTTATTAAAAAAAACCATTAAAGTGACCTCAAATTACCCACAAAGCACCTTTAAAAAAAATAAAAAAATAAAATAACTTTTTAAAGCATCCAGTACTTTTCTTATGCCCACTAATAGCCTGCTAACAAATTTGTCATTTTTTGGGAGTCCAGGAAGGTCTCACAATTTTTTGATGCTCTTTTCTTTTCTTTTTTTTTCAAATTTGCTTTTTGGACAAAATTCACACAACCTTCTTGCGAGTAAAGCGAATTGGCATTTCCTGAATCTTGGTTACGCGCATGAAGGCGAAGTGGGCGAGTTTAACTAGGCGAGTTTGAATTCTGCAAACTCACACCTAATTGAATTCTCCCCTTAGTCTGAGCACTTTCCAGAAAGGAATTATTGCCATTAGGTGCAGTATATGTTTTAAGCTTGTCATCATGTCCAATAAGAAGAACTAATATATGGTTCTCTTAATGATTATATTAATAGTTAATTTGAGGTCTAGAAAATAGGCATAAACGCATGCTAGGCTATATAACATGAGTTAGGGATGGATAGACTGTCAGACATAGTAGACAGCAATGGATCTTACAAAGTGCAGTCACATTAAACATCAGTACACATTCCACTAAGCATCTCCTATCCCTGTGTTGAGAATGTTAAAATCATGCATTAATAGATTTGAGTAATAGTTTTATACAGCAGTCATTTTTTTCTCGCTGTCACAAAAAGTGTAGTAAAGATATTAAACCAATCAGTCAATTCAGTGAAAATAGAGAGCGGTATTAATCAATGAATGCTTCCAGCACACCGCAGCTTTACACTAGTCAACAGTGTTCTACGGATCCCAATTACAGCAAAAACATATATACATTGGCTTATCAATTGAAGACATAAATGTAAAAAAAAATACCATGATGCATCATTTATTAGCCATTTTCAGTATACATTGAAGTTACAAAATGCAGCTTTAAGTTAGTGTGCATCTAATACATTTTTCTTATTATTGTACATTTATTTACTGGACTAGACATGCCTGTTTCTTGAAACATCAGTGGTTGTTACCCAAACACATCAAAATGCAAAGGCAAAAGAGAAAAATAAGCCTCAAATAATTGTAGCACGTAAAAAAAAAAAGAGAAGCAAAATAATTGCTAGGAAACCAAATGCTTGGCAGTGTTTTAAGTTGGCATAGCACAATGCAGCACTAAAGGCACAGTCAACTCTAATGATAAAGCTTACTGGGTAGGCAGGTCTAGGTCAATTCTGCAATCAGGCTGGACAAATCTGATTGGCTGTGACAGGCTATGCTGAGTAATTGCTCTAATCATTGTGCCAGGCACTGTACCTTAACACAGCAAAAGAATGATGCAATAAGTGGCTTCAGACTCCTGACTCCCCCTCAACCTGACATTTCTGACAGTTATGCATTATGTGTAATAGAAGGGTTATGTAGAGTTTCTGCCATTCAACAGGAGAGAGAGCTTTGCAGGAGCCTAGTGAGATTGTCTTAAGTTGGCTAGAGATAAGGGTCTCATTAAAATGCTCCATAGTACTTATTTGCAGGTTGACTTGCTGCAATGATCAGTTGGTGGAAAAAGCTGGCAATGAGAAGAGCAAAAACATGTCAAGCAGAATTGGGTGCAGGTTTGTGCTTTTGTAGAGTAGCAAACAATTAAAGTGGTGTATGATCAAAAACTTTCATGTCAACAAAGCAACACATTCAGTTTAAATGAGACAAGGTCAGATCTACTTACAGAAATGCCTTTTTCCAGCCTATATAAGGCTTTCATCGTGTCAATACAGTTGCACAACCTCATACTTAACTTTGCTTTTTTTATTATTTTGTTTGTTATTTAATATGATGTTACATGCTATTTGCCGCAATATAAAGCTCCTTAATTAAATATTTACTTATAGATAACATTATTATTTTTTATTATTATTAGTTATTTATATAGCGAATACATGTTCAGCAGAACTTTACAGAGCATATTTCAGCCATTCACATCAGTCCCTGCTCCAGTGGAGCTTACACTGTATATTCCCTATCACATAGGATATACACACTAGGGTTAGTTTTTTGACATCAGGCAAATAACCTACAGAAACAGTATGTTTTGTAGTGTGGGAAGAAACTGGTGAACCCAGAGGAAACCCATGCAAACTCATGGGGCGAGATTCAATTGTTTCTCCCCGACGGAGCAATTCACTTGTTGCTGGCACCTCAACAAGCAATTCACCTGTGTCCCTGTGCAAAGGAAGTGCAGCTGCAGACACCATGCATAATACCCAGTGTTTGAAATGCAGATGGGAATCCAAGGAGGGGGCGTGGTCTCTGGAAAGGGGGCAGGGCCTCTGTCCAAACGCTGCATGCAGGCAGGCTATAACAGGACAACAATTTCCTGTGTAAGTACAGCAGCTACATAGCATAGCGGTAGGAGCCTGTGGCGGGCCCCCTCTCTGTCCGGGCCCCAGACTGGAGTCTCGGCAGTCCTCCCTTGATGGTGGCCCTGCTGAAAGTACTAACCTTTGTGATTATAAAATATTGGCTTAACTGGCAATGGAGGTCTATGCTTACTGAACAATACCTTGCCCAAATAACTTCTAATATTGCTGCATATTTGGATTACAGTGTGCACTGCATGTTTGGATTTTATACATTTAGGATCACTATGTTTTCTGCTGTATCTTCTACATTCTCAACCCAAGGAGGAAGTGATAATTAATATCGCATTACACCAGGACAACGATATTACAGAACTTTAAAACTAACATAGTAAATGCTGAAAGTTCATGTAGTTTCTGTGGGGTAAAATCTAATCTTGCAGTTCTATGACTCAGATCAGCTTCTTACTCAGAAATCAAGATTTTCAAAGTACTGTATAACGAACGGTTCAAGATAGAAAAGTAGTACACGTCTTTGCTGTAAAAAAAACAAACAAAAAGAATTGTACCTGCCTTATTACTGTTGTTATTATCATCATCCTTTATTCATGTAGCAACAACATATTCAGTATCGAACTGATCCATTGGGTACTAGGAAAATTGCTGGTGGGCCCTTGCTGTAGGTGGCACAATTTACTGAAAATGTTGAAAGACCATTTGTTCAGCTCCATGGATAGATTAAGAGTTCCAAATGTCCTAGGCTAATACATGTGTGGTGCCCCCTGTAATGCTGCTAAATATAGAGCACAGTGCATGTGCATGCTTAGAAAGTCACCATTCACACTGCACATGTGCAGGTGAAGGTTATACAGCTGACATGTTTGACCTTGGCATCTAATGATGATGTTTGTAAGGGAGATTTTGGCTTCTGGAGAATGCGAGGAAGACTCTTAAAGATAATCACATGAAGCTCTTTAAGATGTCCAGTTTGTGCAGTAGCACACTGTGCATAAAGTAAATATTTTAGAAGTAAGTTACTTTCCCCATTCAACGCAGATTTGGGATGGCTGTATAACTAACAAGCTTCTTTAATTAAGCTGTATGGTATTAGGTCTTAAGGTCTGGAGCCAACACTGCTTGTAATCATGCAATCATGGCTGGAATTCTGCAGATTGCTAGAAAGGTATTATAGATGATGTGGGCAGATATCTTAGGCCTGGAGAAGTGATAAAGTGGAGAGTGATAACGCCAATCAGCTCCAAACTGCTAAGTTACGGGCTGGGTTTCAAAAATAACAGGAGCTTACTGGCTGGTGCGTTACCACCTTTCACTTTATCAGTTATCCAGGCTTAATACATCTGCCTCTCTATGACAAAGTACCCAGCCATAAACCTATTCAGGCATAAGAGTCATGTAATGGAGAGGGATCCTCTGGATTACACTCCAGGGTTTCTTGTAAAAAGAATCTCCCTAGGCTTCCATAGTCAATGCCATTTACTTTGGTGATACTTTCTGGAGCTTGATGCATGCAAGCACTTTTCAGCCACATAGAATCCTTTGAGGACTGCTGTGCAACAGGACTGCAACACATACAGTATCTCCAACAACAGTTGATATCAGTGACAGTCAACTCATTGGGTCCAGTATTTGAATTGAGACAGCAAGTGAGCAACCTTCTCACTTGGCACCACCTTGTAATTTTCCACTGCTTTTGCAAATTTTCAATAATTTTATATTTGTGAGAAGATGCTGTCTACATGCCTTAATTAAGAACTGATTTTGGTAATTAAAATGAACGGGTGCATAAAGGTCCAGTGTGCTATGGAGGTTTAAATTGCAGGCCAATTTTTTTTGTTAGAAGCAGTGTGCTTTATCAGTATGATACTTAAGCAGGGTCTTTCATTCCCATATGAACTTGGAGATCCAATTGTTTATTCTATCTATCCATAAACAACAGGGTCACATTTACTACACAACAGATTAAACAATATATACAGTATGTACATAGCAAAATTGCATGAAGAGCAATTATAGGGCTTTTCTCCACCTTAGCAGTGACAAATCAGAGCAAACCAGAAACAAAGGAGTCTTATGCAGGGGTGAAACTAGTGGCAGTGCAGCTAGTGCATTGCATCATAGCCCGCCTCTATAAAGGGGCCTGCTGCCCGCAGCTATATAATGGGTCAAACGGACTCATTAGTATGTGGCCACACTGCCGCTCTGTGGGCCCTAACAGAGAGGACATGGTCAAGCTAGAGGAGAATGAGGAGTAAGGGCAGTGAGGCCTCCTCTCATCTCTCCTCGCCTCCCCCTCTCTGTCTCCTGAGTGACTGGGACTGCCTGGGTGAGGAGGGAGAGGCAGTGCTGCCCAAAAGACTACAACATCTTGGCAGGGAGGATAGGAGGAGCTGCCCTGCCTCTGCTTGCAGTTTCTGTCCCCTTTGACCTTCTACCAGACTGAGCCAGCTAAGCAGGCCACCCTGGTATGCTGTGGGCCCAGCCCCCATACTCAACAGTAAGTAAACATAAGTCTCTGTCAGCAACCAACTCACAGCTGTTATCCACTGCCCCCAGTCAACAAAAATCTCCATGTCATCTACTGCCTCTCCCCATCACCCACTGCCTATTCCCTATCACCCACTGCCTTCCTTTCACCTACTGCCTCCCCAGTCACCCTTTGCATCTCCCCGTCATCCTCTGCATCTCTCTGTCACACTTTGCCTTTCCTTGTCATCCACTGCCTCTTCTTGTCACCCTCTGCTTTTCCCCATCACCCACTGCCTCTCCCTGTCAACCTCTGCCTCTCTGTTACCCTCTGCCTGTCCCTGTCACTCTCTAGCTCCCATCACCCTGTGCCTCTTCCCATGGGGCCAAGGAAGGGGCCCAAAGTATAATTTTGCACCTGGGCCCACTACTCTCAATTTCCACAACTGGTCTTATGCTATGGGATGTATCCTTCCAAGGCATTAGAATCCTGATAAGCACCATCCATTTCGTTGATATATACAAAAACAAACTACAAAACTAAGAGTCATTTTCTTTTCAAGCTACCAGTGTATTGCTGAATCTGTGGCATTCCTAAATAAGCTGCTCAACATGGTAATCACGTTGCTAGATAGAGTGTCTGAGGTGCACTGGGTTACAATAATGTTACATTGGACTGAATAAAAACCCACATTGAATCATCACATAATTGGATATATAAGGTACACTGAGTGACGGCACCTGCTGCAGCTAATAGCTGGATCCAGAGGCATAAACAAAAATGCACCCGAGCAGACAGGCCTCTGGATCCAGGAGGGCCCACATGACACACCCTGTACCTATAGATGACACTTTCCTGTCCATAGGCATCACAGAAATCACTGCGACAATGGTGCCCACTCTGCAACCTCTCTTCCTTTTAATGTCTCAACCTGGACACCAAGCAAGAGAACACAGTGAGGGCCTATTATACAAACTTACTTTAAGCACACATATAATGCTGTTGAGTCAGAAAGTTTTATGGCACTCCATAAAAACTGTTATGCTGGATTAAGGGTAACATGGGCCTGGGGCTAAAAATGTTTAAGGGCCTATACTGCGAAGGGGAGGAGCTGTGACCATTGCTCTGTGGTTGTGGTCAGTGCCATGTGGGAGTGTACATCCCATACACTATCACCATCACTGTCTCCCCAAATACATAATAATAGAAACATTGCATGATATTGTGAGAAAACAAGAAATACCATTTTAAAACCTATGACTGTGTGACCAGCTAGGCTAGTCATAATCATGCTCATAGCGATGGACAGTGGTCTAAGTTGAAATTTTGAAGTGGGGTTATGGAAATATCAGGAGGGCATTACATAGGCAGACCCAAGAGCTGAGCCTTGATATTTCCATAACCCCAATTGAAAATAATGACATAGTGACCTGGGCCTAATGCCGAGGGTCACATAACAATGACACAAGCGCTCTACATGCCTAACATGCACAACAGGCGTGAGGTCTATGTGTGCCCATGGGCCTAATGCCTGACAGACCTGGTGGTCTAAGGTGGGTTAAATAAGTAAAGGTGGCCAAAGCCATCTAATGTAGTGCTGGGAGAGGCTACACTGGGTAACTTCATTTAGCTCTTTTCCTTTCCACCATTGCAGCACTATCCGGTCCTCAGTCTCTTGTTTCTGCTGCTGGCCCGTCCAGGCCATCGACGCCTCCTCTTTGTCTTCTGCCAGTGCTTCTTCCATGGCAGGCTCTGCCTTCTTCCTTCCTTCTTTTCCCCTCACTCTTTCCTCCTCTCCCATCACAGGGCCCCTCAAAGCACAGTTCCCCTCACAGAACAGCACCCCTGATCCGTAACAGCACCCCTTCCCCCTCACAGCACAGCACACCTCACTGCACCTAATCTCTTTTTAATCCACAGCACCCTTTTCCCCTCTCAGCACAGCATCCCTCACAGAAATTACCCCACACCCATTACAGAACCCAACTAGGGGCATTTCTAGAGAGGAGGGGCCTGTGTACAGGCTCCACCTGGGTCTCCTCCTCTCTAGCCGGCAGTACTGCTGCTGCGCCGTGGGACTCTGAAGGGTAAATATTAAAAATAATGGGTGCAGGGTGTCCAGTGTGGACCCCCCTGGGCACCGCACACACTGCACCCATTATAAATATGCCACTGCACCCAAATCCCCTCACAGAACAGCACCCCTCTCCGCTCAGCACCCCACACAGCACATCACACTTCACCACACTGCACAATGGCACAGCGTACCTGGTGTCACCATTCGAGCTGACCTTGCGCCTCTGCGATATTTTGAATTTAGAGATGGCCACAAACTGATCACAGCTTGCGGACGGGCAGCCAATCAGGTGGAAGGGGGGGACGTGGCCTCCCTTTAATTGGCTGTTGGTTTGCAAGCTGTGATGACATACTGGTTCATAGCAGCACACTTCAAACACTGGTGATATACTTATTTTGTGTGGAGATCTGGAAGTGGAGCTCCATCCACCCCATTGTTAATCTGGCCCTGTAAACAGATACACTGTAAAGAAGGTTCACCCAGGGTTGGACTGGCCCACAGGGGTACAGGGTACACCTCTAGTGATCAGGATCCAGACTGTGTTCTTGAATTATACATTATACATATGTTACCTAACCTTATACTGCACAGGACTCGGTGTATTCTCTACAGTGCGTTGCCAATATTTATCTTGTACATTATCATGCACGCACTAGCAGTATTTATATATTTGTCAAGGGGCCCAGCCCATGCACTCACTAATGGTTAGGCAATCCAATGTAGTGGCTGGCCACACCCCCTCTGGATACTGACCATACCTCTAAACATGGGCCCCTACCACTGCATTCCCCGGTGGGCCCTTCATGCCCCAGTCCGACACTGGGTTCACACATACTTAACTACTCTCTTTGAACGTCCAGGAGACTAATGAAGGTTCAGAAATTCCCACAGACTCTCGGAAGAGCAGGTACCCCTTCCGCATCTCTCCCTCTTCCTATTGAAATGGCCAGAATGGGGAGCATAATGTAATTTATCACGGGTCCATGAGGTGATTGCAACATAGAAAGCAGGACGGCAGCAGACTGTCAGTGATTGACATTTTGCTGGTGTCTGGGGGGTGGGGAGGGGCGACGATGGCCTTCATTTGTAAAAACAGAGGCATGTTGCCGCCGTTTAGGGGGAGGGAAGAGGAAGCAGCAGTGATAGCAATCCAAGGTGCCAAGGAAGCAGCAGTGATAGCAATCCAACCGCACCTGAATGACTCCCATTATGCCATACCACAAGGGGACAGGTTCTAATGAAAAGGAGCATCTCCATTCCATGCACTTTCCCTTAGGAGAGAAAATACATGTTTGCAAGTACAGTATGGGTTAACCCCATCAGGACTACATATGCTTTCCCGAAGAATACTGTTTATTTTTTAAACTTCTATTAAAATTATACTAATCTTTTTAACATTTATATGGACTGAATGTATACTTTATTAGCAAGTAACCTAATAACTATTGTATGGGTAGCAGTTGATTTACCGACGGACACAATATCGACAGTCATAATTTCCGACAGCCATTGGCCTACAGTCAAAATAGACACGGTCAAAATACCAACATTCATTATGCCGACATGTTCAAAATGCTGACATAGTCAGAATACCGACATTTGAAATGCCAACATGTCAAAATGCTGGCATACGTTTTTAAGGAATTTTTGCCCCAAAACAGACTTGTTCGTGCTCTACCATCCCAGTGGACCTGGAGGGGGAATGTAATAGTGCCCGAAGCTGCGAGCCATGCGAGGGGACGTGGTACACTTAGACGGTGTCCATGTCGACCTATACTGACATTGACACGAAAAAATAAAAAAATAAAAACTCAAGTCAGTATTTTGACATGTCGGCATTTCAAATGTCGGTATTCTGACTATGTCGGCATTTTGACCATGTCAGCATAATGAATGTCGATATTTTGACTGTGTCGGCAGTTCAAATGTTGGTCAATGGCTGTCGGGATTATGACTGGCGGTATTGGGTCCGTCGGTAAATCATACTGAACCCCTATTGTATATGTGACATATACTGCATATGTGCTACTTAATTTTTGCACTTATTTTTTTAACCAACATGAGGAAATGGTTTTTGTTTTTACCTAGTCTTATTTTAACTGTAGATACAGTAACCGGCGTTTACATGGTTAGACATAAGTGTACATGTCAGTGGTGATAAAGCTTTGTGGCAGCCTACGAGCAGAGGCTGTTAGTAGAGTACTTTATAACAGTTCATCGCCATATACAAATTAGTGATGAAATAGAACTTCGTGTTTGCTAACCAAGTTAAACCCGTACTTCAGTCCTAGACAAAACTGAACAGGAAAAGGGAAATTCATAATGGCTTGCTAAGCTACAATGTGCCATCCAAATGTAGCCAGGACATAACTGCTGTTTGGGGAGTGAAAGAATGGCATAGCAGAGTGTACACTTACATACTGTTATGCAAAGTAGTTAAAATAAATAGTATTGATGTCACACAGGTGACAAATTGAAATAAATAATATATAAAATGGGTTGGATTACAATGACCTCAATACTGTTTGGACACATGTCCAAAGCATTTTGTTACTAAGGCCCCCATTCATCAAGCTTTGGAGAGTGATAAATAGCATGGTGATAAAGTACCAGCCAATCAGCTCCTAACTTCCATGTCACAGGCTATGTTTGAAAAATGACAGTTAGGAGCCGATGGGTTGGTACTTAATATCACCTGCAATTTATCACTCTCCAAGGCTTGATAAATCTGGGCCAAAATTCCTACATGCTTATCTTTGAGCAGACCCTGTCATACGGGCACTCACTATAAGCTCTGAAAGTTGCAAAGGAATCTACAATTGCAAATAGTCATGAACGTTTCTGAAGTGTTAAAAGTGAGATGCCATTTATGGCAGGGATGGCCAGACTTTTAGACTTTGTGATCTACTCTAAAGGACGAACTTTTTTCGTGATCCACCATAGTAAAAATATTTGCTGGTTTGTAGAAATATTAAAGGTGCATACAGTGTTCCGTAGCTGAATAATGTACTTACTATATACACCACCCCAGGTACTCCAATAAACGTTGTGCTGATTTATAGAACACTGTGTTAAACTCAAACAGCAGTGCCAGAATACAGCTGTGGCTCATATAAGCCCCCAGAACCATCAGGTAATCAAATGGTAATCTAATGGTAATAATGAGTTTGTACAGTATATGTCCATATGGCTCCAAATGTCTGAAGCTTTACCAGCAAATTTACCAGCAAGACTAGCTAAAGGCCAACAGTAATGCTGGTGCCCAGGGCCAGATTAAGCCTTGGGGGGACTGGGGCACGTAAGGCAGGTGGACCTGGGGGAAGGGGGTGGCGTGTATATTAGATTGCGCATATCTCCCAACATGACCCATTCCAGGAGGGACAAAATGTTCTGTACCTGAACTTCCCTTTTTATATATGATTGGCGTCACCTTTGGTGAACTATTTAATTGATAAGAAAGGTATTTCAACACAGGCGATTGCAATCGTAAATTAAGAGGGAAGTCCAGGGAGAGCATTTAGTCCCTCCTGGAATGGATCATGTTAGGAGGTATGGATTGTGTATATTAAATTTAAACCAATGGTGTATATTAGATTTAAACTAATAGTTTAATAATTCCTATGTACTGTTTATAGCGCCACCTAATTAAGAGACAACTGTTTTATAAAGTTCTCTTATTAATGTAACAAAGACAACTTAAACAACCTTAAAATACACATAGAAAAATGAAATCTATAATTTATCTTGTCACATGCAAGACTAGCAGCAGCCTCACTACTACTTACACACTGGGACAGGACACAGGAGGACTGTGTGTGTGTGTGTGTGTGTGTGTGTGTGTGTGTGTGTGTGTGTGTGTGTGTGTGTGTGTGTGTCTCTCTAGACTTGAGTGCTCTCATTAGATACCAGGTTACACAGGACACAGACACCCAGGCGGGAAGGAGGAGACGCTGGGATCCCTGGGTCACTTACTGCTCTCTCACCCCTCCTTTCTCTCCTCTGGTCGGAAAGGTCCATCGGTAGCTCATGAAACCAGATACTCCTGTGTCTCTGGCTGCAGTGCATATTGGGCCTAATTCAGACCTGATCGTAGCAGCAACTTTGTTAGCAGATGGGCAAAACCATGTGCACTGCAGGGGGGACAGATATAACATGTGCAAAGAGAGTTAGATTTGGGTGGGGTGGGTTCAAACTAAAATCTAAATTGCAGTGTAAAATAAAAGCAGACAGAATTTACCCTGCACAGAAACAATATAACCCACCCAAATCTAACTCTCTCTGCCCATTGTCCTGATCACATTCTGCAGCTGCACAAGAGGGAGAGCAAGTGATGCCAGTGTGCTCTGGCTGGGGGGCCTAGGGGCAAAGTATTCCTTGAGCACTGACACCACCCCCAACCCTTCCCCCTTCCAAACACACACACATACCCTTAATCTGGCTATAGTGGCACCAGCACAATAGCAGCTGTTATATGTGACAGCCTCAGCTTGATTCTTATTGGCACATGTGATAGCCAACACGAACAGCCGCGGCTTCAGCACAGAAAACCAATAAGAAGCAGCCTGATTCTTAATGGCTGCTGCATGTGAACTTTTGCAGCAGACAGCAACTGTCCACGATCTAACTCTTGGGAGATGGTGATCGCTGCTGTGGACAACCCTGACTTAAGGCATTAAAAATAATAGAAGAACCTACCAGAGATTTCTTGTTTATAAAGTTAGAAAATGATTATTTGTTAGTATAACAATATTTTTGTAATGATAACCCTCACCACCTTCCTTTCCCTTACCAAAGACCTACTAGGTTAAGTAGCCCTCCATCTGCTGTGGGACAACACACCTCAGCATGCCCTGCCACAATTTTGTTATCAGAGCATGCTAAAAATGTAGCAGAGCATACTGGAATGTGTAGTTCAACAACACCTGGAGGCAAGGGCATAGCTACCATAGATGCAGGGATTGCAGCTGCTATGGGGCCCAGAACTGAGAGGGGCCCGCCTTCTTTGTCACAGTTACATGTGTTATATGCATTTTTCATCATTGGTGGATACATAGTGACCCTTACAACTTTTTACCTTGGCTCCTACTATACGAGTATATACAGTTATGCCCCTTGATCTGCTTATTGTAAAGTGGTATAAAATGAACTGGAGGTCATTAACTTTATATAATATGAACTGGAGCACTGTAATGTGGTATAATATGAACTGGGGCACTACATTGTGGCATAACACTGTATAAACTGGGGGGCATTGTAATATGGCATGATATGAACTTTGAACACTGTATGTCATAATGTGATTTATGGGTACTGTGTTGCATAATATGTACTGGCAACCCTACATTGTGACATCATGTGAACTAGGGCACTACTATGGTTCATAAAATAAACTAGGGCACTACTACAGGGGATGTAGTTGGCATCCCAACAGTCAAGATGCCAATGGTCAAAAGACTGGTATCAGAATCCCGACACAGCTCAGAATCCCGACTCCAAAATCCCGACAATCTCGAATGTAAGTATCAAGGTTAAGGTTAAACTGCCAAAAGGGAGAGGAGTGTTAGGGTTAGACTGTAGGAGGGGAGGGTTAAGGTTAAACTGCCGGAGGGGACTGTTAGGGTTAGACTGTAGGAGGGGAGGTTACGGTTAGGCTGCAGGAGGGGAAGGGACTGTTAGGGTTAGGTTGCAGGAGGGGAGGGGAGTGTTAGGGTTAGGCTGCAGGAGGGGAGGGGAGTGTTAGGGTTAGGCTGCGGAAGGGGAGGGGAGTGTTAGGTTGCAGGAGGGGAGGGGAGTGTTAAGGTTAGGCTGCAGGGGGGGAAGTGTTAGGGTTAGGCTGCGGGAGGGGAGTGTTAGGGTTAGGCTGCGGAAAGTGAAGGAAGTGTTAGGGTTAGGCTGCGGGAGGGGAGTGTTAGGGTTAGGCTCCGGGAGGGGAGGGTTAGGGTTAGGCTGTGGGTAGGGAGGGTTAAGGGGAGGGTAAGGGGTAGGGTTAGTCTACTTATCAAAATGTATATGGGATTCTGACCGTTGGCATCCTGACTGTTGGGATCCTGAACCCAACCCCTAGTATGGGGCATAACATAACTAAAGCACTACTATGGTCCAAAAAATGAACTGGAGCACTATTATGGGACATAAAATGAAAAACTGCTGCAGAGAGGTGTCTTTCTAGAACTATTTGGACAGGGCCCCTGGCTGCAGAGCCACTTATTGCCAACCCCTGCCCTAGATGGAGTTCTCCTTTAAATGTGCAATATATAAATCATATTATATAGAAATAATTAAGTAATTAATTATTTTAAATTGTTTTATACTTAAATTTGTGGTCAAGCTATGTAATTTATATGGTATATTAGCATGCTTTGTACGCACTTAATTAAAAAGATCATCTGTATTTTTTTGTATTTTTTTTTTACAAATATATCAGCAAAAGTGTTTTAATTGCAAGAAGATGAGTTGAAAGATTTGATTATAGCTTAGGTTTACAAGCATAACATGTTGTACGAAAATCAATTCTGTTCATGTAATGAAGAAAAACAAGTTCCTTTGAAAAGGAAATAAGATTACACATTCACAGCTCACAACAGTGAGGCAAAATACGCAGTAATATATGGTGCACCCCCCTCTCTGGGAATATCTAGTATCCAGGCACAAAGTAAGAAGATTGCATTCCTCCTTAACCAATTCACTTCTGTGTCATGAGTCCCATGGTTTAGTGAGCATGAATAAACCCTTCTCGTAAAGCAATGTGTAGGGCAGTCTGATCATATAATGGAATTTAAGGATAAGCTGCCATGGCATGGATCCGCATGGCTATTCAATGAATATTTCTTTATATGTTTGTTGTGGAATATCAGTGTATCTCTCTGTATAATTATTTTACTGTGTTTAAGTTTCTGTAAGCTTATATGTAGCGACCCACTTTCTTTTTCTAAAGAAATATATGGTTATGTGAATACAAATGACCCCTTATTTTGTGTTCTTCCTGCACCTGCAGCACCGTTACCACCCCCAAAGACAGGCTGATAACAAGGCTATTCCCGCAGGCACCCAGCACACGTCTCTCCAAGTGCACCACCTCTTGCATGTTTAAGGATTGCATCAAACGACTGTAGGAGTAAAGGTCTTGGAGAGGGAGTAAAATGATGTGTTGAGCCAGAGGGATAGCCTGTGCCTTGTAGATGCAGTACATGTTTTTGTGTAAAGATTTAATAATCTACACGCTGAATTCATAGCATGAAAATGATATATCACTGCCATGCAAAATGTAAGTGATGATGTACTGCAACCACTCCATAACTAAAAAAAAAAAAGACAAATAAAATGTAAAAAAAAAAATATTTAGACTTAGGCATTAAACCAGAGGTTCCCAAACTGTGTGCCGTGGCTCCCTGGGGTGCCTCGGGACACTTGCAGGGGTGCCCTAGGTTGGTGGTCCAGGACCAATTCAAATTATTCATGGTCAATATAATAGGCAAAACCAGTGCTGTTGGCTGCCAGTCATAAAAAATTTGGCCAAACAGAAGCAAATCTTGTCCCTCACCACACAACTGACCCTAAGGATGACCTATAAACGCCATCTACTTAATGTAATATTTCTTTCTAAATTTCTCAATAATAAATTTTTGGCCTAGGGGTGCCGTGAAAAAAATTCTGATATTCTAGGGCGCCGTGTTTCAAAAAAGTTTGGAAACCACTGCATTAAACAAAAAATTAAGCATTTTCATGTGTTATTGCAATCCTGGTGGCAATAACAGAAGACATATTGCTGTGGTGCAAGTACCGCTGTGATACATGCAAAACGCTATGGCCGGCGATAGTTTTGTTATTGCTGGTAGGATCCGTTTGTTGTATAGTGTGAAAATACCTATTTCTGATTAATCAGCCTATTGCATTGTAGTAAGAAACTAGCCTCTAAATAAAATAGTAGTAATGTAATGATTTTTTTTTTGTTAGCCAATATTCCATGGTGAACAGAGAAAGTATATTTTATTTTTATTTTTTCCAAGTTGCTGAAATGTATATCCCAAATTCATGTTTGTACACAATTGCAATTGTGATTTTCTAGGCTACAGAATTGCTGATATAAGTAAGTGAAGCTGTCGCCCATAAATGGGCGTCATGAAAAGAGACACCCACCGGAGCCATAGCAAACTCATTCGCAATTGCATATACATTTGCAGTCTATACGCAAAAATGAGGAACATCAAGGGTAAGGGTTGGCCTCTGGCTATGCAGACTGTACACAGCAGTAGGGACGTAGGCACCATGATTTTGCACGTACAAGCTAGCAGCTGACGGCAGATCCATGCTCCAAAAACTGCCATGACGCTTCATTTTTCCAACCACTCCCCATTAACACCTCCAAATGGTCACTTCCTGTCAATCACATCTCCATGAAATCCTCATTGCGAGCAAGATTGCAGTGGTGCCTTGATGCATGCATATTGTGATTGCAGCACATGCGCAGTCTGCTGATAATAGCTCCATTGCGTGAACACCAGCCATTGTGTATAAACATGAATTAGGCCTTTAATGCGGTTCCCTTTGTTTTCTTTAACATTCAACATAATTTCAATTTCTTCAATAAACTGCCCTATCCCAACTAGCAGAATAACTGTTCCTATTCTTTGTAAGTCTCTCCATCTTATAGTAACCTGCATGCTGGTGGAATTAATGTATTAATTGCATTGTATACTGTACGTAGCAGTAGTAAAACAATGAAAATAAATAAATGATTTCAGTGATGATTACATGATTAGATATAATAGAATAATCTGGATTTAAGGGCCTCCAAATTGTTTTTGGTGCAATAATCAATATGAGCCAATTTGATTTTCTAGTTCAGAGTTTACTATTCATGTTCCATGTTTGTATTTCATACTTCTTTTCTTAAAATATTTGCAATATATCACACCAGCTTCCATGTTCAAGCTTAAATGTCTACATCTAAAGTCTGAGAATTAGCTGCAAACAGTGACGGCTCCAGAGGTGGTTCTGCAGCGCAGTCCAAAATCAAATAGGGGTGCCACACCAACTGCCACTCTAAACACTTCCAAACATCGCCGGCTGAGACTCGCTGGCAGGTGGTGTGGCTCCTCTATTTGAATTTTGGACTGCGTCACTGAAAAACTGACTTTATCAGAGGCCTGCTCGAGCAGCTGTACTTCCCGGGGGGGTCACCTACATATATATATTATACACACCTGCTGTGGTTTGACAAATTGGGATGTACTTATTGCAGCATAATACAGCAGTCAATGCCTAGAATGTAACACACATATAATGACACAAGGGGCATTTGGGTGTCTGTGTTGCTTTATACTGTTACTTTACTGTATGTTTACTGAATGTTTTGGGGGAAGAGGGGGTTAGTGTAATGTTAATGGTAATTAATACCCTTCATGTCAAAAGCTGACTATGCCACTGTCTGGATATTAAAGGTCATTAACAAAAGTACAGTATGCAGCACTAGTTTTATGCTCTGTTGAGGAGAGCTGACACCTATGCAAGGTAGGTGAATATGCACATACCATAAATGCCTACATGTAAAGAAAAAATATAATATGCAGGAAAAGATGTTGAATTTAGATTAGCGTGTGGAATTCGAACTGCTGTGGACCTTCAAATGCCAGCAAGTGCAGCCACAGTTTTACTGTTAGAGCATGCTAAAACTGTGGCAGGGCATGCTGGGACGTGCAGCTGGAGTGCCACATGTTGACGAACCCTGCTAAGGTGA
Organism: Pseudophryne corroboree; assembly: GCF_028390025.1. Taxonomy (NCBI): domain Eukaryota; kingdom Metazoa; phylum Chordata; class Amphibia; order Anura; family Myobatrachidae; genus Pseudophryne; species Pseudophryne corroboree. The sequence goes on along the minus strand of NC_086448.1, from coordinate 523,162,045 downwards.
AACATGTAATAAGTGTAAATGCTTATAACAACACACCAAAACACACAAATGTGATAGTCACTTTGTTATGCATTATGTAAACATTTAGGCACTTTACACAAAAACAAAGGAATTCCAAATATATTTATGCTTTTTAAACAACCTGTTATGTCTTAAAAGAACATACTTGTTGGGTTTTTAATAATGATAGTTTGGAGATGTTTTTATTGAATCTGGAAATTTGGCGCGCCCCTGTATTTGGACATTTTTGCAAGTAAAGGTGTGTACACACGGTGAGATAAATTTGTAAGATTTTTACTACATAGCCAAAATCTTAAGGAGATTTAGTGCATATCTCAAGATGTTAGGCAGCTTGTGATACCGATTCGATCCCTATGCGCGCTACCGTGGGGTCAGTATCGTAAGGCTAGATAGACTGTGCAGGCAAGTCAGTCTTGACTATCTAGTGTACTATCTAGTACAAAGTATAGTCAAAATTGGCACTTAATCAAAATCGCACATAGACAAAATCGAAAGTGCAGATAGTCAAAATCTGCACTATCTGTGATATCTGGGCTCTGGGGGAGTTCAAGGGAAATCGCAGAGTCAAAATCGGGCATAGCAAGGATCTCACCGTGTGTACATACCTTAAGGAAGATTTCCATTCCTTCATATGGGAAACTTTACATATTGCAGAAATGAATATGTCATCTCAGACATGCATTGGTATCACAGAAAATTGTCACCAGCCTGGATGTGAAAGATGAAACCACCTTTATTCACAGAAGGGTAAAGTAAGAAACCATAATGAACCTGTTTGTTGCATTATGTACAAGCAGCACAACTACAGATGATTCTTGTACATCCCATTTCAATTAACATAATCTAAATGATCAGGCATGCACAGTACCACAATATACTGACCTTCTTCACTATAAACCAAGTACTTATTTAAGCTTTAAAAAGTACAATGTACAATACCACAGTGACCCCTGGTGGGCAGCTTTATTATTACATCTTGTCTGTATCACTATAATTTCTTGTATCTTCAGCTAGTACAGGTTGAGTATCCCTTATCCAAAATGCTTGGGACCAGAGGTATTTTGGATATGGGATTTTTCCGTATTTTGGAATAATTGCATACCATAATGAGATTTCATGGCGATGGGACCTAAATCTAAGCACAGAATGCATTTGTTACATATACACCTTATACACACAGCCTGAAGGTAATTTTAGCCAATAATTTTTATAACATTGTGCATTAAACAAAGTTTGTCTACATTCACACAATTCATTTATATTTCATATACACCTTATACACACAGCCTGAAGGTCATGTAATACAATATTTTTAATAACATTGTGTATTAAACAAAGTTTGTGTACATTGAGCCATCAAAAAACAAAAGTTTCACTATCTCACTCTCACTCAAAAAAGTCCATATTTCGGAATATTCCGTATTTCGGATATTTGGATATGGGATACTCAACCTGTATTGCATTATCAAAATATATCTAAAGTATGCATGTTATGTAAAGAAGACTTGTAAACGTATTTTAAAATAAATTGCCACCCAACTAGCAGTAACAAAAATGTATTTCTCCTGCATCTGGTGACAGGGCATCTGTAATGATGCAGGTGTAAGATGAATACATAGTGCTGGTTCCATGAAGATTTTCTCACTGTGACTATGTTAGCCCACCCCCAAAAAATTCTTATTATTTTTATTATGAGGATTAGATTAATTGAAATCATCAAGAGCATCCAATATGAACCTTTGTTAAGACATGACTTTTCATCTAAAATATTTAGTAATAGAATTGTTATATTTTATATTTTTTTATGATTTCATAATTAAAAACATTTTTTTAATAATTATGACGTTATTTACTTTGACGAATAGTCAATATTCTGAGTGGGAGAACACTGTATATAGAATCATTATGATCTATCAATCTGCAAATGCATAAAGCAGTTTGATTATTTTCACATACAGTACAAGATCATTTGAATGGTGATATGTTCACAAACCACACGGCTTTCTATTGTCTGTGTACCATGGGGAGCTCAAAGCCCAAAGCTGTGTGCACACTATGGGATTTTTTAAACAATATCGCTCATTTTCACCCTTATGAGCGATATTGTTTGTAAATCACCCAGTGTATACGCACTATGGGGCTAATTCAGGTTGTATCGCAAATCACGCTCCAATTGGAATTATAGTGCTTGCCCTGCAGGCGCATGTGCAGCGTCCGTCCTGCACATACGCCTGCACTTTTTGCGGGTACCCAGCAGAAATCGCGAACGCCTCTGCCTGTCAATCAGGCAGAGGTGTTTGCAGGGCGAGATGGAGCATTCCTGGGGTGTGGCCTGTAAATGGGGGCATGCTGGCGCAAATTAAGTGTGGCAGGGGCGTGATCGTGGCAGCTGTGTGACATCACACGCAGCTGCCGCGATCGGGAACATGGCGGCGGGCCTCCGGCAGAAGGCATCCTTAACTTCTGCTAACAAGTAGAAATTGCGATGCGTTCGCAATTTCTGCTTGTTGAAGGGGGGGGGGGAGCGGCGGACAGCATGCTAACAAAAGGATTGCGGGTCGTTAACAATATTGTTGTTTTCTGTGCATGTACAGTAGGTCAATTATAGCTATATTGGCCAAAACTGCATGTTAGGGCCGGGGTGATGTCACTGAATGATATCATTAGCGATATCATTCAGTGTTTACACACTATATCGCCCACCCGGAAGGGTAGGGAAAACACTAGACAATATCCCTCATGGAGCATATCGCCTGGTGTGTACCCGGCTTAACTGCATTTACAGGAAAAATAATTGTCACTACACACAATTGTCACTAAACACATAAAACAAAAGCATTACAAATCATGTGCTGTTTTCTGTATTGTGCAAAATCAAAGTATATCTTTTATACTGCTTTGAAACTTTGTTGTAAATTAAAAAAATATATTAAATGAACTCATTATAGCATTAAGAAAGGCCTAGCTATACAGGGCCTGTGTAATTATTTTACGTTAGCCTATGAAAGGCCTTGAGGTATGAAATTTAATTGCCTTGAATTAGCTAAGAAGGATTGGGGGTCTATGAATATTGTTAAGACTGCTTTCCAAAATGAAACCAAGTGAATACAACACGTTAGTTCACTTATCCTCTTTGGTCGAGAAAGAGAGAGAGAGATTGTGCAGTTACTGTGGATTTGAATACGCAGTGAAACATAAGGTATAATTCCAGGCCACTTCATACTTAATAAGATACCTATTACGTGGAGATCTAAAACATATTTTTCAGGACTCACCGTGGGGCATATTCATCATCCTTAAATATCACAATTTCTACACTCCCAAGGGATGTAGAAATTGTGACATTCATGAAACTCTGAAAAAGCATTTTTTTCAAAGTTTGATCGCAAAAATGATTGCCATTCTGAGATGGCATACAGCCCCCAAATCTCTTGTGCAAGGAAGGTGGGCCGCGGCTGCAGTCTGATCTATGCAGCCCGGCAGCCCCACTAATGATGTCTTGGTGGTGATGGGGCGAGGGGTTGGAACTAGTCCAAAACTAGCTGGGAGATAGAAACATAGAATTTGACAGCAGATAAGAACCACTTGGCCCATCTAGTCTGCCACTTTTTTTTTTTATTTACCTAATTTTTATCTCAAACCTTATTTGATCCTTATTTCTTTGTAAGAATATCCTTATGCCTATCCCAAGCATGTTTAAATTGCTCTACTGTCTTAGACTCTACCACCTCTGATGGGAGGCTATTCCACTTGTCCACTACCCTTTCTGTGAAGTAAATTTTCCTCAAATTTCCCCTGAACCCTACCCCCCTCCAGTCTCAGTGCATGTCCTCATGTTCTAATACTTCTCTTCATTTGGAGAATGTTTCCCTCCTGGATTTTGTTAAAACCCTTGATATATTTTAAAGTTTCTATCATGTCCCTCCTTTCCCTTCTCTGCTCCATACTATACATATTGAGATTTTTGTAGTCTTTCTGGGTATGAGACCCAAGTGCATGATTTTTCGGCATTAAACTGTAATTGCCACACTCTTGACCATTCCTCTAATCAACCTAGATCCTCAATAATTTGTTTTACCCCACCACGGCTGCAGTTCCGACACTCTGGAGTGACATGCAGCAGGGCAGCCCCGACAGTATGATGGGTGGGTCCGCTGGGATCCATTGTGTAGTCGTATTGCCCCACAATTAGTAGGCGGCAGGGAGGGAGGGGGACTTGGAGTGACTGTAGCCGGGCAGCCCCAGCTGGGGGGGTCCGCTGCTGCAGGGATCCATTGTCCATTGCCCTGGCAATTTGGATCTGTCATGAGGGGGAGGCGAGCTGCATTGACCCCCTCTGCAGCCCGGGTCGGTGGGAGATTGGGCAGCCACAGTGGAAAGTTAGCACTTTCCGAAAAACTGTCTGCTCAAAAAGACGAATATACCAAATGTACCCATCCTTAATTGGAAAATTGGGTAAATTCATACTTAAAGTCCACTACTTGCTGTTCCGGGGAGATGCACATCAGCTTTCTATAAAAGGACTTATTGCACCAGTTGTGAGTTATCAAGATGGGATTCTTGCAATATGCTTTTTATGAGATGCCCAGTTGCAGTTGTTGCAGAAGAAAAGTGTTTTCTAGGTGCACTGTGGTCACTATAAAGGAGTTTAAAATGAAAGTACAGTAAGTGCCAAATATAATAAAGACGCTCCTGACATCCCCTCATTCTCATGATTATTTTAAAGCATACAGAGAATGACAATAAACTTAGCAACAATTTAGGAGTACGTTTAAAACAAATGTAATTTATATTGTGGTAGGAGAGGTTGTAAAGTATTCATAAACTGAACTTTTGATATGACATTTATACCTTTGCTCAATGCTACTCAGATGTTTCAGTCTCTCTGCACACTTAAGGTACATGTCCAGTCTGTGGTCATCTCATAAAAGGTTGAGGTTACCTAAAGGACAAAAAAGGGCAGACTAGATGGGCCAAGTGGTTCTTATCTGCTGTCAAATTCTAAGTTTCTTTCTCCCAGCCAGTGTTGGACTGGGGCAAGAAAGGCCCATCGGGGGAATGCAGTGGTGAGGGCCCCCGTGTAAGGGTGTGGCCAGACTCCACAGAGGTTTGGCTAACTATTAGACAGTGCATAGTCTAGGCCCCTTGATAAGTATATATAGTAAATACTGATAGCGCATGCAATGTACCAGATTAATAACAGCAATGCCCTGTAGAGAATACACCATTGGCCTGTGCAGTATAAGGTAACATATGTATTATGTGTAATTCAAGTGCACAGTCTTGGACCTGATCCTTAGAGGAGGAGGTGGGCCCCCAGGCTGTGGGGTCTACCAGGGGTTTCCCCCTGTATCCCTGTGGGCCAGTCCAGTCCTTCTCCCAGCTGCAGAGTTGGTGAATACCTTAATGTGCAAAACTATTAGTGCAGCCATTGAGTGCTTGCATGGATGCGATCGCTATGTGACTGACAGGCAGCGGGCGTTTGGGGGCAGCGACACAGCGCTAGGAGGGAGCAGATCAGGAAACGCAGGCATGTGATGGCTGTTTACAGGGTGGCCCGATGTCTAAAGGACATTTCTTTGTTTCTAATAATACCACTTGTCAGGATCCTGCCTGAGCCTGCTCATTCGTCATTTCTGTGAAGAATATCCTCACAATCTCTGGGCATACTCAGTTTTTTAGGTATGTGGGATTTAGTTACTGAGTATGCTCCTTATCAGTCATGCTCAGTGCAGCTGGGTGTTTCTCTGCACATACAGATGCTATTGATCATTCCAAACATTAGCCTATATCAGGGGTAGCCAACCCTGGTCCTCGAGAACTACCAACAGTGCACGTTTTCAAGGTCTCCTCACAGAGTTCACCTGTGGATCTTTTAAAATGTGACAGTTAGTAATAACTGCACATGTGCACCTGCCAGGTGAGCTGGAAAACGTAAACTGTTGGCAGCTCTCGAGGACCAGGGTTGGCTACCACTGGCCTATATAAACATCTGCCTGATAGACATATATTTCAGAAAAGCATCACTATGTTGCAGTTTGCCTCTATTCTTGGTTTCTTGTGCATTAACCCCACCTTGGACTTAACTAAGCTGCTCTCTTCTCCCTGTCCTTACTTTCTGTTCTCAATTTCATTTGTCTGATACTTTCCCTGATATCTGGCCTCCTCTCTAGACCATTCTGCCACTGGACTTTGGCTTTCCTGACCAAATACTGCTTTTTCCTGAGGAGTTCTAACATTGGCATTCCACTTCTTCCCTATGACTGAATCTTCCTATTTTGACAAGTTCCAGTTCGGGTTCAAGGGCACACCCTGAGCCAGGCCATTTGACTAAAACCCCAAGGACATAGCCCTAATCCAGACACTGATGTTACATATAATCCAGTCTTGATAACTGTTCTTAGAACCATAACTAGGTGTCCACCCCCATTAGCTCAAGGGGGACAGATTTCTTCAGTTGGAGGACCACAAGATGTATTAGTTGAGGGCTCTATCACTAAGCAATTTGCATGAAAACAAGAATATCCTTCATGCATTTTCTCTGATGCATTCCTGTACTTTACATTGAGATGTGTGGTTTGGTTCTCTGGTAAATCCAAATCCACATGAATTTTGTGGATCCGAACCAAACCAAATCCCGGTCCGAATCTCCCACGGAGATCCGAACTGAGTCCCAGTTCCGATCTTCCCATGGTACGGAGTTCAGATTTTAAAGCCAGATTTTGGGTTTCGAATTGCAAAAATTACATTTTTTTAAATGATTATTGATTATTTTTTTTTAACCGACCCAAAAACCAAATCCAAGCCAAAACAATTGAGGGTAGATTTGCCAAAGCTAAAGCAAGATGATGAATTAGAACCAAAACATGAGGGTCCGCACACATCTCTATTTTGGATACATGCAGAATTTTGAGGAGGGAGATATAAAAAGGACTTTTGAGACGGATCAACCTCACTCTGCCTATGATATTGCCATCACCTAAGGTATTTTTTATTCTTCATTTATTTGTATCCATATTTTAGCAAATATGATATATTTCACACACAGTATTGTTGCCTTATCTGGAAACCCATCAACTAAGATGTCCCAAATCCAGAGGGAAAAAAATGATAAATTGCAGATGTGAAAATGCAACTTGCTACATGGCAAGTGCAGTCACTGTGAAGCGCACAGCTGACCAATTTTGATGAAGAAAGAATGCCAGAGACAGACCATTTTCCAGTTTGGACCTGTAAACCATTTCATCCAAGCTGTTATTTGACTGTGACTGTAGAGAGTTTACAATTAATGCAATGCTCCCAAAGTTTGGTTAATATTTCAACCTGTGGCAGGGGCGGATTGGGAACAAAAAGCGGCCCTAGAAAAATTTGTACTAATGGCCCCACATGGGTAGCACCAGAGGTGTAAGGTCTAGCCATGGGCCATGGCAGCAGCACCCTCCCCCTAAGACTTTCCAGATAGTGGGCATGTCCAGCATCAAGGGGGAAGTTAAAAAGAAATAAAATTAAATATTATGAGCACATTATATGATACACCTTCAGAATTTAGGAAACTATATCATTCTTTAGAAAGATATATATTTTCTTACTTATTACACCAACCGTATCCCAATCACTATTCACTCATTCTTATATGTCAGCCAAGCAGGCAGACAGAGCATACACTAGATCAGCTGCAATCACAGGCTAAGTGGCAAAGTCATTTTCATATATGCAAATAGTTTGGCATCTTATTCATTATGTCTATAAAAAGGACCACATGTTCTCAAACAAAACAGGCCCCGCGGGTACGCCGGCCCACCGGGAATCTTCCCTGTAGATCCTATGGCCAATCCGCCTCTGACTCGTGGTGAATAATGCAAAACATTTTCAATGTTTACAGTGTGTCATAATTGATTGCATTGAATGCAATTAGATGTGTAATGCAGTGCCATAACTAGACATTGTGGTGCTATGTGCCAGAAAGAGAATTGGTGCCCCCCCCCCCCCCCCCCCCATTTTAAAAATAGGGACAATGTGCGTCAGAATTACAGGGACAGATGGCACATAAAGCAGGGAGGGTGGATACTGGAGAGAGGGGAAGCTGGCACATAAAGCAGGGAGGGTGGATACCGGAGAGAGGGGAGGATGGCACATAAAGCACGGAGGGAGGGAGGATGCCTGTCTCACTCCTCTGCTGCCCAGCTAGCACATTTTACACTTTTAAAAAATATATTTTTAAATTTTTTCTGTGAGTAAAGCATCATGGCTGCTAGGTTGGACAGGACGCTGAGGATGAAGAAGAGCAACATTACCTTCACACCGCTGCAGAACTTGGATCACTTGGGCTCCATGCAGGGCTCGCAGCCAGGCTCTGTGCCGGGGATGGCGGCTGCTCGGACAGCAGCTCCCAGAGCTGCTGCAGAGCACTGACTGTGGGCAGCGAAGTAGGGGGTGTGCGGCCGGGCAGGAAGCAGCAGCACTACCTAGTGTGGGACTTCCTGTTGTAAGACAAAAGGGAGCAGGGGCGGAGAGCGCGGGGTAGGCACTAGGCAGTGTGCCCTGCGCTGCCTACAATCTACAGCGCAGGCACATACACTGGCGGCAGCGACCACTCAGTGGGATTGCGAATGGTGCGCCCTCACTGCAAATGCGCGGTGGGCAATGCACATTTCGCACACACCTAGTTACGGCCCTGGTGTAATGCATAGGAGGGAATTCAATTGAGGGTGGGAAATTCAAAAAATCCTACAGACGTGGGGTTTTCCTATTCAGTTAGTGGACCGAAAATAGGATGAAGTGATTTCTACAGAAAGGAAAGGTAATGGGATGCAATGATTTTCTACAGAAATCACCACGTCTTTTTGCATGCACATCAAGAGCAAGTCTGATTTTCCCAAACAGCATTATATTTTGTAGGAAAAATCACCTGGGCTTGCTCTGGGACCCTGGCGGCACCAGCTAATCCCGATCCCCCCTTCCCGAGGACTAACTACGCAATAGGAAGTTTCCATTTAGCTGAATTAGTTTTCAGCACTGAAAACCCTGCAACCACTTTTTAAAAATTGTATACCGCGGGTATCAGGACCAAAATTGGGGATGAGGTACGCAAGGTTTTTCACCACACTAAAAATCGCACCTAATTGAATTACCTCTTTGGTGTTAGTAAAACTCCTTTTAAGTTTGGTGAAACAGTGTTCACCTAACTTAGGTGAAAAGTTAGATGAACAGTGTTCTTCAGTGGTGCAAGTAGAAAAAAATGGGTGTGGCCAAATGCCACATGGGGCGTGGCCAATGAAAATGGGAGCGTGATACACATATGGGGGGGAAAGCAGATACACATATGACCCCAATAGTGCCAGAAACACGTTTCCCCACAGTGCCAGATATACATTGCCCCACAGTGTCAGATATACATTGCCCCACAGTGCCAGATACACAAATGCCCCCACTGTGTCAGATATACATTGTCCCCCAGTGCCAGATACAGAAATGCCCCCACAGTGCCAGATATGCCCCCCCCCCCCAGTGCCAGATACAGAGATGCCCCCAGTGCCAGGTATGCCCCCAGTGCCAGATACAGAAATGCCCCCAGTGCCAGATATGCCCCCAGTGCCAGATACAGATGCCCCCAGTGCCAGATATGCCCCTGCAGTGCCAGATATGCCCCCAGCGCCAGGTATACATGCCCCCCCCCCCTTCCCCTGCTGCTGTCGTCCTGTTCCTTTGCGTGAGGGGAGGAGAGCGCAGCGTGTGCCTCTCCTGCCCCTCAATCTCCGGCAGCGGTGCGGGTGTCACTCTACCTTCAATTAGGCGCCAATCCGTGAGCTAATTAAAGCTTGCAGTCCAACGCCTCTGACTGGCTCACGGGCCATCGCCAAATTGAAGGTAGACACTGAGGGGCAGGAGAGGCACGCACTGCGCTCTCCTCCCCTAATGCAGCAGCGGCGCGATGAGCAGCGGAGGGAGGGAGCGGCGGCCTGGCGGCGGTGGGTACAGCGTACCCACGGCTAAATTCTTAAGGGTACACAGTACCCACCCGTACCCGCCCACTTGTCCTGCTGGTGTTCTTGGAGAATTGTAGTACTGATCGCAAACACACCAATCTCAAAATAGTAATGGTGCAATCGTACCCAAATTTTATTTACATATAGCATCATAATGATCCAAAGTTCCATAACTGTAGAAAAAGTCCTTAGAGGATGGAGAATTCCAAAACTTTTAAATAAATCTACTTTCCTCTAAACCAATAAAAATGTGGGGTAATTAAAAAATCTAGCTGCCTTTTAACCCAGAATGGACAAGCTGTCGCGTTTAGCCTATCAGAACATAGTTTTTAATAAAATAAGTCTAGAGGGGTGTGACCTGGGTGGCAGACAGAGCGGTCATGCTTCTCTGTAGCTCCTGCAGCTTGGTTACTATTAGTTTCCCCATCCCCAGTACCTGTCTCACAGTGACCTCCTGACCCAGTAGGACCATTGACTATCATCACCCATGGTGGGATTACTACCGACATAGCCCTCCCAAGTGACGCCTCCATCCACCTGAAGCTGCGGCCTCTAGTAGTGAACCACCGCCACCACACAATGCCAAAATCTGGCCCACTATACCCTTCACCTGCACCCGCTGTGTGTCCGCTGTCCTCCAGTTCGCCTTGCCTCTCAAACAAGAGGCTCCCTGCCAACAGATCCGCATAATGACCACCATCTTGAGAGCCCGCTGAAAACTACAGGTGCCTGCCGCAGGGACTACAGTGGCTGCCCCTCCCCCTTATTCCCCTACATTGAACTCTGCTGGATAGTCCTGTTCCTGCAGGGTCTCAGCTTCTTGCTCCCTGTGTGCTGATCTCATACCCCTGGCTTGGATCAGCTAAGGTGACTACTGCAGGAAGGGATTAGGAGATGGCAGCCATCTTAAAGCCTCGCTCAAATAAGTGTTTGCTGCAGTGATATCAGCTCCCTGGAACTGCTCATATCTCTCAATCAATTGTATGCTGACCTATATGGAGATGTGATCTCTATTCAGTCTCCTGTCACCTTCAAATATTAACTGCACTCTATAGCATGGAATACAGTGGTACCACTGCATTACATTATTCCCAGTTGGATACATATAACATCCCTCTAGCCTGTCATGGCTCCTAAAAGATTGAAGAATACTAAATCAGTCTCCCAGGCTGCTTTTTAGACTATCACCTAAGCCATCCAAATCTAGAGGTCAAGGGACCACAAGTTCTCCTAAACAGTCTCCTCCTTCTTCATCAAAAGCACTCACAAAAGCCACATCTACTAGTGCTTCCCAGGGCATTCTTGCTGACGATGATGCATTGAAAGAGGGTGCTATGAAACATCTTTTGACTCAATTTAAGGAGGAGGTAGCAACTGAATTTCAAGCTGTGATGCAGTTATGCCAGCAATCTAAAGACAATTTGGGTGGTCAGACAGACCACTTGGAAACTAAAACGGAAGAAGTGGTCTGCTCCCATAATGAGCTAATTGTGTCACATGAGGCCCTGAAGGCAGAAATTATTGCCCTCCAAGATAAAGTGAGTGACCTGGAAGACAGGTCCAGTCACAATAACCTTAAACTTCTTTTGGTGCCTGAGATGGTTTTAAATAGCAGACTCTTTTTAAAATACTTCAACCTACAGCTCAATCTTCTGAGATCCTTATTAACCGTATACATAGGACTCATGAGGCTAGAAATGCCCCAGATGGAGTCCACAGAGGCTTTTTCAAACGGATACATTCATTTCACATCAAAGAAGCTCTCTTACAGGCAGATAGACCCTCTGAAGAATCGGCAGGGATTTTGGGACCTCTTCAGCTGTTCAGGTATTTGTCCCAGGCTACTCTCACTAAGCAATGCTCTATCCAACATGTATCCTTATTTTTGGGGGTTTCCTTCCAAGCTCCTAGTCTCACACAATGGTTCTGTTATCTCTATCACCTCTCTTGAGGCGGCCATGAAAGCCGTTACTGAGTGGAATATTATTGGGACTTCCTCTGATTCTTCCCCTGGTTGAGTGATACAGAAGGACTGTTCCAAGGCATGGGCATCTATCTGAGCTCCAGCCTTCTGTATAGTCATGTACTTTTATGTTTTAGTTACTGTTGCCTTTTTCCACCTAACTAAATGTTTTCTCTCCGCAGGTTTTTTCTTTTCTTTTCATTTTCATTGCATGTAGATTGTTTATTTTGCAGACATTTACTTGCTTTACTACATTGGTTTTGTCCTGGTAAGGTATAAGCAAATTTATGTGTTGCTTTATGTTGGTATTTTGCCCGATTTTATATCCAACTTTCACTTCACATTTATTTTGCTGTTTGTTTGTAGGCCTAGTTAATCCTACAATTGATGTTTATTGGGTGATGGGAGACACTAACACCCCCCCCTCCCCTCGCCCTTTGCCTTTATGGAGCTACCATGGTGTGGTGGCTATCTCATTTCTTTTGTTACCTTTCTTTCTTTCTTTCTTTCTTTCTTTCTTTCTTTCTTTCTTTCTTTCTTTCTCTCTTTCTTTCTCTAAAAGATTTTTCCCTGTCCAGTTTACAGAACAATTTTCAATAGTTTTCTCTGCGTTATGCAATGGTCTCATAACAACATATTTGTTTTCTTCATCTAGTCATGGTAAATATAGTCTCTATTAATGTTAAGTCTCTTAACCCCCCCCCCCCCCCCCCCTTCCCCCTCCAGGAGAAAAGATGGGCCTCGAACCATTTCCATACACTTAAAGCTCATATAGTTGCAGTTCCAGAAACCCACTTTCAAAAGCCAGCCCCTCCAACATTTACTAATCTTAAGAGTCCCTCATTGCTTTTCAGCTAATGGTCCAACTAAAAAAGCTGGGACAGCTGTCTACATATCTAGGCATTGCCTCTTTACCATGACATCGCAATACCCTGATGCCAGCTGACGATATCTAAGTTTGGTTGCTCAAATTGAAGAAGTGGAGGTTACATTGGTTTCTATGTATGCTTCCAATTCTCATCAACCATACTGTACTTCTATCAGAGGTTTAGTTCTGTTCTTCAGAAACATAGCAGAGGGTCGGTATTGAATCCAGGTTATTTTAACATTGTGTTTGATCCAGCAATGGATACATCTAAATCAACTACCCTTCACTCTCACCAACCCTATGGACATGCTAAAGATTTTCACTGGCTTTATGCTGAATACAATTTGTTTGATGTCTGAAGGACTAAACATCCAACAGAATGGCATTTTTCATTTTATTCTCATGTTCATAGTTCATACTCTAGAATTGATATAGCACTGACTGATAAGAGGACTCTGCCCTCCATTAGCAAAATCAATATCCTACCTATGTTTTGGTCTGATCATCCCTCCCCCCCCCATCTTTTATAAATATGAAATACTGGAACTATACGGATGGCATCCAGTCCCTGGAGGTTGCGAAATCACATATTTACTCAACCAGATGCTCAGCAGACTCGTACAGCAGTCCCGTTCTCTTTCTCTAGAAAATAATAAGTTTCAGCACATACCTGTTTTTAATTTCTGGTGGTCTCTGAAGGCAGTAGTGAGAGGTTCAGCTATCCAGGCGGCTGCAAGGCTTAAACATGCTTACACACGACCTCGCATAGCAGTAGAGGTGGAAGCATATAGATTAGAGGCAGCTCATAAAGCAGATCCAAAAATCTTAATTTGCCTTCTTTACATTCTGAGGCATGCATGGTCACTAGAGGTGGTAGAAACTGCTATTCACTCTTTCTCTAGATAAAGCCGCTGGGCAGATTGTTATCCATCTAATTTTTATAAAATGTTTAAAGTGGAACTAGCACCTGTGTTGCTATCAGTATTGTGAGAAGCACAAATTGTTGCTATCCCCAAACAGGGTAAGATTCTGACTTCTGTTCAAAAATAGGATTTTAATTACCTACATCCTTTTTTCGTAGTCCATAAGTGATATTGGAGGAATCTAGTACGATGGGGTATAGATGGGGTTCAAAGGAGCCGGTGCACTTTAAATTTCTTCAACTAGGTGTGCTGGCTCTTCCCCTCTATGCCCCCTCCCACAGGCAGTTATAGGTAAAAAAGGACATTCCTGAGAGAAGGAACATGACAACAAAGAGTGGTGAGATTTACACACCAGCACACCACTAACATAGAACCACCAGCAACGCTGGTAAGAAGACAGCAACAGCTGAACAGGTAACCATAGAAGAGATAACCTGCAGAAAGTCAATGCACTGAGGCGGGCGCCCAATATCCCTTATGGACTATGAGAAAAGGATTTACCGGTAGGCAATTAAAATCCTATTTTCTCTAGCATCCATAAGGGATATTGGAGGAATCTAGTACGATGGGGACGTCCCAAAGCTTCCAGAATGGACAGGAATGTGTGGAGATGTCTGCAGCATCGCCTGCCCAAACTGTGACTCCTCTTTGGCCAGGGTATCAAACCTGTAGAACCTCACATAGGTGTTCTTCCCCGACCAGGTAGCAGCTCGGCACAGTTGCAAGGCCGAGACTCCACGGGCAGCCACCCAGGAAGACCCCATCGATCTTGTAGAGTGAGCCTTCAGAGATTGTGTAACAGGTAAGGCTGCCGACACATAGGCCTGTTGGATAGTAAGGCTAAGCCAACGCGCAGTAGACTGCTTTGAAGCAGGGCAACCCTTTTTCTGTGCATCATAAAGCATGAACAAGGAATCCGTCTTTCTGATCCGAGCCGTTCTCTTGACATAGATCTTCAAGGCTCACACAGCATCCAATGCCTCCAGAGGAGCAGAAGTGCCAGAACTTGACGGAACCACAATAGGTTGATTCAAGTGGAACGCAGAGACGACCTTCGTCAGGAACTGCTGCCTAGTCCTGAGCTCCGCTCTGTCCTCATAAAAGACCAAAGTAAGGGCTTTTACCCGATAAGGCTCCCAATTCTGAGACATGCCTAGCAGAAGCCAGGGCCAATAACATCACTGTCTTCCACGTGAGGTACTAGTCTTCTACCGTCATCAGAGGTTCAAACCAGGAGGACTGTAGAAATTCTAACACTACATTCAAATCCCAGGGTGCTGTGGGTGGCACAAAATGAGGTTGTGAGTGTGAAGCAGCCCTTGCAAGAAGGCCTGAACTTCTGTCAATACTGCCAGTTTTTTCCGGAAGAAATCTGAGAGAGAGCTGAAATCTCGACCTTAATGGAACCCAAACGTAAGCCCTTATTCACACCAGCCTGAAGGAAACGTATGAAACGTCCCATGTGGAACTCCGCAGGCAGATACGTGCGGTCCTCGCACCAAGAGACATATCTTCTCCCGATATGATGATAGTGTTTTAACGTCATAGGTTTCCTGGCCTGAACCATGGAAGCAATAACCTTTTTGGAAAGGCCCTTGTGAGCTAGGATGTTCTGCTCAACCCCATGCCGTCAAACGAAACCGCCGTAAGTCCGGGTAGACGAACGGACCTTGTTGAAGAAGATCTCTTCTCAGTGGCATAGGCAAAGGGTCTTCGATGGACATGTACAGAAGATCCACGTCCCATGCCCTCCGAGGCCAATCTGGGCAATCAGAATTGCCTGGACTCCTTGATTCCTGATTTGCTTGAGCACCCTTGGGAGCAATGGAAGCGGAGGAAACAGGTAGATCAGCCGGTAAGGCCAAGGCATCCACTGCCCTCGCCTGAGGGTCCCTGGTTCATGAGCAATACCAACGAAGCTTCTTGTTGAGTTGAGAAGCCATCATGTTCATTAGTGGGCAGCCCCACCGGTTGATGATCTCCTGAAACACCTGATGGTGAAGCCCCCACTCTCCCGGGTGGAGATCGTGACGACTCAGGAAGTCCGCTTCCCAGTTGTCTACTCCAGGAATGAAGATTACAGACAGTGCTCTTGCATTTTTTTCTGCCCAGTCTTTGACACCTCTCGCATGCAGGTCCTGCTTCTTGTTCCTCCTTGTCGATTGATGTACACTACTGCCGTGGCGTTGTCCAAATGTACTTGGATCGCGTGATCCCTGAGCAGAGGAGTGGCCTGAATCAGAGCATTGTAGATTGCCCAAAGTTCCAGAATGTTGATCAGAAAGGAGGGCTTCGTGGGCTGACCACCTGCCCTGGAATTGACCCCCCTGGGTGACAGCTCCCCATCCTCTCAGACTCGTATCCATCGTGAGGAGGATCCATTCCTGAATCCTGAAACTTCGGCCTTCCAGTAGGTTGGAGGACTCCAGCCACCACAGGAGGGAAATCCTGGCCTGAGGTGACAGCCGTATTAACTGGTGCATCTGAAGATGTGATCCGGACCACTTGCTCAGGAGATCCAATTGAAATGTTCTGGCATGGAACCTTTATACTGGATTGCCTCATATGAGGCAACCATCTTCCCCAACAATCTTATGCAAAGATGGATGGATATTCGAGTAGGCCAGAGAACCATGCAGACCATCTTCTGAAGTGTTCTCACGTTGTCTTCTGGGAGGAACCCTTTTCTGGCCACAGTAGGCAACATTCCCAGGAACAGGAGCCGCTGAGTTGGCTCCAGGTGGGACTTTGTAAATTGAGGATCCACCCATGGTGTGACAGAAGTTGGATAGTGCGGTCTATATGGAGCAATAAAAGCTCCCTGGATCTTGCTTCTATCAGGAGATCGTCCAGGTAAGGGACGGTCTCCTGGATGGAATTGGAACGTCATCTTCGCCATCACCTTCGTGAACGCCCTCCGAGCTGTGGACAGGCCGAAGAGTAGCGCCTGGATCTGGTAGTGATCGTTCAGCAGGGCAAACCTCAGGTAAGCCTGATGAGGTGGCCAAATCGGGATATGGAAATAGATGTCCCTGATATCCAGGGAGACCATGAACTCCTGTTCTTCCAGACCCGCAACCACTGCTCGCAAAGACTCCATCTTGAACCCAAAAACCTCTAGTAATTGTTCAATGATTTCAGATTCAAAATGGATCTTACTGAACCACCCGGTTTCGGTACCACGAACAGGTTGGAGCAATAACCCTTGCCCTGTTGTTGCAGTGTCACTGGGACAATGACCCGGGACTGGACCAATTTTAGAATAGCCTGTTGCAGCGTAACACGCGTATCCTCCAAAGCTGTTAAGATTGATTTGAAAAATTGGTGGGGAGGAGCACCGTCAAACTAAAGTTTGTATCCCTGAGAAATTAGTACCTCATTCCTGGCAGGAACTTTCCCAGATGCGCCTGAAGTGACACAGCCGAGCTCCCACCACGAGATCCCCTCAGGGTGGGCGGGCACCATCATGCTGAGGCCTTAGTGGAAGCTGAACTGGTGCTTTGTTCCTGGGAACCTGCAGCTGCTGTTTTTTTGCCTTACCTCTGGTGCCTCGTGCAGCGTTTGAGGCGCCTCTGGTTCAAGACCGAAACATAGCGGTCCGAAAGGATTGAGTAAATGGCCCCGGGTAGGAACGCCTAGCTGATGGGGACCAAGAGGGGAGAAACGTGGAATTCCCCACAATAGCTTTGGAAATCCATGAAACCAACTCAACCCAGAATAGCCACTCCCCTGAGAAAGGGAGAGACACCACACTGCGCTTGGAATCTGCGTCCGCTATCCACTGGCACAGCCATAAAGCTCTGCGTGCCGACACTGCCATGGCAGTAGTACTCACATTAATAGCGCCTATCTCTTTAATAGCGTAGCACAGGACGCGTGCAGTATCCTGAATGTGTTTGATCAGAGTAACCATACTCACCAGAGACATATCCCCGCGAGGCCCTCTTGAACTGGCCCGCCCAGGGCCAGTATTTACTAAGAATCCGAGTTTGTCCGATTTGTGTCCCAATCCGGGAATTCACTAAGCACCAATCTCGGCAGTGTTTGGACTATTCGTAATGGTTTGAATGACAACATTTACAAATACGAATGAATAGACCATCGGTCAAAAGCAGCTGTTATTTCATACGGGCATTCACTATTCATTCGTATTTGGGTGTTAGTTTCTGAGTGCTCAAGTGCGGGTCTGTTTTTTTTCGATTCGTTAAAAAAAGCAGCAAAAAAAATAGACCGACTTTTTCCAGTCGAGTTTGGATAACCATGCACGTATCAGTGAGATCTGTGCATGGTTATCTATGGGAAAGGGTCTGTTTAGTGTAAAAACTGAAAAAAAAATTGCGTGGGGTCCCCCCTCCTAAGCACAACCAGCCTCAGGCTCTTTGAGCCGGTCCTGGTAGAAAAAATATGGGGGGGGGAATGACAGGGGTTCCCCCATATTTAATCAACCAGCACCGGGCTCTGCGCCTGGTCCTGGTTCCAAAAATACGGGGGACAAAAAGTGTCGGGGTCCCCCGTATTTTTGAAACCAGCACCGGGCTCCACTAGCCAGGTACATAATGCCACAGCCGGGGGACACTTTTATACTGGTCCCTGCGGCCCTGGCATTACATACCCAACTAGTCACCCCTGGCCGGGGTACCCTGGAGGAGTGGGAACCCCTTAAATCAAGGGGTCCCCCCCTCCAGTCACCCAAGGGCCAGGGGTGAAGCCCGAGGCTGTCCCCCCCATACAAGGGCGGCGGATGGGGGGCTGATAGCCTTGTGTAAAAATGTGAATATTGTTTTTAGTAGCAGTACTACAAGTCCCAGCAAGCCTCCCCGCAAGCTGGTACTTGGAGAACCACAAGTAGCAGCATGCGGTGGAAAACCGGGCCCGCTGGTACCTGTAGTACTACTACTAAAAAAATACCCCCAAAAAAACAGGACACACACACCGTGAAAGTATAAGTTTATTACATACATGCACACCTCCATACATGCATACTTACCTATGTTCCCACGAGGCTCGGTCCTCTTCTCCATGTAGAATCCTTGGGGTACCTGTGAAAAAAATTATACTCACATAATCCAGTATAGAATCAGACCTTTGTATAATCCACGTACTTGGCAAAATAATAAAACGGAAACCCGACCACGCACTGAAAGGGGCCCCATGTTTACACATGGGACCCCTTTCCCCGACTGCCAGGACCCCCCCTGACTCCTGTCAAAGAGGGTCCCTTCAGCCAATCAGGGAGCGCCACGTCGTGGCACTCTCCTGATTGGCTGTGTGCTCCTGTAGTGTCTGTCAGGCAGCACACGGCACAGATACAATGTAGCGCCTATGCGCTCCATTGTATCCAATGGTGGGAACTTTGCGGTCAGCGGTGAGGTTTCTTTCGGTCAACCGCTGACCGCAAAGTTCCCACCATTGAGCCCGGGGCTGGTTGTGCTTAGGAGGGGAATCCCCATTCAATTTTTTTCAGAATTTTTAAGACTTTAATCAACTTTTTAAGGTACACAATGAAGCCCTGCACGGATCTCACAGATCCGGCCGGGATTCCTTGTGTTTTGTCAGGCAGTGTTTTACTCATCACTCCCGTAAAACACTGCCTGATATTACGAATCACATCGACATCGGAAAAAACGATTGTGCAAAACTCGGCAGCTTAGTGAATGATCGTATCAGGATTCAAAAAGTTGCAGCAAAATGCACCAGTTACCATTCGATTTCAAACACCCTTCAAAACGGCAAAAACACGCATCTTTGTAAATATACCCCCAGGTGTGAATGACATGTGTAAACCAGCAACCCGCTATCACAGGTCTTTGTGATATACCAGTTCCTGTGGAATAGACTTCAGTGTAGTCTTCTAGTTTTCTATCCCTAGGGTCCTTCAAAGCCGAGGAGCCAGGGACCGATAACATCACCTCTTTAGACAGGCGTCAACAGCCGGGGGATATTCCCAGTTTTTCCTGCCTTCGGGAAAAAATAATAAAGTGTTAAGAAGCGTCTGGCCACTTGGAATTATTTTATCAGGATTTTTCCAGGTCAACTTTAAACATATCATCTAATTCCTTGGAATCAGAGAAAGTGACGCTAACCCTTTTCTGTGAGGCTAAAAACGACTGCCTTACTGCATTGTCTTCTACTGGGAGTTTTAACACATCCCTGATAGCAATTATGAGGGACTCAAGCCCTTGTGCAGGAGATGAATCCTCAATAATAGGGTTCATCTCCCCCCTCTTCTTCTGTCCCTCTTCATCAGTTACTGGGGGTTAGGAGGCAACACACGTGTATGTGGCCCTGAGCTAGTGAGAAAGGTCTGTCCCCTACCTCTTGCAGCCAGGTCTGCTATACCGCCTGTATCTTATGACTATTTGCAGAGGGCTCAGAGAACTTGTCCGCCAGCCAGGGAGATTAACCAGGATGGCTGCTGCACCTCCACCCCCCACCCCCCCACCCCCCAGCCTCCTCACAAGCCTGTGAGGACTTGCAACATTGTTCATGAGAAGGTGGGGGGAGAATCTGCATGTGGATTAACGGTGTTTACCATATTCACAGCAGACAAACTCGCAAACACAACACACAGACACTGTACAAGTAAGCCTGCCCTTGATTGGTATGTGAGTAGGAGACCCGGAGAAAATGACCAGCACACCAAGCCTAGCAGACTCAGGGAGACTGCAGGCTGTAACTTTATACTGTGACTCAGTGGAACACCAGTGTTTTTTTCCTTATGAGTACTCTATTTACAAGTATAATAGCTGCTCTACCCCTTTCTAACACCCCCACGGCCGGCTCCAGGCATGTTCCAATAGAGCGGCCGAACAGGGCGCCGCACTTTATGGGCGCCGCTAGCTCTGGCCACCATATTGGAGCCTGGAGCCGTCCCTACAGCTGCAACACTGCAGTGTCCGTCTCTTAGCAGACATCCACTACATGCAAAGTCCGGCCCCTGTGTAAAGCCACCTCCCCCCCCCGGCCACGGCCCGTGAGCCAACCAGAGCTCGCGGTCCGGCAGCTGAGGCTGATTGGCTGCCGGACCGCGAGCTTTGATTGACTTGCGGACCGGCACCTCATTGAAGCTGTACAGTACACCGCCGCGGCCGCCGGAGATTGAGGGCTGGGAGAGGCACACGCTGCGCTCTCCTCCCCGCCCTCAGCTAAAGAGCAGCAGCAGAACAGAAGTGCAGTGAGCAGCACGGGGGGGGGGGATATCTGGCACTGGGGATATATCTGGCACTGGGGGCATGGGACATGTGTATCTGGCATTGGGGGCATATCTGGCACTGTGTGGGGCATATATGTATCTGGCACTGTGTGGGGCATATATGTATCTGGCACTGTGGGGGCATTTATGTATCTGCCACTGTGGGGGCATTTACGTATCTGGCACTGTGTGGGGCATATATGTATTTGGCACTATGGGCGCATTTATGTATCTGGCACTGTGGGGGCATTTACGTATCTGGCACTGTGGGGGCATATCTGCACTGTGGGGGCATTTATGTATCTGGCACTGTGGGGACATTTATGTATCTGGCACTGTGGAGGCATATCTGCACTGTGGGGGCATTTATGTATCTGGCACTGTGGGGGCATATCTGCACTGTGGGGGCATTTATGTATTTGGCACTGTGGGGGCATTTATGTATCTGGCACTGTGGGGGCATATCTGCACTGTGGGGGCATTTATGTATCTGGCACTGTGGGGGCATTTATGTATCTGGCACTGGGGGCATTTACGTATCTGGCACAGTGGGGGCATATCTGCACTGTGGGGGCATTTATGTATCTGGCACTGTGGGGGCATTTATGTATCTGGCACTGGGGGGCATTTATGTATCTGGCACTGGGGGCATTTACGTATCTGGCACTGTGGGGGCATATCTGCACTGTGGGGGCATTTATGTATCTGGCACTGTGGGGGCATTAATGTATCTGGCACTGGGGGCATTTACGCATCTGGCACAGTGGGGGCATTTATGTATCTGCACTGTGGGGGCATTTATGTATCTGGAACTGTGGGGACATATCTGGCACTGTGTGGCCATTTATGTAGCTGGCACTGCTGGGGGGCATGTCACGTGTAGCTAGCACTGCTGGGGGGCATGTCACGTGTAGCTGGCAGTGGCACTGCTGGGAGGCATGTCACGTGTAGCTGGCACTGCTGGGGGGCATGTCACGTGTAGCTGGCACTGCTGCGGGGCATGTCACGTGTAGCTGGCACTGCTGGGGGGCATGTCACATGTAGCTGGCACTGCTGCGGGGCATGTCACGTGTAGCTGGCACTGCTGGGGAGAATATCATGTAGTGTTCCCGCTAGGCGTCTGTGGCTAGGCAATGTGTCTCAGTGCTCTGTCTGGCGCAATGTGTCTCAGTGCTCTACCTGGCGCAAAGTGTCTAACGTGCTGTGCCTGGCACAAAGTGTATAGGAGGTTCTACCTGGTGCAGTGTGTATTAGCTGCACTACTGTGTGGTGTAATACGAATTGCCACTATTATGGCCACGCACCTACCCCACGAAGCAACGCCCCTAAATTTTTGCAACGCGCCTTCGGCGCGCACTGTTCATGCTTTAGCGTATAGGTGTCGGAACAACAAGCATTATAGTATGTACATCATTTTGCCCTCACACACAACACACAGACACTGTACAAATAAGCCTGCCCTTGATTGGTATGTGAGTAGGAGACCCGGAGAAAATGACCAGCAAACCAAGCCTAGCAGACTCAGGGAGACTGCAGGCTGTAACTTTATACTGTGACTCAGTGGAACACCAGTATTTTTTTCCTTATGAGTACTCTATTTACAAGTATAATAGCTGCTCTACCCCTTTCTAACACCCCCACGGCCGGCTCCATGCATGTTCCAATAGAGCGACCGAACAGGGCGCCGCACTTTATGGGCGCCGCTAGCTCTGGCTGCCATATTGGAGCCTGGAGCCGTCCCTACAGCTGCAGCACTGCAGTGTCCGTCTCTTAGCAGACGTCCACTACATGCAAAGTCCGGCCCCTGTGTAAAGCCACCCCCCCCCCCCCCGGCCACGGGCCATGAGCCAACCAGAGCTCACGGTCCGGCAGCTGAGGCTGATTGGCTGCCGGACCGCGAGCTTTGATTGACTTGCGGACCGGCACCTCGTTGAAGCTGTACAGTACACCGCCGCGGCCGCCGGAGATTGAGGGCTGGGAGAGGCACACGCTGCGCTCTCCTCCCTGCCCTCAGCTAAAGAGCAGCAGCAGAACAGAAGTGCGGTGAGCAGCACGGGGGGGGGGGGGATATCTGGCACTGGGGACATGTCTGGCACTGGGGGCATGGGACATGTGTATCTGGCATTGGGGGCATATCTGGCACTGTGTGGGGCATATATGTATCTGGCACTGTGTGGGGTATATATGTATCTGGCACTGTGGGGGCATTTATGTATCTGGCACTGTGGGGGCATTTACGTATCTGGCACTGTGTGGGGCATATATGTATTTGGCACTATGGGCGCATTTATGTATCTGGCACTGTGGGGGCATTTACGTATCTGGCACTGTGGGGGCATATCTGCACTGTGGGGGCATTTATGTATCTGGCACTGTGGGGGCATTTATGTATCTGGCACTGTGGAGGCATATCTGCACTGTGGGGGCATTTATGTATCTGGCACTGTGGGGGCATATCTGCACTGTGGGGGCATTGATGTATCTGGCACTGTGGGGGCATTGATGTATCTGGCACTGTGGGGGCATATCTGCACTGTGGGGGCATTTATGTATCTGGCACTGTGGGGGCATTTATGTATCTGGCACTGGGGGCATTTACGTATCTGGCACAGTGGAGGCATTTATGTATCTGGCACTGTGGGTGCATATCTGCACTGTGGGGGCATTTATGTATCTGGAACTGTGGGGACATATCTGGCACTGTGTGGCCATTTATGTAGCTGGCACTGCTGGGGGGCATGTCACGTGTAGCTGGCACTGCTGGGGGGCATGTCACGTGTAGCTGGCACTGCTGGGGGGCATGTCACGTGTAGCTGGCACTGCTGGGGGGCATGTCACGTGTAGCTGGCACTGCTGCGGGGCATGTCACGTGTAGCTGGCACTGCTGGGGAGAATATCATGTAGTGTTCCCGCTAGGCATCTGTGCCTAGGCAATGTGTCTCAGTGCTCTGCCTGGCGCAATGTGTCTCAGTGCTCTACCTGGCGCAAAGTGTCTAACGTGCTGTGCCTGGCGCAAAGTGTCTTACGTGCTGTGCCTGGCGCAAAGTGTATAGGAGGTTCTACCTGGTGCAGTGTGTATTAGCTGCACTACTGTGTGGTGTAATGCAAATTGCCACTATTATGGCCACGCACCTTCCCCACGAAGCAACGCCCCTAAATTTTTGCAACGCGCCTTCGGCGCGCACTGTCCATGCTTTAGCGTATAGGTGTCGGAACAACAAGCATTATAGTATGTACATAATTTTGCCCTCCTAACTTAAACATGTGCCCTCCTTATGATCAGCACCCTGCCCTAAAAAGTGAACACTATCATGTGTAGCTGGCACTGCTGGGGGGCATAATGTGTGTAGCTGGCACTGCTGGGGGACATGTCATGTGTAGCTGGCACTGCTGGGGAGCATGTCATGTGTAGCTGGCACTGCTGCGGGGCATGTCATGTGTAGCTGGCACTGCTGCGGGGCATGTCATGTGTAGCTGGCACTGCGGCGGGGCATGTCATGTCTATCTGGCACTGCACATTATGTGTATCTGGCACTGTACTGGAGACATTATGTGTATCTGACACTATACTGGAGACATTGTGTGTAAGGAACACTACTGTGGCTGTTATGTGTAAGGCTGCTAATTGTGTGCGTAGAGGTGGTGTGAAAATATATTTATTTATAGTTTGATGATATGAAGTTACGAGGCCACGCCCACTTTTCCAGGAGCGCGTGCATAAGGGGAGGGGGAGGGCGCTTTTACATTTTCTCGCTCAGAGTGCTAGTAGGCCTGGAGCCGGCCCTGAACACCCCTGTATGTATCTGGAGTGTTGGAGGAGCTGTGTGCCTGCTGCTGCTGATAGCAGAGGAAGGCTCCAAGAAGCCGCTGGTCCCGCTCTGAGGTAGCTCCGCCCCCTGCAATGGCGCCGGAGCTATACACTTATTTATACTGGCAAATGTCTCCTTTTGGTGTAAAACATAATATAAATACCTGTTTTCACAATCGCATGCTAGTGTACACAGGGGGCTATAGCGGGTCCGCCCCAGGAGGGTCCTGTATGCCGCACCCGCGTTCTGTCGCACAACAAACCGGGGGACCCCCTTAGCGGGGCCCTCGGTTTGTACTCACCACAGATGTCACCTTCAGGCTATTGTTAGGGAAGTGAGGCGTGCTGCGATTGTGACAGCAAAGGTGCAGTGCCCTGCTGTACAACAACCTCTCAGGACGGTGGTCCTGCAGTGGGGAAGCGGCTCTGACACCTTGCAAGGCCGGTACAGCCCCCCCCCCCCTGCCCCCAACTCCCACGTTGCAGGTATGCTGTTGCCCAAACAGCATACCGAAAATAACAAAGATTTAAAAAGTAGCTGAAGAAAACTCTCTGGAGCTTGCAGAGTGTGCAGCCTCTCCTGAGGGCACTTTTTTTCTAAACTGCCTGTGGGAGGGGGTATAGAGGGGAGGAGCCAACACGCCCAGTTGAAGAAATTTCAAGTGCACCGGCTCCTTTGGACCCCATCATACTAGATTCCCCCAATATCCCTTATGGATGCTAGAGAAATTACTGTACTATAGCTTTACTGAATTTGGATGTTAAATTTTGATCACTAATCACTTACGTCCTTTGTTGCCTTCACTGATTAAACCTGGTCAGGTAGGATTTGTTCTAGGCCAGCAGGCCCAGATAATACAATTCAATGTGATTCCGATGAAGGAGCACCTGTTGGTTCTTTTGTTGGATGCCGAGAAAGTGTTTAACAGACTATACTGGGGTTATCTCCAGATTATGGTTCAACGCTTTGGCTTCAGTAGTAGAATATTAGACTCCATTTTGGCCCTCTATTCCCGTCCCTCAGGCAAAATTTATGTTACTGTCTGTTTGTCATCTTTAGCTGCCTTGTTCCATTTCATCGCTTGTGGTCTATCGAAAGGGGATAGATATCTTATAGGTTTGATTTTAGTGGCTACTAAATGTGCATTTGCTCAGCTGTGGCGGACTACCTCTGTGCCCAGTTTAGTCACAATTAAAAAAAAAGGTCCAGAAATATTTAATTTTTTAAACTGTGGATTGTAAATATTCATCTACTGTATCCTCAATTCATATGAAACAGTTTAGATGAGGAGACTATAGAGAGGAGCAAGGTCAATCATCCATATATAGCCAGCCTATTGATTTTAGCATCCTGCGCTCACCGACTTCTGATGATTTATTGAGACCAGTGCTGGATATCTTGTTATCTTATTACCTTGTCATTTTGCCATTTCATTTCATGTTCATTATTTTCCTTTTGTGACCTGTTTGGGCCTAGGCCCCTTGTTGTGTAACTCCTCCTTTGTCCCCCTTTCTTTTTTCTGTACCTTTATGTTAAATTTCAATAAAAATGATTTTAAAAATTCTACAAATGCAGGAATATTTTTTCATTGCAGTGAAACCCTCCTCCCCCTCAAACACGCATGCACGCGCGCACACACACACACACACACACACACACACACACACTTATTACTCAGTAATACCACATTTAAAAAAAAATTCACATATAGTACTGTTACAGCTATATTTTTCCCTCCCCTATC
Source organism: Pseudophryne corroboree (assembly GCF_028390025.1). Lineage (NCBI taxonomy): Eukaryota > Metazoa > Chordata > Amphibia > Anura > Myobatrachidae > Pseudophryne > Pseudophryne corroboree. The sequence continues at coordinate 523,135,539 of NC_086448.1, read as the reverse complement.
CTATATCAGTATACAAGCTAGAAGATCTCAGTTGAAAAATAAAAATACAGTTTAAAGGGTTAAAGCAGGAGCATCTGACAGTTTGGATCATTGTATAATCTGTCCCAATTAGTTCAATCATTTCATACAGTACCACAGTGCTGTCATCCTAATCTACAATGCATGCCAACTCGGCTTTCAAGTGTATGACAGATCGTAAAGGTAATAATCAACTGGCGTCGCTCCAAATCCACACCACAAACTCTCCAAAACAGGTACAACATTTATTAGAGTGACTACACTAAATTCCAAGCAAACTATTTTATATAAAATGTGAGTGAATGAAAGATTTTAGATTGACCAAATAATTCTATTCAAACTGTTTTTATAGTATCTGTGCCAGTTAGGGGAATCTTGTTTTATTTTTGTGATTTATGCACAACAACACCTGCATGTTTTATACAATTTTACTTTAACTTACCTCCCAATACATTTTTGTTTTCAAATGTCCTGTTTCTGGTAGGGGTTTGTATACAGAATTATTACCATTATGATCTTTAATCAGAGAAGTCATACCTTGTTATTAATACATCATCACTCACTAAGTTATTAATACATCATCACTCACCAGTGGGTAGTGTGGACTGAGAAGGGGGAGGTGTGGAAGGCCCTGGGGGATGCTTGTAAGGAGAAGAGGAAGGCATGAATGGACAAGTGTGAGGCATGTTGGGATCAGGGGAAGGTAGGATTGAGAAGGGGAAGGCATGGATGGACCAGGGGAAGTTGGAATTGAGAAGACATAGATTGATCATGGAGAGCCATGGATGGACAAGAGGGAGGCATGGACACACCAGCAGGAGGTGTTACTGAAAAGGATGAGGGTGGATGGAGTAGAGATTGAGATGCTAGGCTGGCCATCATTGTGAATTGCGAACACCAATACAGGATTGCAAACGTTCCGAACTCTGAACAGATGTCCTGATTTACGGACTGTCCAGAGCAATCCCGGAAGTTATACCTAGCTTGTAGTAAATTTGCTTTTCAGATTATGCCAAGAGAATACAAACCTAAAGTACTGTTTGTCACACTGTATTCCAATAACTAACATTTCAATGATTTCAATGTTAGAATGGCATTTATAGGTAAACTCCTAAAAACTTAAAAAAGGGATTGAAAAATATCCTGTTTCTCAACATTTTAAAAACATTCGGAAGGGCCCTGTTTAATCTATAAAAAAAAATGGAAATTATGTAGAAGAGGACCATAAACCATTACATATATGTCCCCCTAAATTCATTGCTAGCCAAGTAAGTGATTAAATGGATTTATAATCTAAAGAGGCGCACTTTTAAATATGCTTTGTGAAACAGGGCCACCTAACAGCCTACACAGCAAGTGACTCTAAAGTGATCATTCTGGTCATCTAACCGATGTGGCTTAACAATAACCGATGTGGCTTAACAAAAAGATTAAGGAACTTATGGGCAAGAAAAGGCGAGCATTTAAAAAATACAAATCTGACGGGGAAGCAGAGTCATTTCAGCACTATAAGGAATGTAACAAAATTTGCAAAAAGGAAATAAGAGTGGCTAAAGTAGAAACTGAAAAACTAGTAGCAAAGGAAAGCAAAGCGAATCCCAAAAAATTCTTTAACTACATTAATAGCAAGAGATTAAAGAAAGAGAGTATAGGCCCTTTAAAAGACAAGTTGGGAGTCTTAAGCAAAAATGATAATGACATAGCGGACACACTAAATGAGTTTTTTTCAACTGTATTTCTCTAGAGAGGACCCAATTCAGGGACTGACACACAATCTCAATAATGAGAATATCCCACTGATAGGTACTTATTTAAGCGAGGAAGTAGTCTGTGACCGATTAAAACAATTAAAGATTAATAAATTACCAGGGCCCGATGTTATTCACCCAAGGGTTCTAATGGAGCTTCACTCTGAACTGGCAAAACCGCTATCTTTGATCTTTAAGGATTCAGTTATATCAGGTATGGTTCCCAAAGACTGGCGTATAGCGGAAGTAGTGCCTATATTCAAAAAGGGAAGTAAAGCTGAACCAGGTAATTATAGACCAGTTAGTCTTACATCTATAGTGGGGAAAGTATTGGAAGGTATTCTAAGAGATAGTATTCAGAAGTTCCTTGATGTCAATAAGGTCATTAAAAGGAATCAACATAGGTTTATGAAGGACAGATCCTGTCAAACCAACTTACTTGGCTTTTATGAAACAGTAAGCGCAAACCTAGATCAGGGTAAAGACGTGGATGTAATCTTTTTAGACTTTGCCAAAGCGTTCGATACTGTACCACACATGAGACTTATCTACAAGCTACAAGAATCAGGGCTAGGAAGCACAATATGCACTTGGGTCAAAATATGGTTAGATAATAGGAAGCAGCGCGTTGTGGTTAATGGATCTTTTTCAACTTGGACTGAAGTGCTAAGTGGTTTGCCACAAGGCTCAGTATTAGGACCGCTATTGTTCAATATTTTCATTAACGACCTAACAGAAGGTCTAGAGAGCATGGTGTCAATTTTTGCAGATGATACCAAATTGTGTAAGGCTATAAATACAGAGGAGGATGCCGAGTCTCTTCAGAACGACTTAGTTAAATTAGAAGCATGGGCAGCCAAATGGAGAATGCGCTTCAACACAGACAAGTGTAAGGTAATGCACTGTGGTAACAAGAACAAAAATTACACCTACCTACTAAATGGGGTAAAATTAGGGGATTCTGTACTGGAAAAGGACTTAGGTGTCCTCATAGATAGCAAACTAAGCGGTAGTACCCAAAGTAGGACTGCAGCAAAGAAGGCTAATAAGATATTAGCATGCATAAAACAGGCTATTGATGCTAGGGACGAGAGTATTATACTCCCGTTATATAAATCACTAGTGAGGCCACACCTTGAATACTGTGTACAATTCTGGGCACCGTACTACAAAAAGGATATCCTGGAGCTAGAAAAGGTTCAGAGGAGGGCGACCAAACTAATTAAGGGCATGGAGACGATGGAATACGAGGAAAGGCTTGAAAGACTAGGCATGTTTACATTGGAAAAGCGGAGACTAAGAGGGGATATGATCAACATCTACAAATATATAAGGGGACAATACACAGAGCTTGTGCGGGACCTGTTTTTGGTTAGATCAACACAGAGGACTTGTGGACACTCGCTCAGGTTAGAGGAGAGGAGATTCCGCACAATACGGCGTAAAGGCTTTTTCACGGTAAGGACAATACGTGTTTGGAATTCCCTGCCTGAGGGAGTTGTAATGGCGGAATCTGTCAACACCTTTAAGAATGGGTTAGATAAATTCCTAATGGATAAGGATATCCAGGGGTATGGTGCATAGTCATGCATTATAGTTACTATAAATAGGGATAAAATGCAACGGCTGACAGCAGCATCATTCAGAAATTTTAGTCAAATCATCATGCATAGGAGACCACAAATAGGTTGAACTCGATGGACAATTGTCTTTTTTCAACCTCAGATACTATGTTACTATGTTACTATCTATTAAATCTCACAATGTAAATACAGTGTATATATATATATATATATATATATATATATACATACACTGCTCAAAAGGGAACACTTAAACAACACAATGTAACTCCAAGTCAATCACACTTCTGTGAAATCAAACTGTCCACTTAGGAAGCAACACTGATTGACAATCAATTTCACATTCTGTTGTGCAAATGGAATAGGTGGAAATTATAGGCAATTAGCAAGACACCCCCAATAAAGGAATTGTTCTGCAGGTGGTTACCACAGACCACTTCTCAGTTCCTATGCTTTCTGGCAGATGTTTTGGTCACTTTTGAAAGCTGGCGGTGCTTTCACTCTAGTGGTAGCCTGAGACGGAGTCTACAACCCACACAAGTGGCTCAGGTAGTGCAGCTCATCCAGGATGGCACATCAATGCGAGCTGTGGCAAGAAGGTTTGCTGTGTCTGTGTCTGTGTCTGTTTGCTGTGTCAAAGTTTGTCTCCTGGTAGCACCTCCATGCTCTGGACACTACGTCCAGAGCATGGAGGCGCTACTAGGAGGCAAACTTTGATTAAACAAACCAAAACTTTTTGGAATAAATTGACATTCGAGAATTATATTAAATTGGCAATAACTCCTAGGGGCTTGAGACCTCGAGTCTTTCCTGCATTTGAACTGGCAACGGAAACCCTAAAGAGCGAGTGGGAGAAGACACTAACAACTTGTTCACTAAACCTCATTAATATTTTAATCAAACATGACGAACTGGTGCTGGAAAAGTGCACCCAGGAAATTTCTATTCTTGGAGAGAAATTAAAGAACTATGAGGGCCTGGAAAAATTTCAAACAACATATGACAAATATAAACAGGAGATAGAGGGAATTGAGAAAGAAATCATTAACCGGAAAAAGAGTAAAATACAAAGAGATAAAAATGATTTCCTCACACAGAACATCTATAAATGGACACACATGAGAAAAAAACCCATGACAGAAAGAAATACGGGTTACACAACATCAGAAGTAGTCATCAGAGAATGAATCCCCACAAGACCAACTGCTTCCCAGAAGACAACACAGGATTTTTTAGCTACACCCAGAGAAATCAGGGAAACTATAGGACAAGGTTCAAGAGGGTCAGAAGGGGAAAGAAAAAGAAAGAAGGGACCCAAAGAATGGAAGGAAGATTACAGAGATTCCAGACGGTACAGGAGGTAGATACTGCAGATTCCCTCAGGATTGTTAATTTGACGGAAAGGATACTCACCCCACCACAAATAGAGGTACTTAATAAGGGTCTTTCATTTTCCCCCACCCAATCATTTGATAGGTTTAATATGGAGAAGGACCTCAATCTTTTTGCTCGGAAATTACTGTTAAAAAAGTTTTTTGTGAAAAAATCAGAATATAGAGAACTGGGAATTATTCCTCAGGAATTAACCCATGAAGATTCTGAAGCACTGTCTATTCTAGAAGAACTTGAAGGAACTCAACCCTATGCAGACATACCGACACAACAGAGTCTTAAAATAGAAACTGTACCAAGTAGACCAGAGATTATTCTGAAGAAAAAATCCTCTTTCTCCCCAGACTTCCATATCTGTCCACCGGTGAAAGTATTTGTGGACCTGGTAAGCCAGGATTTCGATAAATTGAAGGGATCTAAAGGAAAGAGAAAATACCAACAGAATCTTAACATCGAAGAGAGGAAGGCTCTTAGGGAAATACAACAATGGAAGGATACGATTATTAAGCCCTCTGATAAAGGGGGCAATGTTGTGCTTTGGCCACGTGAAAAATATACACAAGAAATCTAGAGACAATTAGGGGATAGACTCTGCTATAAGAAACTTACCTTCAATCCAACACAGGACTATCAAGAGCTTTATAACAAGATGATTCAGAGAGCAAAAGATTGTGGTGTCATTTCCAAGAGAGATTTTGTCTTTCTACAAACTGAAAATCCCAGGGTACCCACCCTATACCTTCTTCCTAAAATCCACAAAGATGAGGTCAACCCACCAGGTAGACCCATCATGTCGGGAATAGGTAGCCTGATGGAGAAGGCGAGTGAATATCTAGACTCACACCTGAGGGAATATGTCATAGGATTACCCTCATATACTAGAGACACTCAAGATGCAACATTCAATCCCGGTACATGGCTGATAACCTGTGACGTTGAAAGTTTATAAACGAGCATCAAGCATGAGTTCGGGATCCAGGCTGTTCAATACTTTCTGAACATGAATCAGACTAGTGAATTTAATAACTTTTTGGTCACACTTCTATGATTCGTTTTGACCAAAAATTACTTTGTCTGTAATGGTGACTTCTACCTACAGGTACAGGGGACAGCGATGGGGACTATGTGTGCCCCCATGTATGCTAACCTGTACCTGGGGTGGTGTGAGAGGGACATCGTCTTTGGCGAGGAGAACGATCCATATACCGTCCACATTCACATGTGGATGACATATATAGATGATCTCCTCATAATCTGGGGAGGTGATAAACCGACATTCGAAAAGTTCATGAAAAAGCTAAATTCAAATAAATTAAATGTGAAGCTGACTCATGAGATGGATGAGAAGAGGATCAACTTTCTTGATGTCACACTGACTTTGGAAGAGGATGGCCATATCTCCTTATACCTATTCCGTAAGAAAACTGCAACAAACAGTATACTTCACCACAAGAGTTCCCACCACCCGTCAGTGATAAAAGGACTGCCGAAAGGGGAGTTCCTACGCATGAAGAGGAATTGATCCGAAAAGGACACCTTCCAACTGAGGGCTCAACAGTTGAGTAACAGACTCAGGTCCCGTGGGTACAGTAGAAGATCAACCAAACGAGCCTATCAGGAAACCAAGACATATACAAGAGATCAATTACTTATACCCAAGATCAAAAAGAAGGAAGAGGAGAAAGTTAGATTCATTGGTACATTCTGCCAGGAGTGGCAGGATGTCCGGGGGATCCTGCAGAATCATTTACGAAATTCTCCGCACTGACCCGGATTTGGATACAATCCTGGGGGAGGACATTACTGTCAATTGGAGAAGGTCCAAAAATCTCAGGGACATACTAGTCCAAAGTCATCTGGAAACCATCAAAAAACCTCTATATAATAAGAAAGGATCCAGTAAATGTGGTACATGTAAAGCATGCTCTATGATGGTCAACACAACAGAATATACTGACAAATTCCACAGGGTCTGGCATATTGGAGAATATATCAATTGTGAAACCTCTGCCGTGATATATAACTTAAGATGCCCATGCAACAAGAATTATATAGGGAAAACTAAAAGACCCCTGAAGAAGAGACTACTTGAACACTTGGGAAGCATAAGGAATGCGAGAAGGGACAAAGAAATGATGAAGACACTTACACCTGTGGCCCGACATTTCTTAAAATATCACCAAGGCAATTCTAGAGGTCTGACAGCTTTTGGCATGAAGAAAATCACCTTGAATATTAGAGGAGGAGATATCGATCGGGAGCTCCTCAAACAAGAGACAAGGTTGATTTTCCTAATGGACACCTTGACACCAAAAGAATTGAATGAAGAAAACAACTATACATCCTTTTTATGATTCATGAATTATTCTGCCTTCTATATATAATCGACACACACCTGGGATGATCACAATCATACCCAGGATAATTTTGACTATGCGTATCCATATATGTGGGATCTCACACATTATTATTAAAAATAGACTCAAATATTTGTCTCTAGCTTATATCCAGGGGTCGCTCCCTCTTTTTTCACATATAATTGATATATGCCTAGGATGACTCTAAAATTGAAGGCATTTGAGTGGCCTTACACACTATTAAATATAATTGAATATTCATTATCAGCTTTATTTTTGTTTGATTTTTTCACCTCACACTTTTGTATTTTATTTGGTCACTTGTGTTACTCACGTTTTATTTTTCTTGTAATCACGTATATGGCCCTATCAACGAGGCCATTTTCACAAAAATACCCACATTTGACACTGTCACATCGTATATGTAATTTTATTTAAGATATTAGAGATTGCTCTCGAACATCACTTACTTCACTTTGCTCCCTAATGTGAGAGCAGTTTTTTCAATTCTTATTTTTCTTCATGTATCACAGACTCTATGGTGATGTGAGGGATTAAACAACATGAAAATTAGAAACTCACATGGTCTAACGAATAAGATTTATTCGTTGGTCAGTCATTGCTCACCACTTCACACTTGTACTTTCTTTCTCTTCCATACACTTTATTAATTAGGTTTCAATCCACTCTAGATTATGGATATTTTTCTTGTATAATCAGGGTATTTTATATCAATTATTAGACCTGACACAACTAGTCCTAGTATAGTTTATTTCCACTATCCAGTTCGTGGAACGAGGGATACACTCCATAGACATGGAAGATCACTCTTTGATCACATTTATATCATTGGGAATTAATTTTCATTCCCTAATAGGAATATTTATGTAATATCTTTGATATATCTATTTCACAGAATTATGTATATATATTTACCTGATAAGATTTGATTTTGAACATACTTTGATCCAATTTTTAATAATTATATGAATTATGTGTTATATTAAAATTATAGGGAATACTGATTGGAATCAATATTTAATTATTGATCTACTACTCATCTCTATTTCCACAGGCTTGGTGAATATGAGATCGAATATTTGCATGATAAATATTAATGTCATGGCATAAATAAGAAAAATATGTGAAGTACCTATTTATGGATTTATTAATGTAGCCCGCATATACTCAGTAAATATGAGACTAAATGTCTGTTTGATTAAATATCAGAAAGATTCACAAGTTTGTTTTGATCTAGGGACTATCTTCCTCTTCATATACAACTGACATGAATTTAGGATGATCACAATCACATGAATATGTAGTTGAGGAACTTTTCACACCATTATTTATAGATTTAAACATCAATATTTAGCGACACATTATTGCACATATTCTTATTAATTAGTATTCAAGATTTTTGGATACTTGCAATAATTATATAACCTATCAATATGTACCTTTACTAGCAATAAGATTAACTTATTAAATATAATATTATTTTAACATATTTCACTATTTTTGTATATATAAAAATAATTTTTTGACAATTTTTTGACATTTTTCCTCATTAATACATGTGAGTGAAATAGGTTTATTATTTCATTAAATTTATGTGTTTATAAAAAAATGTATTATACACATGGGATCAACCTGAATCATATCAAATAAGCTGACAACTCCAAATGAAATATAGACCCATTGAACAAATATTGAGAGGATATCAATTGATTAATTTGGTCTGGGAAGACACAAAAGACTTACAATTGCAGATCCATTAATCAACCTGGATACATTACCCAGAATATATGAGATTAAACTCGGATATATAAGAATACAGACAACATGAAGATCCAGATTACAAACTCTGGGATCTCATGTTGTCAAACGGGCACCACCCGTTGGATGAAACACACGAAATGATATGTTTGAAACGCTGCATATCACGGATAGGTACTCGATGGATTTGGTCTGAATAATTTAGCCCTTAGAACGATCATGTTGGATCGATTAGTCTAACCTAAAAAGACGGCATAGGAAGCTTCAGTTAATGCCGATCACGTGACCAGAGTGTCAGAGTGTGAGGTGGCATAATGATATTGGATGTTTGATGCTGACAGGCGATTCCTATTGGCGGAAATGTAACTACTACCAGTATTTAAGGACAAACTGGGAGACAATCTGGTTCTGCCTCTGATGAAGCAAACAGCGAAGCATGCGTCAGGCTAGCTGCGCACTTTAGGTAGTCACCGGATCATGCTCAGCTAGATAGATTAGGAAAGATTTGTCATATTGCAGTCGAGAGTGTCTAACTCGTGCAAGCCGTGGGGCTTATTGAAAGCAAATAACAGAATTAGCTGCTAATATAATGCCTCACTGTGTGTGTAAAAAACACTATGTGTAATGAACTATACTGAACCTTATATCTAAGGCTGCACACTAAAGCTCTAATTCATATAATCATTGGACATTTAATGTATATGTGTGCCTATATCAGAAATTATTTATTTTGAAAGTGTCTCAACCCATGCAAAGTGTGGGGGTCACAGGGAGAAAATATTATAATCAGATGCTGATAAAATAATTCACTGTGCCGAAATAACACTGTGTATTATGAATGGTATTAAATGGTGTTCACAAGGCTGTACAATAAAGCCCTGATACGCATATCATAAGACACTTAATGTATATATGAACCTATATCAGAAATGATTCAATAAAAGGCTGGATGTGTGTCAGGTCACTAGTGACATGTTTCATATTTATAACAACTTTATAGTGATCATAGATCCACTAACAGCACGTGTTATATAATCGTTGAATATATATAACCCTCCTAAATAAAAGGGCAACAGAGGGCGCCTAATATATTTAGGAATCAGATGTAAGATTCACTAGTGTATACACACCCTGAAGGTTTAACATACTACAGCAGGGGTGTCAAACACAAGGCCCGCGGGCCAAATCCGGCCCGCCAGACCTCGTCTGATGGCCCGCGGACTCACATTTCAAACATGGGTGGGTCCGTGGGACGCGCTTCGCTGCAGCCAATCCCTAGCCTGCCAGATTGATTGATGGCTCTGTGGCCCGGCTGCAAACTTTAAAAATAGGAGGTGGAGCCTTGCCAGTGCGGACTTGATGGCGCAGCTCTCCTCGATTTGGTGAGTTGTGCTTCGGACAGTGGATAACCTGCGGCTGGAGGAGGGTGTTGGGGTCTGAGAGCTGCCAGTGTTCCGCAGCCGGGGATCGGGGCTGGGTACTCCGTGATCCCGCGGCCAGCTCCGGGTGGTGATGCTGCTTTAGCTCTGAGCTGTTACAATCAGCGGTGACAGGGGGGCTGACTGTTCCCGCGGTGGGGGCTGGTTCAGGTCCCCGAGCTTCCGGCATTACAATGAGTCTCACTGACTCATTTAATGCCGCCACCAACGCTGCGCCTGTCTGCCCACCACCAGTGCCCCGGAGCCCTGTGCATTAAGACAGTCACTGCACAGTCTGTGACTCGGGTCCCGACTCCCGGCCGGAGGGGGAGAAGGAGATGCTCTGCTTTCAGCTCCTCCACCATAGACTCAAATGCTGCATGTGCCCGACTTGTTTAACTATTCCAAGTCCCTCTCTCTATTGCTGTTCACACGGACACCTGGCTGTTACACCCCGGTCCTGATTGTCACCAGCGCCAAAAGTTCATGGGAGGGATGCATAGAGTCACTGGCAGCCATCTCCATGCACAGTGACAGCCCCTGATTGTAAGCACTACTGATGCCAGGCAGGAAAATGCAATACTATTGTTGTACAAGTGGAAAGTGCTGCTCCTCCTCTCTCTCGCTCCTCTGCCCCCCCTCTCTCTTCATGTATCCCCCTCTATGCATCTCCTTCCTCTCTGTCTCCCCTAACTCTCCGTCTCTCCTCCTTTCTCGCTCTCTGTCTGTCTCCCCCCTTTCTCTCTCCGTCTCTCCCCCCTCTCTATCCCTATCTCCTCACTATCCATTTCCCCTCTCTGTCTCCCCCTCTCTCTGCTCCTCTCTCCGTCTCTCCCCCCTCTGCGTCTCCCCCCTCGCGCTCTCTCTCTGCGTCTCCCCCTTTCAGAGCTAGTTATTACTTACATTATTACAAAAAACAGTAATAATTGAATGCAGTGACATTAATTTATGATAATAAAGAGTGGACACATAGACCTACAGATACAACCGGCCCTTTGATGGGGACCAAACTGCTGATGCGGCCCCCGATGAATTTGAGTTTGACACCCCTGTACTACAGTAATGAACTGTGTTTAAATCAATGCTTTAGCCTACACCCATATAAGAACGTGCTGAGCCCTCAATATTTCCTGTTATAACGCAGAGGAATAAACAACTCCTATGATCTTACATAGATCATTAACATATATTGGTGTATAAGGATCTTAAGGGAATGAACATGATATATAGTAACATCTTGATAAAAGATTTCTGACCACTTACTGCCACTCATTGTCACAGCTCTTAATGAGCCAGAGTGATGCTATAGTAAAACTTTGTGACAATTGAAAGACTGGATACTGTCAGAGCTTAATAGTTGTTTCTCTTTAGTGGATACATTTGTATCCGAATGTTCTTATGCTCCTATTGCAGTGGACACAACACTGCTCATGAAGCTTGGGAGAATACACTGGTGCTATTGAGACCTTATAACAGAGCTTGTACACTAACTCTGAGATATAGAGAAACACAGTACACATTTATCATTTTGATTACTTTATTGAGAGATATTTCAGTGAAGCACACAGCAAACCATTAGCATTATATATGGTGACATCTGGAATCTGGCTTCAACGGTCCTATATTTGGAATCCTGGGAAGGAATAAATACAATTTTGGGACATCTACTTTTGGAGCTCTCTCAGTTGTCAAATACGTGAATTACAAACGCATATGAAGTAAATATTCCTGATACACTCTTGACTATCTACAAATTTTGTTAGCAATATATGAGCTGATCCGGTGACATCTAGTGCGCAGCATTTTCATTTTAAAACACGATTTCCTCTCTATTTACACTATTTTACTTTCCTTTTAATATTTGCTGGTTTTAATATATATCCTAATAAAAGTTATATCTTAATATAAGATTGTGTGTACCACTATAGGGCATTTCGAATTCTTTCTTCTTTCTTCTCCTGTAAGACTTACCTAGCCTGTGGTAGCACCCTCCAAAATCTGGAAGAATATATGAAAATTTTTGATAGTATAAATGGGGGTCATTTATTGAATATGAATCTACTTGTGCGACCAGTATTACAGTAGGTTGTGCTTACAGCCCAACACCGTGCAGGACGTTTGGCATTTGCCAGAGAACACCAAGATTGGCAAATTCGCCACTGGCGCCCTGTGCTCTTCACAGATGAAAGCAGGTTCTCACTGAGCACATGTGACAGACGTGACAGACTCTGGAGATGCCAAGGAGAACGTTCTGCTGCCTGCAACATCCTCCAGCATGACCGGTTTGGCAGTGGGTCAGTAATGGTGTGGGTGGCATTTCTTTGGTGGGCCGCACAGCCCTCCATGTGCCCGCCAGAGGTAGCCTGACTGCCATTAGGTACCGAGATGAGATCCTCAGACCTCTTGTGAGACCATATGCTGGTGCAGTTGGCCCTGGGATCCTCCTAATGCAAGACAATGCTAGACCTCATATGGCTGGAGTGTGTCAGCAGTTCCTGCAAGATGAAGGCATTGATGCTATGGACTGGCCCGTCCGTTCCCCAGACCTGAATCCAATTGAGCACATCTGGGACATCATGTCTCGCTCCATCCACCAACGCCACGTTGCACCACAGACTGTCCAGGAGTTGGCGGATGCTTTAGTCCAGGTCTGGGAGGAGATCCCTCAGGAGACCATCCGCCACCTCATCAGGAGCATGCCCAGGCATTGTAGGGAGGTCATACAGGCACGTGGAGACCACACACACTACTGAGCCTCATTTTGACTTGTTTTAAGGACATTACATCAAAGTTGGATCAGCCTGTAGTGTGTTTTTCCACTTTCATTTTGAGTGTGACTCCAAATCCAGACCTCCATGGGTTAATAAATTTGATTTCCATTTATAATTTTTGTGTGATTTTGTTGTCAGCACATTCAACTATGTAAAGAACAAAGTATTTAATAAGAATATTTCATTCATTCAGATCTAGGATGTGTTATTTTAGTGTTCGCTTTATTTTTTTTAGCAGTGTATAAACATATATATATATATATATATATATATTAGAGATGAGCGGGTTCGGTTCCTCGGGATCTGAACCCCCACGAACTGCACCTATTTTACACGGCCCTGAGGCAGCCTCGGATCCTCCCGCCTTGCTCGGTTAACCAGAACGCGCCCCGAACGTCATCATCCCGCTGTCGGATTCTCGCGAGATTCGTATTCTATATAAGGAGCCGCGCATCGCTGCCATTTTCACTCGTGCTTTGGAGATTGAACGGAGAGGACGTGGCTGCGGTCTCTCCCTGAAAAGCTCCGTAATCTGTGCTCAGTGTGCTGCAAATATCTGTGCTCAGTATGCTGCAAATAATCTGTGCTAAGTGTGCTGAAAATATCTACGTTCTCTGCTTGAAAACGCTCCATATCTGTGCTCAGTGTGCTTCAAATATCTGATCAGTGTGCTGCATTGTGAGGACTGGGGACCACCAGTATATAATAATTATAGTAGTACAGTATAGTGTGCCATTGCTGTATCTTGCAGCTCTGTGTCACTGCAAGTATCCATTCCATATTTGTGCTGCATTTTTGTGAGCAGTATATATAGTATTACAGTGCATCATTTTGGTGACCCAACAGTATATATTTGTGTACAGTAGGCCATTGCTGTATCTTGCAGCTCTGTGTCACTGCACGTATCCATTCCATATCTGTTCGGCATTTTTGTGAGCAGTATATATAGTATTACAGTGCAACATTTTGGTGACCCAACAGTATATAGTTGTGTACAGTAAGCCATTGCTGTATCTTGCAGCTCTGTGTCACTGCACGTATCCATTCCATATCTGTGCGGCATTTTTGTGAGCAGTATATATATTATTACAGTGCAGCATTTTTTTTGAGCAGTATATAATTATATAGTATTACAGTGCAGCATTTTGGTGACCCAACAGTATATATTTGTGTACAGTAGGCCATTGCTGTATCTTGCAGCACTGTGTCACTGCACGTATCCATTCCATATCTGTGCGGCATTTTTGTGAGCAGTATATATAGTATTACATTGCAGCATTTTGGTGACCCAACAGTATATAGTTGTGTACAGTAGGCCATTGCTGTATCTTGCAGCTCTGTGTCATTGCACGTATCCATTCCATATCTGTGCGGCATTTTTGTGAGCAGTATATATAGTATTACAGTGCAGCATTTTGGTGACCCAACAGTATATAGTTGTGTACAGTAGGCCATTGCTATATCTTGCAGCTCTGTGTCACTGCACATACCCATTCCATATCTGTGCGGCATTTTTGTGAGCAGTATATATAGTATTACAGTGCAGCATTTTGGTGACCCAACAGTATATAGTTTTGTACAGTAGGCCATTGCTGTATCTTGCAGCTCTGTGTCACTGCACGTATCCATTCCATATCTGTGCGGCATTTTTGTGAGCAGTATATATAGTATTACAGTGCAGCATTTTGGTGACCCAACAGTATATAGTTGTGTACAGTAAGCCATTGCTGTGTCTTGCAGCTCTGTGTCACTGCACGTATCCATTCCATATCTGTGCTGCATTTTGTGAGCAGTATATATATAGTATTACAGTGCAGCATTTTGGTGACCAACAGTATACATATATAGTACAGTACAGCAGGCCATTGCTATTGATATATTACTGGCATATAATTCCACACATTAAAAAATGGAGAACAAAAATGTGGAGGGTAAAATAGGGAAAGATCAAAATCCACTTCCACCTCGTGCTGAAGCTACTGCCACTAGTCATGGCCGAGATGATGAAATGCCATCAACGTCGTCTGCCAAGGCCGATGCCCAATGTCATAGTAGAGAGCATGTAAAATCCAAAAAACAAAAGTTCAGTAAAATGACCCAAATATCTAAATTAAAAGTGTCTGAGAAGAAGTGTAAACTTGCCAATATGCCATTTACGACACGGAGTGGCAAGGAACGGCTGAGGCCCTGGCCTATGTTCATTACTAGTGGTTCAGCTTCACATGAGGATGGAAGCACTCATCCTCCCGCTAGAAAACTGAAAAGACTTAAGCTGGCAAAAGCACAGCAAAGAACTGTGCGTTCTTCTAAATCACAAATCCCCAAGGAGAGTCCAATTGTGTCGGTTGCGATGCCTGACCTTCCCAACACTGGACGGGAAGAGGTGGCGCCTTCCACCATTTGCACGCCCCCTGCAAGTGCTGGAAGGAGCATCCGCAGTCCAGTTCCTGATAGTCAAATTGAAGATGTCACTGTTGAAGTACACCAGGATGAGGATATGGGTGTTGCTGGCGCTGAGGAGGAAATTGACAAGGAGGATTCTGATGGTGAGGTGGTTTGTTTAAGTCAGGCACCCGGGGAGACACCTGTTGTCCGTGGGACGAATATGGCCATTGACATGCCTGGTCAAATTACAAAAAAATCACCTCTTCGGTGTGGAATTATTTTAACAGAAATGCGGACAACAGGTGTCAAGCCGTGTGTTGCCTTTGTCAAGCTGTAATAAGTAGGGGTAAGGACGTTAACCACCTAGGAACATCCTCCCTTATACGTCACCTGCAGCGCATTCATCAGAAGTCATTGACAAGTTCAAAAACTTTGGGTGACAGCGGAAGCAGTCCACTGACAACTAAATCCCTTCCTCTTGTAACCAAGCTCCTGCAAACCACACCACCAACTCCCTCAGTGTCAATTTCCTCATTAGACAGGAAAACCAATAGTCCTGCAGGCCATGTCACTGGCAAGTCTGACGAGTCCTCTCCTGCCTGGGATTCCTCCGATGCATCCTTGAGTGTAACGCCTACTGCCGCTGGCGCTGCTGTTGTTGCTGCTGGGAGTCGATCGTCATCCCAGAGGGGAAGTCGGAAGACCACTTGTACTACTTCCAGTAAGCAATTGACTGTCCAATAGTCCTTTGCAAGGAAGATGAAATATCACAGCAGTCATCCTGCTGCAAAGTGGATAACTCAGGTCTTGGCAGCTGCGTTGGTGTTAAACGTGTCTCTGGTATCCACCGTTAATTCACAGGGAATTAGAGAATTGCTTGAGGTACTGTGTCCCCAGTACCAAATACCATCTAGGTTCCATTTCTCTAGGCAGGCGATACCGAGAATGTACACAGACATCAGAAAAGAGTTCAGTGTCCTAAAAAATGCAGTTGTACCCACTGTCCACTTAACCACAGACATGTGGACAAGTGGAGCAGGGCAGACTCAGGACTATATGACTGTGACAGCCCACTGGGTAGATGTATTGCCTCCCGCAGCAAGAACAGCAGCGGCGGCACCAATAGCAGCATCTCACAAACGCCAAATCGTTCCTAGGCAGGCTACGCTTTGTATCACCGCTTTTCATAAGAGGCACACAGCTGACAACCTCTTACGGAAACTGAGGAACATCATTGCAGAATGGCTTACCCAATTGGACTCTCCTGGGGATTTGTGACATCGCACAACGCCACCAATATTGTGCGTGCATTACATGTGGGCAAATTCCAGCACGTCCCATGTTTTGCACATACATTGAATTTGGTGGTGCAGAATTTTTTTTAAAAAAACAGGGACGTGCAAGAGATGCTGTCGGTGGCCCGAAGAATTGCGGGCCACTTTCGGCATTCAGCCACCGCGTGCCGAAGACTGGAGCACCAGCAAACACTCCTGAACCTGCCCCACCATCAGCTGAAGTAAGAGGTGGTAACAAGGTGGAATGCAACCCTCTATATGCTTCAGAGGATGGAGGAGCAGCAAAAGGCCATTCAAGCCTATACATCTACCTACGATATAGGCAAAGGAGGGGGAATGCACCTGACTCAAGCACAGTGGAGAATGATTTCAATGTTGTGCAAGGTTCTGCAACCCTTTGAACTTGCCACACGTGAAGTCAGTTCAGACACTGCCAGCCTGAGTCAGTTCATTCCCCTCATCAGGCTTTTGCAGAAGAAGCTGGAGTGATTGAAGGAGGAGCTAAAAATGGAGCGATTCCGCTAGGCATGTGGGACTTGTAGATGGAGCCCTTAATTAGCTTAACCAGGATTCACGGGTGGTCAATCTGTTGAAATCAGAGCACTACATTTTGGCCACCATGCTCAATCCTAGGTTTAAAGCCTACGTTGTATCTCTCTTTCCAGCAGACACAAGTCTGCAGATGTTCAAAGACCTGCTGGTGAGACACTTGTCAAGTCAAGCGGAACGTGTCCCGTCAACAGCTCCTCCTTCACATTCTCCCGCAACTTGGGCTGCGAGGAAAAGGCTAAGAATTCCGAGCCCACCCGCTGGCGGTGATGCAGGGCAGGCTGGAGCGAGTGCTGACATCTGGTCCGGACTGAAGGACCTGCCAACGATTACTGACATGTTGTCTACTGTCACTGCATATGATTCTGTCACCATTGAAAGAATGGTGGAGGATTATATGAGTGACCGCATCAAAGTAGGCACGTCAGACAGTCCGTACGTATACTGGCAGGAAAAAGAGGCAATTTGGAGGCCCTTGCACAAACTGGCTTTAGTTTAGCTAAGTTGCCCCCCCTTCCCCAGTGTGTACTCCGAAAGAGTGTTTAGTGCAGCCGGTCACCTTGTCAGCAATCGGCGTACGAGGTTACTTCCAGAAAATGTGGAGAAGATTATGTTCATCAAAATGAATTACAATCAATTCCTCCGTGGAGACATTCACCAGCAATTGCCTCCAGAAAGTACACAGGGACCTGAGATGGTGGATTCCAGTGGGGATGAATTAATAATCTGTGAGGAGGGGGATGCACACAGTGAAAGGGGTGAGGAATCGGACGATGAGAAGGAGGTGGACATCTTGCCTCTGTATAGCCAGTTTGTGCAAGGAGAGATTGATTGCTTCTTTTTTGGTGGGGGCCCAAACCAACCAGTTATTTCAGCCACAGTCGTGTGGCAGACCCTGTCACTGAAATGATGGGTTTGTTAAAGTGTGCATGTCCTGTTTATACAACATAAGGGTGGGTGGGAGGGCCCAAGGACAATTCCATCTTGCACCTCTTTTTTCTTTAATTTATCTTTGCATCATGTGATGTTTGGGGGCAAATTTTTTTAAGTGCCATCCTGTCTGACACTGCAGTGCCACTCCTAGATGGGCCAGGTGTTTGTGTCGGCCACTTGGGTCGCTTAGCTTAGTCATCCAGCGACCTCGGTGCAAATTTGAGGACTAAAAATAATATTGTGAGGTGTGAGGTGTTCAGAATAGACTGAAAATGAGTGGAAATTATGGTTATTGAGGTTAATAATACTATGGGATCAAAATTACCCCCAAATTCTATGATTTAAACTGTTTTTGAGGTATTTTTTTTTTTTTAAAACCCACCCGAATCCGACAAAAAATTTTAATGGAGGTTTTGCCAAAACGCGTCCGAATCCAAAACACGACCGCGGAACCGAATCCAATACCAAAACACAAAACCCGAAAACTGTCCGGTGCACATCTCTATTATATATATTATATATATATATATATATATATCTTTAATTAATCCGGCACTCCTGGTATGAAAGGAAACAGTAACCTGGGTGCCCGTGCTGTATTAGTATAGTCCCTCTATTGCTAAGCAAGCAAATTGCACGTCACTCCATGCTACTGAAAAAAAAAGGATTTTAATGATCCATAACAAGTTCCATAGTCATACAGTGATTAGATATGCAGCATGACAAAATCAACGGCTCGTTTCAAGACCTAGTTCCGTCATCAGGATGTATTGCCGCTGCTCGTGTAAAACATGACTGGAAAAAGCACTAAGTGCTGCAAAAAGCAAAGTGAAAAACCAGTGTATAGTGAAAGCTTACCTTATATCCCCCAACTTGTGCATGTGGTCACGTACAGACTGTGTCCGGAGATCGGGGTGGGCGTCCTCCCGGTGATGCGTTTCCGGGGGCGGGTGTCATTGATGAGGGCTGGTTACCACAGCAACCTGAATAGCTTCCCCAGTCTCCGGCGCCGAGTCTGCAGTGAAAAAAAAACATTGTGGTAACAGAGTGCGCTGTGAACATGCAGGTCAGCATACATGAGAATATACAGTGTGTGAGCTCAAATTAGAATTAATGACAGGCATCCTGCTGAGAGCTTAGAATATGAATATAGCAAATTGAATTATATATAGTTGGGAAACATAATGGTTCCTCTAGGAATAGCCATAAAGAGATAATCATACATATTCAATATATAAGCTACTCAGGTGTGCCCGTGGGTAATAGTGGAATACAAACATCATATAATACCAAATTAATGCTAATTGTTACTCTAAATAGTACAATGACATATCAGTTTTAAGCTGATTCAAAAGACGTTCCAGTTTATTTTTTCATTGAGACCTTTTGGATGAATCATGTCCAATCTGAATATCCATTGTGATTCTAACTTATGCAAAGCAGTCATTTTGTCACCGCCTCTTGGCATATTAGGAAGTTGATCTATAATCTGATAGCGTAATTGTGATAGAGTATGTTTACTTTGTTTATAATGGCGTGCTACCGGTTGATCAATTTCTTCTCCCAATAACGCTTTAGAAATGGCCGAACGATGTAATGCCATTCTCTCTTTGAACATACGGCTTGTCATGCCGACGTAGTATTTATTGCAAGGACATGTAATGTAGTAGATGACAAATCGTGAGGTGCATGATAAGACCTGTCGGATCTCATACTTCTTGTTTCTGTGCGGATGTTGGAACGATTTCCCCGGGATCAAGTAACTGCACGTAGTGCATGATGCACATCTGTAACAGCCCGTTTTTTTGGTAATACGTGCAATTTGCTTGCTTAGCAATAGAGGGACTATATATATATATATATATATATATATATATATACACCCACACACACAGCATATATAAAATGCAAGTTATGGCCGGCACTCCACAATAATAATGTAATGCCTGGGTGCATTTCCCAAGTGAGACAGCCAGCCTCCTCACATACTCTTCATAAGGGCAGCACTCCAAGGACTACAGTAAAAGGATAACAGACACAACAGCATGCTTCCAACGTTATATATATATATATATATATTTCTATAATATATCTTTTCAGAAATGAGATGTCTGATAACAATATTTTTTTTCTGAGAGCAAACTGCTTTTAAAAGAAATTGTAAATCTAAGAGTATAAGACACCCTTGATGTTAAGTAATTTAGGAATCATTTTATTAATTTATTCTGGAAAATTATGTTTTCATGTTCCAAGTTTAGTCAATGCAGTTATTCATGTTAAATCTAAAAGCTGCAAAGAAAACCCCCCAGAAGACTCATAAAAGCAATAAAGTATATCTACGAGGGGTGAGCATTACAGAGGCGTAACTAGGGTTTTTGGAGCCCAGGGCAAGATCAATAATGGCGCCCCCCCCCAAAAAAAAAAAAAAAATTTCTAATAAAAAGAATAAATTAATAAAATGCTAATAATAATAAAAAAAAAATACAAAAGGAAAGTATGTGCAGACGCCACCGGTGTCACTGCATATAAAGATGTCAGGGTGTGTATGTATGTGTATGTAGGTGCAGTGGTCGAAGTAGAATTTTGAAGGTGGAATGAAAGAGTTTAGATAGCAATTATGCGCGCGGCTCTGGAAAAGGGGCGCGGTCACTCAAAAGGGGCGTGTCCTTCAGTGTATTAGGACCCCTTGTACTATCTAGTACTGGTGCCCCTTTCACATTATAGCACACGGTATGAGCCGAAATTCACATTATAGCACACAGTATGAGCCGAAATTCACATTGCCCCACACGGCATGAGCTGAAATTCACATTATGGCACACAGTATGAGCCGAAATTCACATTACCCCACATGGTATGAGCCAAAATTCACATTACTCCACATGGTATGAGCCAAAATTCACATTACCCCACATGGTATGAGCCGAAATTCACATTACAGCACACGGTATGAGCCGTAATTCACATTACAGCACACGGAATGAGCCAAAATTCACATTACCCCACATAGTATGAGCCGAAATTCACATTATAGCACACGGTATGAGCCAAAATTCACGTTACAGCACATGATATGAGCCAAAATTCCCATTATAGAGTTAGGGGATCCTACCCCCAGAATTAACATGGCCTGTGGGGCACTATGATGAGGGAGCCCACCCCCTTAATAGACTAATTGCAGAGTTTAGCAGCGGAAGGGCTGCAGCGGTTTCTCACCCCAAGCTGCGGCGCTTCTGCCACCTCCGACACTCCACATCTTCGGCACGACCCGGGATGCAGCGCACCGCACCGGGTATGCACCCTTTTCAGTGTGGTCTGCTGCGCTCTGAAGGGGTTCTTGTTTCATGCTGCAGGATTCCGATGTGCACCTTCCTCCCCGCTGTTACTGTCACGGTAAGCATTAGTATCGATTACCGCAGAGGCCATTTTCTGAGGCATATGTGTTAAACCTCAGGAACTGAGATGCCCTTCTCACCATACAGCTGTGTGGCCGAGCCGGGCGGGGGGACAACCAGCAGCAGCATGCCGGATATCAGCAGCAGAGGGTGCGGGCTGTACATACTTGAGGTAGCTGGATATTCAACAGTGCTGAAAGCCTCCGGAGCCCGCACCCCCGGAGCTGCAGTACACCGGCAGAGGACACCCATCCCCCGAACCCTGCGTAGCCCAAAGCCGGACATCAGCAGCATGTTAAATGCGGAAGCAGAAGCTGCTTATTGCCGGTCAACGTGCTGCTGATCTCTGGCTTTGGGCTCCGCACGTGCATTACAGCCCCCACCCTCGGCTGCTGATATCCGGCATACTGCCCCTGCTGCTGGCTTTCCACCCGCCCGGCTCGCCCACCCAGCTGGATGGTGAGTGAGAAGGGCATCTCAGTGCCCGTGGTTTAATACATATCTCTCTTCGGTAAATGGCCATTAGTACATCCCACACACACTGATTACACACACACACACAGACTGGCCACCCCCAAATCCTACACACACCCACTCAGACTACACACACACACACACATTCTCATACTTTCCTCTCCCCCACACACACACACTGGACTGCAAAAATTTACACACACTGACACTGTTCCACACACACACACTGTCCCACACACACAATTAACACACACGCACACTGTCCCACACACACAATTAACACACACGCACACTGTCCCACACACCAGTGGCGTGCGGTGAGGTCAGTGGCGTGCGGTGAGGCACTACAGCATAATGTCTGCCGAATCCTGCCAATGAGCCCTACCGCCACCGAGCCAATGCCCGCCACTGCCTCTGAGCCGATGCCCACTGCCACCACCAATGGCTTACAAACTGGCCCACCATCAACTGACCCAGCCCTCCGCCACTAATTTGCAACTCAGTCCAAAGCCGCCAATGCCCGCTGCATGCCTGCTCATCATACTTGTGATATATTGTACAATTTTATAGAAAAAAATAATAATTAGTGTTTGGGACTGGGAAGGGAGTGGGAGGAGGACATGAATGCAATTTTGTTGTCCAGGGCTTCCATTAACTTAATGGAGAAGGGTCTGAATGGGTTAAAAATGTCCAAAAAAAACTGCGTGAGGTCCCCCCTCCTAAGTATAACCAGCCTCGGGCTCTTTGAGCCGGTCCTGGTTGTTTAAATACTGGGAAAAAATTGGACAGGGGTTCCCCGTATTTAGACAACCAGCATCGGGCTCTTAGTCCGGTCCTGGTCCCAAAAATACGGGGGACAAAAGATGTAGGGGTCCCCCCGTATTTTAAAAACCAGCACCGGGCTCCACTAGCCAGGGACATAATGCCACAGCCGGGGGACACATTTATGTAGGTCCCTGCGGCCATGGCATTACCCCCCCAACTAGTCACCACTGGCCGGGGTTCCCTGGAGGAGTGGGGACCCCTTAAATCAAGGGGTCACCCCCCCTCCAGGCACCGAAGGGCCAGGGGTGAAGCCCGAGGCTGTCCCCCCCCATCCGTGGGCTGTGGATGGGAGGCTGATAGCCATGTAAGTAAAAAAGAATATTGTTTTTTGTTGTGGAACTACAAGGCCCAGAAAGCCTCCCCCGCTTGCTGGTACTTGGAGAACCTCAAGTACCAACATGCAGGGAAATAACGGGCCCGCCGGTACCTGTAGTTCTACAACAGAAAAAATACCCAAATAAAAACACAACTCACACACCGTGACAGTAAAAATGTATTAAAACACACTGACACACTCACACATACTTACCTATATCCCACGCCGGTCACGTCCACTTGTCCAGTAGAATCCAATAGGGGTAGCTGTAAAAATGAGAGACACATTACTTACCTACATCCCACGCCGGTCACGTCCACTTGTCCAGTAGAATCCAATAGGGGTACCTGTAAAAATGAGAGAGAGATTACTTACCTACATCCCACGCCGGTCACGTCCACTTGTCAGTAGAATCCAATAGGGGTACCTGTAAAAATGAGAGAGAGATTACTTACCTACATCCCACGCCGGTCACGTCCACTTGTCAGTAGAATCCAATAGGGGAATCTGTAAAAATGAGAGACAGATTACATACCTACATCCCACGCCGGTCATGTCCACTTGTCCAGTAGAATCCAATAGGGGTACCTGTAAAAATGAGAGACAGATTACTTACCTACATCCCACGCCGGTCACGTCCACTTGTCCAGTAGAATCCAATAGGGGCACCTGTAAAAATGAGAGACAGATTACTTACCTACATCCCACGCCGGTCACGTCCACTTGTCAGTAGAATCCAATAGGGGTACCTGTAAAAATGAGAGAGAGATTACTTACCTACATCCCACGCCGGTCACGTCCACTTGTCAGTAGAATCCAATAGGGGTACCTGTAAAAATGAGAGAGAGATTACTTACCTACATCCCACACCGGTCACGTCCACTTGTCAGTAGAATCCAATAGGGGTACCTGTAAAAATGAGAGACAGATTACTTACCTACATCCCACGCCGGTCACGTCCACTTGTCCAGTAGAATCCAATAGGGGTACCTGTAAAAATGAGAGACACATTACTTACCTACATCCCACGCCGGTCACGTCCACTTGTCCAGTAGAATCCAATAGGGGTACCTATAAAAATGAGAGACACATTACTTACCTACATCCCACGCCGGTCACGTCCACTTGTCCAGTAGAATCCAATAGGGGCACCTGTAAAAATGAGAGACAGATTACTGACCTACATCCCACGCCGGTCACGTCCACTTGTCCAGTAGAATCCAATAGGGGAATCTGTAAAAATGAGAGACAGATTACTTACCTACATCCCACGCCGGTCACGTCCACTTGTCCAGTAGAATCCAATAGGGGCACCTGTAAAAATGAGAGACACATTACTTACCTGCATCCCACGCCGGTCATGTCCACTTGTCCAGTAGAATCCAATAGGGGCACCTGTAAAAATGAAAATGATACTTACAAACTTCAATCCACAGGAGGAGAGAGAGAGAGAGAGAGAGAGAGAGAGAGTGAGAAAGAGAGAGAGAGAGAGAGAGAGGGGGGGTAGGAGAGAGAGGCTAACCTGCTGCTGCTGCTGGGGAGACCGGCACACACTGCAGGGCCACGACGGGAGGACGGAGCCGGCGGAGCAGGGGGAGAGCCGCACAACACCGCTCCTGTTAGCAGCAGCGGAGGAGGACGGGGGCGCACACTGCAGACACCAATCACCGCCGGGACAATTAACACACGCACACTGTCCCACACACGCACACACACAATTAACACGCACACTGTCTCACACACACACACTGTCCCACACACACGCACACTGTCTCACACACACACACGCACACTGTCCCACACACACAATTAACACACACGCACACTGTCACACACACACACTGTCACATACACAATTAACACACACGCACACTGTCACACACACACATACAATTAACACACACACACGCACACTGTCCCACACACACACACACACAATTAACACACACACACTGTCCCACACACGCACAATTAACACACTCACACAATTAACACACTCACACTGTCCCACACACGCACAATTAACACACTCACACAATTAACACACTCACACTGTCCCACACACACACAATTAACACACTCACACAATTAACACACACACACTCACACACACACACTGTCCCGCAACCCCCTCTCCCGACAGAAAAAAAACTAAAGTCCACTCCGCTCACCTGGCTGTTAAACCCGCTCACTGAAGCCGCGCAGGCGCGCGCGCGCGTACCGTCGCGGTCGCGCACGGTACAATGTGTAGGGAGACGGAGAGAGGGGGAGGGCCGGGGGAGATGAGCGGAGGCTCCTGGCTGCCGCTGCCTGTCCAGTGTGACAGGCACAGCAGCCGGGAAGACAGGGAGAGCGCCGCAGGTAGCGTCGGCGGAATCCCTGTTGCATGGGGTGAGCGGGCCGTGCCGGTGGCGCCCCCTCTGTTGGGGCTTCCACAGTGCCCAGGGCACGTGCCCTGCTCGCCCCGTGCTAGATACGCCTCTGGTGAGCAATAAGTTTCCAGATGTACAGTGCATAGGTAGACACAATCTGACTGTCTGGTTATGTACTGTAATATCTGACTAAAGTTCTTGTGAAATGTCAGGGCACAGAACGGTATATTGGGGGTCATTCCGAGTTGATCGTAGCCCTGCAAAATTTTGCAGGGCTACGATCATGACAATAGACATGCGGGGGGGCACTCAGCACAGGGCTATCCTGCCCCGCATGTCAGTGCAGCTTCCCCCCTCAAAAGTGCAAAAGCATTGCGCTTGTGCACTTTAGGAGTAGCTCTTTAGCGTGACATCACGCAGCTGCTGCGGCCCGACCCCCACACGGTCCGGCCACGCCTGCGTTGGCCGGACCGTGCCCCCATAGCGGCGGCCAAACGCCACCGTGCCGCCCCCTCCCACCCAGCGACCGCCTCTGTCTGTCAATCAGGCAGAGGCGATCACAGGGAAACGACGGCCTTCGGCCGTCCAGCATGGGCAATTCCGACCCGATCGCTGCGCTGCGATAAACTGCAGCGAATGATCGGGTCGGACCCCTATATGCAGCACTGCACACCGAAGAAGTCAGCATGTTCACTTCCTTCACAAACTCGTTATAGAGCTCAGCAGAGGCCAATGGAGAGTCATGATCTTCTACAACTACAAGAGTGGTCTGCGACAGCAGGAGAGATTTGACAAACTGCAAGCTGCTTTTGGGTAGGAAGCACCGCCCTGAATGTCTGTGTTAGAGTGGTTTGCAGAATTTCAGCGCAAGAGACAAGGAGAGCTGCAGCCAACCTGCGTCCGCCATCGCTGAGGACAATGTTGCTCCTGTGAAGGCCTAGATGAGGTGGATGCCAGGGTGACCGTAACCCAGTTAGAGAAGGAGATAGGCATCTCATTAGGATCCATCTGATTTATACTTCACAAAAAGCTTGGTCTGAGCAAGGTTTCTGCACGTTCGGTGCCCCATTAGCTAACCCGAGTGCAGAAGGAGGCTCAGGTGACTGGGTGCCACAAACCGCTAGCCAAGTTTGATGGTGGCCATCAGTGGCAATAAATCCTGGATCAACAGTTTTGAACCTGGGACCAAATAACAGTTGCCAAGTGGACCGAGATGGTGGTGCGCAGCCGCCGAAAGTTCTGATGTGAGCGCAGCATGCTCTTTTTAGATGGTGGCTGTTTTTGTGATCAAGACTGGTGATGTAGCTACCATACAACTCGTGCAGCAGTGCACCGTCACTGTGGAATGCCTGCTGCAAGTGCTGGAAGCCATTTACAGGCACTGTCCAAGAACTTGCACTCGTGGTGCCCTTCTCCATAACAACATGCACCTGCCCACAAATCCAGGATTTTCTGGCCTATGAATATATCCAGGAGCTTGGTCATCCACCGTGTAGTCCAGACCTGGCACCCTGCGACTTATTTGTGGGATTTCTTTTGAGTCACCACAAGCTGCAGTGGACATATTCATCCAACGTGTAGAAGGCATACCTGCATCAGACTGGTCCACCTGCTTCACCAAATGGTTAGAGTGTATGCAACTCCTCTGGCGGATACTTTGAAAAAAATATAATTTTCACTTTGTAAATATAATATCTTTGCCCCCCCACCCTCCCATCCCCCCACTGGCAGTCTGGGGTCCAGGATCCCGGGGTCGGTATAGCGATCTCCGTGATCCCGACCGCTGGTCTCTCGATTACAACCCGTATTAAGAACCTAAAAACCTTTAGGAGCATTATTATTGCTGATCACAGCAAATTGCAGCACTAAGGAAACATTTTTTCGGTAGAATTTTTTAGACTACATTCGCTGGGATACACAGAGCTGGATTAACAATGGGGTAGGTGAACTGTAGCTCCAGGCTCCCCATCGAAATAAAACCACAGCATTCTGCTAGGCTGCTGTAGACAGGAATTTTTTCTCCTGCTACAGCAGCCTACCAGTGGCCATCGGAGGCTGAAATCCCGGTGACCCACCTCTCCCTCCTCCTTTAAGCTCTTTTGCCTCCCCAGGGCTTCCGCTGTCTTCTTTGATCTTCACCTGGGGGGCGCCGCCTCCCCAGGGCTTATGGTAACAGCAACAACTTTTTTGATCTTCACCTGAAGGTCAGCAGCCTTTAAACTCTTTTGCATATCCGATGCGCATCCAAAACTTCCCTGATGTCTTCTATCTTCAGGAGCTCTTCCTCACTCCTCCTCCGTCAGACTTATTCCCGCCGCCTCACACTGGCTAATATTAGCTGGTATAAGGGGTTGTGGCAATTTTGCAGCTAGCCAGTTTTGAAAAGGTAAATGCTGCCATTGTGCACGTTGCACGTTGCCCGCTGCCGTACTCTGCAGGTACATTCCGGTCCTGATGCTATGCCCTTCGCTGCATCCAGTCGCCATGCCCGCATCATCCCTCAGCTATGGCCGTAGCCACCACTACCATGCCCACTGCCACTGCTGAATCACGGCAGGTTCCTCAGCATCGGCAGACGGTGACAGAATCCTGCACCACTGCCACGCTATTGGTGTCTTGGGCAGCCAGGACCTGCCAGGACCTTGAAAAAGACCTTTGAGTCGAAACGGCGTTGGTGCGGTGCTCCCAGACAGTGATTTATCCGTGTTTTTACTGCGTCCTCCTGTTACCATCCAAATTGTGAAGGTATAGTACATGGGTGTTACCTAGGTGTTAGTCCGGAATTCACCTATGGTAGTCTCATTTCATCTGACCCACCCTTTGTGTATATACCTTGTGTTGGTAATATATAAGGAGAAATTTTTTTATGGAATTTTTAATTGTGTGACAATAAACAAATCTTTTTGGAAAGAAACGACTACATTCGTATCCATTTTAAAGAAACCGTTACGTGAGGATACCCACACTCCAAGAAAGTGAGTGTGGTACGTTCAAATTGAACGAATTTCTACTTGCATTATTGTCCTCTATTTTATGATAAAGATACCTTGATATGTATGATTCTACACTATTTTAAGTGAGTTTTGGTACGTTCATCCTGAAATGAAAAGGTGGTGAGGAACTATCCCTTTCTCAGCTATCAAGATTTTCACCATATAGGGTTCCTTTCCCTTTGGAGAAGTCACTGGACTTGTTTATATTGTCTGATGACAAACAGTATTACACATTGTGTGCCTCTTTTTCTATTTTTGTTTCCTATGAATTTCATGTTGGAGATTGATTTGAAGTGAAAAAGAACCATTGTAGACATTGGATGCGAAAGAAATTCAAATTATCACCAGTTCGTCGAGATTTCATGTGATGTATATTAATTATTTTCTCTACCTTGTTTTAATCATTTAGTATCGCCTTTGATTTCCCCTCAACGACCTTTATTTCCTATTATTGCATGTGGTTTGAGATTGGGCAGACCACAAGAGGAGTGAAATTGGGCTGACACTTTAAACCGCGCCAGAATACACACACCATATTTGTTTTTAGTAGGACCTGCTTAAGTTACATTGCATGACAAGCATTGTTTTAACTATTGAAAAGAAAAGCCTTTGTGATGACTATATGTCTGCTGTCTTCACTCAGTTACTCACTTACAGGGGTTATGCAGATTCACAGTTGTATATGACGTACAGTAGCATCACCCAAGCTGAGAGCAGCAATGTTCTACTTACATTTTATATAGGTTGGGTAACCTAGTTGTGCTTTGGCGCTCTCCGGATTTAACATGCCACTTAAATGGACTAGTTTCTTCAAAAAGCCACAACCTGTATAAGATGTGTCCCTAATGGCATATACCAATTAGGGTGCACACATAAAACGAAAAAAACACACAATAGTGTAGAGTCCTTTTATAAAATGGTGGTATATTCTATTTTCAATGCATCACACGCACAAAGCTCCACAAGATTTTAGGCATATCGTAGTTTCTTTATATCAAATGGTCTGTCCAATTCCACAAGATCAATATTCCACTTCTTCTAAGAATTCAATGTCCCGCCACTCCCGATAACATACAATCCTCTAGATTGTAAGCTTGCGAGTAGGGCCTTCCTACCGCTATGTCTGTCTTTGCCCTGTTTTGTTCTATAACTGTTATTCTAATTGTAAAGCGCAACGGAATATGCTGCGCTATATAAGAAACTGCTAATAAATAATAAATAAATAAATAAATATAACAGAAAAAAAGGCAAATAGTGCAGCAAACCCTTAGACAAACGGGTATTTATTTTCACACAGATGCACTCACATGTTAAACAGATAAAAAGGCATATCATAAGGCGTTATCCCTTATTTCCCAAAAGACACCTCACTGGCTCGCTGAGATATTTCTTACAGCAGGTGTAGTCAGAGTCCCGGGAACTCACGGCTTTCCTTCCAGGTGGTGAATAAGGAATATAAAAGGAATCGTCAGGATACACTGCACAATCCCGCTTGACGCGTTTCGGTTGTAACCTTTCTCAAAAGCGGATTGTGCAACACTAATATTCTCCCCTACATATACCCCCTAAAGTCCTCAAACAAGTTTCAGGTGTTACAATTACAATTACGGTGTTTGAAAGCCGCCGTGCTTCCGCGGCCGTCTCTTCCGGTCACATGGTATCGCGTCTCCCATCAACTTCCGCCCGGCCGAACCCAAAACACGGCCGCGGAACCGAACCCAAAACCAAAACACAAAACCCGAAAAATTTCAAGTGCACATCTCTAATATATATACACAATATACATATATAGGTATCCCGTCAGCACTCCGCAGACTTTCAGGGTACAGATTCATACTAATTTAAAAGCCTGTGGAGAGCCACCTATATTAAACTAGGAGGACACCCTAGCATTATATATATATATATATATATATATATATATATACATACATACCCTCCAACTGTACCTTTTTGGCCGGTACAGTACCGTTTTTTTATGGTCTGTACCGGCCAAAAAGGGCTTTGTACCGATTTATGACTCACTGCATCTCCATTGAAAGTATAGGAAAGGGGGCGTGGCCACGTCCCTTTTACCCGCGGCCACGCCCCCTTTCCTTATTTGTACCGGTTTTTAAGTGTAAAATGTTGGAGGGTATGTACATACACTTATACAGTACTTACACACACATATATATATATACATGCATATACAGTATGTTTACATACTGTATACTGTATATGCACACACACAGAAATATACACATAGTTATATATATAAACACTATATATATATATATATATATATATATATATATATATATATATATATATATATATAATCTATACACACACAAACGTGATCCATAATGATATAGCCAGCTAGCCTTACTTTTGCTGGCAGGCTGCTGTAGAGCAGGAGACAGAAGAGTGAGCGTTCCTTTAAGAAGCAAACGCCGCTCTGTATATTCTTTCAAACAGCCTGCGCGCTCAGTGACAGAGCCGCAGGCTGCTATCTAGCACACTATTGGACAGCTGAACCGTCGCTCAGCTGTCCTGTACTGTTAGGTGGCGCCGGCGCCGCGGCTCAGCTGATAGGTTGCCAGGGGAGCCGGGAATGCAGCGCAGCGCCGCAGATCGGTAAGATCTCCGATCTGTGGTGGGGGGCCCCTTTAGGAAGGGGGGCCCGGGGTACTTATCCCCAGGGCCCCCCCCTTAATCCGGCTCTGAGCTAACCTGGTCTCAATATTTTTATTTTTCCATGTACCCTTAACTTGTTCAATTCCCCAGAAGTTTCTTATTGCACATTCCTTGGCTGAAATGTCAAAGTGTTTTGAAGATAAAGGCTATCAAAGGCATAAATTAATAGCTGCAAAGATAAAACAGCCCAATTAGTGAGAAATGACCTTTTAATCAAAAAACCCAAAAAGGAATCGAAAGAAAATTTTGAATGGGCTTTTATTTCTGAATATAGTTGCCTACACAAAGAAATAGAAACAATTATAAACAACAACTGGAAACTTTTAGAACAGGATCCCATTCTAAAAGGAAAAATCCCTACTAGGCCATCTTTTATATATATAGAAAATCAAAGTCACTAAAAGATAAACTTGTTAAAAGTTCCCTTAATGAACAAAAACGAAGTAGTGAACGGGTACGGGGTTTCCATCGCTGTGGGTCATGCTTAGTTTGTAAAACTGTGAAGACTAATACATCTAAATATAGAGAAATTAAAATAAATGGGAATTGTTATAAAAACAATCATTTTATCACCTGTACATCTAAGAATGTAGTCTATGCCATCAAATGCAAATGTGGCCCTATTTATGTAGGAAAGACTACAAGGATGTTAAAAACTAGGCTGTGTGTGCACATCTATAACATTAGAAAAGGGTTTAGAAACACATACCCCTTCTATGCATTTTAAACAACAACATAACTCAAAGGAATGTGCAATAAGAAACTTCTGGGGAATTGAAAAGTTAAGGGTACATGGAAAAATAAAAATATTGAGACCAGGTTAGCTAAAACCGAAATGAAATGGATTTTTTAATTTGAAAACACTGGTACCTCATGGTCTTAATGGGGAATTTGAGTTAAAATGGTTTTTAAATTGAAATTCATGATATGCACTTTACAATTCATAATTTATTAAAAGTTGGGGACTTTATTAACTTTATGGCTGCTATTATTGATGTTTTATCTGATTATATTTTATTGATTTATGTTTTATGTGTTCTTATCTTTCCTATATGCACCTTACGATGTCATATTGCTGCAATATAATTATGTTTACGAATGACCCCCGGAACGCATCTGACCCGCAAACATTACCATATGAAGAGAAAGTGGTTTTGTGAGATGGACTATATGACTGGAAATGACGTCTTACGGGTTGGAACGCATTTTGAACCGCACGGAAATGAGTATATAGCGGCCGGGCGGAAGTTGATGGGAGACGCGATACCATGTGACTGGAAGTGACGGCCGCGGAAGCACGGTGGCTTTCAAACACCGTAATTGTAACACCTGAAACTTGTTTGAGGACTTTAGGGGGTATATATAGGGGAGAATTTTAGTGTTGCGCAATCCGCTTTTGAGAAAGGTTACAACCGAAACGCGTCAAGCGGGATTGTGCTGTGTATCCTGACGATTCCTTTTATATTCCTTATTCACCACCTGGAAGGAAAGCCGTGAGTTCCCGGGACTCTGACTACACCTGCTGTAAGAAATATCTCAGCGAGCCAGTGAAGTATCTTTTGGGAAATAAGGGATAACGCCTTGTGATATGCCTTTTTATCTGTTTAACATGTGAGTGCATCTGTGTGAAAATAAATACCCGTTTGTCTAAGGGTTTGCTGCACTATTTGCCTTTTTTTCTGTTATATGTTATCGGGAGTGGCGGGACATTGAATTCTTAGAAGAAGTGGAATATTGATCTTGTGGAATTGGACAGACCATTTGATATAAAGAAACTACGATATGCCTAAAATCTTGTGGAGCTTTGTGAGTGTGATGCATTGAAAATAGAATATACCACCATTTTATAAAAGGACTCTACACTATTGTGTGGTTTTTGTTTTTTTATGTGTGCACCCTAATTGGTATATGCCATTAGGGACACATCTTATACAGGTTGTGGCTTTTTGAAGAAACTAGTCCATTTAAGTGGCATGTTAAATCCGGAGAGCGCCAAAGTGGAGTATATTATCTGTGTATAATTGTGAAATTCTGTGAAGTAGGTGAAACTTCATTTATACTATCACTGGGCTGACCTCTGGGTCTTATTGCGCATTCTATAACCACTTAAAACTATATCTAACCTAGTTGTGCAGCAGCTCACTCACGCATTAGCATCATCAGCTCAGTGCGCACCTGAAATACCCAATTGCCCCTAATCAGTGAGCTTCAGACAGTGCATCTGTAAAAGCACTGACCACCGCTCCTCACCACCGCTCAAATCCGCCCCCTGACTTGTTGGCCCCACCCCCCCTCTATGCTATCCTCCTCACACCCGTATGACTCTATGACAGCTCCCCCCTCCTCCCCCCTCCTCCTTGTAGCAGTCCATCCTCAAAACTTCCCCCATTCGTATGTCAGGTGTAGTTTCTCCATCTAGCTATGGGATCCTATGCCTGCAGCTCTACGTATGAGTATGCAGCTCAAGACACTCCCATTGCACGCCCACTGAATGGACCATTTTTGCATGCATCTCTAGCCGCCTCCCAGTCACCACCCAGGAACACCCTTTTCCTCAACATTCTGATGCAATGCATCTCGATCACAAAGCAGTTTGTGTAAAGCTTATGCCATATGAGTTTTTAGGAATTCTGGCATAGATATTGCTGATCTACATGGACATCAGCATTGCGTGCAGCTCTGAATCATGCCCATAATGTGTAGCCAGAGGCATCACTAGGGTTGGTATCACCCAGTGCAGTAACTCATGGTGTCACCACCCTCACATGCTCCACCTCCCATATTACATCATACATGCTTTTTGGTCACAAATTATTTTTTTTATCAGCACCTAGATATTGCCATTTATTTTTAATTCCTGAAATAAAAATGGAGCTAAAATCTGCATTGTTTTGAAATTACTGTTTATCAGTATCACAGTCACACTATCTGAAAGAATCCTTCCTGCTTTTCTGCTTTACCAAAGCAGAGGGTGAATGATGAATCAATGTGTAATCAGTCACAGAGTAAAAAAAAAGTAGTTTATAAAAACAAAACAAAAAAACGGGTCCGTCCACTCCACAACTTGTGGACTGCAACTACTACATATTGTCAGGCAGCCAAGGCTCCTCTTTTTAATCACGGTGCCTCGTCAAGTAGGCATGATGACATCACATGTCTGACAACAGCATGCACAGCATTATGGGACTGGGAAGAGAAAGTAAAAAGTATGGGCTGGATTTGTATCCCAGCAGTGGGCGGGTGTGTGCCATCGGGATATAGATCCGTCCTATGAGTGCACTGCGGCTTTTGGTGTTACTCTCTTGGAGGGTGACAAACTGTGTAGGCTGCACCCCCCCAGTGACTCCACTGTGCGTACTGGGAGCACTATAATATGGCATAATGTATATCAGGGGACACTACAGTACGGTGTTATGTGTATTGGGGGGGGCATGTGGCATAATGTGGCATAATGTGTGTTGGGAAACAATACAATATGGCATAATGAGTATCAGGGGACACTAAAATATGGCATAATATGGATGGGGGCAGTATTTAAAAAAAAACTGATGGTGATCATCGGTGTGCTGTGAGTTTAAAATCTCTGGTGTAAGAAAAGGTGAAAAGTGACTTTTGGTGGTGGCAGAATGGTATGTGCAAAGATTTGGTGCTTCTGTTTTGCCTTTGAAAAGTGATATAAATAGAACTTGAATAGTAGATGTCCATAACCAAGATCTTTAGTATTGGGACTCACACCTATCCCATGCTGGGTGTAACAGATTCCTCTGAAAAAGGCGTCCCGCCTTCATCAGCA
Source organism: Pseudophryne corroboree (assembly GCF_028390025.1). Lineage (NCBI taxonomy): Eukaryota > Metazoa > Chordata > Amphibia > Anura > Myobatrachidae > Pseudophryne > Pseudophryne corroboree. Next base: position 523,100,464 of record NC_086448.1, on the reverse strand, counting down.
TATATTAAGCAAGCATGGAAGTCTGGCTACAAGCTCACGATACACTCCCATGAGATGGATCCTATGGCATACAGAGTGACCTCTACTATCTCCGGTGAAGGTGCATTATGCACATGCAGTTTGCGGTTGCGTTTTGTGGTGCACCCACAACCTGCTGATGAGAAACATCCCCTTTTTACTTTACCTCCGAATCAGACCGATAGTCAAACCGCATATTTTGGAGCTCTAATCTTTAACCATGTAGATATAGGCTTTTAACCTGTGACTTCATTATATATGCAGCTTGCGGGAAGGATACAAAAAATAGTAAAAGTTAGCAAAGTTTACATGAAGCTACGGTGTCACCATGGTAGAAAATGATGACCACGGTTTGAGTCTAGACCATTATGTGACACTACTGTTGTTTTTAGTGATGAGTACAGCCTATTTCAGGAGAAATGGAGTGAGAGCTGATTTCTTATAGTGTGTAATGGCAGTGCAACATGCTTTATTTGTGGGTGCAATGTAGGAGTACAACGTGAGGAGATGTTACCATACAAAACATGATGACAGACACAAGTGGATTGGAGACAAGAGTTTTCAAGATATTACTTTTATTTTACTAAACCTAGTGTTAGGAATAGTTGTGTGTTTTTGTTATTGACAGTATCATACATGAAAAAGTTAGATGGGAGGATTATTCACTTTTGTAGAGTTAAAGGGCCTAATTCAGAGTTGATCGCAGCAGCAAATTTGTTAGAAGTTGTGCAAAACCATGTGCACTGCAGGGGGGCAGATATAACATGTGCAGAGAGAGTTAGATTTGGGTGTGGTGTGTTCAAACTGAAATCTAAATTGCAGTGTAAAAATAAAGCAGCCAGTATTTACACTGCACAGAAACAAAATAACCCACCCCAAATCTAACTCTCTCTGCACATGTTATATCTGCTCCCCCCCCCCCCCCCCCCTGCAGTGCACATGGAGGATAATTCAGATCTGATCACTTTTCCTCATCGCAGCTGCCACATGTGAAGTCACGTGGCCGTCCCGCGATCCATACTAAATAGGGCCTTTTATGCAATTCACCACACATCACCTGTAATGCAGCACATATCTTTGAGCACAGATCCCCTTTCATACCTTTAATGCAACACATATTCCCTATAATGGAGCACACACCTAGGGTAAATCAACACATTTCTTAGAGTACAAACCATCTCTAGCACATGACACATCCTTGGGCACACAGCAGGGCTGGCAACAGAAATCTTGGGGCCTGTCCACTGATATCCCCCCTCTCCCCCACCTGCTCAATTAAACTCGACCCCCAACCACCTCCAAACATCCCTACATACAGTACAAATATACTCGTCCTGTAAGTGGCTGGGCACACCTGCTAAATTCAAGGCTGCTCCTCAGCTGCAGTAGCAAGAGATATGGAAGGGCTGATGCAGCACGGCATTAGTGTAATGGCGTTGCAATGCTGACACCACCAGGACCATACCAACCAGTCCTCGTGGGGAGGGAGCATTAGGGTTGCTGCAGCCAGCTGGTTGTTTTTTTAGTTATTTGGTGTGCGGGTAGAGCGGGCACTTTATAAAGTATCAATAGGTGCTGCTGACCCGTTTTTTGTGTCCCTGATCTTCGGGGCCCTTCTAACCTTCATGACCTGGTACAGGTGTTCCCTTTTTTTCTCCCCCTGTCGCCAGGCCTTGCACACAGCCACACAAGTAGCCATCAGTGTGCGAGAGAGTGGAGGTCATTGTCTTGTAGTACACATTCTACTTATTCTTCTCCACAGTTTCCTTCATGGTGGGCGGAGAGTAATGATGTAATCACTGTGTTATGTGCACCCAGGCCAGCTCAGGGAGATTGCTTGGCTTTTCAGGGAGTTAGAGAGAAGAAGGCATGTGCTGCTCCATCTGAGAGACACATCATTATATGATTTATGGGGCCCATACATTAGGCATCTATCAGGGCAATTCTCCATTCTGACGTTACCTGGGATGGGTGATTGGCAAACTCCAACAATCTTGATTAGCCATTTTCAACCCAAAAATTATTGAAATCAGTGGGGTATATTTACTAAGGTCCCGATTTTGAGCGAGATGCCGTTTTTTCATCAAAGTGTCATCTCGGTAATTTACTAAGCATTAATCACGGCAGTGATGAGGGCATTCGTAATTTTTTGGAAGTCCAAGAAAAAAATTACGAATGAATACACCATCGGTCAAAACGCGGCTGTTTAAGTATGAATCTCGGTAATTTACTAAGAAGTGCAAAGCAAAAAAAAAACAAACACTGCCGTGAAAAATTACAACTCGTAAAAAAGTGCTAAAAAAAAACAGACCTGCTTTTTTAATCCGTGATTGTATAGGCATGCAGGGATCCATGAGATCCGTGCATGTATATCAGTGGGAAGGGGTGGGAAAGTGGTTATTTTCTTTAAAAAAATTGTGTGGGGTCCCCCCTCCTAAGCATAACCAGCCTCGGGCTCTTTGAGCCGATCCTGGTTGCAGAAATATGGGGGGAAAATTGACAGGGGTTCCCCCATATTTAAGCAACCAGCATCGGGCTCTGCGCCTGGTCCTGGTTCCAAAAATACCGGGGACAAAAAGAGTAGGGTCCCCCGTATTTCTAAAACCAGCACCGGGCTCCACTAGCTGGACAGATAATGCCACAGCCGGGGGTCACTTTTATATAGTGCCCTGCGGCCGTGGCATCAAAAATCCAACTAGTCACCCCTGGCCGGGGTACCCTGGGGGAGTGGGGACCCCTTCAATCAAGGGGTCCCCCCCCAGCCACCCAAGGGCCAGGGGTGAAGCCCGAGGCTGTCCCCCCCCATCCAATTGGCTGCGGATGGGGGGCTGATAGCCTTTTGTGAAAATGAAAAGATATTGTTTTTAGTAGCAGTACTACAAGGCCCAGCAAGCCTCCCCCGCATGCTGGTACTTGGAGAACCACAAGTACCAGCATGCGGCGGAAAAACGGGCCCGCTGGTACCTGTAGTACTACTACTAAAAAAATACCCAAAAAAAGACAAGACACACACACCTTGAAAGTAAAGATTTATTACATACATCCACACAAACATACATACATACTTACCTTATGTTCACACAAGGGTCGGTCCTCTTCTCCAGTAGAATCCATGGGGTACCTGTTGAATAAATTCTACTCACCAGATCCAGGGTCCCAGGCTCCTCGTAGCATCCATTTGTAATCCACGTACTTGAATAAAATAAAAAAACGGAAAGCCGAGCCACGCACTGAAAGGGGACCCATGTTTGCACATGGGCCCCCTTTCCCCGAATGCCAGAAACCCACTCTGACTGATGTCTAAGTGGGTTTCTTCAGCCAATCAGGGAGCGCTACGTTGTAGCACCCTCCTGATCGGCTGTGTGCTCCTGTACTGTCTGACAGGCGGCACACGGCAGTGTTACAATGTAGCGCCTATGCGCTCCATTGTAACCAATGGTGGGAACTTTCTGCCCTGCGGTTGACCGAAAGTGACCTCACCGCTGAGCAGAAAGTTCCCACCATTGGTTACAATGGAGCGCATAGGCGCTACATTGTAACACTGCCGTGTGCCGCCTGTCAGACAGTACAGGAGCACACAGCCGATCAGGAGGGTGCTACAACGTAGCGCTCCCTGATTGGCTGAAGAAACCCACTTAGACATCAGTCAGAGTGGGTTTCTGGCATTCGGGGAAAGGGGGCCCATGTGCAAACATGGGTCCCCTTTCAGTGCGTGGCTCGGCTTTCCGTTTTTTTATTTTATTCAAGTACGTGGATTACAAATGGATGCTACGAGGAGCCTGGGACCCTGGATCTGGTGAGTAGAATTTATTCAACAGGTACCCCATGGATTCTACTGGAGAAGAGGACCGACCCTCGTGTGAACATAAGGTAAGTATGTATGTATGTTTGTGTGGATGTATGCAATAAATCTTTACTTTCAAGGTGTGTGTGTCTTGTCTTTTTTTGGGTATTTTTTTAGTAGTAGTACTACAGATACCAGCGGGCCCGTTTTGCCGTCGCATGCTGGTACTTGTGGTTCTCCAAGTACCAGCATGCGGGGGAGGCTTGCTGGGCCTTGTAGTACTGCTACTAAAAACAATATCTTTTCATTTTCACAAAAGGCTATCAGCCCCCCATCCGCAGCCAATTGGATGGGGGGGACAGCCTCGGGCTTCACCCCTGGCCCTTGGGTGGCTGGGGGGGGGAGACCCCTTGATTGAAGGGGTCACCACTCCCCCAGGGTACCCCGGCCAGGGGTGACTAGTTGGATATTTGATGCCACGGCCGCAGGGCACTATATAAAAGTGACCCCCGGCTGCGGCATTATCTGTCCAGCTAGTGGAGCCCGGTGCTGGTTTTAAAAATACGGGGGACCCCTACTCTTTTTGTCCCCCGTATTTTTGGAACCAGGACCAGGCGCAGAGCCCGATGCTGGTTGCTTAAATATGGGGGAACCCCTGTCAATTTTTTCCCCATATTTCTGCAACCAGGGTCGGCTCAAAGAGCCCGAGGCTGGTTATGCTTAGGAGGGGGAACCCCACGCATTTTTTTTCTCCGTTTTACAGTGTTTATTTAAAAAAAAAATGAACCCCAGCACGGATCACACAGATCCGGCCGAGATTCATTGTGATAAAGTCGGCAGTGTTTTGCTAATCACTGCCGTAAAAAACGGGAAAAAAACACGAATGACATCGACATCGGAACAATTGAAAAATCCGAATACGGCAGCTTAGTAAATTAGGCGTAATAAATTCAAAAAGTTGCAGTTTTACACTTTCGATGTCATTCGTGATTGAACTTTGACCTTTTTCCGAAAATTACGAATGTTAGTAAATATACCCCTCTGAGTCTAGGATTTTTACATGCTGGATTTTGCAGATATCCTTAGAAATTGCCAATCATCGAAGTTCACCAATCGGCAGATTGGCATCAGGGAATCGCTCATTAGATGTCTGGCCCGTATTACTGTTATAGTGTTTAAGAGATTCAAACCAAAGAAACAGACTTTTTTGTAAGGGTACTCTCTCTAAAATGCAGGTAAATTAACCTAAACATAAATGCAGGTAAATTACGCTAAAAGTCTACTAGTAAAAATAGGATTTTGATAAACATAGAAACATAGAATTTGTCGGCAGATAAGAACCACTTGGCCCATCTAGTCTGCCCCCTTTTTTTTTATCTCTAACCTTAATTGATCCTTATTTCTTTGTAAGGATATCCTTATGTCTATCCCATGCATGTTTAAATCTTTCTACTGTCTTAGCCTCTACCACCTCCGATGGGAGGCTATTCCACTTGTCCACTACCCTTTCTGTGAAGTAATTTTGCCGCAAATTTCCCCTGAAACCCCCCCCCCCCCTTCCAGTCTCAGTGCATGTCCTCGTGTCCTATTGCTTCTCTTCATTTGGAGAAAGTTTCCCTCCTGGACTTTGTTAAAACCCTTGATATCAGGACCGTCTTAACAGCAGTGTAGGCCCCTGGGCACAGCAATGTACTGGGCCCCCTACCAATCCTTCAGCGGTAGGGGTGGGGGGTGCTATCAGTGCAGCTTTGATGTCCCGTGGGCGGTAGGGGGTGTTCTATCTTCCGCTCAGCATGTAGGACCCGGAACAGTAATTTCTGCTAATTACTCCTTTACTGCACAGATGGGGCTAAACTGTAGAAGAGGGCATTGGACTGAATGAAGAAGCCCTGGTACATGACGTCCAGGGTGGTAGGGGTTGTTTAATACGTAGGGGAGGGGTGGATAGTGGAGTGGGCTTAATATTTATCATTTTCCAGTGGGAGGCAGCTTGCTTGACTGCAGATATCTCAAGTTCCTGAAAATATATTTCTTAGCTTTGAATGGGTTAAAAAAAACTAGAGAGTTCCACCTTTCAGAAGGTTCTGGGGACTTGGGGATCAGTGTTCAGGCGCCAAAGCAATTCACCAACGAAAATCTAAAACTGCATATTAGGCGTGTGGAGCTGGAGCAGGGACCAGCTGCTTGAAGGCTGATATCTCTGGTTCTGGGCATAGTAGAGACAAGCTGCCAGTGTCCACCAAAAGAGGAGAGTCGCAGCTTTTGGTTTATACCCTCAGAAAATGAAATACTTTAAGTCAGACAGAACCCGAGATATCAAGCTGGGAAAAACAATTAACAGGCTTGGATGGGGACCACTGCTTTCAAGTCAGATATCTCCGGTTCCCCAGGGCCGATTTTCAAAAATCTGGTACCCCTAGAAAGAGGGGACCCTCAGCTATCAGCATAAGGCCCTTATACTCCTGGGGCCCTTGGGCAAGAGCCCATTGAGCCCATACGAAAAGATGGCCCTGCTTGATATATTTGAAAGTTTCTATCATGTCCCCCCTTTCCCTTCTCTGCTCCAAACTATACATATTGAGATTTCTTAGTCTTTCTGGGTATGTTTTGTGATGTAGGCCATGCACCATTTTAGTTGCCCTTCTTTGTACAGTTTCTAATGTATTAATATCCTTTTGAAGATATGGCCTCCAGAATTGAACACAGTATTCTAGATGAGGCCGTACCAATGACCTATACAGTGGCATTATTACTTCTTTCTTTCTGCTGCTGATTCCTCTCCCAATGCAGCCAAGCATCTGACTAGCCTCCCTCATTGCTTTGTTACATTGCTTACCTGCCTTTAAGTCATCTGAAATAGGACTCCTAGATCCCTTTCCTCCTCAGTAGTTTCCAGTATAGTGCCATTAATACTATATTTAGCCATTGGATTTTTGAGACCCAAGTGCATGATTTGGCATTTTTTGGCATTAAACTGTAATTGCCACACTCTTGACCATTCCTCTAGTCTACCTAGATCCTCAATCATTTGTTTTACCCCACCTGGTGTGTCTACCCTGTTGCATACCTTTGTGTCATCTGCAAACAGGCATACTTTCCCTTTAATGCCATTTGCAATGTTACCAATAAACATATTAAAAAGCACTGGTCCAAGTACAGATCCCTGGGGTACTCCACTGGTAACATTTCCGTCCTGTGAATGCACTCCATTTACCACAACTCTCTGTTTTCTATCCTTCAACCAAGATCTTATCCATTCAATAATCCTAATATCCAATCCCAAACTTTCAAGTTTATTTAGCAGTCTGCGATGTGGAACAGTGTCAAAAGCCTTACTAAAGTCTAGATAAGCTATATCCATGGCTCCACCTTTATCCATCACTTTAGTCACACAGTCAAAAAAGTCAATAAGATTTGTTTGACATGATCTCCCCCCAGTGAATCCATGCTGTTTGGGATCCTGTAAATTGCCGGATTTGAGATAATCTACAACTCTTTCTTTTAAGAGTGTTTCCATCAATTTCCCTACTACTGATGTAAGACTCACTGGTCTGTAGTTGTTTGCCTCTTCCTTGCTTCCACTTTTGTGCAGTGGGACTACGTTTGCTCTTTTCCAGTCCTCTGAAATTACTCCTGTAGCTAATGACTGGTTGAATAATTATGTCAATGGTGCTACCAGCACCTCTTTAAGTTCTTTTAGTATCCTTGGCTGTATCCCATCTGGCCCCATAGATTTGTCCACTTTCAGCTTTGAGAGTTCTGTTAGGACCTTCTCCTTTGTAAATGTACTTGTGTCATTTTCCTGAATATCCCTGAAACTTAACTGTGGCCCCTTCCCCTCTCTTTCAGTAGTAAATACTGAGCAAAAATAATTATTAAGATGATCTGCTATTAAATTGTCTCCCTCAACAAGACTCCCAGTGTCTGTCTTTAATTTTATTATTCCGCCTTTTGTTTTTCTCCTTTCGCTTATATACCTAAAAAAAGTTTTACCTCCTTTACCCACTGACTGGGCCATTTTCTCCTCAGCTTGTGCCTTTGCACATCTGATTACCTTCTTAGTATCCTTCTGTCTAACAAGATATATCTCTTTGTCTTCATTATTTTGTGTCTGCTTATATTTCCTAAAAGCCATCTTTTTTGCTTTCACAATATTTGCTACTTCTTTTGCAAACCACACTGGCTTCCTTTTCCTTGTGTTTTTCCTAACACTTTTGATACAAAGGTCTGTTGCCTTTAATATTGCACATTTTAATGTTTCCCACCTCTCCTGCACGGCTTCCAAGTTCCTCCACTCTACCAAAAAATCGCTTACACATTATCCCATCCCTACAAAATCAGCCTTCCTAAAATCCAACACCTTTACCTACCGGTAAATCCTTTTCTCCTAGTTCGTAGACGATGCTGGGGACGACTTCAAGACCATAGTTTTAGAATGATCTTCAATCAAGTAAGTGACAATTGAGATGCAGCACGGCTGGCGGGAGCGCAGCGCGCAATTGCTGCCCACACACACAGGCACTGCAGGGTGCAGGGCGCGCGGGGGGGCGCCCTGGACAGCAAGAAAAATACCTCAAACTGGCTAAAAGGGGCATAAGATGCCGCTGGCACAGCCCTACCCCCGCCAGTATAAATATTGTCATGGATACTGAGGGGCGGAGCTTCTTTCTCAGGCAGCCAGCACTCTATTCAGCACCATTTTCTCTCTCTCCTCAAGCTGCAGAGAACACGCTGGTCCTCTCCTCCACTTCTGACAAGTACAGGGTGCTATAAAGGGGGGGCACAAAGCGATTGTGGTGCATTTGATAGTGTATACAGGGTGCTATAAAGGGGGGGCACAAAGCGATTGTGGTGCTATTTAAAAGTGCTTTTGGGCTATGGACATACTGTGTTCACAGGCAATACTGTCGCTGGGTTTGTGAACTGGCTGCTCCTATCCTGTGTCCCTCTGACAGATTTTACTGTGGGTCTGTCCCCAAAATAAGTCCCAGTGTGTCTGTGAGTGTGGTGTACACGTGTGAGGCATGTCTGAGGCAAGGAGTTCCTCCCCGGAGGAAGCCATTTTAGGGACACAGAGTTGTAATGTGGTGGCGCTACCGGCACACCAAGAGCCTGCATGGGTGAAAGAGCTATGTGACAGTATGCATCTGATTAACCGTAGATTAGATAAGTCTGAATCTAAGGCTGCATGCTGGAGAAAATCTGTGAAGATGTGATTTTTCAGGATGCTGTTATACCTTATGCGGGCGGCCCCTCTGGGTCACATAAGAGACCATTTGCAAATGTTGTAAACACTGATACCAACACGGATTCTGATTCTTGTGTCGACAATAGTGAATCCAGAGAGATAGATCATAAATTGGCAAAAAGTATACAATATATGATTGTGGCTATAAGGGACGTGTTGGAGGTTACAGAAAGCACTCCTGTACCTCAGGAGAAAGCTTATTTATGTAAGGAAAAGAAATCCAAAGTCACGTTGCCTCCTTCACACGAACTAAATGCTCTGTTTGAAGGGATGTGGGTGAATCCTGATAAAAAAATTTCATTCCCAAAAGGATTCACATAGCTTATCCTTTCCCGGTTGAAGACAGGAAAAAATGGGAGTCACCCCCTGTGTTAGACAGTGCACTTTCCAGGTTGTCAAAGAAGGTAATTCTCCCTGCTCCTTACACGGCTTCTCTTAAAGAGCCGGCAGACCGCAAAATGGAAACGACATTGAAATCCATTTATGTTACCAATGGTACACTGCTCAGGCCCACTATTGCCTGCGCGTGGGTGAGTCGCGCTATTGAAAAATGGTCAGAAAGCGTGTCATCAGAAATTGACACGATTGATAAAGATGAGGTACTCCTTAAGTTAGGGCATATCAAGGACGCTGCCGCCTACATGCTGGAAGCAATGAAGGATATTGGACTCTTGAGTTCACAAGCCGCTACCATGGCAGTATCGGCTAGGCGGGCGTTATGGATTCGCCAGTGGAACGCAGATGTAGATTCCAAAAGAAACATGGAGGCTCTCCCATATAAAGGTGAGGCCTTCTTTGGCGATGGCCTGGATGCGTTAGTCTCGGCGGCTACCGCAGGTAAATCAACATTTTTGCCCTCTGCGCCTGCACTGGCAAAAAAGACCTGTCACCCGCAAATGCAGTCCTTTCGGCCCAATAAATAAAAAAGGCGAGAGTTTCCCCCTTCTTTGCAGGTAGGGGAAGGGGAAAGAAGCCCACACTGGCTCCAGGTTCCCAAGAGCAGAAGTCTACCCCTAATTCTGCCAAATCCCCAGCATGACACTGGAACTCCCTTGCAGGAGGCCGCTCGGGTGGGGGCACGTCTCAAACTCTTCAGCCAGGATTGGATTCTGTCTGGCCTGGATCTTTGGGTGTTGCAAATAGTATCCCAAGGATACAAACTAGAGTTTCAAGACGTTACCCCATTCCGATTTTTCAAATCGACCTTGCCAGCTTCTCCGCCAGAGAGAGAAGCAGTAACAGCGGTAATCCAAAAATGATGTCAAGACCAGGTTATAGTCCTGGTACCGTTGTCACAACAAGGGCGGGGTTTTTATTCAAGCCTCTTTGTTGTTCCGAAGCCGGACGGCTCGGACAGACCGATCCAAAATATAAAAGATCTGAATTTCTTCCTGAAAAGGTTCAAGTTCAAGATGGAAGCACTTTGGGCGGTGATTGCCAGTCTGGAGGAGGGGGACTACTTAGTGTCGGTGGACATAAAGGATGCGTACCTGCATGTTCCCATTTATCCTCCTCACCAGGCTTATCTGAGATTCGTGATTCAGGATTGCCATTACCAATTCCAGACGTTACCTTTCGGTCTCTCCACGGCGCCGAGGGTATTCACCAAGGTGATGGCGGAGATGATGGTCCTCCTTCATCAGAAAGGAGTCAATATAATCCCTTATCTGGATGAAAAAGGCGAGATCCAGGGAGCAGTTATTACAAAACATACCCCTCTCCCTGTCAATACTCCAACAACACGGGTGGATCATAAATTACCCAAAGTCACAGTTGGAACTGACGAAAAGGTTGTCTTTCCTCAGGATGATTCTGGACACAGAAGTTCGGAGAGTATTTGTTCCGCTGGAAAAGGCTCTGGAAATCCAGAAAATGGTAAAACAGATATTGAAACCATCAAGTGTGTTGATCCATCATTGCATTCGGTTGTTGGGGAAGATGGTGGCGGCCTATGAGGCCATACAGTTTGGCAGGTTCCATGCCAGAGTATTCCAGTGGGACCTGTTGGACAAATGGTCGGGGTCACACCTACACATGCACAGAAAGATAATCCTGTCGTCAAAAAACAGGATTTCGCTCCTGTGGTGGTTGCACAGCTCTCACCTGCTAGAGGGACGCAGGTTCGGGATTCAGGACTGGGTCCAAGTAACCATGGATGCAAGTCTCCGAGGCTGGGGAGCAGTCTCTCAGGGAGAAAACTTCCAGGGACGTTGGTCACAACAGGAAGCCTGCCTTCACATAAACGTTCTGGAGCTAAGAGCCATTTACAATGGCCTTCAACAAGCGGTACACTTCTTCAAGACCGTCCCGTGCAGATCCAGGCAGACAATGTAACAGCAGTCGCATACATAAACACGCAGGGCGGAACGAAAAGCAGAGCGGCAATGGCAGAGGCGGCAAAAATCCTCCGCTGGGCAGAAATACATCTACAAGCTCTGTCGGCAATATTCATTCCGGGAGTAGACAATTGGGAAGCAGACTTCCTGAGCAGACACGATCTCCATCCAGGAGAGTGGGGCCTCCACCAAGAAGTCTTCGCAGAGGTGACAAGTCTTTGGAGAGTTCCTCAAATAGACATGATGGCGTCTCTTCTCAACAAGAAGCTTCAGAGATACTGTTCCAAATCGAGAGACCCTCAAGCAGTAGCAGTGGATGCACTGGTGACCCAGTGGGTGTTTCCGTCAGTGTATGTTTTCCCTCCACTTCCGCTGATCCCAAAAGTACTCAGGATCATAAGAAAGACAAGGGTTCGAGCAATCTTCATTGCCCCAGACTGGCCAAGAAGGGCTTGGTACCCAGATCTTCAGCAGTTACTCATAGGAGATCCTCGGCCTCTTCCTCCTCGGGAGGACCTGCTGCAGCATGGGCCGTGTGCAGGGCCGGACTGGGACTAAAAATAGGCCCTGGCATTTTTGAAGCACACAGGCCCACCTTTGTGACTCCTCCCCTTACTATTCCTGACTCCTCCCACTTATTAGTCTATGCTCTTACAAATATAATTAATATTCTAACAACATACAAGCGTACATCATTTTCTATTAAAATACACACAACCTGTGGTTGAAGTGGAAATTTTTAAGTGGGGGTATGCAAATGTGAAGTTTGTAAATGCGCTCCGGAAAAGGGGGCGTGGCCACTCAAAAGGGGGCGTGTCCTTCAGTGTAGTTTATCACACCATACACCCCTTATACGCATTATGCACCACAATAGTAGGACCCCTTATACTATCTAGTACTGGTGCCTCTTTCACATTATACCACACAGTATGAGCCAAAATTCACATTATAGCACCCAGTATGAGCCGAAATTTACATTATAGCACCCAGTATGAGCCGAAATTTACATTATATGCCCCCAATAGTGCAGTGCCAGATCCACAATTGCCCCGACAGTGCCAGGTATACAAATGCCCCCACAGTGCCAGGTATACAATTGCCCCTACAGTGCCAGGTATACAAATGCCCCCACAGTGCCAGGTAAACAATTGCCCCCACAGTGCCAGGTATACAATTGCCCCCACAGTGCCAGGTATACAAATGCCCCCAGAGTGCCAGGTATAGAATTGCCCCCACAGTGCCAGGTAAACAATTGCCCCCACAGTGCCAGGTATACAAATGCCCCCATAGTGCCAGGTATACAAATGCCCCCACAGTGCCAGGAAAACAATTGCCCCCACAGTGCCAGGTATACAAATGCCCCCACAGTGCCAGGTATACAAATGCCCCCACAGTGCCAGGTAAACAATTGCCCCCACAGTGCCAGGTATGCAAATGCCCCCACAGTGCAAGGTATACAAATGCCCCCACAGTGCCAGGTAAACAATTGCCCCCACAGTGCCAGGTATACAAATGCCCCCACAGTGCCAGGTATACAAATGCCCCCACAGTGCCAGGTAAACAATTGCCCCCACAGTGCCAGGTATACAAATGCCCCACAGTGCCAGCCAATTGCCCCCACAGTGCCAGATATACAATTGTCCCCACAGCAGCCAGTGCTGCAGCTACTTACCGCTGCTGCACTGCTACTGCTGCTGCTGCTGCTGCTCCTCCGGGCTGTGAGGGACGGGGGTGAATCAGGAGAGCAGAGCGCCCGCCAGCGCGGCTGTGTCTGGTGCTGCGGCGGCTTCGTTCAAACCAGCCGCCGGTTCGTGAGCCAATCAGAGCTCGCGGACCGGCGGCTTCTGATTGGCTGCCGGTCCGCGAGCTCTGATTGGCTCACGAACCGGCGGCTGGTTTGAACGAAGCCGCCGCAGCACCAGACACAGCCACGCTGGCGGGCGCTCTGCTCTCCTCTCCTGACAGCTGAGACATGCTGCCGCCGGACTGAGCGGCAGCGTGTCTCAGTGACCGCTGGACCGGCCCAAGTGGCCATCGGCCCTTCTGGCATTTGCCAGAAGTGCCAGATGGCCAGTCCGGCCCTGGCCATGTGTGTACCAAGACTTACCACGGCTACGTTTGACGGCATGGCTGTTGAGCGCCGTATCCTAGCCAGGAAGGGTATTCCTAAGGAGGTCATCCCCACTCTTATTCAGGCCAGAAAGGGAGTAACGTCAAAACATTACCACAGTATTTGGAGAAAATATGTGCCTTGGTGTGAATCCAAGAAAGCTCCTACGGAAGAGTTTCACTTAGGACATTTTCTCCATTTTTTGCAGGATGGTGTGGAGACGGGCCTACGATTGGGATCAATCAAGGTCCAGATTTTGTTCTTCCAAAAACAATTGGCCTCTCTTCCAGAGGTTCAGACCTTCGTGAAAGGGGTTCTGCACATCCAGCCTCCATTCGTGCCTCCAGTGGCACCATATGACCTTAACGTGGTATTGCAGTTCCTTCAATCGGATTGGTTTGAGCCTCTACAAAAGATAGAGTTGAAGTTTCTCACTTGGAAAGTGGTGATGCTTTTGGCATTGGCATCCGCAAGGCGGGTGTCGGAATTGGGGGCCTTGTCTCACAAGAGCCCTTACCTGATTTTCCATGAAGATAGGGCAGAGTTGCGAACTCGCCAACATTTTCTTCCAAAGGTGGTTTCTGCTTTTCACATAAACCAACCTATTGTGGTGTCAGTAGTTACTGACACATTCACTGATTCAAAGTCTCTAGATGTGGTTAGAGCTTTGAAAATCTATGTTGCTAGAACAGCTCGTATACGGAAAACAGAGGCTCTGTTTGTCCTGTATGATCACAACAAGATTGGCTGTCCTGCTTCCAAGCAGACTATTGCACGTTGGATTAGAAATACGATTCAGCAAGCTCATACTATGGCTGGATTGCCGTTACCGACGCCCGTACTGGAGCTTTGGTATAAACCCCATGGTCTTGATGTCGTCCCCAGCATCCTCTAGGACGTATGAGAAATGTAACTTTATAAGCTATATATTAAAAAGAATTATTAGAGGTCAGTTGTTGGTGAGAAAGCGAGTTCCTCAGGTATACATGAACTCATTAAAAAATATGTTATAAGTACTGTAGCAGTTTTTGTGTAACAAGACATTTGTAACTATATGAAGTATTGAATGTCTGATCATTTATTTAATAGTAAAAATAAAGTAATTTGAATTCTCTCGTGTGCCTAAACAGGTGAATGTACACAGAGAATTCAAATTACTTTATTTTTCCTATTCAGGCATATCCATATAAGCAATTTCAGCATATGAAATTATTACAAAAAGTCTCCAATACTTTATATAATTACGAATTTCTATGGTTTAAATCTATATATGTCTGACTTGGGAGCACCAACAACTCCATTAACACTATACTGGAACTTAGGTATATTTGGGTCCTGTAATATAATTACTAGCCTAGGTAGTTGGTTTTTATGTAAACACATGTATGCCTCCACAAATATTCCTGGCAGTATATCTATATACTGCAGTGACCTATAGAGTGATGTTGTGCGGAATCTCATCCCTCGCCCTTTTTTCAGTATTTAAGAGATGTAATATGTTATATAACATTTTTGTTACGTGTAAATTAACAAACAGACTATTCTGCAAGTCTCAAGCAAATGTATAAACAATACTTAAATATGCACAGTAACCTATTTATACCCTTTTCAAACTGCCGGCTTCTAACGGGTTATTGCACATGAGCGCGCATAACTGTGTTGCTGTGCGGTCTGAAAGGGGCCAGGGGAAATATCCCGGGTCGAGCAACCCGGTATTTCAACCCTAGTAGCGACCAGGGTTGAATACGGTATCAACTGTGCGGTGTGAACGGGAAAGCCAGGTTGATGTGACCCGTTTCCCGTTCACACTATAGGGACAGGCAGCACTTGGAGATCATGTGATCTCCAAGCGCCGCCCCTGCCCGTGTCACAAACCCAGCAATATGCTGGGTTGGGAATGTCAGTGGAAAGGGGCCTGAGCGGGTCGCACCCGGGATGCATCCGTGTACGGCTCCCGGGTGCGACCTGCAATCTGAAAGGGGTATTAGTTAGAATATGTTTTGTTACAAATTAGTTGTTAAGATCAAAGATTAATACAATAATGAAAACAGGGAATACATATGGGAGACTGGCAGACGGGATGCCGGCAGTCACTATCCCGGCAGCGCACAGCAAGTCCACTCGCGGGCTCGCTACACTCGCCATGCTACGGGCCCAGTTATATTCCCATTCCGGTGATGGCGTCGACCCACCACCCGAGTGGAAATAAGGGGCTGTGTTCGGGATTGTGACTGCCGACATTTCACTGGCTGTCGGGATTCCAGCATTTGTATCCTGAATGCCGGGATCCCGACTGCCGGTATATTAACTGCATCCCGAAAACATACTGTGTTTCCTCATAGTATCAGAGTGTACCCAGCTCCCCTCAAATAGCATCATCTAGAAAACAGCAGGGACAACTTAGCCCTAACTGCCATATGTGCAAAATGAAATCTGTAAACATTTTAACTACAAAAGTCACCAAGCGATTACCTACACACAACCTGTTCCCTAACTGTGACCGTAGTGTATAAAAGTACACACCTACGAGTCTTATATCTTCATTTTAAGCACTAAAAAGCCTTTTCTCTTTCCTCAGAGTAATTTGTGGTCAATGTTATTCTCTACTGTGAGTTTAAGCTGCTACTGACATCTTATGGTGTCCCAATTCTGAACTAATACATCTCAAAAATAAACATTGACAGTTTCAATGCGTATCACATCATTTCAGATAAATACACTGATGTGGAGTTGGAGGTGCGGAGATGTATGGCTTCTAAACCTGAAAGCAACATTCTGACAAATTTCAATAACACTAGGGACAAATTATTTTAAGTATTAAGGTTTTCCTGACAAAAGTAAGGCTATCGCCAAGCAATATCTGACACTGTCTCATTTTACTGACAAGCACAGCTCATGCCAGAATATCTGAATGTGACATGCTTTACCCTGTCAGGCTTTTCCGAGGGACATTTATCTCCTTTACGTTTCGTGTGCCAAGATGATTATATTTGACATACAACATATATCCCTGGGTAGTTTGCGTTTGAACATTGACTTTGATAACAGCAGATATATGCCATCTTGGTTTACAATATAAATTTTTCAAGAGAAAGATACACCACAAAAAATGTTTAAGTAAGCAAGCAGCAACAATGTAAATTGTGGCAAGAAGTGTGGGATAAGTAAGGCGTGGTGTCAACTTCCAGTGCTTATTATTATTATTATTATTATTATTATTACATTATTGTCCATGGTAAAATGGCTTTTTACTTGCATTGTGTATCTTATTACTTTATTACATTGCATTATTGGAAGTAAATTGGCACATATAAGCTTGAATCTTTCATTTCGATGGTGCTTTTTCCTCTATGCCTTCTATGCTGTTTCAGTAAAGAATGGGTCAGCCATGACAGGAGGTGCACCAATAGATTACCTAGTCATGGAAACAAACCCTAAGAGATTCAACAAGCCACTGTGTTTCATGTTTCAACAATAACACATATAAACAATCACATATACTCCACTGAACTGTATCAATAGATAGAAAAATGTGCAAAAAGATGAAAACTGCAGCCTGCAACATTCTTTTTAACTCACTGCAGGGCTTCTGTACATCAACGCACAGATGTTAACTGGCATGACCTTAGTAAGGCAATAATTCACCTTCTGATGGTCTCCCTGTCCCAAACATGTGACATCAGGATGTGACAATGAGGGGGCGGGGCTGTCGTGACCAGGAAGAAGATTACCTCCATTCCAGGCACCTTTGCGGAGGCTCACTAAGCTGTTGGGTACCATTTGAGGCACCCTGCAAGCCAAATACAGGTGCTATAGAGCAGAGATGGAGTGGTCACCTAGGTCCTGAGCCCTAAGCTATGGGGTTGGTGGAAGTGATTCTCAGCTGAATACTTAGTGCATCATCATTGGGAACTCAGAGATTCAAGGCATTGTACTGTAAGGGATGGACCACAATGATGAGTTTAGCCTCATCCCTCACAGTGGCCAAACACAGAGATAAGGAAGCATTGGAATACATTTACATTTCAGGTTTGACCCAATAAACCATGTATTAATCTGCACAGGAAGAAAGCAGCAAGGTGCAAAGAGAGAATTACAAGAAATAGTTGAACAATGAAGCAGTAACACTTTCATGTACAATACATGCTATTACTCATATCTTTGATCTCTGCACATTCACTAAAATTGTATGGTTTTATATGTTACTTTATTTTTGCTATGATAATGGATTTTATTATGCTTGAGAGTTCAGTACTTACAAAAATAATATACAGTATTCTGCCATAGCAAAAGTAAAAGAATTAAAACACAACAAAACATAATGAATAGATCAGATACAAAATTGTATTAGGAGATATCACCTCTTTGTGATAATGTTGAAACCCATGCAAGCATGTCTAGGCTATTTTGAACCTCCATTATTTTGAGCTCTGTGGTCACCCTTTGATACAAACATTTCAGCTTGCAGCCCATCATCAAGGGACCCCAATTCTCTGCAAGTCTCTACACTGGCATATATATCATCACACCATTACACTGCAGTTAAAAGAACTCACCTCCCATATACAGAGGGTAACTTTTATACAAGGGCTGGCTTATGAGCCTCACCCAACTAGGCCATTTATAGCCTTGAATGAAAGCTGCCATGATAGCACTAACAAAATGTTTAAACAAAACAGAAAAGAAAAATGCCTGTGCCCGGTTTTACCTATATTCTACATTGTACCAGCGGCATGGCAGTATTAATGCCAAATATATATACAAAACAGAAAGACTTATGCATATATGTATACACTTGGTTGCAAGGTCAGTACAGATGGTGTATTGGTTACCATTACTGCCTCACTGCACTGAGGTCATGGGTTTAATGGCCCTAACTGTGTGGAGTTTGTATATTCTCCCCGTGCATGCATGGGTTTCACCCGGGTACTCCGGTTTTCTCCCACTGTCCAAAAACATACTGGTAGGTTAATTGGCTCCTGACAAAAAAATTAGCCCTTGTGTGTAAGTGTATGGCTGTACATGTGTTTATGCAGACTAGATAGGCCAAGTGATTCTTATCTAATTTATTTATTATTTATGTATTGCCAGTTATTTATATAGCGCATACATATTCCACAGCACTTTACATCAGTCCCAGCCTCAGTGGAGCTAACAATCTATAGGGTTAATTTTGTTGAGAGCCAGTTAACCTACCTGTATATTTATTCCGGGAGGAAACCGGAGCGCCTGGAGGAAACCCACGCAAGTACGGGGAGAATATACAAACTCCACACAGTTAGAACCATGTGGGAATCGAACCCATTAACTCAGTGCTGTGAAGCAGTAATGCTAACCATTACACCATCCGTACTGCCCGACGGATGGTGTAATGGTGTCAAAGTCTATGTTTCTATGTTCTAAGTAGTAGAAATGTGGAAAGATCTTGTTGGTATCTGAATATTGCACATGCATCATAAAAAGAAACAGATATAACCAGTAAAAAGTAAAAACCGTAAAACATGTGTGCAATCTAGATAAAAAAATTATAATATACAGTAATGTGTAAGATAGAAGTTATTATAGATATATTAGACATAAAATCTAAAAACAATATAATTAAATGCACATGTTAAAACACTTGCTCCATAAACATGGATGGTAGAAATCGAATGTATGAAAACTTCCCGTATCTGAATCCTGAATGAGCTGTATAGTTGTGCATTGAAATAGTCACTGGTATTGTTGCAAATAAATTATTCAAAGAGAGTAATTACCATTTCCCCACGTGGAGTCCAAAGTAATAAAGATCAAGAGATACTAAATATGATAGATATATTACCCTGCAGCTGCATGCAGTCTCTCCAGAATATTTGTTGAATCCCTGAGTATTCTTTATTGGGACTTCCGTGGAGCCAGATATACTTAAAGGGGCTAATACAGACCTGATTGCTGAACAGCAGCGATTAGGTCTGAACTGCGCATGCGCTGGTGCCGCAGTCCATTGGCGCATGCCAGACAGCCGACGGCTGTCTTAGCCCTGCGATTGCATCAGCCTGATTGACAGGCACAGGCGGTCGCTGGGTGGGAGGGGGCGGACCGGCGGCATTTGGCCGTTGTTTAGGGGGCGTGGTCTGGGCAACGCAGGCATGCCTGGACCGTCGGGGGGACGGACCGCGACAGCTGCGTGACATCACACGCAGCCACTGCGACCCAGGTAGCGACAAGTAGCTCCCTGCCGGCGCGCAGGAGCTGCGCTGGTAGGGAGCTATTCTTCCAGTACAAAAGCATCACCGCTGTGCAATGCTTTTGTACTTGTGTGTGTGTGTGTGGGTGGGAGGTTCGGGCCTGACACGCAGGGCGGACTAGCCCTGTGCTGGGCGTCCCCCCCCCCCCCCCCCCCCCCCCCGCATGTCTGAAGACTGATCGTAAATGTGCTAGATTTAGCACATCTACGATCAGGTCTGAATTAGGGCCTAAGTCTCTTGTGATTAAATAAACTCCAGTGGCAAGCAGTGAAATGAATGTGTCAATTTCTGCTCAGGAGGACAACAGCCTAACTAGTGTCTCTGTGCTCCACAGTTTCATCAGATGCAACTCATAAAAAGAAATCATCAAATGCGCATGCATCGGACAAGGCATATGTAAATGGTCAGAGGGCCTGATTCAGAGATGGATGGAAGTTCAATATCACAATGCAAGCAGCATTGTATTTATCCGATTTCTAGGAGGGGTATGCAGGAGACGTCTCATAGAAGAGACACCTCCTGCATATAACTGCGATCCCGGCTCTGCGACCGACATCACAAGCTGGGGTCCATGTAGTCGGCCAGCTGAGTAAGCCTCAGCTTGCGCAGCTGGCCAGCAGAAGCTGGGGCTGCAAAGCCAAGAAGTCTGCATGGTGACAAACAGAC
The DNA here is from genome assembly GCF_028390025.1 of Pseudophryne corroboree. Lineage (NCBI taxonomy): Eukaryota > Metazoa > Chordata > Amphibia > Anura > Myobatrachidae > Pseudophryne > Pseudophryne corroboree. The sequence continues at coordinate 523,080,075 of NC_086448.1, read as the reverse complement.
CTTTGACTCTCCCTTCCCAGTATTGCCCCCGTTTTCAGGAACGCACTCCTTCCTTTGACCCCTCCCCACCCCCTCAAAGCCACTGCCTGGTAATGAGGCAGTGGCAGATGGGAACTACAGCATCATAGCAAGGCCTATTCGGCACATGTGCAGAATGGACCTTGCACATCCGCAGATTCCCATAAATCCTGAATCTGCGTGCAGCCCCTCTCCTGTGTAAATATCTCAGAATCAGGCACAGAGTTTGCAAGTTTATACAGAATGATCTATCTGTTGATGAACCATTCTTTTAGTGAAATAGGCATTTCTTGGCAATAACTGGGCAAACGCACAGAATTGTCTTATGGGCGTTCAAGTTGGTATCCATGTTTGACTGTAGCATTTGGATGGAAATTGGACACCTGATTCAGACAATTTTTTAAAATATCATGGGGATAGATTTCTACAGGCATATGCGTAGTATGGCAGTGGTGTGCCCGGTGCTGTCCCCGCAGTCTAAACCCATGAAGTCATGATGTCACACCATGGAGACAGGGCCAGCAGTTCTGGGAAGTAGGTGGCTCTGCAGTAGCTCCACTGATTGAACAGCACTCTGTAAGACATATGTAGGTGCTGTGGGCAGTGGCGACAAGAGAGGGGTGGGGGAGGGTACTAATTACTCGGGCCCAAGTCTGATGGCGGTATCCCCATTCCCTTAATCCCCTTACCTGGCAGCAGCAGCTGCAGCTTTTCACCTCGGCCTGCTGTGAGGCCAGGGAGGCTTTTTATTAAGGGTGCATGGCCACACCTTCTGTGATTAGGCCCCGCCCCCTGAAAAGTACCTGGTCCCAGTCATGCTCTCTACTGCAGTGGCTGTGGTCCTGTGCATATCCACGCATCTTCAGCATATAAGGGCGGACTCCCCCATTAGCATAATGACGTAAGAAGCCTGCTGCCGCCATACGGAAAAGCAGATGAATCTTACTCAATATCAGGCCCTATATGCATACAGATATCTGACAAGAAACAAAACACATTTTCTAAATCAATACTAACTTCAGAAACAGGCAATTGGAGTATAAACATTGGTGATTCTTAGTAGACAAAGATTTAAAAGGTTGTTGTCCAAAAAAAAGTTAAAGTGCAGTGTTCATGATGGCTGGCGAACTGCTATGTTTGGCCGAAAAGGCTACAAAAGGTGTGATAAGACAAAATAGTATTATCCATAGATATATTCATACATTTAAACAATAAATCTAATTGGAAGAGTAATTAAGCTGTTGTTTGAAATAAATACTGTATGTTGCAGTAAACAAATTATGCAGAATAAGGAGCTGCTAGGTTTTTTAGTATCCCGTGGAGTTCTGTCAAGTTCATCATTGTAAAGCAGAGACAGACTGACACAACTGTGATGCTATCAATCAGGCGATCGCTACCTGTGGGCTATGGAAACTGTTGCGGGAAGTTGATGTAAAAAATGACTACATTTTAAAAGAACTAGAACTTGATCTGTCTTATAATGGGGAATATTTTGACTGTTAACACAACTGCTAGAAAAAAGCCACAGGGCCTTATTCAGAGATAGATACAGATTGCTGCAAGCCCCGCCCCCAATGCCGCATCACCGCCCCGCCGCTGTCAATCACATTGCAGTCACATCCATTGGGGGGGATCCGGTCTTAAGATCGACACTGTCTAGGTCGACAATGTTTAGGTCGACCACTATAGGTCGACAGTCACTAGGTCGACATGGATGGAAGGTCGACAGGGTTTCTAGGTCGACATGTGCTAGGTCGACAGGTCTAAAGGTCGATATGAGTTTTTCAAATTTTTTTTCTTTTTTTGAATTTTTTCATACTTAACGATCCACGTAGACTACGATTGGAACGGTAATCTGTGCCGAGCGAAGCGGTAGCGGAGCGAAGGCACCATGACCGAAGCATGGCGAGCGAAGCGAGCCATGCGAGGGGATGTGGTGCACTAATTTGGGATCCCGGTCACTCTACGAAGAAAACGACAAAAACAAAAAAAAATCCTCATGTCGACCTTTAGACCTGTCGACTTAGCACATGTCGACCTAGAAACCCTGTCGACCTTCCATCCATGTCGACCTAGTGACTGTCGACCTATAGTGGTCGACCTAAACATTGTCGACCTAGATACTGTCGATTTGATGAACCACACCCCCATTGGGGATGAGACCGCAATGTGTGTGCCAGCGCAGCCGTGATGCAGCCTCCATCGGCAATCTGCACTGCAGGCTGCATCAACGGTGGGGTCTGAATGACCCCCATAATATGCACCATATACTGTATCTCACAAACCCATAAAAGAAACATTTTTTGTATTTTATTGAATTATCTTGTAGTTAGTAATTACTGGATCTGTGTTCAGCTCATCCACATTCTCACATAAGTTTGCAGCAGGGTTTATTTACAGTACATCCATTTTAGTGAAATTTAACAGTATCTAATCAATACTGTATGCAGAGAAAACTAAATTGTGGGTAGCAAACAAAGGAAGACAGCTGTAAAATAATAACTGATGATAACAAAAACTCTAACATTAAATATACAGAAATTGCAGACAAAAAAGAATTGTGACAGTAATGGTGCTAATGGTGGTAGATCAATGTTCCACATATACTTAACAGCCGTATCCAGTCTCTTTATCCCAATTCATATCAAATCTCCAATGGACATATAAAATAAACAGAAAAAAACAGCAGTAGTGTAATAGTGTCTTTTTTTCTCCTTATCAATAGAAGCCTTCTGTGATTAAAAGGTAGAATATGGTGTTCTTTCCTCCACACTCTCTTCTGACAGACATACGTCCCTGGTGGTAGTAGGAGCAACCACACCACGTGTCATCCACCAAAGCAACAAATGCTTACTTTTGCTTACATGTAAGCCTGCTTTTTTCAGACACATAAAGGTTTCTTTTTAAAAATAATTAAACATGCACTTATACACCTGCTCACATGGCAGGGCTTTGTCAGTGGGCAGCTTTTTCTTGCGGTTGCGACCACTAGGTCTTTTTCAAAAAAATTCTCTATTAAATATATAGAAGTCAACAAATATTTAGGGGGAAATTGAATCAGCAAATTGATCCCTGGGGGGTAATTCAATTATCCCCAATAGCCAGCACTATCTTGGATTTTCTTTCACACGCATGGAGGCAGGAGAAACAAACTCTTCAATAATTGCCATTTTGTCACGAATGCAATAGCACATGGATCTGGGAACTTATCCTGGATCCTGTGTTTTTTGCATGATACTGAGCAAATATTACCGCAAACAAAACGGGCATTAATTGAACTGGCCAATAAAAACATTGGTTTTTAATTAAATTCCCCCCCTTAATTCCAAAGAATTCTGCCTTAATTCCAAAGAATTCTGCCCACTTATTTACATGACAGTAAAGGCAATTACATAAGCCAAGCAATAGATTAAATTGTAAAAATAGGGATAGCAATAGTGCACCAAGGGCCTTATTCAGCTCCAGTTGCAAAATAGCAAATCGGACGATTATTGGCCCACTGCGCTTGCACTGCGAACGCATTGCACGTGTGTGACCTACGATTCTTATGCAATCACATCTTGTTGGGATGGGATGGCAGGTTGATTGATAGGTGGCAGGCGTACACATGGCGCTTACAGGGAGTGGTTGGGGAAACACAGGCGTGTCACAGCCATTTTCGGGGCATGAATCTGACATCAGGTGCGATTCCTACATCTTAAAACATGACGCCCGGTGCAACTGCATTCTCATTATTCTGAGTAGCCCTGGGTCATCCACAACTGTCGATGGTACTCGATTTCTGCATATGCATAGCAGTTATGCAACTGCTTACGCAATTTTGCAAATGCACCGGTGGGCATCTTTTCCCTTTCTGGGCGACTCTTCACATGCAGAAGCAGGATTGAGAAAATCGCAATTTCTGTCTCAATAGTGATTCAAGATGACTAAGGTCCCAAATCCAGTCTTACGGCAGTATCACACTGGAGGATATTTTAAACTATATCGCTCATTTCACCCTTCTGAGCGACATAGTTTAATATATTGCCCAGTGTGACCGGGGCGAATGATGCGCGGTCCCGTGGGTTGTAAACTAGGTAGACTGTTGTCTATTCCAGCAGCTCAATTCTGGCTACAACATTGATGACACGGTGCATATCGTTGAGTCATTTATGAAATTGCTCAGTGTGGCCGCTTTATCTCGTTCATCCAGGAGTCCGAGAAGTTCAAGGGAAATCGATATCGTTAATGTCGTCAAGTGTGGCACTGTCTTTACATATTGTGATATAAGGTGTCCCATGATAAGTGTCTGCCAAAGTCAGTTTTTACTGTAGCAAAAGAGACAAGAGATTATGAAAATGTGTATATTGAGGACCCTTATTGTAAACGTATCCAAAAAGTTATTTTAGTTACATTAGTAGGATTTTACCAATTCTATTTATATTTTACCCTGATACCAATTGATTTGTAAATCATTCAGATCAGGTTCTCAAAAATGTAACCCTCGCGTACAGATGTTATGCTACTAGCGGATAAACAAGAAGATTTGGACAACAGAGGCCGGCGGAACAACCTTAGAATCCGTAACGTCCCCGAGACGGTGGAGCAAACCCACCTCACGGATTACCTACTCCGCCTCTTCCGCTCACTTGCTCCCTCCATTCCGGATGATATGCTACTCCTTGACAGGGCTCACAGGGCTCTACGCCCTAGATCTCAAGATGCTAAAACACCGAGAGACGTAATTCTACGTTTTCACTACTTTGTTGTTAAAGACCAAGTCTACGCCAAAGCCCGGAGGTCCTCGACCATCTCTTTCGAAGGCTCTGATCTCTCGATTTTTCAGGACCTGTCACCGGTTACGTTAAATAGAAGGAGGGAGCTAAAGGACATAACCAAAGCCCTGAGGGACAACAACATCAGATATAGGTGGGGTTTTCCCTTTGCCCTCCAAGTCAGGGCGGATGGCAAATTTCTCTCTGCCAGGTCCCCTGACGAGGCCCTTCAGCTACTCCGTCAATTGAACATCTCCGGCCCCCCGACCACTACCCCTCAACGTTCTCTCCCAGTCAACACCTCCCACTCCCTCACAGCCCCATCCCCAAATTGGATCACCGTCGGAACGGCTTCTCATACCTCCCCAGATACATGACTCCCCATCAGCGGCTGTTCCTACAGGGACTTGATACCTACACAGGCTCTCAAATGGACCTCGGGGGGTCTCCCTGCACTGTGCCGAGATTCCCGTATGGTGTAGAGCCCTCTGTTTAGCTAATGTTTACCGTATTTTGCCTTAATGGGTTTATTGTGGGGGGGACCTGCTCGGGCCCAAGGGGCCGGGGTTCTTCGCGGCCAGCCGCGTGGGCCCCGGTCCCGGGTGGCCTGACTGGGCCGAACCTTCTCTACCGATTTTGAAGGGGTCTCTCTGCGCTATGCCGAGATTCCCATGAGGTGTAGAGCTCTCTGTTGAGCTAATGTTTACCGTTTACTGCCTTGTTGAACCTGTTGTGGGGGGGCCTGTCCGGGCCCTCGGGGCCGGGGTTCTTCGTGGCTGGCCGCGTGGGCTCCGGTCCCGGGTGGCCCGTCTGGGCCGAGCCTTCTCTCCTTACCTCAAGCAGGTTTTAATGTTATCACTGTTGCTCTGTTGTCACCATACCATGTTATACCCCCAGTCCTATTAATGCTGTTTTCCTCCCTCCCCTCCCTCCTCCCTCTCCTTTTAGCTCCCTTAGTTTACTATTTGCAATATGTATACTTAAACTGAGTTTGTTCACACACGGGACCCGGTCTCCTCTCCGAGCAGCTGGGTTCATCCACCCCCCATTCGACTTCCAAGGTCGACGTCGGACGAACTGGACCCGCGGGTCTACTCCTTCCTTGGGTCCGACTACTGAGAATGGATTTTCTTTGTCTTCTAGTTACTGGTTTTAGTATATGCCGGTTCTTCATCTGTTCTCCTACCCCTTCTCCTCACCTCTCTCTGATCTTCTATCCTTTTCCTTCCCCCCTTTCTTTTGGAGCCCCGCTGGTGCGCTTCCACATGAAGAGTACTCTGCTTTTATACCATGGTTCTTAAAATAATCACCCTGAACACGAAAGGTCTGAATAGCCCGCGTAAGCGCTCTCTCTTATTTCAGTCCCTTAAACAACTTAGAGGCGACATCGTTTTCCTACAAGAGACCCACTTCTCTGGTAAGTCACACCCGGAACTTAGGTCAAAATCCTTCCCACACACTTTCCATGCTTGCGACCCCATGCGCAAGAAGAAAGGGGTCTCTGTACTCTTTGCTAACCACCTGGACTTCATCCCCTCTGAAATACTGAGGGACCCTGAAGGTAGATACCTGTTATTAGTGGGGTTGTTAAATGGGTCCCCCTATACATTCTTGAACATCTATGCTCCAAACCAGCTCCAGGTCCCCTTTTTCCACTCCCTAAATAGCCTCTTAGCCCTACACAGACGCGGTAACGTGGTGTTGGGGGGGGATTTTAATGTGACTCTAGATAGCGCCCTGGACAGATCTAAACCTCTGCCCAGATCTATGCGCCCCTCACATACGCGCAACGCAGCCGCCTTGAACCTCCTATTGTCACGTCACCTTCTCTTCGATACATGGAGAGTGAAAGAGCCGAATGCTAAAGATTACACATACTATTCCCCCATATACGATGTTTACACAAGACTGGACATGATTTTCCTGAGTTCGGAGCCTGCTCAATGTATCCTCGATACCTCCATTCACCCTAGCACGTGGTCAGACCACGGCCCGGTTACAGTAGACATCCCGGGTCCACATCCTCCCGCTCGCCACCCTGTGTGGAGGTTGAATGACAGACTCCTTCTTAATCCCCAAACGAAAGCCCATATAGCCACCGAAATTTCCCATTACTTTGAGACAAACGCATCTCCGTTTGTTCCTCCTATGTTATTATGGTGTCAAAGTCAGAAAAATATCTCTACACACACTGCCATATTTGCACCTCATACTGGTCCGCGCTGCGCATGCGTACGCTCTCCCGTACGTGCACATACTCACAGTCGCGGGCACCCGCAGGCGCACGGTATGCGTATTTACGGTAGAGTTTATGTAATCGTAGCGTGCGACTCATTCGTTACATATTTTCACTAATAATGTATTTTGTAGATCATGGTCCCTTTGATAGATTCTGAAAGTTTGGTTAACATAGCATGTTCCTGAACAGAGAGATCCCTCTTTGTATTGTACGAAGGGTCTAACAGGGGTCATACAGTGGTGTTTGGTACCCATCGGAAGAGTATTTAAATAGCAATATTCCGGTGTTGGTTTGGAGCGGATTAATCGCTCGTGCGAATAGTTATGGACATAAGAAGTTTATGTCCATTTACTATTATTTGTTCTTACTTAGTCATGCGGCGGGAAACCCAGTATCCCACCCACCTGGACAGTTGGAAACAGTCACAGCCCACCTGTATGAATCAACCTATGACCTTTTGTTATAATGCGAAGCCGAATTCCTGTGTCCAATGAACAATGAGATTGTAGGGACCATTGAATTGTATTGTGTGTGGGGCATAAATAGGCAGGCCGACCGTATCCAGTTCTCTCTCTTCAACGGTTCTCATTGCTGATAATCGGGAGCTGGATATCGAGGCGCATGCGATCGTTTCCCCTTGTGCGTAAGTGTTTCTCCGCAATCATATTGTCTTGATGTTATTGTGAGCCATTTCTCTCTCTCTCTCTCTCTCTCTCTCTCTCTCTCTCTCTTCTATTTCTCCCGTATTTTTCCCTTAATTGTATTGTATTGTATTGTATTTCCTGTGTAGTTATCTGGTTAGTTAGTCTATGTTATATTGTAGTGTATGCTTTGTACTGTGATTCTTTTGCAAGTATAATAGTCATAATACATATAATAGGTTTTGGACCCTAAGCCCAGGTATCTGTGTATTTCTTATTGTGTTAAGTATTCCCTGAGCGTCGGTGACGCCCAAGCAGCTTTGTAGTTAATCAGGTTACACCAGGTTGCATTTACACTCTATCACCACACTAAGGTTTACTGTATATTTCGTTGTTAATGGTATAGATATAAAGGTTTAACGTTATAAGCGTCTGCACCGCTGGAGATCTCCTCGTGGTCCCAAGCGTCCGCTACGCTATAGCGAATCATTACGTTAGTCGGCAGCCAATAGCGTGCCTGCCTGTGATCTCTGGGCCGTAAGCGAACGTGACGCTTGAGCGTCTCGACTACGGTTGAGCGATCGTTACGCAACTTGCGTACCCTTACGGTACTTCTTACGTAGATAGCGTACAGTGTTCTTAGACCTCTTAAAGTGTTTTATATACGATAAATATTTAGCTTTATCAATTGCGGGCTCGTCCAGTCCTTCACATATCTGCACTAGGTAGATCAGCAGACATTATCCCTCAGCAAAGGGCGGGAGGTTGTATCCCTCGTAGTGCTGACGGGATAAGCGTCTGCTTCGCTTAGGTAAAGGGTGCTGAAGGAATCCGGGAACCGGAGGTAAGAGCAAAACGCTAGTGTCTTTTAAAACTGTTTATTTTTCTATCTTGCGTACACACGCACACATATATATCTGCATTCCTTTTTCATTTGTGTATTTTCGTATATCACTCTCCTGTCTGCCAGTTTTATAGTTGATAAAAGTGCTAAAAGAGATTTGCTGTTATTTCATAATTTAAGAATAGAGGTAATAAAGTTAAAATATAGACAAACACACAGTTTTGCCTGGGAGATAAGGCGAAGTCAGTGTGGTGTGTGGTAGATGATCAAGGATCATCTACATTGATAAAAGTATAAATTGTGTTACGGTGGATCTTTGCTTTGCGTGCACGTGTCCCTAACAAAGACTTGCGTACGCAATCCAAAGGCCGACGCACGCAGCGTATATTACGCAACGGAGCGTCCGGTTACGCCCACGTAGCTCAAGTCACGATAAGTTGATTTTTAACGCAAAGCGATAAATAACGCAAAGCGATAAATAACGCAAAGCGATAAATAACGCAAAGCGGTAAATAACGCGAGGCGAGAAATAACGCAAGTCTATTTTTGGGTGTCCGAAATTTAAATTAACAGATCCTGCTCCTAATTGGTAACACATCTGGTCTAAAGAAAAATTTCTGCGCAGAAATAGAAATAGAAACAAAAGTGTACATGTGATGAGTGAGTGTTTTTGTATTACATAAGTTTATATAACTTGGAGGTTGAACCAAAAGAAATCACCGAGTACTCGTGAGGAACATACGTGTAAGTGACATGCACGGTGGCTAGGGAGGCATCCTTAGTTAAACATACAATTTGAGCATTAGAGTATAGCGGACCAGGAGGTCGTATAAAACAAGACCAGGAGGTCAGACCAGGAGGTCGTATAGAACAAGACCAGGAGGTCATAGTAGACCAGCAGGTCCAGGTACAGTAAACAAGGAAGTCCGCTATACAGTCCACAGGCACAACACCGAAAAGGGTTGGTGCAACACCCATATAGGCCATACAAGCTCTCGCTGAAGGAATTCGCAGCCGCAATTTTCGATTCCATTGGTCTTTCCGTACATAAGCTTAGTTGCTTGTGTGCTGAACGACTGGACCGCACGTAATTGTGTACAGTAGTTAGTAATCTGACCTAGTACCATTAGAGTAAAGGGGTCACAAACGCTATTTGTACATTCTAACGTGATTTGTGTAATTTTTTATTTTTTCAAAAAGGGAAGTTCGCTGGTCACTCAGGAACTATCTGACAACCCCACCTTTACTGGAAAGGGTAGTGCTCTTCGGATCACACTCGCATTTTTCAAGTAAACAAAGGTTAATAGGTGCCCTGGGTCGAGTGCGCCAGCACCATATCGGTGTGATCAGGTCGCATTGGTCGGCGTGGGCGAGCGAGTGGGGTGCTCGGTAAACTTCACCGTCTGCCTATCGTGAATATTTTGGTTTTCTGTAAGGGTTCGCTGAAGACCCTGATATAGAGATCAGAGGTAGAGCAAGCAACACCTGCAGATTATGGGGGCCAGTTGTTCAGGAAGGGGGCGATCAACCTCGGTTCGGGTTGACTCTGTAAACCGACCAGTAGGATCGGCCAGATACGTAATGTGTGAGAAATATGGAAGTCACACAGAGGTTTTATGTGATGAATGGGAGAGAATGACGGTACATGACGGGGAGAAATTCCCAAGAATAGGTAGCTTCAGCCCAGAAGTGTTACAAAATTTAAGGAGGAGGATATGTCTCATAAAATCAGCAAAGAGACGAATCAAGCATTATGATTATTTGCAGTTGTGGCAACAGGAAGGTGAGATACAGAGAGGTTTGGCTCAGGCGGCGGGATCTGGGTCGGTCAGGAAACTGATAGCCACGGCCCCACCGCCACCATATATAGCGGGAGAGAAGTTGATTGCGGAGAAAGACGCACTAAGGTGTAACACACAATCACTTAGTAACCATGTAAATGTTAAAGATAATGTTGAACCATTAACCCATGCAAGTATTAACCCGTGCAAGTTGTACCCTGTTTTGAACTTTCCTCAGGAGTGTGATCAAGAAGACGATTCGGCAACAATTTCAGCGCTCTCTCTAGCGGCCACCATATCGGAAACCACAGTAGGAACTGCTCCACCCCCGAGATTAGTAACAAAGGCCCCTAGCGGAGGGATAGGTGAGGTCGTGTCAACGGGTAAGTACGGCACCATATATTATGCTGAAACAATTTCACCACAGGCTGTAGAATCTACACAGAATGAGGTTGTTAGAGTAAATCCTGTTAAGGTAATAGTAGTTCCCAATGGGAAAACAGACACGTCAGGAGCCACACCCGTTAGGAACATTGCCATGTATTGCCCGTTTACCCGAATGGAATTGAGGACCATAGTGTCTGAATTCCCTGACCCTAGAAAAGATTTAGTTGCTAGCCAAAAATACATCAGGGACCTAGGAAACACTTTAGAGCCCAATAATAAAGATTGGCAGATATTGCTAAGAGCTTGTTTACCCTCCAATGTCGACGCAGCTCAATTCTTAGTTGACTGTGGATTAGATCAGGATGTACCTCTTACAGATGTGTACAACAAAGATAACGTAAAAAGGATAAATTTACAGTTAAAGGAGTATTTCCCAGCCGTTGTTAAATGGAACAAAATATTCTCCATTAAACAAAAGGAGTCAGAAACGGCAGCAGAATATTTTCACCGGGCACTATTAGAAATGGCAAAGTACACTGGTATAGAGGACATTAAGACCAATGCAAACCATCAAGAAGTAGCAGTATCTGTACTAATGGATGGTTTAAAGGAAGCATTAAAGGCAAGGGTACAGACCACGCAACCATGTTGGCGAGGTCTGTCAGTGGCCACTTTGAGAGAGGCTGCTATTGATCACGACCGGAACATCACCAGACACAGGGAGTCACAAGGTGATAAGTTAATGTCAGTAAGTATACAGGCCCTGACCACAAAGCAGCCTGTGGTAATATCACCAAACCCTGTGGGTAAGTCAACTGTGGTAACATGTTATTTTTGTCACAAACAGGGACACTTTGCACGAGACTGTAGATCAAGAAATCGACAAAAGTCTTACCAACCCCCTAGACAACGACACGACACACGACATTGGGATCAGGGTCCACAGAGACGGAGTTATGAGCCACATACAGGGGAAACAAAAAGATATCCCCCGAACAGAGACTGGCATGCCTCTGGTAGTTCCCAGCTATCTCCCTCACAAGTAGTTGCTGCCAGCGGGATTCAGGGAGGTCACCATACCCAATAGGGGTGTGGCCATACCTGTAATCTGCAGCCAGTAAAATTGATTGCAAGCCTTGGAAGTGAACCCGAAATTGCAATTAATGTAGCTGGTAAATCATTAAACTTTCTTGTAGACACAGGGGCGGCCAAGTCAGTGATAAATTCGACAGTGGGCATGAGAACCACTGGTAGGACAATTCCAGCCATGGGAGTAACAGGAGTAGTCCAGCACTACCCTGTTAGCAAACCAGCCGAGATTACAATAGGGCCTTTGCATACCAAGCATTCCTTTTTGCTGGCTGCATCGGCACCAACTAATCTCCTGGGAAGAGACTTACTGTGTAAAATGGGGTGCGTCATTTATTGTACTCCTGAAGGTGTATTCTTGGACATACCTGAGAATCACGCTCAGGAAGTGCGAGACATGTTAGACTCCCCATCAAAATTAATGTCGCATACCATTATGACAAATAGGAATCCATCCCAAGTAGAAGAAATGACATCTCAGATACCAGAGTCACTTTGGACAAAAGACGGACAGGACACTGGATTAATGGCAAACGTAGCTCCAGTAGTTGTACAAGTAAAAGATGGTAGGATAGCTCCAAAAATCCCACAGTACCCTCTGAAGCCAGAGGTGGAGTTAGGAGTTTACCCAGTAATAGAGCGCTTGCTACAACAGGGCATTCTGGTAAGAACGTCCAGCACTGCCAATAGTCCCATCTTCCCTGTTAAAAAGAGTGGGGGGAGGGGTTACAGACTAGTGCAGGATCTAAGGGGGATTAACAAAATAGTTGAGAGTCAGTTCCCTGTAGTGCCAAATCCAGCTGTCATCCTAATGCAAATCCCTCCCACTGCCAAATTTTTCACTGTCATTGACCTCTGCTCCGCTTTCTTTTCGGTACCTCTGCACCCTGACAGCCAATATTTATTCGCATTCACATACAGAGGAGTCCAATACACGTGGACTCGATTACCCCAAGGTTTCAGATAGTCCAAGTATATTTTCTCAGGCTTTGCATGATTGTTTACAGTCTTTCCAACCAGAGAGTGGATCAGTATTGATACAGTATGTGGACGATTTACTGCTGTGTTCAGATTCACTGGAAGCATCCCTGAAGGATACGAAACAGCTCCTGTTTCATCTTTCAGACACAGGACACAAGGTTTCCAAAGACAAGTTACAATTATGCCAAACTAAGGTAAAATATTTGGGACACTGTCTAACACAAGGACTGAGACACCTGACCGCTGATAGAATCCAAGCAATTAGAGACATGACTCTGCCACAAACCCAGCAACAGATCAGAACGTTTTTAGGAATGTGTGGGTATTGCCGTAATTGGATCCCAGGGTTTTCCATTTTAGCGTTACCTTTGCAGGAAATGGTCTCCTCAAACAAACCTGATAGGATTTCGCATACAGACGAGTCCGAAACAGCATTTGAGAGACTTAAACAGTGCCTAACGCAGGCACCAGCACTAGGTATGCCAGACTATGGGAAACCCTTTGAACTATACGGAACAGAAAGTGCTGGTTGCGCGGCAGGCGTACTAACCCAAAAGCACGGTGATGCCAGCAGGCCAGTTGCATACTACAGCGCTCAGCTAGACACGGTAGCGCGATCCCTCCCCACATGCTTGCGAAGCGTTGCTGCGATAGCATTGCTAGTGACAAAAAGCGAAGATGTCGTGCTAGGCCACAACCTCACAATCCATACGCCACATGCAGTGTCAGCCTTATTGAATTCTGCCCAAACCAGACACGTATCATCAGCGAGGTTTACAAGATGGGAATTGGCCCTAATGGCCCCCGTAAACATCACCATAAGGAGATGCAGTGCATTAAATCCTGCAACATATCTCCCAGGTGTGCCTGGTCAGGCACAAAGGGTGGAAGGTGAGAGTGATGGGGAAGGAGGATTTAATACAAAGGAAGATACACATGATTGTATGGAATATTTGACCCAAAATTTTACCGCAAGGCCTGACATCAGTGACAACCCACTGGAAGATGCAGAACTCACGTTCTACACGGACGGTAGTTGTCATAGACAGTCAGACTCGGGAGACTTGTGTACTGGATACGCAGTCGTAGATGACCAAGACACCATAGAAGCGGAACCGCCAGGCCCACCTCACTCAGCCCAGGTTGCTGAACTGGTCGCCCTAACCAGAGCATGTGAATTGGCTAAGGGTAAGTCAGCCAATATCTACACCGATTCTAGATACGCCTTCGGGGTAGTTCATGATTTCAGAGCCCTATGGCGCCTCAGAAATTTCATGACGGCAGCTGGTACACCGGTAGCGCATGCAGCTCACATAAAAAGGCTTCTAACAGCGATACAGGAACCCGACAGAGTGGCTGTTATCAAATGTAAAGCACATACATATAGCCAGGACCCAGTATCACTTGGTAACAGCCAAGCAGACGAAGCTGCTAAGTTAGCAGCTGCTACCCCCAGACAGACAGACACAACACAACTGATGGTATTTAATACCATCAACACACAAAAGTTGTGTGAAATGCAGAATTTGTGTTCCACACAGGAAAAGGCAGTCTGGAAGGCAAAGGGATATGGCCAGGAGTCCTCAGGACTCTGGACGGATGGACATGGTAAACCAGTGGCCCCCAGAGCATATCTTCCATGTCTGGCTGAAGCAGCTCACGGGCTGACTCATCTAGGCAAGGAAGGGATGTGCAAATGGGTAAGAGCATATTGGTGCGCCCCAGGATTCTCCTCTCATGCGAGTAAAAGAGCAATGTCATGCCTTACCTGTTTGAGAAAGAATATTGGAAAGGCAATACCTACAGAACCATCCCATATCCCACCTGCCGGCGGCCCTTTCCAGGTAATACAAATTGACTTTATACAATTACCCCCTTGTCGGAATTTGAAATATGTACTTGTCTGTATAGATGTTTTCTCAAATTGGGTCGAAGCATTTCCTGCGGCTACAAATACCGCTATGTTTACTGCTAAGAAAATTGTGCAGGAATTTGTATGTAGATATGGTATCCCTAGAATAATCGAAAGTGATAGGGGTACCCATTTTACAGGTGATGTCTTTCAAGGAATGTGTAAGTTGATGGGAATTGATAGCAAGCTGCACACTCCGTACCGTCCACAGGCGAGTGCGAAGGTCGAAAGAGTGAACAGCACTATTAAAAATAAATTGAGTAAAGTGATGGCAGAGACAGGATTGACATGGCCAGAAGCTTTACCCATTGTATTGTACAGTATCAGAACCACTCCCAGGTCCCCTCTTAATCTGTCCCCTTTTGAAATCTTGTTTGGTCGACAACCGCATGTCATGATTAACCCTCAGGATGATTTGAAATGTAACAATGAAGTGACTGTAAAGTACTTGATTAACATGAGTAAACAGTTAAGGAATCAAAATGATAATCTGAAGTTGGTGATTCCTGATTTACCAGATAGTAATTGTCATGACATTGAACCTGGGGATTATGTGATGATACGGAATTTTCTACGCTCAGGTTGCCTTATTGACAGATGGGAAGGACCATACCAGGTCTTATTGACTAGCACTACAGCATTGAAGGTTGCTGAGAGAGAGACTTGGGTTCATTCATCCCACTGCAAGAAGGTTGCTGATCCAGAGAAGTTCCGTGATAAGGAACAGACGGTAGAGGTTGTATCACTGGAGTGTCTGTTCCAGGAGGACTGAGGCGGCACCTGAGCCGTGAAAATCTCAAGACCAAGAGCTGTTGTCGACTCCCCACTCCCTTTTATTGTTTTTCTCCACTTCCCATCCCCTCTCCCTAAAATTTCTTTTTCCCCCTTCTCATTCTTCTCCGTTTCCTCCTATAAGATGGACTTGCCCCAAGAGACTGTGATCCGGATTTTCCTGTTAACCATGATGTTGACCAGAGCAGTCTGTTCCGGCGAGAGTACCATGGAGGTCGAGAGAGGTTCTGGAATGGGTTCTGATGATAAAGATGGAGGCGTAGTTTTCCAAGATCAACCTAACCAACAAGCAAAGGCGAGTATCAGAAAACGATCCGATAGCATTGACCATAGAAGAAATTGTGACGGATTGTTAGCTGAAGAAAACTGTATCTGTAGGCTCTGTAACAATGTCATTGAGGATGGGTGCATTAAGAAATGCCAATCCAGTTTTAATATCCATATGGACCGGCATCCATTGAGTGACTATCACTCCTTAGTGGGTAGTGTGTTAAACAAAACAGATTGTTGGGTATGCTCTCAAGTACCTCAGGGTCATAGCAAATCAGGGCTAGTACCATTTCCTTTAACGTTAGGGGAGGTACTTGAGTTAAGTGGTGGGAGACCGGTGGACAGGAGGTTTAACATCTCCAGCCCTCCTAGTTTGAAGCTCCACCAATACCACGTGGATAGGTCCCTATTATGTTTCAACATCTCCAATCCCCGAAAGCCAGGAAATTGGGAAGTGTCATGGAGCAACCAAACCATGACCTTTTCGCATAGAGCAGATAGAATGCCTACAGATACAGAGCTTGTACGCCACATAGCCAGTAGAGGAAAATCTTTCCGGTATAGGTACACCTTAGGAAATAGAATTACGAGAGTTGGAGAAGTATCACCAGGATACTGTGCACATATCGTACAACCTGATACGTGTACTAAGCAGATGGAAGAATTAGGGTCAGGAGATTTCACATGGAAGGTGTGTAATATGGTTATGTCCTACTCCGTCCCATATGTTCTCCCCGATGATGCATATTTCATATGCGGGAGAAAGGCGTACAAGTGGCTTGCCCCAAACTCTGAAGGATTGTGTTATATTGGAAAAGTATTGCCTGAAGTAATGACTGTGTCACATGACAAAATGAAAGACATACACCGTGGTGCCCAAGCTCCTTATACTCACACCCATTACGAGCACGTTGTTAAAAGGCACCTGATAGAAAAGACAGAGCATCCGGCCTCTGATCTGATAAGTGAATCCACCGGGATTCAATTCTTAATCGCGTTAGATTTCACCCGCACCGCTAGAGGAGTGCTGAATTATAAATACATATCGGCGCTCGCAAATTTGTTAGATAATATCACTGAAATGTATGATGACACGTTTAGATATACTGGAAGGGAACTTCAAGCTTATAAAACAGAACTAGTGCAGCATAGAATGGTTCTTAATTACCTCACAGCAGTGACAGGCGGATATTGTGTTACATTGGCAACACAGTATGGCGTGAAGTGTTGCACGTATATCACGAATAGCACAGAGGATCCGGTCGAGGTCATAGACCAAAAGATGGACGATATTCTCCAATTGAAGTGGGAATTTCGCCGAAAACACAATCTTACTCTTGCTGCTGTAGGTAATGAGCTGACTGGTTGGGTGTCATGGTTGAACCCGCGAAATTGGTTCTCCGGTTTAGGAGACTGGGCTCAAGGAGTCATAATGGATGTTGGGAAGTTTCTCCTATGTATCTTAGGTGTTGTCATATCAATTGGCTTGATATTTAGATGCGGTCAGGCTTTAATGAAGTGCAAACAAAGTACAAGAGTAATGAGTTTGAGGAGTGAGGAAACTGTAATTAACCTGGATTTGATTTATGACCCAACAATAGAAACAATGATGTAATGAAAATGCGATTATACGGTCCGTTTCTTTCACCTGTTTTTCTGGTTTTTTTCTCCAAGATAAAAAGACCCACTTGGACAAGGAAGTTGACGAGACGCTATACAGACAACGGATTGACCAAAGAAGAAGTTTTGACCACTGTAGATACGGACATTTGATGAACTTTGCCATGGATCCCCAGTTTCCCTAGAATTCTTAAACTTACGCTAGCCCAACATTTTTTTTGTAAATCTAATGGCATTGACAAAGCTTTTTGCTCGCACCTAATGGGCAAAACAGCGCAAAGAAGACGACTTTCAACTGATACCGAACAAAACTTCAACCGACAGATGTACATTAACCTGACATAGAATACCACTGCATTTTCCATAAGTGTTCTTTATCTTCATCTCTACAACCCTCAGGTAATAACACACATAGTCGATAGGGAATACAGGCACAGATATCAGCAACCACATACCTCCCCTATTCATGTATCATCAACTAAAATGTGCTCCCCCATTTTGTTACAACCAAAGCCGAAAATAGCTCGGTAAAGTTTGACAGCCCATCCACAGACCCGTACCACGGGATAAGAAGGAATTCAAATGTATACTTCGCAATACCTCGAAGCTTGATTTAAAACACGTACGGCACGATGATACATGACCCCCAAGCACGGATTCATACACACATGCTTCTGCTATCTCACTAGGTCATACCCTTTTCCTACCTTCTCCTCTCCTCCCCTACCCAACCATGTAAATGAATTAACCCCTGACATATATTTTTCTCCTTTTGAAATGTTTTAGAAGGTGGCAGTTATTATTGACTGCCAAAGGGTGGACTGTCAAAGTCAGAAAAATATCTCTACACACACTGCCATATTTGCACCTCATACTGGTCCGCGCTGCGCATGCGTACGCTCTCCCGTACGTGCACATACTCACAGTCGCGGGCACCCGCAGGCGCACGGTATGCGTATTTACGGTAGAGTTTATGTAATCGTAGCGTGCGACTCATTCGTTACATATTTTCACTAATAATGTATTTTGTAGATCATGGTCCCTTTGATAGATTCTGAAAGTTTGGTTAACATAGCATGTTCCTGAACAGAGAGATCCCTCTTTGTATTGTACGAAGGGTCTAACAGGGGTCATACAGTGGTGTTTGGTACCCATCGGAAGAGTATTTAAATAGCAATATTCCGGTGTTGGTTTGGAGCGGATTAATCGCTCGTGCGAATAGTTATGGACATAAGAAGTTTATGTCCATTTACTATTATTTGTTCTTACTTAGTCATGCGGCGGGAAACCCAGTATCCCACCCACCTGGACAGTTGGAAACAGTCACAGCCCACCTGTATGAATCAACCTATGACCTTTTGTTATAATGCGAAGCCGAATTCCTGTGTCCAATGAACAATGAGATTGTAGGGACCATTGAATTGTATTGTGTGTGGGACATAAATAGGCAGGCCGACCGTATCCAGTTCTCTCTCTTCAACGGTTCTCATTGCTGATAATCGGGAGCTGGATATCGAGGCGCATGCGATCGTTTCCCCTTGTGCGTAAGTGTTTCTCCGCAATCATATTGTCTTGATGTTATTGTGAGCCATTTCTCTCTCTCTCTCTCTCTCTCTCTCTCTCTCTTCTATTTCTCCCGTATTTTTCCCTTAATTGTATTGTATTGTATTTCCTGTGTAGTTATCTGGTTAGTTAGTCTATGTTATATTGTAGTGTATGCTTTGTACTGTGATTCTTTTGCAAGTATAATAGTCATAATACATATAATAGGTTTTGGACCCTAAGCCCAGGTATCTTGTGTATTTCTTATTGTGTTAAGTATTCCCTGAGCGTCGGTGACGCCCAAGCAGCTTTGTAGTTAATCAGGTTACACCAGGTTGCATTTACACTCTATCACCACACTAAGGTTTACTGTATATTTCATTGTTAATGGTATAGATATAAAGGTTTAACGTTATAAGCGTCTGCACCGCTGGAGATCTCCTCGTGGTCCCAAGCGTCCGCTACGCTATAGCGAATCATTACGTTAGTCGGCAGCCAATAGCGTGCCTGCCTGTGATCTCTGGGCCGTAAGCGAACGTGACGCTTGAGCGTCTCGACTACGGTTGAGCGATCGTTACGCAACTTGCGTACCCTTACGGTACTTCTTACGTAGATAGCGTACAGTGTTCTTAGACCTCTTAAAGTGTTTTATATACGATAAATATTTAGCTTTATCAATGGGACGCTCACAAAGCGGTAATACGTGGATGCCTGATCAGTGTCTCCTCTTATAATAAGAAGACCAGATCCAAACGCATCCGGGAACTCTCGGACATGGTTAATGCCCTCTCACTGAAACACAAAAAAACAGGGTCCGAAGTAGACCTCGCTTCCTTATCCGCAGCCAGGGGTGAATTAAATATGCTCCTGACGGCGAAGGTGGAGACCAGCTTGAAGTGGCTCAACCAATCCTTTTACGAAAAAGGGGATAAAGCTGATCGGCTGCTAGCCTCTAGGCTTCGGGCTAAGCTCGCAAGGAACAACGTTATGTCTATCCAGTCTTCCTCTGGTAAGAAAACCAGGGATCCCAAACATATCTCTGAAACCTTCTCTCGCTTCTACGAGAAGTTGTACAACGCCCATAAGACCACTCAGTCGAGCCCGGACTTTCTTGATGCCATTCGCACTTTCCTATCCCAATGCCAGCTACCTTGTCTGAGCTCATCGGTTTCTGCCGAACTGAACTCAAAGATATCCGACGAAGAAATTGCCACTGTTGTCAAAACCCTAAAACTTAACAAAGCTCCTGGCCCAGACGGCTTTACGGCCGCCCATTACAAGACTTTTCTCCCCCAGCTTACGCCTCACCTCTCAGCCCTCTTCAATGCCGTTTTACGAGGAGCATCTTTTTCCAAATCGGCACTGGAGGCTAAGATCATAGTCATTCCCAAGGAGGGCAAGGACACATCCAATTGCACTAACTATAGACCTATTTCGCTACTTAACTCCGATATCAAGATCTATGCAAAAATATTAGCCCTTCGTCTAAATAGTGTCTTACCCCACCTTAACCATAATGACCAGGTAGGATTTATTCCCGGCCGTCAGGCCCGAGACAACACAAGACGAGTTGTTAGCCTGGCTCACTACATCAACCTCACACACACTCCTGCTCTCTTGCTTTCTCTGGACGCGGAGAAAGCGTTTGACAGGATAGGATGGCCCTTTATGTTTGAAACCCTTGCTCATTTTGGTTTTCAGGGGGAATTCCTTGCAGGGATCCAAGCCTTATACACGACCCCTTCCGCCAGGGTCTCTGTGAATGGAGTGCAGTCAGACCCTCTGGACATCTCCAACGGAACCAGACAGGGCTGCCCACTCTCGCCCCTGATTTTTGCCTTAGTAATAGAGCCATTAGCAGCACGCATCCGAGCATCGCCCGATATTGGAGGACTGGAGGTGGGGGATTCTGTTTACAAGATCTCCTTGTTCGCAGACGACGTCCTCCTATCACTTTCTTCACCACACACTTCTCTGCCGAACCTTTTTACACTTCTGTCTGAATATGGAAATGTATCGGGCTACAAAGTCAATTGGTCCAAAACGGAAGCTCTCCCCTTCCACATCCCCCCTTCCCGACTATCCCACATGCAAAACAACTTTAAATTCTCCTGGTGCGCTTCTAAAATTCGATATTTGGGGGTCTATATTACGGGCCACTATGGAGACTTGTTTAAGGAAAACTTCTCGCCATTGCTTAAAAACCTTAAAGCCGATCTTCATAAATGGCAATCACTGATTATATCCTGGTTGGGTCGTATTGTCGCTCTGAAAATGAATATTATCCCCCGCCTCCTTTATTTGTTTCAGACGCTGCCAGTGAAAGTTCCGGATTCTGTGCTGGCACAAATTCATTCATGGTTGCTCCGTTTTGTGTGGAGAAATAAAGTCCCTAGGATAGGGTTCTCTACCCTACGCAAACCAGTGCAGGAGGGGGGCAGGGGCTTCCAAGATATCCGTCTTTACTATCTGGCTACCCATCTCAGCCAAGCGGTGGCTTGGTTCGCCCCTCCGCAGTCCATACATTGGCTTCAGTTGGAAACGGCGCTTAGCCACACTCCATCTCTATCGTCTCTACTCTTATCCCCTCCTAAAGCTAGATCTCCCCATTTGCAACTCCACCCTGTTATGGAATTCACTTGCCAGATCTGGGACTATTGCACACGCCACTTTCACATGCTATCATTCCCCTCTGCGCTAACTCCCTTATGGGATAACCCTTCCTTCACCCCGGGCCAGTCTATGACCCGCTCACGTCCATGGTCAAAACATAACATTCGCTTTGTTCTGGACGTGCTGTCCGAAGGTACCTGTGCACCTTTACCGGAAATCGTGTCAAAATACGACTTCCCGGAAGCGAACCCTTTTACCTATCTCCAGATGAGACACTTTGTCTCTTCTTTACTGAACTCATCTCCATTCCAACCTCTCTCCACACTGGAGTCCTATTGTTATCACAAACCGCTTACCCGAGGAATCATCTCCCTGCTGTACTCCCTTCTACAAATAAGGGGTCGACCGGCGACCCCGGCTTTTATACTCCAGTGGGAACGGGATCTTGGTCCGATGCCGGCTGATTATGATTGGTCAGATGTCTTCACTGCGGTCGCGAAATCCTCTATCTCAACATTAGTTAAGGAAAATGCATATAAAATCTTATATAGGTGGTATTTAGTTCCCTCTAGACTCCACAAGATATTTCCCTCCTCTTCGCCCATGTGTTGGAGAGGGTGCGGTGGGCTTGGTTCTTTCCTCCACATATGGTGGACGTGCCGCAAAATCATGCTATTTTGGGACTCAGTCGCACACCTGCTGAGTGCAGTGCTCCAGACCTGGGTATGCAAAGACCCTTGGTCCTTCCTACTAGGTCTCCCCGTTACTAACGCACCTCCGAACTCCGGTAAATTACTGACACAGATCTTAAACGCGGCCAGGTGCTCAATTGCCCTCCAATGGAAAAAGAGGGAGCCCCCCCCTATACAACAGGTCATCAATAAAGTATGGTACTTCGCAAGCATGGAAAAAATTACTGCATACCTCCATAACAGATCTTTCCAGTTTCTCCTGATCTGGGAACTATGGTTCGACTCACAAGCTCCCGCACACAGAATATGATCCCCCGGGAGCTCGACGGCTCTCCTGCTATGATTCCTGTAATCTCCTAACTTGACAAGTAGATTTGGGAATATCCTCAGCATGTCCTTTCTGTGTTCCTCGAGTAGCACTCTCCATTTTGAACTAGTGCCCTGCACATAACCAGCGAAATTTGGGGGCGCACCGGCGGCCTCTCTCTAACCTAGTCCCCTCTCCCCTCCTACTCTATTCCCTACCCGTCTTTCCTGTCTCTTCTTCTCGCTTTTCATGCTCTTTCTCTTTATTCTTTTTCTTTTTTAATGCTATAGTCACGAGTTTAATCTTTGGTTCCCATCCAATTGAATAACCTCTGTTTACCCAGATGCATAACCCATCACTGTTTCTTTGCATTATGGGAACCACATGTTCTTTGTCTTAAGGTTATATCTCTGCATTTGGTAATGTAATGTTAAACGAAACAGCTCACCCCACAAGTGCGG
Source organism: Pseudophryne corroboree (assembly GCF_028390025.1). Lineage (NCBI taxonomy): Eukaryota > Metazoa > Chordata > Amphibia > Anura > Myobatrachidae > Pseudophryne > Pseudophryne corroboree. Next base: position 523,057,132 of record NC_086448.1, on the reverse strand, counting down.
GGAGGTTGCTGTAATGTTTATAACCTGTAAATTAAAAATAAGATTTTACTTACCGATAAATCTATTTCTCGTAGTCCGTAGTGGATGCTGGGACTCCGTCAGGACCATGGGGAATAGCGGCTCCGCAGGAGACAGGGCACAAAATTTAAAAGTTTGACCACTAGGTGGTGTGTACTGGCTCCTCCCCCTATGACCCTCCTCCAAGCCTCAGTTAGGATACTGTGCCCGGACGAGCGTACACAATAAGGAAGGATTTTGAATCCCGGGTAAGACTCATACCAGCCACACCAATCACACCGTACAACTTGTGATCTGAACCCAGTTAACAGTATGACAAACGTAGGAGCCTCTGAACAGACGGCTCACAACAATAACAACCCGATTTTTTTGTAACAATAACTATGTACAAGTATTGCAGACAATCCGCACTTGGGATGGGCGCCCAGCATCCACTACGGACTACGAGAAATAGATTTATCGGTAAGTAAAATCTTATTTTCTCTGACGTCCTAGTGGATGCTGGGACTCCGTCAGGACCATGGGGATTATACCAAAGCTCCCAAACGGGCGGGAGAGTGCGGATGACTCTGCAGCACCGAATGAGAGAACTCCAGGTCCTCCTTAGCCAGGGTATCAAATTTGTAGAATTTTACAAACGTGTTCTCCCCTGACCACGTAGCTGCTCGGCAGAGTTGTAATGCCGAGACCCCTCGGGCAGCCGCCCAAGATGAGCCCACCTTCCTTGTGGAATGGGCCTTGACAGATTTAGGCTGTGGCAGGCCTGCCACAGAACGTGCAAGTTGAATTGTGCTACAAATCCAACGAGCAATCATCTGCTTAGAAGCAGGAGCACCCAGCTCGTTGGGTGCATACAGTATAAACAGCGAGTCAGATTTTCTGACTCCAGCCGTCCTTGAAATATATATTTTCAATGCTCTGACAACGTCCAGCAACTTGGAATCCTCCAAATCGCTAGTAGCCGCAGGCACCACAATAGGCTGGTTCAGGTGAAACGCTGAAACCACCTTAGGCAGAAAGTGAGGACGCGTCCGCAGTTCTGCGCTGTCCGAATGGAAAATCAGATATGGGCTTTTATACGATAAAGCCGCCAATTCTGACACTCTCCTGGCTGAAGCCAGGGCCAGTAGCATGGTTACTTTCCATGTAAGATATTTCAAATCCACCGATTTGAGTGGCTCAAACCAATGGGATTTGAGAAAATCCAAAACTACATGAAGATCCCACGGTGCCACTGGGGGCACAACCGGGGGCTGTATATCCACCATTGGTCTTTCCCAATGGACCACCATCATGTGGAAGACTTCTGGATGAAGTCCCCACTCTCCCGGGTGCAGATCGTGTCTGCTGAGGAAGTCTGCTTCCCAGTTGTCCACTCCCGGGATGAACACAGCTGACAGTGCTAACACATGATTTTCTGCCCAGCGGAGAATCCTTGCAGCTTCTGCCATTGCCCTCCTGCTTCTTGTGCCACCCTGTCTGTTTACGTGGGCGACTGCCGTGATGTTGTCCGACTGAATCAACACCGGCTGACCCTGAAGCAGAGGTTTTGCCAGGCTTAGAGCATTGTAGATTGCTCTTAGCTCCAGTATATTTATGTGAAGAGACGTCTCCAGGCATGACCACATGCCCTGGAAGTTTCTTCCCTGTGTGACCGCTCCCCAGCCTCTCAGGCTGGCATCCGTGGTCACTAGGACCCAGTTCTGTATGCCGAATCTGCGGCCCTCTAACAGATGAGCACTCTGCAACCACCATAGCAGAGACACTCTTGTACTTGTGGACAATTTTATCCGCTGATGCATCTGCAGATGCGATCCGGACCATTTGTCCAGCAGATCCCACTGAAAAGTTTGTGCATGGAATCTGCCGAATGGAATCGCTTCGTAAGAAGCTACCATTTTTCCCAGGACTCTTGTGCATTGATGCACAGATACTTTTCCTGGTTTTAGGAGGTTCCTGACTAGATCGGATAACTCCCTGGCTTTCTCCTCCGGAAGAAATACCTTTTTCTGAACAGTGTCCAGAATCATCCCTAGGAACAACAGACGTGTCGTCGGGATCAGTTGGGATTTTGGAAAATTCAGAATCCACCCGTGTTGTTGGAGCACTACTTGGGTTAGTGCTACTCCGACCTCCAGCTGTTCTCTGGATCTTGCCCTTATCAGGAGATCGTCCAAGTAAGGGATAATTAAGACGCCTTCTCTTCGAAGAAGGATCATCATTTCGGCCATTACCTTGGTAAAGACCCGGGGTGCCGTGGACAATCCAAACGTCAGCGTCTGAAACTGATAATGACAGTTTTGGACCACGAACCTTAGGTACCCTTGGTGTGAAGGACAAATTGGAACATGAAGGTAAGCATCCTTGATGTCCAAGGACACCATAAAATCCCCTTCTTCCAGATTCGCTATCACTGCTCTGAGTGACTCCATCTTGAACTTGAATTTTTGTATGTACAGGTTCAGAGATTTTAGATTTAGAATCGGTCTTACCGAGCCGTCCGGCTTCGGTACCACAAATAGCGTGGAGTAATACCCCTGTCCCTGTTGTAGGAGGGGTACCTTGACTATCACCTGCTGAGAATACAGCTTGTGAATGGCCTCCAATACCGTCGCCCTGTCGGAGGGAGACGTTGGCAAAGCAGACTTTAGGAACCGGCGAGGGGGAGACCTCTCGAATTCCAACCTGTAACCCTGAGATACTACCTGCAGGATCCAGGGGTCCACCTGCGAGTGAGCCCACTGTGCGCTGAAATGTTTGAGGCGACCCCCCACCGCCCCTGAGTCTGCTTGTAAGGTCCCAGCGTCATGCTGACGCCTTTGTAGAAGCCGGGGAGGGCTTCTGCTCCTGGGAAGGAGCTGCTTGTTGCAGTCTCTTACCCTTTCCTTTGCCTCGGGGCAAATAGGAATGTCCTTTTGCTCGTTTGTTCTTATAGGAACGAAAGGACTGCGGCTGAAAAGCCTGCGGCTTTTTCTGCTGGGAGGTGACCTGGGGTAAAAAGGTGGATTTTCCGGCCGTTGCCGTGGCCACCAGATCCGATAGACCGACCCCAAATAATTCCTCCCCCTTATACGGCAATACTTCCATATGTCGTTTGGAATCCGCATCACCTGACCACTGGCGCGTCCATAAACTTCTTCTGGCAGATATGGACATCGCACTTACTCTTGATGCCAGAGTGCAAATATCTCTCTGTGCATCTCGCATATAAAGAAATGCATCCTTTAACTGCTCTATAGTCAGTAAAATACTGTCCCTATCCAGGGTATCAATATTTTCAGACAGTGACTCCGACCAAGCCACGCCAGCACTGCACATCCAGGCTGAGGCGATTGCTGGTCTCAGTATAACACCCGTATGTGTGTATATACTTTTTAATGTATTCTCCAGCCTCCTATCAGCTGGATCCTTGAGGGCGGCCGTATCAGGAGACGGTAACGCCACTTGCTTTGATAAGCGTGTGAGCGCCTTATCCACCCTAGGAGGTGTTTCCCAGCGCGCCCTAACCTCTGGCGGGAAAGGGTATAATGCCAATAACTTCTTTGAAATTAGCAGTTTTCTATCTGGGGTAACCCACGCTTCATCACACACTTCATTCAGTTCCTCTGATTCAGGAAAAACTATCGGTAGTTTTTTCACACCCCACATAATACCCCTTTTTGTGGTACTTGCAGTATCAGAGATATGCAAAGCCTCCTTCATTGCCGTGATCATATAACGTGTGGCCCTACTGGAAAATACGTTTGTTTCTTCACCGTCGACACTGGATTCAGTGTCAGTGTCTGGGTCTGTGTCGACCGACTGAGGTAAAGGGCGTTTTACAGCCCCTGACGGTGTCTGAGACGCCTGGACAGGTACTAACTGGTTTGCCGGCTGTCTCATGTCGTCAACCGACTTTTGTAGCGTGCTGACACTATCCCGTAATTCCATAAACAAAGCCATCCATTCTGGTGTCGACTCCCTAGGGGGTGACATCACCATTACAGGCAATTGCTGCGCCTCTACGCCAACATCGTCCTCATACATGTCGACACACACGTACCGACACACAGCAGACACACAGGGAATGCTCTGATAGAAGACAGGACCCCACTAGCCCTTTGGGGAGGCAGAGGGAGAGTTTGCCAGCACACACCCAAGCGCTATAAATATATATAGGGACAACCTTAATAAGTGTGTTCCCTTTATAGCAGCTCAAATATTATAAATATCGCCAATAAGTGCCCCCCCTCTCTGTTTTTACCCTGTTTCTGTAGTGCAGTGCAGGGGAGAGTCCTGGGAGCCTTCCTCGCAGCGGAGCTGGGCAGGAAAATGGCGCTGTGTGCTGAGGAGAATAGGCCCCGCCCCCTTTTCGGCGGGCTTCTTCTCCCGGTTTTTTTGGAACCTGGCAGGGGTTAAATACATCCATATAGCCCCAGGGGCTATATGTGATATATTTTAGCCAGAATAGGTATATTACATTGCTGCCCAGGGCGCCCCCCCCAGCGCCCTGCACCCTCAGTGACCGCTGGTGTGAAGTGTGCGGAGAGCAATGGCGCACAGCTGCAGTGCTGTGCGCTACCTCATGAAGACTGAGACGTCTTCTGCCGCCGGTTTCTGGACCTCTTCTCTATTCGGCATCTGCAAGGGGGTCGGCGGCGCGGCTCCGGTGACCCATCCAGGCTGTACCTGTGATCGTCCCTCTGGAGCTAGTGTCCAGTAGCCTAAGAAGCAAATCCATCCTGCACGCAGGTGAGTTCACTTCTTCTCCCCTAAGTCCCTCGTTGCAGTGAGCCTGTTGCCAGCAGGACTCACTGAAAATAAAAAACCTAACAAACTTTTTCTAAGCAGCTCTTTAGGAGAGCCACCTAGATTGCACCCTGCTCGGACGGGCACAAAAACCTAACTGAGGCTTGGAGGAGGGTCATAGGGGGAGGAGCCAGTACACACCACCTAGTGGTCAAACTTTTAAATTTTGTGCCCTGTCTCCTGCGGAGCCGCTATTCCCCATGGTCCTGACGGAGTCCCAGCATCCACTAGGACGTCAGAGAAATAAACAATTGAAACAAAATTTTTTTTTAACCCTCTAGCTTTGCATTAAGCAACAAATAATAATTACAAAAACAAAACAATCTTACATTGCAAAAATAAGCAATACTCTATGGGCCTGATTCACTATCATTTACTAATGTGAGAACACATGCACTAAGCGATTATTGGCAGACTATACACAGTGGCGTAAGTTCGCCCCAGTCGCCCGGAGGCATGATAAATGTTGGTGCCCCCCCCCCTACATACTGTATACACACACACCCTTCATATGTAGCTATCCGGCACTTATGTTGAACAGTAGTAGCGTGCTCAGGTGCCTTTCCAAATAGTAATATAGATACACATACAAAGTGAACGGCACTCAAGTCAGTCATCACAATAAAATAGACACCAGCATACCTTTATAGCACACCTACAGTACTCCCTCACCCAACAGCGTGTCACAATGTAGATGCTTTGGCGCAGTGGTGTGCCGATATACAGTATATATATAGAAAACACACAAACGCCTCTTTCACTTAAACACACACACACCTCTCACTTACACTCACACCTCTTACTTACACACGCCTCCTTAGCTTAAACACACACATGCCTCCTTCGCTTAAACACACACACCTCCTTCGCTTAAACACACACAATCCTCATTTACACACACGCCTCTCACTTACACACACACCTCTCACACACACGCCTCTCACTTACACAAACGCCTCTCACTTACACATGCTTCCTTCACTTAAAACTCACACACACACGCCTCCTTCATTTAAACTCACACACACACACACACACACACTTCCTTCACTTAAACACACAAACATGCCTCTTTCACTTATACACACACATACACACACATATGCCTCTCTCACACATACACACACAGACATCTCCCTTACACGCACACACACCTCTTTCACTTAAAAACACACACACACTCACACAAACAAAAACAAACACATGCTTCCTTCACTTACACACACATACGCCTCCTTCATTTAAACTCACACAAACACACACACACACACGCTTCCTTTACTTAAACACACAAACATGCCTCTTTCACTTACACACACACACACACATACACACACATATGCCTCTCTCACACATACACACACACGTCTCCCTTACACGCACACACTCCTCTTTCACTTAAAAACACACAAACAAAAACAAACACATGCTTCCTTCACGTATACACACACACACACACACACACACACCTAACTTAAACATGCACACATAAAACACAGTGCTGCCAACATTTATTAAATACCCCCCAGCACCCCTCCCCTTTCCAACTACACACACCCCCACAGTGCAGCTTGAGGCAAGTGCTGCCAGTGCCTACCTGCGGCTATCAGCCCAACGGAAGAACAGAGAGCATCACTTGGCCAGCTCATCTGGAAGGGCCTGGCAGGAGCTGCGTTCTGGAGCTCCCCCTAGCTGTAGCCACAGCCAGCTCTCTGTATATACTAGGGCAGGGGTGGCCAACCAGTTAGAGGCAAAGAGCCAGAAAAGATCTGTAGTCAAGGGCAAGAGCCAGTATCATGCACTCTCGCGCAAAAATGGGGGCATGGCCTAATTTTCACAAAGCCACACCCCATTTTGTGCGCACGCCTTTCGTTATGACGTTTGTAGGAGTATAACCTTGTGTCATAACTCCGTTTTTAGTCATGTTATACAGTGCCAAATACATATAATGGCAACAAAAAAGAATTCTCCTTAGTGGCGCTGCACAGGTGCAGCAAAACGGATAGTACCTGATAGGTCACCAACCTATATGGACAATGGAAAAAAAGAAAAGGTACAATCTCACTGTTTGCGCTCCAAATGTCTCTTCACTTGGGTAGTCCTCACGTTGGTAGTAAGTACATGAAACAGAAAATATAAAACAAAATATAGTGTAATACTGTGGATTAATAGAAGTTCTTCTCCCTTGTGAAGTGGAGAAAAAATAGGTGATGAAGAGAAAGTCCCAATAACGATCAAACGTCCACCTTCTTATAGGGTCACCCAGAATGATGTGTGGATAATTTGACAAGGGGTTCTTACACGTATGCTTACTTGCAAAAGTGCAGTAGAAAACACATAAAGGTTTCTTTAAAGGAGGAGTCACTTGTTTTTTCTTTAAGCCACATGGTGTGGATGGATGCCACTCATAGGAAATGTTTATGTGAAATTAAGAGAGGGGAAGCCAAATTAGGGCAAATTGAAACCCCTTTTATTTAAAAATACATATAAACAAAACAACCAATCGTACCCAAGGTGGGAAACAGAGATGGATTTCAGCTGACAAGGTTACATCCGGATATAACAAGGTCATATGTTCCCCTGAATGAGTACAATGGTGAAAAGATAACACTGTGTCGACGCGTTTCGACGCACTGCGGCGTCTTTTTCAAGATAAAACAGTGTATTTCACTAGAACAATAGAAGTATCAATAAAAATACATTTAATACTTTTGATAAAACAACTCAGAATGCAAATCAAATAATACCCAAAAAACACATGAAACACAAAAAAAAACACATGGAACATACCACTGGTGTGTAGCGTCTCATATCTGGTCAGCTGTATGAAGTGATAACCTCCCTAACTTCCTTTAAATAACAGGAACCTGGTGCATATTTAACCAATTGTCCAATGAGCTGTAATATATTTTGATTGACATCTGGATGCACCTATCACAAATGAGAATTCATTTGCATAATTGGCGCCAAAACTAAATCCCCTTCAGAATATTGCCTTGCAGGAACATCCTGTATTCAAACATGTCTGGTCGTCAAGGCAACCATCCGGAAGTACCCTCATTCACTTCCCACAACAACCTAGTTTATATAGAACTATAAGGTAAATGTGTGGCTTAGCCTTAATGTGTAATGTATATGTCCTATCGATCCGCTCAGCTGAATAACAGCCGCTACATATCACGGACGAATAGTGCGGCATCAGGTCCGGTTGCCATAACAACCAACCTGAGCCTCTTCTGATACGTCATCCCTCCAGAGCACGTTCCGTCACGGCCGGACCCGCCTCTTCCACGTTTGTCCCGTGCTGCCATGGCAACTAGCAGACGGCTCAGAGAAGTTGTGCGGATAAAGACGGAACCACAAACCCCGCTCCCATATGAGTTACTGAACATGGGATACACTTCTTAAATCTATTGTTAGGAGATGTCCAACATTAGAAATGATCCCTACACCCTAGATCTATTGTTAGGTGATATTAGGTATTAGGAATGGTCTTTGCCCATAACAAAAATGGCTACCATGGTATATCCGGAGATAGCATATCGCGTTACCATGGTTACAGACGACTCAAATATCTATTTATATACATTGTGCAAAACGTTTAAATCAAGCAAAAAGTGTATCTGAAATATGGGAATAGTTATCCCCAACAGGAATGATAAATATAACTTAGATTACATGTTGATGGAATAACATGACAAAAAAACAGATGACAAAGGATATTAGTATACAGCAAAAAGCCTGACAAGTATTAAAAATATCACAAAAACCATCTGATTTCGAAATCATGATTCAGACCATGTGGTTTTAAGCTATTGAATTCATAGATATTTTTCATTTCGGCTTTTGCCAACCTATTGTCTCTGTCTCTAGTTCTCCAATTATATTTAATCCATTTAAGGGCACAGAAACTTTTTATTCCTTTTATAGACTTTTCATGTTTCTCTTTGAAATGTAGTGAGAAAGGATGATTAATATTCCCATTGGTGATATTTCTCACATGTTCAGACCATCGGATTTTAACTTGGCGTGTGGTTTTTCCTATGTACAGTAGGTTACATTTGCAAACAATACCGTATATAACATAATCAGTATGGCATGTGATGAATTCATTTATTTTAATATTTTTCTTCTCCCAACAAAAATTGGTAACTTTTGATTCACTACTCGGACATGATTTACACATTTTGCAATCTCCGCAACGGTAAAAACCCTTATTTCTAGGGAGAAAGCGTTTCCCATCCATATATAGTGCACTTGATACCAAATTATTTTTGATATTGGGTGCCCGCCTATAGGTGAACTTGGGTCTTTCTGGTAATATATTTCGCAAAATGTCATCTTTAAGAAGAATCTTCCAATTGTTCCTAATAATTCCCTCAATCTTTTTGTATCGTTTATTAAATTGGGTGTGAAAAGATACTTGGAAATTGGTGGTATTCTTGGATGTATTACCCCTATTTGTTAAGAGAGTGGATCTATCTATAGTAGCAACTTCCTCTGAGATTTGGGATAATTTTTCAACTTTATACCCTTTGTTTGTGAAACTTTTAATCATGCTGGTTGCTTGTTCCTTATATTTGTTGTCATTGGAACAATTCCTCCGGAGTCTAAGTAGCTGGCCCCTAGGAACATTTTCTAACCAGGTAGGTAAATGATTACTATTTAACGGTATATGCGTATTACAGTCCGTGGGTTTTACATAATTGCTGGTGGTGAGGACTCCGTCCAAAACCTCAATAGTTAAATCCAAAAAATGAACAGACAGACGACTAGTCTCAAACAATAATTGGATGTTAAGATCATTGCAGTTGAGATATTGACAAAATTCATGGAGGGTGGATTCATCCCCCTTCCAAACGAAAAAGATATCATCTATGTACCGCCACCACCGCACCAGGTTCGCACCCCAGCCATGCCCCGTCCACACGTGGGACTCCTCCCACCTTGACATGAACAAATTGGCATAGCTGGGTGCAAACCTGGTGCCCATGGCGGTACCGACCAGTTGCTTATAATAGGTTCCATCAAAATTAAAATAGTTGTTCTTAAGAATGAACGATATACCATCAAGAATAAAATTCAAAAGTGCACTTTCAAAATTTGCTTGAACTAGAGTAGCTCTAATGGCTTCCAAACCATCCACATGAGAGATAATAGTATATAGGGAAGACACGTCTGCGGTAGCAAGAATATAATCGTCTTCCCACTGCAGATTCGAAAGATGACTAAGTATATTCCTTGTGTCTTTGAGATGTGACTTTCCCTGTATAACTAAAGGTTGCAAATGATGGTCTATATAGGCTGATAGGTTGGATGTGATGGAATTGGTCCCTGCCACTATAGGCCGCCCGGGGGGACTGGTGATATTTTTATGAATTTTGGGAAGAAGGTACAGTACAGGTATAGAAAAATTCTCATTGACAAGATATTGAGCCACATTTTCATCAATAACTCCCAAATTTAAATACTGATTGACCATTTGTTCAAATGCTTTAAAGATGTTAGTGGACGGATCACCTTTTAATTTTACATATGTGACCCCGTCATCAAGTTGACGTATGCCTTCTTTTATATACTTTTCCCTATCCATAATCACAATCCCCCCCCTTTATCTGCAGGTTTCAAGATGATCTCATGATTTTCTTGTAGATTTTTTAAACATTCCCGTTCCTTTTTATTAAGATTATTAATTCTATTGGGAACTTCATCCTTTAATTGATTGAATTCTTCTAATACACTTTTGTAGAAGGTATCTACAAAACACCCCTTACTCTGGGTGGGATAAAACACCGATTTTTTCCTGAACACTGTGACCTCTTTTTCTGGATCCTGATCTAAACTATCTTTAAAAAACCTTTTCAGTGATAATTTTCTGATAAACTTTTGCAAGTCAACATATAAGTCGAAATGATTAATGTCATTAGTAGGACAAAATTTAAGCCCCTTTCTTAAAACATGAGATTCTATCTCGTTTAAAACATAGTTACTGAGATTGAATATTTTAATCCCATCCATTACAGCTGTACCTGTAGTGGATGAGGGGATATTATCCTGTTCCTGTATTGGTTCTAAATTTACCAATGAATTCTTTTTACTTTTCAGCTTTGAGGTCCCAGAGTGTTTACCACCTCTTTTACCTCTCTTTCTCCGTCTTGAGTGAGAACAACCATCACTCGGTTTGATATTATCTAGTGGTATTGCTTCTGAAAGTGTCTGTTCCCCAAAAAATGTTGGTCACCTTCATACTGGGATTGGGTTCCAAATTTCTCCTTAGGTGTATTGGTTCCATGAGGGTTTGATCTAAATCTCCCCCTTTGGTTATAGGATGACCATGAGTCATATCCCTTATTTTCAGAATGGTAACCGTTATGTATGGTATCATCATTACACTGGTATCTAGACCACGGTTCTTCTCTTCTATGTTCAAAGTCTCTACCACGTTTTTCATCTCTTAAATTGGTGGTGGCAGATTTATTGGGTCTATTTCTTTGATCATCAGATGGAAACCTATCAGAGATATAATTGGATTTTTGATGTGTAATTCTATCTGACCTTAGATACCCCCTTTGGTTACGGGGTTTAGTTCTTTGAGGAAGTGGTTTATAATTCCTCCTTACTGAAGGTGGGGGGGTTTTGATTCCTTCCTCTTTATCACTAGGCGTCTTATTTTGTTTATTACCATTTTTATCCCTCAAAAACTTTTTCTTCTTTTTGTTAATTAATTCCCTTTCATTTTTCTGTATTTTCATTATCACTCTATTTTCAAGTGCTTTATATTCCTCCATGTCTTTAAATGGGGTAAGGAGAGCTTCATGTGATTTGATTTGGTCCTCCAGCTGTTTCAACTCACCCTTTCTTTCTTGTAAAATCAATTCAATTAATGAATAGGAACAGCTGGAAGTGATCTGATCCCATTTTTTTAAAAAGCTTTCAGATACATTACCAAAGGTTGCTTTTTTGTCAATTTGTAAACCCTTGGGTATAAGGTGATTGGAAGTGTAATGTTCCAATGTTACTATCTCCCACCAAATTTTGTTTTCTTTAATCAGAATATTTTCTAATTTATTCATTAATCCATCTAAGGTGATGTCATCTGGATTATTGGTAGGATTATATTGATATTCCTCAGAAAATACATTGGTTAGTAAACTACTACGTTTACTTCTGTGTAGAAACATGCTGCTGCCCTAGGAGAAATAGGTGAAAGATACAATGGCAACAAAAAAGAATTCTCCTTAGTGGCGCTGCACAGGTGCAGCAAAACGGATAGTACCTGATAGGTCACCAACCTATATGGACAATGGAAAAAAAGAAAAGGTACAATCTCACTGTTTGCGCTCCAAATGTCTCTTCACTTGGGTAGTCCTCACGTTGGTAGTAAGTACATGAAACAGAAAATATAAAACAAAATATAGTGTAATACTGTGGATTAATAGAAGTTCTTCTCCCTTGTGAAGTGGAGAAAAAATAGGTGATGAAGAGAAAGTCCCAATAACGATCAAACGTCCACCTTCTTATAGGGTCACCCAGAATGATGTGTGGATAATTTGACAAGGGGTTCTTACACGTATGCTTACTTGCAAAAGTGCAGTAGAAAACACATAAAGGTTTCTTTAAAGGAGGAGTCACTTGTTTTTTCTTTAAGCCATATGGTGTGGATGGATGCCACTCATAGGAAATGTTTATGTGAAATTAAGAGAGGGGAAGCCAAATTAGGGCAAATTGAAACCCCTTTTATTTAAAAATACATATAAACAAAACAACCAATCGTACCCAAGGTGGGAAACAGAGATGGATTTCAGCTGACAAGGTTACATCCGGATATAACAAGGTCATATGTTCCCCTGAATGAGTACAATGGTGAAAAGATAACACTGTGTCGACGCGTTTCGACGCACTGCGGCGTCTTTTTCAAGATAAAACAGTGTATTTCACTAGAACAATAGAAGTATCAATAAAAATACATTTAATACTTTTGATAAAACAACTCAGAATGCAAATCAAATAATACCCAAAAAACACATGAAACACAAAAAAAACACATGGAACATACCACTGGTGTGTAGCGTCTCATATCTGGTCAGCTGTATGAAGTGATAACCTCCCTAACTTCCTTTAAATAACAGGAACCTGGTGCATATTTAACCAATTGTCCAATGAGCTGTAATATATTTTGATTGACATCTGGATGCACCTATCACAAATGAGAATTCATTTGCATAATTGGCGCCAAAACTAAATCCCCTTCAGAATATTGCCTTGCAGGAACATCCTGTATTCAAACATGTCTGGTCGTCAAGGCAACCATCCGGAAGTACCCTCATTCACTTCCCACAACAACCTAGTTTATATAGAACTATAAGGTAAATGTGTGGCTTAGCCTTAATGTGTAATGTATATGTCCTATCGATCCGCTCAGCTGAATAACAGCCGCTACATATCACGGACGAATAGTGCGGCATCAGGTCCGGTTGCCATAACAACCAACCTGAGCCTCTTCTGATACGTCATCCCTCCAGAGCACGTTCCGTCACGGCCGGACCCGCCTCTTCCACGTTTGTCCCGTGCTGCCATGGCAACTAGCAGACGGCTCAGAGAAGTTGTGCGGATAAAGACGGAACCACAAACCCCGCTCCCATATGAGTTACTGAACATGGGATACACTTCTTAAATCTATTGTTAGGAGATGTCCAACATTAGAAATGATCCCTACACCCTAGATCTATTGTTAGGTGATATTAGGTATTAGGAATGGTCTTTGCCCATAACAAAAATGGCTACCATGGTATATCCGGAGACAGCATATCGCGTTACCATGGTTACAGACGACTCAAATATCTATTTATATACATTGTGCAAAACGTTTAAATCAAGCAAAAAGTGTATCTGAAATATGGGAATAGTTATCCCCAACAGGAATGATAAATATAACTTAGATTACATGTTGATGGAATAACATGACAAAAAAACAGATGACAAAGGATATTAGTATACAGCAAAAAGCCTGACAAGTATTAAAAATATCACAAAAACCATCTGATTTCGAAATCATGATTCAGACCATGTGGTTTTAAGCTATTGAATTCATAGATATTTTTCATTTCGGCTTTTGCCAACCTATTGTCTCTGTCTCTAGTTCTCCAATTATTTTTAATCCATTTAAGGGCACAGAAACTTTTTATTCCTTTTATAGACTTTTCATGTTTCTCTTTGAAATGTAGTGAGAAAGGATGATTAATATTCCCATTGGTGATATTTCTCACATGTTCAGACCATCGGATTTTAACTTGGCGTGTGGTTTTTCCTATGTACAGTAGGTTACATTTGCAAACAATACCGTATATAACATAATCAGTATGGCATGTGATGAATTCATTTATTTTAATATTTTTCTTCTCCCAACAAAAATTGGTAACTTTTGATTCACTACTCGGACATGATTTACACATTTTGCAATCTCCGCAACGGTAAAAACCCTTATTTCTAGGGAGAAAGCGTTTCCCATCCATATATAGTGCACTTGATACCAAATTATTTTTGATATTGGGTGCCCGCCTATAGGTGAACTTGGGTCTTTCTGGTAATATATTTCGCAAAATGTCATCTTTAAGAAGAATCTTCCAATTGTTCCTAATAATTCCCTCAATCTTTTTGTATCGTTTATTAAATTGGGTGTGAAAAGATACTTGGAAATTGGTGGTATTCTTGGATGTATTACCCCTATTTGTTAAGAGAGTGGATCTATCTATAGTAGCAACTTCCTCTGAGATTTGGGATAATTTTTAAACTTTATACCCTTTGTTTGTGAAACTTTTAATCATGCTGGTTGCTTGTTCCTTATATTTGTTGTCATTGGAACAATTCCTCCGGAGTCTAAGTAGCTGGCCCCTAGGAACATTTTCTAACCAGGTAGGTAAATGATTACTATTTAACGGTATATACGTATTACAGTCCGTGGGTTTTACATAATTGCTGGTGGTGAGGACTCCCTCCAAAACCTCAATAGTTAAATCCAAAAAATGAACAGACAGACGACTAGTCTCAAACAATAATTGGATGTTAAGATCATTGCAGTTGAGATATTGACAAAATTCATGGAGGGTGGATTCATCCCCCTTCCAAACGAAAAAAAGATATCATCTATGTACCGCCACCACCGCACCAGGTTCGCACCCCAGCCATGCCCCGTCCACACGTGGGACTCCTCCCACATTGACATGAACAAATTGGCATAGCTGGGTGCAAACCTGGTGCCCATGGCGGTACCGACCAGTTGCTTATAATAGGTTCCATCAAAATTAAAATAGTTGTTCTTAAGAATGAACGATATACCATCAAGAATAAAATTCAAAAGTGCACTTTCAAAATTTGCTTGAACTAGAGTAGCTCTAATGGCTTCCAAACCATCCACATGAGAGATAATAGTATATAGGGAAGACACGTCTGCGGTAGCAAGAATATAATCGTCTTCCCACTGCAGATTCGAAAGATGACTAAGTATATTCCTTGTGTCTTTGAGATGTGACTTTCCCTGTATAACTAAAGGTTGCAAATGATGGTCTATATAGGCTGATAGGTTGGATGTGATGGAATTGGTCCCTGCCACTATAGGCCGCCCGGGGGGACTGGTGATATTTTTATGAATTTTGGGAAGAAGGTGCAGTACAGGTATAGAAAAATTCTCATTGACAAGATATTGAGCCACATTTTCATCAATAACTCCCAAATTTAAATACTGATTGACCATTTGTTCAAATGCTTTAAAGATGTTAGTGGACGGATCACCTTTTAATTTTACATATGTGACCCCGTCATCAAGTTGACGTATGCCTTCTTTTATATACTTTTCCCTATCCATAATCACAATCCCCCCCCCTTTATCTGCAGGTTTCAAGATGATCTCATGATTTTCTTGTAGATTTTTTAAACATTCCCGTTCCTTTTTATTAAGATTATTAATTCTATTGGGAACTTCATCCTTTAATTGATTGAATTCTTCTAATACACTTTTGTAGAAGGTATCTACAAAACACCCCTTACTCTGGGTGGGCTAAAACACCGATTTTTTCCTGAACACTGTGACCTCTTTTTCTGGATCCTGATCTAAACTATCTTTAAAAAACCTTTTCAGTGATAATTTTCTGATAAACTTTTGCAAGTCAACATATAAGTCGAAATGATTAATGTCATTAGTAGGACAAAATTTAAGCCCCTTTCTTAAAACATGAGATTCTATCTCGTTTAAAACATAGTTACTGAGATTGAATATTTTAATCCCATCCATTACAGCTGTACCTGTAGTGGATGAGGGGATATTATCCTGTTCCTGTATTGGTTCTAAATTTACCAATGAATTCTTTTTACTTTTCAGCTTTGAGGTCCCAGAGTGTTTACCACCTCTTTTACCTCTCTTTCTCCGTCTTGAGTGAGAACAACCATCACTCGGTTTGATATTATCTAGTGGTATTGCTTCTGAAAGTGTCTGTTCCCCAAAAAATGTTGGTCACCTTCATACTGGGATTGGGTTCCAAATTTCTCCTTAGGTGTATTGGTTCCATGAGGGTTTGATCTAAATCTCCCCCTTTGGTTATAGGATGACCATGAGTCATATCCCTTATTTTCAGAATGGTAACCGTTATGTATGGTATCATCATTATACTGGTATCTAGACCACGGTTCTTCTCTTCTATGTTCAAAGTCTCTACCACGTTTTTCATCTCTTAAATTGGTGGTGGCAGATTTATTGGGTCTATTTCTTTGATCATCAGATGGAAACCTATCAGAGATATAATTGGATTTTTGATGTGTAATTCTATCTGACCTTAGATACCCCCTTTGGTTACGGGGTTTAGTTCTTTGAGGAAGTGGTTTATAATTCCTCCTTACTGAAGGTGGGGGGGTTTTGATTCCTTCCTCTTTATCACTAGGCGTCTTATTTTGTTTATTACCATTTTTATCCCTCAAAAACTTTTTCTTCTTTTTGTTAATTAATTCCCTTTCATTTTTCTGTATTTTCATTATCACTCTATTTTCAAGTGCTTTATATTCCTCCATGTCTTTAAATGGGGTAAGGAGAGCTTCATGTGATTTGATTTGGTCCTCCAGCTGTTTCAACTCACCCTTTCTTTCTTGTAAAATCAATTCAATTAATGAATAGGAACAGCTGGAAGTGATCTGATCCCATTTTTTTAAAAAGCTTTCAGATACATTACCAAAGGTTGCTTTTTTGTCAATTATATAAGAAGGTGGAAGGTGGACGTTTGATCGTTATTGGGACTTTCTCTTCATCACCTATTTTTTCTCCACTTCACAAGGGAGAAGAACTTCTATTAATCCACAGTATTACACTATATTTTGTTTTATATTTTCTGTTTCATGTACTTACTACCAACGTGAGGACTACCCAAGTGAAGAGACATTTGGAGCGCAAACAGTGAGATTGTACCTTTTCTTTTTTTCCATTGTCCATATAGGTTGGTGACCTATCAGGTACTATCCGTTTTGCTGCACCTGTGCAGCGCCACTAAGGAGAATTCTTTTTTGTTGCCATTGTATCTTTCACCTATTTCTCCTAGGGCAGCAGCATGTTTCTACACAGAAGTAAACGTAGTAGTTTACTAACCAATGTATTTTCTGAGGAACATCAATATAATCCTACCAATAATCCAGATGACATCACCTTAGATGGATTAATGAATAAATTAGAAAATATTATGATTAAAGAAAACAAAATTTGGTGGGAGATAGTAACATTGGAACATTACACCTCCAATCACCTTATACCCAAGGGTTTACAAATTGACAAAAAAGCAACCTTTGGTAATGTATCTGAAAGCTTTTTAAAAAAATGGGATCAGATCACTTCCAGCTGTTCCTATTCATTAATTGAATTGATTTTACAAGAAAGAAAGGGTGAGTTGAAACAGCTGGAGGACCAAATCAAATCACATGAAGCTCTCCTTACCCCATTTAAAGACATGGAGGAATATAAAGCACTTGAAAATAGAGTGATAATGAAAATACAGAAAAATGAAAGGGAATTAATTAACAAAAAGAAGAAAAAGTTTTTGAGGGATAAAAATGGTAATAAACAAAATAAGACGCCTAGTGATAAAGAGGAAGGAATCAAAAACCCCCCACCTTCAGTAAGGAGGAATTATAAACCACTTCCTCAAAGAACTAAACCCCGTAACCAAAGGGGGTATCTAAGGTCAGATAGAATTACACATCAAAAATCCAATTATATCTCTGATAGGTTTCCATCTGATGATCAAAGAAATAGACCCAATAAATCTGCCACCACCAATTTAAGAGATGAAAAACGTGGTAGAGACTTTGAACATAGAAGAGAAGAACCGTGGTCTAGATACCAGTATAATGATGATACCATACATAACGGTTACCATTCTGAAAATAAGGGATATGACTCATGGTCATCCTATAACCAAAGGGGGAGATTTAGATCAAACCCTCATGGAACCAATACACCTAAGGAGAAATTTGGAACCCAATCCCAGTATGAAGGTGACCAACATTTTTTGGGGAACAGACACTTTCAGAAGCAATACCACTAGATAATATCAAACCGAGTGATGGTTGTTCTCACTCAAGACGGAGAAAGAGAGGTAAAAGAGGTGGTAAACACTCTGGGACCTCAAAGCTGAAAAGTAAAAAGAATTCATTGGTAAATTTAGAACCAATACAGGAACAGGATAATATCCCCTCATCCACTACAGGTACAGCTGTAATGGATGGGATTAAAATATTCAATCTCAGTAACTATGTTTTAAACGAGATAGAATCTCATGTTTTAAGAAAGGGGCTTAAATTTTGTCCTACTAATGACATTAATCATTTCGACTTATATGTTGACTTGCAAAAGTTTATCAGAAAATTATCACTGAAAAGGTTTTTTAAAGATAGTTTAGATCAGGATCCAGAAAAAGAGGTCACAGTGTTCAGGAAAAAATCGGTGTTTTATCCCACCCAGAGTAAGGGGTGTTTTGTAGATACCTTCTACAAAAGTGTATTAGAAGAATTCAATCAATTAAAGGATGAAGTTCCCAATAGAATTAATAATCTTAATAAAAAGGAACGGGAATGTTTAAAAAATCTACAAGAAAATCATGAGATCATCTTGAAACCTGCAGATAAAGGGGGGGGGATTGTGATTATGGATAGGGAAAAGTATATAAAAGAAGGCATACGTCAACTTGATGACGGGGTCACATATGTAAAATTAAAAGGTGATCCGTCCACTAACATCTTTAAAGCATTTGAACAAATGGTCAATCAGTATTTAAATTTGGGAGTTATTGATGAAAATGTGGCTCAATATCTTGTCAATGAGAATTTTTCTATACCTGTACTGTACCTTCTTCCCAAAATTCATAAAAATATCACCAGTCCCCCCGGGCGGCCTATAGTGGCAGGGACCAATTCCATCACATCCAACCTATCAGCCTATATAGACCATCATTTGCAACCTTTAGTTATACAGGGAAAGTCACATCTCAAAGACACAAGGAATATACTTAGTCATCTTTCGAATCTGCAGTGGGAAGACGATTATATTCTTGCTACCGCAGACGTGTCTTCCCTATATACTATTATCTCTCATGTGGATGGTTTGGAAGCCATTAGAGCTACTCTAGTTCAAGCAAATTTTGAAAGTGCACTTTTAAATTTTATTCTTGATGGTATATCGTTCATTCTTAAGAACAACTATTTTAATTTTGATGGAACCTATTATAAGCAACTGGTCGGTACCGCCATGGGCACCAGGTTTGCACCCAGCTATGCCAATTTGTTCATGTCAAGGTGGGAGGAGTCCCACGTGTGGACGGGGCATGGCTGGGGTGCGAACCTGGTGCGGTGGTGGCGGTACATAGATGATATCTTTTTCGTTTGGAAGGGGGATGAATCCACCCTCCATGAATTTTGTCAATATCTCAACTGCAATGATCTTAACATCCAATTATTGTTTGAGACTAGTCGTCTGTCTGTTCATTTTTTGGATTTAACTATTGAGGTTTTGGAGGGAGTCCTCACCACCAGCAATTATGTAAAACCCACGGACTGTAATACGTATATACCGTTAAATAGTAATCATTTACCTACCTGGTTAGAAAATGTTCCTAGGGGCCAGCTACTTAGACTCCGGAGGAATTGTTCCAATGACAACAAATATAAGGAACAAGCAACCAGCATGATTAAAAGTTTCACAAACAAAGGGTATAAAGTTTAAAAATTATCCCAAATCTCAGAGGAAGTTGCTACTATAGATAGATCCACTCTCTTAACAAATAGGGGTAATACATCCAAGAATACCACCAATTTCCAAGTATCTTTTCACACCCAATTTAATAAACGATACAAAAAGATTGAGGGAATTATTAGGAACAATTGGAAGATTCTTCTTAAAGATGACATTTTGCGAAATATATTACCAGAAAGACCCAAGTTCACCTATAGGCGGGCACCCAATATCAAAAATAATTTGGTATCAAGTGCACTATATATGGATGGGAAACGCTTTCTCCCTAGAAATAAGGGTTTTTACCGTTGCGGAGATTGCAAAATGTGTAAATCATGTCCGAGTAGTGAATCAAAAGTTACCAATTTTTGTTGGGAGAAGAAAAATATTAAAATAAATGAATTCATCACATGCCATACTGATTATGTTATATACGGTATTGTTTGCAAATGTAACCTACTGTACATAGGAAAAACCACACGCCAAGTTAAAATCCGATGGTCTGAACATGTGAGAAATATCACCAATGGGAATATTAATCATCCTTTCTCACTACATTTCAAAGAGAAACATGAAAAGTCTATAAAAGGAATAAAAAGTTTCTGTGCCCTTAAATGGATTAAAAATAATTGGAGAACTAGAGACAGAGACAATAGGTTGGCAAAAGCCGAAATGAAAAATATCTATGAATTCAATAGCTTAAAACCACATGGTCTGAATCATGATTTCGAAATCAGATGGTTTTTGTGATATTTTTAATACTTGTCAGGCTTTTTGCTGTATACTAATATCCTTTGTCATCTGTTTTTTTGTCATGTTATTCCATCAACATGTAATCTAAGTTATATTTATCATTCCTGTTGGGGATAACTATTCCCATATTTCAGATACACTTTTTGCTTGATTTAAACGTTTTGCACAATGTATATAAATAGATATTTGAGTCGTCTGTAACCATGGTAACGCGATATGCTATCTCCGGATATACCATGGTAGCCATTTTTGTTATGGGCAAAGACCATTCCTAATACCTAATATCACCTAACAATAGATCTAGGGTGTAGGGATCATTTCTAATGTTGGACATCTCCTAACAATAGATTTAAGAAGTGTATCCCATGTTCAGTAACTCATATGGGAGCGGGGTTTGTGGTTCCGTCTTTATCCGCACAACTTCTCTGAGCCGTCTGCTAGTTGCCATGGCAGCACGGGACAAACGTGGAAGAGGCGGGTCCGGCCGTGACGGAACGTGCTCTGGAGGGATGACGTATCAGAAGAGGCTCAGGTTGGTTGTTATGGCAACCGGACCTGATGCCGCACTATTCGTCCGTGATATGTAGCGGCTGTTATTCAGCTGAGCGGATCGATAGGACATATACATTACACATTAAGGCTAAGCCACACATTTACCTTATAGTTCTATATAAACTAGGTTGTTGTGGGAAGTGAATGAGGGTACTTCCGGATGGTTGCCTTGACGACCAGACATGTTTGAATACAGGATGTTCCTGCAAGGCAATATTCTGAAGGGGATTTAGTTTTGGCGCCAATTATGCAAATGAATTCTCATTTGTGATAGGTGCATCCAGATGTCAATCAAAATATATTACAGCTCATTGGACAATTGGTTAAATATGCACCAGGTTCCTGTTATTTAAAGGAAGTTAGGGAGGTTATCACTTCATACAGCTGACCAGATATGAGACGCTACACACCAGTGGTATGTTCCATGTGTTTTTTTTTGTGTTTCATGTGTTTTTTGGGTATTATTTGATTTGCATTCTGAGTTGTTTTATCAAAAGTATTAAATGTATTTTTATTGATACTTCTATTGTTCTAGTGAAATACACTGTTTTATCTTGAAAAAGACGCAGCAGTGCGTCGAAACGCGTCGACACAGTGTTATCTTTTCACCATTGTACTCATTCAGGGGAACATATGACCTTGTTATATCCGGATGTAACCTTGTCAGCTGAAATCCATCTCTGTTTCCCACCTTGGGTACGATTGGTTGTTTTGTTTATATGTATTTTTAAATAAAAGGGGTTTCAATTTGCCCTAATTTGGCTTCCCCTCTCTTAATTTCACATAAACATTTCCTATGAGTGGCATCCATCCACACCATATGGCTTAAAGAAAAAACAAGTGACTCCTCCTTTAAAGAAACCTTTATGTGTTTTCTACTGCACTTTTGCAAGTAAGCATACGTGTAAGAACCCCTTGTCAAATTATCCACACATCATTCTGGGTGACCCTATAAGAAGGTGGACGTTTGATCGTTATTGGGACTTTCTCTTCATCACCTATTTTTTCTCCACTTCACAAGGGAGAAGAACTTCTATTAATCCACAGTATTACACTATATTTTGTTTTATATTTTCTGTTTCATGTACTTACTACCAACGTGAGGACTACCCAAGTGAAGAGACATTTGGAGCGCAAACAGTGAGATTGTACCTTTTCTTTTTTTCCAAATACATATAATGCCCAGCCCCAGTACAGTGCCACATACATATAAAAATGTCAAAAAATGGGTGCCTCCACAGTGCCAGATACATATATGCCCCCACAGTGCCACATACACATATGTTCCCACAGTGCCACATACACATATGCCCCAAAGTGCCAGATACATATATGCCCCACAGTGCCAGATACATGTATGCCTCACAGTGCCAGATACATATATGCCTCACAGTGCCAGATACACATGACCCCCAGTGCCAGATACATATGTCCCCCCAGTGCCAGATATACATTTCCCCCCAGTGCCAGATATATATATGTCCCCACAGTGCCAGCTATGCCCCTAGTGCCAGATATATATGTCCCCAAATTGCCAGCTATGCCCCCAATGCAGTGTCCCCACAGTGCCAGATATGCCCCCAGTGCCAGATATACATGTCCCCACACAGTGCCAGCTCTGCCCCCAGTGCCAGATATACATTTCCCCACACAGTGCCAGCTCTGCCCCCAGTGCCAGATATACATGTCCCCCCAGTGCCAGATATGCCCCCGTGCCAGATATGCCCCCAGTGCCAGATATATATGCCCCCACAGTGCCAGCTATGCCCCTAGTGCCAGATATGCCCCCAGTGCCAGATATATATGTTCTCACAGTGCCAGCTATGCCCCTAGTGCCAGATATATATGTCCCCACAATGCCAGCTATGCCCCCAATGTCAGTGTCCCCAGTGCCAGATATGCCCCCCAGTGCCAGATATACATGTCCCCCAAGTGCCAGATATATATGTCCCCACAGTGGCAGATATATATGTCCCCACAGTGGCAGATATATATGTCCCCACAGTGCCAGCTATGCCCCCAATGCCAGTGTCCCCACAGTGCCAGATATGCCCCCCAGTACCGGGTATACATGTCCCCACAGTGCCAGCAATACCCCCAGTGCCAGAAATACATGACAACCCCCCCCCCCCCCCGTGCTGCTCACCGTGCTGCTGTCTGTGAGGGGAGGGGAGCGCAGAGTGTGCCTCCCCTGCCCCTCACTCTCCGGCGGCTGTGTCTCTCTTCAATTAGGCGCCGGTCTGTGAGCCAATCAGGTCCGCGAGCTTTGATTGGCTCACAGACCGGCGCTGAATTGAAGCGTGACGCCACCGGAGAGGGAGGGGCAGGGGAGGCGCACGCTGCGCTCTCCTCCCCTCACAGACAGCAGCAGCGCGGTGAGCGATCATCAGCGGGAGACAGTGGAGGAGAAGTGCCCCCTTGAGGTCAGGAGCCCGGCGGTAGCCTCCACTGCCTCCCAGAGTTCCGCCCCTGACTACACAGTCGCTGCAAATGCACTGTGCATGCGCGAAGATCAAAATGCGATCACTGGGGGTAATTCCAAGTTGATCGCAGCAGGAAATTTTTTAGCATTTGGGCAAAACCATGTGCACTGCAGGGGGGGCAGATATAACATTTGCAGAGAGAGTTAGATTTGGGTGGGTTATTTAGTTTCTATGCAGGGTAAATACTGGCTGCTTTATTTTTACACTGCAATTTAGATTGCAGATTGAACACACCACACACAAATCTCTCTCTGCACATGTTATATCTGCCTCCCCTGCAGTGCACATGGTTTTGCCCAATTGCTAACAAACTTGAAGCTGCGATCAACTCAGAATTACCCCCACTGTGCATATGCAGCATAACTGTAAAGAGAACACAATTTGATTGACAGGAAATGACCGTTAACGGGTGGAAACATGGAGTTTGTGGGGAGTGGTTGAAAAATAGGAATTTAGGGGGTAATTCCAAGTTGATCGCAGCAGGAATTTTTTTAGCAGTTGGGCAAAACCATGTGCACTGCAGGGGAGGCAGATATAACATTTGTAGAGAGAGTTAGATTTGGGTGGGTTATTTTGTTTCTGTGCAGGGTAAATACTGGCTGCTTTATTTTTACACTGCAATTTAGATTGCAGATTGAACACACCCCACCCAAATCTAACTCTCTCTGCACATGTTAAATCTGCCTCCCCTGCAGTGCACATGGGCCCTCATTCCGAGTTGTTCGCTCGCAAGCTGCTTTTAGCAGCTTTACACACGCTAAGCCGCCGCCTACTGGGAGTGAATCTTAGCTTCTTAAAATTGCGAACGAAAGGTTCTCAAAATTGCGATTACACACCTCTTAGCAGTTTCTGAGTAGCTTCAAACTTACTCGGCATCTGCGATCAGTTCAGTGCTTGTCGTTCCTGGTTTGACGTCACAAACACACCCAGCGTTCGCCCAGACACTCCTCCGTTTCTCCAGCCACTGCCGCGTTTTTCCAAGAAACGGTAACGTTTTTTCCCGCACGCCCATAAAACGGCCTGTTTCCACCCAGAAACACCCACTTCCTGTCAATCACACCCCGATCGCCTGAACGAAGAAAAAGCCGTGAGTAAAATACCTAACTGTATAGCAAATTTACTTGGCGCAGTCGCAGTGCGAACATTGCGCATGCGCACTAAGCGGAAAATCGCTGCTATGCGAAGAAATTTACCGAGCGAACAACTCGGAATGACCCCCATGGTTTTGCCCAACTGCTAAAAAATTTCCTGCTGCGATCAACTTGGAATTACCCCCTTAATACCTACCGGTAATTCCTTTTCTCGTAGTCCATAGTGGATACTGGGGAATAGTATATTACAATGGGGTATAGATCGGGTCCAGTGGGACCGAGGAGACGTACATACTTTGAGAGAAGGATCTAACTTATAAAGCGGTGATGTAGCGAACCAACACACAAACAATAACATAGCAGAGCTAACCAGAACAGAGGAAAGCATCGCTAACAATATAAGGATAGCAACGTTAACCAAACATGGAACAGAGAAGCAACAGCAAACCCATCCAATAAGACTTACAACCAGGTAAGCAGGAAAACGAAGCACAGAGGCGGGCGCCCAGTATCCACTATGGACTACGAGAAAAGGAATTACTGGTAGGTATTAAATTCCTATTTTCTCTAACGTCCTAGTGGATACTGGAGAATAGTATATTACCATGGGGACGTCCCAAAGCTCCCAGAATGGGTGGGAGAGTGCTGAGACCCCTGCAAAACCGCCTGACCAAATTGAAGGTCATCTTTGGCCAAGGTGTCAAACCTGTAGAACTTAACAAAGGTGTTCACACTAGACCAAGTTGCTGCACGGCACAACTGTAAAGCTGAGGCGCCCCGGGCAGCCGCCCAAGAAGAATCCACTGACCTTGTGGAGTGGGCCTGAACCGAACTCGGCAGCAGCAGAGCAGCCGAAGTATAGGCTTGTTGAATAGTCAGTTTGAAGCAATGAGTAATAGACTGCTTGGAGGCAGGACGACCAATTTTCATAGCATTATAAAGGACGTAGGGGGTCATTCCAAGTTGATCGCTCTCTAGCTACTTTTAGCAGCCGTGCAAACGCTATGCCACCGCCCACTGGAGAGTGTATTTTAGCTTAGCAGAAGTGCGAACACATGTGCAGCGAAGCTCAGCAAAAGCAGTTTGTGCAGTTTCTGAGTAGCTCTGAACCTACTCAGCGCTCGCGATCACTTCAGCCTATTCGTGTCCAGATTTGACGTCATACACCCGCCCAGCGAACGCCCAGCGAACGCCCAGCCACGCCTGCGTTTTTTCAGACACGCCTGCGTTTTTGCAAACACTCCCTGAAAATGGTCAGTTGACATCCAGAAACACCCCCTTCCTGTCAATCTTCTTGCGGCAGTCAGTGCGACTGAAAATTTTGCTAGAACCTGTGCAAAACAACAAATGCCTTTGTACCCGCATACGCATGCGCAGAAATGCCTATTTTTAGCCTGATCGCTGCGCTACGAACAACGGCAGCTAGCGATCAACTCGGAATGACCCCTGAAAAGCGAGTCAGACTTCATGTGACGAGCAGTACTTTTTATGTAAATCCTCAAAGCCCTCACAACATCCAGGAACATTGGAGCAACTGAGGTGTTAGATAAGACTGGAACCACAATTGGTTGATTTACATGAAAAACCAATACCACTTTCGTCAAAAACTGTGGGCGAGTTCTGAGCTACGCCCTATCCTCATGAAACACCAAGTATGGGGTCTGACAGGACAAGGCCCCCAATTCCGACACTCGCCGAGTCAAAGCTAAGGCCAGCTAAGGCTGAATGTGCAACACCCCCTTAAGAAAGGTCTGTACTTCAGGAAGTATCGTCAGTTGTTTCTGGAAGAAGATAGAGACGAAATCTGAACCTTGATGGAGCCTAATCGTAGGCCCAAGCGAAATTCCACAGGAGAACATTTTCGACCCTCACACCAAGAAACATACTTTTTCCAAATACGGCGGTAATGTTTGGAGGTAACCACCTTATGGGCCTGAACCATAGTGGAAACCACCTTGGATGGAAGACCCTTCCTGATTAAAATTTCCCTCTCAACCTCCAGGCCGTTAAATGTAGCCGCTGTAAGTCTGGATAGATGAACGGACCTTGTTGAAGAAGGTCCTTGAGAAGCGGCAGAGGCCAGGGTTCCTTCAACGACAGGGTCAGAAGGTCCGCATACCAGGCCCGTTGAGGCCAGACCAGGGCAATGAGAATTGCCTGAACCCTTTCCTTTTTGAGTCTTTTTAGAACTCTTGGGATTAGAGGAATTGGAGGAAACAGGTAAACGAACTGGTAATTCCATGGCGTCGTCAGAGCGTCTACATCAACCGCCTGCGGGTCCCTCGATTGGGAGCAGTAATGACGGAGCCTCTTGTTGAGGCGAGAAGCCATTAGGTCTATCTGTGGACAACCCCACCGGTGAACAAGTTGTTGAAACACCTGAGGGTGAAGGCCCCATTCCTCCGGATGGAGGTCGTGCCTGCTTAGGAAGTCCACTTCGCAGTTGTCCACTCCTGGAATGTAAACGGCTAAAATGGCCCTTGTGTTGGCTTCCGCCCAGAGGAGTATTCTTGACACCTCCCACATTGCGGCCCTGCTTCTGGTTTCTCCCTGCCGCTTGATGTACGCTACTGCCGTGGCGTTGTCCGGCTGCACCTGGATGGCAAAGGAGGGATGAGGTCTGTATGAGAGCATTGTAAATTGCCCTGAGTTCCAGGATGTTGATTGGAAGAGCAGATTCCTGAAAGGACCACATTCCCTGGAACTGCGCTCCTTGAGTCACAGCCCCCCAACCCCGGAGGCTGGCATCTGTTGTCAACAGCGTCCATGACTGGGTGTTGAAACTCCGACCCTCCATCAGATGGGGAACTTGTAGCCACCATAGCAGGGATATCCGTGCTTTCGGTGACAGGGTTATATGCTGATGCATGTGCAGGTGAGATCCCGACCATTTGTCCAACAAATCCAGTTGAAACGATCGCGCATGGAACCTGCCATATTGTATCGCCTCGTAGGAGGCCACTATCTTGCCCAGCAAGTAGATGCAAAGATGAATTGAGACCACACAAGGTTTCAGCACCGACCGGACCATAGACTGTCAATGCCTTGTCCATAGGAAGGTAAACCTTCTGAGACACCATATCCAGGATCATTCCCAGGAACTGAATCCTCTGAGATGGTTCCAAGTGAGATTTCTGGAAATTGAGCATCCATCCATGATTCGTAAGCAAACGGGTAGTCAAGTCGACACTGTGCAGTAGCTATTCCCTGGACACCGCCTTTATCAGGAAATCATCCAGATACGGACTTATTTGGACACCCCTCGTGCGCAGTTGTAGCATTATTTCCGCCATGACCTTTATGAATACCCTTGGGGCCATGGAGAGACCGAAGGGTAAGGCCTGGAACTGGTAATGCTGGTCCAGAATCGCGAACCTGAGGGACACTTGGTGAGGGGGCCAAATTGGGATATGTAGGTAAGCATCCTTTATATCCAGAGACACCAGAAACTCCCCCTCCTCCAGATTCGCTATCACTGCTCTTAGAGATTTCATTTTGAATTTGAACACCCAAAGAAATGGGTTCAGGGATTTGAGGTTCAAGATCGGACGTACAGAGCCGTCCGGCTTCGGAACCACAAAGAGACTTGATTAAAACCTCTTTGTGTGCAGCTGGAACAGTAAGCCCTGTAGAAAGCAGCTTTTGCACTGGCTGCTGTAAGGAAACCCTTGCTTCCTGTGAAGCTGGTAAGCCTGACCTGAAGAATCTGAGAGTAGGGAGTTCCTAGAATTCCAGCTGGTATCCTTGGGATATGAGGTTCCTCACCCAAGGATCCCGGCAGGACTCTGCCCATATGTGGGCAAAGTGTTGAAGGCGAGCACCTACCTGAAAGTCACCTTGGTGCTGTGGCCAACCGCCATGCGGAGGGCTTCGTGGAAGAGGATCCTGAGGCCTTGTCCACAGGTCCAGCAGCTGCTGGTTTACGGGACTTACCGCGAGTTCCTCTAGCAGCATTGGAGGCACCTCTACCTCTGAATCTGGCCACCCGAAAGGACTGCAGGGAGGGTCCAGGATAGGGTCGCCTGGCAGGTGGCGGGGCAGATGGCAGATATGTAGATTTACCTGCAGTTGCCTGAGATATCCACTTGTTCAGCTCTTCCCCAAACAAGACATCACCTGTAAAAGGAAGGTTTTCAACCCCTTTTTTAGAATCAGCATCTGCTGAACACTGACGCAGCCACAGGGCTCTGCGAGCCGATATTGCCATAGCAGTGGTATGGACGTTAATGATACTAAGTTCCTTAACAGTCTAACTCATAAAGTTTGCAGCATCTTGGATGTGTTGTAGCAATGTAACTATCTCATCTTGAGGTAGTGTAAGAAACCCTTTCAGAATATCATCAGACCATTTCACCATGGCTCTAGAAATCCAGCCGCATACTATGGTAGGGAGTTGGGCTACACCTGCTACAGTATAAATTGATTTAAGAGTGGTTTCAATCTTGCGATCAGCTGTGTCTTTAAGTGAGACAGTCCCAGGTACAGGTAAAACAATCTAACGTGACAGCCTGGACACAGAAGTATCCACTGTCGGCGGGGTTTCCCAGACTTTCCTATCCTCTGTAGGGAAAGGGAATGAATTTAACACCGGTCTAGGGGTAATAAATTTATTGTCAGGATTAATCCATGCTTCCCTAGCCAGGGAATCTAATTCTTTAGAAACCTGGAAGGTTGCAAAGGACTTCGGTTTCACATTAAAATACAATTCCTCTGCCTGTTCTTCCTCCTTATTAGGGATAATTGAGCATCTCTCTAATGGCATAAATGAGGGCTTCAACACCCGGGGACGGGGAATCATCCTCGTCCACCACAGCCTCTCCTTCATCAAGCTCTGGTAGTTCAGAGTCAGATTGTAATGAGTGCATTTGTGAGAGACAAACAGGGTGGGCTGAAGAGCCTGTCTGTTGTCAGTAGCAGTTACCATAAATGTGTCCATAGTTTGTTTCAGGGTTTGCCTTTCTTGCTTAGCCGTAGCTAAGGCTGAATAATATTGGAAATCATAGTTTTAAATGATTCCATCCACTCAGGTTCCTGCACATTACTACTTTGTGAAGGAATTGAGCATTGGGTACACAGGAGGGACCCCTGTGAGGAAGGTGTAAACCTAGCTTTGCATAAAGTACACACAGACTTATTAGCAGACATCAGTGGTGTGCGGTGAGGTAAGTGGCTGGTGACGCACTGCAGCCATAATGTCCACCGAATCCTGCCGATGACCCCTACCGCCGCCGAGCCAATGCCCGCTACTGCCCCTGACCGATGCCCGCTGCTGCCCCTGAGCCGATGCCCACTGCCACAGCCAATGGCTTACAAACTCGCCCACCATCAACTGACCCAGCCCTCTGCCACTATTTTGCATCACTGCATTCTCAATCACTGCCAACAATAGCCAAACACTTCCGGGAAACCATGGAATTCGTAATAAAATTGAGCTTTTTGCTGGAGTGTTGTGATAGTCATGTATGAATCAGTGAGATCCGTGCATGCTTATCTGTGAAAAAGGGTGTGAATGGGTTAAAATTTAAAAAGAAATGCGTGGGGTCCCCCCTCCTAAGTATAACCAGCCTCGGGCTCTTTGAGCTGGTCCTGGTTGTTTAAATACTGGGGGGGAAAATTGGACAGGGGTTCCCCATATTTAGACAACCAGCACCGGGCTCTTAGTCCGGTCCTGGTTCCAAAAATATGGTGGACAAAAGATGTAGGGGTCCCCCGTATTTTTAAAACCAGCACCGGGCTCCACTAGCCAGAGAGATAATGCCACAGCCGGGGGACACTTTTATCTTGGTCCCTGCGGCCGTGGCATTACCCCCCCAACTAGTCACCCCTGGCCGGGGTTCCCTGGAGGAGTGGGGACCACTTAAATCAAGGGGTCCCCCCCTCCAGGCACCCAAGGACCAGGGGTGAAGCCCAAGGCTGTCCCCAGCACCCCTGGGCGGTGGGTGCCGGGCTGATAGCCATAAGTGTGTAAATAAAAAAAGGATATTGTTTTTTGTTGTGGAACTACAAGGCCCAGCAAGCCTCCCCCACTTGCTGGTACTTGGAGAACCACAAGTACCAGCATGCAGGGAAATAACGGGTCCGCTGGTACCTGTAGTTCCACAACAACAAAAAAGCCAAATAAAAACATAACACACACCGTGAAAGTAAAAATTTATTAAAACACACTTACGCACTCACACATACTTACCTACATCCCACGCCGAGAATCACGTCCACTTGTCCAGTAGAATCCAATAGTGGGACCTGTAAAAATGAGAGATTACTTACCTACATCCCACGCCGAGAATCACGTCCACTTGTCCAGTAGAATCCAATAGTGGGACCTGTAAAAATGAGAGATTACTTACCTACATCCCACGCCGAGAATCACGTCCACTTGTCCAGTAGAATCCAATAGTGGGACCTGTAAAAATGAGAGATTACTTGCCTACATCCCACGCCGATAATCACGTCCACTTGTCCAGTAGAATCCAATAGTGGGACCTGTAAAAATGAGAGATTACTTACCTACATCCCACGCCGATAATCACGTCCACTTGTCCAGTAGAATCCAATAGGGGGACCTGTAGGGGAGAAAAAAGTAAAGAAAAAAAAAACAAGAGAGGAGAAAGAGAGAGAATAAACAGGTGAGAAAGGACGGGGTGTACTAACCTCTCCGGCAGTGTTAACTGCCTTTCTCTGCGCTCCCCTGACATCTCCTTGGTAACCTGGCTCCTCCCCGTCCCAGCGCTGTTATTCGCTTCTTGTTGTTCACATGCACCACCTCCTCACCGCCGCAACCACTCAGGACTCAGCATTACGGATGTCGCGCTGAGCCTTGGTATTCACTGGCGACGCATGTGCTCATATCACAGCATCCGGAGAGGTAGCTGTGATGCGGAAATGTCAGGAGCGAATAGCAGTGCCAGGACAGGGAGGAGCCAGGTTACCGAGATGTCTGGGGAGAGTAGAGAAAGGCATTTAACGCTACGGGGGAGGTTAGTACATCCCACCCAAAAAAAGACACAAGGAATGGGAAAGAGATGAGAAAGAGAAGTGGGAGGAAGGAGTACAGAAATGAGCTAGTTAAGAACAAAGAAAATAAAAATACATTTACCATGGAGGGAGGGGGGAGGGGGGGGAGAGAGAGAGATATTAGTGTGAGAGTGTGAGAGGGAGAGACGAACCTAGGATCAGACGTGCAGCTTCCGGACTCCAGGGTGACTCCAGGTCCTCTCTTGCCGGCAGAAGCAGCAGGTGGCTTCTGTAATCTTCAGGCCGCTGCAGGGGAGACAACTACACGGGGCAGGGAGGCGGAAGGCTCCGACCCTCCACCAGGTTTGGATCAGTAGCAAGCAGCCACCACACATTCCGGCGGGGTCACGGAGGTTAACACACCGGCGGCGCCGCGATGACAAGACAGGAGGAGAGGGAGGTGAGCGACGCCGCAGCGTGTGGGTGTTTGGACCAGCGGTTACGGCCCTGGATCCGCTGTCCAATCACATCAGGCCCTGTCCCAGAGGCACTTCTACTAGTGCCGCTGTATCGTCATTTTTTCAATGGGCTTTTGCAGCCCAGTCCTTGGCCCCGCCCCCCACTTTATGCCCATTAACACTGACAACGGGAGGCACTGCTAGCAGTGCCTCCTATACTAGTTTAATGTCTCAAAAGGATTCGAGTATTATAACGAAGATACATATGACACATAATATGTGTCATATGTATCTTCCTTGCATTATTTTCATCATAAATGACATACTAATCTGTGTGTTTCTACTGAAGCATGTCTGCGAGGGACGTGCAGTCAGGGGAGGCAGGGGAGGCAGTGCCTCCCCTGCCTCCCCTGACTGCACATCCCTGGCAGACATGCTTCAGTAGAAACACACAGATTAGTATGAAAATTAAAGCGCAGTATTAGTGAGATATGCACACTAACCCAGACAATCCTGAATGGAGTGACACAGAGAGAATTTGGAACCAGCACACTGCACCACAGACCAAGCAGTGCCCCGCTGGGTGTCCTTTAAGTGTATTTTTCCACACAGTGGTAGAACCACGGATTATGAGCTCCCCACTTCCCTATAACCACCTGGTACCAGTTACAATGGTGATTCAGTGGGTCCTGGAGGAGCAGTCTCTGCATGCAGCCTGTTCATCATCATCAGCAGCAGCAGCAGCAGCAGGAAATGGCGCTGTTTGGCTCCTGGTCCAGCTCTCCAGGAAGCCCCGCCCTCATAATGGCGCACGGTCCCTTCATTATTTTATATTGGCTTTTTCCATATAAGTGTGAAAATGAGAGTACACAGCCCCCGTTCACCCTGCTGCCAGTCTGGGTAGTAAGTGTGCACTGCGGCCCGGAGCCGGGTGAACACTGTCCCATCATGCCACCAATATGCACCGGGGACCCGTGTTGACTTCGGCATCTGTTAAGGAATGGCGGCATGCTGCCGACGTGGGTCACAACCTGGGGATGTGAGAAACAGAGCCTCAGGAGCTCAGTGTCCTGTCAGCTGGGATTACGAACCATTAACTCTTAGGAAGTTGGTTCGGTCCCCCCCCTTAAGTCCCACGACGCAGGCAGACTGGTTGCCAACCAGTGTGCCTGAAAATAATAAACTAAAAGAAATTTCTGAAGAACACTCTCTGGAGAGCAGCAGAATGCACCCAGCTCTTTGGGCACATTTTCTAAACTGCGTCTGCTAGGAGGGGCATAGAGGGGGGGAGCCAGCACACACTATTGATTTCTTAAAGTGCCAGGCTCCAGTGGATCCGATCTATACCCCATGGTAATATACTATTCCCCAGTATCCACTAGGACGTTAGAGAAATACCATATATTGCCACCAGGAGCGGCCCTTGGTGCGGGCAAGCAGTGCCTGCGCCCAGGGCGCTGCGGCCTGGGGGCGCGGCCGCAGTCACCCCACAGGCACCGCCGTCTACTCGCACCCCGCTCCCCGCTCCCAGGCTGCAGCGGACGCCGTGGGCTGTGTGGGCGTCCGCTGCAGGCGGCTCCAGTGACAGACACTAGAGGTCAGTATTGACCTCTAGTGTCTGTGCGGCGCTGCTATGGGAGAGACGTCATGACGTCTCTCCCATAGAGAGGAGCCGCGGGAGGCAAGAGACGGAGCAGCAGCTGCAGTGGCGGCGGCTGCGGTCGGGAAGCAGTGGTAAGTATTGTTTTTTTTTGTGTGTGTGTGTTTTTCAGCGGCAGGGGGCACAGCAGCAGAGGGCACAACTCCAGGGGGCACAGCAGCAGAGGGCACAACTCCAGGGGAAAAGGAAGCAGAGGGCACAAATACAGGGGGCACAGCAGCAGAGGGCACAACTCCAGGGGGCACAGCAGCAGAGGGCACAACTCCAGGGGGCACAGCAGCAGAGGGCACAAATACAGGGGGCACAGCAGCAGAGGGCACAAATACAGGGGACACAGCAGCAGAGGGCACAACTACAGGGGGCACAGCAGCAGAGGGCACAACTCCAGGGGGCACAGCAGCAGAGGGCACAACTCCAGGGGGCATGCAGCAAAGGGCACAAATACAGGGGGCACAGCAGCAGAGGGCACAACTCCAGGGGGGCACAGCAGCAGAGGGCACAACTCCAGGGGGCACAGCAGCAGAGGGCACAAATACAGGGGGCACAGCAGCAGAGGGCACAAATACAGGGGACACAGCAGCAGAGGGCACAACTACAGGGGGCACAGCAGCAGAGGGCACAACTCCAGGGGGCACAGCAGCAGAGGGCACAACTCCAGGGGGCATGCAGCAGAGGGCACAAATACAGGGGGCACAGCAGCAGAGGGCACAAATACAGGGGGCACAGCAGCAGAGGGCACAAATACAGGGGGCACAGCAGCAGAGGGCACAACTCCAGGGGGCACAGCAGCAGAGGGCACAACTACAGGGGACACAACTACTGGGGCAAATATACTGGGGGCAAAGCAACAGGGGGCACAGCTACTGGGGGCAAAGCAACAAGCGACGGGGCACAACTAATGGGGGCACAGCTACAGGGGGCAAATCTACTGGGGGCAAATCTACTGGGGGGCACAACTACTTGGGGCAAATCTGGGGGCATAACTGTGGCCACGGCCCTATTTTTGGTCGCGCGCCTCAGGCGCGCACAAACTGTTTTACCGCGGGGGGGCAGTGGAAAGTTTCGCACTGGGCGCCACAAGGTGTAGAACCGGCCCTGATTGCCACAAATGCATGTAGAAGTACATGGAGCAGGGCTGTTTCTAGCCAATTTGGCTCCCAGTGCGAGATTTAAAAATGCGCCCCCCCATGACATAAAAAAATGTGCCCCCACACACACACACACACCTAGATTTAAAAAAAACTTGTGTGCGCACTGGCAAGGGGCGTGGCCTCACCTAAATGGGTGTGGCCTCATTTAAATGGGCATGGCCTCGTCTGAAAAGACTACCTCACAATCCAGTTTTTGACCCTGCTCCAACAGATCACGACCACCACAGGAAAAAAAAATTCTACCATATTAAGCCCCACACACTAATGCCCCCTGCACCATATTATGCCACACACCGCAATGCCCTTGATACATTAAATCCCCACACTACGGCAGGCTAGAGTCCCCATTTCACACATTACGGCAGGTGTCCCCATTTTACACTCTGTACTCCGCTCGGGGGGGGGGGGGGGAGTTTTGCGGAGTGACGGGGCTGCGTCGTGACGTAACGACGCAACTGCGTCATTCCGTGAAACTCCGCCCCCCGAGCGGGTTACTCGGGGAGAAATAGGAGGGGGAAGCAGGGAGCCACAGTTAGTGAGCGGCGGGCGCCCAGTGCGGTTGCACTGCTCGCCTGCCCCAAGAAACGGCCCTGACATGGAGCAATGCTGCAACAGGACCTTGTGCTTGAGTAAATCAGCATCTGTGTGTAAGTACAAAAGGTTAGTTTCTTATAATAAATAATACAGTGATTATGGGGGTAATTCTGAGTTGATCGCTCTGTATTTTTTTCTCGCAACGGAGCGATTAGTCGCTAATGCGCATGCGCAATGTCCGCAGTGCGACTGCGCCAAGTAAATTTGCTATGCAGTTAGGAATTTTACTCACGGCATTACGAGGTTTTTTCTTCGTTCTGGTGATCGGAGTGTGATTGACAGGAAGTGGGTGTTTCTGGGCGGAAACAGGCCGTTTTATGGGTGTGTGCGAAAAAACGCTACCGTTTCTGGGAAAAACGTGGGAGTGGCTGGAGAAACGGAGGAGTGTCTGGGCGAACGCTGGGTGTGTTTGTGACGTCAAACCAGGAACGACAAGCACTGAACTGATCGCAGATGCCGAGTAAGTCTGGAGCTACTCAGAAACTGCTAAGAGGTGTGTGGTCGCAATTTAGAGAATCTTTCGTTCGCAATTTTAAGAAGCTAAGATTCACTCCCAGTAGGCGGCGGCTTAGCGTGTGTAAAGCTGCTAAAAGCAGCTTGCGTGCGAACAACTCGGAATGACCCCCTTTGTTAGCAGTTGGGCAAAACCATGGGGGTCATTCCGAGTTGTTCGCTCGGTAAATTTCTTCGTATCGCATCGATTTTCCGCTTAGTGCGCATGCGCAATGTTCGCACTGCGACTGCGCCAAGTAAATTTGCTATGCGGGTTAGGAATTTTACTCACGGTTTTTTCATCATTCTGGTGATCGTAATGTGATTGACAGGAAGTGGGTGTTTCTGGGCGGAAACTGGCCGCTTTATGGGAGTGTGTGAAAAAACGCTACCGTTTCTGGGAAAAACGCGGGAGTGGCTGGAGAAACGGAGGAGTGTCTGGGCGAACGCTGGGTGTGTTTGTGACATCAAACCAGGAACGACAAGCACTGAACTGATCGCAGATGCCGAGTAAGTTTGAAGCTACTCAGAAACTGCTAAGAGGTGTGTAATCGCAATTTTGAGAATCTTTCGTTCGCAATTTTAAGATGCTAAGATTCACTCCCAGTAGGCAGCGGCTTAGCGTGTGTAAAGCTGCTAAAAACAACTTGCGAGCGAACAACTCGGAATGAGGGCCCATGTGCACTGCAGGGGAGGCAGATATAACATGTGCAGAGAGCTTTAGATTTGGGTGGGTTATTTTGTTTCTGTGTATGGTAAATACTGGCTGCTTTATTTTTACACTGCAATTTAGATTGCAGATTGAACACACCACACCCAAATCTAACACTCTCTGCACGTGTTATATATGCCTCCCCTGCAGTGCACATGGGGGGTGATTCCGAGTTGTTCGCTCGCTAGCTGCTTTTAGCAGCATTGCACACGCTAAGCCGCCGCCCTCTGGGAGTGTATCTTAGCTTAGCAGAAGTGCGAACGAAAGATTAGCAGAATTGCGAATAGACATTTCTTAGCAGTTTCTGAGTAGCTCCAGACTTACTCAGCCATTGCGACCAGCTCAGTCCTTTTCGTTCCTGGTTTGACGTCACAAACACACCCAGTGTTTGCCCAACCACTCGCCCGTTTCTCCAGCCACTCCTGCGTTTTGCAACTCGAACGCCTGCGTTTTTCCGCACACTCCCATAAAACGGCCAGTTTCCACCCAGAAACACCCACTTCCTGTCAATCACACTACGATCAGCACAGCGATGAAAAAGCTTCGTTATGCCATGAGTAAAATACCTAACTTTTGTGTAAATTAACTAAGCGCATGCGCTCTGCGAACCTTGCGCATGTGCAGTAAGCGACTAATCGCAGTATAGCGAAAATCGGCAATGAGCGAACAACTCGGAATGACCCCCATGGTTTTGCCCAACTGCTAACAAAGGCCCTCATTCCGAGTTGTTCGCTCGCTAGCTGTTTTTAGCAGCATTGCAAACGCTAGGCCGCCGCCCTCTGGGAGTGTATCTTAGCTTAGCAGAATAGCGAACGAAAGATTAGCAGAACTGCTAATAAATAATTCTTTGCAGTTTCTGAGTAGCTCCGGGCCTACTCACAGATTGCGATCAGCTCAGTCCGTTTAGTTCCTGTTTTGACGTCACAAACACGCCCTGCATTCGGCCAGCCACTCCCCCGTTTCTCCAGACACTCCCGCGTTTTTCCCTGACACGCCTTTGTTTTTTTGCAAACGCCGGGAAAACGCTGAGTTACCACCCAGAAACGCCCCTTTCCTGTCAATCATTCAGCGATCAGCAGTGCGACTGAAAAGCGCTGCAGAATCCCCAGCAAATCTGCTAAGTTTATAGTTAAATAACTAAGCGCATGCACCCTGCGTGCCTTGCGCATGCGCAGTTTGCAACAAATCGCAGCATAGCGAAAATCGGCAACGAGCGAACAACTCGGAATGACCCTCAAAGTTCCTGCTGCGATCATCTCAGAATTACCCCCTATGAGAGGTTAAGGGGACAGGGCCTGATTCAAATGTGGTTGGAGTTGCTATTGCTGCTGCTTGCATGGAAGCAGCAGCAATAGCACCAATATGGTAATGCAGCAGGATGCGTCATGTCATCAGCAACACTATCGCCAGCAACAACAAAGAGGCCAGGAGATCTTCATGGACAGAGATCCTGGCCTTGTCCCTCCCCCAGCAACAGCGGCGACACGCCTTGGTTTTAAGAAAAGTAGGCCGTTGCTTCTCCCTCCCAGCCCCAAACAGCATCAGTTTGTCAGATACAATGATAATGTTTTGACGTAACCATCTTCCTGGCCTGGACCATGTTGGAAATAACCCGGGAGGGAAGACCTTTTCTTGCTTGGATCTCCCTCTCAACTTCCAAGCCGTCAAACGTAGCTGCTCTAAGTGTGGACAGACAAACGAACCTTGTTGAAGAAGATTCTTTCGGAGCAGCAGAGGCCAGGGATCCTACAGAGCCATGGTGAGGAGGTCCGAGTACCATGCCCGTCGAGGCCAATCTGGGACAATTAGAATTGCTTAAACGCTTTCCCTTCTTAGGAGTGTATTCAATAACTGTCGGAAGCTGCTGTCTTGTCAGAAAGACGGCAGCTTCCGACAGAAATAGGTCGGATGGGGTTCAGACCTATTCAATAGGGGCTGATTTTTTCTGACAAGTCGAGAATTCCCGACTTGTCTGAAAACACGTGGATCGGCAGAATAGCCGCCGATCCAAGTGCTTCTGACGGAAATGGGGCCAAATCCAACAGGTTTTGGTCCCCTTTCAAACAAACTCAATCTGACTTGAAAACAAGTCGGATTGAGGTTAGGAGACAAGCAGTGCTGCGGGCGGCTGGGGGAGCTGAGATCGGCGGCCGGTGGGGGGAGCTGGCTGCGGGGTGACATGTCTGTGGCGGCGGGGGGAGGCGCTGCAGGGAGAGAGGTGTCACTGCTACAGCCTGCTGATCCCTCATTCTTAAATAGTAACGGTATAGCTTCTTGTTGAGACGAGAAGCCATCAGATCTATCTCCATACAGCCCCACCAGTGAATTAACTGTTGAAACACCTGGGGATGTAGGCCCCATTCCCCTGGATGGAGGTCGTGTCTGCTGAGGAAGTCTGCTTCCCAGTTGTCCACTCCTGAAATTAATATGGCTGAGATGGCCCTTGCGTTGACCTTTGCCCAGAGGAGGATTTTTGACCATTTGTCCAGCAGATCCAGCTGAAATGGCTGGGCACGAAATCTGCCATATTGGATTGCCTCGTAAGCAGCCACCATCTTCCCCAGCAATCGAATACAAAGATGTATGGATACTCTGCGAGGACGGAGCACTTAGCGGACCATAGCCTGGATAGCCAAGGCCTTGTCCATTGGAAGCAACACCTTTTGAGACACCATTTCCAGTATCATTCCCAGAAACTGAAACTGTTGGGTTGGTTCCAGATGAGATTTTTGAAAATGTAGGATCCGCCCAATGATCCGTAAGCAGGCGAGTCATCAGATCGATGCTGTGAAGCAGCCGTTTCCTGGAACTTTATCAGGAGATCGTCCAAGTAGGGTACTATGTCTACTCCCATCATGCGCAGCTGCAGCATCATCTCCGCGATGACCTTGGTGAAGACCCTCGGAACTGTGGAGAGGCCAAAGGGCAAGGAATGAAACTGAAAATGGTCGTCCAATATGGCGAACCTGAGGTAAACCTGATGAGGGGGCCATATGGGAATGTGTAGGTAAGCATCCTTGACATCTAGCGATACCAGGAACTCCCCCTCCTCCAGACTGGACACCACTGCCCACAGGGATTCCATCTTGAATTTGAACACCCGTAGATACGGGTTTAGAGATTTCAGGTTCAAGATGGGTCGCACCGAACCATCTGGTTTGGGAACAACAAAAAGTCTGGAGTAAAAACCCCTGTTGTGTAACGGAGGAGGTACTGGAACCACCACCCTTGTCCGCAAAAGTTTTTGAATAGCCTCTTGCAAGATAACTGTTGCTGCGGGTAAAACTGGCAAACCCGATTTTAAAAATCTGTGAGGAGGAATTGCCTAAAATTCCAGCCAGTATCCCTGGGAAATGAGGTCCCTCACCCAAGGATCCTGGCAGGACTTCGCCCACACGTGGCTGAAGTGTTGAAGGCGAGCACCCAGCTGAAAGTCGCCCTGCTGCTAGGACCAACCGTCACGCGGAAGGCTTAGCGGCAGGGGAGCCAGTGGCCTAGTCCAGGGAAGCAGCAGTTGCAGGTTTTTGGAACTTACCACGAGATCCTCTGTAAGTGGTGGAGACCCCCCGGCCCCTTCCTCTGAACCTTGCCACACGAAAGGACTGCAACAGAGTCCCCTATTGGGAAGGGAAAAGTAGCTAAAAACCTCTGAGGAAGTTTAAATTTCTTATCAGGGTTTAACCATGCTTTCCTGGCCAGGGAGTTTAATTCTTTAGACACAGGAAAGGTGACTGAGGTCTTAGGTCTAACATTAAAATACAACTCCTCATCTGGTTCAGCATCCTGATCTGGTGTGTGAAGAACCTCTCTAACA
The DNA here is from genome assembly GCF_028390025.1 of Pseudophryne corroboree. NCBI lineage: Eukaryota > Metazoa > Chordata > Amphibia > Anura > Myobatrachidae > Pseudophryne > Pseudophryne corroboree. The sequence goes on along the minus strand of NC_086448.1, from coordinate 523,016,353 downwards.
GCATAAATGAGGGCTTCCACAACAGGGAACAGAGAGCTGTCCTCATCCATATCATCATCATCATCCACATCAGGCTGATCAGAATTAGACAGGAGCACCTATGGTAGTATGCGTTTATGTGAAACCAACAGAGGGGGCTGAGAACTCTTTTTGGTATCTGCTGCTTTAGCCATGCAATCAATACACTGTTTCAACACCTGTCTCTCCTTTTTAGCTGCAGCTAATTCTGAATTTACATTCTGAATCATGCTTTTAAAATGATCTAACCAGTCAGGTGCCTGTGAACTGTATCTCTGAAGAGACAAGGAGCACTGTTCACACGAGAGACCCCACTGATGAAGGGGTAGAGTTACAAGCAGTACACATAACCATGTCTACAGACATCCTTAAATACTGTAAAAAAGCGCAACTCACTGTACAAGAGCCCCTGGAGTGACACTGAGGAGCAGAGACCAGCACACCCACACAGCAGCACAGTGTGTGAAATAATATGAATAAACTAGAGATGAGCGCCGGAAATTTTTCGGGTTTTGTGTTTTGGTTTTGGGTTCGGTTCCGCGGCCGTGTTTTGGGTTCGACCGCGTTTTGGCAAAACCTCACCGAATTTTTTTTGTCGGATTCGGGTGTGTTTTGGATTCGGGTGTTTTTTTCAAAAAACCCTAAAAAACAGCTTAAATCATAGAATTTGGGGGTCATTTTGATCCCAAAGTATTATTAACCTCAAAAACCATAATTTCCACTCATTTTCAGTCTATTCTGAATACCTCACACCTCACAATATTATTTTTAGTCCTAAAATTTGCACCGAGGTCGCTGTGTGAGTAAGATAAGCGACCCTAGTGGCCGACACAAACACTGGGCCCATCTAGGAGTGGCACTGCAGTGTCACGCAGGATGTCCCTTCCAAAAAACCCTCCCCAAACAGCACATGACGCAAAGAAAAAAAGAGGCGCAATGAGGTAGCTGTGTGAGTAAGATAAGCGACCCTAGTGGCCGACACAAACACCGGGCCCATCTAGGAGTGGCACTGCAGTGTCACGCAGGATGTCCCTTCCAAAAAACCCTCCCCAAACAGCACATGACGCAAAGAAAAAAAGAGGCGCAATGAGGTAGCTGACTGTGTGAGTAAGATAAGCGACCCTAGTGGCCGACACAAACACCGGGCCCATCTAGGAGTGGCACTGCAGTGTCACGCAGGATGTCCCTTCCAAAAAACCCTCCCCAAACAGTACATGACGCAAAGAAAAAAAGAGGCGCAATGAGGTAGCTGACTGTGTGAGTAAGATAAGCGACCCTAGTGGCCGACACAAACACCGGGCCCATCTAGGAGTGGCACTGCAGTGTCACGCAGGATGGCCCTTCCAAAAAACCCTCCCCAAACAGCACATGACGCAAAGAAAAATAAAAGAAAAAAGAGGTGCAAGATGGAATTGTCCTTGGGCCCTCCCACCCACCCTTATGTTGTATAAACAAAACAGGACATGCACACTTTAACCAACCCATCATTTCAGTGACAGGGTCTGCCACACGACTGTGACTGATATGACGGGTTGGTTTGGACCCCCCCCAAAAAAGAAGCAATTAATCTCTCCTTGCACAAACTGGCTCTACAGAGGCAAGATGTCCACCTCATCATCATCCTCCGATATATCACCGTGTACATCCCCCTCCTCACAGATTATCAATTCGTCCCCACTGGAATCCACCATCTCAGCTCCCTGTGTACTTTGTGGAGGCAATTGCTGCTGGTCAATGTCTCCGCGGAGGAATTGATTATAATTCATTTTAATGAACATCATCTTCTCCACATTTTCTGGATGTAACCTCGTACGCCGATTGCTGACAAGGTGAGCGGCGGCACTAAACACTCTTTCGGAGTACACACTTGTGGGAGGGCAACTTAGGTAGAATAAAGCCAGTTTGTGCAAGGGCCTCCAAATTGCCTCTTTTTCCTGCCAGTATAAGTACGGACTGTGTGACGTGCCTACTTGGATGCGGTCACTCATATAATCCTCCACCATTCTTTCAATGTTGAGAGAATCATATGCAGTGACAGTAGACGACATGTCCGTAATCGTTGTCAGGTCCTTCAGTCCGGACCAGATGTCAGCATCAGCAGTCGCTCCAGACTGCCCTGCATCACCGCCAGCGGGTGGGCTCGGAATTCTGAGCCTTTTCCTCGCACCCCCAGTTGCGGGAGAATGTGAAGGAGGAGATGTTGACAGGTCGCGTTCCGCTTGACTTGACAATTTTCTCACCAGCAGGTCTTTCAACCCCAGCAGACTTGTGTCTGCCGGAAAGAGAGATCCAAGGTAGGCTTTAAATCTAGGATCGAGCATGGTGGCCAAAATGTAGTGCTCTGATTTCAACAGATTGACCACCCGTGAATCCTTGTTAAGCGAATTAAGGGCTCCATCCACAAGTCCCACATGCCTAGCGGAATCGCTCCGTGTTAGCTCCTCCTTCAATGTCTCCAGCTTCTTCTGCAAAAGCCTGATGAGGGGAATGACCTGACTCAGGCTGGCAGTGTCTGAACTGACTTCACGTGTGGCAAGTTCAAAGGGCATCAGAACCTTGCACAACGTTGAAATCATTCTCCACTGCGCTTGAGACAGGTGCATTCCACCTCCTATATCGTGCTCAATTGTATAGGCTTGAATGGCCTTTTGCTGCTCCTCCAACCTCTGAAGCATATAGAGGGTTGAATTCCACCTCGTTACCACTTCTTGCTTCAGATGATGGCAGGGCAGGTTCAGTAGTTTTTGGTGGTGCTCCAGTCTTCTGTACGTGGTGCCTGTACGCCGAAAGTGTCCCGCAATTCTTCTGGCCACCGACAGCATCTCTTGCACGCCCCTGTCGTTTTTTAAAAATTCTGCACCACCAAATTCAAGGTATGTGCAAAACATGGGACGTGCTGGAATTTGCCCATATTTAATGCACACACAATATTGCTGGCGTTGTCCGATGCCACAAATCCACAGGAGAGTCCAATTGGGGTAAGCCATTCCGCGATGATCTTCCTCAGTTGCCGTAAGAGGTTTTCAGCTGTGTGCGTATTCTGGAAACCGGTGATACAAAGCGTAGCCTGCCTAGGAAAGAGTTGGCGTTTGCGAGATGCTGCTACTGGTGCCACCGCTGCTGTTCTTGCGGCGGGAGTCCATACATCTACCCAGTGGGCTGTCACAGTCATATAGTCCTGACCCTGCCCTGCTCCACTTGTCCACATGTCCGTGGTTAAGTGGACATTGGGTACAGCTGCATTTTTTAGGACACTGGTGACTCTTTTTCTGAGGTCTGTGTACATTTTCGGTATCGCCTGCCTAGAGAAATGGAACCTAGATGGTATTTGGTACCGGGGACACAGTACCTCCAACAAGTCTCTAGTTGGCTCTGCAGTAATGATGGATACCGGAACCACGTTTCTCACCACCCAGGATGCCAAGGCCTCAGTTATCCGCTTTGCAGTAGGATGACTGCTGTGATATTTCATCTTCCTCGCAAAGGACTGTTGAACAGTCAATTGCTTACTGGAAGTAGTACAAGTGGGCTTACGACTTCCCCTCTGGGATGACCATCGACTCCCAGCAGCAACAACAGCAGCGCCAGCAGCAGTAGGCGTTACACGCAAGGATGCATCGGAGGAATCCCAGGCAGGAGAGGAATCATCAGAATTGCCAGTGACATGGCCTGCAGGACTATTGGCATTCCTGGGGAAGGAGGAAATTGACACTGAGGGAGTTGGTGGGGTGGTTTGCGTGAGCTTGGTTACAAGAGGAAGGGATTTACTGGTCAGTGGACTGCTTCCGCTGTCGGCCAAAGTTTTTGAACTTGTCACTGACTTATTATGAATGCGCTGCAGGTGACGTATAAGGGAGGATGTTCCGAGGTGGTTAACGTCCTTACCCCTACTTATTACAGCTTGACAAAGGGAACACACGGCTTGACAAATGTTGTCCGCATTTCTGGTGAAATACTTCCACACCGAAGAGCTGATTTTTTTGGTATTTTCACCAGGCATGTCAACGGCCATATTCCTCCCACGGACAACAGGTGTCTCCCCGGGTGCCTGACTTAAACAAACCACCTCACCATCAGAATCCTCCTGGTCAATTTCCTCCCCAGCGCCAGCAACACCCATATCCTCCTCATCCTGGTGTACTTCAACACTGACATCTTCAATCTGACTATCAGGAACTGGACTGCGGGTGCTCCTTCCAGCACTTGCAGGGGGCGTGCAAATGGTGGAAGGCGCATGCTCTTCACGTCCAGTGTTGGGAAGGTTAGGCATCGCAACCGACACAATTGGACTCTCCTTGTGGATTTGGGATTTCGAAGAACGCACAGTTCTTTGCTGTGCTTTTTCCAGCTTGAGTCTTTTCATTTTTCTAGCGAGAGGCTGAGTGCTTCCATCCTCATGTGAAGCTGAACCACTAGCCATGAACATAGGCCAGGGCCTCAGCCGTTCCTTGCCACTCCGTGTGGTAAATGGCATATTGGCAAGTTTACGCTTCTCCTCCGACAATTTTATTTTAGGTTTTGGAGTCCTTTTTTTACTGATATTTGGTGTTTTGGATTTGACATGCTCTGTACTATGACATTGGGCATCGGCCTTGGCAGACGATGTTGCTGGCATTTCATCGTCTCGGCCATGACTAGTGGCAGCAGCTTCAGCACGAGGTGGAAGTGGATCTTGATCTTTCCCTAATTTTGGAACCTCAACATTTTTGTTCTCCATATTTTAATAGGCACAACTAAAAGGCACCTCAGGTAAACAATGGAGATGGATGGATACTAGTATACAATTATGGATGGACTGCCGAGTGCCGACACAGAGGTAGCTACAGCCGTGGACTACCGTACTGTACTGTGTCTGCTGCTAATATAGACTGGTTGATAAAGAGATGTAGTATGTATGTATAAAGAAGAAAGAAAAAAAAACCACGGGTAGGTGGTATACAATTATGGACGGACTGCCGAGTGCCGACACAGAGGTAGCTACAGCCGTGGACTACCGTACTGTACTGTGTCTGCTGCTAATATAGACTGGATGATAATGAGATGTAGTATGTATAAAGAAGAAAAAAAAACCACGGGTAGGTGGTATACAATTATGGATGGACTGCCGAGTGCCGACACAGAGGTAGCTACAGCCGTGGACTACCGTACTGTACTGTGTCTGCTGCTAATATAGACTGGTTGATAATGAGATGTAGTATGTATGTATAAAGAAGAAAGAAAAAAAAACCACGGGTAGGTGGTATACAATTATGGACGGACTGCCGAGTGCCGACACAGAGGTAGCTACAGCCGTGGACTACCGTACTGTACTGTGTCTGCTGCTAATATAGACTGGTTGATAAAGAGATGTAGTATGTATAAAGAAGAAAAGAAAAACACGGGTAGGTGGTATACAATTATGGATGGACTGCCGAGTGCCGACACAGAGGTAGCTACAGCCGTGGATTACCGTACTGTACTGTGTCTGCTGCTAATATAGACTGGATGATAATGAGATGTAGTATGTATAAAGAAGAAAAAAAAAACCACGGGTAGGTGGTATACAATTATGGATGGACTGCCGAGTGCCGACACAGAGGTAGCTACAGCCGTGGACTACCGTACTGTACTGTGTCTGCTGCTAATATAGACTGGATGATAATGAGATGTAGTATGTATAAAGAAGAAAGAAAAAAAAACCACGGGTAGGTGGTATACAATTATGGACGGACTGCCGAGTGCCGACACAGAGGTAGCTACAGCCGTGGACTACCGTACTGTACTGTGTCTGCTGCTAATATAGACTGGATGATAATGAGATGTAGTATGTATAAAGAAGAAAGAAAAAAAAACCACGGGTAGGTGGTATACAATTATGGATGGACTGCCGAGTGCCGACACAGAGGTAGCTACAGCCGTGGACTACCGTACTGTACTGTGTCTGCTGCTAATATAGACTGGATGATAATGAGATGTAGTATATATAAAGAAGAAAAAAAAAACCACGGGTAGGTGGTATACAATTATGGATGGACTGCCGAGTGCCGACACAGAGGTAGCTACAGCCGTGGACTACCGTACTGTACTGTGTCTGCTGCTAATATAGACTGGATGATAATGAGATGTAGTATGTATAAAGAAGAAAGAAAAAAAACCACGGGTAGGTGGTATACAATTATGGACGGACTGCCGAGTGCCGACACAGAGGTAGCTACAGCCGTGGACTACCGTACTGTACTGTGTCTGCTGCTAATATAGACTGGTTGATAATGAGATGTAGTATGTATAAAGAAGAAAGAAAAAAAACCACGGGTAGGTGGTATACAATTATGGATGGACTGCCGAGTGCCGACACAGAGGTAGCTACAGCCGTGGATTACCGTACTGTACTGTGTCTGCTGCTAATATAGACTGGATGATAATGAGATGTAGTATGTATAAAGAAGAAAAAAAAAACCACGGGTAGGTGGTATACAATTATGGATGGACTGCCGAGTGCCGACACAGAGGTAGCTACAGCCGTGGACTACCGTACTGTACTGTGTCTGCTGCTAATATAGACTGGATGATAATGAGATGTAGTATGTATAAAGAAGAAAGAAAAAAAAAAACACGGGTAGGTGGTATACAATTATGGACGGACTGCCGAGTGCCGACACAGAGGTAGCTACAGCCGTGGACTACCGTACTGTACTGTGTCTGCTGCTAATATAGACTGGTTGATAATGAGATGTAGTATGTATAAAGAAGAAAGAAAAAAAAACCACGGGTAGGTGGTATACAATTATGGATGGACTGCCGAGTGCCGACACAGAGGTAGCTACAGCCATGGACTACCGTACTGTACTGTGTCTGCTGCTAATATAGACTGGATGATAATGAGATGTAGTATGTATAAAGAAGAAAAAAAAACCACGGGTAGGTGGTATACAATTATGGATGGACTGCCGAGTGCCGACACAGAGGTAGCTACAGCCGTGGACTACCGTACTGTACTGTGTCTGCTGCTAATATAGACTGGATGATAATGAGATGTAGTATGTATAAAGAAGAAAGAAAAAAAAAACCACGGGTAGGTGGTATACAATTATGGATGGACTGCCGAGTGCCGACACAGAGGTAGCTACAGCCGTGAACTACCGTACTGTGTCTGCTGCGACTGGATGATAAATAATGATATAAAAAATATATATATATCACTACTGCAGCCGGACAGGTATATATTATATAATGACGGACCTGCTGGACACTGTCTGTCAGCAGAATGAGTTTTTTATAGAATAAAAAAACACCACACAAGTCACACGACAAGTGTTTAACTTTTTCAGGCAATCACAATATAGTATACTATACTGGTGGTCAGTGTGGTCAGGTCACTGGTCAGTCACACTGGCAGTGGCACTCCTACAGCAATAGTGTGCACTGTTTAATTTTAATAATATGTACTCCTGGCTCCTGCTATAACCTATAACTGCTCCCCAGTCTCCCCCACAATTAAGCTGTGTGAGCACAGTCAGATATTATACATAGATGATGCAGCACACTGGGCTGAGCACAGATATGGTATGTGACTGAGTTACTGTGTATCGTTTTTTTCAGGCAGAGAACGGATTATATTAAATAAAACTGCACTGGTGGTCACTGGTCAGTGGTCAGTCACTAGTAAACTCTGCACTCTCTAGTACTCCTAAACTCCAGTAAATCAAGTGTCTCTGTCTCAATCTCACTCTATCTCTTCTAATCTAAATGGAGAGGACGCCAGCCACGTCCTCTCCCTATCAATCTCAATGCACGTGTGAAAATGGCGGCGACGCGCGGCTCCTTATATAGAATCCGAGTCTCGCGATAGAATCCGAGCCTCGCGAGAATCCGACAGCGTCATGATGACGTTCGGGCGCGCTCGGGTTAACCGAGCAAGGCGGGAAGATCCGAGTCGCTCGGATCCGTGTAAAAAAAGCTGAAGTTCGGGCGGGTTCGGATTCCGAGGAACCGAACCCGCTCATCTCTAGAATAAACCTGATAAAACGTGCAGCGGCGCTACCGTTGTAGTGCTCCCTGCCCTGCTATGACCCCCTGGTACCAGTACACAGTCTGTAACAGCAAGGGTCCCTGGAGGAGCAGCGTGCATGCAGCCTTGATGATCCGCAGCAGCAGGAAATGGCGCCTTCCTGCCTCTGGTCCCGCTCCGGGAAGCCCCGCCCCTTGCAATGGAGCGTGGTCCCTCACAATATTATACTGGTCATGACTGAGATTCACATATATCTCAGTACAGACAAGCCCTTAGGGGCAGTGAGCACTGTGGGGCATGAGCCCTGAACCAGTTATGTCCGCGGCTGGCACTGCAGCTGGTGGCCCGTGACCGCCATGCAACCTGCCGCCAAACTGCACCAGGGACCTGCTAACCAGGACCCCGGTGTTAACACTCACCGCACCTGCGATCTTCAACATCTGTTAGAGGTTGGCGGCTTGCTGCTGGCGTGGGCACACATACTAACAATGTGTGATCAGCACCTCAAGAGCTGTGTCCTGTCAGCTGGGATTACAAACCATTTACCCTCATGGGGTTGGTTCAGTCCCCCCTCTAAGTCCCACAAGGCAGGTAGCCTGAAAAACAATAAACTAAAACAAAATTAAAGGAAACTCTCTGGAGCTCCAGAGAAATGCACCCGGCTCCTTGCCACATTTTTTTAAACTGAGTCTGGTAGGAGGGGCATAGAGGGGAGGTGCCAGCACACACATACACACACTAAAGGTTTCAAAGTGCCAGGCTCCAGTGGACCCGATCTATACCCCATGTTACTAAATTACAGAACCCCAGTATCCACTAGGATGTTAGAGAAAGACAGCTTTTTCTCTCCATGAAGGCCTACCACTTGGTTTGCATGGAATGCCAGCCACTTTCCAAAGGGTGATGAACAAGGTAGGGATGGCCATCGAACATCAATAGTTGCCAAACATCGCTGGCTAACTACTGATGGCTGATGGTTTTGCCATTGAAGACAGAGAGCCAATGGTTCTCTGCCATCGATGGCTTAGTGGAACCAAATGTGTTTTTATCCTCCCACACAGAGCTTAGCCACGCTCCGGCTACCCGCTTAGCCCCTCCCTCATTTTTGTATTGGCCCGCAGAGAAGCCTGGGGTGGCCATCAAGTGATGCAAACCAGCGATGGTTCACCATAGATGGATTATGTACCATTGATGGTTATCACCGATGGCACTACTGATAGCAACCATCGATGGGCAGCCCATTGGTGGCTATCCCCCAAGTTACTGAAACCCCATACTGCCTATGTGGCAGCCTATCTAGATGACATAGTTATACACTCACAAAACTGAGAATCGCATCTTCCTAAGGTTGAAGCAGTATTGGCCTCATTAAGTTCCGCAGGTTTCATGGCTAACCCTAAGAAATGTGCAGTGGCCCTAAGCATTTGGGTTATGTAGTTGTACAGGATCAGGTGAAACCTCAAACAAGAAGAGTTGAGGCCGTTAAAAATAGTATTTTAATTACCTACCGGCAAATCCTTTTCTCGCAGTCCGTAGAGGATACTGGGGTCCCCATTAGTACCATGAGGTATAGATGTGTCCACTAGGAGCCTTGGGCACGTTAAGAAATCAACAGTGTGCACTGGCTACTTCCTCTATGCCCCTCCTACCAGACTCAATCTAGAAACTGTGCCCGAGGAGATGGACATATCCTGAGGAAGGATGTAACAGAACAGTGGTGAGATTCAAACCAGCACACACTAACAAGAGGAAAGCCATGCTAACCAAACTGAACAGGAACAGCAACAGCTGAACCAATAACATTACTTAATTAAGTAACAAGACAGGAAACACGAAGCACTAGGCGGGTGCCCAGTATCCTCTACGGATTACGAGAAAAGGAATTACCAGTAGGTAATTAAAATCCGATTTTCTCTTACGTCCTAGAGGATACTGGGGTCCACATTAGTACCATGGGGATGTACCAAAGCTCCCAAACCGGGTGGGAGAGTGCTGAGGTTCCTGCAGAACTGATTGACCAAATTAAATGTCCTCAGTGGCCAAAGTATCAAACTTGTAGAACTTAGCAAACGTGTTCGATCCAGGCCAAGTAGCTGCTCGGCAGAGCTGTAAAGCCGAGACACCTGGGCAGCCACCCAGGAAGAACCCACTGACCTAGTAGAGTGGGCCTGTATTTAAGGAACCAGCTATCCTGCCATGGAATAAGCCTGCTGGATAGTAAGCCTGATCCAGCGAGCAATAGACTGCTTTGAAGCAGGACACCCAATTTTTTTGGGATCATAGAGAACAAAAAAAACGAGTCAGATTTTCTGTGACGAGCTGTCCTCTTCACATAGATCTTCAAAGCCCTCACAACATCCTGGGACTTTGAGGTAGCAGAGGTGTCAGTAAGCACCGGAACTACAATAGGTTTGTTGATATGAAACGCAGACATCACCTTAGGAAGAAATTGCTGACGAGTTCTGAGTTCAGCTCTATCCTCATGAAAAATCAAAGAGGGGCTTTTATAAGACAACGCCCCTAGTTTGGGCACACGCCTTGCAGAAGCCAAGTCCAACAGTGTAACAGTCTTCCACATAAGAAACTTAACATCAACCTCCTGTAAAGGTTCAAACCAGTCCGATTGCATAAACTGCAACACCACGTTAAGATCCCAAGGTGCCGTGGGAGGCACAAAGGGCGGCTAGATGTGAATAACACCCTTCAAGAACGTCTGAACCTCAGGGAGGGAAGCCAATTGTTTCTGGAAGAAAATGGACAAGGCCGAAATCTGGACTTTCAAGGAGCCCAAACGTAGGCCCACATCCACATCTGACTGTAAAAAAAGGAGAAAACGTGTCAGTTGAAATTCCACTACAGGAAATTCACACCATGAGACATATTTTTTCCAAATACGGTGGTAATGTTTAGACGTTACTCCCTCCCTACCTTGGATCAGGGTTGGAATAACTTTGTTCGGGATGCCTGTTCGGGCTAAAATCTGACGCTCAACTTCCATGCCATCAAATGTAGCCTTGATAGACGAATGGCCCCTGTTGCAGAAGCTCCTCTCGCAGAGGCAGAGGCCACGGGTCCTCCAGGAGCAACTCCAGTAGATCCGCGTATTTTTTTGAGAATTCTTGGGATCAGTGGAAGAGGTGGGAACACGTAAACCTTTTGGTAGACCCATGGAGTCACCAGAGCGTCCACCGCCACTGCTTGTGGGCACCTCGACTTGGAACAATAGCGCTTTAGCTTCTTGTTGAGATGAGAGGCCATCATGTCTATCTGTGGAATTCCCCACCGACTTGTTAAGGAGTCGAACAACTGCGGGTGAAGGCCCCACTCTCCTGGGTGGAGGTCGTACCTGCTGAGGAAGTCCGCTTCCCAGTTGTCTACTCCCGGAATGAAGTTTGCCGACAGCGCCACCGCATGTCTTAATGCCCAGTGGAGAATTTTTGTTACCTCTGACATTGCAGCTCTGCTCTTCGTTCCGCCCTTGATCTTGAAGAAGATGTGATACCTGTAGAAGGGCATTGTATATGGCCCTTAGTTCCAGAATGTTGATCGGAAGAATGGCTTCCCGACTTGACCATTTTCCTTGGAAATTTTCCCCTTGGGTGACTGCACCCCAACCCCTGAGGCTTGCGTCCGTGGTTAGCAGAATCCAATTTTGAATCCCGAACCGTCGACCCTCGGTCAGGTGAGAAGTCTGGAGCCACAACAGAAGAGAAATCCTGGCTTTTGGCGACAGACGTATCCTCTGGTGCATGTGAAGATGCGATCCGGACCATTTGTCCAACAGATCCAGCTGGAATGGCCTGGCATGAAACCTTCTGTACTGCAGAGCCTCGTAAGAAGCTACCATCTTACCCAGAAAGCGAATGCACAGATGCACCGATATCTGGGTTGGTTTTAGGACATCCCACGCCATGGACTGGATTACCAATGCCTTTTCCAACGGAAGGAACACCTTTTGTTCCCCCGTATCCAGGATCATTCCTAGGAACGGAAGCCTCCGTGTTGGTTCCAGGTGGGATTTTGGCAGGTTCAGAATCCACCCGTGATCTTGGAGAAGTCGGGTTGAGAGGGCAATGCTGTTCAACAACCTCTCCCTCGAAGGCGCTTTTATCAGCAGATCGTCCAGGTATGGTATTATGTTCACTCCCTGTTTGCGGAGGAGAAACCTCATCTCCGCCATTACCTTTGTGAATACCCTCGGTGCCGTGGAGAGGCCAAATGGCAGGGCCTGAAACTGAAAGTGACAGTTCTGTAATGCAAACCTTAGATATGCCTGATGAGGTGGCCAAATCGGAATGTGAAGATACGCATCCTTAATGTCCAGAGACACCAGGAATTCCCCCTCCATCTTGAATTTGAACACCCTTAAATACGGTTCAGAGATTTGAGGTTGAGAGTGGGTCTCACCGAACCGTTCGGTTTCGGTATCACAAACAGGTTGGCGTAATAACCCTTGTTTTGTAGTGGAAGTGGAACTGGGACAATGACCTGAGTCAGCACGAGTTTTTGAATTGCCGCCTGTAAAGTCACACTTGCTTCCGGAGAAGCTGGTAAGCCTGATTTGAAGAATCTGTGAGGTGGGAGTTCCTGAAACTCCAGCCTGTATTCCTGGGCAATAAGGTCTGTGACCCAGGGGTCCTGGCAAGACATTGCCCAAACTTGACTGAAATAACATAACCGTGCTCCCACCTGCCTGTCTTCCAGGCAGTGCGTTCCACCGTCATGCTGAAGGCTTTGAGGAAGCAGACCCGGAGGTCTGTTCCTGAGAACCTGCAGCTGCTGATTTCTTGGTTTTACCTCTCTTACCTTTGAAGGTAGAAGAGGAACCCTTGGACTTGCTTTTGAATTTTGCTGTCCGAAAGGACTGCAGAGTTGGAGCAGTGTAGGTTTTCCTAGCTGGGGGAGTAGCGGAAGGAAGGTACGTAGACTTACCTGCCATAGCTTTGGATATTAGATTATCCAGTTCATCCCCGAACAGGACCTCTCCTGTGAAAGACAGATTTTGCACTCCTTTCCTGAGTCTGCATCCGCAGTCCACTGGTGTAGCCACAATCCCTGTGTGCTGACACTGCCATGGCAGTGGTGCGTGCATTGAGCAAACCAATTTCCTTTAAGGCCTCCACAATAAAATTAGCAGAATTTTGGAGTAAAACAATGCCTCCCCTGGGAAAGGTATCCAAACGGTCAATTCGGTTACCTGACCATTTTGCGATGGTTCTAGTGATCCACGTGCAAGCAATAGTGGGTCTCTGGGCCACCCCCGCTGACATGTTTTAAATTTTGCGGTCAGCTGTGTCCTTTAAGGATGCTGCCCCATGCACCAGTAAGACAATCTTACGTGATAACCTAGATACCGATGCGTCGACAATCGGTGGGTTTTCCCATTTCTTTCTATCATCCAGGGGAAAGGGAAAGGATGTAATCAACCTATTAGGGATCTGAACTTTCTTGTCAGTGTTAGCCCAAGTTTCTTCAAACATGGCATTCAATTCCTTTGATGCAGGAAAAGTAGCTGAGGATTTCTTTTTTACATTAAAAAAGGATTCCTCCTCCACCTCTGCCGTCTTGCTAGGAATGTGCAGGACATTTCTGATAGCCTCTATCAGGGCCTGTATGCCTTGTGATAAGACAGCATCCCCCCCCCCCCCCGTTCGCATCCACCTCAGCCTCCTCTGGATCTGATGTATCATAATCAGTGTCATCCTGCAAGAGCTGGGCCAGAGAACGCTTTTGTGGGAAAATCGTGGGGGTATGATACACTGGTATGGGAACTGAATCTCTATTTGTCAGGTCATCCATAGACTGTCTTAAAATTGGTGTCTCTTTCTCATTATTGGATAATTTAGTTGAAATATTCTATATCATCCCTTTGATCCTTTGATGGAAGCTAACCGTGGGGGTTCAGCCCCACTAGCCTGAGAATGAGCACTATCCTGGGTACAGGGTAGTGAGTCTCCAGGGGCAGAAAGGCACTCAGCCGTGCAGGAAACACAGTCCCTGGACATGGTAATGTGAAGGGACACACACACCCACACACAGAAGGGAAAAAATACAGTTTAACACACACAGAGACCCCAGGGAGACACAGAAACCTGAGCCAGTCACACACAGTGCCCCTGTAGCCAAGAAATTACCAGCTGGGTCGCCACACTAAGTCCTGCCCTCCCTTCCATTCTAAAACCCCTTGGTACCGCTGAGGAGACAATGGGGTAAATTTACTAACATTCGTATTTTCCCGTTTCAGGTCAAAGTTCAATCACGAATGACATCGAAAGTGTAAAACTGCAACTTTTTGAATTTATTACGACTAATTTACTAAGCTGTCGTATTCAGGTTTTTCTTTTGTTCCGATGTCGATGTCATTCGTGTTTTTTTTTTTTTTTTTTACGGCAGTGATTAGCAAAACACTGCCGACTTTTTAAAAATGAATCTCGGCCGGATCTGTGTGATCCGTGCTGGGGTTCATTTTTTTTTTTTTTAAATTAAACAGTGTAAAATAAAAAAAAAATTGCGTGGGGTCCCCCCTCCTAAGCATAACCAGCCTCGGGCTCTTTGAGCCGATCCTGGTTGCAGAAATATGGGGGGAAAAATGACAGGGGTTCCCCCATATTTAAGCAACCAGCATCGGGCTCTGCGCCTGGTCCTGGTTCCAAAAATACGGGGGACAAAAAGAGTAGGGTTCCCCCGTATTTTTAAAACCAGCACCGGGCTCCACTAGCTGGACAGATAATGCCACAGCCGGGGGTCACTTTTATATCGTGCCCTGCGGCCGTGGCATCAAAAATCCAACTAGTCACCCCTGGCCGGGGTACCCTGGGGGAGTGGGGACCCCTTCAATCAAGGGGTCGTCCCCCCCAGCCACCCAAGGGCCAGGGGTGAAGCCCGAGGCTGTCCCCCCCATCCAATTGGCTGCGGATGGGGGGCTGATAGCCTTTTTTGAAAATGAAAAGATATTGTTTTTAGTAGTAGTACTACAAGGCCCAGCAAGCCTCCCCCGCATGCTGGTACTTGGAGAACCACAAGTACCAGCATGCGGTGGAAAAACGGGCCCGCTGGTACCTGTAGTATTATTACTAAAAAAATACCCCAAAAAAGACAAGACACACACACCGTGAAAGTAAAGATTTATTACATACATGCACACAAACATACATACATACTTACCTTATGTTCACACGCAGGTCGGTCCTCTTCTCCAGTAGAATCCAAGGGGTACCTGTTGAATAAATTCTACTCACCAGATCCAGGGTCCCAGGGTCCTCGGGGCAACCATTTGTAATCCAGGTACTTGAATAAAATAACAAAACGGATACCCGAGCCACGAACTGAAAGGGGCCCCATGTTTTCACATGGGACTCCTTTCCCCGAATGCCAGAAACCCACTCTGACTTCTGTCTAAGTGGGTTTCTTCAGCCAATCAGGGAGCGCCACGTTGTAGCACTCTCCTGATCGGCTGTGTGCTCCTGTACTGAGTGACAGGCGGCACACGGCAGTGTTACAATGTAGCGCCTATGCGCTCCATTGTAACCAATGGTGGGAACTTTCTGCTCAGCGATGACGTCACTTTAGGTCAACCGCAGGGCAGAAAGTTCCCACCATTGGTTACAATGGAGCGCATAGGCGCTACATTGTAACACTGCCGTGTGCCGCCTGTCACTCAGTACAGGAGCACACAGCCGATCAGGAGAGTGCTACAACGTGGTGCTCCCTGATTGGCTGAAGAAACCCACTTAGACAGAAGTCAGAGTGGGTTTCTGGCATTCGGGGAAAGGAGTCCCATGTGAAAACATGGGGCCCCTTTCAGTTCGTGGCTCGGGTATCCGTTTTGTTATTTTATTCAAGTACCTGGATTACAAATGGTTGCCCCGAGGACCCTGGGACCCTGGATCTGGTGAGTAGAATTTATTCAACAGGTACCCCTTGGATTCTACTGGAGAAGAGGACCGACCTGCGTGTGAACATAAGGTAAGTATGTATGTATGTTTGTGTGCATGTATGTAATAAATCTTTACTTTCACGGTGTGTGTGTCTTGTCTTTTTTGGGGTATTTTTTTAGTAGTAGTACTACAGGTACCAGCGGGCCCGTTTTTCCGCTGCATGCTGGTACTTGTGGTTCTCCAAGTACCAGCATGCGGGGGAGGCTTGCTGGGCCTTGTAGTACTGCTACTAAAAACAATATATTTTCATTATCACAAAAGGCTATCAGCCCCCCCATCCGCAGCCCATTGGATGGGGGGGACAGCCTCGGGCTTCACCCCTGGCCCTTGGGTGGCTGGGGGGGGACACCCCTTGATTGAAGGGGTCCCCACTCCCCCAGGGTACCCCGGCCAGGGGTGACTAGTTGGATTTTTTATGCCACGGCCGCAGGGCACTATATAAAAGTGACCCCCGGCTGTGGCATTATCTGTCCAGCTAGTGGAGCCCGGTGCTGGTTTTAAAAATACGGGGGACCCCTACTCTTTTTGTCCCCCGTATTTTTGGAACCAGGACCAGGCGCAGAGCCCGATGCTGGTTGCTTAAATATGGGGGAACCCCTGTCATTTTTCCCCCCATATTTCTGCAACCAGGATCGGCTCAAAGAGCCCGAGGCTGGTTATGCTTAGGAGGGGGGACCCCACGCAATTTTTTTTGTGAAAATAATCACTTTCCAACCCCTTCCCACTGATATACATGCACGGATCTCATGGATGCCTATCCAATCACGGATAAAAAAAGCAGGTCTGTTTTTTTAAAGCACTTTTTTACGAGTTGTAATTTTTCACGGCAGTGTTTTGTTTTTTTTTGCTTTGCACTTCTTAGTAAATGACCGAGATTCATACTTAAACAGCCGCGTTTTGACCGATGGTGTATTCATTCGTGATTTTTTTCCTAGGACTTCCAAATATTACGAATGCCCTCATCACTGCCGTGATTTGAGTTTAGTAAATTACCGAGATGACACTTTGATGAAAAAACGGCATCTCGGTCAAAATCGGGACCTTAGTAAATTTACCCCTTGGAGTCTATGTGGAGGAGCTGTGCTTACCTGTGATTCCTGTCAGAGCATGCTGCAGAGAGAAAATGGCGCTGGTGAGCTGCTGGATCCGCTCTCAGTTAAGCCCCGCCCCCTTAATGGCGCTCGGCTTTCCGCTTTTATTTAGACTGGCCTGAGGTAATTTTCAGACTAACAGAGGGTTACAACCCTTGTCAGCCATGGGTGCCAGTGTGGGTATCATTGGTGGCTCAGCGCGCCCCTCACAGCTGGACACATGCAGCCGCATGCCCTTCTGAGACCCCTGGTGCGCAGCCTGTACTCAGTGCTGCGCCCCTACCCTTGTACCACCATTCGCGCCAGTGACCCGCTAACCGGGACGCCGGCACTGTACTCACCACTCTTCTCTCTTCTGGCTCTGTTAGGGGTAGCGGCGTGCTGTGGGAGGGTACGCTGCGCCATGGTGTGGCTTGCGAATAACTCCCTCAGGACCTCAGTACCCTGTCAGCGGAGAAATGGGACCATTAACTCTCCAGGAAGTTGGGCCGTTCACACCTCCAAAGTCCCACGAAGCAGGCAGGCTGGTGCCAATCAGCCCTGCCTGAAAACAACTAAATAGAAAATAAATGCAGAAAACTCTTCAGGAGCTTCCCTAAGCGTGACCGGCTCCTCCGGGCACATTTTCTAAACTGAAGGGGGCATAGAGGGAGGAGCCAGTGCACACTATTGATTTCTTAAAGTGGCCAAGGCTCCTAGTAGACCCGTCTATACCCCATGGTACTAATGTGGACCCGGTATCCTCTAGGACGTAGGAGAAAATTGGTTGAAGCCTAAGACCAATTCGCAGTTGAGAACCTTTCTGGGCTTGGTAGGTTACTAATGTTTACGAGGAAAAGGTCGCACAAGTCATTTCTTATTTGTGTGAAGACCCCCTTTATTTCCAATTGTTATCACAGTAGGATTAATCTGTAGCGGGGGGGTGCTACCTAAGGCAAAATGGAGTTATATGTACAAACAGAAGAACACAGAATTGCCTTATGATGGTGCACATGGATTCTTATAAAACGTAACTTTTAATTCGTGAATAATGAATAAAAACTTGCAAAATATTTAAAAAAACAGATACTAGTGAAAAGATAGGAAAAGGTGTTTCAAATATGGCACCCTGCGCACTGGTTAGCCGCCAATAACAAATATATGTATATATAATTATTAGTGATGTGCACCGGAAATTTTTCGGGTTTTGTGTTTTGGTTTTGGGTTCGGTTCCGCGGCCGTGTTTTGGGTTCGAACGCGTTTTGGCAAAACCTCACCGAATTTTTTTTGTCGGATTCGGGTGTGTTTTGGATTCGGGTGTTTTTTTCAAAAAACCCTAAAAAACAGCTTAAATCATAGAATTTGGGGGTCATTTTGATCCCATAGTATTATTAACCTCAATAACCATAATTTCCACTAATTTTCAGTCTATTCTGAACACCTCACACCTCACAATATTATTTTTAGTCCTAAAATTTGCACCGAGGTCGCTGGATGGCTAAGCTAAGCGACACAAGTGGCCGACACAAACACCTGGCCCATCTAGGAGTGGCACTGCAGTGTCAGGCAGGATGGCCCTTCAAAAAAATACTCCCCAAACAGCACATGACGCAAAGAAAAAAAGAGGTGCAATGAGGTAGCTGTGTGACTAAGCTCAGCGACCCAAGTGGCCGACACCAACACCTGGCCCATCTAGGAGTGGCACTGCAGTGTCAGACAGGATGGCCCTTCAAAAAAATACTCCCCAAACAGCACATGACGCAAAGAAAAAAAGAGGCGCAATGAGGTAGCTGTGTGACTAAGCTAAGCGACCCTAGTGGCTGACACAAACACCTGGCCCATCTAGGAGTGGCACTGCAGTGTCACGCAGGATGGCCCTTCAAAAAATACTCCCCAAACAGCACATGACGCAAAGAAAAAAAGAGGCGCAATGAGGTAGCTGTGTGACTAAGCTAAGCGACCCTAGTGGCCGACACAAACACCTGGCCCATCTAGGAGTGGCACTGCAGTGTCACGCAGGATGGCCCTTCAAAAAAATACTCCCCAAACAGCACATGACCCAAAGAAACAAAGAGGCGCAATGAGGTAGCTGTGTGACTAAGCTCAGCGACCCAAGTGGCCGACACAAACACCTGGCCCATCTAGGAGTGGCACTGCAGTGTCAGACAGGATGGCCCTTCAAAAAAATACTCCCCAAACAGCACATGACGCAAAGACAAAAAGAGGCGCAATGAGGTAGCTGTGTGACTAAGCTAAGCGACCCTAGTGGCCGACACAAACACCTGGCCCATCTAGGAGTGGCACTGCAGTGTCACGCAGGATGGCCCTTCAAAAAAATACTCCCCAAACAGCACATGACGCAAAGAAAAAAAGAGGCGCAATGAGGTAGCTGTGTGACTAAGCTAAGCGACCCTAGTGGCCGACACAAACACCTGGCCCATCTAGGAGTGGCACTGCAGTGTCACGCAGGATGGCCCTTCAAAAAAATACTCCGCAAACAGCACATGACGCAAAGAAAAAAAGAGGCACAATGAGGTAGCTGTGTGACTAAGCTCAGCGACCCAAGTGGCCGACACAAACACCTGGCCCATCTAGGAGTGGCACTGCAGTGTCAGACAGGATGGCCCTTCAAAAAAATACTCCCCAAACAGCACATGACGCAAAGAAAAAAAGAGGCGCAATGAGGTAGCTGTGTGACTAAGCTAAGCGACCCTAGTGGCCGACACAAACACCTGGCCCATCTAGGAGTGGCACTGCAGTGTCACGCAGGATGGCCCTTCAAAAAAATACTCCCCAAACAGCACATGACGCAAAGAAAAAAAGAGGCGCAATGAGGTAGCTGTGTGACTAAGCTCAGCGACCCAACTGGCCGACACAAACACCTGGCCCATCTAGGAGTGGCACTGCAGTGTCAGACAGGATGGCCCTTCAAAAAAATACTCCCCAAACAGCACATGACGCAAAGAAAAAAAGAGGCGCAATGAGGTAGCTGTGTGACTAAGCTAAGCGACCCTAGTGGCCGACACAAACACCTGGCCCATCTAGGAGTGGCACTGCAGTGTCACGCAGGATGGCCCTTCAAAAAAATACTCCCCAAAACAGCACATGACGCAAAGAAAAAAAGAGGCGCAATGAGGTAGCTGTGTGACTAAGCTAAGCGACCCTAGTGGCCGACACAAACACCTGGCCCATCTAGGAGTGGCACTGCAGTGTCAGACAGGATGGCCCTTCAAAAAAATACTCCCCAAACAGCACATGACGCAAAGAAAAAAAGAGGCGCAATGAGGTAGCTGTGTGACTAAGCTAAGCGACCCTAGTGGCCGACACAAACACCTGGCCCATCTAGGAGTGGCACTGCAGTGTCACGCAGGATGGCCCTTCAAAAAAATACTCCCCAAACAGCACATGACGCAAAGAAAAAAAGAGGCGCAATGAGGTAGCTGTGTGACTAAGCTCAGCGACCCAACTGGCCGACACAAACACCTGGCCCATCTAGGAGTGGCACTGCAGTGTCAGACAGGATGGCCCTTCAAAAAAATACTCCCCAAACAGCACATGACGCAAAGAAAAAAAGAGGCGCAATGAGGTAGCTGTGTGACTAAGCTAAGCGACCCTAGTGGCCGACACAAACACCTGGCCCATCTAGGAGTGGCACTGCAGTGTCACGCAGGATGGCCCTTCAAAAAAATACTCCCCAAAACAGCACATGACGCAAAGAAAAAAAGAGGCGCAATGAGGTAGCTGTGTGACTAAGCTAAGCGACCCAAGTGGCCGACACAAACACCTGGCCCATCTAGGAGTGGCACTGCAGTGTCACGCAGGATGGCCCTTCAAAAAAATACTCCCCAAACAGCACATGACGCAAAGAAAAAAAGAGGCACAATGAGGTAGCTGTGTGACTAAGCTAAGCGACCCTAGTGGCCGACACAAACACCTGGCCCATCTAGGAGTGGCACTGCAGTGTCACGCAGGATGGCCATTCAAAAAAATACTCCCCAAACAGCACATGACGCAAAGAAAAAAAGAGGCGCAATGAGGTAGCTGTGTGACTAAGCTCAGCGACCCAAGTGGCCGACACAAACACCTGGCCCATCTAGGAGTGGCACTGCAGTGTCAGACAGGATGGCCCTTCAAAAAAATACTCCCCAAACAGCACATGACGCAAAGAAAAAAAGAGGCGCAATGAGGTAGCTGTGTGACTAAGCTAAGCGACCCTAGTGGCCGACACAAACACCTGGCCCATCTAGGAGTGGCACTGCAGTGTCAGACAGGATGGCCCTTCAAAAAAATACTCCCCAAACAGCACATGACGCAAAGAAAAAAAGAGGCGCAATGAGGTAGCTGTGTGACTAAGCTAAGCGACCCTAGTGGCCGACACAAACACCTGGCCCATCTAGGAGTGGCACTGCAGTGTCACGCAGGATGGCCCTTCAAAAAAATACTCCCCAAAACAGCACATGACGCAAAGAAAAAAAGAGGCGCAATGAGGTAGCTGTGTGACTAAGCTAAGCGACCCAAGTGGCCGACACAAACACCTGGCCCATCTAGGAGTGGCACTGCAGTGTCACGCAGGATGGCCCTTCAAAAAAATACTCCCCAAACAGCACATGACGCAAAGAAAAAAAGAGGCGCAATGAGGTAGCTGTGTGACTAAGCTAAGCGACCCTAGTGGCCGACACAAACACCTGGCCCATCTAGAAGTGGCACTGCAGTGTCACGCAGGATGGCCCTTCAAAAAAATACTCCCCAAACAGCACATGACGCAAAGAAAAAAAGAGGCGCAATGAGGTAGCTGTGTGACTAAGCTAAGCGACCCTAGTGGCCGACACAAACACCTGGCCCATCTAGGAGTGGCACTGCAGTGACACGCAGGATGGCCCTTCAAAAAAATACTCCCCAAACAGCACATGACGCAAAGAAAAATGAAAGAAAAAAGAGGTGCAAGATGGAATTGTCCTTGGGCCCTCCCACCCACCCATATGTTGTATAAACAGGACATGCACACTTTAACGAACCCATCATTTCAGCAACAGGGTCTGCCACACGACTGTGACTGAAATGACTGGTTGGTTTGGGCCCCCACCAAAAATGAAGCAATCAATCTCTCCTTGTACAAACTGGCTCTACAGAGGCAAGATGTCCACCTCATCATCATCGTCCGATTCATCACCCCTTTCACTGTGTACATCCCCCTCCTCACAGATTATTAATTCGTCCCCACTGGAATCCACCATCTCAGGTCCCCGTGTACTTTCTGGAGGCAATTGCTGCTGGTGAATGTCTCCACGGAGGAATTGATTATAATTCATTTTAATGAACATCATCTTCTCCACATTTTCTGGAAGTAACCTCGTACGCCGATTGCTGACAAGGTGAGCGGCGGCACTAAACACTCTTTCGGAGTACACACTGGAGGGAGGGCAACTTAAGTAGAATAAAGCCAGTTTCTGCAAGGGCCTCCAAATTGCCTCTTTTTCCTGCCAGTATACGTACGGACTGTCTGACGTGCCTACTTGGATGCGGTCACTCATATAATCCTCCACCATTCTTTCAATGGTGAGAGAATCATATGCAGTGACAGTAGACGACATGTCAGTAATCGTTGGCAGGTCCTTCAGTCCGGACCAGATGTCAGCATCAGCAGTCGCTCCAGACTGCCCAGCATCACTGCCAGCGGGTGGGCTCGGAATTCGTAGCCTTTTCCTCGCACCCCCAGTTGCGGGAGAATGTGAAGGAGGAGATGTTGACGGGTCGCGTTCCGCTTGACTTGACAATTTTCTCACCAGCAGGTCTTTGAACCTCTGCAGACTTGTGTCTGCCGGAAAGAGAGATCCAACGTAGGTTTTAAATCTAGGATCGAGCACGGTGGCCAAAATGTAGTGCTCTGATTTCAACAGATTGACCACCCGTGAATCCTGGTTAAGCGAATGAAGGGCTCCATCCACAAGTCCCACATGCCTAGCGGAATCACTCTGTTTTAGCTCCTCCTTCAATGCCTCCAGCTTCTTCTGCAAAAGCCTGATGAGCGGAATGACCTGACTCAGGCTGGCAGTGTCTGAACTGACTTCACGTGTGGCAAGTTCAAAAGGTTGCAGAACCTTGCACAACGTTGAAATCATTCTCCACTGCGCTTGAGACAGGTGCATTCCACCACCTTTGCCTATATCGTGGGCAGATGTATAGGCTTGAATGGCCTTTTGCTGCTCCTCCATCCTCTGAAGCATATAGAGGGCTGAATTCCACCTCGTTACCACCTCTTGCTTCAGATGATGGCAGGGCAGGTTCAGGTGTTTTTGGTGGTGCTCCAGTCTTCTGTAAGCGGTGCCTGTACGCCGAAAGTGGCCCGCAATTCTTCTGGCCACCGACAGCATCTCTTGCACGCCCCTGTCGTTTTTTAAATAATTCTGCACCACCAAATTCAAGGTATGTGCAAAACATGGGACGTGCTGGAATTTGCCCAGATGTAATGCACGCACAATATTGCTGGCGTTGTCCGATGCCACAAATCCCCAGGAGAGTCCAATTGGGGTAAGCCATTCTGCGATGATCTTCCTCAGTTGCCGTAAGAGGTTTTCAGCTGTGTGCGTATTCTGGAAAGCGGTGATACAAAGCGTAGCCTGCCTAGGAACGAGTTGGCGTTTGCGAGATGCTGCTACTGGTGCCGCCGCTGCTGTTCTTGCAGCGGGAGGCAATACATCTACCCAGTGGGCTGTCACAGTCATATAGACCTGAGTCTGCCCTGCTCCACTTGTCCACATGTCCGTGGCTAAGTGGACATTGGGTACAACTGCATTTTTTAGGACACTGGTGACTCTTTTTCTGACGTCCGTGTACATTCTCGGTATCGCCTGCCTAGAGAAGTGGAACCTAGATGGTATTTGGTAACGGGGGCACACTACCTCAAGCAATTCTCTAGTTCCCCGTGAACTAACGGCGGATACTAGACGCACGTCTAACACCAACATAGTTGTCAAGGCCTGAGTTATCCGCTTTGCAACAGGATGACTGCTGTGATATTTCATCTTCCTCGCAAAGGACTGTTGGACAGTCAATTGCTTACTGGAAGTAGTACAAGTGGGCTTACGACTTCCCCTCTGGGATAAACGATCGACTCCCAGCAGCAACAACAGCAGCGCCAGCAGCAGTAGGCGTTACACTCAAGGATGCATCGGAGGAATCCCAGGCAGGAGAGGACTCGTCAGACTTGCCAGTGACATGGCCTGCAGGACTATTGGCTTTCCTGGGTAAGGAGGAAATTGACACTGAGGGAGTTGGTGGTGTGGTTTGCGGGAGCTTGGTTACAAGAGGAAGAGATTTACTGGTCAGTGGACTGCTTCTGCTGTCGCCCAAAGTTTTTGAACTAGTCACTGACTTATTATGAATGCGCTGCAGGTGACGTACAAGGGAGGATGTTCCGAGGTGGTTAACGTCCTTACCCCTACTTATTACAGCTTGACAAAGGCAACACACGGCTTGACACCAGTTGTCCGCATTTCTGTTGAAATAATTCCACACTGAAGAGCTGATTTTTTTTGTATTTTGACCAGGCATGTCAATGGCCATATTCCTCCCACGGACAACAGGTGTCTCCCCGGGTGCCTGACTTAAACAAACCACATCACCATCAGAATCCTCCTTGTCAATTTCCTCCCCAGCGCCAGCAACACCCATATCCTCATCCTGGTGTACTTCAACACTGACATCTTCAATTTGACTATCAGGAACTGGACTGCGGGTGCTCCTTCCAGCACTTGCAGGGGGCGTGCAAATGGTGGAAGGCGCAAGCTCTTCCCGTCCAGTGTTGGGAAGGTCAGGCATCGCAACCGACACAATTGGACTCTCCTTGGGGATTTGTGATTTCGAATAACGCACAGTTCTTTGCTGTGCTTTTGCCAGCTTAAGTCTTTTCTTTTTTCTAGCGAGAGGATGAGTGCTTCCATCCTCATGTGAAGCTGAACCACTAGCCATGAACATAGGCCAGGGCCTCCGCCGTTCCTTGCCACTCCGTGTCGTAAATGGCATATTGGCAAGTTTACGCTTCTCCTCAGACGCTTTTAATTTTGATTTTTGGGTCATTTTACTGATCTTTTGTGTTTTGGATTTTACATGCTCTGTACTATGACATTGGGCATCGGCCTTGGCAGACGACGTTGATGGCATTTCATCGTCTCGGCCATGACTAGTGGCAGCAGCTTCAGCACGAGGTGGAAGTGGATCTTGATCTTTCCCTATTTTTTTAACCTCCACATTTTTGTTCTCCATATTTTAATGCGCACAACTAAAAGCCACCACAGGTATGCAATGTAGATGGATGGATAGTATAGTATTATATTACTTATGGACGACGAGTGCACTGACGACACAGAGGTAGGTACAGCCGTGGCCTACCGTACTGCTATATATATATTTATATATATATATATATATATATATTTCTCTGACGTCCTAGTGGATGCTGGGACTCCGTCAGGACCATGGGGATTAGCGGCTCCGCAGGAGACAGGGCACAAAAATAGAAGATTTAGGACTAGGTGGTGTGCACTGGCTCCTCCCCCTATGACCCCCCTCCAAGCCTCAGTTAGGTTTTTGTGCCCGTCCGAGCAGGGTGCAATCTAGGTGGCTCTCCTAAAGAGCTGCTTAGAAAAAGTTATTAGGTTTTTTATTTTCAGTGAGTCCTGCTGGCAACAGGCTCACTGCAACGAGGGACTTAGGGGAGAAGAAGTGAACTCACCTGCGTGCAGGATGGATTGGCTTCTTAGGCTACTGGACACCATTAGCTCCAGAGGGATCGAACACAGGCCCAGCCATGGAGTCCGGTCCCGGAGCCGCGCCGCCGACCCCCTTGCAGATGCCGAAAAGTGAAGAGGTCCAGAAACCGGCGGCAGAAGACTTTTCAGTCGTCATGAGGTAGCGCACAGCACTGCAGCTGTGCGCCATTGTTGTCAGCACACTTCACACCAGCGGTCACTGAGGGTGCAGGGCGTTGGGGGGGGGGGGGGGGGGCGCCCTGGGCAGCAATGATAATACCTTGTTCTGGCTAAAAATACATCACATATAGCCCCTGGGGCTATATGGATGTATTTAACCCCTGCCAGGTCTCACAAACACCGGGAGAAGAGCCCGCCGAAATAGGGGGTGGGGCCTATCTCCTCAGCACACAGCGCCATTTTCCTGCACAGCTCCGCTGCGAGGAAGGCTCCCAGGACTCTCCCCTGCACTGCACTACAGAAACAGGGTAAAAAAACAGAGAGGGGGGGCACTTTTTTGGCGATATTGATATATTAAGCTGCTATAAAGGAAACAACACTTCTGTAGGGTTGTTCCTATATATTTATAGCGCTTGGGTGTGTGCTGGCAAACTCTCCCTCTGTCTCCCCAAAGGGCTAGTGGGGTCCTGTCTTCGATAAGAGCATTCCCTGTGTGTCTGCTGTGTGTCGGTACGTGTGTGTCGACATGTATGAGGACGATGTTGGTGTGGAGGCGGAGCAATTGCCGGTAATGGTGATGTCACCCCCTAGGGAGTCGACACCGGAATGGATGGCTTTGTTTATGGAATTACGTGATAATGTCAGCACGTTACAAAAATCAGTTGACGACATGAGACGGCCGGCAAACCAGTTAGTACCTGTCCAGGCGTCTCAGACACCGTCAGGGGCTGTAAAACGCCCTTTACCTCAGTCGGTCGACACAGACCCAGACACGGACACCGAATCTAGTGTCGACGGTGAAGAAACAAACGTATTTTCCAGTAGGGCCACACGTTATATGATCACGGCAATGAAGGAGGCTTTGCATATCTCTGATACTGCAAGTACCACAAAAAGGGGTATTATGTGGGGTCTGAAAAAACTACCTGTAGTTTTTCCTGAATCAGAGGAATTGAATGAAGTGTGTGATGAAGCGTGGGTTAACCCCGATAGAAAACTGCTAATTTCAAAGAAGTTATTGGCATTATATCCTTTCCCGCCAGAGGTTAGGGCGCGCTGGGAAACACCCCCTAGGGTGGATAAGGCACTCACACGCTTATCAAAACAAGTGGCGTTACCGTCTCCTGAAACGGCCGCCCTCAAGGATCCAGCTGATAGGAGGCTGGAAACTACCCTGAAAAGTATATACACTCATACTGGTGTTATACTGCGACCAGCCATCGCCTCTGCATGGATGTGCAGTGCTGGGGTGGTTTGGTCGGATTTCCTGACTGAAAATATTGATACCCTGGATAGGGACAGTATTTTATTGACTATAGAGCAATTAAAGGATGCTTTTCTTTATATGCGAGATGCTCAGAGGGATATTTGCACTCTGGCATCGAGAGTAAGTGCGATGTCCATATCTGCCAGAAGAAGTTTATGGACGCGACAGTGGTCAGGTGATGCGGATTCCAAACGGCATATGGAAGTATTGCCGTATAAAGGGGAGGAATTATTTGGGGTCGGTCTATCGGATTTGGTGGCCACGGCAACAGCCGGGAAATCCACCTTTTTACCTCAGGTCCCCTCCCAACAGAAAAAGACACCGTCTTTTCAGCCGCAGTCCTTTCGTTCCTATAAGAACAAGCGGGCAAAAGGACAGTCATATCTGCCCCGAGGCAAAGGAAAGGGTAAGAGAGTGCACCAAGCAGCTCCCTCCCAGGAGCAGAAGCCCTCCCCGGCTTCTGCAAAGCCCTCAGCATGACGTTGGGGCTTTACAAGCGGACTCAGGGGCGGTGGGGGGTCGACTCAAGAATTTCAGCGCACAGTGGGCTCACTCACAGGTGGACCCCTGGATCCTGTAGGTAGTATCTCAGGGTTACAGGTTGGAATTCGAGAAGTCTCCCCCTCGCCGGTTCCTAAAGTCTGCTCTGCCAACGTCTCCCTCAGACAGGGCGACGGTATTGGAAGCCATTCACAAGCTGTATTCTCAGCAGGTGATAGTCAAGGTACCCCTCCTACAACAGGGAAAGGGGTATTATTCCACACTATTTGTGGTACCGAAGCCGGACGGCTCGGTAAGACCTATTCTAAATCTGAAATCTTTGAACCTGTACATACAAAAATTCAAGTTCAAGATGGAGTCACTCAGAGCAGTGATAGCGAATCTGGAAGAAGGGGACTTTATGGTGTCCCTGGACATCAAGGATGCTTACCTGCATGTCCCAATTTGCCCTTCACATCAAGGGTACCTCAGGTTCGTGGTGCAAAACTGTCATTATCAGTTTCAGACGCTGCCGTTTGGATTGTCCACGGCACCTCGGGTCTTTACCAAGGTAATGGCCGAAATGATGTTTCTTCTGCGAAGAAAAGGCGTATTAATTATCCCTTACTTGGACGATCTCCTGATAAGGGCAAGGTCCAGAGAACAGCTGAGGGACGTAGTAGCACTAACCCAAGTAATGCTGCAACAGCACGGGTGGATTCTGAATTTTCCAAAATCTCAATTGACCCCGACGACACGTCTGCTGTTCCTGGGAATGATTCTGGACACGGTTCAGAAAAAGGTGTTTCTTCCGGAGGAGAAAGCCAGGGAGTTATCCGAACTTGTCAGGAACCTCCTAAAACCAGGAAAAGTGTCTGTGCATCAATGCACAGGAGTCCTGGGAAAAATGGTGGCTTCTTACGAAGCGATTCCATTCGGCAGATTCCACGCACGAACTTTTCAGTGGGATCTGCTGGACAAATGGTCCGGATCGCATCTGCAGATGCATCAGCGGATAACTTTGTCTCCACGGACAAAGGTGTCTCTTCTGTGGTGGTTGCAGAGTGCTCATCTGTTAGAGGGCCGCAGATTCGGCATACAGGACTGGGTCCTGGTGACCACGGATGCCAGTCTGAGAGGCTGGGGAGCGGTCACACAGGGAAGAAACTTCCAGGGAGTGTGGTCAAGCCTGGAGATGTCTCTTCACATAAATATACTGGAGCTAAGAGCGATTTACAATGCTCTAAGCCTGGCAAAACCCCTGCTTCAGGGTCAGCCGGTGTTGATCCAGTCGGACAACATCACGGCAGTCGCCCACGTAAACAGACAGGGCGGCACAAGAAGCAGGAGGGCAATGGCAGAAGCTGCAAGGATTCTTCGCTGGGCGGAAGATCATGTGATAGCACTGTCAGCAGTGTTCATTCCGGGAGTGGACAACTGGGAAGCGGACTTCCTCAGCAGACACGATCTACACCCGGGAGAGTGGGGACTTCATCCAGAAGTCTTCCACATGATTGTGAACCGTTGGGAAAAACCAAAGGTGGATATGATGGCGTCCCGCCTCAACAAAAAACTGGACAGGTATTGCGCCAGGTCAAGAGACCCTCAGGCAATAGCTGTGGACGCTCTGGTAACACCGTGGGTGTTCCAGTCAGTGTATGTGTTTCCTCCTCTGCCTCTCATACCAAAAGTACTGAGAATTATACGGCAAAGGGGAGTAAGAACGATACTCGTGGCTCCGGATTGGCCAAGAAGAACTTGGTACCTGGAACTTCAGGAGATGCTCACGGAAGATCCGTGGCCTCTACCTCTAAGACGGGACCTGCTTCAGCAGGGACCGTGTCTATTCCAAGACTTACCGCGGCTGCGTTTGACGGCATGGCGGTTGAACGCCGAATTCTAAGGGAAAAAGGCATTCCGGAAGAGGTCATCCATACCCTGGTAAAAGCCAGGAAGGAGGTGACTGCACAACATTATCACCGCATTTGGAGAAAATATGTTGCGTGGTGTGAGGCCAGGAAGGCCCCGACGGAGGAATTTCAACTGGGTCGATTCCTACATTTCCTGCAAACAGGATTGTCTATGGGCCTCAAATTAGGGTCCATTAAGGTTCAAATTTCGGCCCTGTCGATTTTCTTCCAGAAAGAATTGGCTTCAGTTCCTGAAGTCCAGACTTTTGTAAAAGGAGTACTACATATACAGCCCCCGGTTGTGCCCCCAGTGGCTCCGTGGGATCTTAATGTAGTTTTGGATTTTCTCAAATCCCATTGGTTTGAGCCACTCAAATCGGTGGATTTGAAATATCTTACATGGAAAGTAACCATGCTACTGGCCCTGGCTTCAGCCAGGAGAGTGTCAGAATTGGCGGCTTTATCGTATAAAAGCCCATATCTGATTTTCCAGTCGGACAGGGCAGAACTGCGGACGCGTCCTCAGTTTCTGCCTAAGGTGGTTTCAGCGTTTCACCTGAACCAGCCTATTGTGGTGCCTGCGGCTACTAGCGATTTGGAGGATTCCAAGTTGCTGGACGTTGTCAGGGCATTGAAAATATAAATTTCAAGGACGGCTGGAGTCAGAAAATCTGACTCGCTGTTTATACTGTATGCACCCAACAAGCTGGGTGCTCCTGCTTCTAAGCAGACGATTGCTCGTTGGATTTGTAGCACAATTCAACTTGCACATTCTGTGGCAGGCCTGCCACAGCCTAAATCTATCAAGGCCCATTCCACAAGGAAGGTGGGCTCATCTTGGGCGGCTGCCCGAGGGGTCTCGGCATTACAACTCTGCCGAGCAGCTACGTGGTCGGGGGAGAACACGTTTGTAAAATTCTACAAATTTGATACCCTGGCTAAAGAGGACCTGGAGTTCTCTCATTCGGTGCTGCAGAGTCATCCGCACTCTCCCGCCCGTTTGGGAGCTTTGGTATAATCCCCATGGTCCTGACGGAGTCCCAGCATCCACTAGGACGTCAGAGAAAATAAGATTTTACTTACCGATAAATCTATTTCTCGTAGTCCGTAGTGGATGCTGGGCGCCCATCCCAAGTGCGGATTGTCTGCAATACTTGTACATAGTTATTGTTACAAAAAAATTGGGTTGTTATTGTTGTGAGCCGTCTGTTCAGAGGCTCCTACGTTTGTCATACTGTTAACTGGGTTCAGATCACAAGTTGTACGGTGTGATTGGTGTGGCTGGTATGAGTCTTACCCGGGATTCAAAATCCTTCCTTATTGTGTACGCTCGTCCGGGCACAGTATCCTAACTGAGGCTTGGAGGGGGGTCATAGGGGGAGGAGCCAGTGCACACCACCTAGTCCTAAAGCTTTTATTTTTGTGCCCTGTCTCCTGAGGAGCCGCTAATCCCCATGGTCCTGACGGAGTCCCAGCATCCACTACGGACTACGAGAAATAGATTTATCGGTAAGTAAAATCTTATTATATATATATATAATATACTGTATAATAATAATAACGGACCTGGTGGACACTGTCAGCAGACTGCTAAACTAGTATGAAGAAAAAAAAAGCCACCACAGGTATACAATGTAGATGGATGGATAGTATAGTATTATATTACTTATGGACGACGAGTGCACTGACGACACAGAGGTAGGTACAGCCGTAGCCTACCGTACTGCTATATATATATATATATATATATATATATATATATATATATATAATATACTGTATAATAACAATAACGGACCTGGTGGACACTGTCAGCAGACTGCTAAACTAGTACGAAGAAAAAAAAAGCCACCACAGGTATACAATGTAGATGGATGGATACTATAGTATAGTATTATATTACTTATGGACGACGAGTGCACTGACGACACAGAGGTAGGTACAGCCGTGGCCTACCATACTGCTATATATATATATATAATATACTGTATAATAATAACGGACCTGGTGAACACTGTCAGCAGACTGCTAAACTAGTATGAAGAAAAAAAAAGCCACCACAGGAGTGTTTTTCAGGCAGACAAACGTATACTGGACTGGTGGTCACTGTCAGCAAAACTGTGCACTGTACTCCTGCTATAACTGCTCCCCAGTCCCCACAATTAGGCAGTGTGAGCAGTGCACTCAGCACAGATATATGCAGCAGTGCAGCACACTGAGTGAGCACAGATATGGTGGAGCATTTTTTTCAGGCAGAGAAACAACGGATTAAACTCACTGGTGGTATTATAATCAAAACCCTGCACTGTACTCCCTAACAGCTGCTCCCCGTCCCCAATCCTCCCCACAATTATAACTAAGTCACTCAGTCTTTTCTACTATAACGGAGAGGACGCCAGCCACGTCCTCTCCCTATCAATCTCAATGCACGTGTGAAAATAGCGGCGACGCGCGGCTCCTTATATAGAGTCCGAATCTCGCGAGAATCCGACAGCGGGATGATGACGTTCGGGCGCGCTCGGGTTAACCGAGCAAGGCGGGAGGATCCGAGTCGCTCGGACCCGTGAGAAAAAAAAGGTGAAGTTCGGGCGGGTTCGGATCCCGAGGATCCGAACCCGCTCATCACTAATAATTATTCATTTATTGTATCATATTGCCATAATATCCGTATCAACTTGTGTTAAGCACATGTAATATTAGAGTTATTCAGTCAGTTTAGATACATGTAGCACTGTTATGCCTGCAAGTGATCTCTTATAGAAGTGTGTATGTATAAATACACCCTAAGTGTGTTACATACTATAATGAGGGGCAACTCTGTATAATCAGAGTTAATGCTATATGATTAACTTTATATGCCCATTGCTTTTGATAACTGAGAAGAAAGATCTCTAAATTCCGTTCAAGTGTTTTGTAATAAACCAGTTATATTTCAAATTCGGGCACTGTATCCCCTGTCTCTATAAACCAGTTAGTCTGTGGAGCCCATTATGCGCCTCTGCTTGAATCATTATTCATGTAATACTTTCTCAAATTATCTATTATTTATATTTGTCTGATATTTCTCATATATTAATTGATATGCTGGGGTAAGTATATATGGGTATGGCAGTGCTCTTGATGTTATTCTGTATCAATAATGAGATACTTAAATATAATGACTGTAATTTCCTAATATTGGGGGTACAGTATAGTATAATATTTGATATTCCTTATTGAAACACTGTTAGGTGCCAATTGCCTTTAAAAACTGAAAAGAGAGATCTCTTAAATTCATTCAAGTGTCTTATAATGAACCTGTTATATTTCAAATGCGGACACTGTATCCCCTTATACCTATATCGTAATGAGCAATTTTTTACTTCTCCCAGCTCTTAATGATGCACAGGCATATGGCATATGCTTATTACTTCAGTGTTCGCCCTGTATGCTGTCTGGCCATACAATGTTGCCAGATCATGAGTTCTTTTCACTCGCAGAAATAGAAACTTTAATATGCTGGAACTGATGTGTGTAATTGTATCAGTTCACAGGTGTTAACATATCACAGTGACTTTATAGAGAGGATACAGTGTCCTGTGTCAGGACTATATTGTAACAAAGTGTCAGTGTTGCCTGTTCACCACGCTGTGCTCTGGCTCCCCTATACTGAGTTACAGAGCAGGTGTTCTTTCTGCCTCAGCATTCGTTTTTAAATTATTTCCTGCTACCCAGCGTATTGCCACTGCACTTAGTTCCACATTCTGCTATTCTAATAATAGCGAGTCAAAGTGACTTTCTCTAGGAAAGATAATATTGGCTGCTGTGTATCATAAAGTGCTATCTGCCACTGTGTGTTAATGACTGTCGCTGTATATGTTTACATATTGTTAGACAGTGCTATAGATCTGCTATCTGAATACACATTACATGCTGTCTGAATAACATTGCATAATCTAACTCTCTCCCAAGATCAGTGCTAGACAATCATTGCATGTGCATGAACTGAATGGCGGATGCCACGTGCGCAGGGACGCCTGCCTGACGCACGTTTTGCAAAAGCTTTCTCTTATGGCTCAACAGAAAGCTTTTGCGAAACGTGCAGGCATAACAGTGCTACATGTATCTAAACTGACTGAATAACTCTAATATTACATGTGCTTAACACAAGTTGATACGGATATTATGGCAATATGATACAATAAATTCATAATTATATATACATATATTTGTTATTGGCGGCTGACCAGTGCGCAGGGGGCCATATTTGAAACACCTTTTCCTATCTTTTCATTAGTATCTGTTTTTAAAAATATTTTGCAAGTTTTTATTCATTATTCACGAATTAAAAGTTAAGTTTTATAAGAATCCATGTGCACCATCATAAGGCAATTCTGTGTTCTTCTCTTGGTAGGTTACTATAGGTGGTTATCAGACAATTTGCGACTAGAGCCGGACTATTAATAGACTTGCTAAAAATCACTGTCCGGATTGGCTGGAGTGGACCAGTCTTGCTGAAACAGCATTGTCAGATCTGAGAAATACAAGCAGGTACTTATCCATCATGCAATACCAGCAGGGAGGCATCTGATTTACTCCAAATTTATTCTGCAGTAGGACAACAACCCCAAACATACAGCGATTGTAGATAAGAACTATCTTCAGCATAAAGAACAAGGAGTCCTGAAAGTGATGATATTGAACCCACAGAGCCCCGATCACAACATCATCGAGTCTGTCTGGGATTACATGAAGATACAGAAGGATTTAAGGAAGCCTACACCAACAGAAGATTTGTGGTTAATTCTCCAAGATGTTTGGAACGCGTTTCGTCAATCATGACTTCCTCTGGGGTGTTTATTGAACATGCTTATTGATCTCCACTAGCTGTGGTCAATAGACCTGCTATCTGACCTGAACTGAGACTACAAGCACAGCCCACAGCTCCCTAGTGAGAACAACAAAACTGTGAAAGTAGTCCAGAAGACAAAGGTGTAGTGGAATCTAAAATAAAAACTTTTATGAAGAACTAACTGCAGATTGCAGGTCTATTGACCACAGCTTGACGAGACCAATACGGACAGTCAATACAACCCTGAGGAATTTGTGGGGAAAAGCCAGAGCCGGTCATAGGCATAGGCAAACCAGGCAATTGCCTAGGGCATTTGATATGCCTATGGGCATCAGCAGCTTCTGCTGATTAAAATGATATGCGGCATGCCTATATTCTGTGTGTAGCATTTCACATGCAGATACAGCCACAGTCTCATATAGTATATAGGCATGCTGCATATCAGTTTAATCAGCAGAAGCTGCTTGTGCATCCTAGCCACATAGCAATGCAAATAAGATGCATTTTCATAAAAAAAAAGTGCCAGATGTTAGCATTGAGGCAATATTTATGAGAACACATCTGTATCCAAGCAGAGGCAGAGTCGCAGTGTTAGTGGCAGTGTGATTGCTGTGTGCATGTGAGTGGGTTGTTTGTGCAGTAGTGTTCGGAATATGTGTAAGGAGCATTATGTGTGTCATGTAAAAATGCATTAATAATGTGCAACATATGTGTAAGGGGCATTATGCGTGTCATTATGTGTATAAGGGCATTAATAATGTGCGGCATATGTGTAAAAGGGTACTACTGTATGTGTGTCATTATGTGTATATTGGCACTAACAATGTGCAGCAAATGTGTAGGGGGCACTATGTGTGTCATTATGTGTATAAGGGCATTAATAATGTGCGTCTTATGTGTAAGGGACATTATGTGTAAAAGGGCATTGATGAAGGTTGTCATAATGTGTAAGGCGCATTATGTTTATAAGGTCATTAATAACGTGTCTCATATGTGTAAGGGGCATTACTGTGTGGAATTATGTGTATAAATGCATTACTAATGTGTGGCATTATGTGTATAAGGTGCTCTACTATGTGGCGTTGCATATAGAAAGGGCACTACTGTGTCGTCTAATGTGAATAAAGAGCAATAGCGTGTGGTGTAATGTGAATAAGGAGCAATTCAGTGTGATGTAATGTGAATAAGGGGCTCTACTGTGAGGAGTAACGTTTATAAGGTAAAGTAATACTACTGTGGGATGTAATATGAATTATGAACACTATCGCATGATCAAATGTGAATGAAGTTGCAGTACTGTGTGGCGTAATTGGAATTGGGGTTACTATTGTGTGGCCATGCCCCTTGCCAGCAAAAACACACCCCTTTTTGGGCTGTGCGCCAAATGTGCAAACTGTTCCTATTTAAAATATAGGGGGTACAAACACCAAAATAAGGACTGCTATGGGTGAGGGGTGATGGTGCTGGGAAAGAGGTGCAAGGTCAGAGGCGGAACCAGCTGTGGTGCTAGGGGGCACCAGCCAAAATCTTACCTAGGGCATCATATTGGTTAGGGCCGGCTCTGGGAAAAGCAACTGGTACCAAAAAGGACACTCTAAAACCATTTGAGTATTGATCCATCTACTGAAGGACTTTTTATATATATATACAGTATATATATATATATATATATATATATATATATGCAAGTAAAAGTATGTGAACCCCTTGGAATTTCCAGGATTTGTGCATAAATTGGTCATAAAATGAGTTCTGAACGTTATCTAAGTCACAACAATAGACAAACACAGTCTGCTGAAACTAATACCACACAAACAATTATATGTTCTTATGTTTTTATTGAACACATCACGTAAACATTCACAGTGCAGGGTGGACAAAGTATGTGAGCCCCTAGGCTAATGACTTCTCCAAGAGCTAATTTGAGTCAGGAGTTAGCCAACCTGGAGTCCAATCAATGAGACGAGATTGGAGGTGTTGGTTAAAGTTACCCTTCCATATAAAAAACACACCCCAGTTTTGAGTTTGCAATTCACAAGAAGCATTGCCTGATGTGAACCATGCCTTGCAGAAAAGAGCTATCAGAAGACCTACGATTAAGAATTGTTGACTTGTATATAGATGGAAAGGGTTATAAAAGTATCTCTAAAAGCTTTGATGTTCATCAGTCCACGGTAAGACAAATTGTCTGTAAATGGAGAAAGTTCAGCACTGTTGCTACTCTCCCTAGCAGTGGGCGTCCTGTAAAGATGACTGCAAGAGCACAGCGCAGAATGCTCAATGAGGTGAAGAAGAATCCTAGAGTGTCAGCTAAAGACTTACAGAAATCTCTGGCACATGCTAACATCTCTGTTGACGAATCTACCATACGTAAAACACTGAACAAGAATGGAATTCATGGGAGGATACCACAGAGGAAGCCACTGCTGTAAAAAAAAACATTGCTGCACGTTTGAAGTTAGCAAAAGAGCACCTGAATGTTCCACAGCACTACAGGCAAAATATTCTGTGGACAGATGAAACCAAAGTTGCGTTGTTTGGAAGGAACACACAACAATATGTGTGGAGAAAAAAAGGCACAGCACACCAATATCAAAACCTCATCCCAACTGAGAAGTATGGTGGAGGTGGCATCATGGTTTGGGGCTGCTTTGCTGCCTCAGGGCCTGGACAGATTGCTATCATCGACGGAAAAATTAATTCCCAAGTTTATCAAGACATTTTTCAGGAGAACTTAAGGCCCTCTGTCCACCAATTGAAGCTCAACAGAAGATGGGTGATGCAACAGGACAACGACCCAAAGCACAGAAGTAGATCAACAACAGAATGGCTTCAACAGAAGAAAATACGCCTTCTGGAGTGGCCCAGTTAGAGTCCTGACCTCAACCCGATTGAGATTCTGTGGCATGACCTCAAGAGAGCGATTCACACCAGATAACCCAAGAATATTGCTGAACTGAAACAGTTTTGTAAAAAGGAATGGTCCGTTGTGCAGGTCTGTTATACAACTATAGGAAACGTTTAGATTAGGTTATTGCTGCCAAAGGAGGGTCAACCAGTTATTAGATCCAAGGGTTCACATACTTTGTTCACCATGCACTGTGAATGTTTACATGGTGTGTTCAATAAAAACATGAGAACATACAATTGTTTGTGTGATATTAGTTTCAGCAGACTGTGGGGTATATGCAATTGCGGTCGAATTCCCGAAATTGTTGAATTTCGGGAATTTTTGGCCAAAAAAAAAAAATTCGACAATGCAATTCAGTACTTTCCGACAAAAAAACGGACTTTCAAAATTCGACTTTTTGAAATTCGACTTTTGACAAATTCGACTTTTTTGCAATGATACACATGCTGCAATTCGACCAAAGTCTATTCAATGGAAGTTTGGAAATTCGACAACAGTGCTTTTAGACAGTAAATTCGTCATTTTCAATCCGCCACACTTTGGAGGGTGAAACTAATAAAAAAAAATTAAAACATGTTTTTTTTGTGTTTTTTTTTCTTGGTAATATCATATCTATTTATATTAGAAGGGATTAGGTACTTGGTTTGTCTTTTTTGGAGGCACAAGTATTATTTATATATTTTTAAAAATAATATTTTTTTATTTTTTTTGGGATGGAATGGTAAAATCCCTGAAAAAAATGGCGTGGGGTCCCCCCTCCAAAGCATAACCAGCCTCGGGCTCTTCGAGCTGGTCCTGGTTCTAAAAATGCGGGGGGAAAATTGACAGGGGTTCCCCCGTATTTTTAAAACCAGCACCGGGCTCTGCGCCTGATGCTGGTGCAAAAAATACGGGGGACAAAAAGAGTAGGGGTCCCCCGTATTTTATACACCAGCATCGGGCTCCACTAGCTGGACAGATAATGCCACAGCCGGGGGTCACTTTTATACAGCGCCCTGCGGCCGTGGCATTAAATATTCAACTAGTCACCCCTGGCCGGGGTACCCTGGGGGAGTGGGGACCCCTTCAATCAAGGGGTCCCCCCCCCAGCCACCCAAGGGCCAGGGGTGAAGCCCGAGGCTGTCCCCCCCATCCAAGGGCTGCGGATGGGAGGCTGATAGCCTTGAGAAAAATGTCAGAATATTGTTTTTTCCAGTAGTACTACAAGTCCCAGCAAGCCTCCCCCGCAAGCTGGTACTTGGAGAACTACAAGTACCAGCATGCAGGAGAAAAATGGGCCCGCTGGTACCTGTAGTTCTACTGGAAAAAAAATACCCAAATAAAAACAGGAGACCGACACCGTGAAAGTAAAACTTTATTTCATACGTCGACACACACATACTTACCTATGTTCACACGCCGACATCGGTCCTCTTCTCCAAGTAGAATCCAGGGGTACCTGAAATGAAAAGATAAATACACTCACCTCATCCATGGTCCAGAGGTAAATCCACGAACTTGTCAAAAAAACAAACCGGACACCCGTACCACACGGACTGAAAGGGGTCCCATGTTGACACATGGGACCCCTTTCCACGAATGCAGAGAGACCCCCCCGTGACAGCTGTCACTGAAAGGTCTCGTAAGCCAATCAGCGAGCGCAACGTCCTTGCACTCTGCTGATTGGCTCTGTGCGCGTCTGAGCTGACAGCGCATCGCAAAGCCTCTCCATTATATTCAATGGTGGGAACTTTGCGGCTAGCGATGGGGTCACCCGCCGGTCAGCGGCTGACCGCGGGTAACCCCACCACTGACGGCAAAGTTCCCACCATTGAAAGTAATGGGAGAGGCTTTGCGATGCGCTGTCTGAGGTCACACGCGCACAGCCAATCAGGTGAGCGCCACGGAAGTAGCACTTCCTGATTGGCTGAAG
Source organism: Pseudophryne corroboree (assembly GCF_028390025.1). Taxonomy (NCBI): domain Eukaryota; kingdom Metazoa; phylum Chordata; class Amphibia; order Anura; family Myobatrachidae; genus Pseudophryne; species Pseudophryne corroboree. The sequence goes on along the minus strand of NC_086448.1, from coordinate 522,977,103 downwards.
GGACCTCAGTGACAGGAGTCACGTGGTGTCCCGGCATTCGGGGAAAGGGGTCTGATGTGTAAACATGGGACCCCTTTCAGTCCGGCATGGTACGGGTGTTCGTGTTTTTTTTTTAACAAGTACGTGGATTATCTCCCGGACACTGGATTGAGGTGAGTCTAATTTTTTTTACAGGTACCTCGGATCGTCGGAGACTGTGACAGTCGGCGTGTCAACATAGGTAAGTATGTGTGTGTCGGCAGTGTGTAATAAAGTTGTACTTGTCAAGGTGTGTGTCTCCTGTTTTTATTTGGGTATTTTTTTCCAGTAGTACTACAGGTACCAGCGGGCCCGTTTTTCTCCCGCATGCTGGTACTTGTGGTTCTCCAAGTACCAGCTTGCGGGGGAGGCTTGCTGGGACTTGTAGTACTACTGGAAAAAACAATATTCTGTCATTTTACTCAAGGCTATCAGCCTCCCATCCGCAGCCCTTGGATGGGGGGGACAGCCTCGGGCTTCACCCCTGGCCCTTGGGTGGCTGGGGGGGGGACCCCTTTATTGAAGGGGTCCCCACTCCCCCAGGGTACCCCGGCCAGGGGTGACTAGTTGGATATTTAATGCCACGGCCGCAGGGCGCTGTATAAAAGTGACCCCCGGCTGTGGCATTATCTGTCCAGCTAGTGGAGCCCTGTGCTGGTGTATAAAATACGGGGGACCCCTACTCTTTTTGTCCCCCGTGTTTTTTGCACCAGCATCAGGTGCAGAGCCCGGTGCTTGTTTTAAAAATACGGGGGATCCCCTGTCAATTTTTACCCCGCATTTTTAGAACCAGGACCAGCTCGAAGAGCCCGAGGCTGGTTATGCTTTGGAGGGGGGACCCCCACGCCATTTTTTTCCGGGTTTTTCCAGTTTTTTCCCGTTTTTTTAATTTGCGGCAAAATCCGGCAAATCGGCCGTTTTTCGCCCGCGGGACTGTCGAATCCGTTTTTCATTAAATATGGTGAATTCCGGCAGCCACCTGCCGGAATTCACCTGTCGAACTGTGTCGAATTAAAAAACAGCGATAATTTGCCGCGATTCGCCGTGAATTGCATATACCCCTGTGTTTGTCTATTGTTGTGACTTAGATGGGGATCAGAACACATTTTATGACCAATTTATGCACAAATCCAGAAAATTCCAAAGGGTTTACATACTTTTTCTTGCAACTGTATATACAGTATATATATATATATATATATATATATATATATACATACACACACTGCTCAAAAAAATAAAGGGAACACTTAAACAACACAATGAAGCTCCAAGTCAATCACACTTCTGTGAAATCAAACTGTCCACTTAGGAAGTGTAAAGGATTACCAGCTTAGCGCTCAATGCCAATGATGTACACAAAAATTAATAAAACAGTTTATTAAACAAACTAAAAACATATAACAATTAAATTAATAAGACCACAGAAAAATAGTCGTACAAAGCTGAGGTTTCAAAACCTCTATGATATGTATTAAAATGCACTAATTGCAAGCACTTGGAAGGCAGTCGCAAAACCTTAAATAAGAGATAATTCTCTGTTTAATTTTATCTTTGTTTGAATACTCGGCAACAATGGAAGCACAAAGATTCTAACACGGCCGTGCATGTGAGTGTCCTCAATTACTAAAAGTTCAATTCCAGCTGGAAAAAGTTCATCAACTTTAAAATCCACTGAATATGTGAGTGGTGCGGGAACATGGAGTTGTATGGTAACTATTACTCACAGTCTATGTGGACTTATCCTCACTGCACCGCAGGTGTTCGTGTCAAGCCGCTTTATATCACCCTGTGCACGGGTGAGACATCCGTCCGCGGCAGGATTCGTTAATGGCACAGTCCGTCTGCGGCGCAAGCAGGGAGCCGCTCTCCACTCTCCGGCACAGTGTGGATGCACCAATACGCCGTTCTATACCCTCAGCACAACCGGAATAGTGCTCAGCAGGATAGGGTATAAGGCGTTCCCAGTGTGGTAAAGGAAAGTTAGTGGTGCAATCTCGTTGAAAATATGCAGTTGCCGGCAAATGCTGTAATCAGCTGCTATGAGGACACGAGGTTATTCTTGTGGGCAATAAAGGTGTTGGCGACCCCTTCTCTCTGTACCCTCAACGCGTTTCTCCGCACCCCAGGCGGCTTCTTCAAGAGGCAGAGTGTTCTACTCTGAGCATTTCTTTCATTCTTTTATACCCTGTCCTTTGTAATTAGTAGGGACAGGTGTGTATAGAAACTCAGCAGGTGTAGTGCAATTATCACTCTCCACTTAGGAAGCAACACTGATTGACAATCAATTTCACATGCTGTTGTGCAAATGGAATAGACAACAGGTGGAAATTATAGGCAATTAGCAAGACACACCCAATAAAGGAGTTGTTCTGCATGTGGTGACCACAGGCCACTTCTCAGCTCCTATGCTTTCTGGCTGATGTTTTGGTCACTTTTGATGAAAGCTGGCGGTGCTTTCACTCTAGTGGTAGCATGAGACGGAGTCTACAACCCACACAAGTGGCTCAGGTAGTGCAGCTCATCCAGGATGGCACATCAATGCGAGCTGTGGCAAGAAGGTTTTTCTGTGTCTGTCAGCGTAGTGTCCAGAGCACGGAGGCGCTACCAGGAGACAGGCCAGTACATCAGGAGACGTGGAGGAGGCCGTAGGAGGGCAACAACCCAGCAGCAGGCTGTGCAAGGAGGAACAGGAGGAGCATTGCCAGATCCCTGCAAAATGACCTCCAGCAAGCCACAAATGTGCATGTGTCTACTCAAACGATCAGAAACAGACTCCATGAGGGGGGTATGAAGGCCTGACGTCCACAGGTGGGGGTTGTGCTTACAGCCCAACACCGTGCAGGACGTTTGGCATTTGCCAGAGAACACCAAGATTGGCAAATTCGCTACTGGCTCCCTGTGCTCGGTTTGGCAGTGACCGGTTTGGCAGTGGGTCAGTAATGGTGTGGGGTGGCATTTATTTGGGGGGCCGCACAGCCCTCCATGTACTCGCCAGAGGTAGCCTGACTGCCATTAGGTACCGAGATGAGATCCTCAGACCCCTTGTGAGACCATATGCTGGTGCGGTTGGCCCTGGGTTCCTCCTAATGCAAGACAATGCTAGACCTCATGTGGCTGGAGTGTGTCAGCAGTTCCTGCAAGACGAAGACATTGATGCTATGGACTGGCCCGCCCGTTCCCCAGACCTGAATCCAATTGAGCACATCTGGGACATCATGTCTCGCTCCATCCACCAACGCCACGTTGCACCACAGACTGTCCAGGAGTTGGCGGATGCTTTAGTCCAGGTCTGGGAAGAGATCCCTCAGGAGACCATCCGCCACCACATCAGGAGCATGCCCAGGCGTTGTAGGGAGGTCATACAGGCACGTGGAGGCCACACACACTACTGAGCCTCATTTTGACTTGTTTTAAGGACATTACATCAAAGTTGGATCAGCCTGTAGTGTGTTTTTCCACTTTAATTTTGAGTGTGACTCCAAATCCAGACCTCCATGGGTTAATAAATTTGATTTCCATTGATAATTTTTGTGTGATTTTGTTGTCAGCACATTCAACTATGTAAAGAACAAAGTATTTAATAAGAATATTTCATTCATTCAGGTCTAGGATGTGTTATTTTAGTGTTCCCTTTATTTTTTTGAGCAGTGTATATATATATATATATATATATATATATGTATACATATATAAACAGTCACGATAGTTCAATCAGCGGCACTCAGAGACTGAAATAGCTGGAGGTAGGTGATAAAGTGCTAAGTGCCTTTAATCCATGATAACAGCTATGTGATCCAACGTTTCGGGGCGCGGATGCCCCTTTGCCAAGTGGAGCAAAATACAGAGTGAATAAAATAAAACAGTGTGTTACCTTTATGGTGAGAAGGACCTGCCGGCGGGAAGAACAGCAGTGACCGGGAAAGCCTTGCGCTTCCGTCCCGGTGTGTGTGACATATGCGCGCCTCGTCACATGATTATTCTGCACGTCATTGGATCCCGACGTTGCCATGGCAAGCTAACAAGCTGGTGTTGCTGTGGCTACTCTGGACTTCCGTGGTATCCCGATCGCAGAGGTCATGGGGCTGGGCTGTGAATATTATAGAGAACATAAAATTCCCAGAGGATTCCGTATCCGGATTGTGCCCATCATTGGGCGGCATAACCCAGATTTCGTACGCAACAGGTGTGTGTTTGACCTGATGGTCCTCGTGATCGAAGAAGCTTACAGAGAACTGGAGACCTATGCTTAGATAGGGACCTCCAGTAATAGAGCAGCCGTGAAGTGGCCTGGAGGCTTATCATATCTTTTGCAAAACATATGTAACGAAGAGCTCTAAATTTCCTATTACATAGTATATAGCTCTTCTTACTAACAGCCAGCAGAGTGCGTGGGAAAAATCCCTTTTGTATTTCTTGTCTAGAGTAACCCCCTCCCGCAGCACCTGGGGATTGTTACCAGCTTGATTAGAGCAGTTTTCCACTATTTATTGCAGAGAACTGGAGATCACCAGACACAAAATTGCTGTTTTTGAAAGAGAAAATTAAAAGGTGCATGAAACAGACAGTTCGCAAGACTGGATACACAAATTGGAGTCTCAGTTTGACCAATATAGGCGTGATTTAAGTTTAAACGCAATAAAAAAAATTACAGTAAATCAGGACTATGATGATAATAAAGTGTATAGATGGCTGGCTGGCTGGCATGGATACCATGGACAAACCACGGTTTTCTCAAAAACGCAGACCCTGGCAGAGGCCAAGACAAGGCAATAGGAGTGCTAAGTCGAGCAGCGATAGTGACTTTGCTTTTTCAGAAACAGATGACGCTGCAGGAGGTGGCCCTTTAGGACAAGCCACACGAGATGGCCAGGGCCACACCGACACACTCCCACCCATCGGGGTGGCCAGAACAAAAGGTGTTCGAAAAGCTGCGCAAAAGAAGACGAACACCTAATATTCAACTTGTCCAAGAGATCTATAACATCAGATGAGTCTCGTGTCCTCAGCAGAGGACTCAGTTTTGTGCCTACCAATGCGCATGATCCATTTAATTGGTCCAGAGATCTCCACAATTTCACCAGAAAGCTCCGGCTGAAAGAATTCTTTCAGAATACACCTCAACAGGTTGGAAAATCTTAAATTTTTGACAACTTTCTAAAGAAATCATCTAGATCGAATTTTGATCCGGTTTCTTCCAACTACTTTATAAAAACCTTCAGTAGACTCATGGATGAGTCTGTTACTAAATTTGTGGCTGCTCCTGCAAAGATCAAATTGAACTTGTCTATTAAGGAACGAGAAGCACTAAAAAACCTTCAGACATACCAGGATATCGTGATCAGGCCCGTTCAAAGGACATTTCTGAAGGACACTAACACGTTCATTTTGAAATTGCAGGAAATACTGGTATTACCGCCGGGCACGCTGATGTGCTGCCTTGATGTTTGCAGCCTGTACACATCTATCCCTCACCAGGAGGGCATGATTGCCATGCAGGAATTCCAGGAGATTAATTTAGCACCATCAATGTTTGACCACAGGTTGTTTTTCACACTGTTGGAACTCTTGTTACACAGAAACTACTTTCTGTTCGACGGTGAGTTCTACATACAGCTACGAGGGTGCGCGATGGGATCATCGGTAGCACCCTCGTATGCTAATATCTTCATGTTTGCCCAAGAGAATAAGATGTTCTTCATGAACCAAACTGTGGCCAACAATATCATTATGTACACTAGGTACATCAACAATGTTTTCCTATTGTGGTGGGGAGGGAGAGAAGCATTTGACAGGCTTATGTTAGAAATCAATGCCACACCTTCTCCTATCAAATTCACTTATGTATGTGAGGAGAAGGAGGCCACCTTTTTGGATGTCAGGATTACTTTGGTGGAAGGTTTGATATCCACAGAAATCTTCTCCAAACCCACAGATAGGAATACATTGCTAATGGCCTCTAGCCATCACCCGGAATCCCTGAAGATGGGTCTGCCCCTTTCACAAATGATGCGGGTGGCATGCATCACAAGTGAGAAAGAAAGAATCCCTGGTTTATTAGATAATATGTTATCTAAATTTGTCATGAGGGGATATGATGGGTCATTATTACAGTCACAAAAATAGTGTGTTTTACAGATGTCAAGGGAACAACTCCTGCATCCAAGTAAAAAAGATACTAGCAACATTTTGCCCTGGCCTGGTGATTTTTCAACAGCCAGCCCCATTATTTGAGGGCGTCACAGGCCTTGAATCCGATAGTGACTTTTGACCCAGACTTACTGTCATTCAAAAAAATTAGACCTATGGCAGCGTTCAGAAGGGGGGCTAATCTTCGTGACAGGGTTGTCAAGACGGACATCTCGGGAATGGGTAGTCCTACCATCCCGAATGTTCAAAACAAACCCCCATGCTGCTACCGCTGCCCGAAGTGTGCTACATGTAGACACATGGTAGCCTGTAAGGAGTTTAAACACCCACACAGGGAACTAACATTTTCCATCAGGCAGGTTATCACCTGCTGTACCCCGTTTGTAGTGTATGCCATTGTTTGCCCGTGTGGTCTGTACTATATTGGGTAGACCACACGTAAGTTCAGCAAGCGAATGGCTGCTCATCGTTCAGCCATTAAACTCACCCTGGAGGGCAAACCTGTGGACCAACCGGTTGCCCGGCATTTCAAATTGGCGGGACACACATTGAATTCTCTTAGATATTTTGGCATTTATCATGTGCCAGTAACATTGAGGGGGGGGGGTGTGACAGGGCTAAAGTCTTGTTAGAAAAGGAAACACGGTGGATCATGAGGTTAGATACTTTCTGGCCTCAAGGCCTTAATGATAAGATTAATTGGAATGTTTTCAGCTGAGATTCTCTTCTGGTAGATAGTGAGCAACTATATAGTTTACAGTAAGATCAGCATTTTTTGTAGGGTGTGATTACAGTGAGTCTAATGTATGGGCGTCTTGTGGGTGGTGCTGTGGATTCTCTTTCCATGTCCCATATATTAGTGTGGATTTTATACGATCAGATTCCATTATACTTAGGCATTGTTGCATGGTTGCATTTATATGCACTTTTGTAACCTTACTATGTCTAAGCATGTTCAAGCTCTTCTATGTATGTGTCTACATTATTTGTTGATGTGTTTTTATTATATACGTATGTACAGGAGGAGCACAGTCTAACCGTTCCCCCACTTGGTTCCTGGCCGAGGAGGAAGTGAAACCAGGACCCTGTGGCACGCAGCTGGGCCTGGGTGAACCGCAAGCGGCGGATCACTATGGCTATGGTGACGGCTCCATACCCGGAAGGGAGGATGCGTGGTGAGGACGCGCCGGCTGGCACTCCGTGGGGTATTTAGGTGGGTAAGTGTTTTATGTATGTTTGTCCTGCCTGTTGTATTTTGGCCTGAGGAAGGAGCAGAGGCCCTGAAACGGCTGTTGCCTGCTAATACAAGCTATTCGTTTTCAGTACAAATTGCCTCCAGTGCCGTTCTTTTTGGACTGTATATATATATATATATATATATATATATATATATAGAGAGAGAGAGAGAGAGAGAGAGAAAGAGAAAGAACAAGACAGCATATTGTTATGAAATTTAAGTTGGTGGTGCAGGGTCCAGAAGGGGTTAATTATAGGCACTAACTTGTTCCAATGCACAGAGAAAGGAAAAAAAACAGCACTTATGTTTTGATGAAAAAAAGAGGTTCTTTTAATTCTTACAGATCCATAGAAGTCCGTATGTCAGCTGCAGCTCGCACAGCTGGAAAAAGTGAGTGCCTATATGTCTGGTGTGTATATTTACACAGGGATCCACCGCACACGCCAAACCTAGAAATGTGGTGCACACCTGCACTCACCACCCCCGGGCCGGGTTGCAATGGCCTGTGACCACATTGCTTAAATAATAATAAACCGAGAGCCCAGCACTCACCTTAGTAAGTACATTCACTTCAATACATCAGAACATAAATAAATAATGGGGTTTTAGTTCATGGATTGTACAATGCATTTAAGACTGTGGCCCAACTTCACGGGACCCTATCTCACTGCAAGTCCTACTCTATCACCTAGGCTTTTAAAACCTGACCATTACTAAATTGCTTTATTTATGTATTGATGTATAGAGGTCAATGAACTTACTAAGGTGAGCGCTGGGCTCTCTGTATAAAATATATATACAGGTTGAGTATCCCATATCCAAATATTCCGAAATACGGAATATTCCGAAATACAGACTTTTTTGAGTGAGAGTGAGATAGTGAAACCTTTGTTTTTTGATGGCTCATTGTACACAAACTTTGTTTAATACACAAAGTTATTAAAAATATTGTATTAAATGACCTTCAGGCTGTGTGTATAAGGTGTATATGAAAAATAAATGAATTGTGTGAATGTAGATACACTTTGTTTAATGCACAAAGTTATAAAAAATATTGGCTAAAATTACCTTCAGGCTGTGTGTATAAGGTGTATGTGAAACATAAATGTATTCTGTGCTTAGACTTGGGTCCCATCGCCATGATATCTCATTATGGTATGAAATTATTCCAAAATACGGAAAAATCCGATATCCAAAATACCTCTGGTCCCAAGCATTTTGGATAAGGGATACTCAACCTGTATATATATGTATATGATAGAAATACGACAAGCACCTGATAGTGTAGTAGCTCTTATTCAGCAAAAATCCACGCACTCCAATATATTATGCGTACCGTATTAGTGTCTTTGTATACAGTATATATGATAGCTGGGATATTCCCCAGGTCTCCCACTCCTCTAATTAGTTCAAATGGACGCTCTATAGGCATCCCCAATCGCAGGATGTTCACATGTAAATAAGAGACATCTCCATAGTGTAATATTTGTTTGTACATCAAGATAATTACCGGAAAAAAATCCTAAAATCAATTTACCTGTTGTCTATGGTGCAGAATGCGGATCCTCCCTTGGATCATGGAATATTCCCTCTGGTGCAGTGTCAGTGTAGTCCCAGTAAAGATAGGTAAGCAGTCCTGTTCTGTTAAAAAAATTACCTGTGGTTTGTACATTTCCTGGTCAATTAGTAATTTGCAGGCTTCTTTCACATTGGGGGTCATTCCGAGTTGATTGTAGCTGTGCTAAATTTAGCACAGCTACGATCATCTTCCCTGACATGCGGCGATCATCTTCCCTGACATGCGGGGGGATGCCCAGCACAGGGCTTGTCCGCCCCGCATGTCAGTGCCGCCCCCCCCCCCCCACACACACACAAATACAAAAGCATCGCACAGCGGCGATGCTTTTGTATTTCTGGAGTAACTCCCAGCCAGCGCAGCTCCTGCAGCTGGCCGGGAGTTGTTCATCGCTGCCGCTGGCCGCAGCCGCTGGCCGCAGCCGCTGCGTGAGGCGTCACGCAGCTGCCGCAGCCCGCCGCCCCCCCGACGATCCGGCCATGCCTGCATTGGCCGGACCGCTCCCCCTAAACTGCGGCTTAACGCCACCGTCCAGCCCCCTCCCACCCAGCGACCGCCTCTGTCTCAGAGGCGATTGCTAGGCAACGATGACTGCCATGCGCCGGCGCACTGCGGCGCCTGCGCAGTTCCAACCCGATCGCTGCACTGCGACAAACTGCAGCGAGCGATCGGGTCGGATTGACCCCCATAATCCTCTCTTTTAAGAATTACCAGGCCTCCCCCTTTAGCTGCTGGTTTGACCACTAAATTGTAATTTTTCTTCAGAGTTTTCAAGGCCTGTTTTTTGGCATTGGTGAGGTTCGATTTATTTAAATTTGTGTCCTCTCCATCGATAAGGTCTCTTTTGACCAGATCATAAAATACATTAATGTGATTCCCTTTTGACTCTAAAGCAGCGTTTTTCAACCCATGTGCCGCGGCACACTAGTGTGCCGCAGCTGGTTGACAAGTGTGCCACAGAGTCAGAGCCGCCTGCACCAACTGTGGACCCGGACAACGGACACGCGGGCAGCGCTGGGCTCTTCTGGGAGAGCCTGAGCCGTGACCTATAGCAACGCAGCGGCGTGACATCATAGGTCATGTGCGCCACATAGCATGGCTGGCAGCATGCCCACCCGTCAGCCCGTACGACCGTCTGCTGTACAGCCCGCACGTCGGCCCCACTCGCCAGCTAGCCAGCCTGCATTCTTGCCTGCCTGTTTTCCGCTCGCAGCTCTGCACTATGAGCCGATGACGGACCTGAGCTCCTTTCTCTTCTACCAGGAGGTAGCAACCAATGTATTGTTTTATTTCTGAGGGGGCCAGTGTTTGTTTTTATTTCTGAGGGGGCCAGTGTTTGTTTTTATTTCTGTTGGGGCCAGTGTTTGTTTTTATTTCTGTTGGGGCAAGTGTTTGTTTTTATTTCTGAGGGGGCCAGTGTTTGTTTTTATTTCTGAGGGGGCCAGTGTTTGTTTTTTTATTCTGAGGGGGCAAGTGTTTGTTTTTTTATTCTGAGGGGGCAAGTGTTTTTTTTTGTTTTATTCTGAGGGGGCCAGTGTTTGTTTTATTCTGAGGGGGCCAGTGTTTGTTTTTTTATTCTGAGGGGGCCAGTGTTTGTTTTTTATTCTGAGGGGGCCAGTGTTTGTTTGTTTTATTCTGAGGGGGCCAGTGTTTGTTTGTTTTATGCTGAGGAAGCCAAATGTTTGGTTTTTTTTATGCTGAGGGGTCCAAATATGTGTGCGGTTTTTCTGTGGGGGCGAATATATTTATTTTATTACTGTGAATGCCCGTGTGTTTCTTTTATTACCGCGGGGGCCAATGTGTGTGTTTTTTCCCCATGGAGGACTGGTGGTGTGCCTTGGCAATTTAAAAATATTGTTCGGTGTGCCGTGAGTTGAAAAAGGTTGAAAATCACTGCTCTAAAGGATAGTATTTTGAGGGTAGCTTTAGACCTGATTTAGAGTGCTGTGTCTCTTTTCATGAAATGTCTTGTCAATGTTAGTCTTCTTACGAATTTATTATGATCAATAAACATTTGAAATTTGTTTGTTTTTTGAGTTCGTGCAAAGGTTAGGCCTTTGCTTAGAAGCATGATCTCTGGTTGTTTTAATTGGTGTGATGACAGACTGAACACGCCGCTAGAGCCTGGATCTAGTGAAATCGGTTCTGTCGTTTTTTTGTTGAGTTTGTTTCTTCCTCCTTTCCCGTTTGCTGCGTCTTCTGATAGCCTTCTTTTTCTCAGTGTCGCTTTCTGAGTTCGATTTTGAAATGTCGTACTTCTGTCCCCATCCCTGTCGTATTTTCTGACAACTGGTGATAAAAAAAATGCTTTCATTAGTCGAATTACGTCTGCTTAATGTCGCAAATCTGTTTGTAGTTGTTCTTGTCTGGGGTGAAGAGTTTGTAGTGGTTGTTCTTCCAGATTTTTGTATAATGGTGGTTGATGTGTTATGGTCTTGGTTCCCGTTTCTACTGTTATCTCTGCTACGGTATTGGAATCTGGACCAGTTTTTCACTCTTTTATGGTCATAGTCTTGTTTGTCTCTATGGAATTTTCTTTATTTGTTCCTAATTACTTACTCCTCAACCCTCTCAAGTTCTTCCTTGCTCTTAAGGTTCTCTTCTTTTGTGTTGAAATTTTTCAGTTTTTGCTCTAACTAGCAATTTCAGAAGGTTTATTGAACATTTGAGTAAAATGTGGTCCCTTACTTCTATGAATTGAGGATTATCTGTGCCAAATGTGGAATTTTTTGCTATTCTTAAGGGCCCCATACACTGTGCCCGAGGAGACGGACATACTTCGAGAGAAGGAAATACACAAATAGTGGTGAGATTCACACCAGCTTGCACATAACACAAAAGAAAGCCAAGCTAACCAACTTGGAACAATTCAGCAATGGCTGAAGCAACAATACTGAACCAAGTAACAATGCAGGAATACGAAGCACTGGGCAGGCGCCCAGCATCCTCTACGGACTATGAGAAAAGGATTTACCGGTAGGTAATTAAAATCCTATTTTCACTTACGTACTAGAGGATGCTGGGGTCCACATTAGTACCATGGGGATCTACCAAAGCTCCCAGTATGGGAGGGAGAGTGCTGATGTTCCTGCAGAACAGATTGACCAAACTTTAGGTCCTCAGAGGCCAAAGTATTGAACGTGTAGAACTTAGCAAACGTGTTCGACCCAGACAAAGTAGATGCTCGGCAAAGCTGTAAAGCCGAGACACCCCGGGCAGCCGCCCAGGAAGAACCCACTTTTACGAGTAGAGTGGGCCTTAGCAGATTTTGGACACGGCAAGCCTGCCGTAGAATAAGCATGCTGGATAGTAAACCTGATCCAACGAGAAATCGTCTGCTTAGAAGCAGGATACCCAACCTTGTTGGGATCATAAAGGACGAACAAAGCGTCCGACTTCCTGTGACGAGAGGTTCTCTTCACATAACTTTTCAAAGCCCTCACCACATCCAAGGACTTTGAGGTAATTGAGGAATCAGTAGCCACTGGCACCACAATAGGTTGGTTGATATGAAAAGCAGACACAACCTTAGGAAGACACTGCTGATGCGTTCTGAGCTCAGCCCTATCTTCATGGAAAATAAAATAGGGGCTCTTGCAAGACAAAGCTCCCAATTCAGAAACACGTCTAGCAGATGCCAATGCCAACAGTGTGACCGCCTTCCAAGTAAGAAACTTTACGTCCACCTCCTGCAAAGGTTTGAACCAATCCGATTGCAGGAACTGCAGCACCACATTAAGATCCCAAGGTGCCGTAGGAGGCACAAAGGGAGGTTGGATGTGCAGAACCCCTTTCAAGAAAGTCTGAACCTCAGGGAGGGCAGCCAATTGTCTCTGGAAGAAAATGGACAAGGCCGAAATCTGGACTTTAATGGAGCCCAAGCGTAGGCCCACATCCACACCAGCCTGCAGAAAGAGAAACCGTCCCAGTTGAAACTCCACCGTTGGATACTTCTTGGATTCACACCAAGACACATACTTTTTCCAAATTCGATGGTAATGTTTACATGTAACTCCCTTCCTAGCCTGAATTAGGGTAGGAATTACCTTTTTCGGAATGCCCTTCCGAGCTAAGATCTGGCGTTCAACCTCCATGCCATCAAACGTAGCCGCGGTAAGTCTTGATAAGCGAACGGCCCTGTTGAAGAAGATCCTCACGAAGAGGAAGAGGCCTCGGATCCTCCAGGAGTAACTCCAAAAGATCCGCATACCAAGCCCTCCTTGGCAAGTCCGGAGCAATGAGGATCGCCTGAATTCTTGTTCTTTTTATTAGCTTGAGAATTCTTGGGATGAGTGGAAGTGGAGGGAACACATACACTGACTGGAACACCCATGGAGTTACCAATGCATCCACCGCCACTGCCTGTGGGTCTCTTGACCTGGAGCAGTACCCGCGAAGCTTCTTGTTGAGGCGAGAGGCAATCATGTCTACCTGAGGTACACCCCAACGGCTTGTCACCTCTGCGAACACCTCCGGGTGGGGGCCCTATTCTCCTGGATGGAGATCGTATCTGCTGAGGAAGTCCGCTTCCCAGTTGTCCACTCCCAGAATGAAGATTGCTAATAGCGCAACTGCGTGCTTTTCTGCCCAGAGGAGGATTCTTGTTAACTCTGTCATTGCGGCTCTGCTCTTCGTTCCGCCCTGTCGGTTTATGTAGGACACTGCCGTCACATTGTCCGACCTGAATGGCCTGATCTTGCAGAAGATGTGCTGCTTGTAGGAGGCCATTGTATACGGCCCTTAGCTCCAGAATGTTTATCGGAAGGATGGATTCCAGACTTGACCACTTTCCTTGGAAATTTTCCCCTTGGGTGACTGCTACCCAACCTCTGAGGCTTGCATCCGTGGTTAGAAGGATCTAATTCTGAATCCCGAACCTGCAGCCCTCGAGTAGGTGAGAAGTTTGCAGCCACCAGAGGAGTGAAATTCTGGCTTTCGGTGACAGGCGTATCCTCTGGTGCATGTGAAGGTGTGATACCAACCACTTGTCTAGGAGATCCAGCTGGAAGAACCTTGCATGGAATCTTCTGTACTGAAGAGCCTCGTAGGAGGCTACCATCTTCCCCAGAAGGCGAATGCACTGATGAACCGATACTCGGGCTGGCTTCAGGACATCCCGTACCATTGATTGGATCACCAACGCTTTCTCCACCGGTAGAAATACTCTCTGCACTTCCGTGTTGAATATCATCCCCAGGAAGGGCAGTCTCCTTGTCGGTTCCAAATGTGACTTTGGGAGGTTCGGGATCCACCCATGATCCTGGAGTAGTCGAGTTGAGCGAGCAATACTCTGCAACAACCTCTTCTTAGAAGACGCTTTTATCAGGAGATCTTCCAGATATGGAATTATGTTCACTCCTTGCCTGCGGAGGAGTAACATCATCTCTGCCATGACCTTGGTGAACACCCTCGGCGCTGTGGAGAGGCCAAACAGCAGTGCTTGGAACTGATAGTGACAATCCAGCAGTGCAAATCTGAGATAAGCCTGGTGAGGGCGGCCAGATCGGAATGTGAAGGTACGCATCCTTGATATCCAGGGATACTAGGAATTCCCCTTCCTCCAGACCTGAGATCACCGCTCTCAGAGATTCCATCTTGAATTTGAATTCCCTTAAGTAGGGGTTCAATGACTTTAGGTTTAAAATCGGCCTTACCGAACCAACTGGTTTCGGCACCACAAACAGGTTGGAATAATAACCCCTGTGGTGTAGGTGAGGTGGAACTGGGACAATAACATCTGTTGTTTGAATGGCTTCCTGTAGGATAGCACTTTCTGTCAGCGAAACTGGTAAGCCTGATTTGAAGAATCTGTGAGGTTGGAGTTCCTGAAGCTCCAGTCTGTAGCCCTGGGTAACAATGTCTGTCACCCAGAGGTCTAGGCCTGATGACGCCCAGATGTGACTGAAATTTTTTAGTCTCGCCCCCTCCTGCTCGATCTCCAGGCTGGGAGACCCACCGTCATGCTGGAGATTTTGAGGAAACAGAACATGGATTCTGTTCCTGAGAACATGTTGGTGCAGGTTTTTTGGATTTTCCCCGACCACCTCTAGAGAAGGTAGAAGGGGATTTGGATTTTTAAAATTTTGCGGTCCAAAAGGACTGCAGCGTAGGATAAGATTTCCTAGTCGGCTGAGTTGCTGAGTGGAGAAAGGTTGACTTACCCGCAGTTGCCATGGAAATCCACGCATCCAATTCATCCGCAAACAGAGCCTGACCTGTGAAGGGTAGATTCTCCACGTTTTTCTTGGATTCTGTATCCGCAGTCCATTGGCGTAGCCAGAGTCCTCTGCATGCTGATACCGCCATGGAAGTAGTTCTGGCATTCAGCATTCCAAGATCTATCATGGCCTCAACCATGAATCCAGCAGAATCCTGTATGTGACGCAAAAACATATCAATGTCACACCTATCCATAGCATCTAAGTTCTCTAGTAATGTGCCTGACCACTTTACTATGGCTTTAGAAATCCACGCACAAGCAATAGTGGGCCTTAAAGCCACGCCTGTGGCAGTGTATATAGATTTGAGCGTAGTCTCAATCTTGCGGTCTGCCGGCTCCTTGAGGGCGGTTGAACCAGGGACAGGTAAAACCACCTTTTTAGACAACCTAGATACAGAAGCGTCTACTATAGGTGGAGTTTCCCATTTCTTTCTATCCTCTTCAGGTAAAGGGAAAGCAATGAGAATTCTTTTAGGGATCTGGAATTGTTTTCTCTGAGTTTTCCCAGGAATTTCAAATAAAGAGTTCAGATCTTTAGAATCAGGGAAGGTGAAAGAGGATTTCTTATTTTCTGTAAAATAAGAGTCCTTTTCCGGCTCAGGTACCTTCTCAGTAATATGCAAAACATCCCTAACGGCTTCAGTCATCAACTGCACCCCCTTAGCAAGGGATGCATCCCCCCTGCATATCCCCCTCACCGTCCCCTGTATCTGAGTCGGTATCAGTGTCAACTTGCATTATTTGTGCAAGTGTACGTTTTGTAGGGTATGTAGGTGGGGTGTGGGAGGGAGTAGGAGCTTAATGCTGTAATCCCTCTACAGACTTTCTCAAAAACTGCGTCTCTTTCTCGTTATGTGGCATCCTTGATGAAATCTGTGATATCATTCCCCTTAAAGAATCCACCCATGGGGGTTCAGATTCGACAGGTTGGGAAAGCACATTGCAGTCCTGAGTACATGGGATAGACTCTTCAAGAGAAGATGCACACTCTGCAGCACAGGATACAGAGCCCTTAGACATGGTAATGTGAATAAATACACATATACACACACGAAAATGTCAGACACAGTTTCCCCCAGAGTACATTCAGAGAGTCACAGGGTATAAGGAGCCAGCCACACAGCGGCCCAGTAGGCATTTAATATACTAAACTGCCGACGCTAGCTGAATAACCTTAATAGGTTAATCAACTGTCCCCCCCTGTCTATAACACCCTGGTACCGCAGAGGCACACTATGCTGGAGTTATGTGGAGGGCAGCACTCCCTGTCAGCGTCTTTTTGTGATGATCTGCAGGGAGAAATTGGCGCTGGTGAATGCTGGATCCGCTCTGAGGAGAAGCCCCATCCCCTGTAATGGCGCGTCTTCCTGCACTTAGTTGTTTATACTGGCCTGAGGTAATTTGCTGTTAACAGTGGGATTAGCCCCTGTTAACATTATTTGACCAGTGTAAGGTGATTGCCCTGGCCCAGGACGCCCCTTAGAGCGCCATACACATTGTGCCGCTGAGCCTTCCAGAGCGCAGCCTGTCAGAGCTGCGCTCCCACCCTTGTGCCGCCATTCCCGCCGGCAACCCGCTTCCCGGGCCGCCGGCGCTGTACTCACCACTCTTCTTTCTTCTGGCTCTGTTAGGGGGTGGCAGCCATGCTGCGGGAGTGAACGGACGCCTCGTGGGCTTGCGAACAGTACCCTCAGGAGCTCAGTGTCCTGTCAGCAGATATAGAGAACCATTAACTTCTAGAGTTGGTACCGACTCCCCCCTAAGTCCCACAAAGCAGGGAGGCTGTTGCCAGCATCCTGCCTGTAGCTAACTAACTGAGAAAATAATAAAACCAGAGAAACTCCTAAGAGCTCCCCTAGCTGTGACCGGCTCCTCTGGGCACATTTTCTAAACTGAGTCTGGTAGGAGGGGCATAGAGGGAGGAGCCAGATCACACTATTAAACTCTTAAAGTGCCAGTGTTTTCCAAAGGACCCGTCTATACCCCATGGTACTAATGCAGACCCCAGCATCCTCTAGGACATAAGAGAAAAGGGGACGCTGATGGGGACTATCTGCCGTAATGTGTAAAAAGGGGGACGCAGTCTGCCGTAATTTGTAAAAAGGGGACGCTGTCTGCCATAATTTGTAAAAAGGGGACGCTGTCTGCCGTAATATGTAAAAAGGGAACGCTGTCTGCCGTAATGTGTAAAAAGGGGATGCTGTCTGCCGTAATGTGTAAAAAGGGGATGCTGTCAGCCGTAATGTGTAAAAGGGGAATCTGTCCGCCGTAATGTGTAAAAGGGGACACTGTCTGCCATAATGTGTAAAAAGGGGAATCTGTCTGCCGTAAAGTGTAAGAGGGGCTGCACCTGGTGTAGTGGCGCTACTGTGCAGCGTAATTTGAATAATGGAGACCACTATAATATGTAATATGGTTGGTAATATTGTATTATTTTGTGGCCACACCCCTTCCCCATGAAGACACGCCCCTATATTTTTTGCACACGACTACGGTGCCCACTGCCACTTTTTTCCATAGAGGGGGTGGGGCGCTGATGCCCTATTTTGCACACAGCGCTAAAATGTCTAGTTACGGCACTGCGTAGCCCATAGCAGCCATCATCTTCTAGCTATCATATTAGATACTGTTAAATAAGTCCTATCTGGAAGCTGATGGGCAGCTTTGCTTTATTTCTCCTAAAGGTATGTGTTATGCACACCAGTGCCTGCAGGAAAGTACTGGTGTCAGAACTGTTATGCACTCCAGTGTCTGCAGGAATGTACTGGTGTTTGAACTGTTATGCAAAACAAATGGACTCACAGACAAACTGGGGAATATGACATAAAGTACACAGAAGGTAATAGGGTAACAAAATACACACAAAGTGAACAGAGAAGCCCAGAGGCTAAGGAACTGGGTATCTCCCTTGTATTAGAACTGCACAGATGGAAAAAGCAAGATGTTGTGTTTTAATACATAGAGAACCCGAAATGCTGTTGCTAAGGGCAACAGCAAAACCCTAAAGGGTTACCAACGGGTGTGGCAGTAAACTCCTTGGTCAGAGATGGAATGATAGACACAAGGAGAGTCTCCACAATCCTATTTCTCACTTGCAGTGCACAGGTTTTAGCTTACTGCCACTAAACTGACCCCTGACACCTAGCACAGTGAGACAGGATTAGACAGGCAAGTCTTAGAATACAGCCGCAAACTTGCTAAGTTCACAGAGTAGTAACAGAACCCCAGCAAGCTAAACGACTGACTCCAGTCTTACTGCTAGGTCTGGATTGGCAGAGTGTAATACCAAATCCCCAGGCCTATTTGCAGTAAGCAACAAACAAATACAAAGCTACACAGTACTGGCTAACTTTCATGAACTGACTAACCAACAAAGATTCAGCAGCATCTGCTTACCCTGAAAAGAGGCCTTATAAAGCAGGTGCTGTCCACGCCCCACTCAGACCTCACAGACTGTGAGCACAAAAACCAGCACCGGATCCCCTGCCGTGCACAGAGCCTATAACCACTGCACAGCAAAAGACCCGAACCGGAGTATCAGCTGCGCTCAGGTTACTCCACTAGCACTTGTCTCCCGGTTGCCATGACGACGTGGCAGCACAGGGCAGGAGACCCTAACAGTACCCCCCCTCTGACGAGGGGTCAAAGAACCCCTACCACCGGGTTTATCGGGGAACTGCGAGAAGAAAGAGCGTATCAGTCTGGGGGCATGAAGATCACAACTGCGCACCCACGACCGCTCCTCCGGGCCATACCCCTTCCAGTGCACCAAAAATGACAGCCGACCCCGAACCACCTTGGAGTCAAGAATCCTTTCAACAACAAACTCCCTCTGGCCACGTATCAGAAGAGGGGAAGGTCTTCCACTGGAAGAAGGATTGCTAATCGCCCGTTTTAAAAGGGAACAATGAAATGTTTTATTGATACCCAAAGAACGGGGCAGATCTAACTGAAATGCCACCGGATTGATAACCCTGGTGATCTTATAAGGGCCGATGAACCGGGGCCCTAACTTATGAGATGGCTGTCTCAACTTCAAATTCTTGGTAGACAACCAGACGAAGTCTCCTAATTTGAAGCTGCAGGGTCTTTTCCGCTTATCAAAAACCCTTTTGGTCACTAATGACACAGACACAAGGGCTTTCTTCACTTTCCGCCAAATACCTCTAAGGACCGAAACCACAGAGGAACCACCAGGCGTGGAGTCCAGGGGGTCAAAAGAATTGGCCTTAGGATGATGCCCATACACACAAAGGAAGGGAGAGATCCCTGTAGCAGAGTGAGCCGCGTTGTTATAGGCAAACTCCGCCATGGACAGATGAGCAACCCAGTCAGTCTGACACTTGGAGACATAACACCTGAGGAACTGCTCCAAGGACTGGTTCACCCTTTCAGTCTGCCCATTAGACTGCGGATGGTAGCCTGACGACAAGCTGACAGAAATCTGGAGATCGGAACAAAATGCCCTCCAGAATTTGGCCACAAACTGGGATCCGCGGTCAGAGACCACATCAAGTGGCAACCCGTGGAGACGCACAACATGCAGCATAAATAATTCAGACAGGCGTCTGGCTGATGGCAGCCCAACCAGTGGAACGAAGTGCGCCATCTTCGAAAACCTGTCAACGACAACCCAGATGGCTGTCATCCCCGAGGATTTGGGCAAGTCCACCACAAAATCCATTGAAATGTGGGTCCATGGCTTAGATGGGATAGAGAGTGGATGTAATGGGCCAACAGGAACCCCTCTAGGAGTCTTATTTCGGGCACAGATGTCACATGCCCGAACCCACTGATCCACATCCTTAGCCACCGAGGGCCACCACACCGCCCTAGATAGCAACTCCCGAGTTCTGGCAATACCCGGGTGACCTGCCGACTTCTTGGCATGGAATTCCAGGAACACTCGCTGTCTTAACCTAGGAGGCACAAACAAAAGACCTACCGGAAGGTCTGGAGGAGCCTGCTCCTGTGCTCTAAGGACTAATGATAAGAGGTCCTGGGTAATGCCCACTTTAATACATGATGGGGAAACAATGGGCAACGGCTCCTCGGTGGTCTCCTGGATTGGAGCAAAACTCCGCGAGAGCGCATCTGCCTTGATGTTTTTTGACCCAGGGCGATATGTTATCAAAAAATTAAAGCGAGCAAAAAACAAAGCCCATCGTGCCTGCCTGGCATTGAGACGCTTCGCTGACTCTAAATATGCCAGATTCTTATGGTCAGTGAGAATTGAGACCACAAACTTAGCCCCCTCAAGCCAGTGTCTCCACTCCTCGAGTGCATCCTTAATAGCCAACAATTCCCGGTTACCCACGTCATAATTCATCTCGGCAAGTGAAAATTTACGGGAAAAGTAAGCACAGGGATGAAGGCGATTATCAGACACTCCCATCTGAGAAAGCACTGCCCCAATACCCATCTCAGAGGCATCCACCTCCACCACAAAAGGACGCTCTGGATCTGGGTGTCGCAGCACCTTGGCCGAAACAAATGCCCTTTTGAGACGGGCAAAAGCCGCTTTAGCCTCACAAGACCAGTGAGCAACATCCGCCCCTTTCTTAGTGAGTGCCACCAAGGGCGCCACTATAGACGAAAATCCAGCGATAAATCGTCTATAAAAATTCGCAAAGCCCAGGAAACGCTGAAGCGCCTTCAAACTAGTGGGCTGCACCCAATCCAGGACTGCCTGTACCTTGGAACCCTCCATTTGGAAACCTTCTGGGGAGATAATATATCCTAGAAATGCGATTTGCTGAACTTCAAATTCGCACTTCTCCAGCTTCGCCCCAAGCCGGTGGTCTCTGAGTTTCTGGAGGACTAAGCGTACATGCTTCCGATGTTCCTCCAGGGAATGGGAGAAGATTAGGATGTCATCTAAGTATACAACTAAGAATCTATCCAAATATTCCCTGAGCACATCATTCATGAAATCCTGGAAGACTGCCGGGGCATTACAGAGCCCAAAAGGCATCACCAAATATTCATAATGCCCTGAGTGGGTATTAAAGGCAGTCTTCCATTCATCCCCCTCTCTTATTCGGATTAGATTGTACGCACCGCGTAGGTCAATCTTAGAAAAAATGGTGGCAGTACGAAGCTGGTCAAACAAGACCGAAATGAGAGGCAGTGGGTATGAGTTTTTAATCGTGATACGGTTCAATTCCCTGAAGTCGATGCAGGGTCGCAACGAACCGTCCTTTTTACCCACGAAGAAGAACCCCGACCCAACTGGAGACTGTGAAGGTCTGATAAATCCCTTAGCCAAGTTCTCCTGAATGTACTCTGCCATAGCCTGAGTCTCAGGACGTGACAGGGAGTACAACCTGCTCTTGGGAAGCTTAGCATTTGGCAACAAATCAATGGCACAGTCATAGGGGCGATGGGGAGGTAGTACCTCTGCAACTTTTTTGGAGAACACGTCCGCAAAATCTGCATAACACCCTGGCAATCCTGGCAAACTTAGCTGCGAGAGCCTGACTGGAAGGCTCAAGCAACTCCTGAAACAATCAGTACCCCAACTAAGAATCTCCCCAGAGACCCAGTCAAATTGAGGATTGTGGGCCCTTAACCAGGGTAACCCCAACACCAATGGGGCAAAAGTACAGACAGTCACATAAAAGGACAATTTTTCAGAGTGTGTTGCTCCAATAAACAAAGAAATCTGGCTAGTGCAAGAGGTAATTTTACCTTGGGATAATGGTTCCCCGTTTAACCCACAAATCTCAATTTCCGATGCCAAGGGTACTAAGGGAACAGAGTGTTTCAGGGCGAATTGGCGGTCCATAAAAACCCCGTCGGCCCCACTGTCCACAAAGGCCTCAGTCTTGACAGTTTGACCGAGGATCTTCAAGGTCACCGGAATGATAAAAGTCTTCTTGGGAAATTCTGACTTCTGGCCTGACAGGATATTTCCCATCACCCTCAGGCCCTGAAGTTTTCCGGCTTTTCTGGGCATGATACTACCACATGACCTTTATTCCCACAGTACAAACACAACCCCTGCTGTCTCCTCCGCGTCATCTCACGCGAGGAGAGGCGGGTAGCCCCAATCTGCATAGGCTCCTCAGAAAATTCCTCAGAGTCTGAGGTTCCCTTGGGAAGGAAGGAAATCTCAGTCTCCCTTTCAAGCCTACGCTCTCTCAGCCGTCTATCCACCCGGATGGATAACTGCATGAGCTGATCCAAGCTATCAGGCAAGGGATATTGTACCAGTTGGTCCTTTATCTGGTTAGAAAGACCTCTTCGGTACTGGTGTCTCAGGGCTGGGTCATTCCACTGGGTATCATGGGCCAACCTCCGAAACTCCGTACAGTAAACCTCAACTGGCCTTCGCCCTTGCTTAAGGATCGAAATCTGAGCCTCGGCTGAGGCCGTCTTGTCAGGGTCATCATACAACATGCCCAGTGCCGTAAAAAAAGCATCAACACTTTTAAGCGACGGACAGTCAGGCTGCAACCCATATGCCCAGACCTGTGGGTCTCCTTGTAGCAAGGAAATCACTATGCCCACCCGCTGAATCTCCGACCCAGAAGACTGAGGCCTAAGCCGGAAGTATAGCTTGCAGCTCTCCTTGAAACAAAAGAACTGCGAGCGATCTCCAGAAAAACGATCCGGGAGATTTACTTTCGGCTCCTTAACCCCTGCAGGTGCTGCTGCTGCGGGAGCTCCACCAGCAGCCTGGGAGGTGTGCATTTTAATGGACAAATCATTAAATTGTCGAGTCAGGACCTGCACCTGATCGACCACCTGTTGCAACGTATTTTGAGGGGTATGCTCCATATTCCCACAAAATTTCAACAGGAGTATTGGGCTGCTGAATATGTTATGCACACCAGTGCCTGCAGGAAAGTACTGGTGTCAGAACTGTTATGCACTCCAGTGTCTGCAGGAATGTACTGGTGTTTGAACTGTTATGCAAAACAAATGGACTCACAGACAAACTGGGGAATATGACATAAAGTACACAGAAGGTAATAGGGTAACAAAATACACACAAAGTGAACAGAGAAGCCCAGAGGCTAAGGAACTGGGTATCTCCCTTGTATTAGAACTGCACAGATGGAAAAAGCAAGATGTTGTGTTTTAATACATAGAGAACCCGAAATGCTGTTGCTAAGGGCAACAGCAAAACCCTAAAGGGTTACCAACGGGTGTGGCAGTAAACTCCTTGGTCAGAGATGGAATGATAGACACAAGGAGAGTCTCCACAATCCTATTTCTCACTTGCAGTGCACAGGTTTTAGCTTACTGCCACTAAACTGACCCCTGACACCTAGCACAGTGAGACAGGATTAGACAGGCAAGTCTTAGAATACAGCCGCAAACTTGCTAAGTTCACAGAGTAGTAACAGAACCCCAGCAAGCTAAACGACTGACTCCAGTCTTACTGCTAGGTCTGGATTGGCAGAGTGTAATACCAAATCCCCAGGCCTATTTGCAGTAAGCAACAAACAAATACAAAGCTACACAGTACTGGCTAACTTTCATGAACTGACTAACCAACAAAGATTCAGCAGCATCTGCTTACCCTGAAAAGAGGCCTTATAAAGCAGGTGCTGTCCACGCCCCACTCAGACCTCACAGACTGTGAGCACAAAAACCAGCACCGGATCCCCTGCCGTGCACAGAGCCTATAACCACTGCACAGCAAAAGACCCGAACCGGAGTATCAGCTGCGCTCAGGTTACTCCACTAGCACTTGTCTCCCGGTTGCCATGACGACGTGGCAGCACAGGGCAGGAGACCCTAACAGTACCCCCCCTCTGACGAGGGGTCAAAGAACCCCTACCACCGGGTTTATCGGGGAACTGCGAGAAGAAAGAGCGTATCAGTCTGGGGGCATGAAGATCACAACTGCGCACCCACGACCGCTCCTCCGGGCCATACCCCTTCCAGTGCACCAAAAATGACAGCCGACCCCGAACCACCTTGGAGTCAAGAATCCTTTCAACAACAAACTCCCTCTGGCCACGTATCAGAAGAGGGGAAGGTCTTCCACTGGAAGAAGGATTGCTAATCGCCCGTTTTAAAAGGGAACAATGAAATGTTTTATTGATACCCAAAGAACGGGGCAGATCTAACTGAAATGCCACCGGATTGATAACCCTGGTGATCTTATAAGGGCCGATGAACCGGGGCCCTAACTTATGAGATGGCTGTCTCAACTTCAAATTCTTGGTAGACAACCAGACGAAGTCTCCTAATTTGAAGCTGCAGGGTCTTTTCCGCTTATCAAAAACCCTTTTGGTCACTAATGACACAGACACAAGGGCTTTCTTCACTTTCCGCCAAATACCTCTAAGGACCGAAACCACAGAGGAACCACCAGGCGTGGAGTCCACGGGGTCAAAAGAATTGGCCTTAGGATGATGCCCATACACACAAAGGAAGGGAGAGATCCCTGTAGCAGAGTGAGCCGCGTTGTTATAGGCAAACTCCGCCATGGACAGATGAGCAACCCAGTCAGTCTGACACTTGGAGACATAACACCTGAGGAACTGCTCCAAGGACTGGTTCACCCTTTCAGTCTGCCCATTAGACTGCGGATGGTAGCCTGACGACAAGCTGACAGAAATCTGGAGATCGGAACAAAATGCCCTCCAGAATTTGGCCACAAACTGGGATCCGCGGTCAGAGACCACATCAAGTGGCAACCCGTGGAGACGCACAACATGCAGCATAAATAATTCAGACAGGCGTCTGGCTGATGGCAGCCCAACCAGTGGAACGAAGTGCGCCATCTTCGAAAACCTGTCAACGACAACCCAGATGGCTGTCATCCCCGAGGATTTGGGCAAGTCCACCACAAAATCCATTGAAATGTGGGTCCATGGCTTAGATGGGATAGAGAGTGGATGTAATGGGCCAACAGGAACCCCTCTAGGAGTCTTATTTCGGGCACAGATGTCACATGCCCGAACCCACTGATCCACATCCTTAGCCACCGAGGGCCACCACACCGCCCTAGATAGCAACTCCCGAGTTCTGGCAATACCCGGGTGACCTGCCGACTTCTTGGCATGGAATTCCAGGAACACTCGCTGTCTTAACCTAGGAGGCACAAACAAAAGACCTACCGGAAGGTCTGGAGGAGCCTGCTCCTGTGCTCTAAGGACTAATGATAAGAGGTCCTGGGTAATGCCCACTTTAATACATGATGGGGAAACAATGGGCAACGGCTCCTCGGTGGTCTCCTGGATTGGAGCAAAACTCCGCGAGAGCGCATCTGCCTTGATGTTTTTTGACCCAGGGCGATATGTTATCAAAAAATTAAAGCGAGCAAAAAACAAAGCCCATCGTGCCTGCCTGGCATTGAGACGCTTCGCTGACTCTAAATATGCCAGATTCTTATGGTCAGTGAGAATTGAGACCACAAACTTAGCCCCCTCAAGCCAGTGTCTCCACTCCTCGAGTGCATCCTTAATAGCCAACAATTCCCGGTTACCCACGTCATAATTCATCTCGGCAGGCGAAAATTTACGGGAAAAGTAAGCACAGGGATGAAGGCGATTATCAGACACTCCCATCTGAGAAAGCACTGCCCCAATACCCATCTCAGAGGCATCCACCTCCACCACAAAAGGACGCTCTGGATCTGGGTGTCGCAGCACCTTGGCCGAAACAAATGCCCTTTTGAGACGGGCAAAAGCCGCTTTAGCCTCACAAGACCAGTGAGCAACATCCGCCCCTTTCTTAGTGAGTGCCACCAAGGGCGCCACTATAGACGAAAATCCAGCGATAAATCGTCTATAAAAATTCGCAAAGCCCAGGAAACGCTGAAGCGCCTTCAAACTAGTGGGCTGCACCCAATCCAGGACTGCCTGTACCTTGGAACCCTCCATTTGGAAACCTTCTGGGGAGATAATATATCCTAGAAATGCGATTTGCTGAACTTCAAATTCGCACTTCTCCAGCTTCGCCCCAAGCCGGTGGTCTCTGAGTTTCTGGAGGACTAAGCGTACATGCTTCCGATGTTCCTCCAGGGAATGGGAGAAGATTAGGATGTCATCTAAGTATACAACTAAGAATCTATCCAAATATTCCCTGAGCACATCATTCATGAAATCCTGGAAGACTGCCGGGGCATTACAGAGCCCAAAAGGCATCACCAAATATTCATAATGCCCTGAGTGGGTATTAAAGGCAGTCTTCCATTCATCCCCCTCTCTTATTCGGATTAGATTGTACGCACCGCGTAGGTCAATCTTAGAAAAAATGGTGCCAGTACGAAGCTGGTCAAACAAGACCGAAATGAGAGGCAGTGGGTATGAGTTTTTAATCGTGATACGGTTCAATTCCCTGAAGTCGATGCAGGGTCGCAACGAACCGTCCTTTTTACCCACGAAGAAGAACCCCGACCCAACTGGAGACTGTGAAGGTCTGATAAATCCCTTAGCCAAGTTCTCCTGAATGTACTCTGCCATAGCCTGAGTCTCAGGACGTGACAGGGAGTACAACCTGCTCTTGGGAAGCTTAGCATTTGGCAACAAATCAATGGCACAGTCATAGGGGCGATGGGGAGGTAGTACCTCTGCAACTTTTTTGGAGAACACGTCCGCAAAATCTGCATAACACCCTGGCAATCCTGGCAAACTTAGCTGCGAGAGCCTGACTGGAAGGCTCAAGCAACTCCTGAAACAATCAGTACCCCAACTAAGAATCTCCCCAGAGACCCAGTCAAATTGAGGATTGTGGGCCCTTAACCAGGGTAACCCCAACACCAATGGGGCAAAAGTACAGACAGTCACATAAAAGGACAATTTTTCAGAGTGTGTGGCTCCAATAAACAAAGAAATCTGGCTAGTGCAAGAGGTAATTTTACCTTGGGATAATGGTTCCCCGTTTAACCCACAAATCTCAATTTCCGATGCCAAGGGTACTAAGGGAACAGAGTGTTTCAGGGCGAATTGGCGGTCCATAAAAACCCCGTCGGCCCCACTGTCCACAAAGGCCTCAGTCTTGACAGTTTGACCGAGGATCTTCAAGGTCACCGGAATGATAAAAGTCTTCTTGGGAAATTCTGACTTCTGGCCTGACAGGATATTTCCCATCACCCTCAGGCCCTGAAGTTTTCCGGCTTTTCTGGGCATGATACTACCACATGACCTTTATTCCCACAGTACAAACACAACCCCTGCTGTCTCCTCCGCGTCTTCTCACGCGAGGAGAGGCGGGTAGCCCCAATCTGCATAGGCTCCTCAGAAAATTCCTCAGAGTCTGAGGTTCCCTTGGGAAGGAAGGAAATCTCAGTCTCCCTTTCAAGCCTACGCTCTCTCAGCCGTCTATCCACCCGGATGGATAACTGCATGAGCTGATCCAAGCTATCAGGCAAGGGATATTGTACCAGTTGGTCCTTTATCTGGTTAGAAAGACCTCTTCGGTACTGGTGTCTCAGGGCTGGGTCATTCCACTGGGTATCATGGGCCAACCTCCGAAACTCCGTACAGTAAACCTCAACTGGCCTTCGCCCTTGCTTAAGGATCGAAATCTGAGCCTCGGCTGAGGCCGTCTTGTCAGGGTCATCATACAACATGCCCAGTGCCGTAAAAAAAGCATCAACACTTTTAAGCGACGGACAGTCAGGCTGCAACCCATATGCCCAGACCTGTGGGTCTCCTTGTAGCAAGGAAATCACTATGCCCACCCGCTGAATCTCCGACCCAGAAGACTGAGGCCTAAGCCGGAAGTATAGCTTGCAGCTCTCCTTGAAACAAAAGAACTGCGAGCGATCTCCAGAAAAACGATCCGGGAGATTTACTTTCGGCTCCTTAACCCCTGCAGGTGCTGCTGCTGCGGGAGCTCCACCAGCAGCCTGGGAGGTGTGCATTTTAATGGACAAATCATTAAATTGTCGAGTCAGGACCTGCACCTGATCGACCACCTGTTGCAACGTATTTTGAGGGGTATGCTCCATATTCCCACAAAATTTCAACAGGAGTATTGGGCTGCTGAATATGTTATGCACACCAGTGCCTGCAGGAAAGTACTGGTGTCAGAACTGTTATGCACTCCAGTGTCTGCAGGAATGTACTGGTGTTTGAACTGTTATGCAAAACAAATGGACTCACAGACAAACTGGGGAATATGACATAAAGTACACAGAAGGTAATAGGGTAACAAAATACACACAAAGTGAACAGAGAAGCCCAGAGGCTAAGGAACTGGGTATCTCCCTTGTATTAGAACTGCACAGATGGAAAAAGCAAGATGTTGTGTTTTAATACATAGAGAACCCGAAATGCTGTTGCTAAGGGCAACAGCAAAACCCTAAAGGGTTACCAACGGGTGTGGCAGTAAACTCCTTGGTCAGAGATGGAATGATAGACACAAGGAGAGTCTCCACAATCCTATTTCTCACTTGCAGTGCACAGGTTTTAGCTTACTGCCACTAAACTGACCCCTGACACCTAGCACAGTGAGACAGGATTAGACAGGCAAGTCTTAGAATACAGCCGCAAACTTGCTAAGTTCACAGAGTAGTAACAGAACCCCAGCAAGCTAAACGACTGACTCCAGTCTTACTGCTAGGTCTGGATTGGCAGAGTGTAATACCAAATCCCCAGGCCTATTTGCAGTAAGCAACAAACAAATACAAAGCTACACAGTACTGGCTAACTTTCATGAACTGACTAACCAACAAAGATTCAGCAGCATCTGCTTACCCTGAAAAGAGGCCTTATAAAGCAGGTGCTGTCCACGCCCCACTCAGACCTCACAGACTGTGAGCACAAAAACCAGCACCGGATCCCCTGCCGTGCACAGAGCCTATAACCACTGCACAGCAAAAGACCCGAACCGGAGTATCAGCTGCGCTCAGGTTACTCCACTAGCACTTGTCTCCCGGTTGCCATGACGACGTGGCAGCACAGGGCAGGAGACCCTAACAGTATGGTACCTCTACCCTTATATAGCGGTTTATACATACGGGTTGCTAATATTGCATGACCTCCCAATAATGTTGATGACGCATACAGCGATGACATACAACACAGACACGCTGTATAAGATGCAGGAAGCAGTGGCGTAACTAGGGGCCCGCAGCCCCTCTGAACGCTTGGAAGCGCGCAGGGCTGTGGGGCGCCGCAGCCGCCGCCACTGATTTCTGCTGGGAAGGAGGGACACGGAGGGCACAGCGCACGCCTCTCCTGTGTGTCCCTCCTGGGTCTCCGGCAGCAGCGGCGTGTCTGTTAAATGAAGTGCCCGGGGGGGGAGGGGGTGGTGTACCTGGCACTGGGGGAGCATATTTAGCACTGGGCGGGTATATTTGGCACTGGGGATGGGCATATTTGGCACTGGGGGAGGGCATATTTGGCACTGGGGAGGGCATATTTGGCACTGGGGGGGGGATATTTGGCACTGGGGGCATGTTTGGTACTGGGGGTGCATATTTGGCACTGGGGGGTATATGTGTACCTGGCACTGGGGGGGGGGGGGCATATTTGGCACTGGGGGTATATGTGTACCTGGCACTGGGGGCATACGTGTACCTGGCACTGTGGGGAATATCTGGCACTGGGGACATATGTGGCACTGGGAGCACAGTCCTAGCAACAAGCATTACCCCCTGGTTACAAGCACAACACCCAGCTCATGAAATCCCTGGCAACAAGCATTACCCCCTAGCAACGAGCATGACACCCAGTGCATGAAACCCCTGGCAACGAATATTACCCCCTGGCAACAAGCTTGAAACCTAGCATATGATACCTCTGGTCACAAGCATAACACCTACCGCATGAAACCCCTGGCAACGAGCATGACACCCTGAGCATGAGACCCCTGGCACTGAGCAGGTAATTTAAAAGTAATTAGAAGCCTTACTGTAGGACTTAATGTGTAATGGGCATTGCGGTGTGTGGCATAATGTATCACGGACATTGCGGTGTGTGTCATAATGTGTCACAGGCATTACGGTGTGTGGCATACTATATCACGGGCATTGTGGTATGTGGTATAATGTCTCAGGGGCATTGCAGTGTGTGGCATAATGTATAACGGGCATTGCGGTGTGTGGCATAGGGTATTACAGGCATTGTGGTATGTGTCACAGGCATTACGGTGTATGGTATACTATATCACAGGCATTTTATGTGGTATAATGTCTCAGGGGCATTGCAGTGTGTGGCATAATGTATAAAGGGCATTGCGGTGTGTGGCATAGGGTATAACGGGCAGTGCGGTATGTGTCACAGGCATTACGGTGTGTGGTATACTATAGCACGGGCATTGTGGTATGTGGTATAATGTCTCAGGGTCATTGCAGTGTGTGGCATAATGTATCACGGACATTGCAGTGTGTGGCATAATGTATCACGGACATTGCGGTGTGTGTCATTATGTGCCACAGGCATTGTATGTGCTATAATGTATCAGGGGCATTGCAGTGTGTAGCATAATGTATAACAGGCATTGCGATTCCTGTCATAATGTGTCACAGGCATTACGGTGTGTGGCATAATGTGTCACAAGGAATTACGGTGTGTGGCATAATGTGTCGGGGGCATTATGCAGTGGTGGGATTCAGCCGGTTCGCACCGGTTCCGCAGAACCGATACCTAATGTCTGGTATGGTTCTGCGAACCGTATGCTAAACATCGCCGCCCGCCCACCACCTACCTGATCAAAAGGCTGGAGCTGGAGCACAGAATCGCTGGAGCACAGAATTTTCTGAATCCTGGGAAAGCGCAGGCGGGTGTGGCCGTCACGCGCACGCGGGTGTGGCCGTCACGCGCACGCGGGTGCGGACGTCATGTGCACGCGGTGCACAGATCTCACACTGCCGCCTCCCCGCCACAACGATGCGGCCCGCCGCTTGCCCCTGGTCATTGCCGCCTGGCCCGGTCATTCCCTCCGGCACCGTCTCCTGCCAACAACGCCGCCTGCACCCGTCTCTGATACTGGTGGTGTGTTGCAGCTGCTGCTTATACAGCTACCGCCGGTACTGACACTGACTGC
Source organism: Pseudophryne corroboree (assembly GCF_028390025.1). NCBI lineage: Eukaryota > Metazoa > Chordata > Amphibia > Anura > Myobatrachidae > Pseudophryne > Pseudophryne corroboree. The sequence goes on along the minus strand of NC_086448.1, from coordinate 522,945,945 downwards.
ACAGTGCACCCACTGAGTCCCGCACCCGCCCCTGGCCTGTTCTATTCTGCTGCGCCAGCCGCCAAGGACTGATGAGTGAGTGACTGACTGTCAATTTGTATTATATATTACTGTATGTTATCAGTTGTGACTTGTGAGTCGACTTGTAGGTAAAAACAGCAGCTTTGTTGCATGGGCCTGGCTGAGGGTAACAAATAATTATTGTATAAAGTGCAGCTGCAGGAGTCCGGACCCTCATGTTACAGACTTTAGGGGTGTAGTTTGGAATTGTAATGTGGCCACACTGGGGTTTTTAGCCTAAAAATCCCCAGTACATTACATTACAATTCCAAACTTTTAAGTTAAAAGTCTGCAACATGAGGGTCCTGCTGCTGCACTTTATACAATATTGTATATACAATAAATAAAATTATATTAATAAATTAGATATATTTACGAACATGTAATATAAGAATGCAAAGTTTTATAACATGAATACAATTAACAGAGGAAATTATAGAATATTAGATCCATTATCCCTTAGAATGTAAGCTCTCAAGAGTAGGGCCCTCTTCCCTCATGTGCTTATCCTTTTCTTATAGGCCCTACACACATGCCGATTTGTTTGAAAGTTATGAACGATCTCGTTCATAAATGAACGAGATACCGTTCATATCTTTCAGTGTGGATGCTCCAGCGATGAACGATGCGCAGCCCCGCGCTCGTTCATCGCTGGTCCCCCGTCGGCTGTACATGCAGGCCAATATGGACGATCTCGTCCATATTTGCCTGCACTTCAATGGAGCCGCGTGACAGGGGGAGTGAAGAAATGTCACTCCCCCCGTCACTGCCCCCCCCGCCGCCGGGTCGCCCGTCGGCCGTATCCGCTGTCGGGCAGCTCGGCCCTTTACTTTAATAATCCTCAAATGCCCAAATCACGCATTTTTTTTTTATGGCCACCTGGAATTTATCTCTGTCATTTACTGGTGTAGTTATGCTTAGTTACTCTGTACTTGTCCTATATTGTCTTCAACTGTAAGTCACTGTTTTCCTGTTTCGATTATGTGCATATGTACTCTGTAATTGGGCGCTGCGGAACCCTTGTGGCGCCATATAAATAAAGGTTAATAATAAATAAGATATTACTCACCGGTAAATCTATTTCTCGTAGTCCGTAGTGGATGCTGGGAACTCCGTAAGGACCATGGGGAATAGCGGGCTCCGAAGGAGGCTGGGCACTCTAGAAAGATTTATGACTACCTGGTGTGCACTGGCTCCTCCCACTATGACCCTCCTCCAAGCCTCAGTTAGGACACTGTGCCCGGACGAGCTGACATAATAAGGAAGGATTTTGAATCCCGGGTAAGACTCATACCAGCCACACCAATCACACCGTATAACTCGTGATACTATACCCAGTTAACAGTATGAATATAACTGAGCCTCTCAACAGATGGCTCAACAATAACCCTTTAGTTAGGCAATAACTATATACAAGTATTGCAGACAATCCGCACTTGGGATGGGCGCCCAGCATCCACTACGGACTATGAGAAATAGATTTACCGGTGAGTAAAATCTTATTTTCTCTGACGTCCTAGTGGATGCTGGGAACTCCGTAAGGACAATGGGGATTATACCAAAGCTCCCAAACGGGCGGGAGAGTGCGGATGACTCTGCAGCACCGAATGAGAGAACTCCAGGTCCTCCTCAGCCAGGGTATCAATTTTGTAGAATTTTGCAAACGTGTTTGCCCCTGACCAAGTAACAGCTCGGCAAAGTTGTAAAGCCGAGACCCCTCGGGCAGCTGCCCAAGATGAGCCCACCTTCCCTGTGGAATGGGCTTTCACTGATTTAAGATGCGGCTGTCCAGCCGCAGAATGCGCCTGCTGAATCGTGTCACAGATCCAGCGAGCGATAGTCTGCTTAGAAGCAGGAGCACCCAGCCTGTTGGGTGCATACAGGATAAATAGCGAGTCAATTTTCCTGACTCTAGCCGTCCTGGAAACATAATTTTTCAAGGCCCTGACTACGTCCAGTAACTTGGAATCCTCCAAGTCCCTAGTAGCCGCAGGCACCACAATAGGTTGGTTCAAGTGAAAAGCTGATACCACCTTAGGGAGAAACTGGGGACGAGTCCTCAATTCTGCCCTATCCATATGGAAAATCAGATAAGGACTTTTATATGACAAAGCCGCCAATTCTGATACACGCCTGGCCGAAACCAAGGCCAATAACATGACCACTTGCAACGTGAGATATTTTAGATCCACGGTTTTTAGTGGTTCAAACCAATGTGATTTTAAGAAACTCAACACCACGTTCAGATCCCAAGGTGCCACTGGAGGCACAACCGGGGCTGAATATGCAGCACTCCTTTTACAATGTCTGAACTTCAGGTACTGAAGCTAATGCTTTCTGGAAGAAAATCGACAGAGCCGAGATCTGTATCTTAATGGAGCCTAATTTTAGGCCCATAGACACTCCTGCTTGTAGGAAATGCAGAAATCGACCTAGTTGAAATTCCTCTGTTGGGGACTTTTTTGGCCTCACACCAAGCAACATATTTCCGCCATATGCGGTGATAATGTTTTGCAGTTACATCTTTCCTGGCTTGAATCAGCGTAGGAATGACTTCCTCCGGAATGCCCTTTTCCTTTAGGATCCGGCGTTCAACCGCCATGCCATCAAAACGTAGCCGCGGTAAGTCTTGGAACAGACAGGGCCCCTGCTGCAGCAGGTCCTGTCTGAGCGGCAGAGGCCATGGGTCCTCTGATATATTTTCTTGAAGTTCTGGGTACCAGGCTCTTCTTGGCCAATCCGGAACCACAAGTATCGTTCTTACTCCTCGCCTTCTTATTATTCTCAGTACCTTTGGTATGAGAGGCAGAGGGGGGAACACATAAAACGACTGGTACACCCACGGTGTTACCAGAGCGTCCACAGCTATCGCCTGAAGGTCCCTTGACCTGGCGCAATATCTTTTATAGCTTTTTGTTGAGGCGGGACGCCTTCATGTCCACCTGTGGCCTTTCCCAATGGTGTACAATCCTTTGGAAGACTTCTGGATGAAGTCCCCACACTCTCGGGTGGAAGTCGTGTCTGCTGAGAAGATCTGCTTCCCAGTTGTCCACTCCGGGAATGAACACTGCTGACAGTGCTAACACATGATTTTCCGCCCATCGGAGAATCCTTGTGGCTTCTGCCATCGCCATCCTGCTTCTTGTGCCGCCCTGTTGGTTTACATGGGCGACTGCCGTGATGTTGCCTGATTGGATCAGGACCGGCTGGTTTTGAAGCAGAGGCCTTGCCTGACTCAGGGCATTGTAAATGGCCCTCTGTTCCAGAATATTTATGTAGGGAAGTCACCTGACTTGACCAAAGTCCCTGGAAGTTTCTTCCCTGTGTGACTGCCCCCCAGCCTCAAAGGCTGGCATCCATGGTCACTAGGACCTAGTCCTGTATGTCGAACCTGCGGCCCTCTTGAAGATGGGCACTCTGCAGCTACTACAGTAGAGATACCCTGGTCCTTGGAGACAGGATTATCAGCCTAATGCATCTGAAGATGCGACCCGGACCACTTGTCTAACAGGTCCCCCTGAAAAGTTCTTGCATGGAACCTGCCGAATGGGATTGCTTCGTAGGAAGCTAACATTTTTCCCAGGACTCGCGTGCAATGATGCACCGATAACTGTTTTGGCTTCAGGAGGTCTCTGACTAGAGATGACAGCTCCTTGGCTTTCTCCACCGGGAGAAACACTTATTTCTGGTCTGTGTCCAGAACCATCCCCAGGAACAGTAGACGTGTCGTAGGAACCAGCTGTGACTCTGGACTGTTTAGAATCCAACCGTGCTGTTGTAGCACTTTCCAAAATAGTGCTACCCCGACTAGCAACTGCTCCTTGGACCTCGCCCTTATAAGGAGATTGTCCAAGTATGGGATAATTAAAACTCCCCTTTTTCGAAGGAGTATCATCATTCCGGCCATTACCTTGGTAACACCCTCGGTGCCATGTACAGTCCAAACGGCAGAGTCTGGACTTGGTAATGGTAATCCTGTACCACAAATCTGAGGTACTCCTGACGAGGATAGTAAATAGGGACATGCAGGTAAGCATCCTTGATGTCCCGGGATACCATGTAATCCCCCTCGTCCAGGCTTGCAATAACCGCCCTGAGCGATTCCATCTTGAACTTGAATTTTTTATGCATGTGTTCAAGGATTTTAAATATAAAGAAGGGTCACACCGAACCATGCGGTTTCGGTACCCCCAAACCGTGTGGAATAGTAACCCCATCCTTGTTGAAGTAGGGGCACCTTAAGTATTACCTGCTGGGAATACAGCTTATTAATTGCCTCTAGCACAGCCTCCCTGCCTGAGGGAGTTGTCGGCAAGGCATATTTGAGGAAAAGGCGGGGGGAAGACATCTCGAATTCCAGCTTGTGCACCTGAAATACTACTTGAATGAAACAGGGATCCACCTGTGAGCGAGCCCACTGATCGCTGAAATTTTTGAGACGGCCCCCCCACCGTACCTGGCTACACCTGTGGAGCCCCCGCGTCATGCTGTGGACTCAGAGGAAGCGAGAGAAGAATTATGATTCTGGGAACAGGCTGACTGGTGCAGCTTTTTCCCTCTTCCCTTGTCTTTGTACAGAAAGGAAGCGCCTTTGACCCGCTTGCTTTTCTGAAGCCGAAAGGACTGTACCTGATAATACAGTGCTTTCTTAGTCTGTGAGGAAAACTGAGGTAAAAATATTTCTTACCAGCTGTTGCTGCGGATACGAGGTCCCAGAGACCATCCCCAAATAATTCCTCACCCTTATAAGGCAGAATCTCTATGGGGAGACAGAGAGAGAGTATGCCAGCACACACCAGAGCGCTATATAATGAGGGGATTAACACTATAACTGAGTGAATATTCCCCCATAGCTGCTTGTATATACAATATTGCGCCTAAATTTAGTGCCCCCCCTCTCTTTTTTACCCTTTGAGCCTGAAAACTACAGGGGAGAGCCTGGGGAGCTTTCTTCCAGTTGCACTGTGAAGAGAAAATGGCGCCAGTGTGTCTGAGGGAGATAGCTCCGCCCCTTTTCCGCGGCCTATTCTCCCGCTTTTTTCTGGATTCTGGCAAGGGTATTTACCACATATATAGCCTCTGGGGCTATATATTGTGGTATTTTTGCCAGCCAAGGTGTTTTTATTGCTGCTCAGGGCGCCCCCCCCAAGCGCCCTGCACCCTCAGTGACCGGAGTGTGAAGTGTGTATGAGGAGCAATGGCGCACAGCTGCAGTGCTGTGCGCTACCTTGGTGAAGACTGATGTCTTCTGCCGCCGTTTTTCCGGACCTCTTCTTGCTTCTGGCTCTGTAAGGGGGACGGCGGCGCGACTCCGGGACCGAACACCAAGGACTGGGCCTGCGGTCGATCCCTCTGGAGCTAATGGTGTCCAGTAGCCTAAGAAGCCCAATCCGGCTGCAAGCAGGCGAGTTCGCTTCTTCTCCCCTTAGTCCCTCGCTGCAGTGAGCCTGTTGCCAGCAGGTCTCACTGAAAATAAAAAACCTAAATCTATACTTTCTTTCTAAGGGCTCAGGAGAGCCCCTAGTGTGCATCCAACCTCGGCCGGGCACAAGATCTAACTGAGGCTTGGAGGAGGGTCATAGTGGGAGGAGCCAGTGCACACCAGGTAGTCATAAATCTTTCTAGAGTGCCCAGCCTCCTTCGGAGCCCGCTATTCCCCATGGTCCTTACGGAGTTCCCAGCATCCACTAGGACGTCAGAGAAATAATAATAATCCATAATCCATTTATGATTTATTGCAACTAAACGGTGTAGGCCAAATTTAAATGTTCATTTTCCGAGAGCGACCCCTAGTGACCATGCTGTGTAATGGCACAGATCAGGAATTGTGCAATAAATGGATCTAGTATTCTATAATTTTCTCTGTTAATTGCATTGATATGTTAATAAACTTTGCATTCTTTATTACATGTCCGTAAATAAATTTTATTATTAAAATATTTTAAAATAAACACTTATTATTTTTTTTTACAATAGCAATTGAAAGGATGAAAAGGCAACAGAGTTTGACTGATTTTTTCAATAAGAAACCAAAATCGGATTCTGTTGTATCAGAATTGGCCTTGGATAGTACAACACATTCACAAGCACAACCAATCCAACCTGAAGAAAGCAGCACTTCAATTGTTGAAATACAAAATGATAACAACTCCAATACTGAAAATAGTCTTCCTGAATGCTGGACAGTGCAACAATGTAACAATTTTAAAGAAAAATATGATGGACTGGGAATTTCTAACAAAAAGAGTGTTCATGTTTCAAAAGAGTGGGCAGGTTTTCAGATTGAGGCGTCATGGAAAAATAAAATGGTACAACAAGCTTCTCTAAGGAAAAAAATGAAAGAACATTTTTCATCAAAGGCTCATAACATTTTTAAAGACAACTTCAAAAAATGTGAGCAGGATTCTATAACAAAAGTAATAGACACAATGAATGAAAAATATTTAAGTACTACTTGTAGAGTATTTAATACAGTTTACAGCCTGTCACAAAGATGTAAACCATTTTCAGACATAGAAGATGAGATTGAACTGCAAATTAAAAATGGATTAGATATGGGAATAGGATTACATTCACGTAAAACTGCTGTGAAAATAGTTGATTTTATTGCAAAGGAAATTAAAAAAGAAATATTTACTAAAATTACTGAAAATAATCAGAAAATATGTTTGATTATTGATGAAGCTTCAACGATATCTTGCAAACCAGTTATTATACTTTTCTTAAAAGTTGAGGATTCAGTTTCATCACCAACGATCTTCGTTGAGCTAGTTGAATTGGAAAAACAAGATGCAGAGACAATGGGGTATATGCAATTCCGGAGGAATTGCGCCTTTTTTTCGACCGTTTTAAGATTCGACACTACTCGACAGCCGAAACCCTCCACCCGGGACCATGAATTCTACATATTCAATACATAACTCATTCGACACTCCCCTTGTCGAATAACGGACCAATCGTCGAGTAGTGGGCGTCCTGGATTCGACTTCCCGCCGTTTGGAGCCCTTTATAGGGCTTCACAAAATCTAATATTTTTGTGATTCTGCGCACCACTGGGGAACATCAACCCAACAAACGTTTTTCCTCCTTCCTGGTGGTGTGTAAGGATTACAGTGTACTGTGCTTTAAAAAAGGGGGAGGGACGTGTGATTTGCTAGCCGTGTTGAGGAGGCCATGTCTACTGGTTACAGAAAACTCTGCATACTGATGAGTGTGGACTACACATGTGCAAAGTGAGACACACCACCAGGAAGGAGGATTGAAAAACGTTTGGAATATTATGCTATTTCTGGATCCAGTAGTGAAAATTTGATGAAGATTGTATAAGACATTGCCTGTGGAAAAGACGTTTGTTGGGTTGATGTTCCCCAGTGGTGCGCAGAATCACTAAAATATTAGATTTTGTGAATTATCCTGTGTGGGTGAGGGTAACCACCCCATTGTGTTTTTTAGCTGCACCATTGTTTGAAGCGCTTATCTTTCAAATTTCTTATATTGTCTTTATAGGGCTTGTTTGCTGCGTGTTCAGCAGCCATTTTGTGAACCTGCAGAAAGGTGTGTGGAGGTGCAGAGCTAGCAAATTGGTTGTTGTTTGCTGTGGTATCGTTTGTACACCCAGCAGGCTTTAATCCAGGACGGACAGGATACCTGTTACCCCGGAGAAGAGTCGTTTTTGGAGCGATTTCTACATTTGTAGGTAAGTACCACATGTGGTCTGGCGTTGCATGTATGTGTTTGTGTAGTGGGGGGGGTGCCATGAGGTGTACATGTGGCGTTGCTTTGGGGTGTTTGGGGTATGTATATGTGTGCAGGTATGTGTATATAGGTCCTGTTTGGATTGCTGCAGGTCCTGCTTGTATCGCTGCATGTTTTTTTTGGAGTTCTGTGTTTTGGGGTAGTTTTTCACGTTTTTTTTTTCCATAAAATGTTTTTTTGGGTCATGCTTTTGCATTGTTGTACCTCCAGCATTTGCAGGGATGCTTTTTGGCTTGTTTGGGGTGACTTTTGAGTGTGTCGGTATCTGCCATGTGGCCGACATGTGTTGTCGTTTGTTCCCAAAACATGTTTTTTTGCTCCTATTTTAGCACTGGTGCATCCCTGCACATGCTAGAGGTACTTTTTGGCTTGTTTGGGCTGACTTTGAGCGTGTCGGTATCTGCCATGTGGCCGACATGTGGTGTCGTTTGTTTCCAAAACATGTTTTTTTGCTCCTACTTTAGCACTGGTTGACCTCCAGCATGTGCAGGGATGCTTTTTGGCTTGTTTGGGGTGACTTTTGAGTGTGTCGGTATCTGCCATGTGGCCGACATGTGTTGTCGTTTGTTCCCAAAACATGTTTTTTTGCTCCTATTTTAGCACTGGTGCATCCCTGCACATGGTGGAGGTACTTTTTGGCTTGTTTGGGCTGACTTTGAGCGTGTCGGTATCTGCCATGTGGCCGACATGTGGTGTCGTTTGTTTCCAAAACATGTTTTTTTGCTCCTACTTTAGCACTGGTTGACCTCCAGCATGTGCAGGGATGCTTTTTGGCTTGTTTGGGGTGACTTTTGAGTGTGTCGGTATCTGTCATGTGGCCGACATGTGTTGTCGTTTGCTCCCAAAACATGTTTTTTGCTCCTATTTTAGCACTGGTGCATCCCTGCACATGCTGGAGGTACATTTTGGCTTGTTTGGGCTGACTTTGAGCGTGTCGGTATCAGCCATATGGCCGACATGTGTTGTCGTTTGTTTCCAAAACATGTTTTTTTGCTCCTACTTTAGCACTGGTTGACCTCCAGCATGTGCAGGGATGCTTGTACGGGGGTATTGGCTTGTTTGGCTGAGGTTTTTTCAATTTTTCAAATTTTGTTGTTGTTGTTGTGTTTGGTCCTGCTTGAGCACTGGGGTCCCAGCAGCATGACGTGTGGTTGCATGTAATTATGTAATGTGTGTTAAATTTGTAAAAATAATTTTTCTTTTTACAACAGAGATGTCCAGGGACAAGCGGCCTCGATCCCCCCCTTCCCCCCACCCCTCAGAAGAATTTTCCCTGCACAGCAATGAGGAGTGGGAGCCGACCCAGGAGGAGGATACGACCGACCAGGCATGCAGTGACCAGCCGAGGTCGTCAAGGGACCAAAGGGAGTAGCAAAAGAAAAGGCCTAGACAGGTAAATACTGTCAACACCTGTAGACACAATAGCATCCAACTTGACACACCCTAGTTTGCGCACTGCCATGCACACCTACAGGTATCTTTGCGCACTGCCAGGGATACTGACACACTCACAGGTACATAGCGATCTTATTAAATGCATGTTTTTTTTATCCCTAAAGGCAAGAAGCCAGCCAGAGGATCAGTCGGAGGAGGAAGCCTCTGGTGAAGACGCAGGACAGAAGAAGCCGCGTGAACCCAGATACACTGAGGTGGAAAACTGTGCCCTAGTGGATGGCGTCGACAGGTCCTACGACGTTCTGTATGGACCAAGGGCACAGAGCACAGCAGTTAAGACCAAGTGAAACATCTGGGATGCCATCGCGAGACAAGTCACTGCAGTATCTGGAAAGCGCCGGAGCACCAAAAACTGCATGAAGCGGTACAGTGATTGCCGCAGACAGACCAAGAAGAAGATGGGGATTCAGCGCCGACATGAGACAGCTACGGGAGGTGGTCCGGCTCTCAATCTGAAGTGGCTACCCTGGGAGAACGTTATTAAAAGGCGCATGAACCCTGTTATGGTCCAAGGAGTTTGCGGAGGTGTGGACTCCAGCCGTCCTGCTGGCTTTCCCGAGGAGGAAGAACCGCCCAGAAGACGGCGGGAGACAAGCAGTCCAAAAGGAGGCCTGATGCTAAGAATACATTCAGATGAGCTGTACTAAATCTTTTTTTTATTTTTTTATTTGCTAATGTGTTTGTTCTTTTTCCCCAGACACGCCTGCCCAGAGGACATCACCTGCGTGCAGGACATCGGCAGCGCGCGGACCATCACCTGCGCAGCAGGCATCGGCAGCAGCACGCGGACCATCACCTGAGCAGCAAGCATCAGCAGCGCGCAGATCATCACCTGCGCGCCACACATCGTCAGTGCGCAGAAAGTCACCTGCGCGCCAGACGTCATCAGCGCGCAGAAAGTCACCTGCACGCCAGACATCATCAGCGCGCAGACCATCACCTGCGTGCCAGACATCAGCGCGCAGAACGTCACCTGTGCGCCAGACACCGTTGGCGACCACACCACCAGCTGGGTGCCAAACTACATCTCCTGCGCGCAGGCCATCACCAGCTCGTCATCTCTCCAGGAGCTCTGGGACTGTGACCGAAGAGCCTCAACAAGACACTACCCTTGTGGACCCATCACCCGAACTGTTTGAGTCAACAGGGTTAACGGACGAGACTTTTCTTGGGTTTGAAGACAGCCGTGCAGACGTATCCAGCCATACCCTTGAAAAGTCTCCAGAACTGAGGACAAGTGAAGCTCCTGGAGCAGCGGCACCACAGGATGGAGAAGGTTTTTATTTTATTTATTTTTTGGGGATGGGGGTTTGGGGGGGGGGGGGGTCGCCATTTTTGTATAGTTTATTAACTTTATTTTATTTTTTTCTTCTTTTGCAAACAGAGGTGCCACGGACCAGCAGCGGACTTGCGTCGGGGATTGGTCCCTTCTTCAGGCCGGATCTCCTACAGGATTCGTCCAACGACGAGGTGGAAGTGCAGCAGCCCGCTGTTTCTACATCCCTGTGTGAGTAATTATCAAATTGTGAGCCTTCAAACAAATGTATGAATATGTATACTAATTTCTAATTTTCTTTTCAGCTGCACAAATGCAATTGGTGGCAGACGTACAGGAAGGGCAGGATCCCTCAAATGTTCAGAGGGTACACACCCTGGCAGCAGAGATGACTGCCCGCCAGGATACCTACACGAATGTCGTTGAAACCGGACTGGACGCCATTGAGAAGACAATGGAGAAGATGGCAAACGGTCTGGTTGAAATGCAAAAGGCTCTTGCCGACAGTACGGCAGAAACGCAAAAGACCAGACGAGAAGATCACAGGGAGACTATGGACATCCTTCAAGTTCTGGCCACATCCATCAACCAGCTGGTGGATAACACATCATGCCTGGCACACAGCATTGACAACATGTCGGAGAGCCAACGACATTCGGCTACCAGCCACCAGATCATCGCAACCACACTGCAGATGATGTACGATAAGCTCCCAGAGCCAGCTCATCAACACGCCATCACAAGCCACACGGACGCCTCCTGCCCTTCCTCCACCATTATCCTGGTATGGACGGTCACAGCTGTACCAACGATATACAGGGATGTACCCCACCTACCAGATGCCTCCACCACCAACACCTGCCGCATCATCTACACCAGCACGGCCACCGAGGCCAAGTCAACGCACTCCACAGCCGCCCAGGGCATCGACGCCCCATCAGGAGGAAGAAGAGGATCCGGACGGACAACCACCATAAGCCTGGTCGTATTGTTTTATTATTTACTCTTATGTTTTTCATGTTTCCCTTTCTCCCCCTCCCATTAGTTTTTTTTTTCTTACTATTGTTTTATATTTGTGTTGGGCTCCCCCACCGCCGACCGGATACTACCAAGGAGCTTTATGTCTAGGCATACATGCGCGCGCGTGTGGTAACTGATGAAAGCTCCTTGCGGTTACATGTATGATGGGCCAAAGAGCTATTCTGATACCACTTTTTTTTTTTAAAAACAAACTCCTTTTTGTATTGGTGTAAAATAGGCTTTCACTGTTGTGTGAATTTACTATTCAATAGTGTTTATTTTTGGCTTCTTCATAGGATTGGGTGGAAAATTGAAGTGGACGGCGTAGTTCGTGTTGTGCGTACCAAGGTGAGTAAAGCCATGTTTCAATGTATATATTCAAGAAACTTTGGACTGCCTGCCCTTGGGGAACAACACAGTCCAGCAATGGGTCATGCTGGACTGCGTGGTTCCACAAGTGCAGCAGTGTCAAAGTGCTGACCACTGACACCACTCTGCCACTTTGGACCGCCTGACCTTGGGGAACAACACAGTCCAGTAATGGGTCATGCTGGGCTGTGTGGTTCCACAAGTGCGGGCGTGTCAAAGTGCTGACCACTGACCCCACTCTGCCACTTTGGACCGCCTGCCCTTGGGGAACAACACAGTCCAGCAATGGGTCATGCTGGGCTGTGTGGTTCCACAAGTGCAGGCGTGTCAAAGTGCTGACCACTGACACCACTCTGCCACTTTGGACCGCCTGACCTTGGGGAACAACACAGTCCAGCAATGGGTCATGCTGGGCTGTGTGGTTCCACAAGTGCAGGCGTGTCAAAGTGCTGACCACTGACACCACTCTGCCACTTTGGACTGCCTGACCTTGGGGAACAACACAGTCCAGCAATGGGTCATGCTGGGCTGTGTGGTTCCACAAGTGCAGCCGTGTCAAAGTGCTGACTACTGACACCACTCTGCCACTTTGGACTGCCTGCCCTTGGGGAACAACACAGTCCAGCAATGGGTCATGCTGGACTGCGTGGTTCCACAAGTGCAGCAGTGTCAAAGTGCTGACCACTGACACCACTCTGCCACTTTGGACCGCCTGACCTTGGGGAACAACACAGTCCAGCAATGGGTCATGCTGGGCTGTGTGATTCCACAAGTGCAGGCGTGTCAAAGTGCTGACCACTGACCCCACTCTGCCACTTTGGACCGCCTGCCCTTGGGGAACAACACAGTCCAGCAATAGGTCATGCTGGGCTGTCTGGTTCCACAAGTGCAAGCGTGTCAAAGTGCTGACCACTGACACCACTCTGCCACTTTGGAATGCCTGCCCTTGGGGAACAACACAGTCCAGCAATGGGTCATGCTGGGCTGCGTGGATCCACAAGTGCAGCTGTGTCAAAGTGCTGACCACTGACACCACTCTGCCACTTTGGACTGCCTGCCCTTGGGGAACAACACAGTCCAGTAATGGGTCATGCTGGACTGCGTGGTTCCACAAGTGCAGCCGTGTCAAAGTGCTGACCACTGACACCACTCTGCCACTTTGGACCGCCTGACCTTGGGGAACAACACAGTCCAGCAATGGGTCATGCTGGGCTGTGTGATTTCACAAGTGCAGGCGTGTCAAAGTGCTGACCACTGACACCACTCTGCCACTTTGGACTGCCTGCCCTTGGGGAACAACACAGTCCAGCAATGGGTCATGCTGGGCTGCGTGGTTCCACAAGTGCAGCCGTGTCAAAGTGCTGACCACTGACACCACTCTGCCACTTTGGACTGCCTGCCAGAGCCGGCCTTAGGTATAGGCAAACTAGGCAAATGCCTAGGGCATTTGGTATTCTTAGGGGCACCGGCAGCTTCTGCTGATTAAAATGATATGCAGCATGCCTATATTCTGTGTGACTGCGGCTGTATCTGCATACGAAATGCTACGTTGCAGTGTATTCCTGGAAATCACTGTAATGTAGCATTTCGTATGTAGATACAGCCACAGTCGCACACAGAATAAAGGCATGCTGCATATCATTTTAATCAGCAGAAACTGCTTGTGCATCCTAGCCACATAGTAATGCAAATAATGTGATGCATTTTCATAAACAAAAGGCACCTGACGTTAGCAGAGCTGCCAGCTGACTCATGCCAGGCATCTCCTGCAGAACTAGCGGCGGTGCTAGGGGGCACCAGCCAAAATCTTGCCTAGGGCATCATATTGGTTAGGGCCGGCTCTGCTGCCTGCCCTTGGGGAACAACACAGTCCAGCAATGGGTCATGCTGGGCTGCGTGGTTCCACAAATGTTCTTGGGAAAGGAATGAACATGACATCATTAGTGTCTTTACTTAATATGGAATTTCTTTTTTTTCCACAGATCTCTACACAAGAAAAGAATGTAAAGAAGAACAAACACTAGTTTTTTTTGTTTTTATTTCAATTTATTTTTTAATCCCAAAAAAAATACAATTTTAATTCTTCAATAAATTTTTAAAATGAGAAGTTTTGTGTGGTTTTTCTTTAAATTATTAGTTGATAAAATTTAAAATATGGCATTTCAGAGATGCAGTGGTATTGTGGTAGGTCGCCCATGGTACAGCAGGGGATCTGTCTTGTCCCTTGACATCCACGCTGGTTCCTGTACCTTGGGAAGGATACTCTGCAAGACCTGTGGAAGAGAATAGTATGAGGTTCCAGGTATTTGTGTCATCCAAAGACAAGGTACAAGCAGGTTACATCGGCCTTTGTCCCAAATGCAACCCTCCGGCACTTGAGAAACTAGACATCCAAACATTCCCTGACACAGCGTAAGCATTGCAGTGTCAGGGCATAATTGGATGTGCAGTTTTACAAATGCCGGAGGGCTGCACTTTGGACATGCCGGGGTTACTTGGTCAAGAGGGAGTTTTGGGCAATACATCTCACCTGAGGGGGTTATCTGCTACATGACGGAGGTTCAGGTCCACACCACAAGTAGGTCGCCCATGGTACATCAGGGGAACAGTCGTGTCCCTTCACATCCACGCAACTTGGGAAGGATACTCCGCAAGACCTGTGGAAGAGAATAGTATGAGGTTCCAGGTATTTGTGTCATCCAAAGACAAGGTACAAGCAGGTTACACCGGCCTTTGTCCCAAATGCAACCCTCCGGCACTTGAGAAACTAGACATCCAAACATTCCCTGAAACAGCGTAAGCATTGCTGTGTCAGGGCATGATTGGATGTGCAGTTTTACAAATGCCGGAGGGCTGCACTTTGGACATGCCGGGGTTACTTGGTCAAGAGGGAGTTTTGGGCAATACATCTCACCTGAGGGGGTTGTCTGCTACATGGCGGAGGTTCAGGTCCACATCACAAGTAGGTCGCCCATGGTACATTAGGGGAACAGTCGTGTCCCTTCACATCCACGCAACTTGGGAAGGATACTCCGCAAGACTTGTGGAAGAGAATAGTATGAGGTTCCAGGTATTTGTGTCATCCAAAGACAAGGTACAAGCAGGTTACATCAGCCTTTGTCCCAAATGCAACCGTCCGGCACTTGAGAAACTAGACATCCAAACATTCCCAGAAACAGCGTAAGCATTGCTGTGTCAGAGCATGATTGGATGTGCAGTTTTACAAATGCCGGAGGGCTGCACTTTGGACATGCCGGGGTTACTTGGTCAAGAGGGAGTTTTGGGCAACACATCTCACCTGAGGGGGGGTGTCTGCTACATGGCGGAGGTTCAGGTCCACATCACAAGTAGGTCGCCCATGGTACAGCAGGGGAACTGTCCGGTCCCTTCATCCACGCTGGTTCCTGCACCTTGGGAAGGATACTCCGCAAGACCTGTGGAAGAGAATAGTATGGTGTCATCCAAAGACAAGGTACAAGCAACACTTGGAAACAAGCAGGTTACATCGGCCTTTGTCCCAAATGCAACCCTCCGGCATTTGAGAAACTACACAACCAAGCATGCCCTGACACAGCGTAAGCATTGCTGTGTCAGGGCATGATTGGATATGCAGTTTTGCAAATGCCGGAGGGCCGCAGTTGGAACATGCCTGGCTTACTTAGACAAGAGGGAGTTTTGGGCAATACATCTCACCTGAGGGGGGGGGGGGGTGTCTGCAACATGGTGGAGGTTCAGATCCACATCACAAGTAGGTCATCCATGGTACAGCAGGGGAACTGTCCGGTCCCTTCAAATCCAGGCTGGTTCCTGCAAATCGGGAAGGATACTCCACAAGACCTGCGGAAGAGAATAAGGAGGTAATTTGAGAGTGTTTTCTCCACCCTGGGAAAGAACAAAAGGTCCCAGCAACACTGCGCATATACACAGGTTACTCAGACAAGATGGAGTTATGGCCAATACATCTCACCTGAAAGAGTGACTCTAACATGGTGGTGGTTCAGGTCCACATCACAAGTAGCACGTCCATGGTAGAGTGGGGTAAACTGGTCCAATACAGGAGTGGCTTTGCAGAAGTGTATCCTGGGTAAAACTGTTGAATCATGGGTACATTCCCCTCAGCAGAGTGAAGAAAAAAATATTCTTTTTAAAAATGTATTAAAAAATACTTGTGGGTCAAAAATTGACAAACCAAGTAGATAATCTCTTCAAATATAAATAGATATGCTATTATCAATCCAAAAAGCTAAAAAAAATATATGTTTTAAAAAATTTTATTCAGCTCTCGCCAGTAAAGTGAGGCGGAATGAAATTGACGAAATTACTGTCAAAAAGCACTGTTGTCAAATCGACATTCTTCAATTGAATATACTTTTGTCGAAAAGCCGCATTTTGACCATTGCAGACATGTCGAATTTTGAAAATGTCGATTTGCAAAAAGTCGAATCTGAAACGGCACGTATTTTGACGAAAAGTACTGTATTGCATTGTCGAATCCAATTCGACAGGTTTTTTTGTCGAAAATGCCCCGTTTTTTGACACTTTCATGAATTTGACCGCAATTGCATATACCCCATGTTTTTCAGTAATGTTGGGCTTACTAAGAACTACCTACAAAAAAATTTAATTGGATTTTGCTCTGATGGTGCAAGCGTTATGCTTGGGAGAAAATCTGGAGTGAGCACTAGGATAGCAAAAGAGTTTCCAAACATAATAATATGGCACTGTTTAAACCATCGCCTCCAACTTGTTTTAGATGACTCGATAAAGGAAATAAAGCAAGTAAATAATTTCAAAATATTCATTGATAAGATATATACTATTTTTCATCAATCCAATAAGAACCAAATTGAATTTACCAAAATATCCGAACAACTTGGAATTGAAATTATAAAGATTGGTAGAGTTTTGGGACCAAGATGGGCTGCCTGTAGTTTAAGGTCAACCCTAGCTGTGTGGTGCGCTTATCCTGCGCTACATCACTATTTTTCTTCAAATCCAAATAACGTGGGTATGGCTAACCGTCTTGAAAATATATTTTTTTATAAATGATTTGGCATTGATGATTGATATTTTAAACGAAATTAGTCTGCTTTCAAAGGCACTGCAAGCAAGAAATACAGACATAATAAAGGCTGAAAAACTTGTGATACGCTCTATTAAAGCATTTCAAATGCTTGAAAAAGAAAAGGGTCCATACGAAAAAAAGTCAATGAAATAATTACTTCAGAAACCTACAAAAATATAGAATTTGTAGAATATCATCGATTTGTCGGGCTTCCTCGGGAAAGACTTTTAGAAGAGATCGTAAAGAATTTGAAAAAAAAAGACTAATGGATTGTGGACATTTAAAAGCAACTTGTAGCCAATTTCAAGATATCAAGATAGTAATAAATTACAATTTCTCACTTTTTTGGAACCAGATTACTGGAATATTGAAGAAGTACTAGTTCCATGGAAAGCAGCTGAAGAGCAATTGCTTGTATTTAATGACATTTTCAATTACCAAATTGATATTAATGAGTTTTCGAGATTTCGTGGAAAACGTTTTAAAAAATTCCCAGAACTATTCAATTCCTCAAAGTGTTCAAAGAGCTAAAAATATTGTCAGAACAATTGCTGTAAGTTCAGCAGAAGCGGAAAGGGGTTTTTCAAAGATGAACATTATATGTTCAGAGAAAAGAAGTCGCTTAACTGTTTCTAATGGTATCCGGACTCCAGGTCGACAGCACAAAGGTCGACACACCTTAGGTCGATGCCAATTGGTCGACACACCTTAGGCCGACATGGACAAAAGGTCGACAGGAACAAGGTCGACATGGAAAAAGGTCGACATGAGTTTTTCACGATTTTTTTCTTTTTTTGAACCTTTTCATACTTAACGATCCACGTGGACTACGATTGGAACGGTAAAGTGTGCCGAGCGAAGCGAAGGCACCATGCCCGAAGCATGGCGAGCGAATCGAGCCATGCGAGGGGACGCGGTGCACTAATTGGGGTTCCCGGTCACTCTACGAAGAAAACGACACCAAAAAAACATAAAAAACTCATGTCAACCTTTTTCCATGTCGACCTTGTTCCTGTCGACCTTTTGTCCATGTCGACATTTTGTCCATGTCGACCTAAGGTGTGTCGACCAATTGGCGTCGACCTTTGTGCTGTCGACCCTCAGTCCCAGACCCGTTTCTAATATATCAAACATAATGACTATTAGTCTAATTGGCCTACCGCTAAAGGTATGGAATCCTACTCCTACAGTGAAAAGATGGTTAAGGATAAATCACACAACCGATGATGCTCGGTTAAAAGCAAAGAAAATTGCAAGTGAGGACGCCAATCAAACAACAATATGGAAATATCTTCAATAACAGTTTGTCAGGTATTTTACAACTCTTATAACATAATCTAGTTTTGTGTACCTCTTTTATTGTTCTTATTTGAGTATTAAATGCATGAATTATTGAACTACCTTTCGGGTTATCTTTTGGTATACTTAAAATGGTCATTAGGACATAGAACCTGTTGTTAATTTATTTGAATCCCACCACTGGCATTATGGTGTGTGGCATAATTTCTAAGGGGCAGGGCCATTGCAGTATGTGGCATACATAATGTATAGTGGGCATTACTATAAGGAGGAAAAATGACAAATAATGTAAGGGGCATGAATCAGGATTATTTTTTTTCCTGTGGTGGCCAACGTCTGGGCGCGCAGGCAGGGCCGGAGCTTCCACTAAGCAGCTTTAGGCAGCTGCCTAGGTGCGCCGGGACCTGAGGGGGCGGCCTGCAACAGCTGCCTAAAAAAGGTAGCATAGCCCTACCTTTCACAGCCACTGCAATCCCCCAGAATGCGTATCTTACAGTAGCTGTGACTGCTAAGCTCCTGTATTGCAGCCTCGGCTCCACCTCCACCCGGCACAGGCAGTAACTTTGACAGCTCCTGGAGTCCTGGCTGGGGGTGATATGCGGCGCTGCTCTTCATTCCAGGCTCTTTCACAGACTACTCAGTTCCAACTCTGCACTGCAGCCTGCAGGTAAGGTGGCTGCACAGTGCATTCTCTGCATTGATAAGGAAAGAGGGCGAGAGCAGCGGTGTGGTGAGGGGTTGGGGGGGGGGAGATAAGTAGCAGGCATGCACACAGTCTGGGGGGATGAGCAGCAGCATGCACACAGATTTTGGGGGGATAGAACAGCAGACATTTAACAGAGTAGGAAGGAGGGGGTGAGAGCAGCATGCCTTTCATCTGAAGGGTGGGTAGGGGGAAGGGGCAGAAGGCAGAAGTTTTGCCTAGGGTGCCGAGAAACCTTGCACCGGCCATGCGCGCAGGTTGCAAAATTGGGGTTTAAGGTAGTTTTTTCCTGCAATGCCACACCCCTTTATGCAAATCCACGCCCCTTTCAGCAAGGTCACGCTCTTTTGGGGCGCGTGCGCACGCAAATTCATCGCTTTGCTAGTGCCAATTATAGAGGGAGGGGGGGAGGGGGGTAATGCCAGAGAATTATTTGGCTTGGGGGAGAAAAATTTCTAGTTACGCCACTGGCAGGAAGGGTAACTGACTGTCAGCTGCAGAGGCGTAACTCTGGGAGGCAACGGAGTCATCTGCCGCCGGGCTCCTGCTCTGAAGGGGGGCACCTCTCCTCCCATTCTGTGACACCATTGATTTAAGTCAATTGATAGCTGCCGCTATCTTTTCAGTGGCCGACTTCCTCACTGGTCCCTGCACCTTACAAATCACGCCCTTTTTATTATACTGTACATACACATTTTACAAGTGTCATACCCAGGATTAGATATCACAACCCATTACATTGGATAGGAAATATAAGAATCTAACTACGGTATATGTAATTACTTCTCTGACAATTACGTATAACTTCATATAGTTACAATTCTCAGGCTTACTGTTCAGGAGCAAATAGCTCTATCAGTAAGGTGTCTGCTGTCAGTGTAACAGGTCATGGGTTCTAATCCTGTGTTTGACTGCTAAGAAATGTGTGATAAAAAAATATCACTATACACACACACATATTTATCTAGATATAGGGGGGGCTCCAATATTTATCTTGCAACTGGGACAAACTTACGCCACTGGTCAGCTGATGCATAGAGGGTGACAATTCTGTGGCCACGGCAGGTTCTGAAGGGCGGCTGCACACACCCACTCCAACCAAGACACTCCCTATGACCATACCTCCCAACATGACCCTCTCCAATACTCTGCTCCTGGATTTCCCTCTTAATTTATGATTGCCATCACCTGTGCTGAAACACCTTTCTTATACATTAACCTGTTCAATCAACACAGGTGCAGACAACCATAAATTAAGAAAAAAGTCCAGAAGCAAAGCTTTGTGTCCCTCCTGGAGAGGGTCATCTAGGTAGGTACGACTAGGTCCCGTAGGCCACTTGGTACTAGCCTCAACCCTATGACTAATGGTGACGACTGACGTCACGTGACGAGTGATTCAGAAAAATACTATATAATATTGTTAGCTCGGCCCGTACATACACACCCACTGGTTCTTCCCACACCAGAAAACGCCTCACTATGTACTACCACCAATCGGGTCCGGCTGCGTTGCTCCTATGCTGGAGCCACTGCCCTCCCTGTGACCAATAGTACCTAGACATTTCCCGGAAGAGGCGGGAACGCGGGCCGGGCATCTGTGGTTGGCAGTGCGTCTTTGTGACTTGCCAACCAAAATGGCGGTGGAGGATCTGACCGCGTTGGAAAGATGTCTGGGGTTGAAGGCAGGGAAATACAGCAGCCGGACACACGGTAGCAGTCAGGTGAGAGGGTGTATGATAGGGATCTACAACTAGAAGACTGTCCGGTTCACGATGCTTTCTAAATTGTTTCTGATGAAGAGCCTGTCATTTGGTTGCCAGGAGTGATGGCTGAAAGCTGCTCTTTCAGTGGAAATGTCTTGCTGAGCAAGGGTGACACATATCCAGCATTAGCTATGTACCGGATGGATCCGTAACCTGGCCACTTGGTCATCTATTCCAGTGCCTTATGCTGCCTTACTGTAAATGCTTGTCTCGTGTCCTGCTGTTTAAAAATTATATGTGTGTCCATTTAAATAATGCAAGCATAGCTCCAGCTCCAGTAGGTCCAGCTTCGTGGACTCAGACTCAAGTATAGAATTTAAATAATAGATTCCAGCCTTGGAATCATGTAATGCCTAAATTACCTTCACCATGGGCATATTTGTGCTTGTAGCTTTTGTTTAAATAATGAAAGTGTTAGCTAACCTGTACATGAAAAGGCAGTCTCTGCTAAAGCTCACTTTAAGTGCTGTATATAAGGCATGTTTATTATTAATATCGCATCACACTGTTCACGCAGTTCTGTACAGAGATTGTAATCATTCTGATTCATTCACACCAGAGGCGGATTGGCCATAGGCTTTACAGGGAAGATTCCCGGTGGGCCGACGCACCCGCAGGGTCTGTTTTGTTTGAGGACATGTGGTCCTATTTATAGACATAATGAATAAGATGCCAAACAATCTGCATATATGAAAATGACTTTGCCACTTAGCCTGTGATTGCAGATGATCTAGTGTATGCTCTGCCTGCTTGGCTGACATATAAGATTGAGTGAATAGTGATTGGTATATGGTTGGTGTAGTAAGCAAGAAAATATATCTTTCTAAAGAATTATATAGTTTCCTAAATTCTGAAGATATATCATATAATGTGCTCATAATATTTCATTTTATTTCCTTTTAACTTCTCCCTTGATGCTGGACATCCCCACTATCTGGAAAGTCTTGGGGGGGAGGGTGCTGCTGCCATGGCCCATGGCTAGACCTTACACCTCTGGTGCTGCCCATGTGGGGCCACTAGTACAATTTTTCTTTCCAGAGCCGCTTTTTGTTCCCAATCCGCCCCTGTTCACATCCGTCCCTGCCCAATGGGAAACAATTGACTTAAGGGGGGAAATTCTAGTTGTGGTCAGTGACTTCAACCTAAAACAGGGCTATTCCAGTTATTTACATTGATGTCCGGTCTCAACCCCAGGAGGTGTCAGCAGAAAGTTTTTGGCCTATGCTACGAAACTAGAATACCCAGAGAAAACCCACTCGGTGGTCACGTGGAAATGAGGCGCCTTTTCCAAATATTTAGAAAGTTAGCGTTTCCCTTCAGTTTACCCTGTAATGTTACACATTTTATGTACTCCTATTTAAAATAGTTACAGTAATTTTTTTTAATTTAATAATGTGGCCTAACACTTTGAGATCCGGCAATTTGCCTGACATGCATTCAGTTTAGTAATGTGATTGCCGAAACTACACAGCTGTATGGCTGGCTGCATATCATGAAGCCTAGAGCACCATATTTATAATAATTGTGTAGTGTCAACAGATTCTGCAGGGGACAAATATAGTAATAAAATCAGTCTGAGTATTAACAAACACACAACCTTAAAAGGGTGTTGCTTACAATATATAGTAAAATAGGAGTTTTGAGACCTGGGAGTAAATGTAATAGGGTCCAAGTTGCCGGAGGTGCAGGACTTTGGGTGAGAATGCCTGTGTATTTAAAGCGGCAATCCAACTACCTTGTAAATGATTGCCATTCTAAAAATACGGGCATTCTCACCCAAAGTCCTGCATCTCTGTCAACTTGCACCCTATTATATTTACCCCCTGAGGTCAAGTGCCACATAACACATATTGGATTAGCTAGATAGCAATGCAGAAAGTGCTTAGTAGGACTAGGTAACACAGCAGTGTTTGTGTAGGAGAAAAAGGGAAATGAAGAAAAATATTATTGCACACCAGTTGTCCCAACATCTCTGAGCTACTTTAGTCTGAATCGCACACATTTTATGACAAAACAACTTTAATCCTAACTGATTCGCTGATGTTTACTTTTAGTCCTGTATATAGATTTCTGATCTTTTCTTTATATACAGATTCCTGTGCTTCAGCCCAATAGAGGACCTAGTTTGGCAGGCCTTGCCACTATTGCTTCCCATTTAGTTACTGAAGCCAAAAAAGATGAACTTTTAGGTGCTTCTGTAGAAGAGAAGGCTGTTGTGCAGCAATGGCTGGAATACCGCGTTACACACATAGACAGATCAGCCAATAAGGAAGATGTCCGAAACATACTGAAGGTCAGTGATTGGTTTTTATAATGTTAATATGATTTGTTTGTTAGCCGGTTGAATGATCTTTTTTTTTTTAAGAGCAATATACTCCTATAATGACCTAGCATACAATTTTCAGTGCTGTTTGCATACAGATCCTGGCCACATTGCTGTGCTGCACATGCCAGCTTTCCTGAAGCTGAGATTGGGAATGCCGGATTTGCAGGACCGCAATCCTTTCATCTCTCATTATGACCTTATTAACATTATTGTATTGCCTGCAGCAGCTTCACATCGTATGTAGGGGTTATAAGAGTGTCATTTTATTTTTAAAGATGAATGCTAGAAAAGCCTTATGTAAAGCCTTATGCTCCATAGCCCTGCATGCTAATATGGACGAGATTGTCCATATTGGCCTGCAGGTATGAACGAGCGCGAGGCCACGCATCGTTCATCGTTGGTTCCTACACACTGAATGATATAAACGAGTTCTCGTTCATTATTGAACGAGAACGTTCATATTGTGCAGTAAAATCGTTAAGTGTGTAGGGCCCATTACAGCCATTTGACAGAACATATCCAATCTGTAAAAGTACAGTTCTATAGTCCCTAGAATGGTTTATGCTGCACCCTTATTAATACCATGGTCTGGTATCTGCTTGACTCATGGGTGAAAGCTACTGTAGTACACATTTCCATAATAACTATACATATATTGGAGGGAGATGCACCTGTACTAAGCCTTGGAGATGGATAAAGTACCAGCCAATTCGCTCCTAACTGTTACAGGCTGTGTTTGAAAAAATAAGATTTTACTCACCGGTAAATCTATTTCTCGTAGTGGATGCTGGGAACTCCGTAAGGACCATGGGGAATAGACAGGCTCCACAGGAGACTGGGCACTCTAAAAGAAAGATTAGGTACTATCTGGTGTGCACTGACTCCTCCCACTATGACCCTCCTCCAGACCTCAGTTAGGATACTGTGCCCGGAAGAGCTGACACAATAAGGAAGGATTTTGAATCCCGGGTAAGACTCATACCAGCCACACCAATCACACCGTATAACTCGTGATACTACACACAGTTAACAGTATGAAATATAACTGAGCCTCTCAACAGATGGCTCAACAATAACCCTTAGTTAGGCAATAACTACATACAAGTATTGCAGACAATCCGCACTTGGGATGGGCGCCCAGCATCCACTACGGACTACGAGTATTAGATTTACCGGTGAGTAAAATCTTATTTTCTCTGACGTCCTAGTGGATGCTGGGAACTCCGTAAGGACCATGGGGATTATACCAAAGCTCCCAAACGGGCGGGAGAGTGCGGATGACTCTGCAGCACCGAATGAGAGAACTCAAGGTCCTCCTCAGCCAGGGTATCAATTTTGTAGAATTTAGCAAACGTGTTTGCCCCTGGACAAGTTGCAGCTCGGCAAAATTGTAAAGCCGAGACCCCTCGGGCAGCCGCCCAAGATGAGCCCACTTTCCTCGTGGAATGGGCTTTCTCTGACGTCCTAGTGGATGCTGGGGACTCCGTAAGGACCATGGGGAATAGACGGCTCCGCAGGAGACTGGGCACATCTAAAGAAAGCTTTAGGACTATCTGGTGTGCACTGGCTCCTCCCCCTATGACCCTCCTCCAAGCCTCAGTTAGATTTCTGTGCCCGGCTGAGCTGGATGCACACTAGGGGCTCTCCTGAGCTCCTAGAAGAAAGTATAGTTTAGGTTTTTTATTTTCAGTGAGACCTGCTGGCAACAGGCTCACTGCAACGAGGGACTAAGGGGAGAAGAAGCGAACCTACCTAAGTGGTGGTAGCTTGGGCTTTGGCTACTGGACACCATTAGCTCCAGAGGGATCGAACACAGGACCCGACCTCGTCGTCCGTTCCCGGAGCCGCGCCGCCGTCCCCCTTACAGAGCCAGAAACAAGAAGGTGGTCCGGAAAATCGGCGGCTGAAGACTTCTGTCTTCTCCAAGGTAGCGCACAGCACTGCAGCTGTGAGCCATTGCTCCTCATGCACACCACACACTGCGGTCACTGATGGGTTCAGGGCGCTGGGGGGGGGGCGCCCTGAGCAGCAATAATAACACCTTGGCTGGCAAAACTAACACCATATATAGCCCCAGAGGCTATATAGGTGTATATTAACCCCTGCCAGAAACGATAAAATAGCTGGAGAAAGCCCGCCGAAAAAGGGGCGGAGCCATCTCCCTCAGCACACTGGCGCCATTTTCCCTCACAGCTCTGCTGGAGGGATCGCTCCCTGGCTCTCCCCTGCAGTCCTGCACTACAGAAAAGGGTTAAAAAGAGAGGGGGGGGCACTAATTAGGCGCAATATATATATATATATATTATGCAGCTATAAGGGAAAACACTCTCTATAGGTGATATCCCTGTGATATATAGCGCTCTGGTGTGTGCTGGCATACTCTCCCTCTGTCTCCCCAAAGGGCTTTGTGGGGTCCTGTCCTCTGTCAGAGCATTCCCTGTATGTGTGCTGTCGGTACTGCTGTGTCGACATGTATGATGAGGATAATGATGTGGAGGCGGAGCAAATGCCTGTGAATGGGATGTCACCCCCCTGCGGGGTCGACACCGGTGTGGATGGACTTATGGAAGGAATTACGTGACAGTGTCAACTCCTTACATAAAAGGTTTGACGACATAGGACAGCCGGCTGCTCAGCTTGTGCCTGTCCAAGCGTCTCGCATGTCATCAGGGGCTCTAAAACGCCCGCTACCTCAGATGGCAGACACAGATGTTGACACGGATACCGACTCCAGTGTCGACGACGATGAGACTAGTGTACCTTCCAATAGGGCCACCCGTTACGTGATTGAGGCAATTAAAAATGTATTACACATTTCTGATAATACCCCAGATACCACAAAAAAGGGTATTATGTTGGTGACAGAAAACTACCAGTAGTTTTCCTGCATCTGAGAAATTGATATGAGGTGTGTGAGGAAGCGTGGACTTCCCCCGATAAGAAATTGATAATTTCTAAAGCAGCGTACCCTTTTCCGCCAGAGGATAGGTCACGTTGGGAAATAACCCATAGGGTAGATAAAGTGGTTACACGCTTATTAAAAAAGGTGGCACTACCATCACGGATACGGCCGCCCTGAGGGACCTGCTGATAGAAAGCAGAAAACTACCCTTAAAGCTATATACACACACACACGGGCATTATATTGAGACCTGCTATTGCCTCGGCATGGATGTGCAGTGCGGCAGCTGCGTGGTCAGATTCCCTGTCGGATAATAGTTATACTATAGATAGGGACAATATTTTGCTGTAAATAGAGCATATAAAAGACGCTGTCTTATACATGCGTGATGCACAGAGGGATATTTGCAGACTGGCATCACTAATTAGCGCTATGTAAAACCATTGCCGCCAGACGGGGGTTATGGACTCGGCAATGGTCGGGCGATGCCGATTTAAAACGGCACATGGAAGTTTGCCCTAGAAGGGGGTGGAACTGTTTGGGGATGGTCTTTCAGACCTCGTTTCCACAGCTACGGCTGGGAAATCAAAACTTTTGCCACAAGCTACCCCACAGCAAAAGTAAGCACTGTATTATCAGGTACAGTCCCTTCGGCCCCAGAAAAGTAGAGAGCTAGAGGCTCATCTTTTCTGCCAAGAGGAAAAGGTAGAGGGAAAAAGCTGCAGCACACAGCTAGTTCCCGGGAGCAGAAGTCCTCCCCTGCGTCCGGTAAGTCCACAGCATGACGCTGGGGCTGCTCAGACGGACCCGGGTACGGTGGGGGCCCGTCTCAGAAATTTCAGCGCACAGTGGGCTCTCTCACAGGTGGATCCCTGGGTTCTTCAAACAGTATCTCAGAGGTACAGGCTGGAATTCGAGACGTCTCCCCCCCGCCGTTTCCTAAAATCTGCCTTACCGGCAACTCCCTCTGCCAGGGAGGCAGTGTTGGTGGCAATCCAAAAAAACTGTATTCACAGCAAGTGATTATCAAGATACCCCTCCTTCAACAGGAAAAGGGTTACTTTTCCACAATGTTTGTGGTACCGAAGCCGGACGGTTCGGTGAGACCCATCTTAAATATAAAAAATCCTTGAACACATATAACAAAAGATTCAAGTGCAAGATGGAATCGCTCAGGGCGATTATTGCGAACCTGGACAAGGGGGATTACAGGGTCTCTCTGGACATCAAGGATACTTACCTGCATGTCCCCATTTACCCTCCTCACCAGGAGTACCTCAAGGTTGTGGTACAGGACTGTCTCTATCAGTTCCAGACGCTGCCGTTTGGATTATCCACGGCACCGAGGGTCTTTACCAGGGTAATGACCGAAATGATGATACTCCTTCGCAAGAAGGGAGTTTTAATTATCCCGTACTTGGACGATCTCCTGATAAAGGCGAGGTCCAAGGAACAGTTGGTAAGGGGGTAGCACTTTCTCGGGAAGTGCTGCAACAGCAGGACTGGATTCTCAATTCCAAAGTCACAGCTGGTCCCGACGACACGTCTTCTGTTCCTGGGAATGATTCTGGAAACAGACCAGAAAAAAGTGTTTCTTCCAATGGAAAAAGCCGAGGAGTTGTCATCTCTAGTCAGAAACCTCCTAAGACCGGGACAGGTGTCGGTACATCAATGCACACGAGTCCTGGGAAAAAATGGTAGCTTCGTATGAAGCAATTCCATTAGGAAAGTTCCACGCAAGGATTTTCCAGTGGGACCTGTTGGACAAATGGTCCGGGTCCCATCTTCAGATACAGCAGCGGATAACCCGGTCGGCAAGAACCAGGGTGTCGCTGCGGTGGTGGCTGCAGAGGGCTCATCTACTAGAGGGCCGCAGATTCGGAATACAGGACTGGGTCCTGGTGACCACGGATGCCAGCCTTCGGGGCTGGGGTGCAGTCACACAGGGAATAAAATTCCAAGGACTATGGTCCAAACAGGAGTTTTCACTTAACATAAATTTTCTGGAGATAAGAGCCATTTACAAGGCCCTAAGCAAAACAAGGCCCCTGCTTCACCAGCCGTACTGTTCCAATCAGACAACATCACGGCGCTCGCCCATGTAAACAGGCAGGGCGGCACAAGAAGCAGGAGGGCAATGGCAGAAGCCACAAGGATTCCCCGTTGGGCGGAAAATCATGTGGTAGCACTGGCAGAGTGTTCATTCCGGGAGTGGACAACTGGGAAGCAGACTTCCGCAGCAGACTCCACCCGGGAGAATAGGGACTTCATCCAGAAGTCTTCCAAATGCTAGTAAACTGTTGGGAAAGACCACAGGTGGACATGATGGCGTCCCGCCTCAATAAAAAAGATATTGCGCCAGGTCAAGGGAACCTCAGGCGATCGCTGTGGACGCTCTAGTGACACCGCGGGTGTACCAGTCGGTTTATGTGTTCCCTCCTCTCCCTCTCATACCCAAGGTACTGAGGATAATAAGAAAAAGAGGAGTAAGAACTATACTCATTGTTTCGGATTGGCCAAGAAGGGCTTGGTACCCGGAACTTCAAGAGATGATCTCAGAGGACCCATGGCCTCTGCCACTCAGACAGGATCTGCTGCAGCAGGGGCCCTGTCTGTTCAAAGACTTACCGCGGCTGCGTTGACGGCATGGCGGTTGAACACCGGATCCTGAGTGAAAAAGGCATTCCGGAGGTAGTCATTCTTATCCTGATCAAAGTCAGGAAGGATGTCAGCCTGAAGTTCAGACGTTGTAAGGGAGTGCTGCATATTCAGCCCCTTCTTTGTGCCCCAGTGGCACCTTGGGATCTCAATGTGGTTTTGGAGTTCCTGGAATCACATTGGTTTGAGCCACTTAAAACCGTGGATTGAAATATCTCACATGAAAAGTGGTCATGTGTTGGCTCTGGCTTCGGCCAGGCATGTGTCAGAATTGCCGGCTTTGTCATAAAAAAGCCCTTACCTGACTTTCTATATGGATAGGGCAGAGTTGAGGACTCGTCCTCACTTTCTCCCGAAGGTGGTATCAGGTTTTCACTTGTACCAACCTATTATTGGTGCCTGCGGCTACTAGGGACCTGGAGGATTCCAAGTTACTGGACGTAGTCAGGGCCCTGAAAAATTATATTTCCAGGACGGCTGGAGTCAGGAAAACTGACTCGCTGTTTATCCTAGATGCACCCAACAAGCTGGGTGCTCCTGCTTCTAAGCAGACTGTAGCGCGCTGGATTTGTAGCACTATTCAGCTTGCGAATTCTGCGGTGGGACTACCGCAGCCTAAATCTCTAAAAGCCCATTCCACAAGGAAGGTGGGCTCATCTTGGGCGGCTGCCCGAGGGGTCTCGGCTTTACGACTTGGCCGAGCTGCTACTTGGTCAGGGGCAAACACGTTTGCAAAATTTTATGAATTTGATACCCTGGCTGAGGAGGACCTGGAGTTCTCTCATTCGGTGCTGCAGAGTCATCCGCACTCTCCCGCCCGTTTGGGAGCTTTGGTATAATCCCCATGGTCCTTACGGAGTCCCCAGCATCCACTAGGACGTCAGAGAAAATAAGATTTTACTCACTGGTAAATCTATTTCTCGTAGTCCGTAGTGGATGCTGGGCGCCCATCCCAAGTGCGGATTGTCTGCAATACTTGTAAATAGTTATTGTTACACGAATCGGGTTGTTATTGCGAACCATCTATTCAGAGGTTCCATTGTTATCATACTGTTAACCGGGGTTCCTATCACGAGTTATATGGTGTGGCTGGTATGAGTCTTACCCGGGATTCAAAATCCTTCCTTATTGTGTCAGCTCTTCCGGGCACAGTGTCCTAACTGAGGCTTGGAGGAGGGTCATAGGGGGAGGAGCCAGTGCACACCAGATAGTCCTAAAGCTTTCTTTAGATGTGCCCAGTCTCCTGCGGAGCCGTCTATTCCCCATGGTCCTTACGGAGTCCCCAGCATCCACTACGGACTATGAGAAATATTTACCGGTGAGTAAAATCTTATTTTTACTGATTTAGGATGCGGCAATCCAGCCGCAGAATGCTCCAGCTGAATTGTGCTACAAATTCAGCGAGCAATAGTCTGCTTTGAAGCAGGAGCACCTATTTTGTTGGGTGCCTACAGGATAAAAAGCGAGTCAGTTTTCCTGACTCCAGCCGTCCTGGAAATATAAATTTTTAAGGCCCTGACTACGTCCAGTAACTTGGAATCTTCCAAGTCCCTAGTAGCCGCAGGCACTACAATAGGTTGGTTCAAGTGAAAAGCTGATACCACCTTAGGGAGAAACTGGGGACGAGTCCTCAATTCTGCCCTATCCATATGGAAAATCAGATAAGGGCTTTTACATGACAAAGCCGCCAATTCTGACACACGCCTGGCCGAAGCCAAGGCCAATAACATGACCACTTTCCACGTGAGATATTTCAAATCCACAGTTTTAAGTGGCTCAAACCAATGTGATTTTAAGAAACTCAACACCACGTTGAGATCCCAAGGTGCCACAGGAGGCACAAAAGGGGGCTGAATATGTAGCACTCCCTTTACAAATGTCTGAACTCCAGGCAGTGAAGCCAGTTCTTTCTGGAAGAAAATCAACAGAGCCGAAATCTGGACCTTAATGGAACCCAATTTTAGGCCCATAGTCACCCCTGACTGTAGGAAGTGCAGAAAACGACCCAGCTGAAATTCCTCTGTTGGGGCCTTCCTGGCCTCACACCACGCAACATATTTTCGCCAAATACGGTGATAATGGTTTGCGGTTACTTCTTTCCTGGCTTTTATCAGCGTAGGAATGACTTCTTCCGGAATGCCCTTTTCCTTTAGGATCCGGAATTCAACCGCCATGCCGTCAAACGCAGCCACGGTAAGTCTTGGAACAGACAGGGCCCCTGCTGTAGCAGATCCTGTCTGAGCGGTAGAGGCCATGGGTCCTCTGATATAATTTCTTGAAGTTCTGGGTACCAAGCTCTTCTTGGCCCATCCGGAACCACGAGTATCGTTCTTACTCCTCGTTTTCTTATTATTCTCAGTACCTTTGGTATGAGAGGCAGAGGAGGGAATACATAAACCGACTGGTACACCCACGGTGTCACTAGAGCGTCCACAGCTATTGCCTGAGGGTCCCTTGACCTGGCGCAATATCTAGTTTTTTTGTTTAGGCGGGACGCCATCATGTCCACCTGTGGCCTTTCCCAACGGTTTACCAACAGTTGGAAGACTTCTGGATGAAGTCCCCACTCTCCCGGGTGTAGGTCGTGTCTGCTGAGGAAGTCTGCTTCCCAGTTGTCCACTCCCGGAATGAACACTGCTGACAGTGCTAAGACGTGATTTTCCGCCCATCGGAGAATCCTTGTGGCTTCTGCCATCGCCATCTTGCTTCTTGTGCCGCCCTGTCGGTTTATATGGGCGACTGCCGTGATGTTGTCTGATTGGATCAGTACCGGCTGGTTTTGAAGCAGAGGCCTTGCCAGACTTAGGGCATTGTAAATGGCCCTCAGTTCCAGAATATGTATGTGTAGGGACGACTCCTGACTTGACCAAAGTCCTTGGAAATTTCTTCCCTGTGTGACTGCCCCCCAGCCTCTAAGGCTGGCATCCGTGGTTACCAGGACCCAGTCCTGTATGCCGAATCTGCGGCCCTCTTGAAGATGAGCACTCTGCAGCCACCACAGTAGAGATAACCCTGTCTCCAAGGACCAGGGTATCAGCCGATGCATCTGAAGATGCGATCCCGACCACTTGTCCAAGAGGTCCCACTGAAAAGTTCTTGCATGGAACCTGCCGAATAGAATTTTGCTTCGTAAGAAGCTACCATTTTTCCCAGGACTCGTGTGCAGTGATGCACCGATACCTGTTTTGGTTTCAGGAGGTCTCTGACTAGAGATGACAGCTCCTTGGCTTTCTCCTGCGGGAGAAACATTTTTTTTTTTCTGTTCTGTGTCCAGAACCATCCCCAGGAACAGTAGGCGTGTGGTAGGAACCAGCTGTGACTTTGGAATGTATAGAATCCATCCGTGCTGTTGTAGCACTTCCCGAGATAGTGCTACTCCGACCAACAACTGCTCCTTGGACCTCGCCTTCATAAGGAGATCGTCCAAGTACGGGATAATTAAAACTCCCTTTTTTCGAAGGAGTATCATCATTTCTGCCATTACCTTGGTAAAGACCCTCGGTGCCGTGGACAGTCCAAACGGCAGTGTTTGGAATTGGTAATGGCAATCCTGTACCACAAATCTGAGGTACTCCTGGTGAGGATGGTAAATGGGGACATGTAGGTAAGCATCCTTGATGTCCAGGGATACCATGTAATCCCCCTCCTCCAGGCTTGCAATAACCGCCCTGAGCGATTCCATCTTGAACTTGAATTTTTTTTATGTATGTGTTCAAGGATTTCAAATTTAAAATGAGTCTCACCGAACCGTCCGGTTTCGGTACCACAAACAGTGTGGAATAGTAACCCCGTCCTTGTTGAAGTAGGGGCACCTTGACTATCACCTGCTGGGAATACAGCTTGTGAATTGCCTCTAGCACAGCCTCCCTGCCTGAGGGAGTTGTCGGCAAGGCAGATTTGAGGAAATGGCGGGGGGGGGGGGAGACGCCTCGAATTCCAGCTTGTACCCCTGAGATACTACTTGAAGGATCCAGGGATCCACCTGTGAGCGAGCCCACTGATCGCTGAAATTTTTGAGGCGGCCCCCCACCGTACCTGGCTACGCCTGTGGAGCCCCCGCGTCATGCGGTGGACTCAGAGGAAGCGGGGGAAGAATTTTGATTCTGGGAACTGGCTGACTGGTGCAGCTTTTTCCCTCTTCCCTCGTCTCTGTGCAGAAAGGAAGCGCCTTTGACCCGCTTGCTTTTCTGAAGCCGAAAGGACTGTACCTGATAATACAGTGCTTTCTTAGGCTGTGAGGAAACCTGAGGTAAAAATTTTTCTTCCCAGCTGTTGCTGTGGATACGAGGTCCCAGAGACCATCCCCAAACAATTCCTCACCCTTATAAGGCTCTATGTGCCTTTTAAAGTCAGCATCACCTGTCCAGTGTCGGGTCTCTAATACCCTCCTGACAGAATGGACATCGCATTAATTCTGGATGCCAGCCGGCAAAATATCCCTCTGTGCATCCCTCATATATAAGACGACGTCTTATGTTCGCAAAATAGTATCCCTGTTTGACAGGGTTACAGACCACGCTGCAGCAGCACTATCTGCAGGTCTCAGTCTAGTACCTGAGTGTGTAAATACAGACTTCAGGATAGCCTCCTGCTTTTTATCAGCAGGTACCTTCAAAGTGGCCGTATCCTAAGACGGCAGTGCCACCTTTTTTGACAAACGTGTGAGCGCCTTATCCACCCTAGGGGATATCTCCCAGCTTAACTTATCCTCTGGCGGGAAAGGGTACGCCATCAGTAACTTTTTAGAAATTACCAGTTTCTTATCGGGGGAACCCACGCTTTTTCACACTTCATTCACTCATTTGATGGGGGAACAAAACACTGCCTGCTTTTTCTCCCCAAACATAAAACCCTTTTTTAGTGGTACTTGAGTTAATGTCAGAAATGTGTAACACATTTTTTATTGCTGGGATCATGTAACGGATGTTCCTAGTGGATTGTGTATATGTCTCAACCTCGTCGACACTGGAGTCAGACTCCGTGTCGACCTCTGTGTCTGCCATCTGAGGCAGCGGGCGTTTTTGAGCCCCTGATGGCCTTTGAGACGCCTGGGCAGGCGCGGGCTGAGAAGCCGGCTGTCCCATAGCTGTTACGTCATCCAGCCTTTTATGTAAGGAGTTGACACTGTCGGTTTATACCTTCCACCTATCCATCCACTCTGGTGTCGGCCCCACAGGGGCGACATCACATTTATCGGCATCTGCTCTGCCATCACATAAGCCTCCTCATCAAACGTGTCGACACAGCCGTACCGACACACCGCACACACACACAGGGAATGCTTTCTTTCTAGGAGCTCAGGAGAGCCCCTAGTGTGCATCCAGCTCGGCCGGGCACAGAAATCTAACTGAGGTCTGGAGGAGGGTCATAGTCGGAAGAGCCAGTGCACACCAGATAGTACCTAATCTTTCTTTTAGAGTGCCCAGTCTCCTGCGGAGCCCGTCTATTCCCCATGGTCCTTACGGAGTTCCCAGCATCCACTAGGACGTCAGAGAAATGACAGTTAGGAGCTGATTGGCAGTTTATCTCTCCCCACTTTATCGCTCTCCAAGGTTTAGTACATCTGCCCCAGTGTCCTGTCAATGTTGAACTTGTTTTCCTTTTTAATACTTTTCTTCCAGGTGTAGTCTGATCACAAGCTCCTGCATTTATTATAACGAACTGATGCATACATTATTTAGGTTTCTATAAAATCTATTCTTATATTGGGGTGGGGGTTGTTATATGTAACTTCTCAGTACCTTGTGATGTCATATTTTTAGTAATAGGTATATTATTCAATTCTCTTTACCATTAAAGATGTTAGTATTAAAGCCGTTATCCAATTAGCTGCGGCAATTTTACAGCAGCTAATTGTTTGCTGGGGGCAATCCAGTTAGTCCTGATACCCGGCTTTTACCAGGTGCCTCAGACACATGGAGCAGAACCTTTTTTTTTTTTTCCACGATAATACATGGGTCGGTCTGGATGCTTTTCCCGGATCCCATGTGTTATCAGCTGAAAACGGGGCATTTTTTGGCAGCTGAAAACGTGCTACAATTGGATAGAGCGATTTTTGATGGTCATTGTCGGGGTTTCAGCCCATTTTTTATCGGCTGAAAGATTAGCGCATCTAATTGGATACTCCCAAAATCTTAAAAAGAGAGAGCACAAAACTTTAGTCCTCTATTGTGTACAAAGACAAGAGACTTCTAACTTAAATAATATGCAAGCCATCATTTAAACCAAAAGGTTTATATGCAAATACAATAAAAATAAATTATTGTGTATTTATTCTTGCGATTTTGATCATATTCAGTAAGACAAGTGTTTATTGAGGCTAGGTGTATCTCCTCCCACATACAGTAGGAAAAGCAGGCTTGCATTATAACTATCTGTGTGTATGTGTTTGTACTTACTGCACAGCTTGTGCTTCCCCATATTTTACAGTATCTGTCACACCAGATTCTCTCCATTTTCTGATGACTGTTTCCTGTGAGTAATGTAGTCAATCTTCACAAATTAGTGAAGAGGTTGGGGGAGAGGGTACAGAGCCCCACTGGTTAAGGTCTCTTAAAACTATGATGTCAGATATGTCATCCCAGCTCACTGTTAATGTGGGGAAAACTCAGCTGTTGCAGATTTAGCTGCTAGGGCTGATGCACAGCCCCCCCTCTCTCATGCAGGTCCCCAGAAGCGTGATTTACCTGCTCTGCTTTCTGATACAGATGATGATGGGGATGACCCGGATCCCGTTAGTGGGTATACCGATTCTACTGTGGGTATTGAACCCCTCATTTTGGCTATAAGGGATGTATCGGCTCACTCTAGAGGATGCTTCTTCACAGCAGTCGTTTTTCTTAGTACAAAAACAAGCCCAATGTCACTTTCCCTGAATCTCCAGAGTTAAATGATTTATTCAAACAGGCCTGTAAGAATCCAGACAAATTTCAAGTGTCCAAAAAGTTTTTGCGCACTTTCCCATTTGCTCCTCAAGGTAGAACATTTTTGGAGGAACCCCCTGGGGTGGATGTCTCTGTCTCTCTCCTGTCTAAAAAGGCGGTGCTGCCTGCCCCAGGCTCCTTTACCATGAAGGACCCTGGGGATAGGAAAATAGAAACTAGCCTAAAATCTATAGAACTGCAGCCAGTCTTTTCCAAAGAACGGTCATTGCGAGTTGTTGGATGACCATGCCATTCATTCTTGGGCCATGCAAATTCAGGGGGGCCTCTCAGGAGATATGCCCTTAGTTACCATGGTTAACATCCTAAAACACATTCAGGACATTACTGGTGTCCTCTGTGATTCCCTCAAGGAGATGGGGAACATCAATGCTCGGACGTCTGCAATGGCGGTGTCGGCGCACAGGGCCTTGTGGTTGTGTCAGTGGATTTCAGACGCAGAATTTAAACGTAATGTGGAGTCCCTCCCCTTTTCTGGGGAATGGCTTTTTGGGGTTGAGCTGGATGCCTGAATTTCCAAGGTTACTGCCGGGAAATCCACGTTTCTCCCCTCTGGGGCTCCGATGGCGAGACATTCCTAACCGGGACCGTCTGTGCAGTCCTTTCGGTCTCACACATTTCGATCAAAGGCCAGAAGTGCCTCCAATGCGGCTAGAGGTACCAGAGGTAAGTCCAGGAAACCTGCAAGTACCAGTACTCAGGAACAGTCCACCAGTTCTGCTTCCACTAAAGCCTAGGCATGAGGGTGCCAACCCACCCCGAGGGGATCATGTAGTGGGAGCTCGACTGCGTCACTTCAGCCACGTCTGGGAGTCCTCCTGCCAGGATGCCTGGGTCAGGGAGCTCGTTTCTCAGGGCTACAAGCTGGAGTTTGACAGTACTCGTCCCAACCCCACCCCCAACAATTTTTCAAATCAAGCTTACCAGCTTTGGAGGATATGCAAGTTACGTTACAACAGGCTATCCAAAAATTGGTCCAATCCCACGTCATTGTTCCAGTACCTCTACCACAATGCGGCAAGGGGTTTTACTCAAACCTGTTTGTGGTGCAGAAGCCAGACTGTTCGGTCAGACCCATTCTGAATCTGAAAGCCGTAATTCCTTATTTAAAGGTGTTCAAGTTCAGGATGGAATGACTGCGTGCAGTAATTGCTGGCCTGGAAGACCAGGAATTTATGGTCTCCTTGGATATCAAGGACGCCTATCTCCACACTCTGATTTGGTCTCCTCATCAGGCGTACTTGCGGTTTGCCCTGCTGGACGATCACTTCCAGTTTCAGGCACTACTCTTCAGCCTGTCAACGCCAACGAGGGTATTCACAAAGGTAATGGCGGCGATGATTCTTCAACTCCGGATAGGGATAAATATGGTGCCTTATCTGGACGAACTTCTGATAAAGGCAAGATCCAGGGAACTTTGTTGCTCCATATTGACCGCACCATCTGTCTTCTGTCCGAACGTGGGTGGATCCTCAACTTACAGAAGTCCCACCTGGAGCCAAATCAGAGGCTCCTGTTCCTGGGGATGTTGCTGGATACTGTAGCACACAAGGTGGTTTCTACCAGAGGACAAGGCGAAAACACTTCCGGAGATGGTCTGCATGGTTCCCCGGACCTGCTCAAGTTTCCATCCATCTTTGCATCAGATTGTTGGGAAAGATGGTCGTCTCATACGAGGCGATCCAAGATGGGAGGTTCCATGCCAGAACATTTCAATTGGATCTCCTGAGCAAGTGGTCCGGATGACCTCTCCAGATGCACTGGATAATTCAGCTGTCACCTCAGGCCAGGATTTCCCTCCTGTGGTGGCTTCAGTCCTCCAATGTCCTGGAGGGCAGGAGTTTCGTAATTCAGAATTGGACCTTCCTCACGACTGATGCGAGTCTTCGAGGATGGGGAGCTGTCACCCAAGCGGCGCAGTTCCAGGGCAGGTGGTCATCCCATGAAAGCCTCCTTCCAATCAACATTCTGGAACTTCGGGCGATCTACAATGCTCTGCTTCAAGTGTCTCCTCTGCTCATATACACAGTACAATTATCTGGGCAGTTCACTGATATCAAGCAGATCAGCCAAATAATTGTATAGTGTATGCGCAGCATTAGGTTTATACAGACTACCAGGTACTGTAAAGGACATTTGAGAGGCTCAAATCACCAAATAGGGAAAAAGGAAGCTAATAAATAGGATCTGTTTTCACTTTCATACATAATTAATCCCACTGTATCAACGTATTATACAGAAAGGGATCAGTCCTTTCTAAATGTCAATAGATTAGTACCGGAGTAAGGATTGCAAATTCATTTTTTTCCATTGCAGGGCAAGGCCAATCGGCATGCCCCCCCCCCCCCCCTTCACCGCCCCCAATTTGTGACCCGCACTAATTGCGATCGCGCATCAATTAGTGCGCACTCACAGAGATTAGGGCAGCCTCCCGCCAGCGCAGCCTGGCTACTACAGCATGAGGCCCGCCGTCATGTTTTTGTTCGGAGCGGCTTCGTGTAATCACGCCCACGCCACCCCACCCACCCCCGTTCGCGCTGCCACATCCCCGTTTCCCTGCCGCCTTAGAAACAGTGTTGACCCCCCCCGCTCCGCGAACGACGGGCAGAGGCGTTCGCATTTACTGCGGGTGCCCCGCAGAAAATGTGGTCGCATACGCAGGGTGGGCAACTTATGTGTTTAGGGGAAGATATATCCGTTTTTGGAGAGAGATAAAAAGTACC
The DNA here is from genome assembly GCF_028390025.1 of Pseudophryne corroboree. Lineage (NCBI taxonomy): Eukaryota > Metazoa > Chordata > Amphibia > Anura > Myobatrachidae > Pseudophryne > Pseudophryne corroboree. The sequence continues at coordinate 522,907,630 of NC_086448.1, read as the reverse complement.
AGGCAGCTTCTGTTATTTTTGTAGGACATCTTGTTAAATGACAGAAGCTGATTGGTTGGTACTTTTATCTGTATACAAGATTTTATAAATCTTTCCCTTAAGCTGTCTCAAATGTAAATGTATTGTAAACCTCAATAAAAAGTAATATGCTCCTGCCTCTGGAGGAGGGTGCCTAACCCCAACCCCAACCCCTCCCCCGGGTAGCACCTAAACCTAGTCCCCACACCCTAAATCTAGAATGCTTCCCTCCCACCTCCCCATCCTCGGCATAGTACTTGCCCGCCCCAATGTCTTGACGATCAGGATTCCGGCATCTGCATTCTGTCTTGTGTTCTGATTCCAGCAACGGGATCCGGGCCGTTGGAATTGTAACCGCATCCCTTCTGGAGTCCTGCTGGAACTTGCCCACATGTTTTGCAGAGTACTATTTGAGTTCATTGATAGCTTAAAGCAGACTATGAGGTCTATGAGGTGTACATTACAAGACCAAAGATGATATGTATCTATGTGAAGTTGGTTTGATCATTGAATTTCTTGAGTCTGATTTCCAAACTACAGAATATGTGCTAGAACATTGTTGTTGCAGCAACATCCAAGTTAATCATTTATATTGTTGATGTTCATTTCTCTTTAGGATCTTAACTTGTATCTGGAGGATAAAGTGTACATGGCTGGAAACAAAATCACTTTGGCCGATATCTTAATTTATTATGGGCTGCATCCAACAATTGTAAGTATTGCAGGAAGAAAAAGTGGGATTCGTGAGTGAAGTGCTGGGAAAATCATAGCTAAAGTTTGTATGGTTTGTCCGTGATTAATTCCAAACATGTTAAGATTTCCTTATTTCAGCACAACTTAAATAATTGTGATAAAAGCTTAAAAGTATTTTTGGGTGGAGTGCACTTTCTTACTGTACCACTGATCCTATAACCCGCTTACAGTATAAATGCATGAGTGACCGGCAGGCACATCAGGTGTGGGATTACAACTTACAGTAGTCTGTTGTGGCGTCTACTCTCCAAGAAATGCTTCTTTTGGGTTATACATAAAGTGTGCACTGTGCTCGCTAGGCTTCTGTGATGGAGCTGCTGTTCCTTGAAGGTAACCTACCTTCTTGATTAGTTTTGTAATAAATTGGTGAGGTACAGTCATTGTTGGGGGGGGGGGGGGGGGGGGAGTTCTGGAAGAGAATGTGTGTGTGTGTGGCTGATGTTGTGTAGAAATGATACAAATGGGGCAGAATGTTGATTTATTTGTTTGCTAATAATCGTATAGACATAGTGCTACAGTAACAAACAATATCAGGTGGAACTCTTAAGATAGCACCCTTTTTCTGTTTAGCTGCCAGGTAAGCTTGATGTTAGTTGAGGGGATGGAGTTATCATCCTGGCGGTCAGCATACCGACGCTGGGATCCCGGCTGCCAGAATGCCGGCAGGGGGCCCAGGACTATTCCACTCGTGGGTGTCCACGACACCCATAGAGTGGGAACACGCGAGCCACTAAGCCTGCAGAGTGTTGAGCACAGAGAGCCTGCAAAGGGCTTCGTTGCGCTCGCACACCGTCGCCGGAACTCTGACGGACGGGATCCCAGCGTCTGTATGCTGACCGCCGGGATCCCGCCCTCTGGTCGAACATACCCATCCCTTAGTTGTTATACCTGGTATTTTCTTCAGGTAATCCCTTTTGTGTTTAGCAGTTGTGCTATATTACTGCTATGTATATGCACAGTGTTCTTGCGGTCTTAAACTCGCCAGGTATGATTGATTTGCACAGATATAAAGCAGATGCGGTATCCTGCATTGGTCAGCAGTCTTCCCAGTAGGTTGTATAACTCGGCCCTAGGGAGAGGTGCCGGTTCTTGTACAGCTGCCTCGTTTTCTGCCACTGGGGTGCGAAATTGCTAGTGCTGTGTTCAGGCTTCCCGGGGAGGTTTCTCTGCAACTAGGTGGTGTTGATGTGTGGTGTCTTTCTGGCCGGAGAGGGTTTGCACCCCCTATGCTGTCCAATGGCTAGAACGGGGTTGGTAGAGCCCGTTCTGTAGGTTACATCATAATTTTTCTTTAGTGGCAAATAAAGCATTTGAATTAGATCCACACTTTGTATTTTTATTGATGTTTAGTACCATAAGTTGTAGAACACTTATACAGCTATAACAATCTGTTTCAAACTGTCCTGTAGTATTGGTGTAAGAAGCTTAACAAATATGGGAATACAGCACTTTTGTTACACACACCATACCTTTATCAATATTCCACAGTGAAATAATAGATGTGTTGTACATTTTTTCATAGTACACTTGAGTAGTTTTGTGTCACATTTTGTAGATTGGGCACCTACTTTTATATGTGAGTCTATAGAGGTGCGCAGTGCAGCCGCTACTGCAACTTGGAAACATTTTCCATAGCTAAGCATCACGGTAATGCTCGGTGGAACATCGAATTGCGCCCTTGCTGCCTTAGAACAGGAAGAAATGTCTTTATTTCAGGCTCACTGCATACAAGTAAAACCTTTCTCATACGTCCTAGAGGATGCTGGGGACCACACCAAGACCATGGGGTATAGACGGGATCCGCAGGAGACATGGGCACTCTTAAGACTTTTCATTGGGTGCGAACTGGCTCCTCCCTCTATGCCCCTCCTCCAGACCTCCGTTTTAGAAATGTGCCCAGGCAGACTGGATGCACTCTGAGGAGCTCTACTGAGTTTCTCTGAAAAGACTTATGTTAGGTTTTTTTATTTTCAGCGAGAACTGCTGACAACAGACTCCCTGCTTCGTGAGACTGAGGGAGCAGAAGCAGAACCCACTTCCTAAAGAGTTTCATGGCTCTGCTTCTGGCTGACAGGACACCATTAGCTCCTGAAGGGTACTGAATGCTAGCCGTGTCTAGATGCTCACTCCTACAGCACGCCGTCACCCCCCTCGCAGAGCCAGAAGTCAGAAGACAGGTGAGTATGAGAAGAATGAACTTCTATCAAGTAAGTGACGGCTGAGGTGCGGCGTGGCTGGCGGGAGCGCAGCGCGCCATTGCTGCCCACACACACCGGCACGGCACGGCACCGCACCCTGGGCAGCAAAAATGTACCTCAAACTGGGTAAAAAGGGGGCATAAGATGCCACTGGCACAGCCCTACCCCTGCCAGTATAAATATCATAATGTGTACTGAGTGTAAGGACGCGCCATTGCCGGGCGGAGCTTCTTCCTCAGGCAGCCAGCACACTACTCGGCGCCATTTTCTCTCTCTCTCTCCTCATGCTGCAGAGAACACGCTGGTCCTCTCCTCCACTTCTGACAAGTACAGGGTGCTATTAAGGGGGGGCACAAAGCGATTGTGGTGCATTTAATAGTGTGAATTACTATTTAAAAGAGCTATTTAGCTGTGGGCATTCTGTGTTCACAGGCATAGCATACTGGCGCTGGGATTGTGAACTGGCTGCTCCTATACTGTGTCCCTCTGACAGATTTTACTGTGGGTCTGTCCCCAAATAAGTCCTAGTGTATCTGTGAATGCGCTGTACACGTGTGAGGCATGTCTGAGGCAGGGAGTTCCTCCCCGGAGGAAGCCATTTTAGGGACATAGACTTGTAATGTGGTGGCGCTGCCGGCACACCAAGAGCCTGCATGGGTGAAAGAGATATGTGACAGTGTGCATCTGATTAACCGAAGATTAGATAAGTCTGAATCTAAGGCTGCATGCTGGAGAAAATCTGTGGAAGATGTGATTTTTCAGGATGCTGTTATTCCTTATGCAGGCGGCCCCTCTGGGTCACATAAGAGACCATTTGCAAATGTTGTAAACACTGATACCGACACGGACTCTGATTCGTGTGTCGACGATAGTGACTCCAGAGAGATGGATCATAAATAGGCAAAAAGTATACAATATATGATTGTGGCTATAAGGGACGTGTAGGAGGTTACAGAAACCACTCCTGTACCTCAGTAGAAGTCTTATTTATGTAAGGAAAAGAAATCCAAAGTCACGTTCCCTCCTTCACACGGACTAAATGCTCTTTTTGGAGGGATGTGGGTGAATCCTGATAAAGAAATTTCGTATTCCCAAAAGGATTCAGATAGCTTACCCTTTCCCGGGTGAGGACAGGAAAAAATGAGTCACCCCCTGGGGTATATTTACTAAGCTCTCGATTTTGACCGATTTGGTGTTTTTTGATCAAAGTGTCATCTCGGGAATTTACTAAACTAAAATCTCGGCAGTGATGAGGCCATTAGTATTTTTTTGGTAGTCATAGAAAAAAAATACGAATGAATACATCGGTCAAACACGGCTGTTTAGGTATACAACTCGGTAATTTACAAAAAATTGTATTTCACAAACACTGCCGTGAAAAAATACAATTCGTAAAAAAAAAAAGCAGTTTTAAAACAGACCTGATTTTTTTTTTTTTTTTTACCGTGTTCTGATAGTCATGCACGGATCCATGAGATCCGTGCATGTTTATCAGTTGGAAGGGGTGGGAAACTGTTAAAAATAAAAAAAATAAAAATGCGTGGGGTCCCCCCTCCTAAGCAAAACCAGCCTCGGGCTCATTGAGCCGGTCCTGGTTGTAAAAATATGGGGGGGGGAAATGACTGGGGTTCCCCCATATTTAAACAACCAGCACCGGGCTCTGCGTCCGGTCCTGGTGCAAAAAAAT